>NC_056689.1:12692500-13892500 GCF_018350215.1 Panthera leo
TCCAGTACGTGGCAACTGAGGTCTGAGAGAGGGCTGTGACCTCTCTGAGACCTCAGGGCGCTACACATCAGGATGCGAATCATACAGGGGGATGGGATGAGGTTATCAAGGGAGATGACCTTCAGAGGGAAGGGTTGCGAACCGAGAATGGACATGGGAGACTGAGAGTGGACAGGCAGAAGGAAGAAGAGGGGCCAGAGGTAGAGACTAAGCAGGAGCCCCTGAGGAGAGGACTGGATAGAAGAAAGCACCACAGAATCGGGTGGAAACACGTTCTAGAAGAGAATGACGAGGGTGTTAAGTGCTGGATAGGGAGGTCAAGAAAGGAAAGTACTTGAAGGCCACGCGATGGTTTATTAATTGTTGGTTGGTCGGGTGAATAATCGGTAGGTTTTCCTGAGTGTTTCAGGGCATCCACAGTGCAGAAAGCAGAGAAGTGTCAAGGAACAGCATGCACAGAATTGTACGTAGGGCCAGCCCAGAAAGGTAGAGGAAATTTGTGCTGTGGCTTCCATGCTTCGAAGATGCAAAGCTGTGGCATGGCAGGTATTATCATTAGGTTGCTTGAAATCCACAGGGTATCTCCCCAGCATAGATAAAGCCTCAGGATCACTCTGTGTCAGCAAATTGGTGTTTAGGTTGAACACATAATCTGAGACGGCCTTGACTCCAGTGTTCCTGGGGCCTCTAAGATCACTTGCCAAAGATCCAGATCTTATTTCAAGCTCTTCTTTCAGGCTCCGGCACTGGATGGCATGGAATACGGCCATTTCCAGAATTAGCTACAACTATTGTTTATCTGGAACTATTCAAGTAATACTTTATACACGTTGACAGAACTTCCACACTAAGATCATTCCCTTCAACTTTGCTAGCTGCTAAGTAATCTTTCAGCTTGCTCTGCAGAGTTTTGAAACTCAGGGAATTTAAGACGATCTCTGCTAACACTGGCCCCTTTGGAAGAGGAGAAGTTTCTTTCCTTTTCCTTGGTTAAATAATAAATGAACTGACATCCAAGTTACTATGACTGAACTCCCATTGGGGGCTTAATGGCTTCAGGGCGTGTGTGCAGGAGACGATGGATAGGGCATATCGGTGGTCTTGAGGCATTGGAGGATGTTAAGACTAAAGGAACGTCAAAAACCATTCTGCTCAAGCCCCTGTTTTGCATATGTGGCCCAGAAATGTGAAAGGTTTGTTCAAGCCTCGGAGCTAGTGATTAAGGGTACCAAGACTGGAGATTTAGTCTCTTAGCTTTAAATCCAGCTCTCTTTCCACCACGCTCCTCAAGAAACAACTCATTGGCCCATGGATGATCTAGCGTTCTAGCATGTTAGCATCTGATAACTTTTGCTGTCTCTAGAAGTGTACGTTGTGCCTTAGGCAAGAGAGCAGGGAAGGAGCCTGGTAGACTAGCTCCCCAAAACATGTTGAGCAAATAGCCAAGGAATTTCTTAAAAGGTGACATAAGCTTTCTGGAAGGACTGCCCATGCTTTGGAGTATTCACTCTTGGGTTTTGGGGGGTTCCTAACCCCCCCCCCCCAGTTTTATTGAGATATAATGGACACCACTCTCGGTTTTAAAAATGGCTTCATCCTATCTAGTTTGTGACATTGGGCAAATTTCCTATTGCTGCTGTAATAAATTGCCACAAACCTAGCGGCTTAAAATAACACAGATTTATTCTATTACAGTTTTAGAAAAGTCCATTTCTTTCTTTTCCTTCCTTCCTTCCTTCCTTCCTTCCTTCCTTCCTTCCTTTCTTTTGAAAGAGACAGTACAAGTAGCGGGGAGGGGCAGAAGGGGAGGGAGAAAGAGAATCCTAAGCAAGCTCCATGCCCAGCTTGGAGGCCAACGTGGGACTCCATCTCACAACTGTGAGATCATGACCTGAGCGGGAATCAAGAATCAGAAGCTCAACTCACAAGTCACCCAGGAGCCCCAAGAACAAGTCCAAAATGAGTCTTGCAGATTAAAAACAAGTGTTGGCAGGTGGGTTCCTTCAGGCGACTCTGGAGGGGAACCCATTTTCTTGTTTGTTTGGGTTTTTTCCAGCTTCTAGAAGCTGCCCACATTCCATGGCCCCTTCCTGCCACCGCTCCAACCTCCCGCTTCTACATCTCCCACTATTGGCTTTGACCTTCTTGCTTCCTCTCAGAGGGGATTACATGTGATTTCATTGGGCCCACCCAGATAGCTCAAGATAATCTCCCCATCTCAAGAGTTTTTGCTTAATCACATCAGCAAAGGCTCTTCTGCAATATAAGGTAACCTATTCACAAGTTCTGGGGATTAGGATGTGGGCATCTTTGGGGGCCAGTATTCTGTCTTCCCTAAACTCTATTAGGCTGAAAGATAATTCTGGAAATAATAATTTTTCTTTTTTTATATATAATTTTTTGTTTTCTGTTTTTGTTTTTTTTTTTCTTGAGAGTGAAAGAGAGAGAACAGAAGCCGGGGAAGGGCAGAGAGAGAGGGAGAAAGAATCCCAAGGAGCCCCATGTCATCAGCACAGAGCCCAACACTGGGCTCGGACCCATGAACATTGAGATCATGATTGAGCCAAAACCAAGAATAGGACACTCCACGACTGACTCCAGGCATCCCTGGAGATAATAATTTCCATCAAATAGTGCTTAGAAATCACTTCCTCCAAGAAGACATCCAACACTGGTTTAGGGTCTCCTCCTATGTGTTCTCAGAGCAACCTAGGCTCACCACTTTGCTCTTATAATACTGTATTATAATATTGATCTTGATTATATCTTCCACCCTAGACTATACAATTCTGGAGAGCCGGACTGGGCCCAATTTATTTTTTGTATCTTTTGTCTTCAACGCAGTGTCTGGCACATGGGAGTTGCTCAATAAATATTTGTTGTCATGAGGATTAAATGAGACCGTACAAAAGACCCAGTGGTATCTGCTTCAAATTGATGTTCAGATTATGATGGATGCTTTTGTTAACACCCGTTATACCCAAGAAAGTGGGAGAATTTGTATGGCTGACAAGTAAAATGTCTCCATTCCTAGTAGGAAAATATAAGATTGCATACCTTGTAGCTTAGAGAAAAAGACCCTCGGGGGCAATTAGAGCCAATGTCATGGTTCGCCTTTTCTGTTTTTATTATAATTTTGTTTTGCCCAGAACCCACCACACATTTGCTGTAGAACGAGTGCTGGCTGACTTCCAGAGGCCAACTGGGACATGAGCAGGCAAAAAGGAAGAGCCCCATTAACTGTAGTTCTTCACCCCAAATGGGGAGAACAGAAATGCAACCAGGGCCTATCTCTTCCCCCCTCAATGGGCCACCGTTGTTTTCCTCTGCTAATATTTATGCCTGGTACAGTGTAGGGGCAAGAAGGTGGGCAGCGGGCCCAGTAATTCTGGGCAGTCTCGTGGCACAGGATTCACTGTATTCTTGGAGTTGCTCTTCTGCCTTATGTAAGTCATTCCTCCGTCAATTTCTGTATCTGTAAAAACACATGACTCACCTCACAGAGGCCAAGAAACTCAAAGACTTTGTGTTCTTGTCATTAAAGGGGAAGAGTTAAATCAAAAAGGCTGCCATAGACATACCTATCAGACCATTATTAGACCAAAGCTAAAGTCAAGACCAAAGCAAGCTTTGATTTCATTTCAAAGCATGGAGCGGGGGACCGAGTGCCAGAACTTTAAAGGTGCATGCTTTAAAGTGAGGCTGCCCACCTCTATGACTTGGATTCAGATTCAAACATGTCCTGCCATAGGGACCCTGACTCCCCTACAAGTACATTCGGTAGGACTTGAACCTGCAACCTTGCCTCTCAATCCCCATGATTGAGCCAAGCGGTAGCATATACTGATCGTGCTGACAGCCAGAGCGGGATTGGTATACCCACCATTTTGCTGACAAAATGGGGTCACGTGGTCTGGAGAAGAAACTTTTTGATGATTTGTGAATGTATTTCCATGAAAAGGATAACAAAGTATAACAAAACAAATATATATATTTTTTCAAGTTTATTTACTTATTTTGAGAGAGAGAGAGAGAGGGAGAGAAAGCGGGGGAGGGGCAGAGAGCGAGCGAGAGAGAGGGAGAGAGAGAATCCCAAGCAGGCTCAACACTGTCAGTGAAGAATCCCACGTGGGGCTGGAACTCATGAACCGTGACATCATGACTTAAGCTAAAATCAAGAGTCGGATGCTTAACCAACTGAGCCACCAAAAACAAATATTAAACAGAACAAATATTAAACCAAACTTAGTTTTGCATTCAACAAGACTCTCTTTAAGAACAAATAATCAGGCTGCCATGAGCTTCTTGAAGACTGCTGTGTTTCATTTATTTTTAAATCTCTGTCTTTAAAGTATCCTTAAAATAGTTTGTACTTGAATACATGTTGACTGATTAATTAAGTATTCAAAATTGAGTATTCAATCAAACACTAGTTCTATTGTCTTTGCAGGGATGAAAGGGGACTAGAAGACATAGTCTTTGCCATCCGTGGAGGCAAGAGAGCAAACAAATTAAAAAAGCAAAGGGACATTGTATGAGTGAAAACAAATTTGCATCCACATAAAACTTATGCACTCTGGTAACATGAATCATTCATTTACTCTCTCATTTTTATCTCCCAACAAACATTTTGTAAGTACCTTCCTTTTTGAGACAACAAGGGAGCAGGCCATGTTAGCCTGAACTATGTTCAGAGTTCTTGAGTCTTCTCGGGCTTATGAAGCAATAAATGGACAATGACGTGAACATTGGGTATGGCAAGTGTTGCTTTAGGGAAGCAAAGGAGACCACAGAGACCAAGGAGGACACTCACCCAGCCTGGGGGTGACAAAGGGTCAATTTCAACCACCAAAGAACACCTGCCTTTAGTCACAATATTTTCAAATATGAAGAGCAGAGGAGGGGGGTGGGGCAGCACAGTATTCTGGAAAAGGAACCTGCCCGCGGCCTCGAGGACCTCGATAGTCACCAGGCGGGAAGTTTGATGGAAGGTTCAGATTCAGAGATTTAGGACAAAATTAATAATCATAACAAAGGCATTTTGTTACTCTGGAGAAAGGCAGTCTTGCTGTCATCAGTATCACCATAGCCTCTGCGCAGAGGAATAGAATTCTTCTTCAGTGCCTCCTTTACTTTTGTGGATTCCTGAAATCATAGCCAACCAGCTCCCTCCCAATTGCCCAAGCGCTCCCGTGTCGCCCCTTCTATCACAGGTAGGGTTCCCAAGAAGCAGGGGGCTTCTTGGGCAAGTGATTCATCGCGGAAGTATTCTTAGGAGAAGGGCAGTGGGGGGAGACAGATAGGACAAGCGGAAACCCAACCAGGGATGGGTCTTGTCTGGAGGCTGGCTTCAAGTTCACCCCTCCAGGCAGCTCTGGAAACTGGAACTGCACCATAGAGTGAGTCCCCCTTGGTGCGATGGGGCTGAGCCTTTGCATCTCAGGCCAGACAGCATGGTGAGGGTGACAGAGCCCCGGGGAAGCCTGGGCAAGGCATGGCTAGCATCTACTATGGGGGACACTACTAACCGCTGAGTTGAATCTTCAACAGGAGTATGTGATTCTGGAGTCGTGGTTCTAGAAACCAGCCTGCACCAGATGTTTCTGGAGGGCTTGTTAAAAACAGATTGCTGGGCCCCACCTCCCAGAATTTCTGATTCAACCGGTGAGGTGTGAGGCCTGAAAATATGCATTTTTAACATGTTCCCAGATGATGTTGATGCCCCTGGTTGCGGTCTACACTATGAGAAGAACGGGTTTAGAGTCCCAGGAGTGGGTTGGGGCAGATGTAGAATTGGGGGCATTCTTTGGGTATGTCTTACAACATTTTTAAGAGGGATTTTTGGTATTTTAGTTTACTACTAATGGGTGAAATGTTTTCCCTCTCTCTTTTTTTTTTTTTGCCTTATTGTGAGACTTATTTGGAAAGAGTATCTGAGTTTCCATAGCTCTCCATTACTGTCAAAAGAGAGTAAGAAATTTTGTGTTTATTTTTCTTGAGAACATACACTTGACATGTAATATTATATTAGTTTCAGGTGTATAACACAATGGTGCAATATTTGAATATATTACAAAATGATCACCACAATAGGTGTAGTCAGCATCTATTCTCACACAGTTACAAATTCTGTCTTCTTGTGATGAGAACTCCTCAGATCTGTTCTTTTAGCAACTTTCAAATGTACAATATGGTCTTATTAACTATAGCTACCATGTTATACATTATATCCCCATGACTTATTTATTTCATAACTGGACATTTGTACCTTTATTTTTTCAATGTTTTTAATTTTGAGAGAGAGAGAGAGAGAGCATGCACGTGAGGGTGCGAGCAGAGGAGGGGCAGAGAGAAGGGGGACAGAGGATCCCAAGCAGGCTCCGTGCTGACAGCACAGAGGTGGGTGTGGGGCTCAAAGTCATGAACTGTGAGATCATGACCTGAGCCAAAGTCCCTCACTTAACCAACTGAGCCACCCAGGCGCCCCTGGGAATTTGTACCTTTAGACCACCTTCACCCACTTTATCTGTTCCCCACCCCTGGCCTTTGGCAACCACCTATCTGTCTCTATATCAAAGAATTTGGTTTTTGTTTTGTCAGGTTTTTTATTTTTCAGATTCTACATGTAAGTAAGATCATATTGAATTTGCCTTTCTCCATCTGACTTGTTTCACTTAGCATGATGCCCTCAAGGATCATTTTTGCAGGAAATAGCAGGATTTCCTTCTTTTTAACGGCTGAATAATACTTCATTGTGTGTAATATATGTAACAATATATATTCCATTATGATATATATGATATATGATATGATAGATAGACATGTAGGTTGTTTACATGTCTTAGTTATTGTAAATAATGCTGCAGTAAACATAAGGGTGCAAATGTTGTTTTTGAGTTGGTGGTTTCATTTTATTGAGATAAGTATCCAGAAGTGGGATTGCTGGATCATGTGGTAATTCTATTTTTAATTTTTGGAGGAGCCTCCATATTGTTTGCCATAGTGGCTGCACCAATTTATC
Source organism: Panthera leo (assembly GCF_018350215.1). Lineage (NCBI taxonomy): Eukaryota > Metazoa > Chordata > Mammalia > Carnivora > Felidae > Panthera > Panthera leo. Next base: position 12,699,522 of record NC_056689.1, read on the forward strand.
TCCCACCAACAGGGCACAGGGGTTTGCTTTCTCCACGTCCTTGCCAACCCTTGTTATTTCTCGTCTTCTTGATAACAGACATTCTAACAGGTGTGAGGTGATGTCTCATTGTGGTTTTGACTTGCATTTCCCTGAACACTAAACCTATTGGCCATCTGTATGTCTTCTTTGGGAAACTGTCTACTCAGTTCTTCTGCCTATTTTTAATCAGATTTTTAAAATTGAATTGTATGAGTTCTTTATATATTTGAGATATTTAACCCCTTATCAGATATACGATTTGCAGATATCTTCTCCCATTCTGTAGGTTATGTCTTCATTTTGTTGACGGTCCCTTTGCTGTGTGGTTAGTTTGATGTGGTCCCACTTGTTTACATTTGGTTTTTTTGCCTTTGCTTTCAAAGTCATATCCAAAAACTCATCTCCAAACCGATGTCACGGAACTTACTGCCTATGTTTTTTTCCTACAAGCGTTATGATTTCCGATCTTACAGTTAAGTCTTTACTCCATTTTAAGTTAATTTTGTGTGTGGTAGTAAGACAGTGGTTCAGTTTCATTCTTTTGCATGTGGCTGTGCAGTTTTCCCAGCACAATGTATTGAAGAGACCGTCATTTCCACAGTGTATAATCTTGCCTCCTGTGTCATAAATTAATTGATTATATATGTGTGGGTTTATGTGTTGGGTCTATTCCATTCCATTGATCTGTGTGTCTGTTTGTATGCTAATATTACACTGTTTGGATTACTATAGCTTTGTAATATAGTTTGAAATCATGAATGCAATGGCTCCAGCTTGGTTCTTCTTTCTCAAGATTGCTTTGACTGTTTGGGGTCTTTTGTGGTTTTATGGAATCTTTTTTGTTCTATTTCTGTGAAAAAAATGCTATTGGAATTGTGATAGGGCTTGCTTTGGGTAGTATGGACATTTTAACGATATAAATTCTTCCAATCCTTGAGCATGAAACACCTTTTCATTTATTTGCGTCTTCTTCAATTTCTTTTGTCAGTGACTTAGTTTTCAGGGTACAGGTCTTTCGCCTCCTTGGTTAAATTTATTCCTAGGTGTTTTATTCTTTTTGGTGCAATTGTAAATGGGATTGTTTTCTTAATTCCTCTTTCTGATGCTTCATTATTAGTGTAAGAAACACAACTTATTTTTGTATATTGATTTTGTATCCTGCGACTTTACTGAATTTGCTTTTAGTTCTAACAGGTGTTGGGGTTTTTTTTTTTTTGGTGGCATCTTTAGGGTTTTTTAAAAATATATAACATGATGTCATCTGCAAATAGAGACAGTTTCACTTCTTCCTCTCTGCTTCGGATGCCTTTTTTTGTTTTTCTTGCTTAATTGCTCTGGCTGGCTAGGACTTCCAATACTATGTTGAATTAAAGGGTCAAGAGTGGTCATCCTTGTCCCATGCCTGATCTTAGAGTAAAGTTTCAGATAAATTATATTTTCATGCAATATTTTCAAAAACTCGAATCGACAAACTATGGCCAATAGGCAGCCTCCTGTTTGTTTGTTTGTTTTTTTGTACATAAAGTTTTAACTTCCAATTTTAAGTGGAATTCTTGGTTACACTCTTATAACAGCAAGCCTATAAAAGAGTTCTAGAATATTTCCATTACTTCACTGATACACCAATAAGATGTTCATGTTCCTAGGATTATATATTTTTCTTTGAATGCCCCATTCAGGTCATCATTATCCAGCTTTGGAAAGAAATTCAGAAAATGTGACATTATACCAAATTTACAGAAAGAGCCTTCCCTAAGATGACTAACGGATAAAGTGAATCTTGGATCTATTCTCTAAAGTTACATAAGGAAGCGACATAAAATAAAGCTATATAATAATATTCTTTTAGCAGAGAAGTGTTTTCTAATATATTATTCAACCTTAGGAATTGCAAAGGGAAGTGAGTGAGACCCTCACGGCTTTCCTTGTCCCAAAGATGCTGGATTCAATCATGGAGTGTTTACAACACATGTGGGAGCGCCACTGTTATTCGCATGATTTGCACTCTCCTCCCTACTATGCTTAATCTAAAACAAGAGATATTTATAGAAATTGTGTGCACATCAAAATGGTGGCATCCTGCTGTACTCAGCAACATTTATTCGGCTTTGAACGTTATTTAACGTATTTAACAGAAAAAACAAATTTTCTTAAAAAAATCTTTTTAATGTTTATTTTTGAGAGAGAGGGAGAGAGAGCGCGTGCGCAAGCGGGGGAGGGGCAGAGGAGAGAGAGAGACACACACAGAATCCGAAACAGGCTCCAGGCTCCGAGCTGTCGGCACAGAGCCCGATGCGGGGCTCGAACCCGTGAACTGTGAGATCATGACCTCAGCTGAAGTCGGACGCGTAACCCCTGAGCCACCCAGGCACCCCAAAACAGATTTGCTTTATAAAGCTACCTGGAGGGGCGCCTGGGTGGCTCAGTCAGTGCTTTTGTGAGGAGTAAAGCTATCAATACGAGCAGAGCGCTTGGAATATACACAGCACAGAGCAAGGGCTCAGCAAGTCACAGCTATTATTAGCTATTAGAGATTGGCCACCCAAGCCTGGGGGCCGTCAGAACGCAATGGGAATGAGATTAACAAGCATGAAAGAGTAAATAACTAGCGGCGGGGGGGGGGGGGGGGGGGGTTAACTGCATCTATTTTTCTCTCATTCTAGCTGAGAACCAATGTGGGGGTTTCCCTGGGATCCACACTGGGCCCCGCTGCCCACTGCATTCCACACAGCCTCAAGGGTGGGGGTGATAACTCCCAAACCTAGAGCTCCAACCCTGATCTCTGGGCCCATGCCTCCTGGGTTCCCGCAAGCGCCTCGGATTCAGGATTCAGCGTATCCCAGACCTCACGTGTCACCTCACTCCCTCCCGCTTGCCAAACCTGCTTCCCAGGTGTTCTCTTGGTTGATGGAATTCTGTCATAACCTCATCTGCCAAGCTATCGACTCTCCTCTTTTCTCAGCAACCTCCCGGCCAAACTGTCCCACATTTAATCAGTAACCAAGTCTTACTGGTTCTACGTCTGAAAGGTTCTCGAAACTGTCCCCGACTCTCTTTCTCTCTCACTGTTACCTCTGCCCCTGGTCAGGTCCTTACCGTATTTTATCTGGTCTCCCCGCCTCCAAATGTGTCCTTCTCAAAAAATCTGCCACCTCCCCACACCCCACCCGCCCCCATTAAAACTCCCAGTGATCTCTTCTGACTTAAAAATCCAAGCTTCCAATGCCCTCCTTGGTCAGCCTCTGCCCATCTCTCGGACATATTTTGTCAGCATCTTCTGACTTGCACTTTATTTTCTAAACTGCTGACTGTTTCCCTGCCCGCAAAATGTTGCTTTTCAGTTCCATATCTGGGCTCAGGCAGTTCCTGTGCTTATAATGTTTTCCTCCGCTTTATGTGGCTCAGATCAGATGACATGTCCTCCAGGAAACCCTCTTGGATCTTCCTTTCTCCCAGACGAGGTTAGACATCCTGTCCCTGTGATACTGTCTTTGTCTTGGAAACAAGTCACTGCATTTGCTACATATTATGATTATGTGCTTCCCTCCCTAGACTATGAGCTCCTTGAAGTTAGGAAATGCTGTATCTTACCCATCTTTGTATCCTGAGTGCTTACTACAATGCCTGGCACTTAATAAATACACGCTGAACGGATGACTGTCTCATTCACGCAGTGTTTATTGAGTACCTACTAGTGAGGCCAGCCCTCAGAACACACAGCAATGGAATAAAAAGGCCTTGTCTCTGTTCTCGCTGAGCTTACCGAGGGGTGGAGAGACAGAAAATACCAATGTGAACAAAGAAATCTATAATTACGTATAGTAATAAGAACTGCGGAGGAAGAAACAGGATGCTGTGAGAGAAAATAGCAAGGAGGGAGGGAAGGGCTCTCTAAGGATGTGGTTTTCGAGCTGAAGTCGGCAAAGACAGGAAGGAGCAGGAGCAAACAGGCCCTAGGGACTGACCTGTACCAGGCGCTGAAAGAGAACAGAACAGCCTCGAAAAGGTGGGCGAGGGAAAGCGAGGCCTGACAACATTTGCTGGGGAGGCAGGCAGACACAGAAGAGGTGGACTCAGCTGGGCTGGATGAAGGAGTTGAGACTGGGTTCCATGTACGGTGGTCAAGGAAGAGTATGAAGAAAGTGGGTAATGCAGTGGTGGAATGGGGTTTACATTCACAGGAGAACATCCAGGCTGCTGGGTGGAGATGAGACCAGACAGGAGTTCGGGGAAAAGAAGGGAGAACAGTCAGAGGTTAAGCCATTTAACTAACGGTTCTCTTTAGGAAATGTTATCATTTACCCCATGTTAGAACTTGGGAAAAGCTTGGAGCTGGAAGACAGACCCAAGTCTGTTCTATCCCAGAGTCAGAGTTTAGACCCCCTACTGTGGACCCTTGTGCTTGGTTACACCTAACTTCCTGATTGGTGGAGATTAAAAAGGATGATAGCATCCGCTTTTAGCAAAGCGTGGGAGAAAAGGGGAGTTCACACCCACTGCAGATGGGAATGTAAACTGGTGCGTCTTTCTAGAAGAAAATCTGTGCCTTAAAGATGTGTGTGCTCCTAGGGTCCCCCATTTCGGTTTTAGGAATCCTTAAAAGACAAACCAGGGGCGCCTGGGTGGCTCAGTCGGTTGAGCGGCCGACTTCGGCTCAAGTCACCATCTCGCGGTCCGTGAGTTCGAGCCCCGCGTCGGGCTCTGCGCTGACAGCTCAGAGCCTGGAGCCTGTTTCGGATTCTGTGTCTCCCTCTCTCTCTGCTCCTCCCCCGTTCATGCTCTGTCTCTCTCTGTCTCAAAAATAAATAAACGTTAAAAAATTAAAAAAAAAAAAAAAAAAGACAAACCAGCTACTGAACAGAGATGTCTGAACAAGTCGTGTTTATCAGTATTCGTGACAGCAAAACAGGGCATTGATAAAACAAACTCCGGTATGATGCAGTTAATAACCGATAATTTACCGACTCAGAAAGACTACAATATATTGCCCGGTGAGAAAACTGGGTCACCAAAGGATGATTCTGTTTTTTTGTAGCATATGTTTGTCTATAGAGAAAAAAATTCCAGAAGGATCTACATCCAAATATTAAAAGTGGCTACTGTCAGGGAGGAAAAGTTTTTCCTTCTACTCTTTTAGGTTCTGTGGCTGGTCTAACTATAAAAATGATACAAAGCAGATAACTAGAGACAAACATGCTTAATTCTGTATTTACGAGAACCCCACCAAGGCAATAAAAATCATGGGCAAGTCAGGCAGTTGAGGCTTAAATAACATCCCGAGCCAAGGAATGGGGTAGCGGCCTGGAACCCTGGAAGTGGGGAGGGTAGCTCAGAGGACAATAAAGACAGATGTTCGAGGGGCACCTGGGAGGCTCAGTCCGTTGAGCGTCCGACTATAGCTCAGGTCATGATCTCATGGTTCATGAGTTCGAGCCCCCACGTCGGGCTCTGTGCCGACAGCTCAGAGCCTGGAGCCTGCTTCCGATTCTGTGTCTCCCTCTCTCTCTGCCCCTCCCGAACTCACACTCTGTCTCTCTCTCGAAAATAAACATTAAAAAAAATTTTTTTTTAAAGATAGACGTTTGGTAATCAGATGTGTGCCCTGCCCTATAGACAGGTCTTTCAGATGAAAAGTTGTCACTGATAACAGCTCTCTTTCTGGGCCAGACCACCTATCTAAATTCCTTTGGGTAGTTTAGAGAGAGGTAAGAGTTTTTCTTGAGTCCACTGGCCCTTCATTGCCATCAGTTCAAAATAATCCACATGCCAACGTGGTACATCTTGAAGCATTTTTTTTCTGAACCCCTTCACTAACTCTGGAAGATAGAGAATCTGAAGATTTTTGTTAGTTGCTTTTTTTTTTTTTAACCTGCAGTATCTAACTTTTCTAAATCAAAACTTTTAACTCTTTATTAATGTAGATCATATGTACAGAACAGGGCACACATCCTATGCTCACAATGTGATGAGTTCACAAACTGAACACACGCATGTAAACAACACACAGAGCAAGAGAAAAACAGTCTCAGCTTCCTGGAAGCTGCTTTGTAAAATCATATACAACCTACCTTATTGTGTCCGGCTTCTTTCACTCAACATGATTTTGTGCAATTCTTCCATGTGGTTGCGGGGTTGTAGCAAATGAATGATATTAATTGTTTAAAAAGTTAGAATGTTAACACCTTGTCTGTTATAAATTTGAATCTTTAGAATGATCATCATTCCCGTGTTTGTCAGCTCATAAAGCACTTTCCACGGACACCAGCTCTACACATTATTATCATCCTCACTTGATGGGCAAAAGGCGAGGGGGGCAGAGGGTAATTCAGCCCTGCTCAAGTTCACACACAAAGCTAGTAGGTGGCCAAACCAAGGCAGCTTCAGATCTAAATCCATGCCCTTTTGGCCCCGCCTCATGAGATTGAGAGCCAAGGTCCCAGGGGATTCAACGAAAGGACTATCTTGCTCACCATTAGGCTCTTTAAACATCAGACGGTTACCAGGCAAAGCTGTTTAAACTCCTTTTCTGAAAACCATTTAGAATAGAAGACACAGACCCTTCTCATTCAGAAGACGAACGTCCCATAAATATTCAACCAGTTTCGACATTGGTCATCTTTGGCGAGAACTTTCTTTGGCTAAAAATCTGTGATGGCCACACTTCTCGATACGTAATATGTGCCTCTGTAAACTTGTCCTGTGGGTTTCATATTTGTGTATGTCCACTTTTCTCTCTGACATTATGAATAATATCCATTGCAGCCTCTCAGTGATCATATACAAGAGTTTTGCTTCTCATTCACAGATGAGAAAACTGAGGCCCACTGTCAAATCGCTGGTTTAGCAGGACTGGGGCAGGCCTCAGGACTCTGGCTTGTGGTTCACAGCAATCTTGCCCACACATCACTGCATAAGATGTGAAACATTTTTTTTCCTACCGGGAAACGTAAGCAGTCACGGTCGTGGTTGTTAATAAAACTGTGGGTGTTGTTACTTTTTGCCCCCCAACAGAGTAGAACCACATGACTTAGCTTTATGTATCACAAAATCCTATTTCACTATAAGATCTAGGGTGATTCCCCCATTCAACACTGTGCTTCTAGGTGTCCATATTACATAACACATTTCACAATCCAGTACACTGCCCAGAGAGTTCAAAAGAAATTAGGTGAATTAGCAGAGAAAACAAGAACACATCACCTCAAATATTGACTTACGCACTCACACAGGTGTCCTTGCTTTATTTATTTTTTTTTAATTTTTTTTTTTAACGTTTATTTATTTTTGAGACAGAGAGAGACAGAGCGTGAACGGGGGAGGGTCACAGAGAGAGGGAGACACAGAATCCGAAACAGGCTCCAGGCTCTGAGTTGTCAGCACAGAGCCCGACGCGGGGCTCGAACCCACGGACCGTGAGATCATGACCTGAGCCGAAGTCGGATGCTTAACCGACCGAGCCACCCAGGCGCCCCAGGTGTCCTTGCTTTATAGGTTAGCGCTGTCAGCTATTAAGAGCTGAAGTGCAATAAAAGAAAGATTCAGTTCCCATCCCTACTTCCCTTCCTGTGGAAGAATTTAGGACACTATTTGCTTAGGAAGTGAATTCTTCATTCCCCTGGATGCCTTTTGGGAATCTAAAATCTGCAGGGACTGTTTTTCCTGACACAAGACCAGTATCTGCAGGTCAAAGAACAATTGATAAGCCTATTTATCTTCCCAGAGACTTTGGCTGGTGCTTGCCATCTTACATTTTCCCAGTCAGCCTTACACAGCTTTGCCAACCCCCGGGGCCTTCCCGCCTGTCCTCCCTGGCGGGTTTTCTCTGCCTCCTCTTTGAGAGCCTCTGTGAATCTCTACCTTCACAGTTACCATTTTGTAAATAGACATGGGGCAGCGGGGGTATCTTTAAATAAACAGATGAATAAGGTCCCGGAACTGTCACCCCTTCTAATGACCTTTAGACGTGAGGGAAATACCTCAGCCTCAGAAGCCAAGAAGCGGGCCCTCAGAGATCTGGGGCGGTCCCCGTCTCAGTGCAGGGACTGTGGGGTAGGGTGGTGGTCTAGGTGCACAGCTCAGGTGCTGAATAAATACAGAGCCTTCCGGGCACGTGGCATGAAGACTGAGTCTACTAGAGAAAATGGTGGAGCCCCAGAACTCTTGCCTGCTGACCTAGACTGTGGTGGAAACTGGCTACTCATTTATCCTCAAGCCCAGGGAAATTCAGTGCACAGTGTTCAAACAAGGGTTGAGTGAAAGGGGCTACAGGGAGGGAGTAGCAGTGGCTTACAGGTGACCTCCTTGACAAGGCCAATAGTAGGACCAATAGTGGGCTGGGTGGCTGGTTAGGGAGAAAGGGGGTTCATTAAGGACAGGGGTTCCTGGAAGGGCTGGTACCTGAAGGAGGGGCAGTCTAGGAAGAACCTCACTCCTGGCATCCCGCTGGAGTCCAAAGGCTTTAGAATTCTTCCTCTTTTTTTTTTTTTTTTAAGGTGTTGCTCTTTATACAGAGTGCAGAAATAAACCCATGCTCTTATGGTGAATTAATCTATAACAAATGAGGTGAGACTATGCGACTGGGAAAAGACAGTCTCTTCAACAAATACTGTGGGAAAACAAGACAACTACATGCAAAAGAATGAAATTGGACCACTTTCTTACACCATACACAAAAATGAAGTCAAAATGGATTAAAGACCTAAATGTGAGACCTGACACCACAAATACCTTAGAAGAAAACATAGGCTGTAATTTCTTTGACATTGGCCATAGGGACATTTTTTCTAGCTATATCTCTTCTGGAAAGGGAAACAAAAGCAAACTTAACTACTGGGTCTACACCAAAATAAAAAGCTTTTGTACAATGAAGGAAACCATTAACAAAACAAAAAGGCAGCCTCCTGAATGGGAGAAGATATTTGCAAATGATATATCTGATAAGGGGTTAATATCCAAAATATATAAAGAACTTAGATAACTTAACACCAAACCCCCCCAAATAACCCAATTAAAAAACAGGCAAAGGATCTGAACGAACATTTTTTCCAAAGAAGACATACAGACGGCCAACAGACACATGAAAAGATGCTCAACATCGTTACTCATCAGGGAAATGCAAATTAAAACCACAAGGAGATACCACTTTACACCTGTCAGAATTACTAAAATCAAAAGGACAAGAAATAACAAGTGTTGGCAAGGATGAAGAGAGAAAGGAACCCTTATGCACTGTTGGCGGGAATGCAAATTGGTACAGCCACTGTGGAAACCAGTATGGAGGTGCCTCAAAAAACTAAAAATAGAACTACTCTATGATCCAACTATGCCACTACTGGGTATTTACCCAAAGAAAATGAAAACATTAATTTGAAAAGATGCCTGCACTCCTGTGTTTGTCACAGCATCATTTACAATAGACAAGATATGGAAGCAACCCAAATGTCCATTGATAGACGAATAGATAAAGATGTGATGCGTGCGTGTGTGTGTGCGTGCACACACACACACACACACACACACACTGGAATGTTACTCAACCATAAAAAAAAAAAACATGAAATCTTGCCATTTGCAACAACATGGATGAACCTAGAGGGTATAATGCTAGGTGAGATCAGTCGGTCATAAAAAGGTAAATACCATATGATTCCATTCATATGTGGAATTTAAGAAACAAAACAAATGAACAAATAAAGAAAAAAGAAGGGACAGACTCTTAGATGCAGGGAACAAACTAGTGGTTACCAAAGGGAGGTGTTTGGGGGATGGGTGAAATAGATGAAGGGAATTATCTTGATGAGCCCTGAGAAATGCATAGAATTGTTGAATCATTGTATTGTCCACCTGAAACCAACATAAACTGTATGGTAATTACACTTAAATAAACTAAAGTTCAAATGTTACATTAAAAAAAAAAAAGGTGTTTCTTCTGGCCAACACATTAGTTATGCCAACAGTTGCGTTAGGCTGTTTGAATGATACACACCATACTCCAGATAATGATTACCTCTGTGGAGGGGCCACAGGAGAAAGGTGTCATTGAGATTTCATGTCCAAAACGTGGTGGTTGTTTTAGCAAATGTTTTGTTTTGGAGTAATTTTGAACTCACAGAAAAATCGCAAAGATAGTCCAGAGAGTTCCCATCCATGCTTCACCCAGTTTCTCTTAACGTCAGCATCATATCTAACCAGGGTACGTTTATCAAAACTGAGAAATTAACATTAGTACAACCAAGCATTATGGTTTATTCATTCAGATTTCATCAGTTTTCCATTAATGTCTTTGTTGTTGGGTCCGATCTGGGATACCACATTGCATTTAGCACAGTCGTACATTTTGTATCTTTTAGACGTCTGCAGAAACTACGGCAAATAATTTTTTTTAATTTTTTGATGTTTATTTATTTTTGAGTGTGAGTGGGGGAGGGGCAGAGAGTGAAGGAGACACAGGATCCAAAGCAGTCTCACCTGGGCTGTCAGCACAGAGGCTGACGCAGGGCTCGCAGTGCCCCAAGGGTTTCGCAGTGATGGGACAATACTGTGACAGTGTGGAGGATCCCAGCACAAGAGGGAGGAGCATGGATGCGTGGATCAAGATGCAGAGAAAGGGCGCTCTGTACAATTCATTCTGGGAATACCTATAGTGTAGAGACCTGAAGCACTTTGCTTCCCCAGGGCTGAACTGGAAATTCCAGTACACTAACTAACTGGAACACAGCTTGGGCAACGTCTGAGGTCAGCTTTCATTCTCCGACATTGAGGCTCCCCTTCTTTCTTTTTTTAATTTACTCATTTAAGTGTACTCAGTACATTCACGATGTTGAATGGCCACCACCACCATCCAACTCCAGAACTTCCTCATCTTCCCCAACAGGAACTCTGTACCCATTCAATTATAGTGCCCCCATTCTCCCCAACCCCAGCTCCTAGAAACCACCATTTTCCTTTCTATCTGTATGAAATTGTCTTTTCTAGTACCTCATATTAGTGGAATCATACAGTATTTGTCCCTTTGTGCCTGGCTTACAGAAAACTCTTTAGGGATAAATGGCTTATTCCTCCTGGAATCTAATGCCAATTAATTTAATGCCAGTTTAATATCATTTATATCAGATAAAAGATAAAAAGCCATTGTGGGTTTTTTTCTTTCCTCTCTCTCTTTTTTTTTTTTTTTTTTGGTCTGACCTATTATATCCGTCCTATTTCCCTTTTTGCATTGGTTACCAGGAATCTGGGCCAAATTCAGAGCCTAAATATCACAATCAGCTCATCTCAAGTAACTGGTTATAGTCACCCACTTACAGAGCCTCTATTGTAGTTTCAATCTTAAATTACCCTATATTTTATTATGTTTATGTTTGAAAACTATCCGGTGCCCTTTCAGAATTAGGCAGGATAGAAATTCTAAATATATGAAATTAATACCACACCTTCAGGAAGTTAACTCTTTCATGCTACCGGAGTCCCACCAAGTGCAATATCATCATAGAACAGAACTGCGCAGACTTTTCAAGGTGGAAGCATCTTGGGGTAAATCTAGCTTCTGTGTGTGTTGACTTAACTGACCTGTTTATCTGGCAAAATCAGGACTTCTAAGAGAGGATCGCTGCTACTGAAAATGTGAATCAGGCATTTTGGCCTCTGCATCAACTTTCCAAGCGATCGATAGGACTCTGTGCATCAGAAGAACATTTAGCTAAATGGTGGCAGCCCATAAAGGTACTCGGTCTTCCAAAGGAATCATTTGCATCCTTAACAAGGGTCTCTAAGTTCGTAACATGGCCCAGATATGTTTTTCTCCAGAAAGCTTTCAGGAGGAAAACACTAATTCGTCCATCCAGTTGTGGGAGGTGATCACACCGTGGTAGAATTAAATAAGGCTGCGGACATCACGATAAACACAGGTCACAGTTGGAGAGGGATATCTTTAAGGTATCAGAATACTTTGGGACTTTTTTTGTGTTTCACAATGTGAAACAAGCTAACAAACCTTTCAAAGTTAAGAAGAATTTTCCTGGAGCCTTGATTATCTGTAGCATTCAGATGGCTTTCATGTTGGAACGATAAAGAACTTCCTTTCAGGCCCTTTGGCTCTTAGAGCTCCATTGGGTGTGTGTCCCGGAGTTACACTAGACCTGATGCAAGGATGGAAAATACAGGCATCTACACTCATTTCACTGTGAGTGGCTGGGAGAGTCACATGACCCAACAGTAATAGACATTACAGGGTGGAAATGCAATCACTCTTCATTGAAAAGATGTTTATCAAGGGCCTAACACATACATGGCACGTAACATATCACATCTTCTATGATGCACATCTTCTATGATGACTATATAAACATACATATATTGCACACACACACACACACACACACACACCCCATCAGCAGTCTAGGCTGTAGTTAAAAGCATGGAATTGGAAGTAAGACAGGCCTGAATTCAAGTGCTGGTGTCACCATTTAAAAGCAGTGCTAGCCCAGGATCTGGCTTAAATGCTCAATAAAAGGGAGTGATTTATCATCTTTATAGATACATACACATGAGTTTGGTAATAACAGTATTAACTCAGAAATCCATAATACATATGAGATTTAAAAGATGACAGCATTTAACAATATTTGTTCTTCCTGTCCAGGAGCATGGAATCTTTTTCTATTTGTTTGTGTCTTCTTCAATGTCTTTCATAAGCTTTCTATAGTTTTCAGTGTATAGATTTTTCACCTCTTTGGTTAGATTTATTCCTAGGTGTTTTATGGTTTTTTGTGTAATTGTAAATGGGATCAATTCCTTGATCTCTCTTTCTGTTGTTTCATTGTTGGTGAATAGGAATGCAACCGATTTCTGTGCATTGATTTGATATCCTGAAACTTAGCAGTCTACATATTCAATGCAATCCCTATCAAAATAACACCAGCATTTTTCACAGAGCTAGAAAAAATAATCCTAAAATTTTTATGGAACCAGAAAAGACCCCGAATAAGCCAAAGCAATCTTGAAAAAGAAAACCAAAGCAGGAGGCATCACAATCCCAGACTTCAAGCTATACTACAAAGCTGTAATCATCAAGACAGTTTGGTACGGGCACAAGAACAGACACTCAGATCAATGGAACAGAACAGAGAACCCAGAAATGGACCCACAAATGTATGGCCAACTAATCTTTGACAAAGCAGGAAAGAATATCCAATGGAATAAAGACAGTCTCTTCACCAAGTGGTGCTGGGAAAACTGGACAGCAACGTGCAGAAAAATGAACCTGGACCACTTTCTTATACCATACACAAAAATAAACTCAAAATGGATGGAAGACCTAAATGTAAGACAGGAAGCCATCAATATCCTAGAAGAGAAAGCAGGCAAAACCCCCTTTGATCTTGGCCACAGTACCTTCTTACTCAACACGTCTCCGGAGGCAAGGGAAACAAAAGCAAAAACGAACTACTGGGACCTCATCAAAATAAAAATCTTCTTCACAGCGAAGGAAACAATCAGCAAAACTAAAAGGCAGCCAACAGAATGGGAGAAGATATTTGCAAACGACATATCAGATAAAGGGTTAGTATCCAAAATCTATCAAGAACTTATCAAACTCAACACCCAAAAAACAAATAATCCAGTGAAGAAAAGGGTAAAAGACATGAATAGACACTTCTCCTAAGAAGACATCCAGATGGCCAACCGACACATGAAAAAATACTCAACATCACTCATCATCGGGGAAATACAAATCAAAACTGCAATGAGATACCACCTGACACCTGTCAGAATGGCCAACATGAACAACTCAGGCAACAACAGATGTTGGCGAGGATGCGGAGAAAGAGGATCTCTTTTGCATTGTTGGTGGGAATGCAAGCTGGTGAAGCCACTCTGGAAAACAGTATGGAGGTTCCTTGAAAAACTAAAAATAGAACTACCCTATGACCCAGCAATTGCACTGCTAGGTATTTATCCAAGGGATACAGGTGAGCTGTTTCGAAGGGACACAGGCATCCCCATGTTTATAGCAGCACTATCAGCAATAGCCAAAGTATGGAAAGAGCCCAAATGTCCTTCGATGGATGAATGGATATAGATGTGGTATACACACACACACACACACACATACACACACACACACACACACACACACACACACAATGGAGTATTACTCGGCAATCAAAAAGAATGAAATCTTGCCATTTGCAACTACGTGGACAGAACTAGAGGGTATTATGCTAAGTGAAATTAGTCAGAGAAAGACAACTATCATATGACTTCACTCATATGAGGACTTTAAGATACTAAACAGATGAATATAAGGGAAGGGAAGCAAAAGTCGTATAAAAACAGGGAAGGGGACAAAACATAAGAGACCTAAACATGGAGAAGAAACGGAAGGTTACTGGAGGGGTTGTGGGAGGGGGGATGGGCTAAATGGATAAGGGGCATTAAGGCCTCTACTCCTGAAATCATTGTTGCACTATATGCTAACTAATTTGGATGTAGATTTAAAAAAATACAAAAATACGAAAATCAAAGATGACAGCATTTAAAAAATGTTTATTTATTTATTTTGAGAGAGAGAGAGAGAGTATGGGAGCATGAGTAGGGGAGGGGCAGAGGGAGAGGGAGGGAGAGAATCCCAAGCAAGCTCCAAGATGTCAGCACAGTGCCCCATACAGTTGATCATGAATCATGAGACTGTGACCTGAGCCAAAATCAATGCTTCACTGACTGAGCCATCCAGGCACCCGAAATGACAGCAGTTTTCAATAAAAACTTTAAACAAGAAATGATAGCAGATTTAACAAGGAGAGAGACAGATGTCAGCACAAAGGAAGGGCAGAAATCGACACCACCAATTTGGTGAAAGTTTGCAACCAGAGGGTTAGTGACAGTGGCTGGACGCAGGACTCTCATTCTCAGGTTGAGCTCCAAAGACTGCAGAATTCTCGAACGAAGAGTAATGACGATCCTCACGGGGACAAACTTAGGCCCTCCTCCTCTGCAGGACCATCAGGGCTCTGTGACTCATTGGAGACACCACGGAATCACTAACTGGAAATCCTTGCTGCAGCTATACTGCAAAGGAATTGGACTTGATTTGCCAGATTCCCCATGTGATGCAAGGGTGGCCACCTGCCAAAGAGCCAGAGGGAGAGAGGGCCACTCGCTTTCCTGGCAACACAGAGATTGCCTAGCTCCATCACCCAAGGCAAGAGCGGCGTAGGGCAAACGGGCAGCCATTCCCAATGACGATTCGGCTTTGATCAGAGTAGCTATAGTGCCAGAGTGTTCGGTGCATGGCCTGTTTCGGCAGCTCATCCCTTCTTCCGTGGGAAGGTTGTGTTCTGAGGTTCTTGTGGTACGTGAAGTTATTGCCTTCACCATCTGCTCCTGTATCTTCCTCCCGGTGACATCAGACAGTGCGGCAGGGTTTGCCTTCGCCGTCTATCAGGCTGTTTGACTCAACTGCGTGCATTCTTATAATGCCAGGAGAATGATCCTCCCCTAAGTCAGCTGAACGGAAGCCAGAAGTTCACGGCAAACAAGCGACTCAGCTCGCCTAACAGCATGGAGGAGACCAGTTTCACTGCAGCTAACAGAGTAGATGGTTGCTAATTAGCCTGCGGTGTGACTACCAAAGGGACGAGTTCCCTGCTCACCCGAAGAAGGGAATCACTGTGCAGGTAGGTTAACACGTTTCTGAGGCTTCCCAGGGCCAGCTAAGAGTGTGGGCTGCTTTGGTGGGCCGGCTGGGGACAGGCGGAGAACTTTAGAGCCACTGGGGAAGGTGATTAGCAGATGGCTGCTGGCAGTGCTTGTGCTCTCAGGAGCTGGTTCCTACGGGCTGCTTGCTCAGAGAGGCTGGAGACTGTGCGGAAAGGAAGGCCAACGAAGATACTCCTCTGCGGTGGGGTGAGCCAAAGACCCTCACTAGAAAGACTGCAGCTCTGATTCTTGGAGGCCAGCAAACTGAGATTGTTTGGGGCATGGAGTAGTTACAAAGGCTCCTTTAAGAAACGGGTGCTGGTGGATTTTCAGGTGCGTCAAATGCAGCAATCCCCGAGTGCGCTCATTCTCTCCCTCGCTGCTGTCCAACCTTCAGCCTCTATCGTATTCCTAACCTATGCTAGGGAGATTTCAAGTCCCTCCCTGCCCCCCCCCACCCCATCTTGGAGGCCAGAGACTGGTCTGTGAGGAAGAAGGAGTGAGCACAGAGCTGAGGATCGGAGTGGGGTATCATGAAGGGACAAGTAAGAAATCCCACGGCTGGAGTCGTGGGGGGAGGGGAAGGCTGGATGGGACTCGCAGGAAAGCCAAGAGGAGCCCCGGTGCCCACCCAACTGGGAGGGGGCTGAGGACAGCGTGGAAGTCCGGATTTTAGAGATTGGGAGGTAAGAACGAGCCCCGGTTACCATCACGATTGGCAGGGTCTTGAGCAACTGTTCTGGGCCAGGGGACCTGGAGTGCGTGTGGGTGGGTCAGCCTGGCTGGGGGTATGGATGAAGCCATGCGTGGAGCCTGGGAGCTACCCTCTGCTCCATAAGCCTCCTCTCTCCCCACCTCTCTGTGGTTCCCATGTCCTCTCCAAATGCCCCTCCCCACCCCCCCCCCCCCCCCACACACACACATCCTCCCAGCTGGGCCCTCCTGATCTCTCCCTTGGGCTCTCGGAAGTTTCCCCACCAGAGTCCCTGCTTCTAATCTCTTCCCCCTCCAATCCACTCCTCACACTACTGCCAAACATTATCTTTCTACAGTGTAAGCTCGGTCACGTCTCCAAGCTTAAACAGAGGAGTCCAGTGGTTTCCCACTGCCTGCAGAATAAAGCCCAAACATCTTGCAGGGCACGCGGGAGTGTTTAAGATTCTGCCCCCACACTCTGCCACCGAGGCTTCATCTGCTGTAACTTACCTGCAAGTACCCAGGCACCTGGATTATTTGCTGTTCCTTGAATATGACCTTGTAATGGCTTTATTACTTCCTGGCGTTATTCCCTCAGCCCGGAGTACATTTTTCTTCTGTCCTACCTAGCGCACCTCTCCGCGTCTTTCAAAACAAAGCCATGTGCTCTGAGAAGCCGTTTCCATCCCTCTCCCTCCAGATCAGGGTTAATTGTTTCGTCTCCCGGTATGTGTGCATGTGTGCGAGTGTGAGATAAACTACATATAACACAAAATTTACCATTTTTACCATTTTAAGGGTAGAGTTCTGTGGCATTAAGTACATTCACATGGTTGTGCAGCCGTCATCCCATCCATCTCCCGAAATTTTTGTCATCCCCAACTAAAACTCTGTCCCCATGAAACACTGACTCTCCGTTATCCCCTCAGCCTCTGGCAGGGGGAACTCTGCTTTCCGTCTCTATGAATTTAACTATACTAGGTGTCTCATAGAAGTGGAATCATACAAAACATTTCCCTTTATGACTGGCTTATTTCACTTGGCAAGATGTCCTCAAGGTTCATCCATGTCATAGCCTGGGTCAGAACTTCCTTTTTTTAAAAAATTTTTTTTTAACGTTTATGTATTTTTGAGACAGAGAGAGACAGAGCATGAATGGGGGAGGGTCAGAGAGAGAGGGAGACACAGAATCTGAAACAGGCTCCAGGCTCTGAGTGGTCAGCACAGAGCCTGATGCGGGGCTCGAACTCATGGACCGTGAGATCATGACCTGAGCCGAAGTCAGACGCTCAACCGACTGAGCCACCCAGGTGCCCCAGAACTTCCTTTTTAAGGCTGCATACTATTCCATTGTGTGGATACACTACATTTTGCTTATCCCTTCATTCATCCAGGATACTTGGGTTGCTCTGCTTATTAATTACTGCGACTACTGCCGGTATGAACATCAGTGTTACAAATATATATTCCAGTCCCTGCTTTCAGTTCTCGGAATATACACCTAGAGGTGGAATTGCTGGAACATATGATGATTCTAACACGTATTCTTTCTTCCTCAAAGGTAATTGTGCATGGCAGGTGTTCACCTTCAATATGGCCGTGTAGCCACATATACATTCCCTTGGAGTAATGTTAGATGATTAAAGCACAGCAAAGACACCGAAAAGAATATTTGAATCTGCCCTGCAGCAAAATGTTTCCCACGTAGAGAAGTTACAAACCCCTTGAAATGTGAAAGTGCTAATAACATGTGAACTCTAAAATTAGACTCTGGCGAGCTGCTTCTTGAAAGAAAATGCTTTCAAGAAATCCACTTAGTATGTTTTGTCGTTATTACTTCGTTGTGACCTGCTTGGGAATTTAGAGGCCAGAATCCTGTGTTCCAGCCCTGCCCCGCCCCCTTCGGTGAGTGACTAGTTCTTTAGGCTCTAATTTCACCATCAGTAGAATAGCAAATGTCCCTGTCCATTCAGGAGAAAAGAGCAATTCAAATGAAAGCGTGCTGGTAACCTCAAAACCAACCAACAAACCAACAAAGATCATCTGAATTATCATAGCAATTGGCACCCCATGCATTCTGGGGCATTTTTAGCAGGCCTAAATGGTCAGTTGGATTCATATTCATCTCTCAAAGGAAGCTACGTGGAATCCTTTAAAGGGTAGAGCACAGTGAGACGTGATCATTCCTACTCAGATTAAAAAAAGAATCTTTGAGTAGAAAGAATTACAGGGACGTTTGAGGGGTATCTGATAGGAAAGTGGCTGGCAGGATTTTAAAATGTGACAGTTGAAGAGAAAATTTTTTGTGTAGTTACAGAATAGGCACCGATAAAGAAAGCCCTGAGCCAAGATTATAAAAAATTCTTTAAAAAATACTCTCGGTAAAATTAGATGGGAAGGCCTATATAGCATGTGTGCGTTCCATCGGGGCAGAATTGGCAGGAGTATTTATGAACACCGGCAGGTAGAATACTTTACCCTACTTTGCATAGCTATTTCTGGCCTGTAATAGCAGTTGCCAAAGACATGTTTAGAGCCACTGTTAAGATGCGGGTGCCAAATTATGACACGTCGACTGCGTCATAAATCAACACAGTTCTCGCCTTCAAAGAACTGGCCACTAAAGTTACTTTCAGATCTTACCAACTATATCCCTCTCTTCTGTGTTTTCAGAAAGACTTCTCCGGAAGGGAAGGGACCATAATGCAAGACTCCTGATTTTTTTTCCCACGTAGACGGGTAAATGAACATTGAGTGGGATGTAGTCTCCTTCCTCCGTTCCTCCTACTTCATTCCCTGAAATTGAAGCCGTGGCCGGTTCAAAGATTACCTGTTTGGAACGATTACAGGATTCGGGTGATGCAATCAATCACTTGTGTATACAAGATAGAAGGCACACTGCTGTGTGATTTAACTAATAGCAGTTAAATCAAAGGGGAAAAACTGAGATGGTAGTTCTTCTGAAGCATTTCTGCTGACAATTAAGATCCATTTTCAGGGCTTTCAGTTTATGGGTCTGTATTTCTCTATTCTAGAGAGCTCAGAAAGGGCCCGGAACATAGAAAGGAATTTAGTATGAAATAAGGGTTGCATTTCTAATTAGAGGGGAAAAGATAAGGGCAATGCCTGGTGTTGAAACAAGAAATCATCAGGGCGCCTGGGTGGCTCAGTCAGTTAAGCGTCTGCCTTTGGCTCTGGTTATGAGCTTGTGGTTTGTGAGTTTGAGCCCTGCATCGGGCCCTCTGCTATCAGGGTAGAGCCCACTTTGGACCCTCTGTCCCCCTCTTCCTTTGCCCCTCCCCCGTGCTCTCTCTCCCTCTCAAAAATAATAAGTAAACTTAAAGAAAATAAAGCAAGAGACTATCCATTCGGAGGCAAATGTTTTGTTCCCGTTCTCGTTCCCTTTAAATGGCGTCTTTTGCACTAATTCTCAGGCACCTGGTTGGGGAGCCAGTAACCAGAGGCCGCGCACATAGGGTGACTTTCAATGGCACTTGAGGTGAAGGTCGCTGGCACACAAGCATTTCCCACCCCCTTGGCGAAACCAGTCCCCGGGGGCCAAGGATTCTTCTTATTGTCAAAGACAGCTCTATTATATGTGACTGGAATTTATCAGATTTCAGGAAATCCCCACATACCCGCAAGGGCATTCTCCCCCGTGGCGAATGTTCTCTTTGTCTTTGTGGAGAGACAGCCGAGGTGGGTGGGATAGCTGCTCACCCGGTGGCTGCATCCGTGTGTGAAGAACTCAGGCCACTAGACTGGCTAAGCTGGGCATGATAGATGGCAGGTGCAGGGCTCAAAACCACGTTTCCAACCATGAGCGGAGGTACACCTGCCAGTAAGGACAGTGTGGTCTGTATCCCATCAGGAAACCCTTGCTCTGCACTAGACCCAATTATCAGTCAGCAGCGGAGTTCCAGAAATGGTATAAGCTGGGCAGGAAACCAGTCAGGAGAGGTTATCCTAAGGGGTGAGCGACCCTAAGATGATGCTTTATGCTACACTTCCTGGTCATCTGTTATTCTGATTTGGTTGACCTTGCATTCTTGGCTGCTGCTTTTAATGTCTGGAGAAGAAACCCGTACTGCATGAACAGCAATAACAGAAGCAGGGCTGTGATCCCGATTTTTATTGTTGGTTCCTGGTGTCTGGTTCTTTGAGAGAGTGTGTCTGATGTTGGGGGAGGGGGGGTAAGATGGAAAGGGGGGAATCTTTCAGAAATCACAGAATCCAGGAGAATCTGAGTCAAGTAGCAGCTTGCACAGTGGCCACATTGGGGCAGAGTCACTTGCCATAAAGTCATTTACCCCTCGCCCGGGGAGGCAATGCGTTTTGGTGAGACCCTCTCCTGACTAGGAATCCTCATCTAGCCGAAGGCTGAGTTTTCCTGCTCCTGGGATGTTGCCTTGGGGGTTTTCCGACTAAACTATTCTACCATGCCAACATATGTGAAGTGATGTGATGATATTTTTTAAATTATGGATAAAAATCCAGAAGATTGGGTCATTCAATGGGCCCAGATATTTTTAAGTACTTGCTTATTTAAGGTCTTTTGCAGTTCACAAAGATGCTTTAATATGTCTTACCTGACAAACGGTTTTCTCAGATTCCTAGACTCTAGACATACCTTGCCTGCATTTTCTATTTCAGTGCTTGATTTTCCAACATAAGGTCTGCAGTTTTCCCCCCAATGTTATTGTGTATTTTGGACCCCTCTTCTGTATCAGATGTTGTACTTCCAAACAGATCATACACTTTCTTTTCTTTTTAAAAAATTTTTTAAAAATGCTTATTTATTTTTGAGAGAGAGAGAGCGCAAATGGGGGGAGGGGAGAGCAGGGAGAGAGGGAGACACAGAATCCGAAAAAGGCTCCAGGCTCTGAGCTGTCAGCATAGAGCCCAACGTGGGGCTCGAACCCACCAACCGTGAGATCATGACCGGAGCCGAAGTCGGACAGCTCAATAGACTGAGCCACCCGGGCGCCCCCCATACGTTTCCTTTTCAATAATATGGCACACGTGGGCTGCATCTATACTGCTGAGTGAAACCGCTTTCGCAGAACTTTGCTCTTGGAATAGTTGCGTTAAAAACACAAGACCTGACCACAAGTTAAGGGTTTCTGAAATGGATTCTACGTTCCCACAGGGCCCTACGGTCCCCGCATGGCTCTGACGTCAGCCCAAGCTGGTCAGGGAGAAGGGTTTTTGCTTCCCTTCAAGACTCCAGGCAAACGTTTGATGAAGTGGTCTCACTATGCCCCCGCTGACACACAAAGATGCTTTAATATGTCTTACCTGACAAACGGTTTGCAGGCCCCGGCAGGCCCCACCGCATGACGCAAATATTCACGGGGCCACTCTGTTTTCTCTGATGCGACCATGTGGTTGCATGCATACGAAAATAGTGCTGCCCGGGACCAGGGATTCTACGCAAACAGGCTCTTCCAGTTTTAATCGCAGGTGCCTTTAAAACATCTTTGAAATTTCAGGACTATAGAAACATCGAGGATGCTGGTGGGGAACAAATTCGAATATCAGACACTATGCTGTCTGATCCCTACCATCATCCCTTCCCTTCTGCGACCCAGGTTTTGTTATTAGAGGAGCTTGTGTGCCAACTCACCCGGAATACCCTTCCCTCACTCAAGCAAATCTATTCCTGGAGGTCCCACCGGGACCCCCCACATCTGCCACTGTCTGAATCCCATAGGTAAACATAGCTTAGGCTTAAGGTGAGTCCACACTACGTTGATATTCAGTTCTGATTCCAAATATGTGACAGTGCTACACCTCTCAGGTTGGTTTACATGATGAACGGGGGAAATGAGCATGTGACTTTTACAAATGTGATTTCTCTTTGCGTAAAACAGAGCTCTACTGGCAAACAAGAGTCCACGTCAGAATGCACACAGATATAGAATACTCTGAGATTCCAGGCACGAAAATCAGGATTTGAATTCAATCTCCTAAAGTATAAAAGACACATAACTGGGGCACCTGGGTGACTCAGTCGCTTAGGAGTCTGACTTCAGCTCAGGCCATGATCTCCCGGTTTGTGGGTTTAAGCCCCTCGTCAGGTTCTGTGCTGACATCTCAGAGCCTGGAGCTTGCTTTGGATTCTATGTCTCCCTCTCTCCCTGCCTTTCTCACTCTCTCTCTCAAAAATAAATATTAAAAAAATTTAAAAAAAAAGACACATAACTTCTCACAACTGTTGACCATGTGACTTGACTATAGGTCATAGAAAATTTTCCCAGCTACTTGTATTCTTCTGTATCTTTCCCTTATTTATTCAAAAATTTTATTGAGCAGCTTCTATCTGCTCATAATGAACACAAAAAGATAGAATGCAGTCGTCACAACGTAATAAATTCAAAGTATATTTGAAAACACAAACAGATAACAAAAATAACAATAGTTAAGGGGAGGTAGAGAAGTTAAGGAAAACTATCTGAGATTGGTCTGGCTTGTCTGTCACACTCTCTTGCGTTACACTTCCCTTTTCGGCAGATAAAAGAGAAAAAATATATACTTTAATTTATATCTTAATTTATAATTACCAAGTGCCTCTTGTACATTCAGTACAGCCTTATGTTAGCATAGGACGAAGACTCATTTAGATACCAAAGCACTCGGGTGGGGCATGGCTCCTTCCATCCGCATGATGTAGCAACATCCTGGCGTAGGGTAAGCCTTTCTCCTTTGGTGTCTGGTCCTCATTAAAGCAGACCCTTCACCAGCCACCATGGAGAGTCGACACGACCTGTTATTATCGTGATGATAACATCCCACTGACTGCCACCCATTAGGCCCAAGATATTTATTTGCCCCACAAGAGTTTAACCTATGTTTTGAGGTTCTGCAAGAAGTGATTGAGCATTGTAGGCAATAGGGAACATGGCTTAGTTTAAAATGACCAGGATGAGGGGCGCCTGGGTGACTCAGTCGGTTAAGTGCCTGACTTCGGCTCAGGTCTCACAGTTCGTGGGTTCGAGACCCACGTTGGGCTCTGTGCTGACAGCTCAGAGCCTGGAACCTGCTTCAGATTCCGTGTCTCTCTCTTTCTCTCTGCATCCTCCCTCCCCACTCCCCCATTCATGCTCTGTTTCTCTCTGTCTCTGAAAAACAAACATTTTTAAAAAGTAAATTTAAAAAAATAAAATAAAATGACCAGGATGAAATATGGAGCAGTTACCTATCTGGCTATAGTTGGTGCAGAGGGAAAATATTAATCATCACCCACCCTCCTGCCTGCCCTGCTAACATCACCCTCACCCTCTGTGAAATATGGTCTTTACTCTTTCTACTTTGGAAAGCATCTTCCAGCCACCGTGATCTCTCCCACCAGTTTTTATATAATGCTTTTCCCTCTCCTAGAATGGTGCTTCTTAAGCTTTAACGTGTGTATAGATCATCTGAGGATCTTGCTGAAATGCCAAGTATGACTCAGTAAGTCTGGGGTTGTGGCCTGAGATTCCGGATCTCTCACAGGTAACGCTGATGCTGCTGGACTGAGAAGGAACATGGCCTTAGAGCACCCCACCTAGCCTCACCTGGCCTAGCTGTCAGTGGTTTCTGGACACATGGATTCTGTAGACTGCTACAATAATAATAATAATAACAACGGTAACCACATCAATGAAAAGAACAAACAACAAACCCTTTCAGGGACTAGTTTGCCAACTTTTTATTGCCAATCAATTTGTCAAGAAAGGACATTGAACATATGCGTGGCTAATATTGCCATATCCTAAAGGAAGGCTATTTAAATTCTACTCTGTCTTTGTCTCTCTCTCAGATATAAAATAAAACACACACGCAAAAATTTTTTTAAAAGGGGCGCCTGAGTGGTTCAGTTGGTTAAGTGTCCAACTTCAGCTCAGGTTGTGATCTCACTGCTCGTGAGATGGAGCCTCACGGCGGGCTCTGTGCTGACAGCTCAGAGCTGGAGCCTGCTTTCCATTCTGTCTCCGTCTCTCTCGGCCCCTCCCCTGCTTGTGCTCTGTCTCTCTCTGTCTCTCTCTGCCTCTTTCAAATCTAAAATAAAACACACAAAAAAACATTTAAATTCTATAAAAAGGAGGAAGGCCATAGCTTCAGAATAGAAGACAGTCTTCAGAATTGAAGAAGTTTAACTTTATGAAAAACTCGCTACCCTAGTCTCATTTTTAAAATTTGGTCCTAGACTGGGGGCACTAAAGGTGTATATAGGAAAAATTAGCCTGCCTGAAATCCAAAAGGCTTTTCTGATCCCATACATGAGGTTGGATGTCCCTCCACAGTGCCCGAGAAATCCCGGTGCATGACGCTGTCCTAACCCTCATCACCCTCTACTGTTATTGCTTGTCTACCTGCCTGGAGTCCCCAACAGTCTAGGCCTTCCTCTACCTTTGTATCCCAAAACCTTGAACATTGCAAGTACATGGAAAATACCCAGTGACTGAATGAAAGCCTGAAATAATGGATCACTCTAACGATATTACTAGTGGATTCTGTTGTCTGGTTTTAGGTAGAGTGAGAGACATTTTTTGAAGTGGTCCAAAATCGTGGTATACATGAAACTACAGAGAAAGTGTACATATTAAGAATCTTTTTTTGAGGTTTGTTTTTTTTTTTTGAGTAGGTAGTGAAACACATATATGTCTTTACCTGTTCCTTACCTTGAGTCTGACCAGCCCTTTCCAACTCTTTCTTTGAACTGGTCAAGTGATATTCTGCTCTGTGAACCTGTGGATAACTTGAACTATCTCTGTTTTTCTGATCTTCTAAATGAGATGCTGTGAGATTTAGAGGGTTCTTGTGATTTTAAATTTGCTACGATCCCTTGGTTTTATAAACAGGAATGGATAGCAAACACGCATTTCTTATTAACGTTTCTTAATAGCCTATTGTGTAGGACAGACTGGGTTGACTCTTCCAAAAGAGACAGCTCATGCAGGTTACAACTCAATGTTCATCATAAACTTGTTGAGCACAGGTACATATTGGGAATTAAGACAGACAAATATCAACTATTAAAATAAGAAATGGCAAGTAAATCACTTGGATAAGAATTATGCTCAATAGTGGACTCAAATTCCTCATTTTTCAATGATGGTGACAACTTTATGGCTGTGTGTGTGTGTGTGTGTGTGTGTGTGTGTGTGTGTATCTGTGTGTATCTGTGTGTATCTGTGGACAAATACATCACTTACTAGTGAGTATTTCTGGGAGGAGATCACAGAAGACTTTCATTTTCTATATTGTATATTTGTCCTAACATTTGAATTTATTACTATACAAATGTTTTCTGTTTTAAGCAGAAAGACAATTCAGAATTTAAAAAGAAAAAAAAAATGCTTTTATGAGAATTAATGACACTGCTGCCCACAAATACATACGCATGAAAGTGGGACATTAAGAAACTCAGCGTGAAGTTTCCACAACAGAGAAGAGAGATTTGGGTTGTTTTAACACTTTTAACTGGCTGAAAAGAGCACCTCTTAGGATATTTTTGATGTTTACAAATCTTGTAACGACATAAGTTTTTAAAGGAAAACACACCTACTTTGAGGGTTTTAAAATGCTATCAGTGACTTGGAGAAAATTACATTAAGAATGTTATTAAAACTTAATTTGATAATTTTTGCAAAAAGAAAGAGTGAATATTGTTAAACAACTTAATAGAGACATAAGTTAAGAATTGACTTCTTTGGGGCCCTGGCTGGCTCGGTCAGTAGACTGTGCAACTCTTGATCTCGGGGTTGTGGGTTTGAGCCCCACGTTGGGTGTAGAGATTATTTAAAAATAAAATCTTAAAAAAATTGACTTCTTCAATAATGTTTTAGGGTGCCTACTAAAAAGAGCATTTTTTAAAGATTCAAATACATCCTAATAACATCAAGCACTCCAAAACTAAATTTATATATAATTTTTTAATATAGCCATTGTTCCATCTGTAGTCAAATGTGGAAATCTGCAGAATTTTGACCATGTTACTCTTACAGAAATGAAAGCCCTGCAATTGCTTTACCGCTTCTTCAGAAATCTAGTTCTGCTCCAGTACAGTGCAGTGGGCATTAAAGTTTCAAACTTCCGCCAAAATTATAATGAGCTATTTGGACATTTATTTGAATGTGAACAACCTTGTCTTCATTACATTGTTCATTCAATAATATTTGCTGAATGCTTACTATGTTCCAGGTAGTGTTCTGGGACTCCAGGTACATCATAAACAGAACAAAGGGTGCTGCCTTCATGAAGTCTATATGTGGGAGACAATAAAGATAAGCGTAATAGATGTGTAAGTTATGTAGTATGCTCTTATTGAAATTATTTTGGGGGGTGTAGTATTCTGCTAGGGCTGCCGTAACAAAATATTACAGACCTGGTGGCTTAAACAACAGAAGTATTCTCTCACATTCTGGAGGCTGGAAGTCCAGGATCAAAGTGCCAGCAGGGTTGATCTCTTCCCCTGGTTTGCAGATAGCTGCCTTCTTATCATATCCTCACATGG
Source organism: Panthera leo (assembly GCF_018350215.1). Lineage (NCBI taxonomy): Eukaryota > Metazoa > Chordata > Mammalia > Carnivora > Felidae > Panthera > Panthera leo. The sequence goes on from NC_056689.1 coordinate 12,726,433, forward strand.
CCTTTCCTGTGTGTGTGTGTGTGTGTGTGTGTGTGTGTGTGTGCATGCGCATGTACACAAAGCTCTGGTGTCTCTTCCCCTTATTATAAGGATACCAGTCCTATTGGATGAGGGCCCCACCCTTGTGACCTTATTTAACCTTAACTACCTCTTTAAAGGCTCTTCCTCTAAACATCTGAACAGAGTCACATTGTGGCTTATGACTTTAACGTATGCATTGGGGAGGGGCGGGGGTGGGCCCGAACAATTTCAAACACTCAAGTGAGGGACCCAGGACAGAGACTCCTCTTGTCAAGGTTTCAGGACAATGTTGAGATAGACTTCACTGAGAAGGTGAAATCTGAGCAAAGATATAGGAGGTAAGAGAGTTATATCTGTGGCTGTCGGGGAAAAACAAGCATTTCAATTTGAGGGAACAGCCAGTGCACAGACCTCAAGGCAGGAATGTGTCTGGAAGGTTCCATAAACAGTAGGTCTTCAGGGACGGAAGAGCAGGAAGAGAAGAGAATGTGGGGATCTGGGTGGTGTAGAGCTCTGTGGGCCACTGTAAGGGATTTGGGGTTCGCACGGGTGAAATGGGGAGCCACTGCAGGGTTTTTAGCACAGATGTGACATGGTCTGATTTATAGATATCCATGAAGCTGTCAGTTAAGTGTTCAGCTCTTGATTTCGGCTCAGGTCATGATCTCAAGGTTCGTGGGATCAAGTCCCGCATCAGGCTCTGCACCGACAGCGTGGAGCCTGCTCGGATTCTCTATCTCCCTCACTTTCTGCCGCTCCCCTGCTTGTGCACGTGTGCACACATGCACGCTCTCTCTCTCTCTGTCAAAATAAACATGTTTTAAAAAGAATACAGTATGTAATAAATTTACCAAATATGTGTTCATTAACTGTTTACGTTTTCAGTAAGGCTTTCGGTCAACAGTAAGCTATTAATAGTTAAGTTTTGGGGAAGCCAAAAGTTGTATGTGGATTTTCGTCTACGCAGGGGTCAACACCCCCAACCCCTGCGTTGTTCAAGGGTCAACTGTACGTTAACTGCATCTTTTAAAACCTTGATTTTACAATCTAATTTTAGAGCCAAATTATCTAGACTTCCCACTTACAAAGTTTTTCAACATGGGATACACGTACGTACGTAAGGCTTCCTTCTATATATTTATTAATTTTTCTTTTATCTTTCTTCTATGAATGTACTTGATTACACATTTTTTGTGTTCACTTGAAATCTTTTGAACTAAGTTTATCTAATTATGTATGCTTAATATCTAGATTCTAAGATACTTTTTATTTTTAATTTTTTTAAGTTTATTTATTTTTGAGAGAGACAGAGACAGCGTGAATAGGGGAGGATCAGAGTCCGAGAGAGAGGAGACAGAGAATCCCAATAACCTGGGACTTGAACTCACAAAACCATAATATCATGACCAGAACTGAAACCACGAGTCAGATGCTTAACCCACTGAGCCATCCAGGCATCCTTAGGTTCTTAGACACTTTTGAACAAAGTTAGTACGCAGATACACAGAGAAAAGAGTAGACACAAATGACATTACCTTGTGCCTTTTACAAATAAATAATACTTTGAGGGCCAACTGGGTACCATTGTAACACAAAGTGTTTCATTCTGTTTGGCTTTAATAAAATCATGATCGCCTATTATCTTACATTCAAGAGAAACAGAAACTGGATTGTTACTTATTATTTCCATGACTTCTTTGTCCATTAAAAAAAAAAAGAGGTGTTTTTAAGATTAGCGGGTAAAAGTAGATGTGAAAATAAGAGTGGGTTCACTGTTAGGTAAAACTGTGAAACAGGTCAAGTTTGGCTTCCTCTTCCTCTTTTAGTTCAGGGAAACTCACCAAAGTATCTCCAGCACTTAGCACGGTACCTAGCACATAGTAGGTGCTCATTATTTGTTAAATGAGTGGTGATTTCGCTAAGACATATCTTTCACTAATTTGTTAGTGACTTCGTATGTTGTCCATCCTTGGAGTAGTTGCAGTCTAAAAGATTGCCAGAGGAAGTGGGCAACCTCTGCCCAAAGGTACGAACTGTTAAAGGTTGAACTTCAGTGGGGAGATCTTTTAAAGTGCAGAATTTTCCCCAAGAGCTACTTCCAACCACATCACTGATCAACTATTTACTTCCCTAAGATATAACATCCTGAATATTTCCAGTTCTTGATTCCTGTGCAAAAATCACAGGAGTTGTTGATTCTAAAGCAATCACTGCCAATTTGTAGACTATTTGCTTGTAATTTGTATTATTAGGTAAGACTTGAATCCGGTTCACCATCTTCCCCAGTACCTCTAACATTCCGCACAAAGGCTGTCACGGTGACTGGGTGGTGAGCAGGGATGTCCTCTAAAACGCCCAACTGCTGGCGGCAGCAGCCTATCAGCCATGTGCTGGCCCAGGCACTCAGTGATACAGCCAAAACATGCTGTGTTAACCCTACAGCTCCCACCTGCTGGAGGCACTGCTATTTTAAGGTATAGAATGTAGACAGTACGCACACACTACACAAATGTGTTTGAAGAGAGCTAAATTGAAAAATACACATTTGTGCTGAATTACTTCAACAGTGGCTTCGTTTTTTGAAAGAAGCGTACCGTTACCTTTGCAAAATGGCTTTTTCCAGGCCCCAAAGGAAGGCTAGGCTTCTTCTCGGGTAACCTTTCCTCCCTCTCTCAACCCCTTCCCATATTTCTTCTTGCAGCCCCCATCCTCTGAACCCACACAAGGAGGACAGAACGAGTGTCTCTGTTAAATGGAGGAAGCGGACGCTGCGCAAGTGCTAGACGCTTTTCAAACGATGGTCGCTCTCCCCTGGGTCTGACAAAGCCAGCCTCGCGACGCACCAGCAGGGTGAGAACAGAGGCAAACCTCCCCGGTACTGGGAGAAACCCCAAGCCCCACCCCTCCGTCCCTCCCGCCCTGAGGCTCGGCCCGCCCTCCTCCCTTCCCTATTGGCTCGGTGGCTCCATGCGTCACGCCTGCGACGCCGACGGTGCCCTACGAGCGAGGGGCGGGGCTCGGGGCGCGCCAGGAGGGGCAAGCGCGCACGCGCAGGAGAGAGGGTCTGGGTCCGGACGGGGGAAGGGAGGGGGTGGTGTTCCCGGTTTCCTGGGTTACCTGAGGGGGCGGGGGTGGAGAGTTCGCGGCGGCGGCAGCGGCGGCGGCGGCAGCGGCAGCGACAGCGACGACGACTCGGGATTCTCCCGGTGAGTGGAAGGGCGCCGCGGCGGCGGCTGCAGCCAGAGAGCAGGTAAAGGCGGCCGCTGCGCGCCGACGACGCCGGCAGAGGGCTTGGGGTCCCGGACACCATCCGTGGCCTGGAGGGAAGGCGGTTTGGGGTGGCGGCGGTCGCGGGGGTCTGGGGGTCGCCGCCACCCGGCTGAGGGCGCGGGGGACCCGGCCCCAAGCCCGTCCTCAGGCGTCCTCTCTGGCTCCGGGTCTCCGAGATGTCTCCCCCCCCGCGCCCGGGCAGCCTCTGACAGCAGTTGAGCGGCGGGCGGGAGCTCCTCCCGGCCCCCCTGGACCCTTGCAAGCGGCCACCCGCCACCAACTTTATTTCCCGGCTCACGGAGGGGCGGAGGTCGAGTAGGCTGGCGGCGATTTGCTGCTAGCTTGATTGTATTTATTGTCCTGTGCGGTGGCACTGCCTCCACCCCGACCGGGCCCAGACTGGCAGGTCGGGGACGGGAGTTGACAGTTTCCGCGCCACCACCCTTCCAGTCGCTCCTTGAGCTCCTGTCCCGCGGTCCTCACCCATCTGTCATCTCCCCCGTGTGCCTTGGTCTGCTGCTTTTCTTATGCCTGTGACACCCTTTGCCGGGGCGAGAGACTCTCCAGAGGATCCTCTGAGACATCTGCTGTCTGTCTCCGGCATCATTGGAGCCTTGGCTGAGATGCCTCTTGGTCTCTGGCAGGATTAAACTGTTCGGGAAATAACCCAGGAAGACACTGGCACCACAGCGTGGAGGTCAACGAGTTGTTTAGTAGTGGCGGAGATAAGGCCAGAGGCTTTAAGAACCGTCCCTCTAGCCTTAATTCTTATCGTGCGAAACAAAACAAAACATTCCCTAGATGCTCAACGGACCATACACACCCAGTGACAGCACTTGGCAGTTGATGAGGTTTGTTTTAAGCAGATAGAAAATTTTAAGGGAGTTGCATCTTGTGTTGAGTACGTGGGTGTTAATAGGGACCAACGTTTTCTTGAACATTGAATTCAACCCGCATTCTTCCTAGGGTTTGTTTAACAAATTGATAGGACAAACTGAATTGGGCTTTCCTTCCTGATGATTCTTGGCTGATCTGCTGTTACTTTAAACTTCCACACCCAGAAACCTTATGCTAATAAAGATGTTGACAATGAGCTTTCATTTTATAGATGTAGTTATTAATACGGGGTATCTGTTTTAAAGAGCTTTACAAGTAGTCAGCAACTTTTTTTTTTTTTTTTAATAACTCTTTGCTGTCCTTCATATTGTTACTGCCTAAAGATTGGAGAATTTGGAGACAAGAATTAGGAGAAAATGAGTTACTATATAATTTAGTTTACATGAAAGCAGTGTGTAAGCCATAAAATGATCCATAAATTTAGTATATATTTATTGAGCATGTACTGTGTGTCAGAGTTGTCTGAACACATAAATATCCCCTCCTTCATGGAGCTTACATTCTAGTGGGGGATCTCAGATAATAAAATATGTGCTATGTCATTCGGTGTCAAGGACTAGAGAGAAAAAGCAGGGAAGAGGGAGAGATCAGGAACTGGAAAAGGGTTTTAACTAGGGGTAGTCAGGGAAGACTTCCTAGAGAACGCGGCGTCTGAGCCCAAGACCAGAAAGGAGACGGTAATCCGTACCCCTCTCTAGGGGAAGCGTGTTCAAGTAGACGGAAAGGCACTTGCAAAAGCTTTGAGGCAGGCATGTACTGGGCATGTTTGTGGACAGCTCAAAGTCAGATTTGGCTGTGGTGGAGTGAGCAAAGTAAGAGTAGTACAGATGAAATCAGGTGAGTGGGAATGGGCAATCAGATTGGGTGAGGTCTTGGAGGCCTTTGCACGGGCTTGGTCTTACACTCTGAGTGAGAAAAGGACTCATCCCTCTGAATAAAGAAGAGACATAATGAGACCTTTGCAAGGGTCACTCTGGTGGCTGGATGAAGAATAGACTTCGGATGAAGGAGAGGGTAGAAGCAGAGATACCAGCTCAGGGACTCCTGCCATAATTCAGGCCATGGATGATTATCATTTGGACCAGAGTAGAATTGGTGGAGAGGTTGATTTCTGGCTGAATTGAGGATAGACTCAACAGGAGACTTAAAGACAACTACAGTTTTTGTCCTAAGCGAGTGCAAAGATGCAGTAGACACGTACTGAGATGAGGTTTATGAGATGGGCAGTGGGTTAGGAGTTGGTTAGAAGACCACAAAATGAGATATCCAAGTAGAGATTATTGGTAGTAGATTCTGGTAACTTTGTATTGAAGACACTTTTCACATTATCTTGACTTTAACAGGGGTTTAGTATTTCACCCATGAACTGCCAACCTTTTTCAGACTCCTTTTCTTTTTAGCTCTTTTGGACCAACTTATTCATTCTTTTCACGAAATGTAGCTTTGCTTTTATTTGCTTGCACTCAGAGCATCTGTTTGTTAGTTTCATTTTGTAGAGAAAGCCGTATAATCCAGAATTTCAGAGTACCTTTTTAGTTTGTTGCTGTGTTTAACTTGAACACCTCAAATGACTAAGCTTTTCCCAAATTATGTTTAGATGCCTGGCTTAAGTTCAAGAATTTTTTTAAGTCTCAGAAATCTTGTTGTCAAATGTGGCTTCACTTGGCCATTTGTGAAATTACAATGGAAATGACCTGTATTTTTAATACTTTATTAATAAGTCAGTAATATACAGGGATTATCCTAATTCTTTTGTTTCATTAAAGATGGCTTGAAATAAATGGGCCATCACATGTTAAACGGAGATCTTTTCATCAAATTATGCAGTATTTGGGGCCATAGAATTTGGCCTGTAAAACTTGTATCAAAAATATATCAGGATTCTAGAGTTTAAGGTCTATGCCTTCCCTTAAGAACCAGGCTACAAGTACATGACTGTTCGGGTTACCTTTCCCTTTTCTCTAAGTTGTACCAAGCCGTCTACTTCTTTTATTTGTATCATTTCTTCGAATAAAGTAATTTGGTACCCCCTCCTCCAAAAAAAGAACCCAGGCTATAAACTAATATTTTTAAATGGATTTTCAGCCTAAATATATTCTGAAAGTACATAAAAAGACGTCATACTAATAACTAATTATAAACAGTCCATGGGAACACCATATGTTCTTTGATACTGCTTTCTTTTGCTATTGTTTCTCACCGGTATTTGTCTTTCTTTCTCTTAATTCTTCTGGCCTTGATTTATAGTAAGTGAGAGAGACCTGATACATTTTGAAACTTTGAATGCTTCTCAGGTCTAATTGTGGGGAAGAAAAAAAAAAAGAAAAATCTTTTTTAACAATATGAAAAAGTAGTGCTTAAAGTATGATCATCTTAATTAATCAAGAAAGGACTCAAACAGTTTTCCTAAAGGCTCGTCATTGTTCCATTCAAATGTGATTCCTTGAAATTGAAACTCAAAATGTGTGAGGAAATAAGAGAACTTCTAGCCACTTTAAATGAGTGGAAGAAATGGATGAATGATAAGACTACTGTGCATACTTAGAAATGTTGATACAATTCATCTTTAAAAGGTAAAGGGGATAGAAGATTTTTGCCAGAAACCTGAAGAATCACATATTTCAAATTGAAAAATGAAGTAGGGGAAAGTGAAGCTTAGAAACTATACATTGAACATTTTGACACTAAATGACTCCTAGAAACATTATAGACCAGATTGCCAAGCAGATGCTTTGTAATCTGTGATTAGAAAACACAGCACTGATTATTAAGACCCAGAGTTAGTTTTTTAAGAACAAGTCATATTAACCTCTTGCTCACTTTGTCAAAGATATGATAGTATTAAATAATCTTTTTAAGCACCTCACATCTTACAAATTGCATTCCCATTTATTATTTTATTTAACTCTCACAACATCCCTGTCAAGTAGTGTCAGATGAGGAGTCCTCAATGGTAGGAGCCCTGGGAAGACACAAAGGGGACAGATGTGGGAGATATTAGAAAGGACTTGCCTAGATACGGAGTAAAAGAAAGGGAGGAATCAAAGTGGGCTTTGGGGATTCTAGACTGTCTGACTGGGTGGATGGTAATGCTGGTAATTGATCTTAATTTTGAAAATATAGGTGGTGGAACAGATTTGGAGATGTGAAATTCATCAGTTCACATCAGTTTGGTGAGACTAGTTGTTTTCTTTGTTGGAACAGAGTCAGGTATAATTAGAATTTTCAAAATATATAGGTCTGGAGCTCAGAAGAAAAGTCTAACCCAAATAAAAAAGGCTTCATTCATTCAGTAGACATATCCTTTCAAATACTTTTGGTAAGGAAGGGAGGACAGTGGGGAAGCTTGAGCTGGGAGATGGCATTGGGGAAGGTTTATTTTTCTTTAAAGATGAAAGAGCCAAGGAACTTTAGTGGGCTGATAGAAAGAGTCTATTGAAGAGGAAAGAAAATTGAAGTCACAAAAATTGAAGTCACAAGAGAAAGAAGATAATCAGACATAACCTCAGCAGAAATGGAAGGGTTGGGAACAAGAGCACAGGTGAAAGGGCTACCCTGTAGAAGAGCAGTGATGTATCTTCCTAGTATTTAAAAAAAAAAAAAAAAAAAAAAAAGGAAATAGAGACTAGATACATAATATAATATAGCATCTCTTGTCTCTGTGGGAATCAGGTTATATGCTGAAATTGAGGAGGAAGAGCATGGATTGGGGTATATTTCATGGGAAGAGTTACTGTTGTGATGGGAAAAGGGACTTGGCCAGGGACCACTAACCTAATTACTGAATAGTGATAAACACCCTTGAAATCACAAATGAGTAGAGCAGCCAATCAGAATGGTTAAGCAGTTTTCTCCAGCAGTTCTCCATAACAGTGCAGAAAATGTTTGGTTAGACTAAATCTGGATGGGGAGTGGAAGGGGGGTTGTGATGTAGAACCTGGAAGGGGGTGGAACAGAGTCAAGGAACTGAGGGTGCTAATGAAGTTGCTAATTGAAGAGCTGAACCATAGGTAGGTATCCTGCTTGATTGAAGAAGACAGCCAAGCCAAGATGGAGCTGATAAATGTAGAGAACAAAGAGGGTGAAGAATTTCAATGAGTAAGCTGTAGGATTAATGGAAGTAGAGGAGTACTAGAGATGGAAAAATAGGCATGTGATGTGAGGTCCTAACTTTAAGATTCTAGAGTCAGAACAGTTGCAAGTGATAATAAGGGTCAAAGTATGGCCAGTGATGATGGGTAGCCAAGATTAATAGTGCTTATGCAACAATCATAATATTAATAAAACTACAATTTATCAAGTACTGCTGTATACTAGTCACTATACTAAATGCCTTCCATAGTTTATCATACTTATTTTTCACAACTATCCCTTGAGGCACATATTAGGGACTCTATTTTACAAATGAAGAAATGGGTGCTCGGTGAAGTAAAGTAACTTTCCCAAAGGTACACAACTAGGAAGTACCTGATTCTTTCTAGCCCCAAAGCCCTTATGCCCACTTAATACACTATGCTGTTCTTCTCCAAAGTAGGGGTCATTGAAGAAGAGGAAATCAAAGAGCTCTAAATCCTAGTATGTTGGGATTATTTTTTCTTATGGATAATGAAGCCCTCAGAAACAACAGATCTTGTGTGGAGAGGAAGACAGGACTTTTGTAACAAAGTTCTCAGTAAATGGAGATGAGAGACTCAAAGTCAGTAGTTGACAACTATAAATATAGCTCTAATTTAGCCTTAGAAGTAGATAAAATGGGTAATAATGATGCACAAGTCACTTTGAGAACCAGATGATAACCAGAATAATACCGACTTGTCTTCCTGGCCTGGGATCTGGGTGTATATAGTGCTTTATTAAGAGGAGGAGATTAAATGCTCCTCTTGTGTAAAGGTAGAGGATACAGGGACATTTCTTCGCAACAGAACTAGGGTTCCTAAAGCTAGGGAGTGAAGTGTCCAGGGAGGAAGAAGCACTCATCTAGTTGCGTATGAAAAATCAGAAAGGATAGGTGGGCAGGTAGGGTCATCATATAATTTATTGACCAAATACGTGTTATTTTGAAAATGAAAAGAGTGTCATTAATAGTTACCCTGGGACAGCAGGCATAAACTAGGGCTGTCCTAGGCAAATCAAGATGGGTAGTCATATCTGTGATATGTAACAAGAGGAGCTATCATCTTGGAAAAGGGCTGTGGATGTTGAGAATGAACAAATTGAGCCCTAAGTTAGAGGGACATGAATGGGGCTTACTAGCCTGAGATTATTCTCTCCAGCCCTATAATACTGCCCGGACATGTTCTGGGTATGTCTTGTTCTAGAAAAGTCAGGAGAGGGGCGCCTGGGTGGCGCAGTCGGTTAAGCGTCCGACTTCAGCCAGGTCACGATCTCGCGGTCCGTGAGTTCGAGCCCCGCGTCGGGCTCTGGGCTGATGGCTCGGAGCCTGGAGCCTGTTTCCGGTTCTGTGTCTCCCTCTCTCTCTGCCCCTCCCCCGTTCATGCTCTGTCTCTCTCTGTCCCAAAAATAAATTAAAAAACGTTGAAAAAAAAAAAAAAATTAAAAAAAAAAAAAAAAAAAAAAAAAAGAAAAGTCAGGAGATCTGAAGGAAGTTCTGGATTCATCTCTCTATGAAGAGTTGGAATCCATTAGCATATAGGTGGTACTAGAAACCTTAGAAGTGGATGAGATCATCAAAAGAGAACACAAAGAATGGGAAGTGAGGAAGAGGACAGGATCCAGAGCCTCCCCAACATGAAGGAGCTGGCAAAGAAGAATCCAGCTAAGGAGACTGAGGAGGAGTGGTCAGAAGGGTAGAAGGAGAACCAGAAGAGATTTGTCATCTCACAAATCCAGAAAGAAGAGAGATTTAAGAATGGATGATTAATAGTCTCATTTGCTTTATGTTCCTCAGAGGTCAGAGAAGATAAGGACTGGAATGTGTCCATTGGGTTGGATTTGGCAATTAGAAGGTTATTGTTGATCTTGGCCTGAGTAGTTTTGGTAGAGAAGTGTGAGCACAAGTCAGACTGCAGTGCACAGAGAGGTGAGCTGAGGCCAGGCAGGAGGACTGCTTCAAGTATAGATTACCCTTGAGGAATCTTGAAAGACAAGGGTATCAACAGGATATATCTGGATACTTATATTTATATTTGTATTTGTACTTATATTTATTTATTTTAGACAGTGAAGAAGTCAGTGGAGATGAGGGGTTGAAAACTAGGAGAGAGCTGGATTTCCAACCAATGCCTCCTAGTGAGGTCAGTAATTTTGTTGTAATGAAAAGAGTGAAAGTAAGAGGAAGCTACATCGTAAATCAAGTAAGACAAACTTTGTAGTAACTACAATTTATCAGAACCTGGAATAGGTAGGAAGAAGAGAGAGAATTCCTAATTTGGTGAAATAGTGAAAAGTGACATCTAGGTTGTCGACTAACTCTAGGATTCTGTTTTTTCTCTACAGTTTTTGGGGGGAGCGGGAAGCATGCACATAAAGTTTATTAGTTCAGGATTCCTGATCCCAGAACACTAATGATTTTTATAATTTTCGTGGATTAATTTTTGTCAAGTTCTTGGACCAAAGTTTCTTTTGCTAGATACAACATTAACACATCTCACAAACACTGTCAACGCAACATTTTAGAGCTTGAAAAGTAACAAGAGATAATCTCATTCCACCTTCTCATTTTGTACACGGGGAATCAAAGCTCTGGGGATGCTGGCACACAGATGGAGGCACCGAGCCTCAGTCTGACTCTTATTCCAGAACTGTATCTCCTACAACCTGCTGGATTTTTATTCGGGCTACTTTCTTGTTGCTAAGGCCTCTTCTCCTTTCATTCTTGGACTTGACAGATTGTAGAAGACTAACTTTTTAAATAAGTAAAATAGAGGTCTTAATATATGGACTTATTGTGATAGATGAACAAAACGCTCTTCACATCTTACTGGAAAATCACAACATGTTGTAATATTATTTTATTATTTTATTATTTTTATTAAATTATCCCAAGCCCTTCTGGGAAAGTTGAACTTTCTTTTAAGATATCTCTTTTGCAAAGTCTCTTTTTAAGAAGTCTCTTCTCTTTAAGAAGCCAAAAAGAATATAGACTTCCAGACCCATAAAAATGTGGTTTCTAGGAATAGCTTATCCAATTTCCTGGCTATCATTCTTGACTATCTCTGGATATTTCAACTGTCTAAAATCATAACAGTAATATTTCTCTTTTATGGTACTTGAGAATATTAAGGTATATAAAATTATATTTAACGTAATATTATATATGTATATATATCATTTACATATATTATACGTTATATATATTTGGGACAATTTTTGAAGTCATTTGATAAATACTGAGAAAAACAATGTTCTTTCCTCTTCCTTTTTGGTTTTTGTTTGTCTTTCTCTCTTTCCTTATTTTTGAAATATAATTAACATAGTGTTATATTAGTTTCAGGCGTACAATAAAATGATTCAACAATTCTATATGTTACTCTAGTGTTCATCGTGAGAAGTGCATACGTGATCCTCATTACCTATTTCACCCAACCCCCCACCCACCCACCCACGTCTGGTAACCATCAGTTTGTTCTCTATAATTCAGTCTGTTTCTTGAGCCGCCTGAGTGGCTCAGTCAGTTAAGTGTCTGACTCTTGATTTCGGTTCAGGTCATGATTTCACAGTTCATGAGTTTGAGACACACTTTGGGCTCTGCAGTGACAGTGAGGAGACTGGTTGGTAGTCTTTGTCTGTCTGTCTGTCTCTCTCTCCCCCCCTCCCCCACTCACATTCTCATTCTCTCTCTCTCAAAAATAAATAAATAAACATTAAAAAAAAAAGAGTTTCTTGGTTTGTCTCTCTCTTTCTCTTTTCCCCCATTGCTCATTTGTTTTGTTTCTTAAATTCCACATATGAGTGAAATCATATAGTGTTTGTTTTTCTCTGAGTTTTTTCACTTAGCATTATACTCTAGCTCCATCCTGTTGTTGCAAATGGCAAGATTTCATTCTTTTTTATGGTTGAATAATATTCCATTGTATATGCATACCACATCTTGTTTATCCATTCATCTAATGATGAACCCCTGGGTTGTTTCCACATCTTGCCTCTTGTAAATAATACAGCAGTAAACATAGGGGTGCATGTATCTTTTTGATTAGTGTTTTCATTTTCTTTGGGTAAATACCTAGTAAAGGAATTACTGGATAATATGGTAGTTCTATTTTTAATATGTTGAGGAACCTCCTTACTCTTTTCCATAGCAGCCATACAAGTTTACATTCTCACCAGCAGTGCACAAGGATTCCTTTCTCTCTACATCCTCACCAACACTTGTTATTCCTTGCCATTTTGATTCTAGTCATTCTGACAGTTGTAAGATGATATTGTATCGTGGTTTTGATTTGCATCTTTTTTTTTAAGTTTATTTATTTTGAGAGAGAGAGAGAGGAGAGAGAGGTGGGGGTGGGGGGTAGGGAGAGTCAGAGAGAGGGAGACAGAGAATCCCAAGCAGGCTCTGCACTGCCAATGCAGAGCCCCATCGCAGGACTCGAACTCATGAAACCGCAAGATCGTGACCTGGGCAGAAACCAAGAGCTGGACACTTAACTACCTGAGCCACACAGGTGCCCCAGATTTGCATTTTTCTGATGATTAACAATGTTGAGCATCTTTTCATGTGTCTGTTGGCTGTTTGTATGTCTTCTTTGGAAAAATGTGTATTCAGGCCCTCTAGCCATTTTTAATCAGATTATTTAATTTTTGGTGTTGATTCATATAAGTTCTTTATATATTTTAACTGTTAACCCCTTTTCAGATATATCATTGCAAGTATCTCTGCCATTTATTTGGTTGCTTTTTTGTTTTTTGGATGGTTTCCCTCACTGGGCAGAAACTTTTTTTTTGGTGTAGTCCCCAATAGTTTTAATTTTGCCTTTTTTTTTTTTTTTTTTTTTTCCCTTAGGAGATATATCTAGAAAAATGTTTCTGTGACTGGTGTCAGAGACATTACTGCCTGAGCTCTTTCCTGGGATTTTTATGGTTTTAGGTATTATGGTTCCATTTAGATCTTTAATCCATTTTGAACTTATTTCCACATATAGTATAAGAAACTCGTCTGGTAAGACTGTCTTTTTCCCATTGTATTTTCTTGCCTCTTTTGTCATAGATTAGTTGACTGTGTAGGCATGGGTTTATTCTGGGCTCTCTATTCTCTTCTACTGATGTGTCTATTTTTGTGCCAGTACCATACTGTTTTGATTACTATAGCTTTGTAGTATATGCTGAAATGTGAGATTGTGATACCTCCAGCTATGTTCTTTCTCAAGATAGCTTTGCCTAACTAATTTAAAGGGATTCGTGTACCCCTTTGTTGTACCCCCTATACTGGAATTAAAATTTTTAAAAACACTAAAAAAATAGATTGCTTTGGCTTTTCAGGGTATTTTGTGGTTCTATATAAATTTTAGTATTATTTGTTTTAGTTTTGTGAAAAATGTTGTCGGTTATTTTTTCTCTACTTTTTTTAAATGTTTATTTTTAAAAATTTTAAGTTTATTTATTTTGAGAGAGAGAGTGCAAACAGGGTAGAGGCAGAGAGAGAGGGGGGAGAGAGGATCCCAAGCAGGTTCTGCACCAGAGCCCGATGGTGGGGCTCAAGCTCACGAACCACGAGAACATGACCCAAGCCAAAGGCGGATGCTTAACCAACTGAGCCACCCAGGTGCCCCTGTTTATTTATTTTTGAGAGAGAGGAAGAGCACAAGCTGGAGAGGGGGCAGAGAGAGAGAGAGACACACACACAGAATCTGAAGCAGGCTCCAGGCTCTGAGCTGTCAGCCCAGAGCCCGACGCAGGGTTCAAACCCATGAACTGTGAGATCATGACCTAAGCCGAAGTCAGATGCTTAACCAACTAAGCCACCCAGATGCCCCTATTTTTTCTCTACTTAAAGCAAATTTTTTTTAATGTTTATTTTTGAGAGAGAGAGACGGAGTGTAAGTGGGAGAGGGGCAGAGAGAGAGGGAGATACAGAATCTGAAGTAGCCTTCAGGCTCTGAGCTGCCAGCACAGAGCACGACACGGGGCTCTAACCCATGAACAGCAAGATCATGACCTGAGCCAAAGTCGGACACTTAACCGACTGAGCCACCCAGGTGCTTCTGTTTTTTCTCTATTTTTACGCCTGCTTTTTTTGGCATGGTTTAACCATGTCCAATCCCCAAGATAGTTGTTGGGATGGATTTGCTATTTTTTTAGGAATTTGTTCTTACGTTTAACTGTTTCAAAGTTAACTGTGTCTTTGCTTAGTGGAAATATATTTTAGTTAAATATATTTAAATTATCTGTGGTAGCATTTGGGTTTTGGCTGAGTGTGTTGTTTTTAGTAATTTACTTAGCATAAGTGAAATCAATTCTATATGTTCATTTGAGTATTATGAACTTTTAAAGAGCAATAATAGTATATTAATTTTTTCCTTTCTTCTTTCTCTTCGATCTTTAAGATTGCTCTGATCAAAATGTGATTTGCTACACTAGAATTTTAATTAGTTCTGTAGGTTCATTTGTCTGAGTTCCTTAGATGGAATAATAATAATTGTAATTGCATACGTATTATTTCAACAGTGTAATTATTATACTGAGTTTGGATGGGTGTGAAATTAAAACAATGGTAAGAATGATTTCCTCTTTTATTATATAAATGTGGCTTATTTGAAAGGGCAACAAAACATTTATCTGTTCATAAAATCACTCATTGTTACTGCTTCTGGGTATTGATTCATTGAAGTATACAGTTCAGTGTATCCTGGTCGATGGTAAAAGGAGGTTTTACTGGTGTAACTTGCAGAACAGCTGTGTCTTTCTATCAGCTTGCGTTTATACTACTTTTTAATATTTACTTGTCTAGACTTTATTGGATCTTAAATGCATTGTAACTTAGAGTTTATTAAAGATTAAAATCCTTTACTGTCTTCTGGATTTCCTCTTTAATAATGCTTCCAAAGATGGTAACTGTTCTTTAAGTTTTTTCTGTTAGCCTTATTTAAATATTTTGGAGAAAATTTCTTTTTTTCTTTTTTAAGTTTATTTATTTATTTTGAGAGAGAGAGAGAACTTGGGGAGGGGCAGAGAGAGAATCTCAAGCAGGTTCCGTGCTGTTAGCACAGAGCCCAATGCAGGGCTCGACCTCATGAACTGCCAGATCATGACCTGAGCTGAAATCAAGAGTCAGGTGCTTAACTGACTGAACCACCCAAGCACCCCCGGAGAATATTTCTGAAGTCATATGTTCCATACGACTGAAACATACTCATTTTCTCTACACTTTATTTTTAAAAATAGAATCCCAGTAAGGTAGTTTTGATAAAACTTGATTATGCACAATTTAAGGAAACATTTAGAATGTGTAATTTTAATTTTAAATTAACTTTGATGCTTACTGTTACTATATTACTATTACTATATTTCTGTTTTCTGCATACTATACTGTCATGGAAGTTCACACCCAAAAAATAATTAGAAATCATCTATTGTGTTTTTGTTTTTATTTATTTTATTTTTATTTATTTTGAGAGAGCATGTATGCTCATGTGTGTGCACATGAGCGTGGGAGGGGCAGAGAGAAAGGGAGAGAGAGAATCCCAAGCAGGCTCTGTGCTGCCAGTGCAGAGCCTGATGTGAGGGCAGATCTCATGAACTGTGAGGTCATGATCTGAGCCGAGATCAAGAGACGGACACTTAACCAACTGAGCCACCCAGGTGCCCCTGTTTTTGTTTTAATATGTATGAGAAAAATGGGGATCAGAAAGGTTAAACATTTGCCTAAGATTCTAAAGAGTGTTTGAGGCAGAAACAGAAAACCTGAAATCTTTTGGTTTTTAGTGTAGTATTCTTTAGACTATACTGCCAACCTCTTGAACATTTTAATGCACTTTATGAAAGTAATCTCCTAACCAAAAGATGTCTGATATACTATAAAAAGTGATAGCATTTGGTTTTCAGTATGTAATTCATTTATAACTTTAACCCCTCTTCTTTACACATGTCTACATGTTTACCACAGTGGTAGAAACTAAATTGTGATGATACTCGATGTAGTAGAAAAAAATATTAAGCATAGTTTGAAGTTGAAATGCATTTGCTTAATATATACTCCTTTTTTATTTCTGTTCTCTATCACTCTCAGTACCTTCTCTCCTACTATCTATCTATCCATCTTCACGGATGGTTAGAGAGTGGCAGAGTAAGCAGCTGGGTCTCAACTTGATCTCACTGCTAATCTTTCTTGATGTGCCACGTTTTATAACAGTGAACACATTTGTCTGTAATTGACTGCCTCAACCAAATTGTTTTTAGAAGGGAAGCTAATTTTCACACTGTCTATAAGAATTATGAAGGAATAAGAGGAAACTATTGCCATGCACACTTACGTGGTGTCTTTACAGCTTCTGTATATCTGTGTTCAGTATTTCTGAAACAATTTGCAGAATCGTTTACCTTATACAAGACAAATATTAAAAACTGATGATTATGGTGCTGCTATATAAAACATTTTTATTATTTTCATTTCACATTTAGGATAAGATCCCAATCTGGGTTTTTATTGTTTCTTTAGGAGATACGGAAAACCGTTATTTCCAAAATTGATTTTAAAGAACTTTTAAACTGTGTCCTCTGCATTATAATCTTTAAAATAGGAAGAATAAACATCCAAGATTTTATTGCTAAAGTTTTTTGTTTTTAATCTAAATACTTTTTGGTAACGTTTTTTACGTGTTTTTGTAGCACTTTCCTCATGCTATCGAACAGAAAAAGGCTTTTGTAAATGTGGCTATTTATTTCTCAGAGTTTAAGTTGTGGGAAAATTTCCTAAAGGAATTTGAATGTTAAAATGTTTTCTATCAAAGTTAGTATCAAATGAATTGGTGTTTGTTTGTTGAGCTCTTACTATCTGTGGCACTGTATTAGGCAAAAAGATTTTTTTTCGAAACAAATGAGACCTGATTTTCCTTCTTAAGGGGAGTATAATCTTGTTTGGAAAGAAACAATACAATACCGTTAACACAAGGCGGTGAGTCTTAAGAGGCATGTTGAAAGTAATGAACTGGGAATGAATAGGAATTTCTGCAGCAGCAACAACATGACAAGCAACATTAGTGAAATAGTGTTGAGACAGTGAGCACCCTTAGGAGGAGTTATGGGGTGCTGGAACGTGTTCTGAGATGTGCCGAGAGATTAGAAAGGTTAGATGGAGGGAATGACATAGCACGATAATAAGGAGTTGGGAACTTATTCCCTAGGAATTGGAGTGTCATTTATTATTTTAGGAAACGTGAATGACATTTTTAGCAGTTGTAGAATTTGGATTGGATGGAAAGTAGACCAGGCAGAGTAACCAATTAAGAGGTTGTCAGTATTACAAGTGAGAGAGGGGATGAGGGCCTGTGGATGCTCCGGCATCCAGGCATTCAAGGTAATGATCATAATCACTAATAATTATTGATCTTCCTCCAGTCTGCCCCTCCCCATGCAACGCATCTTATGTGAGTTATCCCATGTAATTTAAATATTCACAACAGGATACTCCTGAAACCAATACTACACTGTGTGTTAGCGACCTTGAATTTAAATTAATAAAAAATATTCACAGCAGGGGTGGCTGGGTGGCTCAGTTAGTTGAACATCTGACTCTTCATTTCAGCTCAGGTCATGATCTCACAGTTGTGAGCTCAAGCCCCGCCTTGGGCTCTGCGCTGAGTGTGGAGTCTGCTTGGGATTCTCCCTCTCCTTCTCCTCTACCCCTCTCCCATTTGCATGCACAAGCTTGAATGAATGAATGAATATTCGCAACAATTTTACATGCTCTTAGATAAGACTGAGACTTAGAGAGAGGAAGCCAAGTAAGCCAGGGTTATAGAGTTAGCAAGTAGCAGATGGCAGAGGTAAACCAGCAAAGCTGTCAAACGGAAGAACTGACTGGGCCCCAGATGAAATGGCTATTCTGGTAGCATTTCCCTGAGTAAGTGGGTAGAGCCCATCAACTGAAATAGGAGTGAGGAAGGAAGAGCTGGTTTGTTGGAGGGAGGAGTTGAAGTTTGCTTGGGAGAATAGAAATTTGTATGCAGAATCCAGAGAGTGCCTGAGTCTGTATCCTGCCTCTGACGCGTAGTAGCTGTGTGGCCTGAAGCAGTTGCTTAACCTCACAGTGCTTCAGTTTGTGACATGTGACAAGTGGGGAGAGAATTGTACTTACAACATCCTTATGAGGAATAAACCAGCTACCATCGTAGTGTGCTTACAGTAGTGCCTCATGTCTCGTAGTTGTGTTAGATGTTAGCTGTATCATCACCATCATTCTTGTTATTCTATAAAAATCCAGAGATGTGATTTCAAGGTGTATGAGCCATTTGGTGTAAAACTTCTAGCACATTCCTCCTAGGAGGCTGTGAAGCGGCAGGAGATGATTTCCCCTGATGAGTCTTTGTAGTTCTTCTTGTTGCCACCTCACTATAACTACAGTGTCTCAATCTCCATTCTTTTACGGTGCTCAGGATCAAACCCAGGTTCTTCTGAGATATCTGGTTCCCCATTTGTTTGTTGTAGGGAAAATGAACTGCTTGTGGAAGGGCTTAGCTTCGGTACATTTTGGTGTGGCTTCCTCTCAATTTACTTCAAACTTCTGCCTTGCTATGTTGTACCCAGGCCAGCTTTGTCGAATGAGGGGTCATGATGACTTCTCTCTGGGCCGGGTACAGGTGTCCAGGCAGCCACGATGGAGAGTGTTAACCAAGACTTCATGGGCTTAGAGAGGGGGAGGGGAATAGGTGGGTGTTTGTCAATTCCTGAAATGTGAAAAAAAAAAATAATATGTTCATTTTTCTGGGGCCACTGCTTAGATTTCCACCTGTTGCCCCCACACCACTGCCATTTTCATTTTATTGAGTTTTTTAAATCAGGCTAAGCAATTGTACATAAATTAAAATTATTTCAGCACATTTTTGCGTTCTATAATACAAATACATAAATGCATAATACAGAATAAAAGTAGGAACAGTACAACTGTTCTTCCTCCTCCCCCCCCCCCCCCACACACATTTACTGGTTAAGGATTAGTGTAGTCCTATGTTTTTAATATGGAACATCTACATCAGAGCTGACTTCTGTGACTAATGCGTCTCGTACTTTGTAACTCCAGTTAGAGCTGAAGGTGTTACTTCTTGTTAAAATGTGAATATTTCTTTCTAGGAGGAGCAGAGTTTTGTGGGTTTTTTTTTTTCTCCAGTTCATTTACTTCTTGATGTAAAAGAGAAATGTGGAAACATATGCAAAAAGATAACATGAAGCTATAGAATACCTTGAGAAGTTTGGGGTGGCAGGATATTTGACTGGTGGAAGGAAACAGCATAGGACACAGAGGCAGGATTACTGTCTAGTTGCATTTGCACTTAGTGCAACAAACAGAAGTTTGTAGAGAGGTTCTTGAAGTGTGTTTCCAGGTGTGTAGATTGAAACCTAGCAGACTTGAGTCAAAGTTCCGGATAACATTCAGAGATAGTATTTAGTGTTAAGGAAACTTCTTTGCCCATTGTCTAATTTTTAATTGACCTGACAGAAGGAGAAAGGTCACGTCTTGGTTAATAAACTTGGTTATTTTCGTTCTACTTAATTAGCTCTAAACATATCATGTAACTCCCAAGACAACTGTCATGGGACCTAACCATGGGACTGTGGACCTGTGAGTCTCAGTTTTTGTTAACTGTGGAATGTGGTTGGATAATATGATGTCTAAACTTTTCTGCCATTGTGAAAATGTATGATTCTAACATATTCATATTCATACCTTTATTTATGTCACTTATGAAATAGTATAGTGTTATCAAGTTTTTCTCCTAAGGGTTTTTAGATTTAGTGAGTTGTTACAAAGAATATGTGAGATCTTTGAGAAAGTCACGAATCAGTCTTTAGTCAATATATATTGAACTCTGGAGAGATGGGATTTAGCATGATTAATAGTCCATAACAAACAGCCTTTATTTTCAAAAGTCTGCTTCAAATAGTGGCAAGTTCTGATTCAAAAGAACTCACTGAATATTTATTATTCTGTATAGTATTGTAGTCAATCCTTACAATAATCCTGTGATTGATAGCAGTCTCCTCCTTCTTGGTACATAATACATTTCTAAAAGTATTCTTTCCGGGGCGCCTGGGTGGCTCAGTTGGTTAAGCATCTGACTTCAGCTCAGGTCATGATCTCGTGGTTTGTGGGTTCGAGCCCCACGTCGGGCTCTGTGCTGACAGTTCAGAACCTGGAGCCTGCTTCAGACTCTGTGTCTCCCTCTCTCTCTGACCTCCTGTGCTCCTACTCTGTCTCTGTCTCTGTCTCTGTCTCTGTCTCTGTCTCTCTCTCTGAAAAATAAACATTTTAAAAGAAATTTTTTAAGATATTCTTTCCAATGGCAATTTCCCTAATACTATTATAATTAGGAAATTTAGGCAAGCACTTAATATTATTTTAAAAATGAATTTACCAGGGGCGCCTGGGTGGCTCAGTCAGCTGAGCGTCTGACTTCGGCTCAGGTCATGATCTCACGGTTCGTGAGTTCGAGCCCCACGTCGGGCTCTGTGCTGACAGCTCAGAGCCTGGAGCCTGCTTCATATTCTGTGTCCTCCTCTCTCTCCACCCCACCCCTGCTTGTGCTCTATCTCTCTCTTTCAAAAGTGAATAAACATAAAAAAATTTTTTAATAATAAAAAAAATAAAGATGAATTTACCAGGATTTTGGCATTTGGTTAAAGTTAGGAATTGAGTCCTTCCAGTGTTACCATTTCCCGAGGAAAATGTGTGATTTCTAATGAGGCTATAAGGATAAAGTTCATTATTATAAACTTTTTTCTTGTCTTTTTCCTCTTTTCCTTTTCTATCAAAGTCACAAGACAGGTACTCCCTACTTTTATTTTCAGTGCTTCCTTGGAAACTATGGTCATAGAGCAGAACATCAACATTTCCATACACAGTTCTGAGGACAGGTGGCGATGATCTTTTTCTTCCTGCAGATGGCACTCTCTGCTGTTCCCCTAGCACTGAGCATTTAAAAAGCTGTAGTGTTTACCAAGAACGTTTCCTGATGTTATATAATCTTTGAAGATCCACACAGTAATTCTGTGGGACAGACATTTTATGGAAAAGGAAGCCCAACTTGACACAGCTCTGTGTTGCGGCTAGTACTGGCTAGATTCCCAATGTCCTGCCTTTATTTGCACCACTGTCACAATGCTGACTGTTGGACTATTCAGAACAGATTTAGAACTAGGGAAATATAATGAGTAAGCAGATTAGTAAGTATTTATTGAATAAGAAATAAATTTTGGTTGAATGAATGAATGAATGAATTAGTGATAGGTTTGATGGTTCTTAGGGAGGCAACTTGGTGACCTAGAGAGCCTTTCTTGTCCTATTGTTGAGCGTGAGATTTTATTTTCAGTGGTAAATGTAATGTTATTGGTAGCACTGACTAAAACAGAAAGGACAAGGTATTAAAAAATGCCTAAAACTGAAGAATATCTGTGGTAATGACGTGGTGTAGGGGGGAGGTGTAGTAGTTTTATACTGTACGTCAAGGAAATGACTATGTCAGAATCCACAAGACTGACGGTGATGGCTTAATTCTGTGATCTTTTGGATAATAGGTTGTGGAAATTAATCACAGAACCAGAACAGAGCTGAGATATCATAGTCGGCTGTCCAAATGTCTGTGGGAAGTCTCACTCAGTAAAAGCAGGGCTGCTGTTGACTTACTTTATTGACCGTTTCATTTCCAGAAGGTTAAGGAAATAGTCAGGGGAGCTGATAACTCCGAGCCTAATTTTGACCCACAATGAGGGCTCCTTAGACAGGTGAAAATAATGGGAATCCTGGGAGAAATCCGTGATGTTCATTTAAGAAATTCAACAAAAGGTTGTGCCACATACTGTGCTAGATGCTGTCGATTTTGCAGTAAACGCAGCAGATAAAATCCCTGTCACCGAGGAACTTTTATTTAAGAGCTAACCATGATCCAGCCTCATGGTTACTTAACTGCAGTGACCTTAACTTGCATTTCAGACACCTACTTGCAGGGTCACACTCTGGGTGATGTTATGGTCTGGAACTGCTTGTTTCAGAAATCTAAAAATTCCAAAATTCCTATATCCTTAATTCCCTCATTTTTTTCCTTTAATCTCATAGACATGGGTTGCCTGTATTTCAACTTGTATGCCAGCATCTACCTGGCCTCTTTCTCTTTCCTACCCGGTCTACAGCCCAGTTTTGACTGTATGGATTGTTCTCTCACTTGTACCCTTGATTCCCTTTCCCTTTCACTTCTGCTGCCTCACCCACCCAAACTCCCATCTCTGTGTCAGCGACACAATCTGTGTTATCTACTGTTAGATCCAAGCAGCTAAGCCTTGCGGGAGAATCTCAAACATCTGAGAAAAGTGACACTACCCAGCGTTCATGGTTTTCAACTTCTGCTGAGCTCTGAGCCCACCAGGAGGTCCTTTTATTCATCCTTGGTCACTGCTCTCTCCATCCTTGTTTTCCTGCTTCTCATTTTGTATTTTATTACCACACTTAACCATAATTCTCTCAGGGACTTGACTTGAGCTGCTCTTTCTGTCTGTAATGCCTTTCTGCCCCCCTTTTCTTTCTCCCTTTACATGCTCAACTTTTACTGAAAGATTGTGTCCATCATGAAGCTTCCCTGACTACTCAAATTGGGCTCAGTGTCCCCTCATCAGTATACAGTACCTGTGTATTGGTTCGCCTTTGCCACCATAATGGGACCTTCTTAGGCGCAGAGATGGAATTACTTTCACATTTTGCATTCTTAGTGCCTAGCGCAGAGTGGGTGTTTTAGTAAATGGTAGCTAAATGGATCAGTAAAAAAAACAGGAAGAGGAATATGGATCAAAGCTGGAATTTAGAGAATTAGAAATACATATCTTTTTTCAAAGAAAAGATAGATAAGATGCCATGGATATAGTCTCCAGAAGGGAAGGTGGTTGTAAGGTGGCCATAGGCAGAGTTTTTACTGAACCACTGGAGATAATGTGAAGAAAAGAGAGGTAAGTGGCCAGATGAACTCATATTTTAAAATAATATGTGTAGAAGAAGGAAAGAAGGATACGAAACAAAAATATATAGATATAGGTACAGATCTCACGTCTAACAAGAGAATACAGGGATGCCGGGGTGGCTCAGTCAGTTAAGTGTCTGACTCTTGATTTCAGCTCAGGTCATGATCTCAGGGTCGTGAGACTGAGCCCTGCATTGGGCTTCTTACTGGGCATGGAGCCTGCTTAGGATTCTCTCTCTCTGCCCCCCTGCACCTCCCACCCCTTTCCCCCCGATCACGGACATGTGCACGCTTTCTCTCTCTCTCAGAAAAAGGGGCGGCGGCGGATGGAGTACAACACTAAGAGAGAATAATGAGCTGAGGTTTTGAAAGAGGTTAAGGGTGACCTTTTACATTTTATATGTAGAAGATGAAAACAGCAAGCAAATAATAGATTTTTTTTCTTTTAAACAGACTGACCCCCAGAGAGTAGCTACACTTGTGGTGAGCACAGCATAAAGTGTAGAGATGTTGAATCACTATGTTGTATACCTGAAACTAATGTAATATTGTGTGTCAGCTATACACACAATGTTTTAAAAAGATTTAAAAAAATACACAAAAACCCTGACCCTATAATTGGATACAGAGAGTAAATGAAAATTCTCAGCTTCTGTTGTGTTTCTGACTTCTTTGATGATGAAGAATGATCTATACATAGACTAGTAAGACTGGATGTAAGAATAATAATAGGAGAAAGTTTAAGCCCAGGATTAGAGAGGAGATTGTACCAGAACCATTGGCTGCTCTAAATGAGTTCACATCTCAGGTTCAGATTCTGAGAAAATGTGTTAATGTCATTGACAAACTGGTAATCTTTGAGTCATTGTTGTGAATTTGAAAACTGCTAGAAGACTGTGGAGGACTAAAGTTCCAAAATTATGTATGTATGTATGTATTTGTATATATGTATATGCGTACATATACATATATGTATATACGTGTATATACATGCATATATATGTATATGTACATACGTATATATATGAACATAAATACATGTGTATATATATATGAACATACATTTCGATGAGCTTGATGCTACTTCCACAGAAGATTCTAGAGATCATTTTAAAAGATTCTCCAATATTTACAAAAGGTAAAGATGAGCAGTCAGGGTTACAGGGATTTTCTAAGAACAATTCATTCCAGGTAGCCCAGTTTCCGCCTTTGGCAGGGATGCCACATGCACAGGTTAGGAGATGCTGAGGCTGTGATATATCTCCCAAACGGTATTTGACATCATCCATTCTATCATTCTGTGCATGGGAACGTGTTGGGGAATTGCACCATAATACAGGGCCGGGGATTGAACACCCGAACTCAGTCTTAGTTACTAATGGCAGCCTAGGGGGAGGTCTCTTAGGGGTTGCTGTGTTGACCCTGTTCCACTCATTGGTTAACACCTCCTCCTACTTCTCACTCTCAGCCGGGAACCTTGCAGTTGGTTTCACCAAGGAAACAAAAGCGCCCAAATCTTGGTCTGTTCGCTGCCAGAGCTGCTAATCTACCTGCGTGTACTCACGTACTGTCATCCTTTTTGTTCCATTACGCGAACCGTCCCTGTTCCTATCACTTGTGGTGCTAGATACTCTTCATATTGCCTACTCACTGCTGCAACAATTACCTCCTCTCGTTCTAGCTTTTCATTTATTTTCCTTCCCCTGTTGGAGAAACATGCTATGCAAACATGCTATAATAGTATCTCAGCTTACAAATGTGCCATAATGTCATTCATTAAAAAATAAATAAAAAGCACCACCTCCCCACCCCATGTTCCCTTCAAGCTACCACCCATTTCCTTGCCACCCAGTGGCAGAACTTCCCAAAACAGCTGTCTTAACCCCCTTGCCTCCGTTTCCTCACCACCCTCTGCCACTCCACTGAGACTACTCTTTGACAGGTTTCAGTAACTTCCACGTTGCTAAATCCTGTGGTCATTACCCAGTCTTCATCTTACTCAACCTGTCAGCAATATTTGACACAGTTGATCAATCTTTCCTGTTTTGAGCTTTCTTTACCTGGTTTCTGGGAGGCACCGCTCTCCTTATTTTTCTCCTGCCCTACCTGCTGCTCCTTCTCAGTGTCTTGTGCTGGATCCTGCTCCGCTTCCCGACTTGGGGATGCTAACCCGTGGGCTGAGCCTTAGAATCTCTTCTCCGGTTCATTTATACTCACTTTCTGTTCCCCACTGATCAATAGTGTGGCCACTAGCCACAGTCCTGTCATTGCAGAAAGTTCTGTTGGACAGCACTGCTCTGGGTTATTTCATCCTTCTCGTCCTGTTAAAATCCTTCCGTATGCTGATAACTCCCAAATTGATTCACCAGTTCCAGCCTCCCCACCTGGAGTCCAGTTTGGTGTATCCAAATATCTACTTGGTTTTCAAGCCACCTGTCAGATTTAGCATAGCGAAAATAGAACTTTATGTTCCGTCCCATCCTCCTGTCCTGTTTGTCTTGTCGATCACTAAACAGTGCTGCTCTTCACACAGCCTTAAAAAGTCTTGTGGACTTTTTGGGGTGGGGGGCAGGCGGGAAGGCGACTTCTATTCTTAAGGAGAAACAGTTCTAGGGGAACACTTCTTTTTCACCTCTCTACACCTTACTTCAGTCCCTGGCAAGTGGGAATGAGTAGCTTTTCTCCCTCTTTGTAATAATTTTTAACTTCTTCTCTTGCACTCAGTATCCAGTGCATCAAACAGAAACTAATCTCGGAGTCCTGGACTGCTTTCCCCAGATGCTCACATGACCCATTGTCTTCCTTCATTCAGGCTTCAGCTCAGATATTACCTCTTTAGCCTTATCGCTATGGAATCTCTATGACAGTAGCATTCCTGTTGCTCTGTACCCTTACTCCTTTACTTTTTTGTAACACTTAGCACTGCCTGACTTTACGATATGTTTGTTTTCCATCTGTCTGTATCTCACTGGAATCCATGAGGGCAGGGACTTTGTTTTTGCACTGTTCCTAGTGCCAAAAATAGGAGCCAGCAGGTTGTAAATGTTCCATAAATATTTGTTGAAGTAAATGCCATATTAATGAAATTTCTGATGAAATAAAACTAACAGGTATAGCTAATACATTGTCAGGTTTTTGCTTTTTGATTCGGCCATTCATGTTTTACACTTCACCAGTCACTGTATTAGAAAAAATAAAACTTATGGGCGTCTAGGTGGCTCAGTTGGTTAAGAGTCCGACTTCGGCTCAAGTCATGTTCTCATGGCTCGTGAGTTCAAGCCCCACATCGGGCTGTCTGCTGTCAGCTCAGAGCCCACTTTGGATCCTCTGTCTCCCTCTCTCTATGCCCCTCCCTCTCCCTTTGCCTCAAAAATAAACATTAAAAAAAGAAAAAAAAAAGAAAAGAAGAAGTGAAACATTATTTTCCTGAGGTCATTTGTGTGATTACAGGTATTTTGCTATGCTTTTCATTTATTTTAAGAATATAAAAGTTCTTATAATATTGTTAGGAGAAAGTTTTATTTATTTATGGCATTATAGGAATTGTTGCATTAGAAGTTGAATATGATAGGGTGCCTGGGTGGCTAAGTCAGGTGAGCATCCAACTCTTAATTTCAGCTTAGGTTATGATCTCATGGCTCATGAGTTTAAGCCCCACACCGGGCTCTGTGCTGACAGCATGGAGCCTGCTTGGAATTCTCTCTCTCCTCTCTCTCTGCCCCACCCCTGCTCACTCACTCACTTGCTCTCTGTCTCTCAAAATAAATAAATGAACTTAAAGTTTAAAAAAAGTTGAATATGATACTAATAACGATTTTTAAATTTGATGTTTTAGCTATAAAGTACAAAAAGTAATAAGACTTTTTATTAAGTTCCTGGCCTTTAAGGAACTCATGACCTAGTGGGTAAGACAGTCATAAGTAACTACAGGGTGTTTATGTAGTTTGGAAACAGAGGCAAATACATATAATGCCCTAAGGATATCTTCAATCTAGTTTCCAAGGCTGTATTTGCAGACTTTATGGCCCTCCGGTATAATACAGGATGATAAAGGTCGGAGTGCAGCTGTGTGTGTGATCGTGGGGTAGAGGAAGGTGGGGGGCACAACTGACTCTGCCCGCTGATAGAGTGACAATCTTGGATAGAATGAAACTCCATGGATATCCAAGCTGGGCTGTGTAAAATATAGATAAAGAAGCCATCCCAGTTTCAAGTATTAGAGAAGTCCCTCAGCGTGGCCTAGAAGTGTTCCCTGATAACAGGGAAAAACAGACGGATCCAGTTGTCTGTCAGCTTCCGCTGTTTTTTGTTTTTGTTTTTTTAATGCTTATTTGTTTTTGAGAGAGAGGGAGACAGAGCATGAGCAGGGGAGGGGCAGAGAGAGAGAGGGAGACACAGAATCCGAAGCAGGCTCCAGGCTCCGAGCTGTCAGCACAGAGCCCGATGTGGGGCTTGAACCCACGAACTGTGAGATCATGACCTGAGCCGAAGTCGGACACTTAACCGACGAGGCCACCCAGGCGCCCCTGTCAACTTCCACTTCTAATGGCCATGCTGAGTTACCTGGAATCACCATAGCATCACGCATAACATCCCTGATGGCTCCACCTTGTAATAGTCAAAGCAATTAATAAAATACCATATTTAGGCTCACAATTTGATCAGTAACTTCCCCTTCTGTAATTTTAGAGTTCAAAATATCGAGATGATTTTTAGTAGTTCAGGATGCAGCAGGAGCAGGTATGGATGGTGTCGTGAGGCTTCATTCCAGGACTGTTTCAGTTGGTCCGGCAGTTGATGGACTGATGTCTGGTGCTCAGAGTGAAGGATTGGGACCGAAATCTATCCTGTACTTTGCTAGCTGTGGGGCTGCTGCAGTCTGGGAAAGGGTGTCTTTTCCTACATCACATAAAGCCCTGTGTAGTCGAACAGCTAATCCCATTGCCTGCAGACTTTATCCTCAAGTGCCTAGAACAATGTGGTACAAGTACTGTTTGCCAAGCTGAAGGGAATTTAAGAAAGTTCTCTAGCTTTGAGCATCTTGAAAGAATTAAAGATCATTCTGATTTTAAAATTTGTGATTCAAAATAAATGTTCATGGTTGCCTTGTAACTGTGTTAAGGAAATATTTTTTATACCTCTGTCTAGTCAAAACTATAGAGCGAAAACTGGTAACTAAACAGAAGCATTCTTGCGGCTACACCAGGAGTAGAAATTTATCCTTTAGTATTCTAGAAATAGCCTTCATGGTATCGTACACAAAAGATTAATTCATTTTTAAAAATTCAACATGGATATGAGGTTTAGTGGTAGTTTATTGATTATTTGGTTTTAGTATTTTTCTGAGTTTTCATAGATCCTCAAATGCCTTTCACTGTCACAGGAGAGTAGTGACTTGGCTCCCCACGGCATGCAGGTGGTATGCCACTGCCTCCCTCATTCCAATCAAGATCGACCCTGGCCTGATTCTCCTTCCTCTGTAGTTAACTGGTGATTCCTCTGGAGGTTGGAAGGAGCTGGGAGCAGAGGAGGAGTAAGAAGCTGTGGTCAAGTCACCTTGTTCAGATCAGGTTCTAACACTCCCTGTCTCAAGATTCCATTCTTGGAGCTACAGAAACTTTTTAGTGTGTTCTTGAGGTTCAAGAAATTTGTTGGCTTCCTTTACATCAAATATGAAGACTGGCCATTGATTTTTGTGTCAGAGCTTTATTAAAATTATTTGTGTCTTACTATTACCATTAATATGTATGTCTTTTTTTTTAATAGGTGAAACTTTATTCTAAGAATATTTGTTTCATCTAGTTCATGAGCTCAAATTATAAGGACTCTAAATGTTACAGAAGTGTTGAGAGATTGGTAAGTATTTAATGTAATAGATATTAACAGTCAAAATACTTGTTTCAGTCTAACCCTTTGAAACTACATGGTTGTGTGACGTTCATTAAACCCCAAAGTACAAACAACTAAGCTTTCTTTTCCTGTAGTAGAGATGGACATACAAATTGTGGTGTATTCATACAGTGGCATTATTGCACAACGGTTTAAAGGAACAAACGTAATGTTAAGAGGGAAATGCAAAGTTATAAAGGATACATATACTATACTATTTATATACATTTTAAAAATAGCTAAAACAATATTGAATATTTTATGGCTATAAAAACATGTATAGAAATGATGAACACCAACTGAGGAGAGGAAGAAGTTGGGTGGGGTGTGGCTTTCCTGTACTGTAAGGTTTGATTTCTTTGCTCATGAGCGCGCGCACACACACACACACACACACACACACTGATCTGAACATAGCATAATGTTTAATACTTGCTAAGTCTGAGTATTGGCTATGACCTCATGTTATGTATCCTTTATACTTTGCTGGGTATTCAAAGTATTTAAAAAGATCTTTTTAAAATACCGTGCAGTCATCTTTTCAGTTGGCATTCAGAGTGGCTGAAAGGCATTCAGTGAAATTCAACATTCCTAGTAGATGAGTCGGAAGAAATGAGTATTTCTTAACGTGCAGAGCAAAAGTGTCCCCTGTCACCCCTACCAATGTTGTTGTGTTAGTGCTAACTAAAGCTGTTAGATAGAAGAGTGGAAAGCATGTGAACGTTGGATAGAAAAATTCAGAATTTTTGTTATTTGTAAATGAGAAGGTTTTATATCTGGAAATTTCTAAAAAAAAAAAAGTAAGAAGTTTGGGTATATGATTACTATATCAAAATAAATCTACTTCCTATTTGCCTCCTATAAACCAGTTTTCTATCCTACTTAGAATGTATAATGGAAACAAAATCCCATTTAGAATAGCAGCGAAAACTGCAAAACATCTAGGAGCAGACCTAACAAGTCATGTTTAAAACCTGTTTAAACCATGTTTAAAATAATACATATTTCCGACAAGTTTCCACCACAAGGACATAGAGAATAAATGTTCAAGTAGTGCAAGGATGTTCATTGCATCTCTGTTTATGATCATAAAAATGAGAAATAACCTAAATCTTCAACAAGAGATTGCTGCATAGTCAATAGTACATCTGTATAATGAAACACATGTAATGTGCACCTGCAGCAGGATGCCGGGCCGCAAAGAAGAGTGAGAGAGCGCGCAGGTGAACAGACGCCCAGAGTGAACCAAAACAGATAGTAGATCATTTACGTGTAAGATCCTGTTTATGTAACTGTGTGTTTATTTTAGGTACGTTTAAAAATCAGGAATAACCTACATTTCCGCATGGATTATAATGCTTTCGGCTGACCTGACATCTTGTGCTTTCAGGAAGTGGGATTGAAATTATTTCTTCACTATTAAATATTCGTGTTACCTTAATTTCTGGAAAATAGGCCCTAATTATTACCACAATTTTTAGATCTTTCACATTTTTAATATTGCTCAAGTTGCAGCGTGCCTTGCACTTCGTGGTGTCTAGGGAGCCCTGTCGGCAGGCTGCCCTCGCGAAGGGGTTGTTCGTGCCTGCTCACGAGTGAACTTGGTCACAGCTGTTCATATCAGTACTTCAGCTGAGTTACATGCACCATCGGTACGATATCTGATGAGTTTTAAATGTTTCCGGGTTGTTTTCGGAAACTTTTTGCTGATCCCATCTGGTAAGATCAAGAAAACACCTGCATCGGGGCGCCTGGGTGGCTCAGTCGGTTTAGCGTCTGACTTTGGCTCAGGTCATGATCTCGCAGTGTGTGAGTTCGAGCCCCACGTCGGGCTCTGTGCTGACAGCTCAGAACCTGGAGCCTGCTTCAGATTCTGTGTCTCCCTCTCTCTCTGCCCCTCCCCTGCTCGTGCTCTGTCTTTCTCTGTCTCAAAAATAAATAAAAACATAAAAAATTAAAAAAAAAAAAAGGAAACACCTGCATCAGAACTCACAGAATGATGTCAGCATCTTTGGAAGAAAATCCCAGGAGCAGTGGGAGATGGTGCGTCTCGTAGGAGATAGTGCAGGGTGGATGGTCTTGATGGCCCAGAAGGGGATATTGTATGGAAAATTCTAAGTGATAAGAAGGCAGTGTGTTACGCTTTAACTGGCAGTCTTATTTCTGTTTTAGTGGAACACTAAAATTATTTCTCTTATGTAAGTAATTATGTACCTTAAAATCAGTGACAGATTAGGTGAAATAAGTTAATAAAATTGGATAACTATGGACTGAATATGAACTAGTTTATATTATTATATACATATATATAATTAGTATGTGTTATTATAAATTATTATAAACTATTTGATGTATGGAATAATTTTACCTTATGAAAGCTTATAGAGAACCAGCATTTATGTAAGAGAAATTATTGCTGCAATTTTGGATAAATGAGTAATGTACATTTTTTTTATACTTTTCTTTTTCCTAGTGATCAATAATATTAAAAGCAATGATCTTTGCTACACTAAAGAAAGGATTGCTTTGTAATAATACCTAGGATCCTGATAGGAATCCAGGAATTAAATCGATCAGGCCCAAGACTGAACAGGAACCAAAGTAGTATTAGGAATTTCTTTGGTTTCTCCCTTTTGTGTTTATCTGCTTCTCTTTGCATCCTGGTGGTTCGTTTTCACCCAGTTGGCTTCTTCTGAGCCTCAACCACCTCCTGATTTATGTGACTTTTCATATTTATGTGACTTTTCAGCACATCAGCTATGCCCTTTAATTCAAATTCCCATGAGAAAGAAAGAAAGCCCAATTAGCTCAATGCCTCTTTGCAAGCTGCATTGAACAAGTCACATCTTGCAGCCAGATGTTCATCGGCTGCCCCATGAATCAGGTGTGCTTCGGCTGATTAGTGCTCAGATGCCAGCCTTGTCCCTTGGCAGTAGGCATGGTCATATGGTCCACTGCCTTCTCAGCAGGGGCTCTGAGGCAGGTTCCTGCCAACGCCCATGGGTGAAGAAAGACTCCACAATATGCATCTTATTTAATTTAACCTCTTCAGGTTAAAAAGTTTTTAAAGGTTACTGGCTGTTTCAAAAGTACCTTTAGCCCTAAGATGAAACTGTTCTGAAGTTCTTTGGAGATTTTATTGTTCATGATTTTTCCTTTCTAAATAGTTGCACATTTTGGGGTGCCTGGGTGGCTCAGTTGGTTAAGCGACTGACATCAGCTCAGGTCACGATCTCATGGTTTGTGTGTTTGAGACCCACGTCGGGCTCTGGGCCGACAGCTCAAAGGCTGGAACCTGCTTCGGAATCTGTGTCTTTTTTCCTCTCTGTCCCTCCCCCACTTGCTCTTTCTCTCTCAAAAATAAATCAAGATTAAAAAAAAAAATATTTTAAATAGTTACACGTTTTTCTTTATATTGGTGTTTCTCCTCTCTTTTGTCTGCTTTACCTTATTTTCCTTCATCTTAAAATGTCACATTGCCCTTTATTTGATTTAAATGTGTAGTAGGAAGCAAAGTGGCATAACTTAAGCTGCTAGAATTGTTCAATTTTTATTTACCTGGTGGTAAATCCTTTTTCTTTCCGTTAACTGAACTCTGGTGTTTGCAGCGGGGGGCATCACTGATTGTCAGCTCCATCACATGAAAAACAGTTTATAGTTTTTAAAAGGTCCATTCATATTTTTAAACCATGTAAAGCAAGACTGTTTTATGAGTGTATTTTTATTCTACGATGCGGCTCTTGAAGAAGGCGGGGATCTGCCTTAACTGCCACCAGTCACTAGTGCATCTTCTGTGGTGCTTTCACTTCCCGTTCTTGGTTGTGCTCAGCCATTTCCATACCTGGGACTAATTGCTGCCATGCAAGAATATTTAAGGAGCCCTGGCTAGATAAGATCTGTGTCTGAAAATATTATAGGGTTAAGTACCAATGCCCGATAATTTAAAGCCAGGCTTTAGTTAAAAACAAACAGCCTTAAAGACACCTGTTTTTAAACGTACATTTTTATTTCTCCAATCTTCTTTTTTGTAATATTTATCTTATAGCTCGGTCATGAGCACCGACAGTAACTCACTGGCACGTGAATTTCTGACGGATGTCAACCGGCTTTGCAATGCAGTGGTCCAGAGGGTGGAGGCCAGGGAGGAAGAGGAAGAGGAGACACATATGGCAACCCTTGGACATTACCTTGTCCACGGCCGAGGATTTCTGTTACTCACCAAGCTAGATTCTATCATCGATCAGGTAACATTTCGTATCAGATCATTTTTTTCCTCAGTATATCGTAGTTAATTACAGATACATGATTTCTGAGTTACATAGTTTGTGAGAGTCTCTTTGAGATAAAGTCCTATCTCTCACATCACTCCCAACAAAGAAAAGCAGCCTCATTTATGAACATACTATTTATTTGGATACTTTCCAAAATGTCAGAAATGTCTTAGGTTATAAATGGCCTTAGGATTCTCAGATGGCCTCATCCATATTATGCTTTTTGTCCTAATATCAGTGTGAGATAACTATGATTATTACTAAGGATATAAGAGTACGATTCAGAAACATTATGAATTCGCACTTTCAATAAATGTCAGATATATTTTTTGAAAAATTTAGTGTAAATTATATTTAGGGAGCTTACTAATTCTGGGGTAAAAGTAGAGAATGCTTTGTGTACGTCTAGTTTTTTGTACCTTATTGTGTTTGCTTAAAGTATGGTCTGAACATATAGCATTTTATTGTTTCCTTATTGTAGAATTAACGGAACTTTAAAGCTAGTTGGGAGATGGAGATGTCATCCAATCTTTTTTTTTTTTTTCCTAAGGCTTATTCATTTTTCAGAGACAGAGACAGAGCGTGAGGGGGAAGGGGCAGGAGAGAGGGAGACACAGAATCGGAAGCAGGCTCCAGGCTCTGAGCTGTCAGCACAGAGCCGGACGTGGGGCTCAAACCCACAAATCATGAGATCATGACCTGAGCTGAAGTCAGACACTTAGCCGACTGAGCCACCCAGACACCCCCAATCTTCTTTTATAGATGAAAAACTCAGGTGCAGAAACATTAAGTAACTCAGACAGGGTTAACTTGAAGCCCAAATGTGATTTACATCTTTGCTTTGTTTTAGTAGAAAATAAGTATGTATTTTATGAAAGAAAAATTTCACTATCTGCTTTCAGGAGACTAATTTATGTGGTTAAATAATATTTCAGTTAACTTGAAAAGGCCCCTATAGCACCAATATGACAGACATTTTTATTTTTTTTTATTTAAAAAAAATTTTTTTTAACATTTATTTATTTTTGAGACAGAGAGAGAGCATGAACAGGGGAGAGTCAGAGAAAGAGGGAGACACAGAATCCGAAACAGGCTCCAGGCTCTGAGCTGTCAGCACAGAGCCTGATGTGGGGCTCGAACCCACGGACCGTGAGATCATGACGTGAGCCAAAGTCGGACGCTTAGTCAACCGACTGAGCCACCCAGGCGCCTCATGACAGACATTTTTAAACACTGATATATGTTACTGGCTTCAGATATAAACTTAACCATTGTTAAAATTTCTTTGGTACGAAGGCATTTTGCTAATACATATATTGGGTAAAGACAGAGACTAAAATTAAACAATGCCTCTGTTCTCACAATAAGCTAAGGAGCCTAACATATATATCAGGAAGTATTTGTTCACTGTGGTGTCCACCTGTCATGAAATTTTCCAGAGTATTTTCAGGTTTATATATTTTGATTCCTTTTCATGAATTTTATTTATTAATTATGTAACTACATATAATTTAATTTTTGTATTTTGTATGATTTTTTTCAAAAATAAAACTTAAAGTTAGAAAAAATTATTTATTAGATCATGTGTAATGGTTTTTATCTCAAAATTTTGGTGATATAATAAGCATATCATGCTCTGTTCATTTTCTTACCCCACATTAGAACAATTTAGTGCTTTCTCTTTTTTTTTTTAAAGATACATAAATAGCATCAGAAATATCAAATACTCAGGAATAAATCTAATAAAATATGCACAGATTTCTACACAGAATTCTATAAAACAGTATTGAAGGAAACTAAAGAAGACCCAAATAAATGTAGGACTATGTAATTTTCACGTATTGGAAAAGTCAATAGTGTAAGGATACTTTTTATTTCCAAATTGATGTATAGATTCCACAATGTAATCCCAATCAAAATTTCAGGAGGTTTTTAATGACAGCTGTATTAAGATATCCATATATCCTAGAATTCACCCATTTCATGTGTACAACTCAGTGGTTTTTAGCATAATCACAGATACACGCAACCATCACCATAGTCAATTTTAGAACATTTCATCACCTCGAACAGGGACCTGGTTCCTTTTAGCTGTCACTCCCCTATCCTTCCCATCCCCCTCAGCCCTAAGCAAACACTAATCTACTTTCTATTTCGATAGTTATATGCTTTCTCTTTTAAGTCATAAAATACCTTTTGATGTATTATTAAATGACCGAAATCATTCAAGTCATAATTTCAACAATATTTTTTCCTAGGGTAATATCTTGTGTTCCCTTTTCCCCAGTCATTCACTTTTGGAATTATTTAGAGCAAGGGAAGTAGGAACCGTAGAAGTAGAAGTAGGGAGCAAATAAATAGCCATTTAAAAAATAGGGCTTTTTAGGGCACCTGAGTGGCCCAGTCGGTTAAGTGTCCGACTTCGGCTCAGGTCATGATCTCACAGTTGGTGGATTCAAACCCCAAGTCAGGCTCCGTGCTGACAGCTCAGAGCCTGGAGCCCGCTTTGGATTCTGTGTCTCCGTCACTCTCTGACCCTCCCCCACTCATGCTCTGTCTCTCTGTCTCGCAAAAACAAATAAACATTAAAAAAAATAATTAAAAAGGGCATCTGGGTGGCTCAGTTGGTTAAGAATCTGACTTCAGCTCAGGTCATGATCTCACGGTCCATGAGTTCAAGCCCCATGTCGGG
Organism: Panthera leo; assembly: GCF_018350215.1. NCBI lineage: Eukaryota > Metazoa > Chordata > Mammalia > Carnivora > Felidae > Panthera > Panthera leo. The sequence goes on from NC_056689.1 coordinate 12,762,585, forward strand.
CTCTGTGCTGACAGCTTAGAGCCTGGAGCCTGTTTCAGATTCTGTGTCTCCCTCTCTCTACCTGTCCCCCGCTTGCACTCTGTCTCTTTCTCTCGAAAATAAACATTGGGGCACCTAGGTGGCTCAGTCGGTTAAGTGTCTGACTTCAGCTCAGGTCATGATCTCACAGTTCATGGGTTCGAGCCCCGCATCGGGCTCTGTGCTGACAGCTTGGAGCCTGGAGCTTGCTTTGAATTCTATGTCTTCCTCTCTCTCTGCTCCTCCCCCGTTCATGGCTCTGTCTCTCTCTCTTCCACAAAAATAAATAAAAACATTTAAAAATAAATAAATAATAAATCAACATTAAAAATTTTTTTTAATTTAAAAATAAAGATAAATAAAAAATAGGGCTTATTAACACTTAATTATTTAAACCAGGAAATGGAGAATGATCATTTGAATCTTTAAGGGGAATTTAATTGTACAAGTTTAATCATTTCACGTGGAATCAAAACACTAGATTCAAAGCTGTGCCTTTCAATAGGAACTTCAGCTTTTCTGTGTGTGCTTCTCACGAAGGAGCACTTCCTGGGTGCTCTGGGGAGAGACAATTTAAGCCCTTACCTTCCACCTTTGTGCCAGGACTTTATTGATAGATATTTAGTATAAAGAATCAAACTCACTTTTTATTACCATATAATTTACATGTCAAGAACATACAGATGTAAAGTGTATACAGTTGGGTGATACCTGTGTAACCACGGCCTAGGTCAAAGTCTAGAACGTTTCCACCACTCTAGAAAAAGCTTTTCATGCCCTTTTCAGGCAGCCCTTCCCCTTCTCCCACTCCAATGTAACCACAGTTGTAGTTTCTAACACCTCAGTGTAGTTTTGCTGTTCTAGAATTTCACGTAAATGGAATCAGGCAGCATGTACTCTCACGTCTCGGATCTTCACCTGTTGTGCATGAATCAGTAATCCACTGTTTTGTTTCTCATTGGTGTTCTGTTGTGTGGATATACCACCATTCGACCGTCTGCCTGTTGTTTAACCGTTTGGCTTTCGTTTCCATGTGGCTAATACAAATAAAGCCGCTATGAACGTCCTTAAAAAAGCCCTTGTGTGAATATATTTTCGTTTTTCCAGGGTAAATATCTAGGCATACAATTGCTGTGTCGAAGGGTAGGTGTTTAACGTCATAAGAAAGTGTCAGACTGTTTTTTCAAAGTGTTTGTACCACTTTTCATTCTCACCAGCAAGGTATGCGAATTCCAGTTGTTCCATACCTTCTCTGATATTTGGCATTGCCAATCTGTTTGATACTAGTCATCCTGCGTGAACATGAACTAGTATCTCACTGTGATTTTAATTTGCATTTCTGTGAAAACTAATGATGCTGAGTGCTATTTTATGTGTTCACTGGCTGTAGGACTTCTGTCAAATGTCTGTTTAAGTTTTGTGCCCGTTTTAAAAGTCAGGTTATTCTGACTTTTAAAGTTGCAGGGGGGTATCCAGTTGCAGGGGGCTTTGTTTGTTTGTTTGTTTTTAATGTATTCTGGATACAAGTCTTTGTTGGATTACAAATATGTTCTTTGTGGCTTGCCTTTTCATTTCTTAACAATGCCTTTAGAACAGCAGGGGTTTTTGTGTGAATAGCATGTTTTGTATTCTAAGAAATCCTTATCTTGCATCCCAAAGTCACAAAGGTGTTGTTGTTTTTTTTTCCTAGAATCTTTTTAATTAGTATTTTTATTTTGAGGTCTGTGATCCACGTTGAGTTAATGTTAGTGTATGGTGTGAGGCAGGAGCTACAGTTCCTTTCTCCCCCTCCTCCCTGTGTAGTTACCCAGTTATTCCAGCAACATTTCTTCTTAAGAGTCTGCTCTTTCCCCCAGTGGCCTTGGTACCTATGTGAAAAATCAGTTAACCATTTATGTGGAGTTTATTTCTAGACTCTTCTGTTCCATTTATCTGTCATCTGTTCTTTCACTGATACTGTACTGTTTGGGTTACTGTGGCCATTACAGTATGTCTAGAAATTAGGTTGTACAAGTTCTTCAATGTGGTCTTCATTTTCAAGAACGTTTGACTCTTCTAGGTCCTTTGCATTTCTATATACATTTTAGAAGCAGCTTATTCTGCAGAAATGCTTGGTAGGATTTCAGCTGTGATTGCATTGAATCGAGAAACCAGTTTGGAGAGAATCGACGATGTTGAGTTTCTCAGTCTATCAGCATGGTGTAAATATCTGTTTATTTGAGTCTTTCTAATTGCCCTGCAATATTTTTTGGTTTTTGGTATGGAAGTCTTGCATATTTTTTTGGTAAATTTTTCTGCATATTATTTTTTGATGTTATTGTAGTTTGCATTTAATTTTTTTTCTTTTCTGTCATTTGTTGCTCATAGAAATGTAATTGATTTTTGTACATTGACCTTGTGCCCTGTGCCTTTGCTAAATTCACTTATTTATGTTTATTTTGAAAGTTTTCTGTAGAGTCCCTAGGGTTTTCTACGTGCACAATCATATCATCTGTAAATGATAGTAATTTCACTTATTTTCCAGTTTGTATACCTTTTATTTCATTTTCTTGTCTCTTGCACTGGCTTCTAGTACAAAGGTAGGTGGCAGTGATGAGAGTGGACATCCTGCCTTATGTCTGACCTTAGAGAGAAAACATTCAGTATTTCCACCAAACGTGATATTAGCTCTAGGTTTTTCTTAGATGCCTTTTATCAGAAAGAGGGAGTTCCCGTCTGTTCCCAGTCTGTTAGAGCTTTATCCTGAATGGATATTGGGTTTTGTCAATGCCTTTTCTGAATCTGTTGAGACCATCATATTATTTTCTTTTAATTCCGTTAATGTGGGTGAATTACACTGATGGTTTCTAAATGTTGAAACCATCATTTGCATTCCTGGGATAAACCCCATTTGGTGGTGATCTGTTATACACAGACACGTTAATCTGTTTATTCTTTGGGGGAAAACACAGTCTGCGTACGTAGCAAAAATATATTCTTTTCAATGGTTAAAGATGGCATAGTTGAAGTTGATATGCAGATATTTATAAGTTTTTTGAAAGAAAATTTGTCCAGCCCAAAAAGGAAGGGTTATCATAGATTTTTAACCTTGGCACCAGTGTTAATGAGATGCGTGGCCTCTTCAGATCTCCATACCCTTATCAGTAACATAAATACTTCAAGTTGGGTGACTTAAAAGATCCCTTCCAACAAAATTGCTACGTGTTTTCATATAACATTGATAATAATGGTTTCTGATTTCTTCTATACCCTGGTTATAAATATAAGTAGCTTAATTCTGATGTAATGAATAGAAAATTACAATGACTTGTTACCAACACAAGTGTATAAATACTACTTTTTAAAACTCCAATATATAAATATATAATTTCCATATATGTTCATACTTTATGAATGTTCTATAAAGTTTTTACTTATTTTGCTGAGTAAAATATGAAGTTTTATTGGAGGAGGTTATACATTTATGAATAAAGCACTATTTAAAAATTACAATAGGTTTGGAGTGCCTGGGTGGCTCAGTCGGTTAAGCATCTGACTTTTGGTTTGGGCTCAGGTCATGAGCTCACAGTTCATGAGATCGAGCCCCATGTGGGGCTCTGCACTGATAGAGCAGAGCCTTCTTGGGATTCTCTCTATCTCCTTCTCTTTCTTTCTCTCCCTCTCTTTCTGCCTCTCTTCACTTGCACGCGTGTACTCTCTTTCTCAAAATAAATAAACCTATAAAAGGGGTGCCTCGGTGGTTTAGTTGGTTAAGTGACTGAGGTCATGATCTCACAGTTCGTGAGTTCGAGGCCCGTGTCGGGCTCTGTGCAGACAGCACATATTTGAGTACATATTTTTAAAAATATTAAAAAAAATAAACCCAAAAAGAATTATAATAGGTTTCTTTAATCTTCAGCTGTTTTCTTTGTAAGAGAGTACTTTTTTCTTCCTAATTTTTTTGTAGTATTATCACTTTAATACATAGTACTAACATACATGGTTTATCATTGGAATATATAAAATAAGTATTATAAAGACACATCAGACCTTTAGAAATATGGCTACATAATTTGTTCACTGGTTTATTCAGCAGACCATTAAGTACCAAGTAAATGCCAGCACCTCTGCTAGATGTAGAGATAAAAGAAGAGAGACGGTCTGTACCAGCACCTCTTAGCTTTTTTTTTTTTTTAACTGAAGAGGCTGTTTTATTTTATTTTAGTTTTTACTTTTTTTTACATTTATTTATTTTTGATAGAGAGACACAGAGCACAAGCGGGGGAGGGGCAGAGAGAGAAGGAGACACAGAATCCAAAGCAGGCTCCAGGCTCCGAGCCATCAGCACAGAGCCCAACGCGGGGCTCAAACTCACTGCGAGATCATGACCTGACCTGACCTGAAGTCAGACATCCAACTGACTGAGCCACCCAGGTGCCCCACCAGGACCTCTCAGCCTTTGAAGAGATGGACAAGTTGAAAAAAAAGCAGTGATGACAAAACAGTGTGGAAATATTTGGGGAGTGCAGAGGAGCGGGTCGCGAGGAAATGCTTCTTAGAAATTGGTACCTCAAAGTAGGGATTGGCCATTTAAAGAGGGAGGAAGCATGAGGCCAGAGAAACTGCACATGTAGACCCTGGTGGCTAGAGGAGAAAGAACATATTCAGTGACCTAGCAGTCGTTTAGAGGAGTTAGAACAAAGGCTGTGTGTGTGGTGTTGGCTACTGAAGACACTGGAAGGCAGGGGCCACGTGATGGCAAGCCTTGTCTACCACATCAAGGAGACTTTAGTTTATTCTGAAAATACTGGGGAGGTTTTTCAACAAGAAAATAGGCAATGAAAATTATTCTTCAAGTTTGACAAGTAAGTCTTTGGTAATATTTATTAGCAAGAGTTATTTCAGTAGGAAAATAAGGCGAACTTTTAAAGTTAGTAAAGGTGATAATAGTAAGTCAACTTGAGTTTGCTGCATCTAGGTCTACGGATTCTGTTTACACACACGTCAAGATTTATCCATGCATATGATTAGTCCAGCATTAATGAGGGAATAGTGGGGTGCTGATATGCCTGCTTCTTGGAGTAGTGAAAGTATCAGCTTAGCCACCAGACGGTGGTGCTAGCCACAGAGAGTAGGTAATCCATTGAGTTATCTCCCTTTACACCCAGGCTAATAGATAGGAGCAATGACTGTGTCAATTGATTGCTGTGTAACAAACCACATTCCAAACACTTAGTGGCATAAAACACCAATGCTTTGCTTGTGTTTCTGTGAGTTGGAAGTTCAGGTAGGCTCAAATGGGACCACCACCTTGGCTTCTTGCGGTGTCGTCTGGGCTCATCTCTGAATGTGCGGTCTGTCGGCAGAAGACTCAGGGTTTTTGGATGGGGCTGCTGGCCCGGCTGCCTCAGTTCTCATCCACACGGCTTCTCACGTTTCAGTAGGAGAGACTCAGCTTCTTAACATGGTTGTGCCAGCATTCCAAGAGGGTGAGAAGAGAAGCTGTGGGACGTCACATAACATCACTTCTGCCACGTTCTCTTGGTCAAAGCAAGTCCCAGGGCCAGCCCAGAATTAAGGGATGGGAACATAGACTCCATCATTTCAGAAGATTGTCTGTGGCCACACTTTATCTACCATAGCCCCTTCTCTGGCCACATTTGTTAGCATTCCTCCCACATTCCGTCTCTCGCAGGACTCTCAAAGTTTCGTCCCATCATGGCATCAGGCTTGAAGTTCATGATCTCATGATACAGGTCAGTTCTGGATGCAGATGAGGCTTCCAGGTGCAGCACTTTAGTTACCTGTGAACATAAGAGCCACGCTCAGCCATCCACAATGATGAGGAGGGACAAGTTAACCACACTAGATGCTTGCGTTTGAAAAGGAGAGTGACCAGAGGCACGTAGCGGTCACTGCCCCCCTGAACTCCTGTCAGGCGTGTGTTGTCAATGCCCCCTATTCTTGGGACAGGGAATGGTTCTGCCCTACTCCATGATTCTCCAGGACCCTTGGCTCCCTCCTCTGGGGTTTCTTCTCTTTCCCGTAAGACATAGCTTATCATGTGCAGCTTTCTTACCCTGCTTCATGCATGGAGAAAAGTGGCTGTTGGTATTTTTCAATAATACAGCTTTCTTGAAAAATGTAACGGGTCTCCTCTGAATTTTAATGGTGTTCACTACATTCCCCAAAAGCCACATCTATAACTGTTTCTGAGACAGACCTCTCTACTTTGGGCACATAAAGCTTATATGGAGTAATTCTCGCAAGATTCCAAGTAGGACTTTTGTCTAGCTGATGACATTTACTAGGTACCACCCAAAGTCTTTCTGGAGTCTTAACAAAGAGTAATACAGCCATTTTGTCACCATTCTTTGCTGTCAGGGAAAGAGGGGCGACACCAGGCACTGGCTGGGCAAAGTGTGGCCTGCAGTCCAAAATCCTGCCACCAGTGATCTGTTTTTGGACAGCCCACAAGCTAAGAATAGTTGTGAATTTTTAAAGAGTTATTAAAGGAAACAGAAGAATATGTAATAGAGACCATTTAGGACTCAAAAAGCCTAAGACGTTTACCATCTGGTCCTTTAAAAAAAAAAGTGTGGCACCCATTATAATTCAAGAAAAACTATCACCATAATGTTTGACATCCATGAGAAAAAGCAGCGTGTTTAGCTTCCTGAGACATCAAAAGCATTTGGCAAAGTTAATCCATTTTTCTTAACAAAAACTCAAAAAATAGATTCAGAGGGTGCCATATGCAAAGGGTAGAAAAACCAGTAATATTTTTAGGAAAAAGCTCCACAATAGAATCAGTAGAAGAATAGTTCTTTATGGTTATTTCTGTTTGATATCATGTTTTAAAAACATGCAATACTGGGGCGCCTGGGTGGCTCAGTCGGTTAAGCGTCCAACTTCGGCTCAGGTCATGATCTCACGGTTTGTGGGTTTGAGCCCCGCTCTGGGCTCTGTGCTGACAGCTCGGAGCCTGGAGCCTGCTTCGGATTCTGTGTCTCCCTCTCTCTCTGCCCCTCCCCCACTTGTGCTCTGTCTCTCTCTGTCTCTCAAAAATAAATAAATGTAAAAAAAAAAATTAAAAAACATGCAATGGTGAAGTGGAATATGAAAGTAATGACAACTCAATGTGAGAAAGATGGAGTAACAAAAATGCCATTCTTAAAAGCAATACGTACAGAAAACTCCGGAAGATCACTGTTTCCTTTAGCTATAGCTCTACAGCTAGAAGATAAAAGAAAAAAGATGCTGTTTACAGTACTAATAGAGTCATGTTCTTATATATGTATGTGTACACATATATATTAGAAATAATTATAACACTCTGGCAGAAGGAATAAAGGACTTAACATATATTTCTGCTTATGTCTGGAATATTCAATTTAATTAGCATGTCAAAGTGCCGATTTAAAGTAATACCATTAATACCAATTAAAATGACTCCGGTAGTCTTCCGTCACGTTCTGAATGCAATCCAAGCTCTAAGCTTAGCCTGTCATCCTGGGGTCCTCGAACCCCATGATCTGGTACCCACCTGCCTTTGCGACTTGCTGGACATCCGTCTGGCTCTCCATCTCAGCCCTTCCCCTGGCTCATTTGCCCTTTCTCTCCCATCCTGCCACCATTACTTCTAGACGACTAGGGTAGGCAATTAATATTCCAGTCTAAACACTTGAATCGTAAAAGGAACAGCCTGACACCTGGTAGGCACTTAAAATATATTTCTTGAATTGAACTAAAAATGTACCACCCGCATGAGAGTGCTTTTCCTGTTTATTATTGGTATAAACTTTAAAAAGACATGTTGCAGTCATTTTCCCTGCAGAAGGAGGAACATAAAAATGTAAGTATTAAATGAGAAGGGGTGTGATTTCTATAGATCGGACAGTCCAGGAATAGCCAGGCGATGGATCTGTTTATAGCATGTATTGCCTAAATTGCCTAATAGGCCATGTTGAGAACTCTCCACTTGGTAGACGTGAGGCAACACCCCATTCTTCTGGACACTGTGACTAATTAGGACCTTGGGAGAGAAAACCAGAGCTTGGTTTGCCCTAGTTTGCCAGGATGCCTGCAAAATAAGAGAAAACGATTTTATGGCTTGCAAAAGGACGGAATTAGATGTGTGGTTTCTTTGGAATTCGAAAGGATAAGTAAATCTGGAAATATGCAATACCTAGGAAAGTAAGAGGTCCAGAGGATTACCAAGAGCTTCCCCAGTGATGAATTGTGTTAGAAATTATTGTGATTGAATGAAGTCAAGAATTGTTCAGTCACTGTTCTATTGGGCCACGGAGAGGCGAGGGGTGTTCTCCTCAGAATGCACTTCCAGCAGAGATGGCAAAAACCAAAAACCTGCACTTGCCGCAACCCCATTCTTTTGAAGGGCCCATGGTTTCCAAGAACTAATCCACTTGGTGAAATGGGGATACAGGCATGCAGTCCAGAGGGGGAACAGTAAACTTGGGTTGGTGCGGAACAAAAAGCATCACAAAAGAGGTTTAGCTGGGGCTGGGCCTTGAAGGTAGTGAGGGACCCCTTAGCTAAGTGGGAGGGAGTGACAGAAGTTCCAGACAATGTGTCATACCGAGGTCGGGAGGCAGGAATGCCTGTTCACGTAGCGATGAGGATTTGCCAGTGTCCTGTCCTGTCCTGTCCTGGAGCAAGGGCTGTGGCACTTCACACACTCCTAAGGTTTCTGCAAGCTCTATTAGAATGTGACTAGTTCATCTGCTAAAGAGAAAGACTCCGATTAGGAGGACTCTACAGGAACGATGTGCCCCAAATTGGTTTACATTTTTTTAAAGACCGTATTACACATAGATAACTCCAAACTCCTTCACATGGCCCACAGGCCACCTTGGATCTGGCACTGGCCACCTTGCCAACCTGTGCCCTCCAGCCATACTGGCCCGCTTGCTGTGCTGTGAAATAGCCGAGCTCATTCCCTGCCCTTCGTATACTTCCAAGAGCCCTTTTCCTCCAAATTTTTGCGTGGATTCCTTCTTCTGTTCATTTAAGTATCTACTCAAGTGGCCCGTCACTCTATAATCCCTGTCCTGTTAATTTTCTTCATAGCACTGCGTTCTGTCTGGAGTTTTCTTATTTGTGCCCATTATTTTCCATCTCCTCTGCCCGAGCATCAGCTTTGTGAGAAACTGAATATTGTCTTCTTTGTTCACCACTCCATCCAAAGCGTCTGGCCCATGGTAGGGGCTCAGTAAATATTTCCTGATTGAATAATAGAGACATTTAGACAGGAACAGTTCAGCAAGTTGACTGCTGTATGAGAAGTAAATCAGGAACCTGAAATGTAGCTTTCCTGAGGAGGGGATTAGAGAAGGCTTTCCACAGAGGGACTAAAGACCTGCCTGAAGAATGAGTTAGCGTTTGGCCGATGGGAGGACGGTAGTGGACAACTGCAAAAAAAGCAATGCGTGTGAGGCAGGCGTATTGGGGAGGTCAGACCAGTAGTGTTCAGGAAACCCTTCGTAGCTGGACATGTGGGGTTGGGTCAGGTGTGGTGGCAGGAGCTGACACTGGACAAGTCAGTAGGAATCATGTCGCGAAGGGTCTTCTAAGCCTGAAAAGAAATTCGGATTTTCCCTTTGAAGTATTTCTGAGCCTTTCCATAACCAGGGCACTAGAAGGAACAGTCTGAATGCTGCGCCTCTGCTCTTCTCATTCCTTTCAACTCTCAGCCTGTGGCATCTAACTTGCACCCTTATCACTGCATTAATGCCGCCTTTGCTGAGGTCCCTGGTGACCCTCTACTTGATAAATGCTTTTCTGCCATCATTTTATACAACTAAAGAACAACAGCTCTTGACCTGGTTTCCTCTCTTCTCTCCTGAACTGCTCTCTTCCCTTGATTTCTCTTGTTCTACATTTCTTTGGGGGCGCTACTTCTCAGTCTCCTTTCCAGACATCTTTCTCTCCCGCACCTTCTTCATTCTTGAAATGGTGAGCGTTCCAAAGCCATCCGTCCACTCTTGTCATTCTTCATGCTCTCCTTAGGAAATCTCCTGTGCCCTTGACTTCTGCTGCAGGGACTCCCAAAAGACTTGGGAGTTGTGTACTTCGCGTCTTTTTCTTAAGCTCCAGATCTATCTATCCAGTCACTTTGCTGCCCAAACCAGAATTCTCCAAGTTCTTTCAGATTTTTCTTTTCTCCCCCCTTCCACCTCATAGATAATCAACTGTAAGTTATTTCAGTTCTTCTTTGCAATTTCTCGATTCTGTCTCCTTTTCAGATTTACTGTTAGCACTTCTGTTTATCAGTATCTCTTATCCAGATTATTGTTTTCCTTACTTCTAAACACTGATCAATCAATCCCTCTCCCTCCCGCCCCAATTCTGTCCTCTATACAGTGGCTAGAGTGGTCTTTCTAAGAAGCAAATCCGATTATATTACTGTGACTCCCTGCCCATTGACTAAAGTGAGGAATCTGAACTTCATTTGTCAATTCCTTTACTGCCCATGACGTCAGTGTCCAGACTGGCTCTCTGCTTCCAGTCCCACTTCCATACTTCTGACTGGCAATGACCGCTCCTTTTTCTGATCTCCGACACCGAGTATCTGTACCACACCCAGGTACTTATACCACATGCCTTCTATTGTTCTTTAACTGTTTGTGTGTATGTATTTTATGGACCAAATGAAGGGACCTTCTCCAGGGCTTGGACCATATCCTCCAGAAAGGGTAAGACAGTCAGTGCTGTGGACATAGTGTGCAGTTGATACATATTCATTAGATTACCTTCACTAATAAGTCTTTCTTCATAGATGTTCTTCATTAATCATGTCAGTTTCTCCTTTTAAAATTGTGTTCTCTGAGTTTTACATTTAACCGCATGAAGACTTTTTGTTTAGTAGCTTCATATTATTGGTTTGCTAATTAATAGGGCTGAACTTTTCATTTTCACCTAGCACATTTTTTTTTCATAGATGAGGAATTCTTGCAATGTGCATGGTGGTAATAACAGCTATTTGGGGAAAAATCAACAAGAGTGTGCTAAATACCGTCCAATACTCCTACATTCTTCTGTCATTGGAAAGGTTTATAAATTGAAAAGTATCACAACTTTAATTGGATTTGAGATCAGTTAATTTGATTCTTCGCTTCTCAAATGCAACCTTTTAAGAAAAAAGGAACTTTTGGTTCAATTTAAGACAAAGCGCTGGGAATTACGTGTCTCGTGACCTCAGAACATGAAGGATTGTTTTGTTTCTAACACAGGCATTGACGTGTAGAGAAGAACTCCTCACTCTACTCCTGTCACTCCTTCCACTGGTATGGAAGATACCTGTTCAAGAAGAGAAGGCAGCAGGTATGTTTCTTTTATCATATCACTTGCGTTACCAAAATTCCACTGGGGAAAAAAAGTTCCGTTGAAAAGCTCCTTCTGCCTTGACAGTTGATACAGTTCAAATTCAGAACAGTGTCTATTAGTGTGAGACTTGACATGAGAAGTTCTTTACGCAAACACATTTTTATTTCTGCTCATACAAAAACCATGGTGCTTCTTAGGGGGTTACTCTAATGACGATTAGAAAACATATGAGGAAGGAGATCACTTAGCAGAAGGAGTAAATGTAGGTATGCCACCCTGTCTGAGAAATGGATAGTGAAATGTTCAAAAAAAGAAATGAAATTTCCTTCGCTTATTTTAAAGACTGCTTTCTATGACCAGTGCTCTACCAGTGACTTTTGCTGTTTAGTTTAGGGTTTTGTTTTGTTTTGTTTTAACATTTCTTTGAGAGGGTTAATTGGAAGGAATACTTTGTTTCAAGGCTGGGTAGAATTCTTTCACTAAGGTCAATATCTGTTGTTAGTTTCTGATTTTGAAAAAACTTACACACACACATATATCATATTAAGTGTATGAAACTTCGTTTAAATGTTTCAGTAGAGGAATTACAGTTTTCCTCTTGACCATTATGTGATACGTGGGATATGTGAATTGTGAAATGTTTAGTGATCTCTCAGGATAAAGATAAATCTTTATATATTGGATTTTAATGCCACATATGCATTTTAATTTCTGATATGAAGCTCTCTTCAGGGGATTAAGGTCTTGTAAGATTGCCATCCTGCTTATTGGATGATTCACTAACTCTCTGCTCTTACTTCTGATTTTGTAGAATTCACAAACTGTCTGGCACTTAAGATATCTGGTATTCTTTTGGGAAAGCTGTCTTCCTTGCCTGCGTCTTTTGCATCGGTAGAATTTGTCCAACTCCTTTTAATCTCTCCCCTTCCTCTCTTAATTAAGGCCGATATCTTTTATTGAGAGATTGTTATTTATTTGTTCTAAATTGCAACTATATTTTTCACATAGATCTTTCTACATAGCAGTGCAAAGGGAAAGACCGATTTTCTGAACTTTTTAATTAGTAAGGAAGATTTATGCATTTCCCCCAGAGGGAGGTATTGTGCGTGGGCCATGTGCTGGGGCCCTCAGTTCGAGGCACTGACGACAAAACGGGGATGCCTGTTCCTAGCTCACTGTGAGGCACATTCAGTAATATTTTGAAGAACTCTTTTAACCTCAATCTTTGTGAATAATCTATTATATGCTTTTAAAATAATTTCGGGAAATCTTAAAGTTCTTAAGTTATATCAATAATATAGACTAAGTACTGTTTTTGAGAATATAATATGCCTTTGTTTCTTAATTAATGGGACTGTTGAAGGAGATTTGTAATATAGTATGAAGAGTAGTGCCAAATCCTAGATAATCTAGAGTCTCGTCTGTTGATGTCAGAGTGTAAAGTATGGTTTTTAAATTAGATTTTCTTCCCTAATTTTGTTCTCCTTTGTTGTGTTCCAAATCAGTTTGTATCCCCTGAACCAGTGCTACCTGGGACTGAGCATGAGAAAAATAATTATGGGGGGAAAGTGATCTGGAGACATAACACATCGCTAAGGGAAATCAGCCCCAGTAAAAATTAACGGAGGAAAAGCTCCTAAAGTGGAAGATAGATAAGAGAATAATCACCTACACAAATTGAGTTTGAAAACATATTAAGGTATTCTAAATTTTCTTTCTTCATTTTATTAGATTTTAATCTGCCGTTCTCAGCTGATATAATCCTGGCCAAAGAAAAGAACTCAAGTTCACAAAGATCTACTCAGGAAAAATTATATTTAGAAGGAAGTGCCCCATCCGGTCAGGTTTCTGCAAAAGTAAATGTTTTTCGAAAAAGCAGACGACAGCGTAAAACCACCCACCGCTATTCTGTAAGAGATGCAAGAAAGACACAGCTCTCCACCTCAGATTCAGAAGCCAATTCAGATGACAAGAGCGTGGCAATGAATAAGCACAGAAGGCCCCGTCTGCTACAGCATTTTGCAACACAGTCTCCTAAAGAAGACCACCTTACAGCTAAACTTGACCACTTAGCAACCAAAGAACGGACTCCTCCTGACACCATGGCTTTGGAAAATTCCAAGGAGATCCTTCCAAGACAGGAGTCAGACACCGACATTTTGAGTGAGCCAGCTGCCTTGTCGATTCTCAGTCACATGAACAATTCCCCATTTGACTTATGTCATGTTTTGTTATCTTTATTAGAGAAAGTTTGTAAGTTTGACATTACCTTGAATCATAATTCTGCTCTAGCGGCCACTGTAGTGCCCACGCTGACTGAATTCCTAGCGGGCTTTGGGGACTGCTGTAATCTAAGGGACAATTTGGAGAGTCAGATGGTTTCTGCAGGCTGGACTGAGGAACCGGTGGCTTTGGTTCAACGGATGCTTTTCCGAACAGTGTTGCATCTTATGTCAGTGGATATTAGTGCTGCAGAGGTGATGCCAGAAAATCTTAGAAAAAACTTAACCGAATTGCTTAGAGCAGCTTTAAAAATTAGAACTTGCCTAGAAAAGCAGCCTGACCCTTTTGCACCAAGACGAAAGAGAACACTACAGGAGGTTCGAGAAGGCTTTGTGTTTTCAAAGTACCGTCACAGGGCCCTCCTCTTACCTGAGCTTCTGGAAGGAGTTCTGCAGATCCTGATCTGTTGTCTTCAAAACGCAGCTTCTAACCCCTTCTTCTTCAGTCAAGCCATGGATTTGGTTCAAGAATTCATCCAGCACCATGGATTCAACTTATTTGAAACCACAGTTCTTCAAATGGAATGGCTGGTTTTAAGAGAGGGAGCTCCTACGGAGGCCGCAGAGCATTTGAAGGCCCTGATAAGCAGCGTGATGAAAATAATGAGCACTGTCAAGAAAGTGAAATCGGACCAACTCCATCACTCAATGTGCACAAGAAAAAGGCACAGACGGTGCGAATACTCGCACTTCATGCACCACCACAGGGATCTCTCAGGTCTCCTGGTGTCGGCTTTTAAAAACCAGGTTTCCAAAAACCCATTTGAGGAGACCGCAGACGGAGACGTTTATTATCCCGAGCGGTGCTGTTGTATCGCGGTGTGCGCCCACCAGTGCCTGCGCTTGCTGCAGCAGGCTTCCCTGAGCAGCACCTGCGTCCAGGTTCTGTCTGGTGTGCACAACGTCGGAATATGCTGCTGCATGGACCCCAAATCCGTAATCGTTCCTTTGCTCCATGCGTTCAAATCACCGGCGCTGAAAAATTTCCAGCCGCACATACTGAATGTCCTTAACAAACTTATTCTGGATCAGTTAGGAGGAGCCGAGGTCCCACAGAAGATGAAGAAAGCAGCTTGCAACATTTGTACCGTTGACCCTGACCAGCTAGCCAAATTAGAGGAAGCACTGCAGGGAAGCCCATGGGAGGCTGAACCTTCCCCAAGCCCGTCCAGTCCCTCTCACAGATCTCAAGGGATCCTGCCCAGCAGTGGGTCCGAAGACCTGCTGTGGAGATGGGGCGCCTTAGAGGCTTATCGGAATTTTGTTTTTGAAGAAGACAGGTTCCGTAGTGTGCAGATTGCAAATCACATTTGCACTTTAATCCAGAAGGGCAATGTAATTGTTCGGTGGAAGCTGTATAATTGCATATTTAATCCCGTGCTCCAAAGAGGCGTCGAGTTAGCGCGTCACTGTCAACACCTTAGCATTACTTCAGCTCAGGCCCACGTGTGCAGCCGTCATAACCAGTGTTTGCCTCCGGAAGTGCTTCAGATTTACTTAAAAACTCTGCCTGCTCTGCTTAAGTCAAGGTTTGTATGTGCGCGTGGGTGCAGATATTTTTTTCTTGTATGCTTTTGAATGTCTTGACCTTTTATTCTTTCCTAGGATTTAAGTTTAGTTTAACAACAAAGAATGAATGTTCCCATCTCAGGTCAGATTTTTTTTTTTTTTTTTACCTTGATTGATTGATTGATCTATTTATTTCATTTTACTGGAGTGGTTATAGGGCAGAGCGTAGAGCCATTGATTTTAATTTCTCAGTGGGGGAAAAAAAGTGAAGTTTAAATATATCGCTGAGGGGAAAAAAATGGACACAACATAGATATCCAACAGCAGGGGCAAGGTTAAATTAATTAATTTATATTTACTTGATAGAATATTTATTAGTCATTAAAAAGAATGTTTACAAAGAGCTTATAATGTTTTATAAAACATACAAAATTAAAAATATCACCCACTTATTTACAACTTTGTAAAATATGCACATACCTAAAATGCTAATTATTTGTCAAGGCAGTAGATTTAAGGGAATTGTTATTTCTCAAATACCATAGCCACCTTTATTATGTATACAATGCATACAGAAAAATATAGAAAATACAGAAAAGCAAAAAGAAGAAAAATAAAATTACTTAGAATTCTACCAATGAGTGTTTTAGATTTTGTGATTGTCAAGTACTTAAAAAATAATTTTATGGGGGCGCCTGGGTGGCGCAGTCGGTTGAGCGTCCGACTTCAGCCAGGTCACGATCTCGCGGTCCGTGAGTTCGAGCCCCGCGTCGGGCTCTGGGCTGATGGCTCGGAGCCTGGAGCCTGTTTCCGATTCTGTGTCTCCCTCTCTCTCTGCCCCTCCCCCGTTCATGCTCTGTTTCTCTCTGTCCCAAAAATAAATAAAAAACGTTGAAAAAAAAATTAAAAAAAAAAATAATAATTTTATGAATAAAGCTAGCTTCTGATAGTCTGGCCTTTCAAATTAATGCATATATCATTTTAAAAACATAATAAAATATAGCCTATCGTTATCTTTACAGTCTTTTTTTTTTTTTTAATTTCTGACATTCTGACATTGTTTAAAAAGAACTGACTTTATTCAAAAGTTTTGTAACTCTTTGGTATATTTGTGGACACCCTGGATCTTTGCTGAGCTGATTTATATTAGTTATTACTAGGATTCCAGTGATCCAGTCCTGAGAATCTCACCTGAGACAGGGCTGAAAATCTTCAGCTCGGTAGTTTGGTTCCTTGGGGCAGACCATGGGGCAGACAAACAAATGGACACCCAAATGCCTGCCTGCTTGCAGCATTCGTCCATCTGAAGTGTGGAGGTGGTTGTGGCATTTAGAACTTGTATAGAATCTGCCATTTGGGGAAAAGTATTTTTCCCTGAATTGTTTCATTTAACTTGGGATGCATGTGATCCAGTCTTTCTAAATGATGCTTGAGTCATTGCAGTGTTCAAAGAAGGATGTGAAAGCAAGTAGAAAGTAATTGGAGATCCTCATCTAATGAAGAATGTTGGCAAAATAATTGATGAATTGGATGAGTAGTATATACCACGTGCAACAATGACATATTTAAATGGTATATTTGCCTCTGTATAAATGACGTTTCTGTTTGTAAAATCTCGTGTATTTTTTTTTCCCTCACAGGGTAATAAGAGATTTGTTTTTAAGTCATAATGGAGTAAGTCAAATAATTGAATTAAATTACTTAGATGATGTTCGAAGTCATTCCCTAAAAGCATTTGAAACTCTGATAATCAGCCTAGGGGAACAACAAAAAGATTCTTCAATTCCAGGTATTGATGGGCTAGACGGCGAACAGAAGGAATTGTCATCTTTAAATGCAGGTACTTCCTTTCGTAACCAGCAAGCTTATTCAGATTCTCCTCAGACTCTTAGCAAATTTTATGCCAGCCTCAAAGACGCTTATCCAAGGAAACGGAAGTTTGTTAATCAGGATGTTCATATCAACATGATAAACCTGTTCCTCTGTGTGGCATTCTTATGTGTAAGTAAAGAAGCAGAATCTGATAGAGAGTCGGCCAATGATTCCGAAGATACTTCGGGCTATGACAGTACAGCGAGCGAGCCTTTCCATCATATGCCGCCATGTTTATCTCCTGAGAGCCTTGTCTTGCCTTCTCCCAAACACATGCACCAAGCGGCAGACATTTGGTCCATGTGTCGTTGGATCTACATGTTGAGTCCAGTTTTCCAGAAACAGTTTTATAGGCTTGGTGGTTTCCAAGCGTGCCATAAATTAATATTTATGATCATACAGAAACTGTTCAGAAGTCATGAAGAAGAGCAAGGAAGAAAGGAAGGAGACCTAAATGTACATGAAAACCAAGATTTAAATAGAACTTCTCAATCTGAGATCACTGTGAAGGAAGATCTATCATCTTTGACTATGAAAAGAGACTCCATGCCATCAGGAATGGGTAGTCCAAAACAGAGTGCTGACAGTTTAGGTAAATTAGAGTCACAGCATATCTCTTCCAAAAATACGGGCCATGTTTCAGCTACTGAAGCTGCTCCTGAGGAAGCAAAGGTATTTATGAGTCAAGAAAGTGAGACCTCACTTCAGAGCATACGACTTCTGGAAGCCCTTTTGGCCATTTGTCTTCATAGTATCAGAGCTAGTCAGCAAAAGATGGAATCAGAGTTACCTAATCAGGTAATAACTTGGTCCTTTGTTCAGCTATTATGTAATATATATGTATGTGTATAGAAATACTTTTTTTCTTTTTTTGTTTTTTCTTGATTTTTTAAATGTTTATTTATTTTTGAGCGAGAGAGACAGAGTGCGAATGGGGGAGGGACAGAGAGAGAGGGAGACACAGAATCCGAAGCAGGCTTCATCCAGGCTCCAAGCTGTTAGCACAGAGCCTGACATGGGGACCGAACTCACCAACCGTGAGATCATGACCCGAGCCAAAGTCGGACACTTAACCGACTGAGCCACCCAGGTGCCCTGTTTTTGTTTTTTTTTTTTTTCCTTTTTTTTTTAAAGTTCTTTGTTTTTAAGTTTCTTTGTTTTAAAGGTCATTTTGTTTTTCCAAAGATTGTGTTTTGAGAAGCTCCTGTATGGTTAACACAGTACCAGGTATTGGGGAGGACAGAGGAGTACATGACCCAGTTCTTGCCCTCAGGAAGCTTATAGTTTAGTTTGGAATGCAAAATCCGCGTATGTCAAAGTTACCGACCCTGAAAGGCATTAGATATGCATTAAATGTCATGAGTGATCGTGGACTTTGTGTTTCAAAGTTCAAACTTTGCAATCTCGGTGTCATGCTGTCTGGTGCCCTGCTCAGATCCCCTTTACCCTGCTGATGCACCCGTCTGCCATCTGCTACAAGGGCTCACATCTGCACTCATCTCCCAAGGACTGCCCTTGGCTCATGGAGATGCTCCTTCTATAGATGCCTGGGAAGGGTGCCCATAGCCAGTGATGGATGGATGTAGCTGTGCAGAGTGGGGACAATCTTTGTGGTGTAGTTCAGCCTCCAGAGCTTCCGATGGAATTGGGCTGGGGCTCTGCATTTATTCTGAAATGACCTCTTGGCCTGGATTTTCCCCGCAACATAGCCTGCCTCCCTCATGACCTTACAGATTTCTCCTGGGAGCACCTCTCGACTAAAAAAGGAATCCTCAGTTTCAGGCCCTGCTTCTAAGGAAACTTCAAATATGGCAGATCGCCTGTTCATAACTCATCCCTAACTTGTCAGCCAACAGTCTCTCCCTACTACGGCCCCTGTCTCCCTATTTCCTCCTGTCTAAAAACTTGCGATGCTTCCACATTGTGAGCAAACTCCTTAGGATAGCACACAAAGTCTTTCGGTGTCTTGTTTCCACTTCCTTGCCTGGCTTCATTTCCTGCCATCCTTCACCATGCTGCCATCAGCCATATGGAGCTAGCCAACAGCTTCTCAAGATGCCACTCTTTAGTAGTACTTCTGTACTTCTGTGCCTGTTTTTCTGCCTAGTATACTCTCTCCCTCTGTATGTGTGCTGTCTACCTCTGTTCTTTATGGTCCATCTCACACAAGCCCTCCCCTGGGTGTCCCCTGGGACACTTTTGACAGGTCTCTCAGGCAGCTTCTCTCTTTTTGTCTCTCAGAGAACTTTGTTTATAGCTCTAGTATGGTCATGATGATATCTTGCCAATGTGTATCTGTTTCTTTCGCTGGACGGAGGCAATTCCTTAAGGGAGACGTCAGTTTCGTATCCATCTTTATGGCTTCATTGCCTAATATAGGTACATAGATAAGCAGCAAGAGTTTCCTTCAAAGACAGAAGGGAGGGAGTAAAGAAGGGAGAGAGAGGGAGGGGTTAGAATATAAGTGCTTCTTTGACTGTTATGGAATCTCTGAGAATAAGGCATTTGTAAAATGTAGAGGTGGTTAATCAAAACTCTGAAGTTTCAACTATTTTTTTTTGTATGTGATATAGTCAATTTATGATACATTGAAATTCAGAATGAAATAAGATGAGTAAAACATTTGATAAATAAGTGTTATTAATTATAACAGGATATTTGTATAAGGGCTGGATATTTATAGTCAGTATACTTTCATATCTGCTGCAAATAAATGTACTAATAACTTTGTACATCTTAAGTAAATATTTATTTTGTCATTGTTTAATTTTGTAAGCACGTTATTAATATTCTCAGTATCCTTTATTTTACCTTAGAATTTGTCTGTGGAAAACATACTGTTTGAAATGAGGGACCATCTCTCCCAGTCAAAGGTGATTGAAACAGAATTAGCAAAGCCTTTATTTGATGCCCTGCTTCGAGTCGCACTGGGGAATCACTCAGTAGATTTTGACCACCATGATGCTATGACTGAGAAGGTATGGATAACATTCAGTTGTGTTTTTTAGGTATGACTAGCAGAGGCAGACGGGCATGGGATGGGACCAGCCACTGATGAATGTGGTTAGAACACGGGCCAGGATCTGGTCATATCTCCTTCTGTGAGTCATATCTCCATCACGTGGGATGGACAGTATTCACTCAGTGCCCCGTTTCATGAAAAGCAGGAGAGCAATGTGACGTGCTTGTTTTCATCTAATCTGGCAGTTTACTGACAAATTGCTCTCAGTGAGACAGAAATGTATTATTTGATTTGCTAAGTCTCGCGTATAACCGATAGTTTATTAAATGATCATTCAGGCATGGTGATGACTCAGCTCTCTTTTCTGATCCTATATTGGTACAGTTAATATTTCCAGAACTCTCTATTCACTTTCATTTTAAATCACTCAACATAAAAATGACTAGTACTTGCAAAGAAATTAGCACAGTTTTTCAGTCATTCATGTTGGCATTTTTTTTCTAAAAGAACTATTTTAATATTTTTCCTGAAACCGTGATGCATATTTAGTTTACTTCCCTCTCCTTTCCTGTTTCTTTTACCTTCAATTAATTGGCACCTGTCCTTTATGTAACTGCTCTCTTAATTTCTCAGTCTAGTCATGTATATGACATTTTATAATCTTCTGCCGTAATATTTTACGTTGCTGTTTGTCAGAACTTTAAAAACTTACTGAAGTAGCTACTAATGCCTTCATCATGCTCCTGGATCAGTTGGTTAACTGGAAAATGTTACAATACCTCCTTTAATCTACCTTCTATTAATGTTGCAGTGATAAAGCACTATGAGATTCTGTAAGTGAAGATGTTTTCTAAAGTGAATATCTTAGTAGCATTTTTATGAGAAAAGCAAGATTTCAGGTTGCACTATACTACACAGGAAGTTAATGCTGGATTCTTGATTTCTGAGAATCAAGAATACATGTAGATAGTCTCATTCTGAAATCTTAAAATTAATGCCTTTGAACAATTTTCCTGTCTACTCTGGTTATCTATTTTATGAAACATTTCATTTATAAAAATCCTATGGAAAAATCTTTTTCCATGAATAAATGTGGAAAAATGGTATTTATTTACTAGCATAAAGTTGTAAGAAGTATAATTCCACCTCATTGTGGTTTTTGGTCATTTGCTATTGTACAACTAGTGTGAAATTTCACAGACTTCTTTTTCAGTAAAACTGAAATGACCCATAGCTTACTCTGTTACAGACCCCATTTTGGAGGTGTTAAATAAAGTCCAGAGATTCTGGAAAATCTTGCTGCATGAAATTCATAATTTATAGTGCTTAATATTGATTCCTGAGTTTTTTTTTTTCATAAAGAAAACAGTGAAGCTATCCTCAAAATCACTTTTGAGTAATAAATATTCTATTATTAAAAATGAGCAAATATTACTACTTTTGCCTTCTAACTGCACCAATCTTATAGAGTCATCAGTCTGAAGAAGGATTGTCATCCCAACCTGGTGATTTTTCGGAAGAAGCTGAGGATTCTCAGTGTTGTCTTAAACTTTTGGCTGAAGAAGAAGGTTATGAAGCAGACAGTGAAAGCAACCCTGAGGACAGTGAAACCCGAGATGATGGTAAAATATCACTGAAGTACTTGTGGTCAGATTTGCAAGTCAGATTATTACTTAGAAAAATGGTTATAATAATACCACCTTGGAATTTTGTATTGCCTTGCAATTTAAAAGAGGCATTACTACGTTTTATTTGATCTCAACAGTAAATTCTGGCATTTGTATATGCGACTTAAAACAGATACATTTTGGTATTACAAACATTAACTGAATGCCTGAGAATACAGGGTAGAGAAAGTCCCTGCTTTCATATATATTCCAATAGAAAAAACAAGCAATAGGTGTCAGAAGTGAACAGTATCAAGAAATAAAACAGGGTGATATGGTAGTGATCGGGTGGTCAGAGAGGGCCTTGCTGAAGATGTTAGTCTATCCAGACACACATTGACAGGAAGAGCATTTCAAGCAGTTTGTTATGAAGATTAAATAACGTAAGGAATACAGACATCTTTTTGTGAAATCCAAAGATGCTGCAGCATAGACTTTTTTCTTAGTTCACCACATCCCAGCTTGTCCTTAGGATGGAGCTACATTGTACACGATCCTTTGTCCCTGGGGTTAAAACTTGGGTAGAACAACAACACCACAAATGGATGGATTGGAGCCAAGAGATTTCTGGGAAGTCTCTATCTTTCTAAAGTTGGTCTTATGACAGTCCCTTATGTACTGCTAGTCCTCACTAAGTTTATAGCAGCTTGTCCTCCATAGTCTATTTTTTCCTTCCCATTAAGTAAAGGAACAGTCACTGATATCCCACTGAAAGGGCTTGATAGACGCATAGCAAGTATTCGTTCATTCATTTGTGTACCATAAAGAGAGTGAAAACAAGAAAAGCACAGCCACTAATTGAAAGAATATACATGTGTGTATATGTATACACACACACATATTCATATAGCTTACTTGATTTATTAAACTATTCTTGTTTGTTTCCAGTTTTATTAAGAAATAATTGACATACATCACTGTGTAAGTTTAAGTTACACAGCATGATGGTTTCATTTACATCTATTGTGAAATGATTACCACCATAGTATCAGTTAACATCCATCATCTTATATAGGTACAATCAAAAGGAAAGAAGAAAAAATTTCTCCTTGTGATGAGAACTCTTAGGTTCTGTTCTGCTGACAACTTTCTTCTATTATCATACAGCAATGTAGGGGTGCCTGGGTGGCTCAGTCAGTTAAGTGTCTGACTTCAGCTCAGGTCATGATCTCATGGTTTGTGGGTTCGAGCCCCACGTTGTACTCTGTTCTGTTCTGACAGCTCGGAGCCTGGAGCCCGCTTCAGATTCTGTGTCTCCCTCTCGCTCTGCCTCTCCTCCACTCACGCCCTGTCTCTCAAAAATAAATAAACATTAACAAAAAATGTTCATATCGTATAGCAGTGTTAACTATAGCCATCATGTTGTCCATTGCATCCCTAGTACTTATTTATCTTATAACTGCAAATTTATACCTTTTGAATTTTTTTTCCATTTCCCCCTCCCCCCACCTTCTGAGGCAGTGCTTTTGAAAAAATATTGCTTGGGGCGCATGGGTGGCTCAGTCGGTTAAGCATCCGACTTCGGCTCAGGTCATGATCTCACAGCTGATGGTTTCGAGCCCCGCGTCAGGCTCTGTGCTGACAGCTCAGAGACTGGAGCCTGCTTCGGATTCTGTGTCTCCCTCTCACTCTGACCCTCCCCTATTCGTGCTCTGTCTCTCTCTGTCTCAAAAATAAATAAACATTAAAAAAAACAACTTAAAAAAAAAAAAGAAAAGAAAAAAATAATGCTTTAATGGGGTTGGCTTTACCAGAGTACTAACGTTTTATGACAGACTTCCCCCTTTTTATAGGTTTGTCAACTAGCTCTTTTAAAATATTTGTTTTAATGTTTATATTTGTTTTTGAGACAGAGCATGAGTGGGGCAGGGGCAGAGAGAGGGGGAGAGATAGAGAATCCAAAGCAGGCTCCAGGCTCCGAGCTGTCAGCACAGAACCCGACGTAGGGCTTGAACTTGTCAACCAGGAGATCATGACCTGAGCCAAAGTCTGATACTCAACCGACTGAGCCACCCAGGAGCCCCTCAACTAGATCTTAATTTAAAGAACTCCAGTCCACATAGACATTTATACATTTCTTGACTACATGAACATTTTTTTTAAAGACCCCAAGCAGTCACTTTTAAGAGCACATCAGTTAAATTTTCCAAAGTGTAATATTTGGTGACAGTGTCTATCTTTCTTATGAAGAAGTCAAAGTATAGGATTCACCCAACCGCTAGCCAAGCCTATTATTTTCACAGATATATGGGCAGGCAAATGAACCACCCTGTGATTTAGGTATTTTGGCAGCAGAAAGTTTGGGATAGTGGTTTTTTCCACTTGTGCCAGAGGAATGTGTTAAATCTGTATCACATGTCTATAAAATTTACTGTTGATATTTGTAATTCTGTTGAAGACCAGAACTACTTTTAAGCCACTCACTCATCTTCAAATATCCACAAGACTTGATTATTCAGGATACTTACTGTAATCAAAAGGCACCTTGTAGGAAAGGGCATCGTGAGAATCTTCTTATAAATAGCACTTTGCCACAAGATCTCCTAAATGTTAAATGAGATTTGAAATATTTATTCCGTGTTTAGGGAATAAAAACAATCTTTTCTTTTCCCCTGTCAGGTGTAGACGTAAAGCCTGAAGTAGAAATTTTCAGCGCATCAGGCGATCCGAAGGACTTACTTGAAAACCTCACAGACGGGGAAATAATATATCCTGAGATTTTTATGCTGGAATTAAATTTGCTTTCTGCTGGTAAAGCCAAACTTGATGTACTTGTCCATGTATTTGAGAGTTTTTTGAAAATCATCAGACAGAAAGAAAAGAATATATTTCTCCTCATGCAACAGGTAAAAGATGCATTTAGTTAAATGTGATCAGTATTTATCATGTTCATGCCCCAGTTACTCATCTCTCTATTTTGAACCCAACTTGCCTGAAAATTATTTGAGATGACTACTTAATCTTTTATAATGCCTCAGGTATGTTTTTACCTATGAGTGGAAAATCTGAAAATATTTTAACTCCATGGTCCTCTAAAGGAGCATAAAAAAATTAATGTCATTGGCTAACTAGTCCTAGTATATTTCTGAGAATGGGTGATAGTTTTAAAATTACATTGAATTTTAATATGGTCACTGTTTTTGAAAAATCAGAAAACAAAAACAGTATAAAAAAATAAATGTATACACCACCTAAAAAAAAAAAGATAATGAAAAGTATGTAATTATATACATAGCATTCTCTCCAGTTATTTTAAAGTATTTATATATTTATATACAGTAAACTATCAATTTATTATGACATTACAGTTGCTTCATGCTTTCATGAGGTAAGAAATTTAATTTCTTATGTTTTGTTTTTTTAATCTTCAGGGAACTGTGAAAAATCTTTTAGGAGGGTTCTTGAGTATTTTAACACAGGCTGATTCTGATTTTCAAGGTGCGTTGAAACTGTTAGTTTTACACAATAGCTTTAAAATTATTTTGTTGTTATGTGAAATGAAGAGTTGGTAATAATGGCTTTCGCTGGCATAGTGCTCTGTGGTTCCAAAAGTAGCTTTATATGCATCATCTCTCTTGTTCCCCAGAAACACCCAATAGAATAGACGTGGTATAAGTATCTTGATTTTGTAGAGAGCAAGCTCTGGATTCCAAGGGACTGAGTGAGTTGTTCAGGGTCGTGTACGTAGAAGTGGCATCACGGCAACTGTAGTCTAAACACTGTGTTGCTGCTTCATCAGATACTGAGTGCCACTCTCCACTCAGTGCTCTCACAGACGTTTGAGGAATTCATAATGAGTATATAAAATGGTTATATTATATATAATAGATAGAAACCTAGCTTTTAGTTGGAGAAATCTAGATTTTAGTTGGAGAAGTATAACACGCGTGAAACGTTAATTCAGGTTTGTCAGATGTTTCCTCATGATTAAATTCAAGTTACGCGTTTTTGGCAAATAGGCCTCATAAGTTACGTGCCTTTTGCGTGTGTCGTATTGTGGTTTGTGTGTCTGTATCTTATTACTGTGATGTTGACTTTGATCGCTTGGTTAAAGTGGTGTCTTGTTGAGTTTCTACATTGTAAAGTTGCTGTTTACTGTGGTATTTGCCAAATAGCTATTTTCTATTCCCATTATTACTTCTATATTTATTAATTGGGATTATACTGTAAAGAAAAGTTTTTCCTCTTCTTCCGTTTACTTGTTTAGTGTATGCATATGTTTATATTTATTGTGGTAGACACTTTATTGTGGATCCTTTTGAGCTGAAGACTTATTTCTAGCTTAGCTCTGAGAAATTCTATTATATTACCTTTTAATAACAGTTTTATTGAGATACAATTCATATACTACGCAGTTCACCCATTTAAAATATGCAGTTTAGTGTTTTTTAGTATATTCACAGTTATGCAACCATCACCACTTTTTTGCTATTCTGAATAACGCCATGAACACTCATGTACTAGTTTTCAC
The DNA here is from genome assembly GCF_018350215.1 of Panthera leo. NCBI lineage: Eukaryota > Metazoa > Chordata > Mammalia > Carnivora > Felidae > Panthera > Panthera leo. The sequence continues at coordinate 12,788,691 of NC_056689.1, forward strand.
ATGGACATATGTTTTCATTTCTTTTGGGTCCAGTGGTAACTCTATGTATAACTAGATGAGGAACAGCCAGACTGTTTTCCAAAGTGGCTGACTTATTTTACATTCCCACCAGCAGAATAGGAGGATTCTTGTCTCTTCACATCCTTGCCAACACTTGTCATTACCTATGTTTTTGGTTATATCCATCCTAGTGGGTGTGACATGATATCTCATTGTGGTTTTTTTTTTTTTTTTTTTTTTTTTTTTTTTATTAATTTTTTTTTTTTTCAACGTTTTTTTTATTTATTTTTGGGACAGAGAGAGACAGAGCATGAACGGGGGAGGGGCAGAGAGAGGGAGACACAGAATCGGAAACAGGCTCCAGGCTCCGAGCCATCAGCCAGCCCAGATGCCTGACGCGGGGCTCGAACTCACAGACCGCGAGATCGTGACCTGGCTGAAGTCGGACGCTTAACCGACTGCGCCACCCAGGCGCCCCTCATTGTGGTTTTGATTTGCATGTTTCTGATGGCTAATGTTGTTAGTCCTATTTTCTTGTGTTTATTGGCCATCTGTGTTTCTTCCTTGGATAGCTTTGGAGAGATTTCTATTCAGTCCTTTACCCATTTTTATTTTGGATAATTTGTGGTTTTAATCATTGAATTGTAAGAGATTTCATGTATTCTAGGTAAAAACCCCTTACCAGAAGTATGATTTGCACATATTTTCTCCCAGTCTTTGGCTTTATCTTTTCATGTTCTTGATGGTATACTTTGAAACACAAATTTTTTATTTTGATGAAGTCCAATTTATCTATTTTTGCATTTGTCACAATGCTTTTGGTGTCATATCTAGAAAGGTCTAACAGTCACAGAAATTTAGTATTTTTTTTAATTTAAAAAATTTTTAAATTTTTATTTGAGAGAGAGAGACTGAGAGTGCACGAGATGGGGAGCAAGGCAGAGGTGGGGGAGAGACAGACAGACAGACAGACGTCTAAGCAGACCCCATGCTCAGCGCAGAGCCCAATGTGGGGCTCGATCCCACAACCCTGGGATCATGACCTGAGCCAAAATCAAGGCACCCTGAGACTTAGTATTTTTAAAAATAATTTTCTCCTCTCTGTGTTTTATGCTCTCTTCTTTTTTACATCCTAATTGTAATCTCAGGCCTTCTTGGATTGACTTTGCATTGTCTTAGCTTTCCTCTCACATTATCTACTTCTCTCTTTTTGTGCTGTGTTTTGGGAGATTTCTTCAATTCTATTCCAACCTTTTGTCCAATTTTTAATTTTGGCAATTATCTTGTAATATTTAAGAGCTTCTTTTTGTTCATTTGATTTTTGGTTATTCCATTTTCACATAAGGATAAAATATCTTCTTAAATATATCTGGATGTAGGGGCACCTGGATGGCTCAGTTGGTTGAACACCCACATATCTGGATATATATCTGGATCTAGTCATTAACATCTTAGAAAGATATCTTTCCTACCCTAAATTATTTATGTTCTCTCGGGGGTCAGTTTATCAATTTGTCTTTTATATCTTGTTCTTTCTCTTTTATGTTGCTGATTCTCAAATATTTTTTGAACCTTTTATTGCCCATTTCTATTTAAGAAAGCCGTTGGAGCTAATGATGTAAAAGTAAATTTGCTTTCCTATTTGGCACCTTCCCTGAATGGGCAATCTGTTGACAATCCCTGATGACTGAAGTTCCCCAAATACCATAATAAGGAAATCTTTACTTTGGGGGGCCATTAGGGCCACTATTACCCCATAAGACATTCTGTGTACATTAGAAAAGTATTTCCTCCACACATACGGCTTGTGAATAGTGTCTTCGTGCTAAGAAAAAGTCATCCCTTCATCCAGGCAACACAGCCCAATGCCAGGATGCATGGCTTGGTGAATAGGTTATATTTTAGTCCCTGTTCTCTCCCTTGGTTAAGCTGCTTGGCCTGTCTGCAGACTGTACTTGTATAACTGGTAGCCCTGGTGCTAACGTCCCACTCTCCAGCTCAGCTTTTGCCCGGCAATCCGTTGAGTTTCTTTCAAGAGTTATCAAGGTGTGGGCATGGAAGTCAAAGCTGAGCTACCTGTGCCCTATATTCAGGATCAAGGAGAGAGGTAGGTGCTTCCAGACAAACCTTGTATTAATCCCTGCATTTGTAGCCTCATTCTTACTTCCTCTCCAGAATGTAGACAGACAGATTGGCTCCTCCTCCTCCTCTGAGCCGCTTTGTAATTCAGAGAGATTCTAGGCTGCAGCTTCTCTTATCTCTCTGCTCTTGCATCTTCAAGAAATGTTTTTAAGTCTGATGTGCCCCCAATGCCCACTGACTCCCCCCTTTTATTGCTGTTATGGATCTCTTTTCTTCTTGTAATTCTGTACTTTTAGTTCAGCAAGTTTTCAGTAGTAGACAAAGAAATATAAATATATATCTCTATCCCCTCATTTTGAACTGGTACCTGTCTGTGTTGAACTTAAAAAAAAGTCTAAGCACCTATATATACTTTATTTTGATCATATTCCTTCTCCCCTTCCACCCCCCGTGATTATCTAACACTTTATTTGATAGTGTTTTTTAAAATCAGAATCCTAGTTAGGTTCATACGTTATAGTAAGTAGATATGTCTCAACTCTTCTCTTCTGTGGATGTCTACTCTCAGTCCTTGAATTTTGTTGCTGTTGTTGTTAAAGAAGCCAGGTCTTTTATCATGAGGCATCTCCTGCATTCTGAGTTTTGGTGATTATGTCCCCGGGAGGTTGTTTAACCTGATCCTTTCTCCCTTATATTTCCTTTCACTGGTAGTAAGACCTAGAAACCTAATCAGATTTAGGTTCCATTTTTTTTTTAACAAAGTGTTTTAATGTTTACTTATTTTTGAAGAGACAGAGACAGAACATGAGCAGGGGAGGGGCAGAGAGAGAGGGAGGCACAGATCCAAAGCAGGCTCCCGGCTCTGAGCTGTTGGCACAGAGCCCGACGCGGGGCTCAAACTCACAAACTGTGAGATCATGACCTGAGCCGAAGTCGGTCACTTAACCAAGTGAGTCACCCAGGTGACCCTACTAGGTTCCATTTTTTGACCAGAATATTTTACAGGCAGGAGTCCGTGCCTCCAACCAGAGGCGCATAATGTCTGGTCGTCTCTCTTGGGGAGGTGCCAGGAGCCATGGATGCTCATAGCCTAGGTGCATAGCACAGTGCATAGCACTGCAAAATGGTAACATGCTGTGACTTCATCTTTGGTAAACGGGAATACTTAAAGAAAACTTGCTGTCATCAACTATTTGGTTACCCTGAGATAGAGTTCATAAAGGAAAGGCAGGAGAAATACTTAATTACTTTCCTGTAGTGACTAGTTTTCATAGTTCTTACTCTACAACCTTTCATGGGTTTGTGTTACAGGGTAAAGTCGGTGCTATTTTAGTCTCGTTGCGTCAGTTCACTGCTTCTACAGAACATGATGCTTACACGTGGCTTCTGTTCTCAGGTTGCACATCAGGATTATTTCTGGCATGTCTAAAATGGAGATAGTATTTCATTTGTAGGAATTTTTTTGCTGAGGATTAGCTGAGATAATGCATGTAAACGTACTTTGAATACTAAAATGCGTGCTACAAAAATTAATCACTTTATTCTAAAAAGTTCTGTGAATTTATGTACTACCAATTATATTTTATTCCAAACCCCACAATGGAATAAAGAAAGCGTTCAAAATAGTTTGTGATATTTAATTATCTTCATAATCTTTAATATTTACACTTTTATCTATGTCATCTAATTAGAAAGTAATACTTATAATTTAAACAGTTTCAAGATGAGAAGGTAGCAGACCATTTTATGGTATTTAACAGTGTCAACTTACTTAACAAATATTGTATTAATTTATGCTTCTTTAAATAATACCTTTACTGGGAACTAACCAACCTTTAAGAAAAGTGGGGGTGGGGGGGTTGGGTTGGTTTGCATTTAATCATATTGCTATTTTTTCAGCATATTTTTGGATTATTAGATTGTTTATAATCCACTGAAGATGTGAAACTAGTATTTGATCCCTTTCAGTGAAATTGTTTGTTCTGTGTCTTTAATTTTGTATTGGCTTTAATTTTTTCCCCCCTATCTTTCTTTAATTTAGCATGCCAAAGAGTATTGGTGGATCTTTTGGTATCTTTGATGAGCTCCAGAACGTGTTCGGAAGAGCTAACCCTTCTTTTGAGAATATTTCTGGAGAAATCTCCTTGTACAGTAAATATGCTATAATTTAATTTTTTTTCACGGATACCTAATAGGATATTTTAAAAACTATTTGGAAATCACTAAGCTCTCTCTTTTGTTGTGGTAATTATTATACAGTCAACTCCATGTTATCATGTGTGAGATTCTCAATCATTTTATTATTTGCCCACATTTTAACTGTTTCACTTCAGTTTTGGCTAACCAGCCTCTCGTTGGGATCGTAGTCCCATTACCTCATCCCACCCCCAGTTGTTGTGCTCAAGAAATGCCAAGTAATTTTAATTACTAAAGAGGACTTAATTATGAGTAGCTGTTACCATTTTAAGGATTATCCTTTTTTTTTTAGAAAATTAGTATCTACTCTTCAGGTATCTTGTATCACTTCTTTCCACTGGTGTAACTTAGTGACTTTTAGATTGTTCTTTGCTGAGAAACTCATTTTTATAATGAGACCTTGACTGGAAGCATATGCAAATCAAACAGAAAACCTGGGAGCTACTTTCTGTGACGCAAGATTAAATGTCACTGAGCCCTGCTCATTTCCCCACCTTACTCCTGCTTGTGGACCCTGAGAGGACTCTATGGAGCACAAGGTTAAAAGCCACTGATGTAGACGTTTGGTGACTGTAGTTTGGAGTGTTTCTTTTTTAAAACATTTTTAAATATTTATTCATTTTTGAGAGAGAGAGAGACAGAGAGGCAGAGCATGTAAGTAGGGGAGTGGCAGAGAGAGAGGGAGACACAGAATCCGAAGCAGGCTCCAGGCTCTGAGCTGTCAGCACAGAGCCTGACGTGGGGCTCAAGCCCACAAACCTTGAGATCATGACCTGAATCAAAATCGGACACAACCCACTGAGCCACCCAGGCACCCCGAAATGTTTCTATTACTTTCCCTGAGTGCATTTCTCATCATCATCATCATCATCATCATCATCAATATTAGCTGTTATTTTATGCATAGGGCATATAATTGGTAGGGCATTGTACTAGGTTACTCTTTTCTACTTTTTTACTTGTCTCCTTAGTCATTACTTTTCTCTTTAATTAGATGCTCGTTTCCTCTCTTGTCTCTTCTACAGTTCTACACTTCAGTTTAACAAAAAATTTGTAATTTATAAAGAAAACCTAAAAACACTTATTTTGTTTTACCAAAAGCAGATGAAAGAAAATTAATTTGATTAGGGAAAACTCATGTAAAGTAAGTTGGAAAGTAATTGAGCCACTCAATTTTATGAAGTCAGTCATGTTAGAAATATCATCCAGAAATCTGGAGAATTTGTCAGGTGTCTGGTTCTGTGCTTCACTTAAAAATAATTGAGAGACGGGCACCCAGGTGGCTCAGTCAGTTGAGTGTCCGACTTTTGATTTTGGCTTGGGTCATGATCCAAGAAATCATGACATCAAGCCCCACATCAGGCTCTACACTGAATGTGGAGCCTGCTTGGGATTCTCTCTTGCTCTTCCTCTGCCCCTCTCCCCTACCCATACTCTCTGTCTCTCTAAAAAAATAAATAAATAAAATAAAGTAAAATAAAAAGTAAAATTGAGAGAAACAACTATAGTCTACTTAGAAATAAACATCTTTCTTTGGTAGAAATGATTCCAGATATAATTACTGTAGTTAATTTATTTTGTTTTTATTAAAAAGTTTTTTTAGTTTATTTTTTGAGAGACAGAGAGAGCAAGGAAGGAGCAGAGGGAGAGGGAGACAGAGAATCTGGCAGCACAGACTGTCATTTATAACCAGAATTTCAAAATTATTATGTACCTTAACATGATCCTGACGTTTTGTTTTGCTTTTTCTCTAGGAAGTTCTTCTTTTGGGTATTCTGAAAATTATTGAAAGCGACATTGCTATGAGCCCTTCACAGTATCTAACCTTCCCTTTACTGCATACGCCGAATTTAAGCAATGGCGTTTCATCACAAAGGAGTCCTGGGATTCTAAACAGTAAGGCCCTGGGATTATTACGGAGGGCACAGAGTTCGCAGAGCAGGAAAGAGGCCGACAGTGAAAGTTTCCCCCAGCGGCTGCTCTCCTCCTGGCACGTAGCCCCAGTCCACTTGCCGTTGCTGGGGCAGAACTGCTGGCCACACCTGTCAGAAGGGTTCAGCGTCTCACTGTGGTTTAGTGTGGAGTGCATCCACGAAGCGGAGAGTGCCATGGAGAAAGGAAAGAAGATAAAGAAAAGAAACAAATCCTTACTGTTGCGGGACAGTAGTTTGGATGGCACAGGTATGATGTTCCCGCTGTTATCTGTTGTCTGTTTCACTGAGCTTTTTCACGTGGGCATTTGGGTTGAGCTGTAAGGACATGGGGATTTCTCACTGGCTCTGGACATGTTCTTCGTGCTAGGTGCCTTAGTGATGGCAGGCCCTGCCTCCCCAAAGCCTGGCTGGTGAGATAGCTTCAAAAACCCTACTTTCTTTTGTACTTTGGCTTTGGGGCTGGAGGTGGGGGCTGCGGCGGAGGGACCCCCACGTGTACAACTGCCGTGGGGAATCACCAGCCCCATTTCCTGCCTCTTTCCTGGTCCCATGACTGGATTAGGGTGATTCCTGGTGTGAGAGAAGTAAAGGAAGAAGCCCGAGAGCCACTCTTCTGTCCTTCTGTCCCCTTCTCCCCAGGCCCCAGGAGCCCCCATCTCATCTCCTTTCTCTCTCTTAACTCAGCTCTCCTCCTTGCGCCACATCGGTCCGCAGTGCCCCTCTCCTAGTTCCTGTCACATTGCGTTTGAGTGAGTCAGCCTTTCTCCACGGTTAGAATCATTTCTATTCCAGTACTTTCTATAACCGATCCAATCTCTGTTCTGCCGCCACGAAACTGGGTCTGGTTCCTCATATGACGAGGGCAGGAAGAACCTGTTCGTTAAAAAGCAGTTTATGGTGGTGAGAAGCCAAGCAGGTCGGCTAATTGTTAGGGTCCATGGGATGGATGAAATGACTGGATGAGACAGCTGGTTAGGGGTCACGTGGAGGTCCTGGCCGCAGGGGCTCTTCACGGGGCAAAGCTGACGCATCCCACTGGCTCCCTGCTTCGGAACACTAGGCCTTCGGGCAGGGTCCTCCACCACGACACTGATAGAAAAGAAATCCTTAATGATGCTGTCAAGACGGGAGAGTGAGAAGTGTCACCTGATGTCCACAGCTGGAACTCGGAATCCACTTCTCCAGACACATTTCCGTGTTGTTAGCATAGTGTACTCCTGCACTTTTGCGGGTTAGCCTAGGAAGCCAAACTTAAAACAAAAACAAATAGTTCTAGCATTTTCTTTTGTGAGTTGAACTTTGCCACTAAGGATTGATAGCTCTGAAGCAACATATATGTGATCTTATCGATGCTGCTGCTGCCCCGTGTACATTGAGTGCTTTCTGTATGTGCATTGCTTTGCCCCACTCTTTCTACTTACGTTTTCAATCTAATCTTCACAACGGTTCGGTAAGGTGAGTGCTCGCACTGTCCATATCCACAGATGATATGAAACAGCATGACCAGTTTATATAGCTGGTAAGTGATGGGGAGGGATTTAGACTCACCTATATCTAATTCAGAGCTTGAGCGCCACCCCTGTACTGTAAACTGTGCAGATCTCTTTCTCAGATTTAAGTGGGGGCAATCACAATGCAGACAGTCTCTGATAAAATGAAATAAGTATACACAATGACCTGAGAAAAAGTGGAGTAGTGGGCAATTAAAAAAAATTTTTTTTATTGTAGAAATATATTAGAAGACATATATTTTAGAATGACAATTCTGCATAAACATTAAAAAAGAACATTTAAAAATAGTATATATACCAAAATTTTGAAGGGAGAGATGAAGAAGATATTATAGTGATGACACATCCTTTGCCCTAAACCAACTTTGTGACCTTGAGCAAGTTACTTAATCTCTCAACACCTCAATTCTGTCACCCTCTAAATGGGGACAATAAAATTTACCTCAGAGGATTGTTGTATTAACTATTTGTTATATTTCTACTTTACAGTAGCTGGGTACACACTGGTTTCTGTTCTAGTCTTTTATTTATGCAACGTCAGATTTGATATGGAAACATTAGTAGCACATCAGATATGAATTCTCTATACATCTCATATCTTGGGCAATAGTCCTCAAAATAATGAATTTAGGGGGAATATTCTTAAAAATTGGTGGTGTTTATACTTGTTGGAAGATGGCAACAAATATATAAGCAGTCTAATAGCTGGTAGTGTTCATCTTCTCTGAAAGTCTGAGCCCTTGGACGTGCATTTTGTATTTTGGTGCATCTTCATTAACATAGCTCTATGTGAAGTCAGGCAGTGTAGTAACAGTGTAGATGGCTTGAGGATTCAGTGTGGTGAGAAACCACTTGAAGTCAAGATGAATAACCAGATAGCCCAAAGCATATGGCATTACCTTAGCTTGCCTTAGAATAACATTTTAGAGTTTCAGAATCACTTAGCAATTATATGCAAAGATGATTCATCAGGGAGTCTAAACAAAGAATATATTCAAACAGCACAATTGTTCAAAAATCAATTTTTTTTTAAATCATGCTATTGTAATAATTATAGGATGATTTTTGGCCGCGCATGTGACAATGGTGTGTGCTCTGTGGGCCAGGGTCTGTAATGGCAGAGTGACCGAATCCAATCAATAAGAGAAATGTGGCACAGTTTGTAATAGGTCACCACAGTGACATCACAATGATCTGTTCATTCCCACAATTAGCCCTTAATTATCATATATTTTGAAGACTTTAATAACTTCCAGTGTACCCAGTTACTGTTTTCGCTCCTGGTGCTTTTTTGGAACTAACATCTCAAGTTTGGGAATATTGTTTGGAACATCCAGGTAAATAATTTACTGCAAATGAACAACCATGCTTTGTATTCTTTTAGATTCACCTTTCCCCTCATTTTATCAACTGCTTTACTGATTATTCTCACGTCTTTTTATCATAGAGAACAACAGACTGGAAGGTGCCGAGTACATAAATCCTGGTGAAAAGCTCATAGAAGAAGGATGTATTCATATGATTTCCTTGGGATCCAAAGCTCTGATGATGCAAGTGTGGGCTGATGCCCGCAATGGCACTTTTATCTTCCGGTATCGATTATCCTCAACCCCCTGCGAATAGATTGCATATTTAAATAATTTAGATGAGACATTGATGTGAAACCTAATAAAGATAATTACAGCAAATCAGAAAAACGTTTTTAAAAAGATACATTCTAACAAGTATTAATACCACCTCTGTAACAATATATTATTCTATCCAAAAATCTATAACTAAACTCTGAAAGTAGATTATGTTAATTCTCAATTAGATTTTAGACCAATGCTCACTGAAATCTTATCTATGGAAATAGTCTATCAGATTGCAATCACCTTAAGATGTTATTATCAGACAGCTGGTTTCCATGCAGATTATATGTTTAATAGCCATTACCTGATAAACTTCAATTCTTCTTGCAGTCTTGTCTTTTTTTCCTACCTCTTTTGTTAACTGGTATACAAATCTTTTAGTTGGATTGAATGAGTATCATACAATTTTTATAAAACTTTAAACAAAGATATGGTATTTAGAGGATATATGCTTTTTGTTATAAAGGTTACTTGGTATTTTGTATGCATTATATCCTAATTCTCTCAGCAATCCCTCCAAGTAGGATAGACCCCCTAGTACATCTTGGCATTTAGACATTTATGTACAACATGTATTAATTTTTGTATGAACCAAAAATTACACTGTAATTTCTAAAAGGACAATGACTGTATAAATAGTAACAATACAGAAGCACCTGGGTGGCTCAGTCAGTTAAGTGTCCCACTCTTGGTTTGATCAGGTCATGATCTCACGGTTTGTGAGTTCGAGCCCCACATCAGGCTCCGTGCTGACAGTGCGGAGCCTGCTTGGGATTCTCTCTCTCTCCCTCTCTCTTTGCCCCTCTCCCACTTGCTCTGTCTCTCTCAAAAATAAATAAAGTAAAACATTTAATAAATAGTAACAATACATTTTTTTTTCAAATTGAATTTTGAAAATTAATGCCTAAATTATTCACACCAGCAAATGAGCTTCATCTATTTTAGTTCGTGAATTGAGGTAATAATATAATAAAATAACTAAGCAGATTTTATGGTGTAAAACAAAGACCTACTGACTTTTCAAATTAGTTTAAAAATAGAACCGGGGCACCTCGGTGGCCTAGTCGGTTAAGCCTCCAACTTCAACTCAGGTCATGAGCTCATGGTTCGTGGGTTCGAACCTTGGCATTGGGCTCTGTGCTGACAGCCCAGAGTCTGGAGCCTGCTTGGGATTCTGTGCCTCCCTCTCTGTCCCTCCCTGCCTCGTGCTCAGTCTCTCTCTGTCTCTCAAAAATAAACATTAAAAAAAAAAATAGAACTGATTTTGGGGCACCCGGGTGGCTCAGTCAGATGAGCGTCTGACTCTTGATGTCAGCCCAGGTCATGATCTCATGGTTTGTGAGACTGAGCTCACATTGGGCTCTGCAATGACAGTGCAGAGCCTGCTTGGGATTCTCTCTCTCCCTCTCTCTCTGCCTCTCCCCTGCTGTGCTCTCTCTCTCTCTCTCTCAAAATAAATACACTTTAGAAAAAATAGAACTGATTTTTAATCTAATTCAAACAGTTGGAATTATAGCTATTAGACATTTATTAAATATTGAGATCAGAAATTTCATGTTTTCAGCCTATACTTTTTCTCTTTTTTGTAGTATGTGCATGGATTCAAACGATGACATGAAAGCTATTTTACTGGCACAGGTTGAATCACAGGAGAATATTTTCGTCCCCAGCAAATGGCAACACTTGGTCCTCACCTACCTACAGCAGCCCCAAGGGAAGAAGAATAACCATGGGAAAATCTCCATATGGATCTCTGGGCAGAGGTAGGAAACGTTTTTAGTAAATACTTACTAACTTCCATTAAAATTTTAAGTTTAGTTTGTCATAGCTTCTGAAGCAGATCACAGGAAACTATAGATACGATGTGCTGTATGGTAATGCAGGAGTCTATGTCAGAGTCGGATACTTTTTCCTGTGTATCACTTTAATACAAAATTAATCTCTCATGCAAGTTAATACTTGGGTTTGAGGGAACATGCAGAAAACTGACATTTAGATGTTTATATAGAATATATGATAGATCAAGGAACAGAACCTATAGTTTGGTCTTTCATGCCTATAAATTTATAAAATGAATCCACAAGGAATTATTTCAATTAAGTGGATAATAAGGCTAAGACCTAAATTAAGTCAGGGTTTCAAAAGAAATTAGAATGACCGGAGCAAAATTTAAGCTAGTGTGTATCAGGTAATAGATTAAAATGGGGTCCTAGAACATGCCATGTGATAGATTCAGGAATACTGTGTGATTTTTACCGACCAGGAGAATTGTGGGTCAAGTTAATATGAGTTGTGTTCTGGAATATCTTAATGTAAAATAAGCCAGAGAGAACTATAAAGTATCTTGGATTTGTAAGAGTTGCGAAGTATTTTATGAATGAAGTAACCATGAAAGGGGATACAGAATTGGATAGTGGCGCAGCATGGGACAGGATCAAACTGGCCGGAAGGAAGAGTCTGAGTTCAGTAATGAGAAAGAAAAGCAATGGGTATGGTAATGCTACCTGGATAGGCAAGTTATGCATGTCAAGATGAGGAGGCTAGATTTAATCGCATGGACTATAAAATACTTCTTACCTGTTATGTTGCACACCTTTTGCTAGGTGCCTTACATGCATTATCTCCCAATTCTCTTAAAAATCCCTCGAAGTAGATAAGACCACAGAAATAACACATGCCCTTAGCATAAATGAGCCTATTCTTATTCATTCATTTGTTCATCCATTAAATATTTATTGAGGAATTGCCGTGTGCCCAGCGTGCTTGTATCAGGCCTGAGGGCAATGGTAAATAAGACTTGGCACTGAGATTAAACTGAGGGTTGATGGGGGGGGCGAGGAGTGGGAAGGAGGGGAAAGTGGGTGATGGGCATTGAGGAGGGCACCTGCTGGGATGAGCACTGGGTGTTGTATGGAAACCAATTTGACAATACATTTCATATAAAAAAAAAAAGACTTGGGTTCCATGCCTTCTTGGAACTCACAGTCTAATGGGGAAGCAGACAAGGAGCAAACACAATGAAATGATTATATCCAAATCATGACAGATACTGTGGAGGTAACAAACAGGTCCCCAGACAGAAAATATCAGGTTTGCTACTTAAAAGGTAGGTCAGGGAAGGCGTCTTTGGGAAAGGATTATTTAAGCTGAGACCTCGAGGGGAGACGGGACGTGCTCTCAGCAGGGGAGAGGCAGAGCCTTCCAGGCAGAGGGGAAGGCCCGTGGAAGCCAAGGGAAAGCTGTGTGCTGGCTCATTGCTGGAAGGGAGGCTGTCAAGTTGACTGCTTAGAGCTGTCCAGCCTCAATGCCAGAGGAAGGCAGAGGACAGGGGGCTTGTGAGTGGCTTTAGGGGAGTCCCTCCCCAGGGTCCACCACAGGAAAGAACAGGCTTTGGGAACAAAACCAAGGCTTCAGTTTTTGTTTATTCATTTCAAAAAATCCATGAAAATATGTCATTGAAGCTTCCATATTCTAAATAAAATATTTTCTGAGGAGTTCTCAGACTTCAACCAATTAGTAAAATTTTTTTTCAGAACCTTGAGTTAGGTCGGTTGGAGTTGGGGACAGGGCTGTGCATAGCAAGCCTCTTTCTCATGGACCCTCTCCTCATTTCACGAGCTCTCACCATGTGCCAGGAACTGTATGAAACACTTCACACAGGTGACCTCATTTGGTCCTCCTGACAACACTAGGAAGAAAGTATATTGTTTTCTCTATGTTACATATGAGGCAATTGAGAGAGACCCAGAGCGGGTAAAGTCATGCCACAAGTATGGGGTACAGCTGAAACCTGAACCCAGATACAGCCCATGCCTTAGAACCCTGTGTTTTGCCACCCCAACGGCCTTTTTCTGAATCAGACCACCTGACAGGTATAGGAGTCATAAACTAACTAGACATGTTCAGAATGAGGGTTTAGATGTTCATTGTGGATGGTTGGTGAGCATAGTCAATTCATATATTTCTACATTACTTTGAAGGAATTTTTTTTTTGCCATTGGTACAAAGTGATGATTTCATCTGTTAAGAGAGCAACGAGCAAGTGACCAAGGACGAATATATTATTCTGTTGATTTAAACTTGGCACTTTCTGAATTCATAGAATAATTTCTATAAATAATATATTTCAGGAGAACATTTTTAACAGTATGTAACACTGAAAACAAATTATTAATAGTTTACATTCTTATTTAATGAACAGCACACAAATGTGGTAGGAATATATGGCACATAGTAGGTACTTAACATTTGTTGAATTCATCTTGCAAAGTGTTCTTTACCCTTAAAAACTGTATTAAGTCATACTGCCAATAGGTGGCAATAGTGTTTCGGTCACGGCCATGTATTTGGTTCAAGAAAGATGCATGCAATCTGGAAATGATCTCACTGTATTGCTGTATGTCTGTTATACCTCAATAAAAAAAAGTTATCTCACATTTTTATCAGAAAATATTTCTATTAAAATAGTTAAATTTTTATGTTAAATATAAAACAGAAAGCCTTAGGGAAAAGTTTTTAAATTTAAGTAAATTGACATACCAACATAGAATTTCTTGGTAAACTCTATGAACATTAGCATATTCTAAGTCTTTATCTTATTCACAAACTTTGCCTTTATAAGTTACCTTCATTATCTTCATATGCAGCTTAAAATATTCCCCCAAAAGGGGTAGAACTTGGCACTCCGGACTTCCAACTGGATGATGAAATCCTCTCATCGTGTGTGTCTCTCTTTGAGGAAGTGTCCGTTTACTTTTTCCTACTCTGTCTTTTGTAAGGATTCCTGTAAATACAACAGACTAACCCAAACTCTATGACTGAGCATTGAAAAAAATAGAAAATGCAGAAAAGCATTGCATTTCAGTGGCTAGTCAGAACCAAACCTTGAGAAATGATACTCCTTTTCTGAGTAGTCTTTGATGGCTTCATAGAAGGTGATGTTTTAGGAATGGTTTACCAAGGTGGGACACTTCTTGGTAAAATTAGGGGGAGGTGGTTGGTTTGTATTTGTAAACCAGGAAGGCGCATGTGCAGAGGTCAAATGGCAAAGAAAACTTGCCTCAGGTGTCCGGTCCCTCCTCCCATGGCCTGCTGCGGGGCCATCAGGCATGTCTGTTCTACTCCCCTCTTTCTGGAATTTGTATACTGCTAGCACTGGGGACCAGGAGACAGCAGAATCCACTCTCTTTCTCCCCATCACCAACTGTTTGATACTGAACCGAGAACACTGTTCAAGAACTTCCCATTATTAAACATTTACACCTTTAAACTATTCAAGTCCTCACTGAAGTAATTGACTTAACTTTGTTTTTAACACAGGAAACCTGATGTTACTTTGGACTTTATGCTTCCGAGAAGAACAAGCTTGTCATCTGATAGCAATAAAACATTTTGCATGATTGGCCACTGTTCATCATCCCAAGAAGAGTTTTTGCAATTGGCTGGAAAATGGGACCTGGGAAATTTACTCCTCTTCAACGGTATACTTTTTTCCTTCAAAGCGTTTCCAGTTTCTTCTTTCAGTTAACAAGTATTAAACTAGTAAATTTTCCTGGATAATAATCCAGGATATTAATCCCTATTCCTTCATTTGTACTTAGTAAGTATTACATTTCCTAGATACCAAGATGCACTTCTAAAATATTTCAACATTTTTATAATATAGATGTTTCTTAGAATTGATATATATGTTTAATGCAGGGGTGTATGTCATACCTCCTACCAGCATCCCCCAAAAGGGAAGCGCATATCAAATCAATTTTGTTTTATAATCTAGGAAAATACAGAATTGACAAGTAAACTTAGAATGATTATCTCTTACTTATAATTTTAGTATATTCTTTTTTTGAATTTTCTTAATGTTTATTTTTGTGAGAGAGAGAGAGACAGAGTACGAGTGGGGGAGGGGCAGAGAGCGAAGGAGACACAGAATCCAAAGCAGGCTCCAGGCTCTGAGTAGTCAGCACAGAGCCCGATACAGGGCTCGAACCCATGGACCATGAGATCAATGACCCGAGCCGAAGGCAGATGCTTAACCAACTGAGCCATCCAGGCAGCCCAATTTTAGTATATTCTGTAAGAATATCAAATTTTAGGGAAAAAAAGAAATATATGATTTAAAAATATATATCACTAAAAAACTTAAAAATAAAAATAAAAAATGTATAATCACTAAACCTGGCACATAATAGCATTCAGGCAGTGTTTATTGAATAGATAGAAGAATGGAGGAATGAGATATCAATTCATATTTATTTTAAAAAGGAATTTACTGAAGTATGGTTTCCATTTATTTAAAAAAGGCAAAACAAAACCAAAGTAACTGTTTTCTATCTTAAGGAAAAAATAGAAATTTTATTATTTTATTTTATCACAAGCTTCACAGTTAACTTTATGTATATTAATTCATTTCCCGTCCATACTTGGCATAGGTTATTTGCTCATGACACCAATTTGGAATGTGAGACTTTATCAATTTTATAGAGATAAAAGAATCTGACAAAAATAACTAACTCTTGATTTCTTGCTTTTTATGAAAAATTCTGGTTGGAGTATGATAAATAAATAACTTTATTTTCTTGTTCAGGAGCTAAGATTGATTCACAAGAGGCCTTTTATCTATATGCTTGTGGACCCAACCATACATCTATAATGCCATGTAAATATGGCAAGCCTGCGAATGACTTCTCCAAATATATTAATAAGGACATTTTGCGATGTGAAAAAATCAGAGAACTTTTTATGACCAAGAAGGAAGTGGACATTGGTCTCTTAATTGTAAGTTTTCATTTCATAAGTTTAAACTTTTTAGTAACTGATAATTCATGGTTATAAAATGTGTAATTAGCTATGAATTAGATTTCTAAAGTTTCTCTTCTTTCTTACTCAACATTTTCTTTCCTTAAGAACATGTTTCTTTCTTAAAAAAAAAAAAAAGCAACCTGAAATACTCAGAATTTGTTTTCGGGTTTCAAATGTTTATTCCCTTTTCCTTAGAACTATATTTCCATACGAAGCATTAGTTTAGTTTATACGTACTAATCATTCAAGAAAAATGTTTATGATATGGTGCAAATATAACATCTGTTAGCGTAAAAAATACTGCTCATTATATTTCATTTCCATACTTATAGATAAGTAGTAATTTTTATTGATAGTATTATTTTTATTTATAAATATTCTGATTTTAAAATATTTATTCTTTGATATCAGTAACAACCAGGAATTTTGCTTGCAAAATATTGCTAACTCTGGTTATATGAGACTCTCATGTTGTTTTTTTATACACTATTGTAATTTTTTGTTCAAGTGTATAGTTCAGGAGTTTGTGGTAGATATTTTTCATTATAGCAACTAGAAAGCTGAGCCTTCATAGTCTTAGAAGATCTACTAAAAACTGGTAGATCTGGCCAGGAAACTGGGTTCCTTCTCTTGCTTCTTATGAGAGGTACAGTTATAGGTCAGAGATTTTACTTGAAGGAGACTACTAGTTTGGAATGTATTTTGTTGTTGTTGTTGTTGCTGTTGTTAGTGAGATGTGTATTGCACAATCAAAATAAATTCTATTTTAAAGCTGTAACATTTGACTAAAGGAAAGGAGAAGTTCTAGCAGAGATATTTTGTAAAATACATGTTAAGTCTTAAGTGATGTTAAATATGTAACTGTGGTAAAGCGGATAGAGAGTAGATACGTATGGAATTTGACTTATGATCTGATATTGTGTATACAATAGTTTTCTCCCTAAGGAGTATCCAAAAAGGGGGGTTGGGAGCATTTGGCCGGTCCATTATGATTGAGTGATGACCAGGGATGCTAAATGTTCTGCAATGCAAGGGCAGTATTATATAGAGCACAGAATTATCCTACCCCAAATGTGTCACCATTAAGAAAATATGCTTTAGGGAAATGTTTCTCAAACCTAAGCGTACAGCAGAGTCACCCAGAGGATTTATTAAAACACAAGTTGCTGGGCCAGACTTTTGGATTCAGGGGTCTGAAGTGTGGCCCAAGCAATTTGCATTTTTAACAAATCCCAGATGACGCTGTTGGCTGCTGCTTGCTGGTTCAGGACCACACGTTGAGAATCTATGCTTTAGGCAGACCAAGGAGTTACACAACCAGTGTTTGTTCAAATAATAATTTTAACTCTCTAGTTTTTGGTTAATCCATTTGTTTTCTCACACACACACACACACACACACACACACACACACATTTCCTTAATCCTTTTATTTTGCTTGAAAAGAATATATTGAAGTCATAAGATTTAACATAAATTATCACAAATGAAAATTCTAAGGATTTGATGCGACAACTCTTTTTAGAAAGCAAATTTTTAAGCCTGATTTAGTAATTTGGGGATTATGAGTTCATGAGCGAAAAGTCTGGCAAGCCGCTGGTGCCAGGTGGGAGTTGTTTCACGTAGATGAACGTTTGTCAGCTTTCTGTTGAAAACTACTGCAGGTTTAAGATTTTGTTTTACCCAGAATATCATATACAATAGACCGTGTTGTCACTTTAGTTGGTATACAAATATGCTAGATGATGTCTGGATGAAATTGTGTTTAAGTTTAAATCGCCATGGTTGAAAATGATCACAGCCTAAGGCCCCCACAGCTTCTGGGAGAAAACACTGAACCAGGGTACATGATTTCCCCAAGCCTGTGTGCCCCACCGGAGTCAGAACCTGATCGAAACTGCCCTCTGCGTGGGAGAAATATTGAAAATTCTATTCAGTTTTAGTAGGAATGCTGATAGTCTGGAATTTTATTCTGGTGGAAGGATCTGACTTAGAGTCACTTGTAAATGAGTAGCCAGCCTGTGAACAAACACATTCCCCAAAGCAAAAAATTTGAATACATTGATGCAGAGTTCCCATCTCGTAAGGTTGTCAAGATCGGT
Organism: Panthera leo; assembly: GCF_018350215.1. Classification (NCBI taxonomy): domain Eukaryota; kingdom Metazoa; phylum Chordata; class Mammalia; order Carnivora; family Felidae; genus Panthera; species Panthera leo. The sequence continues at coordinate 12,806,947 of NC_056689.1, forward strand.
TAATATTTGTAAGTGCAAAGAACAGTGCCTGGTATGTAATGAGTGTGGTGTATAAGACTCAGCTGTCCTTAGTAGTAACAGTGTAATTTCATGTTTATTCTAAAATGGTTAAACCTGGAATCTTCTCAGCCTTGACAAGGTTTATACAATTGTTCACTGCCATTGAAACTGATCTCCTTTGTGAGGAGCCATCTTGCTTCCCACATTCATCTTTGTTTCGTGTACCATCTATCAAAGAGAACAATTTGTTGGGTAACTTTCCACTTTGAAATGCTTGTTTGCTGGTTGATAACTTACTTTTGTCAATTTTGTTTAGTTGCTAAAGGAATATATTTGTGTTTCAGGAAAGTCTTTCCGTTGTTTACACAACTAACTGTCCTGCTCAGTATACCATCTATGAGCCAGTTATTAGACTTAAAGGCCAGATGAAAACCCAACTCTCTCAGAGGCCCTTCAGCTCAAAAGAAGTTCAGAGCATCTTGTTAGAACCTCATTATCTAAAGAATCTCCGGCCTATGGAATGTAAAACTATTCAAGGCGTCCTGCACGAGATCGGTGGAACTGGTATATTTGTTTTTCTCTTTGCCAGGGTAAGAATCACTGAGTATGGTTTTATCTGAAACCAAACTACTTCTTTAATACTGTTAAATTTCAGTGTTTATTTTTAATTACAGAAACAGTTATACATCAACCATATTAAACTTTTAAGATAAAGAAATCATATTGTTTATGATGTCATCAAGCTTTCTGCCACACGTGGTGAAAATTTCTCTTAACTTATGGAGATTTTAGAAGTTTTCTATTATCCAGAAATGTAATTAAGACAATTAAATGTGAAATATACAAGATTTAATGGGGCATCTGGTTGGCTCCGTCGGTAGAGCAGGCAACCCTTGATCTCTGTCGGGGTCATGAGTTCAAGCCCCACATCAGGCATAGAGATTACATTAATAAAATAAGCAAATAAATAAATAAGATTTAAATTGTCAATGAGAGGAGGAATACATATTATAGTAACAAAAAGAAGAAAGATGTTCTTTGGACAAGATTGGGTGCATTCAAGGTGGCATGGCCATAGACAAGGAATGTATTCTTTAAAATAAGGTTTGTGAAGCCTGTTTTTCCCAAGCTTCCAGCTGCATGGGGGAAAAAAAAAACCAAGGGTCAGCAAGTAACTCCCCCCAAAATAATTTGAGTTTGTTTAGCTTTCTTAAAGAAAAGGAGAAATGTAAAAAGTTTGACTTGTGTCATGAGTACTATATTAGAATAAATTGTTTAAATTATCTGTTCTACTTAGTCGTCTCAGGGTGGGGACAATATCTTTCCTGACATAGAGTAGACAATAAATATATACTGACTGTTTACAGGGATCGCTGAAATCCAAAATCAGGAGTACAAATGGTACTAATCATCTCCTTCCTCAAGGCCCATATCCTTGTTTAAATAAAGCAGGCTTGATCTTCTTTCCTCAGAATTTTATTCCTAAGTGTAACTTCTGCAACATTTGCAAATTTCCACAGCCTCCCCAACTGGATTTTTTTCCTTCAGTGGGACCACCTTTGATTAATTTTGCAATAATAGGCATATCAGTGTGTGTTATTATCATTACCATTCTTATAAATGTTTTGTCAGGATTGACTCACCATACTCTAACCTGTTTTTTCTTCTTCCTTTTTCAAACTTTTTTTTTCATCCAGTATCTAGTTGAGTAGATTTTCCCTTCGTGTTTTAAAATGAAAAGCTCTTTAACTCATCAACATTCTGTGATCACCTTTTATAACTTATAGTTTCAAAATGTGTATCCTTGGTTTTTGTTCTTTCATCAAGTTATTACACATAATTTTGTTATGATTACTCTCACACAATGACTAGATCCTAGAGAAAATGGCTCATCTTTTACACACACTCAGGATCTTGCCAATAAGACTTCTAAAGTACATTGTAACACTTAAAACTTAGAAACTTTCTTTAGCATTTTTCCTTCTCTGCTACAAAAAGAAAATTCAGTCTCCTTAAAAACCTTACATGTGTTGGGGCACCTGGGTGGCTCAGCCAGTTAAGTGTCTGACTTCAGCTCAAGTCATGATCTCACACTTTGTGAGTTCTAGGCTCCCTGCTGGCAGCACAGAGCCTGCTTGGGATCCTCTGGCCCCCTCTCTCGCTGCCCCTCCCTCTCTCTTTCTCAAAAATAAATAAACATTAAAAAAAACCCAAAAAACAAAAAAACCTTCCATGCATAGCCTGCCTTTTGAACCAGATCTCTGCCATCCAGCCAAATAAGCAAACTGCACCCTCCGAGCTGTACCGGGAACTTCGAGTTTTAGACCCTCACCTGTCTCTTGTCTCTCGCTCCCACCCACCTGCTGTTCCTACTTTCTAGGATTTTACTGTCTTTCCAGGCCATCTTCTCTCCATTTAGACTTCCCTAACCCAAGCAGAGTAGAGTCAGGAGTAGTTTCTGTGCCCTTGTGACATTCATACTATCTCATTCTTCTTTGCCTTTAATCGTGATAGTAAGATGTGTCTTTCTTATACATAGTAGTTGTCAGAAATCACTGGTTTAATTGAAGTACAAGGCAAATCTCTGGTTTTCATACATACATCTTGTCTTTTGACTAGATAGTAGGCCCCACTGGGGGCACGTATCATGCCTTTGCTTCTTTGTTATCTCCCACAGCATGTAACGCACAGCCTATCTGTTGATTCACTGAAATGACATTTGCTGACATTTCAAATCACTAATAAAACGCTACTGACTTATACAGTTGTAAGTGTTATTTTTGTTCATTTATACTATATTCAAGAGACTAAAATTGTAGGATTTATGTCTTTCAGTTTTGTTTATAATTCTTAAATGATGACAAAGTGTGAGCAAAAAAAATAGCTTTCAAATAAAACTGATGGTTTGATGTTATATAATAATATGTAATCCCACATGTTAAATTTTTCTCTCAATAAATTATTTTTTAGGTTGTGGAACTCAGCAACTGTGAAGAAACTCAAGCATTAGCACTGAGAGTTATACTCTCATTAATTAAATACAACCAACAGAGAATACATGAATTAGAAAATTGTAATGGACTTTCCATGATTCATCAGGTGTTGATTAAACAAAAATGCATTGTTGGTTTTCATGTTTTGAAGGTATGTCCTCATAAAATTTATTCTCATAGTTTCATATGCAATGATACTTCTCTTCATTATAGTCTTCCGACAATAGAGTTTCATGTTTCGGTTATTCCTGAAGAAAATGAAGGAAACTCAACAGTGTATATTTAACCAAACTAAGATGCTCTTCTGGCTTTCTTCATCATTGACATAATTACATTTTTGCCTTCTTTCAAACATTTGAGAAGAGTGAGAGAAAAAAATTAACTCCTAGAATTTGAGATCTGGATGAAGTGTTGCTATCCCTTAGAGGCTGGCCCCTGCTTCTATAGAACGCTGAAATTAAGACCCACAGAGACACTGTTGTTTGCTTCAGCTCCCAGTTACGGAAGAGAACCTAGTTCTCTGGACGACTAGTGCTGTGCCATTTCCAGTAGGCTGTGCTGATAGAGAGTTTTCTAAGGTTACATTAGTTTTTATTTTGATCCAGCTATCATCAGATACTTAAATACCTTTCTAGCTAAAAGCACTTGGTAACATTGTGAAAATATTTGTCTGAGGGTACTAGTACTAAGGCAAAAGACTGCTTTCACCCATGCCCTCAAGATCCATACATTTATGGCATGAATCCTTAGTACTTTTTGGAAAAGGTTTCAAAGCCTAACAGATTCATTGAATTTAAAAAAGAAAAATAGAAAGATAAATAAATAAAATGGAATGTTGGTTTTACCCATGTTTGAAACTGAATAATCATTTATAAATATTTCACAGTTTGTGTTTTTCTAATTATTTGAACTGTTTTGCAAAACAAATTAAAGACACTCTGTGAAAGGTTGAATTCTTCACTAGTCTCCCTGTGAATTTAATGTTATGACTGCAAAGATGGAAAGAATAATGTTTCTGTTGAACTTTTAGATTAATCAGTTATTAATGCATCTTGTATTAACGCTGATTTTCCACAGACTCTTTTTGAAGGTTGCTGTGGTGAGGATATCATTCATGTCAACGAGAGTGGAGAGTTTAAGTTGGATGTAGAGTCTAATGCTATAATCCAAGATGTTAAACTGCTAGAGGAGCTCCTGCTTGACTGGAAGATATGGAATAAAGCCAAGGCATGTGCTTTTATTTTTAATGGTAAAAAACACATGACATGAATTTACCCTCGTCACAATTTGTAAGCGTACCATACGGTATTAACTACATACACTGTGTCGAACAGCAGGTATCTAAGACTTTCGTCTTGCTTGGCTGCAACTGCACCCGTTGCACACTCCGCCAGCTCTCCTGCCCTCTGCCCCTCTCCCTGGCAGCCATCGTACCACTTTCTGTTTCTAAGGGCTTGATTACTTTCGATATGTCGTAGAAGCGGAACCATTCAGTATTTGTCTTTTTGCGATTGGCTGTTTCACTTAGGATATGTCTTTAAGGTTCATCTGTGCCATAGTGCATGACCAGATTCCTTTCTTTTGTAAGATGAATAATATCCCATTGTATGTATATGCCACATTTCCTTTATCCATTCTTTCTATTAATAGACATTTAGGTTGCTTCCATATATTGGATTTTGTGAACGATGTTGCAATGGACTTGGGTGTGTGAATGTTTCTTTGAGATCCTATTTTCAATTCTTTTGGATATATACCCAGAAGTGGGATTGCTGAATCATATATTAATTCTATTTTTAATTTTTTTTTTTTTTAAAGAGAGAGAGAGGGAGGGAGAGAGCCCCAAGCAGGCTCTGTGCTGACGGCACAGAGCCTGATACAGGGCTCGATCCCACAAACTGTGAGATCATGACCTGAACCAAGATCAAGAGTCCATGCTTAACCAACTGAGCCACCCAGGTGCTCCTCTGTTTTTAATTTTTTAAGGATCCCCTGCACTGTTTTCCATAAGACCTGCACCATTTTACAATCCCATCACCAAGGTACAAGGATTGCAATTTCTCCACATCTTTGCCAACAATTGTTATCTTCTGGTTTTTTTGATAGTGCCCATCCTATTGGGTATGAGACGATATTTTATTGTGGTTTTGGTTTGCATTTCCCTGATATTTAGTGACGATGAGCATCTTTTCATATACTTGTTGGCCATTTGTATGTTTTCTTTGGAGAAATGTCTTTTCAAGTTCTTTGCCCATTTTTCAAATAGACTATTTGATTTTTTGTTATTGAGTTTTAAGAGTCCTCTATGTACTCTAGATATTAATCCTTCATCTGATACATGGTTTGCAAATATTTTTCGCCCATTCTGTAGGGTTTTCTTTCACTTTATTGTTTCCTTTGTGCACAGAGAGATGTGTACTTTTTAAAAACTGTTTATTTGTTTTGAGGGAGAGAGAGCATGCACACACAAGTGGGAGAGGGGCAGAGAGAGGGAGAGAGAATACCAAGCAGGCTCCGCACTGTCAGCAAAGAGGCCGACACAAAGCTCAATCCCATGACTCTGGGATCATGATCTGAGCTGAAATCAAGAGGCAGATACATAACCAACTGAGCCACCCAGGCACCCCTAGATGAATATTTAAAAGTACATGTCTCTTGGGGTACCTGGGTGGCTCAGTTGGTTAAGTGTCCAACTCTTGGTTTTGGCTCAGGTCACGATCCCAGGGTCATGGGATCAAGCCCCACATTGGGTTCCATGCTGAGTGGGGGGCCTGCTTGGTATTCTTTCTCTCTCTCCCTCTGCTCCTCTCCCACTCATGTGAGTACTCTCTCTCTAAAAAAAAAAAAAAAAAAATTAAATACTCATCTAAATTAAATATTCATCTAATCATTCTTCTAAAGAACAGAACAAACTTACTACTTCAGTGTAATGTTAATTAATGGAAGTGTGGCGATTATTTCCTGTGCAAGGTTTTGAGCAGCCATGGGTAATGCTGAGCTGGAAGGTCAGCATGAGAACTTGAGCTACCTGGGATTAGCTAAGAGCAGTATGCAGGCTGGAAAACATGGAGCTCATTTGAATCAACTGGGAACTTACATCTATCATAAACTCTGAAAGGGAATCATGCTAAGAGTCTAGAGAGTCAGGTCAAGGTGAGGGAAATGGACACGCTTCTAAGTAGGGGAGCCAAGTTGCCCAGGAGTCATAAAGCTGAATCAGAATATATAGGGAAAGGCTATAAAGCCTTGACTTCATTATAGGCATAAGTTAAGGAACATGGTGTGATCTTAGGTCTAGGCATAGCATCTCAACCACTGGATGGTCTTCACAAGGATCCAGCCAGGGAATGAATATAAGACTATTTCCTTTCTGCCCTAGTTTTTAATGATCTTTTTGGTATAAGCTCTTATAAGCTCCTTAGTTGTAGTGTAGATTATAGATTTTCTAGAGTTATTTAGAGCATAACAACATTACCGTCAAACATAAAGACCAATTTATTATATAGGTATTCAGCATACGCCTTTAGATTTTTTTTAAAAATCAGGTATTCCTGGGGCGCCTGGGTGGCGCAGTCGGTTAAGCGTCCGACTTCAGCCAGGTCACGATCTCGCGGTCCGTGAGTTCGAGCCCCGCGTCAGGCTCTGGGCTGATGGCTCGGAGCCTGGAGCCTGTTTCCGATTCTGTGTCTCCCTCTCTCTCTGCCCCTCCCCCATTCATGCTCTGTCTCTCTCTGTCCCAAAAATAAATATAAAAACGTTGAAAAAAAAATTAAAAAAAAATCAGGTATTCCTAAATTTGGCAGTAGTCTGCCCAAATTTATTCATTATCAGTAATCTGTTGGAAAGCTGAAAGAAACCTTTGTAATCTATTATTAATAAAGATAAATTTTGACCAAGCATCCTAGAGGACAGAATTATTTTTCTAAATATTCCTATAGAAAATTATATTACAAAAGTATTCTCATATGAAGATATAATCTTCCAGTTATAAAATAAATAAGACATGGGGATGTCTATATACAGCATAGGGATATAATATGATATATATATTGTGGCCCAAGCCATATCAATAATATGATAACAACTTTGTATAGTGACAGATGGTAACTGTACTTCTCATGGTAACCATTTCATAACATATATAAATATTGATTCACTGTGTTATATACCAGAAATGAATATGATATTGTATGTCAATTATTCTTCAAAAGAAAAAAAAAAAAAAGAAGACATCAAAGAATATGCAGCCATACATGGGGAAGTCTCATAGTGTTGTGTTAAGCAGCTAATTGAACCATTGCTTTTTCTAGATTTTATGGTACTTACAATTTTTTAAACTTTGTAATTTGTCGTGATTTCTTTTCTCATTCTGAATAAATTCTCACTTTCAGACTAAATAATAACCATATATATATATATGTATATATATATATATGCATGCATAAAAATATGTGTAACGTTGCATGGGGAAAAAGCAAATGTACAGTGATAGCAGATATAAACAAAGGCAGCATAAATACGAACGTATAGGAAAGAATCAGCTCAGTTGTAGACTGGAAGATGCAACCTAACTAAAGGTAGACAGTTGTGGTTAGTATTTCAAAAGAGGATGCTAATTTGAGGTTGTTGATCAAAAAACACAACATTTCTTACTGAATTCAAAAGTGATACAGATACTTCTGTGAATTTGAAATAAGATTTTCTGTCCTAATTAAGAATTGTTAACTGAGTTTGTCTTTTGTTTTTGGTTGGTTGTTTACTTTGCCACCATTCTATTTGGTACTGTTTTTTCAGACCTGAGGCAAGTTTTCATACCTGGCCTGCCTTGTGTTCCAAGTTCTCATATGCCTTTTTCTTTTAGGGCCTCGTGGCCCTATCTTATGAGGAGAGAGGCCTGGGTTATAATAATATGATTAAGTCGTTCAATTCCTTGGCCTTTTCATTGTTTGTTACTATCAAATAACAGCAGCAGAAATAGCAAGACCTGTGGCCCAAGCCAGTTAATTTTGTCTTTTGTTAGCGGCTTTGTTAAAAGGTCATTTGGAATAACAAAATGAGGTGAAGATTATCTCTCAATATTGGTTGTCTGTATAAGATTCCTCTTTCTACATTATTGAGTGTAATTTAAGATTGATTCCACATGGGAGAATGATTTTTAAGGGACTTTACAAGGATGTTTGAAGATACACAGTAATTATGCAGAGAATTCTGTTATTTGGACTTAAAAGTAAATCAGCCTAAAATGCAGAATTTTCACATTATTGGTGAGTTTTCTCAGTTTAGTACAATTTGTTCTAAAGTTATTTACTTAAATGCTGTATACACAAAGAAGCATTGAAGTTTATGCATTTGCAATAATGCTCTTTGAAAACGCATTATTAGTAAACACTTATATTGATCATGTGTGTGTTTTCTCCGTATCGAATAAATCCCTCAAGATAATTCATCTTTTGAAAATACTATATATTATATAACATCACAGAAAGGTTAATGTAGTGAAGCACCTAATGCCACATGGAATTCAACGTCTTTAGAAATGACCTCCTGACAGAAAATAGTAACAATAATAATAGTCTGGAGTAAATGTTAAGATGTGCTTTTTCAGACACATTTAATCCTTGACCCTGAGTATGTACGCAACGGGTAGACTGAGCTGTCACGTGTCTTCTTCTAAAACGCGTGTGGCACGGCTTTCAGTAGCCACGTGCTGACTGGTGTGTGTTTATTTTCTCAGCGCGGAGCCTGGGAAGCCCTGCTGGCGGCTCTGGAGGTCCTCATCAGAGCAGAGCACCAGCAGCACGTCTTCAATATAAAGCAGTTACTGAAGGCTCGCGTGGTCCATCACTTTCTACTGACTTGTCAGGTTTTGCAGGTACTTTCCACGTAACTCTGCTTCGGGGAGATTCTCTGTAACCCCTTATTTACTCGCTCAAGGTTATGAACTCAAATTTTTGTGGGATTTCAGTGGAATTTCTTTCTCTTCTCCGCCTTCCCTGATCTCCTGGCTCCCTTCTTTCAGCAAACGGCAGAGGACTTTCTCAACCCCCGGCCTCCTACTGCTCAGTCTTCACACTGTCGTCATTCCTAACTCAATCTCAGAAGAACAGCTCTATTTCTGCCTTGTTTCTTTATGCTGGGGCATTTGAGTATCAACCGTAGCAAAATGGGTACTTGTCGCAAGCTTGGCACAGTGGCGGTCCGGTAGCCAGCGAGGCCCGTCTGAGGCTTGATTATTGCTGACTGAAACTCACTCCACACTCCTTAAATAACAAGTGCAAGTATGTTTTGTTTGACTAAGTGTGAGCTTGCCGAAGATCTCTAGAATTCGCATATTGAAAATGTATCCAAAATATTAAGTGAAAAAGTGGCACCGACCTCACCAGTAGTGTCTGTGCTGTGGCCTGGCTTCTGGTTTGATGTTTTGGCTCTGCTTTCACAGCTGTCCTTTTATCAGTTTGGTTGATGTATGAGAATATTTTTCAAGTTCATTTGTTTCTCCAGCGAGGCCTCTAGTAGAACTTGATCAGGTCAGATAAGTACAGATGTTCCCTGGGAGCGGTAATACTGTTTTTAATGCCTTTGTTTCGGTGACACCAGTGGCTTTCCATTGCACTTGGGATGAAATCCGGAACCTGTGGCAATATTTAAAGAAAGCATGTATGCCCCAGTGACCACTCCAGCCTCATCTCATGCCAGGGCAGCCCCCCTGGTTTTTTTTTTTTTTCTCTTCCTTAAAACCTTCCTTAAAAGGTTCCTGAACCTTTTTCTCTCGCAGGGCACATAGTTTTTCTGGTTGAGAAGTTTTTGATCCCATTCTTTCCATCTGGCCGCCAGGCTAATCCTTCATGCCTCCACTTTAAATTTACTTCCTGAGAGAAGCCCTCCCTTCTCTTTCCATCTAGTGTAACCCTTTCCCCTCCCTCCACTCGCTCTCTCTCTCTCTCTCTCTCCACACACATGCATTTGTTAGTGTCATATCGTCATTTATGAAACTATGGTTTATTTCCCTCTGTAAACCTGCTGAGGGCAGGGATAATGTTTTTTCTTGATCTCATTGTAACCCCAGTACTTGGCACATAATAGGCATCCAATAAATATTCACTGAATGAATCAATTCTAAAAAACAAAAACATTTTATTGCCTTTCTTGGGCCCTGTGGTAAATTAGACTATTGTCTTCAGGAATATAATACAGTGATCTCTGAGGCCCCTTGCTTGCTGAATATTTTATGTAACATTTACACAGCAGTTTTTCTCTAAATCAGTTTCTTTGTATATCCACTTTGAAACTTGCTGACTAATTTTCAAAGAGCACACAAGACAGTGTGAAGATCTTATTCAGTCTTTCCATGTCAGAAAAGTAACACTTGTAAACTTGGGGATTTCTATATATATATATTCTCATTTTCATATATTTATAAAAATGCTAGAAAAATCTAGGCACCAGTTCCATTTCCTGAAAAATATACTTCTTCACCCTTCTTCATTCAGAGAGCCCATTATCCAATTAACAGTTACTAATTAAGAATAGTTTTATATTAGGTATTGTGGGAAGTATGTAAAGAAATGAACTTAATTGTTGCCTTTAATACATCTCAGAGTATTTAAGGAAGATAGGTAAATTGGTAGTTTATTGGATGTGGGGCAATTTCATTAGTTCATGAGTACAGTGCAAAGCACTTGAACTCAAGTGATGAAAACAGGAGTGTAAAAGTAGGGGGAAAATATGAAAGAGATTGTAAAGAGAACTAATAGGGCTTGATTCTGTCTAAATAGCTGCAGGAGAAGTGAAATATATGATGCACAATTTCAAGCTGGGAATCTGGGAGGATGATAGCATCATCAAAGAAGGAATTGAACACACAAGTTCTGCAGCTTACGCATTCTGCATTTGAGATTATGGTTGGACGTTCGGTGGTCGTGACCACTGGGCACGTAGATGTGCAAGATTGGAACTGGGGAGGGGGATGAGGAGGACAGATGGGGAATTGTGTGCATGGATGTCACAGAGAAGCAATGGAGATGGACAGATGAGCTCTATAAGATAAACAGTGTAGTAAAAGGATCGTAGAAAGGCCTGTGGCGGTCACCTCCAGAAATATCCATTTCCATGTATGAAACAGGAAAAAGGAGCTGTCGACAGATGTAGAAAGAGTAGTCGAAGAGCTCAGAGAAGAACCAGGAAACAACAAAGTGAAAGCCAAGGGTGGGCAGAGGGGGGAAGGAAAAGGTGGTCTCTAGAGCCAAATAATGTGGAAGGTTCAAAGAAAATGTAGACAGATAAAGGGCCACCGATAGAAATTCTTAATGACCAGGTTTCGGAGACTTTCAGCAGCATGTGTGGTAGACTCATTGGAGACAGTGAGAATAAATTATGATTAAAAAGTTCAGCAGGGAAAGAAAAGAGAAACAGAAAATTAACAAAAGTTTCCCAAAGTTCAAGTTACGGGATTTTTTTTTTTTAATGATGTAAGATAGCAGTGACTTTTTATAAGGAGTCAGTGGAGAGGACAAGATTGAAGAAACATGGGCCGGGATAGACTTGGGAACGAAGGGCTGAGGTGGTGACCAGGATGGTGGAAGGCACAAGGGGCACTATTTGGCTGTGGCAGAGGTAGCCCTGAGTTGGAAGGCAAAAGACCTGTGTGCTTGGCTTGCCTTGGCTAGGCCACTTGGCACTTGTGAGATCTTGGCAGAGGAGTTTGGGCTTTCTTCTGTAGATTCCGTGTTCTCTTCTCAAATCTGAGGTTTCAGGGTGAACATCTAGGTTTTAAGTTTTCTGATTCAGGAATACATAAGAGCAAATGAAGAAAAGTGAGTGTGGAGATGTTTCATATATTCGGATGTATCACATGTATAGGGAGAGGGAAGATGGGGAAGTTTAACTCCCTCGGCCTTGATCTAGAGGCCAACTGCTCCCTCCTGGTGGGGTTGGAGGATATAAGTTATTTATTTATACCCGTCTTTATGTTTAGTAATTACTTGGCACCCTACCAGGTCTCCCTCTACCAGGCAATCGATGACGCAGTAGAGACGGCTCAGAGGTCTGGGTGTGAGTGGTAGTGGCATTACTTACATGTTTTCTGTGTGGTCAAAGTTAGTCCTACAATCACTTTGAGCTTCACATTCTAGAAAGGAAGGATGCAACCTCTCACAGCTGTTGTGAGAAAGAGCTTTGCAGACCGGCTCGCGGTGCAGGAATGTAACCAGATTTGTCTATTGTGAATTTCCCCTTCCGATCCCATTGTGGGAGTACCGAGGGGTGCCAGTAGTTGTCATAATAGAACGAATAGTAGCTAACATTTATATGTGGGGCTTACTGTATGTGAGGCACTCTTCAGAATTTTGTGTCATTTAGGCCTGATGACAACCCTGTGAAGTAACACAATCCTTCCCGTATTATAGAGAAAGAAACTGGGGCATGGAGATATTAAATATGCCCCAAATCACATAGCTAGTGAGTGGAGAAGCCAGAGTGCAAAGCGAGGCGGTTTGGCTCCTGAGCCATGCTCGTGAGTGCCCTGATGTAACTTTGTCTTGTTGGTTAAGATAAATGAGCTAGAATTAAGTTGCCGTCGATTTTTATGAATGTTTAACGACAGGATTGCTTGAATTGGGAAGTAGCAACTCAGCTTAATGGTAAATCTGGTCAGATTAGAGTAGTAGACAACACAATTCTGTCTTAAAAGGAGTGTCTTGCTTAAATGAAAAATGTTAGTTAACGGTTCTCTTTAAATCTAAAGACAGTTTGATTTTTATTTTTTCAGGAACACAAAGAGGGGCAGCTTACATCCATGCCCCGAGAGGTTTGTAGATCATTTGTGAAAATTATAGCAGAAGTCCTTGGATCTCCTCCAGATTTGGAATTATTGACAATTATCTTCAATTTCCTTTTAGCAGTTCACCCTCCTACTAATACTTACGTTTGTCACAACCCCACAAACTTCTACTTTTCTTTACACATAGGTAGGTATAATCATTTTTATTAGATTTTGGCTATCTTCGTTTTTGTTCTTTTAATTCCCACTCAATTCACATTTGTTTGATATTCATTAAATGGCTCCTATGTGCTAGAACTGCCCTAATTACACACTGGGATTGGGACAGGGCATAGGCCATGGAATGAACCAGACATGGTCTCTGCCTTCAGAGAGCTTCAGTGCCAAGAAGAGAGAGGAGACAAATAACTCAAATAACTATAGAAAAAACAATATATGGTAAGTACCTAATAGATACAAAAGAAGGACTAATTCAATTTTAAAGGAGTGAGGGTTTCATCACGCAGCTGTGGAGAGAGAAGATTTAATAGATTCTATATCTGACATGGACACTGACAAATTTAGGTACAGTTTGACAGGTATATTGGAGAATTAGCATTCCAGGTGAAGAGAATGACTTAAAGGGAGAAAAAATAGAGAAAATAAAGAATAATGAATTTTACCTAAATATGCAGGATCTATAAAGGATTAGTGAGAAATAATACCATAAATATAGCTTGGGGGAAAAAAAGGCAGGGGGCGCCTAGGTGCCTCAGTCGGTTAAGTGTCTGACTTCGGCTCATGTTATGATCTCATAGTTCGTGGGTTTGAGCCCCGTATCAGGCTCTGTGCTGACAGCTCAAAGCCTGGAGCTTGCTTCAGATTCTGTGTCTCCTTCTCTCTCCTCCTCCCCCACTCACACTTTCTCTCTCTCTCTCTCTCTGTCTCTCTCTCTCTCTCTCTCTCTCAAAAATAAATAAATGTGTGTGTGTGTATACATACACACATATATATATATATATATATATATATATATATATATATATATATATATATATATATAGTTTGGGACCACCATTTATTTATTTTGCCCTGTGAGGCCATATTAAAAGGGTCCTTGAATGAAATGCCAAAGAATTTGAACTTATATTCTATTTAGGGGTGACTGAAGGGTTTTGTTTTGTTGTGTCTATTTGTTTTGAGCAAAAAAATATGATGTAAGTAAATTACTACAATAAGATCCAGGAAAGATAAACTACCGACATAGAAGTGAGTTTGAAGCCCTGAGAATAGACGACAGCACTGAATGAAAGTGTAGACACAGAGAAGGAAGAAGGAAGCTAAGGACAGAATGATAAAAAAGAGTAATTAGTAGAAGAGAAGGATGGAATAATCAGAGTTTTAAAAGAACCAGGAAAATGTAATGCAGCAAGAAAGCAAGTGAGAACGTACCTATGAGAAAACTAGATAGGACGTTTAGCATGGAAACTGGTGGTAAAACAGGCATTTAGGAATGTAATAAATGAATAAAATGATTCAACAGCAGTAAAAATCCAAGTGAAATTAAACGACGTGACTTTGTGTTAGGTTCAGCACACAATTTAGTGAGCAAAGCACTGTCAAGATTCTGGAAACAGGGTAGTTGCAAAGATGAGTAAGATATGGTCCAGTCCCATAGGAAGCTTCCAGGCTAGTTGAGGGGAAAGAGCCATAAACAAGTAGTTAGTTACATTGTGTGGAAATTGATATAAATATTTTGTTTTCTCATAGTGTAGGGCATAGTGAGGAGATGTTTCCTGGAGGAGATGATGTCTTCTCTGAGTCTTAAAGGTTGAGTAGGAGTTGAAGGGAAGGGATTTCCAGACGAAGCAAATGGCTTGATTGGGAGCTGTGAGAAATCAGTGCTGCTGAAGTGTAATGGGAGAAACAAGGCTGGCAGGGGGTCTAGAGTAAGGGGTCTGGATTGTGAAGATTCTCATAGACCAGAAGCTTGGACTTTATGTAGAGTGGTAAGGAGGCAACAGAGAGCCACTGGAAGGTTCTAGGCAGGAGTTGACATCTGACGGAATTCTGATTGCTATGAGTATTTAAGGGTGACCAGATGTCCATCATGAATACCATTTAGAAGTCTACAACAGGACTCCAGGTGAGAGGCTTAAGTGCCTGAATTATAGCATTATGATAGGGACGAGGAGAGTTCAAGAACAGAATCAAGTAGAACCTGGGGACTGAATTGCTGTGGATAAAGACAAGGTAGTGGTCAAGGGGGACTCCAGGCTTATACTTGAGAAATGGGTACTTCTGCCAAATGAACCAGAGAACAAAACAGGAGGACTGAATTTAGGACAGAAAGAGGATTCAGATTTAGATTTGTTGCATTTGTGGTGCATTCAATAAATCGAGCAGTTGAATTCATGTGTATGAAGCTCAGAAAGGAAGATTAAGCTGGAGGTATCAATTTTGAGTCATATTGGACATTGAAGGGGATATTTAAAACTGCAGGAGATAGCACTTTCCTCAAGGAGTAAAGTTAGCTATTAAAATATAAAAGTAACTGTAAGTGTAGTTGGAATTCAAAGAAAATAAAAGTTAATGTGGCAAATAATAGTCAAAAAATCTACACGTAATAAGAACTATAGCGTGTACTTACATGTCAAATGTGCGTTAGTATAAGCTATGCCATATTTTTCACTTTGAACGTCTTTTTGTAAAAATGTATATTGAACGATTTGCTTTTAAAGTTGTATTTTTGTTTCATCCTTTAAAAAAATTTTACTGTTTCAAAAATTTGTTTTGATTCCAGATGGCAAGATCTTTCAGGAGAAAGTACAGTCAATCATGTACCTGAGACATTCTAGCAGTGGAGGAAAGTCTGTTACTAGTCCTGGATTTATGGTAATAAGCCCATCTGGTTTTACTGCTTCGCCCCCTGAAGGTAACTATAACAATAATGAAAGTGTAACCCTTCGTGGTTTAGCTCTGAGTATTTGTAGGTAAATAAATTTTGCATGTGTAACAGTATGATATACTGACATTCAGACCAAATAAATGGAAGGTTAGACTTAAAAATTGTAGAATATATGTAAGGAATTCATTTCACTACTCTCTGGGATCAGGGCTCACACTCAATATAACCAGAGATACTGCAGAAAACTTAGGAAACAGATGAGGCTCGTGCTGTCTTGTTCTGGAATTCTCTGTTTCCTTTTATCATAGTCATTCGTCTTTCATTAAGCTTCTGATTTATTTTCCCATTTTCTTCAAAAACTGTTTGGCTTACTCTCTCCCTTCTACCTAAACATCGTTTTAGACAATTTCACTCGCCCCGTGATGGCCATCCGGTGCTCCAACCTCTCGCCCCTTGACCCTGGGTACCTTTCCTTCTCCTTCATCCACCATATGCATGCCTCTGTCTTGGACTTCATCAAGAACACCTCCCACCTCTGAAACTCCAGGATCCCACTCTCTGACAATAACCTCCTCTCTGGTTTCTTTATCACCATCCTGTGTTCCCTTCTGCCTATTTTCCCTATCCAGCCTACATCTCATTAGCCAGTCATTTCCTGGACACAGTCTTCAGCTCCCTCGTCCCCTTGGCCTTTTGGCATTCTTGACCTACAAACCCCAGCCTTGCTTCCATCTAACCATCCCCATACTGCTGAAAGCGGCTAGAGAGAATCCCTGTCTTTACAAGGGTCTCTAACTATAGCTGGCCTTTTAATGCTGCCCTGTAGTTTTTCAGTAAGTTCAAAATCAATTGCCTCTTCTCTTTCCATAGCAAGTCTATTCAAGTCTTTAAGCTTAAATCTTTAAGACTGTACTTTTCTGTCTTCCTAATTCACTCTTAACAGACTACCTCATCTCTAATAGAGAAAACAGTAGGTAGGTACGTGTTTCCTAGTTGCCAACCGGCTGTATATCTTTTCCTTTTCTGACAGCTGGTCTCTTCTAGCCTGAGACATTGCCCTTATTGTCTGCCCAACCTGTCTTATCTTTGGCTTTAGTATAAATTAATCAGTAGTGCAAGTTAGGTAGAGATAAGAATAGATAGGACGGGATATATATATATATAGCTATTAATTTCCAGTTTTGTTTCTCTCCCAAAGTGTTTCAGTTATTTGCTAGCACATTTTATGCCCTTTTATTATAGTATTTTAAGACTGTGTTTTAACTAGTTTTATTTGGAATTTTATAGGAAATGTACATTTTCAAATACAATCATGCCCCCATTTTTTCCACATCCTTTGAACAGAATCTTTTGGCAGCCTTAGCCCTCCAGCCAAAATGTAGAAATAATTAGGAAAAACTTCTGAGCTATAGAACTATTATTGCCAAAAGGCCTGTGCTCTAAAACAGTTCACCCAGTGCCTGTTTACTCTATATCAGTGCTTCTCAAGTTTTAGCATGGAAAAAAAAAAAAAAAATGACCAGAGAAGTTGTTCAGACACAGATCTTTGGGCCCTCCTTCATGCATTCTGATTCAGTAGATCTAGGGTGAGCCTAAAGAGTATGCATTTCTAACAATCGCGCGGGTAGTGCTGATCTCCGTGCTGCTAGCCCACAAACCACACCTTGAACAGCACTCGCTTTACCACCGTGCACTGAGAATGGCAGTGATTTTTCTGGTCTCCCTGGACATGGAGTACTAGAAGCAGCAAACTGGACAGCTATCACAGGAAGACAAAGCGCCATTGCTTCTCATGAAGAAGTGACTACGGAAATGGATGAGAGACAAAACGGTCTAGGGCCATTTGGTCTAGTAGTAATAACAGCAAGCATGGGTATTACTCCCTTTATTGAGCACCTGCTATATGCCAGACACTATGCTGGGAGCATCACAAATATGATCTCACTTAATCCTTAAAGCAGCCTTGCAAAGAAGATATTCTGAACCCTCCTTTTACATTTGTAAAAACAAATACCCAAATAATTAAATGATGTACTTAAAAGACCACCTAACTCACAGAACCATCACTTGAATCCAGTTCTACCTTGTAGCAAAGCCCACACTTTCACACCATATCAAACTGCATCCTAGTGACTGCTAGCCTGAGGCAAATTAAGTTTCACTTAATTTCACGACAGTAGAGCCATTAATCCTAATGACTTTGCATCATTCAGTCAACACTGTATTTTGTTGAGACAGGAAAAGACACACGTTTTTGGGAGATTTTAATAAAAAGTAGTTAAAAGAAAAAATAGTTGGGGCACTTAAGAATTTTAAGCAGTAATGGGGCTCCTTTGGTTAAGCATCTGACTTCAGCTCAGGTCCTGATCTCACAGTTTGTGAGTTCAAGCCCCGCGTCAGACTTTCTGCTGTCTATGCAGAGCCCGCTTCGGATCCTCTATCTCCCTCTCTTTCTGCCCCTCCCCTGCTCACATGCACACGCTCTCTCTCTCTCAAAAATAAGTAAACATTTTTTTTTAAAAAGAATGTTAAGCAGTAGTTAACGTTAACCTGTGTGGATTCTTTAGCATCGCTAGATAAATGGGTTACTGCTGTGGTTGTGACTGACAGTGCAGGACACAAGTGGTCCCACTTAGTAGATTTTTAACGAGTGTTTTTCTGTCTACTCTCTCCAGGAAACAATTCCTCCAGGATTATCCCACAACGGACGATCGCCAACATTCTGCGTTCTAGAAGCCTACCAGCATTTCCTACTGCTTCACCTCAAATGCAACCACAAAAACTGACTGGAAGTTTGGGTTGTAGTATTGACACGTTACAAAATATTGCAGATGATTACATTGCTTCCCAAGCAGAGAAACTGAATTCTCTGGTGAGTTCCGGGACACTGAAGAAAGACAAAGAGGATGCATTCATCAGTAGCTGTGAGTCCGCAAAAACTGTGTGTGAAACGGAACCTGCCCTTTCTGCCCGCGCCTCTGTCAATGGTGTCCCAAAAGGAACCTTGGAATTTCTGGGGGTCAGAGTAGATCACAAAGAGTTGGGAGCAGAACCCAAATCAGAAGATGACGAGTCCTACCCACGCCGCCCTGATCACCTGAAGGGACTGGCCTCATTCCAACAGAGCCACAGCACTGTCGCAAGCCTGGGGCTGGCTTTTCCTTCACACAACGGATCCGCAGCCGTTGGACGCTGGCCGAGTCTCCTTGACAGGAACCCGGATGACTGGGAAAACTTCGCCTTTTCTCTCAGTTACGAGCCGAACTCCAGCCGCACTGCAAGTACTCACAGGTACTCACTGCTTTCGCATGCTCCCCCCGCCTCCACTTTTTCTTTCGCTCTTCTTTGAAGGATGTCTACCCTTCTGGAAATGTCTTACATCACTTCTCATATACAACATGTATATTCATAGCAAACAGAAAGGTACCTTTCTCTTTAGTCTAATACTAAATAATATTGAATTCCATGTTTTACCAAAGGCTAAACCATAAATGGCTCCTAAAGAAAAAGTGCCTTGTGGTTTACATTTAGAGAAAAACTCCTCAGGGAAACTATAAGATTTATAGTAGCCAGTGGCAACACCCGGTAAGAGTCTCCCCGGTGGTGGGGATGCTTCTCCTGTGCTGTGCAGTACAGGGGCCACCAGCCACGTGTGCCTGTTGAGCCCTCGAAACGTGGCTAGTGTGACCAAAGAGCCAAATTGTTTATGTCATTCTAGATAGTTTCCCTTGCGCAAGCGGCTGGTGACCACCACCCTCTTGCACGTCATAGCTGTGGAATAGAATGGTGTTTAGTGGACCCTGTGCCTAAAGTAGATCGGTGAGAAATAAAATGGTAACAAGTGATGGCAAGGTTGTTAGTCACAGGTCAACATTTTTTTTTAACTGTGTGACCTTTGGTTTCACATGTTGAAATTACTACTGCTCCTCACAGTTCTTAAGGAAATCACCGTGTGCTTTTCTTCCTGATACTGTGTTCACGAGACTTCTGGGGTCTCTGTTTTAGCGTAACGGAAGACTGTCTGGTACCTATCTGCTGTGGATTATACGAGCTCCTCAGTGGAGTCCTTCTCATCCTGCCTGATGTTATGCTTCCAGATGTGATGGACAAGCTCATCCAGGCAGACACGCTTTTAGTCCTCGTGAACCACCCATCACCTGCTATACAACAAGGAGTTATTAAAGTAAGGGCCAGTTCTAGATGCGTTGTTTTAATTCAGAAAAATAAATGTACGTTTGATTTAAAACTTGAATGTATCTGTTAAAGTAGACCTAAAACTTTAGTCTAAGGAAGAATGAACTGATACACAGCTGACCCTTGAACAACACAGCTTTGAATTGCGTGGGTCCACTTATATGCGGACTTTTTTTTTATAAGTACAATACGGTACTGTAAATATATTTTTTCTTCCTTATGATTTTCTTAATAACACTTTCTTTTCTCTAGCTTAGTTTATTGTAAGAATACAGTATAGGATACATACAACATACAGGATGTGTGTTACTCAACTGTTTCTGTTGTCAGGAAGGCTTCGGGTTACCAGTAAGCTACTCGTAGTTAAGTTTTGGGGGAGTCAAGTAATATGCAGATTTACAACTGTGGGGGGGGGGCTGGCACCTCTAACCCTCATGTTGTTCAAGGGTCAACCGTAGTTGGTTCCTTCTTTCTCGTATTTTTATATGAATTATCATGCAATTTTAAGCTCTCCTCCATATATTGATTCATATCAATATGTTTTTTAAGTCTACCAATTATAAGGAACACGTAGTTCATTGGAAACCTTCCCTGCAGTGTAGTATCAAATCTTAAACATCTACTTCAGGTTTTAGCTCAGGTGTCACCTTTACGGAGACCTGATCACCTTTCCGAACAGCTTCCCTCTAGCACCCTACTCCTCATTTATCCTATCATAGCATCCTCGTTTTGTCTTGTAATTATCTTTTTAGTTGACCTGTGTGCTTGATCTTTCAGTCTCCCACACTGGAGTCTCCGCTCCATGAGGGCGGGCAGCTTGTGTCTAGTACATACTAGGGACTAAGCGTAGTGTCGAATGAATAAGCGTTTCATATGAATGCTTTCCGTTAGAAAACAGGCCAATATTGTAAGGGTCTTGTAACGATTCTCATTTTCTTTAGTTCGTCTGATGTAGGATGTTTTTTAATCACTTGCAATTCAACCCAGTATTTTTTGAGCTTCCATCCCAGGTACAAAACACTGGGCTAGTTGCTAAGTGGATACAAGGTGGAATGATAGAAGCCCCGCATTCAACGAGCTTATAGTCCAGTGAGGGAGAGAGACATAGACCCCACTAAGTAAAACGTAAGGACTTCTGGTGATGAGTGCTTCAACGGAATATTAATACAGAAGAATGGGAGCGTGGGAAAAGCAGTTAATTGTGATGGGGGGAACCAGAGAAGGATCCGTACAAAAAGTGTATCTTGTATTGTGCTATAAACTCAGAAAGCTTTTTAAGTAGGGCAGCAAACAGATGTGTGTTTGGGGAAGAACAGTCAGTCTGTCACCACTGTGAGGGAGTGATCGCAGGGGAGAGAGACGTGGAAGTGTTCTGTTTAGCAGGCTTGCACCGTAGTCCAGGGGAGAATGATGAGTTCCTGATTCGGGCAAGCGGCAAGTCAGAGCACACCCAGATTTGAGAGGCATTCGCCGGAATGAGTGATCACACGTAAGGAATCAGGACCGGAGGAGCCACCGATAAAATTAGCCGTGAAGTCTAGGAGCGTGGCACTGCTGTGTGCTCTCAGACGGGAACCACGAAAGACATGAGTGTGGAAAGAAAATAAGTAATTGAGTTTTACACATGTTGCATTTAAGATGCTAGGGAAGGGTGGAGATAGGGCTCTGTGCTCAGGATGGAATCCATCCGGAAGTCTGGAAGTCGAAGTCTAGGGGAGATACATACGTGCACGCACACACACACGTGTGGAGAGAGAGGATAGTGCAGGGCTCGCCGATTTGTTTCCTTCAGAATAAAGCACAGCTTTTGTACTTCTACTCGACTAAGGTTACCAATCTACCAGGTGTCAATGCTCAACTAAAAAGTTAGTTTCCCCATAACGAAAGTATTAAGGTCTCCAAGATAAAGTCAGCGTGAGCACTCCAAACTAGTCAGAAACAAAGATTATTTTTGGTTTGCTATGGAGGTGGCATTGTTTTTTAGCTTTCTGTGCTCTATACATATGAAATTAAATAACAACTTACAAGTATTGTCTGATCTGTGTACATTATATAAAATTTTAGTGCATTATGTAAATTGTCTTAATTTTTTTTTCTTAGCTATTAGATGCATATTTTAATAGAGCTTCTAAGGAACAAAAAGATAAATTCCTAAAGAACCGTGGCTTCTCCTTGCTAGCCAACCAGTTGTATCTTCACCGGGGAACTCAGGAATTGTTAGAATGCTTCATTGAAATGTTCTTTGGTCGACGTATTGGCCTTGATGAAGAGTAAGTGGCTTCTTCCCTCCACCGTCATTGGGGATCTTTTGTCTTAAAAATTTGTTAAGCGGACCCTTAACAAAGTTATTTGGTCATTTTTAGAAAAAATCCTCTAAAAGTACTTCCAGGTGAATCAGTTTATTATTTTCCACGTGGTATTGTTTCTAACTGCTGCCTTTGTATTTCATTCACTAGTTACAAACTAGAAACCAGTGCTTCATCAAAGGAAAGCAGGTGATCGTTTAGGATTTGACATGTAGTGTTAACACGAGGAGGGTAACTGAAAAGAAGGTGGCTCCCATTGTCCCAGCAGTAGATCACACGACTGATTGTCCCAGCAGTAGATCACACGACTGATCCTTAGAGAGGCTTCCCCCGTCCCTCAGCCTCCGGGTCATCTGGGAGAAGAGTCATCCCTCACCTGGAATTCCTGGTTGGGCCACGAAGCGCAACTGTTATCCCCGTCTGTGCTCAAGCAGTGAGAAATGTGTGTCTCCTCGTTATTAGGTGTCTTCTGCTTATTAAGTAGACTGACTCAGACCTTGAGGAGTTTACTGGTTGCAGTAATGACAACAGTACTTTCATCTGCATACAGCTTTTAGCTCTGTCAAAGCAATTCTGCAGTATTTCATTTGATTGTCACAAGAGCTTTGAGAAGAAAGTAGGGCAGATGTCACCACACGTATTTGACAGTTAAGGAAAATAAGGTACAAAATGCTTACATTTCCTTCCATCACAGAGGCAAATAGTCTCGGGACAGGAACTCAGGATTCGTTCCTTTCACCAGAACTCTTTTTACTAGTTCACTGTCTCTCGGATACTATCATCATCATCATCATCATTATTATTGTATGTTAATGGAATAGTATATAATTATTATATAAATTATGTATGTTGTATGTTATCATGATTATGCTAGTAATTGTATGCTAGTTTATTGTTAATAGTTTTATTAATAGTCAATTAACAATAACTTCCTGTGCACTTGTTATATAGACCCCTGAAGTAGGGTTCTTTTGGACACATAAGGGGCCTGTGGACAAATTAAAGCAAGTCAATTAAAAACCATGAAATTGTGAGGCATCTAGCTCTTGATTTCGGCTCAGGTCACGATCTCACGGTTCATGGGATCAAGCCCCACACTGGGCTCTGCGCTGACGGCTCGGAACCTGCTTGGGATTTTCTCTCTCCCTATTTCTCTGCTCCTCCCCCGCTTACACACGCACTCGCTCACTCTTGCTCTCTCTCTCTCTCTCTCAAAGTAAATAAGCTTAAAAATTTTAAAAACCATGAAATTGTATCATATTTCATTTGAATGTTGTATATTTACAAACTTGGGACAGACTTCTAGCAATGCTTGTATTTTATTGGAGAGGTCAGTGATCTTACAGGTTGAGATTCCTTTCTCTCCACGTTTATTTTTTATAGCTTCAAAATCAAGTTAACAGAATGACCCACACTGCAATCCTTTTTCCTTGTTTAGTGGTTAATTGCTTCTAACGTGCTCTTAATTGTGTGTTCTTTCTCGCAGATTTGATCTGGAAGATGTGAAAAACATGGGACTGTTTCAGAAGTGGTCTGTCATTCCTGTTCTGGGACTAATAGAGACCTCTCTATATGACAACATGCTCTTGCATAGTGCTCTCCTACTGCTTCTCCAAATATTAAATTCTTGTTCTAAGGTAGCAGATATGTTATTGGATAATGGCCTACTGTACGTGTTATGTAATACAGTAGCAGCCCTGAATGGATTAGAAGAAAAGTAAGTTTTAAATCATTATTTAAAACTTCATCATCTGAGGGGCGCCTGGGTGGCCCTGTCAATTAAGCATCCGATATGGGCTCGGGTCATAATCCCAGGGTCATGGAATCAAGCCCTGTGTTGACTCCCCACTGGGCGTGGAGCCTCTTAAGATTCTCTGTCTTCCCGCCACCCTGCCCTTCCCCCATTTGCGCTCAGTCTCTCTCTCAAAAAACTAAAACAAAAATAAAAACAAAACTGTGTCATCTGACAAATACTTTAGAAAGGAAAGACTTTAGTGATAGGTTACATTAAAGCATCCGATTTTTCAAAACACTTTCAAAGAATATCCTTCCTACCAAACTAATTAGATTGGATTAATTAAATTGTATTTGGAGGGGGCATATTTTCTATCATTTTCAACAAGTTTACTGAAAAGGAAGATGTGTATATGGCCTACTTTTAGGTGTTTAGAACCTGAAGGCAAGTTGAATAAATTTAACTGTATTTAAATAGATTTACCACGCTTCCACAATGGTCTTATAAAAGTTATTATCCCCAGAAGGAATAGGAAATTGAGGACTGGAGAGAGAGAGAAAGAGAGAGAGCCTTGTTGAAGATCACATAGCTAGTGGGTAGCACAGGGTTTAAAACTGAACCTGTCTCCCTTCAAACACTTATGTTTTGAACTGTGATGCTCTCCTACTTTCTACTACCATAAATTAATTTCTCATTTCCAGAAGTACATTGGCAAATGGCTGCCTACCAAATTGATTAACAGCCTTAAAAAATATGTGAGGAGATTATATTTCTACTTGGATTTTGTGCCTTTGGTTTCTGCATTTATGATGTACAGCATACCATTTTTATTAGCGTAATGTTAAAATATAAATCTCCAGAAGCACATTACTGTACATTAAGGCATTAAATATTATCTATAATTTTTAAGAGAAGGCAGACAGTAACCTTTAAGAGAAGGCAGAAGCCAGGGAGGCCCTCTGAGTACAAGAGAGACTCCTTGTACTGAGTTCCGTTCAATTTTTGGGGGGTACCTATTCAGTTCAGGATTTGTGTGCTGGGCATATAAGAAATACAAAGTATTTTATTTCCTCAAAATACGTAGTCTTGATTATAACACAATGCATGTGTTATAACACAACACTTGGGAAGAGTTGCCTACGGGCTTCTGAAAGTAGTGTGTTGTTGTTTGTTGTTTTGTTTTAATAACTTGTACTTACTGAATGTCGTTACATGCTACCCTATTAATTGACCCCAAACAGTTACCATTTCCAACTCTTGGCTTGATTTGGAAAAAATAAATGGTGAGAAGTATTCAGGCTTACTATCATATACTAAGGTTATCAAGGTTAAAAATTGAGGCACAGGGGCGCCTGGGTGGCTCAGTTGGTTAAGCCTCCAACTTCGGCTCAGGTCATGATCTCACAGTTCGTGAGTTCAAGCCCCACATCTGGCTCTGTGCCGACAGCTCAGAGCCTGGAGCCTGCTTCGGATTCTGTGTCTCCCTCTCTCTGTGCCCCTCCCTGACTCACACTCTGTCTCTCCTTCAAAAATAAACATTAAAAAAAATTTTTTTTTAATTGAGGGACAGAAGTAACTAATTCATATTTATTATTTATAACTGATTAACAGATGTTCAAATCTATTATCTCCTTTAATCCTTAAAATAACTATAACTTGGTGTGAGATTCAGAGAGATGAAGTAATGCATTCAAATTCACCTTCTCTGAGGAACCATCTCAGAACGTTCCTGTTCACACCTACTAAATCTTCACTTTTCCTGGGGTCTATGTGGGATCTATGTGTTCCCATGGTGTATAGTGTGTCAATCCCTGTTGTTACACTTACCACCATTTACTGTTCATAGTTCTCTCTTTCCTTGTCTGGTCTTCTTCAAGACAGTAGACTTTTTTCAGGGCACCTAGGTGGCTCAGTCGGTTGAGCATCCGACTTCGGCTCAGGCCACGATCTCACGGTTCGTGGGTTCGGGCCCTGCGTCGAGCTCTCTGCTGACGGCTCGGAGCCTGGAGTCTGCTTCGGATTCTGTGTCTCCCTCTCTCTCTCAGTGCCTGCCTGTCACTCACGCTCTCTCTCTCTCTCTCTCTCTCTGTCACACACAAAAATAAATAAATAAACAAACATTTAAAAAGAAAAGACAATAGACTTTTTGACAGGAGTCAAAGCATGTTTTCTCATTTCTGTTTCTAGCATGCAATTCAAACTCCCCACCATCCAGTAGGCATGAATAAATACTGAATGGGTGAGCAAATGCCGGAAGAACAAGAATTTAAACCAGTTCTCTTTGCCTTAAGTTTTCTGTTCTTTTTCTTTAGCATTCCTCTGAATGAATACAAATTGCTTGCTTGTGATATACAACAGCTTTTCGTAGCAGTGACCATTCATGCCTGCAGTTCCTCAAGCCCCCAGTATTTTAGAGTCATCGAAGACCTCATCGTACTGCTTGGCTATCTTCAAAATAGCAAAAACAAGAGGACACAAAGTAAGATTTTGTTTTTATGGATTTCCGAGGTTGGGATTATAGAGGAGCCAAAAATGTCATTTGAACCAAATCTCTTTCTTGTGGAAGCTATTTTACTGAAGGTTCATCCTTCATTTTATGATAATATCTATCAGCTTTAAAAAGAAGTCTTTTAGGTGGCAAAAATTAAACAAACGATATGTTCATATGATCAGTAGCTGGCAATACATCATTAAAAAAAGTTTGATTTTTTTTTTTTACCAAGTAGAACTAAAAGGTTTATGTTGAATAAAAATCCTCTTTAGTTTTCTTTAATGGCAAATATTAACTACGAAATGTGACAATTTCTGGTTCAGTTTTGCCTTATATATTTAAAAGCCTGTTCTTTAAGACAACGATGTAAGAGGAAATAAATTTGTGAGCTAGTTTTTTTCCATTGAATTTTTTTTTATAGTGATCATTTGGAAATTTGCTTTAAAATTTCTTTTAAAGGCAGTTTAAAAATGTTTACTACTATCAGGAACCTATATCGATCAAAAATTTAAAATCTATGTCTAATAAAACATTACTGGCAGTTTAGATGTTGCATGAAAATAAAAAGCAACTCAGTGTAAAAAATTAACATCCACATAGCTTGAAAACATTCTAGTGTCTTCTGTTTTCAGGTATGGCTGTTGCACTGCAGTTTAGAGTTCTCCAAGCTGCTATGGAATTTATAAGGACCACAGCAAATCATGACTCTGAAAACCTTATAGATACATTCCGGTTACCCTCTCCTCCTCATCATGCAATATTTCAACCGCGGAAGAGCATCGCTGGTGAGTACTGAAATAATATTTTAATAATTATAAATTGAGGGTGGCATGACTTTCCTGTACTCTGATGCCATTCACACTTTTAAAATATCTTTTAGTTTAAAAAGTTAAACTACAAAATTTGAGAAAGGTTTCCTCCCTGGAAAAACCATTCTACTGATTTCTTTCAGTGCTGTTCTTGTTCAGTTATCTCTTGAGCAACTACTGTGTGCCAAGCACTGTGTAAATGTTGAAGATACAGTGATGATTAGAAGCAGACACAGATTCTGCACTTGTAGAGATTACAAAATAGTAGAGAAATGTAGAGGATCAGAGTAGAGACTCTAATAGGCAACGTGGTTTACATCAGGAGTTAGGGAAGTATCTGAGGAAGTGAGATTTCAGTGTAGATGTAAAGGGTGAGAGAAAGGAGCTAGCAAGGTAGAGAGTCAGAGAAAGAGTTTTCCAGGCAGAAGGAATGTTGCACAGCAGGAAAAGGCTAAGCTTCAGGGAATTGAAATAAAGTCATTTAGCCAGAGTGGAATACTCTGGAGAGATTTAGGAGAGCGATGCCAGATGGGGCTGTATAGGATGGCACTCGCCAGTGCATAGATAATCATATAGGCCGCGTTAACGATCTTATCCTAAGGGGGAGTTCTAACATAAGCAGGTTTCCATTTTGTAAAGACCGCTCTGGCTTGTGTGTAGAGAGTGGGTTAGCGGAGAGCAAGAAATGTAGGGGTCCAGGTAGGAGGCTACTGCAGCGGTCCAGACAGGAGAAGACGGTGGCTCAGGTGTGGGTAGAGTGCATGTGACATCAGGACTTGCTGTGATTTAGCACATATCGGCAAGTGTCAATATCGTTAGCCTTCCTTATTTTTCCTGCAAAATCTTCTGTGACATTTATGCACACAATCCGGAAAGACAGTATAAACACCTCCCCACGCACACATAGGATCTATACACACATGCACGTATACACATACATATATATGGATGGATATGGATATACAGCATGTATATACACACACAAACGCACACGCGTATCCCCAGAGTAGTTGGTAATTTGTTTGAAGTTTAATCACCCTTACAATCTTAAGGGCCTTTAAATTAAATCGAAATCAGGGGAGCCTGGGTGGCTCAGTAGGTTGAGTGTCTGACTTTGGTGCAGGTCATAATCTCGCAGTTTGTGGGTTTGAGCCCCACGTCAGGCTCTGTGCTGACAGCTCAGAGCCTGGATACTGCTTCGGATTCTGTGTCTCCCTCTCTCTCTTCCCCTCCCCCACTCACACTCTGTCTCTCTCACTCTCTCAAAAGTAAACATTAAAAAAACTTTTTTAAATTAAATCCAAATCTTTCTTCTACCTGTATTAAACAACTTTGTTTTGTTCAGTGCTATGCGAAATTTTACAACCATGTGAAAAACTCATTTGTAGAGAAAAGCTATTAAATATACATTTTTTTGCAGTAGTATGTTTAGATTATGCTAAATATAAGCTATGTAACTAAAACTTCTAAGACAGCCACACAACTTTATTGCCCCTGTACATCCTTCTTTAATGTGACATCTGAACTCAGCCTCTCCTCTTGAACTGACCTCCTCTCTTGTCTAGGTAGCATTCTGCCTTTCACCAAGTCTAGCAGTCATGCTCAGCTGACCACATGCCAGAAGATGGCTTTCGAACCACCTTTTCGTTGCAGGGTTCCTTAGATAGTCAGTGACTGCTGAGATGGAATTCACCCCCCTTTGATACAGGAAAATGCTCTGTTGCCAGTATCGTTGAGTCACAGGAGCCGTTTCTTTCCTGCCGACGTTTCTCATTCCCATGTCCATTTCTTCTGCGCTTTTGTACCTAGATCTGTGGTTTCGTTTTTGATCCGCTCACGCCAGGGCTGCCACAGCAGCGCTCTTGCTGTTCTCTCTTTGTTCTGTGATTTCTCTAACAGTCTGTCATCTCTCTCTTTTGATACCAGAATTTTTATCACCTTGAGCCTCAGAGCCCTGCGGAACTCCAAGCCTGTCCTTTTTTATTTTTTGTCTGTGTGAGTCCTGTTAAAGTGCATGACGGACTTTTAGTCCTTTCTTTAAACCTTACTCTCCTTTTTTTCCTGACTCCTCTGGTCTCTTATCCTGAGCTTAAATTTGTCGCTGTATCTGAGTAAATGCAGTTGCTGTAAGCCGCATGAGGTTTGTAGAGCCCTACAGAGTTCGAGCTTGATTAAAAAAAAAAAGACCTTAAAAGTGCACCAGACCAGTTCCTGTACTTTATAGAAGCACTGGAATAAGTTCCTGCTGGAACAGGAGCACCCACACTCCTCCCTCCGTGTCCTACAGCACATCCGCTCATTCCAGCCCTGTCGTGTTTCTAGGACCATCCCTTGTGGGTTTCTCCCACCAATTCTTCCTGGTTTGACTACGGCCCTTATTTAAATCCTGTCTCTGAATCCAGTTGAAAAATACCACTTTATATGTGTTATGCTGTTGCTTTGTAATTCCTTCCGCACTGTTCTACGCAGATATTTGGGAAAGACTGTGTTTTATTTCTTCATTCTCAGTCAAAAGGGTATTGGCTTTGTACGCCGTAGGTACAAAAGCTGCAAGATACCAGAGCTCCTGTGCCTTGGAGCAGCATGGTTATAACAGCCTATTTAGGGCTATCCGCTCACGATGCTAAGTTACTAAGAAGGATTTATACTGCCGTCATGTCCATCATTGAGATATAATAAGCTGTTCCTTCCTTCCAAGATTTGAAGCAAGCTGTTCTCATTAGTGGTCAATGTTTTGGGGAGATGGTTTTTTCCTAAATAGACTCACTTAGCATTTACTGCACACTGCTGAGAATGTGACACCCCAGCCCCACGGCCACCCCCCCACCTCCAGCAGGGCTCGTGGGGACAGCCGGCAGCTGCGGCTTGTTCTGGCCACACACCCCCTGCGCTGGTCATCGACAGGTCTCCTCAGACTGTCAGCGCCAGGATATCCACGGCATGGGACCGAAGCTTCTTCAGCAGCATTTCGTCATATGTAGACTTTAAGTTCTCATACTCTTAGATACTCTTTGATTGCCGGATTAATCTTTCTACAGCCTGGCTCGTGTGCCATTATCTTGCTCAACAGCCTCAATGGTTCCAACTACCCAGTTAACAGATCTCAAATTCCTTAGCCTTTGTATCTTTTTTTGGTATAGATGAGAGAGAGAGATGTCACTAAATGGTATCGGACTCTACCTTCTGTTTCTAATTAATGTGTTTATAGACATCTTCCCATATAATAAAAATACTCTTTATGTTTAATGAACACATAATAATCTATTATATTGATTTGCCATCAATTGTTTCCTAATCTTTATCAATAAACCAAAAGTTTCTCTTTTTTTTTACTTGTCTTACAGTAATCCCTTTGATCCCTTTACTTTTTATTAAACAACTTTGTGTTTAAATAACTTTGTGTTTATTAACAACTTTGTGTTACTTTACTGTTTAATCCCTTGATCCCTTTACTTTACTTTTTACTTGTTTTTGCTATTACAAACAGCATAGCAATGTACGTTCTTTTATATGTTTTTTTCCCACTTGTCTGCTTATCACTATGAGAAACTTTACGCATCACCTTATTTCGTGAAGGTAGAAATAAGCATTAGGGTATTATTTAAAGTGCTATACATACATATAAACTGTCAGAAATAAATATAAATATATACATTGTGTTATTATGATCCACATACAAATGAATTTCCTTTATATTTCAGCCATCAGTAACAATACCAACCATTAACAACTTTTGATGCTTTGTATGAGATCGGCATTGTGTTTTACATCCATTATTTTATTTACTATTTAATCCATAGAACAACCTTCTTTATCCATTCATTC
Organism: Panthera leo; assembly: GCF_018350215.1. Classification (NCBI taxonomy): domain Eukaryota; kingdom Metazoa; phylum Chordata; class Mammalia; order Carnivora; family Felidae; genus Panthera; species Panthera leo. The sequence goes on from NC_056689.1 coordinate 12,837,965, forward strand.
AACCATCAAATATTTATTGGGCACCATCCACATGTCAGGTATTATTTTATCTGCTTTCATGGAACTTACATTTTACTGTAGAAAATGGTCAATAAACCTGTAAACAAATACGTTTAATAAAATATCAGATAGTGACAAATATCTACCTTTGAGATGAGCTCTATTTTACTTTCTAATCTACATCTTAACATATGAGGGAACTGAGGCTTTGAAAGAAGTATATTTGAGGCTACCCCAGCTCGGTGCTGAAATGCCCTCCCTCTTTTTCAAGTGTGTAGTTGTGAAGACCTCACATTTTCTTACTCAGTATATTGCTCTGCCTCTGAATTAGGATTATCTGCTGCTTAGACAGCATGAAAGCTGCCAGAGATGTAGACATCAGGAAGAATCTACTTAAACTGAAGACGTAGTCTGACAGTATTACTCTTGAATATATCCTGGATATGAATATTTTTTATTTGCTTTGTTTTTGTCTCAAATGCAACCCCACCCACCAACATGTATTAAGTGATAAATACTGAGTACCTGAGATACTGGACAATCTAAAGTGCTATTAAAATATTTAAATATCTTACAGGAGGAGTCGTTAAAACCTATCATAATTTAGTCATATGTAAGTAATGTGTATGGAAGCTATTTATGGAAATTGATACATGTTTTTATCATTTAAAACAAAGGTTCAATTCCAATGAAGGGTTCCATTATTCCTCACCGACCAAGACGTCATTTTGGTTCCTATGGTCAACTTCCGATGCCTTTCCCCTTCAGTCCGTTAAATCAAGATTCGTTCTCCCCATATCCTGGATCCACTACCTGTGTGGTACCTTTCGGAGCAGGTGCAGTGATGATGCAGGAATGACATTCCTAACTGCTCAATCTGAGGAGATACTGCTCAGGGAACGCTTTTGTAGGATTAAATTCCAAATGATGCATATGCACCAAATCATTTCAATAGCAAAGCACTGGAATTACACTCACCTTTCCGATCTCTTCACTTTCATTGGACTGCTTTCCACTATCTCACTTATATATGCTTTTCAAAACTACTTTATAAAATTCAACAATGGGAATTATCTGGAAATAGTAATGTTCTTACTGAAACACGATGTGCTTTAAAAACCTATTGATTATTTTGGAATACAAGGAAGTGCAACAGTATTTGAAAATGTTTTGTCGGAACATTCTGAACTTCCTACATATACCCTTCTAACTCTTTTGTGTTTTTCAGAAAACTCAAACTTTGCCAAACGATGTCCATCCCACTAAGCTATGTCCCTAGCTTCAATATTCTGATTTGGACTTTGAAATCAGAAGTACTGTTGCATTTCTTTAACGAGGGAGAAACGTCACTTTCTCTGAATCATGCTCTTTCCTTTGTATTAGTGAAGATTTATTTCATGGTCCACTAATCAAAACGTTGCAGCAAAAATAATTTCCTTGATCCCTGTTAACTCTGGCATTTGATGTTTTTAATTTATATACTTGAAGGTGCTCGAAAATTTCCCCTTGCTCAGACTGACTCTCTCCTGATGAAAATGCGCTCAGTGGCAAGCGATGAACTGCATGTGATGATGCAACGGAGAATGAGCCAGGAGAACCCCGTGCAGGCATCTGAGACAGAGCTTGCTCAGAGACTACAGAGGCTCACCATTTTAGCAGTTAACAGGATTATTTATCAAGGTGGGACTAGAGGATGAATATGTGCTTGCTCACATATGCACTTAAAAGGGAAATAATTTAAGAGGAAACTGATGAGGTCTCAAAATTGTCAACAGCATTCATTTTTTCATTCGTAACATTTACACTATTAAAAGAATGCATTTGCAGGGTGCCCGGGTGGCTCAGTTGGTTAAGCATCCGACTTCAGCTCAGGTCATGATCTTGCGGTTCATGGGTTCAAGACCTGCATCAGGCTCTGTGCTGACAGCTCAGAGCCTGGAGCCTGTTTTGGATTCGGTGTCTCCCTCTCTGCCCCTCCCCTACTCGTGCTCAGTGTCTCTCTCTCTCTCTCTCTCTCTCTCTCTCTCTGATCTCTCTCTCTCTCAAAAATAAATAAACTTTAAACAAAATTTTTTAAAGAATTTATTTGGAACTAATAGTCTTGAATAAAAGTCTACTTCTTAATGTGTTAAATGCAGGCCTAGAGTGACCATTGAGTTTAAAACAGGACAGCACCTCCAATATATTTTTGTAACTTTTCTTTGAGATAATGGTAGATTCACATACCATTATTAAAAATATTGCAGAGAGATCCCATATCCCGTTTCTCCAGTTCCCCCAGTGGGTTCTGCCAAATTAGAGTTGAGCATCATGACCAGGATACAGACATTTATACAGTCAAGAAGGTGAACGTTTCTGTCACATGCGAGTGCTTCTGTTGCCTTTTGTTTTGTGGGGGTTTTTTGAAGTTTGTTTATTTATTTTGAGAGGGAGGGAGGGAGGGAGGGAGAGCATGAGCAGGGGAGGGGCAGAGAGAGAGAGAGAGAGAGAAGAGAGAGAGAGAGAAAGAGAGAGAAAGAGAGAGAGAGAGAATCTCAGCCCGATGTGGAGCTGAAACCCATGAGAAGAGCAAGAACCACAAGATCATGACCTGAGCAGAAACCAAGAATTCGATGCTTAACCTACTGAGCCACCCAGCACCCCTGTCGCTTTTTTAATAGCCACACCCGCTTTGCTCCCACCTCTACCCCTTCCTTAGTCCCTGGCAACCTCTAATCTCTAATTCCATTTATTTTTTATCATTTCAAGAATTTTACATAAATAGAATCATCCAGTATGTGGCCTTTTAGGACTGGCTATTTTCACTTAGCGTGATTCTCTGGAGAGTCATCCCGGCTTCTGCACATATCAGCAGTTTGTTGCTTCTTTGTTTTGCTGAGTAGTTTTCCACAGTACAGACGTACTGGAGTTTGCCTAGCCATTCACCTTTTGAAAGACCATCAGGGCTGCTTTCCAGTTTTTAGTTACCACAAATAAAGCCAGCTGCTAGAAACAGTTACATGCAGGTTCTTGTGTGAGTGTAAGTCTCCGTTCTCCTGCAATAAGGGAAGTTGTGTGCTGTGTTTTTGTTAAGAAGCTGCCAAATGTTTCAGAATGACTGTCAAATTTTACACTCCCACCGGCAATGTATGAGTGATGCATTTTTCTTCACACCCTTAACCAGTATTTGGAATTGTCACAATTTTTAATTTTCGCTATTCTGATAGATGTCTAGTGATACCACATTGTGGTTTCAATTTGCATTTTTTTTCTAGGGGCTACTGATTTATGTATTTACTTATAAAACAGAATACCTACAGTAACCACTAAAAAGCCATGCAGAGAGATACCCTCAAAAGCACTATCGATAAGTCAAAATGGAATTCAAAAAAAATGTTCAAGTAACCCCAAGAAAACAGGAAGAAGAACATAGTAATTGTTCATCACTAGAAAAGCATAATACATACAAATAAGGCTCTTCTTCTTAACTTTTCCAATTTGTACTTGGGGCAACCGGATCCCAGGCTAAACTCTGAAATTGTACCATTTTTATCACATGCGCAGATTTAATGGTATAGCACATGCACTGAAATGGCTCTGCACATCCAACTAATGTAAATATCACGTGGTCATTATGTTTGGTTTGTACAAGAACCTCGGAGCTTTAATAATTTCACAGTTTAAATCATCTTCGTTAGTAAAGTAAATATTTAGTTCAGAATTGTATGACTTACGTAGGTTTAAATTTCTACATTGTTTTTGATGAATTTACTTTCTCTAGAATATTGTATCTTCTACGTCTAATACACTCGCTGCACATTTATATAGTGACAATGGAATTGGTGATTCCATAGAATATTTTTACCGTTTGTAATGGCTAGTTATCTAACTTTTTATTTTTCCTTTAATTCAAAGAGTTTAATCCAGACATTGTTGACATTTTGAGTACTCCAGAAAATGCGACTCAAAGCAAGACCTCAGTTTCCCAGACTGAAATTTCTGAAGAAAATGTTCATCAGGAACAGCCTTCCATTTTCAATCCATTTCAGAAGGAGATATTCACATACCTGGTAGAAGGATTCAAAGTGTCTATTGTAAGTAAATTAATTGCATGGGACGTGTTCATTTACACAAAAGGAGTAGCTGTTTTATGTGTCTGCTTACTCTTGAATTATTATTATTATTATTATGAATTACTAGGAAGGTTAGGTCTTGGCTTACACATATCTGACACCTTCACAATTGTATAGAGGATGCTAACAAGTATCAGGCTCCATTCATCACTGACACGCTTAGGTTTCTGTGGGCTACATACGCTCGACCCCAGGGGAAAAATCAGTCTGTACCCTTTAGAGATACCGAAAGCCAATCTTATTCTAGCGGAACTCATAAATCATGATTCTGCCAGTCTCTAAATCTAAGCTAGATTGGGGTGTCTGCAGGTTTTATTTAGAACCAAATGATTTACCCGGGGCCCTCAGGACTGGGGGTAATTGGAGAGCCAGCTCCAAAACTCAGAATAAACTCTGAAATGTACTGATTCCAGTTTTAAACCAGATAGAGGAGATTTGATCAGGATCAGGTTAGCCTCCAGTGGGCCACCGTTGAAGCAGCTTGTCTGGTTATTTGTCAAGGAACATTGATGGTCATATTGATGCTCAGTTTATATGTAGTTGTCAGTTTGCGACCGTTTTGCTCAGTATTTTAATATTCTTTATAATGAATCTTTCTCTTTCATATTGTAAAATCAGTCAATCTATTGTTCTTTTGATGGTTCTTTTTTTTTTTTTTTAACGTCTAAGCCCTAGGTAATTTAAATGACTTTAGCTTCTTAATCCATCTCTCTCTTTTTTAAAAAAAATACAAGTGATATAAAATTTCCTATTTTAACCATTCTTAAAGGTATAATTCATTAGTGTTAAGTGCATTCACATTATTGTGCAATTATTACCACTGTCCATCTCCGAAACTTTTTTATTATCCCAAACTGCTCTGTACCCATTAAACAACAGCTCCTCATAACCCCTCCCCCAGCCCCTGATAACGACTGTTAAATTTTCTGTTTCTATGAATTTAACTTTCTAGACACCTCATATAAGTTACAATATTTCAGACAATATTTGTCCTTTTGTGTGTGGCTATTTCATTGAGCGTGGTATTTTCAAGTTCATGTTGACGCATGTGTCAGAATTTCATTCCTTTTTAAGGCTTAATAATATTCATTTTATGTCTATATTACGTTTTGTTTATCCATTCATCCATCGGTGGGCATTTGGATTGTTTCCACCTCTTGGCTGTTTTGAGCACTGCTGTTATAAATGTTAGTATAACCACCCGTTTGTAGGGATGTATGTGTCATCCTAATTTTGACTACTGAAAAAAACATCTACAAAAAAACATGTCCCATGATCTTCTTTAGGGCTCTGAGAGGTTAGTATATTATTGCTTAGGAAGTCTGATCCTAATGCATTCTTGTTTTGCTTGAAGGGTTCAAGTAAAACCAGTGGTTCCAAGCAGCAGTGGACTAAAATCTTATGGTCTTGTAAGGAAACCTTCAGAATGCAACTTGGCCGACTCCTGGTCCATATTGTGTCACCAGCCCACTCTTCTCAAGAGAGAAAGCAAATTTTCGAAATAGTTCGTGAACCAAATCATCAGGAAATACTGCGAGACTGTCTTAGTCCATCCCTGCAAGTAAGTTATCTCAGTACTTCGTAAGTAAAAACTAGCGGTGAAATAGGGGCGCCAGGGTGGCTCAGTTGGTTGAGCGTCCGACTTCTGCTCAGGTCATGATCTCGTGGGCTGTGACCCGTGTTGGGCTCTGTGCTGACAGCTCAGAGCCTGGAGCCTGCTTAGGATTCTGTGTCTCCCTCTCTCTTCCCCTCCCCTGCTCATGTTCTGTCTCTCTCTCTGTCTCTCTCTCTCTGTCTCTCAAAAAATAAATAAACATTAAAAAAAACCGTAGTAGTGAAATATAAAATTGTTCAAAACAAGAACTGACATTAAACTATTTTCATGCCTAAATATGGTTTTCTTACCAAACAAGTATCACCTGAGATCTTTCTTCAGCTACTCTATGCCAAACTTAGACTGACCTCCCCGTTTCCTTCCCATTCCTTATTCCAGTGCTTAAATTAAGAAATTCTGTATCTAAGCTCTTAAAAGATGCTTTGTGGTTTGTTACTAAATCTTCAAATGTTTTCTTTGTGTTCTCTTTTTAAAAGCATTATATTATCCATGAAACATCTAAATGGAGTAGCTCAAACAATAGTATATGTAGTATATTTCCAAAAATACTTGCAGTAAGTTAAAATTTTTAAAAATGTGTTGATCATTTGGAATGATCAAAATTGACATACTTAAAAGAATTTCAGTCTATAAATTCTAACACTTAAAGAGTGATAGATGGAGAGTTTAAATGGTACAACCATTTTAAAGAGCTGTTCAGCAGTTTCTTATAAAATTAAACATACATTTAACCTGTGACCCTAAAATTTCATTTTTAGATATTTACCTAAGAGAAATTAAAACATATGTCCATAAAAAGACTCGTATAAGAATATTCATGTCAGCCTTTTTACTAAAAGCTGCAAACTTGTCAATCACCAAGAGAATGTATAACCAAATCGTGATATATTTATATAAAAGACTTTATACAGCAATAAGAAGAAACCAACTACGGATACACCTACCATTACGAATGAAGCTCAAAGACATTGTATGGACTAATAGGACAACCAAATGTAAAAAAGCCCACATTTCTGTGATTCTGTTCATATGAAGTCCAAGAACAGGCAAAATGAAGATAATGTGACAGAATTCAGGACAGTAGTAGTGTCTGTCAGGAAGGGGGAGGGAGAATGAGTTGATTGGAAGGAGGCATTAGGAGACTTTCTGGGGCAATAAAAATGTACTATATCTTATTTGGGGTAGTGGTAAATGGATGTATGCAGTTGTCAAAACTCGGAAATGAACACTTAATATCTGTATGCTTTACTGTATTAAATTATACGCCTATAAATACAGTAATCGATGCTACATACAGACAGGTATCCCTTTTACTACCTGGGAAACTCATATATCAAGAACCAAAAGGTTATAGTTTTGAAGTGGTGCTTTTACCTGGTCTTTCTAATGCTAAGATTCTCTCACGTGCCCTCAGGGCATTGTCTTCCCTCTCCCAAGGCAAAAGCACATCCAGCCCACAGTCTCCTTCCGTGGAGAATTCGCAGTGATGTTCCTTCAAGCCTTTATACTCCACAGAGTTACCATCCATCAAAACACAGCCCGGATGTTGACAGTCCTCCTTCCCCCACCCCCGTTCCCCTTTTCTGTTACATCATCTCTGTCAGTGGTGTCTTTATGAAGTTCAGCTTGGAACCACGGTTGAGTTTTTCCTCTCCCTTGAATCCATTTCATCACCAAGAGCAGTCATTTATTTAGTTGTGTCTTTAACTATTTTCTTCCCGCCTCATCCTAATTCAAACTTCCACCTCTTGTGCTCAGATCCTTACAATAACCTCCTGTCCACCTCAAGACCACATTATTTTACCTGGTTTTTAAGTTTATTATGGAAACTTTCAAACATACCTAAAAGTTGGGAGAAATCAGAGACCCGCATGACCATTACCGAGCTTTAATTTTTCATTGTAGTGCTTTGAAATAAATTTCAGGTATCAAATCATTTCACCTGTGAATACCTTTACCTTTACATCTCTGATTGATAAGGACTTTTAAAAAATTTATCACACTCAAGGGGCGCCTGGGTGGGTCAGTTGGTTAAGTGTCCGACTTCTGCTGAGGCCATGATCTTGCGGTTCGTGAGTTCGAGCCCCACTTGGGGCTTGGTGCTGACAGCTCAGAGCCTGGAGCCTGCTTCGGATTCTGTGTCTCCCTCTCTCTCTCTGCCCCTACCCCCCTCCCAAAATAAAAAAAACATTAAAAAAATTTTTTTTTAGTTTATCACATCCGATAATCCATTCTAACAGTAATCTAATCGAATAATCTAATACTCAGTGATTAAATTTTCCCAATTTTCTTAGAATTTTTGTAATAGTTTGCTGGATTATGGATCCAGACAAGGCCAGCCCACATAAAGTATTTGTTTGAAGTATGTTAAATCTTTTTAATCCATGGTGATTACCCTCCCCAACCATTTTTTAAAATGTCATTTATGTGTTAATGAAACTGGGTCATTTTTGTAGAATTTCCCATATTCTGGATTTAGCTGATTGTATCCTTTAGGATACCGGTTTAGAGGCTTGACTAGATTCCTGCTCTTGATTTCATATTTGGTTTTGTGTTTGTTTTTTTAAAAGACTATTAAGAGTACTTTGCATTTTCCATTACAGCATAGCAGGAGACAGAGAATGTCTAGTTGCCCTGGTTTTCCAGACGTTGTCAGCCTGCTCCATTCATTATAAAGTTCACCCTCAATCTTTAACCTAATAGTTTTAGCTGCCACCGATGATCGTTGCCAAGATCCACTTTTCCGTTAGGAGTTGTAAAATCGTGATCTCTCAGGGTTTCTCATTCCACCAGCATCTCTTAGCACTAATTCTTCTGTAAGGAGGGATATTCTCTTATCATCTATTTGGTGACCCCAAAATGTAGTCTGTCGGAAGGGTCAGGTAAAAGCTTGTTTCTTTTCCCTGTTTATTAATTTTTAGAATAATGAGTTGGTGCCCTAACAACCTCCAGTTTTTGTCTTTGTTTTTATTTTTGAGGTGTCATTATGAAATCAGGTATTTTTCATACATGTTATGAGTAGTTTCAAACCTTTCCAGTTATTATTCCATTTTATATTCAAATTAACACCTCTGTAGATTCAAGTTGTTGTGTTCTTTTAACATAGCCTTTTCAATTTTTATCAAGTCAATGCGATTAACTTCTTTGCTTTCTGGAACACAAGAATGTCCTGACTCATCTTGCACATTCCTTCCCAGATCTGGAAGCAGACTTCTCCCCAAGAAGACTCTGTTTCCTTTTCATGAGATAATGGTATTTAGAAATAACAAATCTAGGGGTACCTGGGTGGCTCAGTCAGTTAAGTATCTGGCTTCTGCTCAAGTCATGATCTCACTGTTCATGAGTTGGAGCCCCATGTCGTGCTCTGTGCTGACAGCTCAGAGCCTGGAGTCTGCTTCTGATTCTGTGTCTCCCACTCTCTCTACCCCTTCCCCGCTCATGTTCTGTCTCTCTCTGTCTCAGAAATAAATAAACATTAAGGAAAAAAATTTAAAAAAAAAAGAATAGCGTTAAAAATGTTTTAGAAATTACAAATCTGGGGACTAAGTACCTTCATTTCTGCTTGGTTGTCATTTCTTCTCAGCTAGGACAAAGCTAGGAAATACATATTATTTTAGAAAGAAAAATGAATCATGAGTTCATACTGATATTTTCACATTTTCTTGAATTTCATATTTGTATTTCCTTTTATTCATGTGGATAATCTTGATTCCTGAGGCCATCAGGACACTTACTTGCTCTATCTTTTTTGCTCTGTATATATAACGTTTTCAAAATAAGATGACCAACATTATCACTAATAACAAGCCCAGTGAATGCAGATTAAGAATTCTTCATGATTCTCTTGTCCTTAGTGTACCATGAAAATATGGTATTGTAAAAGCACTTCAAATAATTTTCTGTATTCGATTATGCCACCAACTTCATCTAACTAGTGATGTTCTTTTTTTTCCCATTGGTTTTCCATTTTTAGGGATTCCATTGGGTTTTATTTGTTCAACTTTGTTTTTAATTATGTGAAATGTCTATCTGGTTCCAAAATCAAAGCTGAAACATGGCACATTCAGAGAGGGTGTACACACAGACACAGTGTATATATTATCCCCCCTTCTCAACACAGAGAAAGATAGCGAACTATGCACACTCTTCTGCCCTTTAAACAGTACCTCACAGAGATCATTTCATAACAGTGTTTAGGGACCTTCTTGTGCCTTTTAGAGCTGCCTACAAGCTCCATTTGGAATTTGCTTGATTTTTAAAGCCCAACGCCTCTCTTCTGTCGTTATTACTTGAGTCTGATTAATTCCTCAGTCTGTAGCTCCTCCTCTTTTAAGATCGGCTCATCTTTGTCTCTTGTCACCTCTGCCCATCCTATGTATCCTTACTGACATGCTGCTCTATTCATGCTGTCTGCTCAGCACGAAGGACCTTCCCTCCTCTCCTTGTCCGTCTGTATACCCGTCTGTCAATTTCTCCATATGCCCGTCGCCCTTGCCCCACCTTCAAAACGTTCCCCCCTTTCTTCAGTCCATTCAGAGCTCTTCCTTCTTAGACACATCCCTGAAAATTTTATTTTCACACATTTTAGTGTTTTATTATTTTCTAAGGATTTGTGTTTAATAGATTCATTTCCTTAAATCAGTATTTTGAGGTCTGAAAATTCTGAAAACAAGACTTTTCCTTTTTGCATCCATCCCTAATAACACCTTTTCTAGACCCAGGAACTACAATCAATAAATTATTGATCAGGTGTTAGCATGAGATTCTAGAAACACCTTAAGTGTCTAAGAAAATTATGTGGTTTTTTTGGATATTCAGGATGAATAAAAACATTTTTTATAGTTTTTCAAGGTGATTTGAGAATGTCACTGAATACTGAACTAAACTATTTTTATTTAAAAAAAAATTTTTTAATGTTTATTTATTTTTGAGACAGGGAGAGACAGAGCATGAACAGGGGAGGGGCAGAGAGAGAGGGAAACACAGAATCTGAAACAGGCTCCAGGCTCTGAGCTGTCAGCACAGAGCCCGACGCAGGGCTCGAACTCACAGACCGTGAGATCATGACCTGAACCGAAGTCGGACGCTTAACCGACCGAGCCACCCGGGTGCCCCGAACTAAACTATTTTTAGATTACATCAAGAGCATTACCTTTAAGACACACATATGAAAATAGCCTAGCCATTTACTATTTCTCTTTATTTGCCAACTCTTCTGGCCTTTTACTCGTAGAGTGTCTGTTCTTTTTTCTCTTTTGGTCAGGTAGCAGCTGTCTCCTGACTAAATTAAAATGTTGCATTAAAATGAGCTTTGCTATTTCCATCATCGCATATGTTCATCTTACGTTTTTTGGGAAATGACACAATGCGATTCAGTGTGTTAATTTAAATATCACCCACGATGTAAGAGTTCTCAAGTTCATTTGTTGACATTTAATACTGTTCACAGTTTAAAATGTCATAAAGCCAAATGTAGTGGTATTTGTATCAGTGTAAATTTGTAAAAAGTAAAATTCTGCATGTTTCACTTGTTGGCATAATTAATGTTGAAATAACACATAGTGTACACGTAACAGTTAGGTGTAAGATCTATAGCACGGAAGGCCACTTAAAATAGGTGTAGGTTTACGAAAGACAGTTGTCATTACCTTGAGTAACATTCTCATTTCGGTTATAGGGCAGTTCATAAAAGACTGGCCTAGATCAACCCTTCTCTGGACATGCACAGACCACTGAGTGCTGAGGTCTCACTGGTTTTAGAGTTTTTCACCTTTGTGTCCCTTAGGGAGTAATGAGTACTTATAAGCTAATCCAAAAACGAGTTTTGTTCTGGAAGTTTCACCAACTTCTATTCCACCAACCAGAAATCAAAGGAGAAAGAATAAATAAGCATAATTCTCTTACCTGAAGGTTCAGAGGAGAGTTTCCCTTCCAGTTCATTTTTTTTTTTCTCTGAGAACTAGGAAATAGTTTCCTTTATCCCAAGATTATTTCCTATATTTCTTTAGCAAATCCCCTCCAAAAAATTTTCCGCCAAAGCTCATTTGCTTGTTTTTCTTTTCCTTCTTTTCTTACTTCTTTTCTTTTTCTTTCTTTTTTCCTTTACCCTTTACAATGAAAATTTTCAAATATCATAAGAAAAATAGAGAATAGTATAATGAGTGTTAACATATAGCCATCACTTAGATTTAACAATTGGTAGTATTTTTATCGTATTGACATCATTTCTGTTTTGAAGTATTTTAAAGTAAATTACAGAAATCTTTTTCAAAAGACATTTTCTTACATAACCATAACATCATCGTACCTAACAAAATTAGTTTACACCGTAAGGTCATCATATTTTCAATGCATAACCAAATTTTTTCGATTGTCCCCAACATGTCTCTTGCAGCTTCTTTATTCAAACCCAATGCCACCAAATAAATCTAGTATATAATTTAACTTAACCACTATGAAACAATTTAAATGTAAGAAATAAAAATACCGTATGACTTAAAAAAGTGTTTCTTTTTCTTAAAGCATGGAGCCAAGTTAGTTTTGTATTTGTCAGAGTTGATACATAATCACCAAGATGAATTGACTGAAGAAGAACTAGGCTCAGCGGAATTGCTTATGAATGCTCTAAAACTGTGTGGTCATAAGTATCTACCTCCCAGTGCAACAACAAAAGCAGACCTTATCAAAATGATCAAAGAGGTGAGTCAGTGAAATCATAAGACACGGTTTTCTAAGGAGATCCCACTGAATGTAGTTAAAGAGTGAAAGATTTTTTTATTGTGGAATATCATTTATGATGAACTTTATTGAAATGATGTTTTTTTATTATGAGAGAATAAATAGGCTATTGCAAGGAGGGTTTTATCCTCTGTTGTCATCCTCATCCCTTTTCGGTAGCTTTCGGTGAAGGAAAGATTTTTATAGTGACGAGCAAGTCGAAGCATCCGCCTTGAAACAAATAAGGAAGCAAGCACCTGGGGCATTAGGTCTGGCAGCCCATTTAATTCTCCCACCCCAATATCTGTGCCCCAGATTGTGTAGAAGCAAAGGGAAATTATAAAATTATTTTTGTGGCTATTGTATTTTAATATTCTGGTCTCCTGGGGACATTATTTTTTTCCTTTATTAACTTGGTTTTAAAATTAGTTTGTTGGGGGGCACCTGGATGGCTCCGTTGGTTAGGCATCCGACTTCGGCTCAGGTCATAATCTCGCAGTTCGTGGGTTCGAGCCCCGCGTCAGGCTCTGTGCTGACAGAGCCTGGAGCCTACTTCGGATTCTGTGTCTCCCTGTCTCTCTCTCTGCCCCGCCCCCCCCCGCCCCTCCCCTGCTCATGCTCTCTCAAGAATAAATAAACATTAAATAAAATGAAATGAAATTAGTTTGTTGGCCTTTGTGCCAGTGTTAAATGATAAACAATTAGTTTTATAGTGCATATTATTGTCCAAATCTTTTAGGAACAAAAGAAATATGAAACTGAAGAAGGTACGAATAAAGACACCTGGCAGAAAACAGTTAACAATAACCAACAAAGGTAGGATTTTATGTGTTCTAAAAGTCATGCCTTTCTGAATCCACTAGATTTCACGCATACTTTTAGTTTTCAAGTATCATGCTTCCATAGCTCTTTAACGTCCCACTTAGGCTTCACTTACGAGCAGCCTTGCTTGTTTATTTAGTCTCTTTCAGCGTCTGGATTCAAAATCAAAGGATATATCTAAGATCGCTGCAGATATCACCCAGGCAGTATCTCTCTCCCAGGGAATTGAGAGGAAAAAGGTGATCCAGCATATCAGAAGCATGTACAAGGTAGATCTGAGTGCCAGCAGACACTGGCAGGAGCTTATCCAACAGCTGACGCATGATAGGTAAGCAGAGTGGGCCTTTGTTGTTTTATATGGTGATGTCAGACACTATTTCCATTTCAGAATAAAGATTCACAGCATTATTTCATTAGTTGAAATATTTTCTGTTTAATCACTTGTGATTTATTTCATCATGAAATAATGAAATCTATATATAATCCTGTAAGAATCTTTTTTTTTTTTTTTTTAATTCTTAGGGACAAGGCGGGGGCGGGTGGGCAGGGATAATGAGAAAGTGAGGCATTAGCTCTTCCAGATAATAAAATCTATATGTTGACTTTAATTTTAAAATATAACCTTTGCAGAAGAATAGAGAAATCACTGAAACGGGATAGTTGGGAAATAGATCTTTTTCTAGGTAAGACTTTAATAAATCAAACTTAGAAGATGCATCACAGATCATGAAAAGAGGAAAATTAACGTGTTCTCTAAATTTGGTTAAGATTACTGGTTAGCATGACTTGGGGTGCTAAAATGGACTAAACATTATACACTAAAGAAAATTCCAGGTGAGCAAAAGAATTAAATTCATTAAGTTTATAAAGTGGAAGAAAATGGGGCATTTATCAACTCCGATAGATGGATAACTTTTTAAGCTCAAACACAATAGAACAAACTACCAAGAAGAAACAAATAGATTTGAGGGGCACCTGGGTGGCTGAGTCAGTTAAATGACGAGCTTCAGCTCAGGTCATGATCTCAAGGTCCGTGAGTTTGAGCCCTGCATCGGGCTCTGTGCTGACAGCTCAGAGCCTGGAGCCTGCTTTGGATTCTGTGTCCCCCTTCTCTCTCTCTCCCCCTCCCCTGCTCATGCTCTATTTCACTCTGTCTCTCAAAAATAAATAAATGTTAAAAAAAAAAAAAAAAGAAATAGATTTGAGCTTTAATTTTTTCCAGTGTATTTAATAACTATAACAACAGCAACAAAACGAAAATTTATTTTCAGCAAATCAGAATTAACTTTTTTTTACTTTTTTGTAAGTTTGTTTATTTTAAGAGAGAGAGAGCACAGAAGGGGCAGAGAGAGAGAGAGAGAGAGAGAGAGAGAGAGAATCCCAAGCATGTTCCACACTGTTAGCGCAGAGCCTGATGTGGGGCTCGAAATACACGAGCCATGAGATCGTGACCTGAGCTGATGTTTAACTTACAGAGCCATCCAGGTACCCCCACAGAGTTAATATTTTTATGGTTTTAAAAACTCATGCCAACTTAAAGGTAAATTGTAAGATCTGAAAAGTTTGAGCAAAAGATGTGATCACACTTTTCTACATAAGACAAATAGAATTAATAAACAGGAAAATATTCCATATGGCCAGAGACTAATTTGATTTTTTAAAACCTTGAAATATTACCATATCACCATAAAATATGGTACAAGCCATATTTTACCTTTTCTGTTATAAAGTTTTTTAGGTGCTAATACCCAGAGCAGGAAGAAATGTATATCGTAGCCCATGGTCAGAGGTCCGGTGGCTTTGCACACTTTGACAGCATGTATCAGGAATCCTGTAACCGTTTTATTTCTAGCTCCAGTTACCCTATTTTGGTGATTCTGTCCTAAGGAAAATATTCAAAATATATAAAGGCAGTAAATGTAAAGGTTTTCATCTCTGTATTGTTTATGCTAGTGAATGAACTGGAAACAAGTATATAATAATGGCAAAATTGCTAAATACATTATGATGCACCCCCTCCATGCATTAGTCAGCCATTTTCCATGGTGACAATGAAGATTAAAGTATGTCCAGTGAAAGAAGAAAGGGTATAGAAATGTATATATGTAATAATTATAACTGCAATTTTTAAAAATGAAAAAAAAATAATTTCTACCAGAAAGTGGTATGTTTAGGGTAGTAGGATTAAGGGCGATTTTTTTTCTCTTATCTATGTCTGAAAATATATTCAATACGGTTCTCTATTTTTTCATTTAAAATATTAACTTATTTTGAGGGCGACTGGGTGGCTCAGTTGGTTAAGTGTCCAACTCATGATTTGGGGTCAGGTCATGATCTCACAGTTTGCAAGCTCACGCCCCACATTGGGTCTGCACTGACAGTGTGAAGCCTGCTTAGGATTCCCTCTCTCTCTCTCTCTCTCTCTCTCTCTCTCTCTGCCCCTCCCCCACTCGCATATGCACCCAAGTGCACTCTCTCTCTCAAAATAATTAAGCATTTTTTATTAAAAATTAAAATAAAATATTAACTTTTTTTAAACATCTTAAGAAATATGGCTTGTACTACAAAAATGAACCAATTTATTTGTTAGATAGTAGGCAAAATGGGAAATATAGAAACTTAACTTGTAAACGGATTTTTTTCTTTATCTAGCCATATTAAGTCCAATGTACTGCTAAAGCATGCATGTTGCTAAAGCAGAGTAGTCATGATATATCTTTTTAAAAATTTATGAGGAACAAGAAACTAGAGGCAGAGTGTGCCTCCAGGCGGGGACCAGGAGGCCGGGGTTCAGGAGCAGAAGGACATTTACTTTTTATATGATTCTATTTTCTATGCTTTCTATCTTATTCTATGGTCTATGTTTATGCACTTCCTAGTCTAATTACGTGAGCAGCTGAGGGTTTTAACTGAATAGATCACTTTTGATTATTTAATTTCTGTAAGGATTTTATTTACAGCTCCACGTACTATAGATTAAAACACTTAAAACATTCTTTTATTTCCCCTGGCAGAGTGGCCTGGTATGATCCCCTGTACTATCCAACTTCCTGGCAACTGGATCCAACAGAAGGACCAAATCGAGAGAGGAGACGTTTACAGAGATGTTACTTAACTATTCCAAATAAGTATCTCCTTCGGGATAGACAGAAATCAGAAGGTAATAATGACTTCTTGACTCAGCATCCAAATGTAGCAGATAACTGTAGTTATCAGATAAAGATAATACCTACTTTTTTCCTTAGCAGATGTGGTCAAACCACCACTCTCTTTCCTGTTTGAAGATAAAACTCACTCTTCTTTTTCCTCGACCGTAAAAGACAAAGCTGCAAGTGAGTCTATAAGGTAAGTGTGAATCCATAAGATGTTCTCTCTTTTGTTGAAGGAGTCAGAAAGACTTTAATAGTTTATTGTAGGGGCGCCTGGGTGGCTCAGTCAGTTAAGCTCTGATTTCAGCTCAGGTCATGGTCTCACGGTTCATGGGTTCGAGCCCCACATTGGGCTCTGTGCTGACAGCTCAGAGCCTGGAGCCTGCTTCGGATTCTGTGTCTCCCTCTCTCTTTGCCCCTCCCCTGCTCACGCTCTGTCTCTCTTTCTCTCTCTCTCTCAAAAATAAATAAAACATTAAAAAAAATTTTTTTAAATAGTTTATTGTAGTGTTTGTGTAATATTTGTTTTAGATAATTGCTGGGGTTTTAGGAAAGGCCCTAAATATGGCTCAAGAGAGGACACAGTCGAATGGCTAAAATCCAAAAGGAAAAGACATCCTCGATGGCGAGGACTCACTGGGCTTCAGTCACCGTGCTCTGGCCCTTGTCTGCACGTGTGTATCTTGGCAGTTGACTGGTCCTAAGGTCTCTGTGAAATGGGTATGGTTTCCGCATGACGCCATCTAACGGTGACTGAAGGTCCAAATTTTAGTTCCTCGTCTTACTAGATGTCTGATCTTGGGCAAGTTACTTAGCCTTCCTGTGTCCATGTCCGTATCTGTTACATGAGGAAGGGAATAACGCCCAAAGTACCAGAGTATTGTTGAGTATTAAATGGGTCCTTGTATGTTAACGACACGTTATCATTATGACACCAATGATAATTGCCCTGCCCGTTTGTTTATTAGATGAAAACCTGAGATTCGAAGGAGGTGAGTTCCTTGTCTAAAGAGGAGAAGAACTTTTCTGAGTCTAAATCCCGTTTTTCCTAGAATACTAGGATGCTTTCATGTGTTTGAAATACCGGAGGCATGACCCAATGTTTGCATAATTACTAGAAAATACAAAATATTAAAGTTTCTCCTAAAAAACTGAATGCCTATATCCTGTATACATGGCACAGGAATTCTGAGCCTTCTCTAAAAATTTCATTTTCTCCTCTACCAGAATGTTAAAATACAAGATAATATTTTCACGTGGGTTTAGGCAAGACGTCTCATGCTTTTGAAACTCTAGTGTGCTGGGCTGAAATCTTTAACTTGATAAATAAAGCTTATACTATATACTTTCTAAAATTGGTCAAAACATTTAATCATAGTAATTTTATATATGTTTTGACAGAGTGAATCGAAGATGTATCAGCGTTGCACCGTCTAGAGAGACAGCTGGTGAGCTGTTACTAGGTAAGTCACATTTTGAAGAGTTTTACACATATTCACCCTGCCTTATTTTATTCTTAGACAATTTGAAGCATTGTTTGGTAGAATGCCATTGGATCAAATAAACTCTCTCTAACATCACATCGGTAATTTTTCCTTAACATTATATGACTTACAAATGTCAGGAAGTGGCAATCTTATTTTCTAAAAAGCACATGAATAGCCTTTTAATTTTTATAAAGTTGACTTTTTTCATAAGTACACATTTTTGTATTTAAACATTCCTTTTATTGTATATCAATTTTGATTTTTAAAGTGAGGCATTATCGATATACTCACATGCCTACTGTTTTAAAAGATACACCTGTGCATAAGAAATATATCCACCTTGAGATAGTTCATAATTTATACTCCCTATTGTGCTTCTGAGAGAAAGGCCAAGGTTGTCAATCCTTGGATATCTGTATAATTACATTCAGTGAGAAATCTTTTCCTCAAGATATGAAGGAATAAAGTTGTACCACTAGATCTCTGTTCCCTTAAAGAACTAATTTGTATACTACAGGCCAGTTGTTTTCTTAAAGCCTGGTCTCCAGGTCAAGAACATCAGCATCACATGGGAACTTCTTAGAAATGCTCATTCTTGGGCCCCGGCCCACGCCTATCGAGTCAGAAACTCTCTGGCACCCTCAGAAATCTGCATTTCATGAGCCCTCCAGCAATTCTGACGTACCCTCCAATTTGAGGGTCGTAGACTGAAGCTACAGTCTCCAAGGCTCAACATGCAGAGCTTCAGGCTGGCCAGGACTAAGCACTGTGGTCACAAGGATGAAGGTGATTCCCTTCTCTGAGCCAACAGTGCTCAGTGCTCACGGGTGACCGGCACACAGGGCGGAGCCCCAGAGAAATTCCCACCATTTGGATACGTGGTGTAGGGACATGTGCTAACACAGCCAGCCTATAAAGCAGAGAAAACTGGGGGCTGTCTTCTAAGGTCTATTCTGCCCTATTGAGTGTTTAAATAAAAATTAAGTCTTCCTCTTAGACTAGAAAATTTGTTTACAAGTTGACTTCAGTTAATGTGTGAGAAAATAAAATTAATGTATTAGTCATATAAGAAGAGTACCAATAATAAATGGCCAACATTTTTTTAACACTGAGTGCCAAACACCGTTATAAGCATTTTACATACATTCTAATTTAATTCCCACATTAACCCTGTGAAATAAAGTCCGCTTCCTCCACCCCTCTTTTAAAAAATTATTTTAGGGGTTTTTGTTTTGTTTTGATTTGAGAGAGAGAACATACGTGTGTGCGTGAGTGCGGGCAGGGAAGGTGCAGAGCAAGAGGGAGAGAAAGAATCCCAAGCAGGCTCCACACCGTCAGCACAGAACCTGACATGGGGCTTGATCTCCCCACCATGAGGTCATGTCCTGAGCCGAAATCAAGAGTCAGACGCTTAACTGAGCCACCCAAGCACCCCACACCCCTTTTTTTTTATTAAGTAAAGACACAAAGAAGTTAAACAACTTGCCCAAAATCTCTTGGATACCATTAAAAAATATTTATTGAGGGGCGCCTGGGTGGCTCAGTCAGTTAAGCATCTGACTTCAGCTTAGATCATGATCTCCCAGTTCATGAGTTTGAGCCCCACATCAGGCTCTGTGTGCTGACAGCTCAGAGCCTGGAGCCTGCTTCAGATTCTGTATCTCCCTCTCTCTCTGCCCCTCCCATGCTCATGCTCTGTCTCTCTCTCTCTCTCTCAAAAATAAACATTAAAAAATATATATTTATTGAGCGACAGGAACTGTTTCTGGGTGTTGGGATTTTAATTCAGGCCAATTGACTCCAGAGGTCATATTTGTAATCAAAAATGATAATAGTGCACATACAGTTTTAAACTCATATCCCATTACTTCTATAGGTAAATGTGGAATGTATTTTGTGGAAGATAATGCTTCTGATACAGTTGAAAGTTCGGTGAGTAGAGGCTTAAGTTTGCACCTATATAAACCTAGACAAATTTCCAAAATGTATAAATTCGTTATAACTGGCAAACAGGTAGAACTAGGAGAGTTCATATATTGTCACTCTGGTGTGCAGATTGGTCTTAATTCCAAACCTTTTCTTTTAAAGATATTTTTAAAAAGACCATACCATCTCCTCTGGCTTACAGTCTGACCTCATAGCAGTTAGTATTATGATTTAGATTCTAATGTGCTCCTGTTAAAACAGCGAGCAAAGGGGAAAAAGAGAGAGAGAGAGAGACAAACCAAGAAACAGACTCTTAACTATGGAGAACAAACTGATGGTACCAGAGGGGAGGTGGGGGGGGGGGGGGGATGGGGGAAATAGGGGATGGGGATTAAGGAGGGCACTTGAGATGGGCACAGGGGCTGTAGGGAACAGTTGAATTAGTATATTGTACACCTGGAACAAATTATAACATGGTATGGCAATGAACTGGAATTAAAAGAAAAACTTTAAAAACTACTTTGAAAAATAAAATGAAAATGAAAACAATAAAGTGCTCCTGTTATTTTAATTAATTTATTTAATTTATTCCTTCTATCACTGTTCTCAATAGCAACAAAAAACTACTCCCTGCCACTCCCAATTCACTATCAAATATATTTACCTTCACAAAGAAAGGAAAATGTTGTAAAATTGAATAACTTAACTAATCCTGATAGTCACATGTCTTGGTATCATAATTTTTATTCTACTGGAAGTACTGATATAAATCAGAAAATTACAGAAATGACTCTTAGCTCACATATTTTGTGTGTGTGTATATATATATATATATATATATATATATATATATATATTCACATATTTTTATCCATCTGAATCAGTTTGTAGACCATTAAAATATTGTTTAGAGATCCCCGTAGTAAGAGAAATAGGCTTTTTGTTTCAGAAAATTTCTAAGACCAGGAATTCCTAAAGATATACTAAATAAGAATACATATGGTTTAATAGTGAATACATATTTTATTTCAAAAAATAATGAGCTAAAACATAACATTTTGCTGTAAAATAAATAATATGAAAAAAGTCATGAAAATATTTAATATAGCCCCCAAAATTGAGTAGGCATTCTTTAGTGTGATTTATGTAGCAATTGCCACAGCATTTATCCCAGCTAGTAAAAGTATGGTCACATTATTTTTCAAGATGTCTCTTTTTAGCAACCAGGGAACTTAATAGTTGATACACGAGCCAACACTTTTCTGGATCCAAAAGATGACATTTCCCCCTTTTAAAACTCTCCTAAAAATACTCTTGTTTTTTAATAGTTTGAAAGATCCTTCTTTTCTCTGCTTTTATAATATTTGTTTCTACTTTCTATGTGACATTTGCTGTCTTGCATTTTATTTTATTTTTTTAATGTATATTTTTAATGTGTATTCATTTTTGAGACAGAGAAAGAGCACAGGCAGGGGAGGGGCAGAGAGAGAGGGAGACACAGAATCCCAAGCAGGCTCCAGGCTCTGAGCTGTCCGCACAGAGCTCGACACGGGGCTCAAACTCAAGAACATTGAGATCATGACCTGAGCCAAAGTCGGACACTTAACCGACTGAGCCACCCAGGCGCCCCTGCTGTCTTGCCTTTTAAATGTTTGTACAAGTATCTTGTGCCCCCTTTTCATCTTACACAGATGTATTTCATGCAGAGCACTTAGCAGAGCACCTTGCTCGTAGACGCTTAATTAACATCTGCTGAACTGAATGAATGAACGGATATGGAAGCACAATAAGAAGGAATTCAGTTTTATATATGAGAATATTACATTTTCATTAAAGAGTTTAATTTCATTTGTAATTATCTACTACCCCTGCTTCTAAAAGTCAGTTGGGATCTAGCACAATAGTATAGCACACATACAACAGAGCAATTCAAATTTTAAAAATTTCAAATAAGATTTTAGAAGGATGAAGAGCCTGGGATAAGTCATTTGCAATTGCTTTCTAAATTTCGCTCTGAGCCCCTGTTCCAACACAACAGAGAAAGTCAATGCAGTTTTCCAAAAGGGAAAATTGATGAAAACAAACCAACCTCGGATGCAGGTTAATTTGATGTGATAAATCCTAACTAGTTTTAAACTTTCGTAGGAGCTTTTACCATGATTTTTCTATTAAAAGCATTGAGTAACATAATTCACATATTCAACTGCAATTTGCAAAAGATTTAGACAAATTGTTTTAAAAGTTTTCTTCATTTTGTACTTTGAGAAGGGCCCAGTGATGGTAAAAAAATATGGGACCTATGGAGGTGCGTAGGTGGCTCAGTTGGTTGGGTGGCTGACTTCAGCTCAGGTCATGATCTCACAGTTCGTGAGTTCCATTCCCACTTCGGCTCTGTGCTGACAGCTCAGAGCCTGGAGCCTGCTTCGGATTCTGTTTCTCCCTGTCTCTCTGCCCCTCCCCCACTCACATTCTGTCTTTCTCTCTCAAAAATAAATAAACATTAAAAAAAAAAAAAAAGTCTGGGACCTATGGCCCCTAACCCCTCATTCTAAAATGTAGAGATCTGTTGAGGGAGGCCAGGATCAATGCTGTCAGGGAGATCCAGCCTTCTGGTGGCCACTTATCTTTTCCTTCCTTCTGCAGACCACACAGGAGAGGAACATAGCTACTTGGTGCGTGCTGATCTGTGAGCTTAGTCAATGGGGCTGAATTTGCAGGAGAGTGCTTTGCCTTTCCGGGAAGGTTCAGAGGCATGGGGACTATGTGTCATCGCTGGGGAGCTCCCAGGCCATGCCCATAGGTTCATTTTAACCCAGACCCATATGAGGGAGGGCAGACCCACATGTGAATTTTCAGGGAGAGGCTTGTTTTCTATTCTTCACCCAGTCCCCGGGCCAGAAGAGACAGGCTCCTGCTTATTCCTCTTTACTGATGGACACGTGTGTTTGTCTGTCATCAGGAAAATGTCCCTTAATGGTTTTAGATTTCTGACGTACGTTCACTTCCATACTCTGATCCAGAGAACTCCAAGGCCTCATCTGCTTTCTTCAAGTGGATGTTAACCTAAGTCACTAAGTTTCTAAAGCTGGGGTGTGTGCATACGTGCGTGTGCATGTGGACGCACAGCCAGCCTACCCCAGTATCCCTTCTACCTCACTGCTGTTTTTCAAATTTCTTGTTATTTTTGGCTCCTGGGGATTTCACTTTCCCTTACGTCCCGCAAGCTCAGCTTTAAAAGAAGTCTGTCTGAAAAGATTACATGTTGTGTGATTCTAACCACGTGACATTCTGCGAAGGGAAAGCTATGAGATGGTAAAAAGATCAGTGACTGCCAGGAGCCTGAGGGGGAGGGGCAGGTGAGTAGGGGGGCACAAGGGAACTCTGTATGATCCTGTAAGGGTGGACACATCTCAGTAAACATTAGTCAAAATCCATGGGACCATAACACCAAGACTGAACCCTAATGCAGACTGTGGACTTCGGTTAAGAATAACGTATTCACTATTGGCTCTGTAGTTATTACAAAGGCACCAGGCTAATCACACTAATGGGAGATGTTAATCACAGGGAAATTCTGAGTTTGGGCCAGGAATACATGGGGGCTCTCTACACTCTCTGCTCAGTTTTCTGCAAACCTAAAACTGCCCTACAAAATAAAGCCCGTATTTCTTTAATTCCTTAACGTTTATCCAGTATTCTGAAGTGTTTCGTGGTTGGGGAGGGAGGGGTCGGGGGTGGCTCAGGGAATCTTATCTGCCGTTTTGCCACAAAAGGAAGACATTTTCATTTTCAGATTTTTAAAAATCTAAAATTGCAGTGATCATTGATATTTCATGTAAAGCAAACAGTTTCATTTCCTTCCTTGGTCTCAGAGCCTTCAGGGAGAGTTGGAACCAGCATCATTTTCCTGGACATATGAAGAAATTAAAGAAGTTCACAAGCGTTGGTGGCAGTTGAGAGACAATGCTGTAGAAATCTTTTTAACAAATGGCAGGACACTCCTGTTAGCATTCGATAACACCAAGGTAAGTTCAGCTTTATGAACAGATACATGGTTTTGAAATTATCATGGGGCCGGTGTAACTGGACTCATACTGATTTTACGAAGGTTTGATTTATTTAAACTTTGATTCCCTGTTTCTAACAGCAAATGAAAATTGCCTATTTCTTAGTCCCAATGACAGCGATCCCTTGACTATATTAGAATTATTTTTGTCCTTCAAAACTGTATTAAATTCAGATTCTCCAAAGTGACTGTCTGTAAAAAGTAAATGAATGCATAATGACCTGAGAAGAGTAATTTAAACTTGAGAGTAGGTTCTGTTGTTTCCAAACCCTTTCTGAACCCCCACATCCTTTCAGCTGCCACTTAGAAAAGCTTTTGGAAAAAGTCGTGTGGACTCGTTGCTTCCACTTCTCTTTTGAAATGCTCCAGTCAGATTTTCTTCTCACTACCTCACCTGTAACTTCTCTGGTCGGGGTTACTAGTAACCTCCATGTCACTATACCCTACGGTCGTATTTCTTAGTTCACATTTTACTTGATCTATCAGCAGCATTTTTTAAAAATTTTATTTCAATATTTATTTTTGAGAGAGAGAGAGAGCGCGCGCGCGCACAAACGGGGGGAAGGGCAGAGAGAAGGAGACCCAGAATCCAAGGCAGGCTCCTGGCTCCCAGCTGTCAGCACAGACCTTGACCAAGCATTTCACACCGATGATTGTTTTCTCTCTCTTAAAAAAAAAAATAACCCTCCCCACTAGGTTTCTGGGCCATAACTTTCCCTCAGCTCTTCTTCTGGCTCAAGGTCATTCTTTCTCAGTCTTCTTTGCTGATGCTTCTCCGAGGGTCTCAGGGCTGGTGTCACAGACCTCTTCCCATCCGCTCTTGTGACTTTAAATCCTACCTGTATTGTAACAACTTTCAAATTTGTATCACTACCCGAACGTCTCCCAGGAATGCTCTGTACTTGGTATCTCCGTCTAGAGGTCAAACTGGCATCTCAAATTTAACATATACAGTCTACGGCCATACCACCCTGAACACACCCAAATTAAACGTATACAAAACCGAACTTCTAATCTCCGTGCCCCAAAACCTCTCTGCAGTTTTCCTCATTTCAATCGATGACAACTCTAATCTTTCTGATTGCCCAGGCCCAAACTTTTTGGATTATCCTAGACTCCTCTCATTCTTTCATGCCCCGTACCTACTCTATCAGTCCTGCTGACTCTTCCCTCAAAATCCATCCAGAATCTGACCACTTAACGCAGCTGCCTACCATCCTGGTCTAAGCCGCCATCATCTTTTGCCTAAATCATTACCGTGGCCTCTAACTGTCCTCCCTGCTTCCACACTCCCCCTTCTTTCAAGCTATTCTCAGCACAATGGCTAAGGTATGCGGGCTCATGCCATCCTCCTGTCAAAACCCTCTGATCACTTCCTGTGCCACTTGGTTAATGCCCAGGTCCCTGTAATAGCTGAATGAGGCGCCGAGTAATCTGGTATCTTGTTATCTAACTCACCTTTTCTATTATCCTATCCACAATAACTTTATTTTCCTTGACCAGGCACACTGATGCCTCAGAGCCTTTGCACTTACTGGTCCCTGGAATGTCTTTCCTTTTTGAAATCCACATGATTCAGTTGCTTGCTTTTTCAGGTTCCATGATCAAATGTCTCCTTATCAAAGAGACCTTCTCTGACTGCTCTCTTAATAAAATAGCAACCCTTCTGTCACTCTTACCCCCAAGTCTCCTTTTCTTTGCTCTGTTTTTCTCTGTTGGACTTAATAACATCCAACATTGTCTCCAAAAAAATGTAAGTGCTTTGTTAAGTGTTGTGACTGCAGCAGCTTGAATACAGTGCTATGTAGGTGCTTGATAAATATTTGCCATATGAATGAATGCTTCCCTTTTCTTGCAGAGTTTGGTTTGCAATCTGTCCTAAATTCCCTTCTATCAGCCTTAGCTTTAGAAGTTGGCAGCCTTCGGATTTAAACCACAGGTTTTGCGGTTTTGTTTGTTTTCCCTTGAGCCTATTCTTTTTTTCTTTTTTTTTAATTGTGATAAAAAAAATATGTAAAATAAAATGACCATGTTAACCATTCGAAGTGTTCAGTACATTCACATTGTTGTGAAAGAGATTCGAGGTGTAGATTCTTCAACACGCTGCAGTCTTGCCTGTCCCAGATCGTAGCTACATTTTCTCGTTCTCCTCGTTAACTTTCGGTCCTGTCTCTGGTTAGCCACATCTGTGGCTCTCATTCCTATGCCTGAAGCATATACACATTTAAGATGGATATTTCAAATTTGTTTTTAGTAAAGGCCTGGATTGTCTATTTTTTTTCCATTTATTACCAATCATCATTTAATTGCCTTAGAAAAAAATCAGATTACCTTTTTCTGTGACAAGTTTTGTGAATTTCTAAAAAAAAGAAAAAAGTTTATATATTAGTTTTCAATCAGTAGTGAAAATCACATATGTTGTTTCACATAGGATGTTTTATTTCGTTCTCATGAAATAAATATTATCATTCCCATATTATAGATGTGGTAACTGTAGCACAAAGGTTTTAGGCTAGGAATCGGGCCACGTCTGTCTAATTAAGAAGACCATGCTCTTTGGGGCACCTGGGTGGCTCAGTTGGTTAAGCGTCTGACTTCAGCCCAGGTCATGATCTCATAGTTTGTGGGTTTGCCCCGCATCAGGCTCTGTGCTCTGAGCTGGCTCAGAACCCGGAGCCTGCTTTGGATTCTGTGTCTCCCTCTCTCTGACCCTCTCTCTCCACCCCCCCTTTCAAAAATAAATAAACATTAAAAAAAGAAAAAGAAGACCGTGCCCTTTCTATGATATCATGTTGCATTTATTTAGATGAAGGTTCTTCTTCATCGTTTATTGATTTTTTTTTTTTTAGGATCTGTATATGAGTGATTTTTCTATACAGACTTTTTCTTACCTTCTTATTAACTAATTTCTTCGTCAGCAAAACATAATGGTTAGGAGCCCAGCCTTTGGGGAAAGATCCAGAGATGAATCTCAGTTCCCCTGCAGTTGGTGTTAATTGGGCAAAGAGTACTTTCTTTGTGGACTTGGGATTAGTAACGTGCATAATCTTTGGAGAAAAGGTTCAGTAGCCTAAAACAAAACCTGGCTTGTTTTCCCCTTCCTTTGCAGGTTCGTGATGACGTGTACCACAGTATACTAACAAATAACCTCCCTAATCTCCTGGAATATGGCAACATCAACGCTCTGACAAATTTATGGTATACTGGACAAATTACAAATTTTGAATATTTGACTCACTTAAACAAACATGCCGGCCGATCCTTCAACGATCTCATGCAGTATCCAGTGTTCCCGTTTATACTTGCTGACTACGTTAGTGAGACCCTTGACCTCAGTGATCCCTCAGTCTACAGGTAACTAAACACATCATCACCTTTACCTTTGTTTCTATGCTATCTTTGTTTCATTGAAGTCCTATTGGAATTTTCAACCATGCACCAATATAGAATGAATATACAATGAGCTCCATCTGTCCATCACAACTCGACAGTTACGAAGATTTTTGCCAAACTTGTATCATCTTTTTTTTCCCTTTTTAAGACAAATCACAGACATCTTGTCATGTTACTCCTGTGTTCTTCAGTACACATCTCCTTAAGAAAAAAGAGAATGTTCTGTTACTTGCTACGTTGCAGTGCCATTACCATATCTAAGAAAATTTACAATCATTTCATGACGTCATCCAATACCCAGTCCATTTTCCTATGTCCCCCAGTATATTAAACATGTCTTTTTATAGTTGATTTGTTTATATCAGGCTCAAAAACACCTTTCGTTGCTCTGTCTCTAAAGACATATGTCTAGAATAAGCCTTTGTTTTTTTGTATGTATTTTTCTCTTTCTTTTTTCCTAACATTGATTTGTTGAAAAAACCAAAACAAAACAGGTCTTTTATCTTGTAGGATATCCCCCTTTCCCGCGTTAGTATTTAGCTTCTTCCTTTAGCCTCTGTATTTCCTAGAGACTGGAAATTAGCTCTAAAGGCTTGCTTAGATTAAGGTTCAACCTTTTT
Source organism: Panthera leo (assembly GCF_018350215.1). Taxonomy (NCBI): domain Eukaryota; kingdom Metazoa; phylum Chordata; class Mammalia; order Carnivora; family Felidae; genus Panthera; species Panthera leo. The sequence continues at coordinate 12,865,872 of NC_056689.1, forward strand.
TGGCAAGAATCCTTTACAGGTGATGGTGTGAACTTCACATCGCCCCGTATCAGGAGACATATGATATCCCACTGGAGTGATGCTCAGATTGATCCAGAGGCTCAGGCTTCCATTGAACTTGTTTCTGTCATTGCTGATTATTTCTGGAGTCATTTATTTCCCTAGGGGTTACAAAATGGTGATTTCCTATTCTCTCATTTCCTCCACATTTTTTAAAAGAAGACATATATAAGATGAATGTGGGATATTTGTTGTGTCAGAAAGCAAGGAAACTAATGCAGTCTTCTCAGAAGGATTTGGGGGCCATATTTGCGTACCCAAGTTCATTGCAACATAATTCACCACAGCCATGTAGGGGAGGCAACCCAAGTGTCTGTCTGTGGATGGATGGCTGGATGGCTGGATGGGGGAAATGCGGTATACACACGCAGTGGAATGCTGTTTCGCCTTAAGAAGGAGAGAGTGTCACCTGCTACAACATGGATAAGCCTTGGGGACATTGTGCTAAGTGACAAATACTGTGTGATTCCACTTATGTGAGTTGTCTAAGGTCGACAGACTGAGAAGCAGATAGTGGAGTGGTGGTTGCTGGGGTCAGGGATGAACAGGGGATGGGGATGGGGGGAGTTGCTCAGTGGGTATAGAGGTTTGCAAGATGAAAAAGTTTTAGACATCTGTTCAACAACAATGTAAATATGATCAACACTATTGAGCTGTATACTTGGGGAATGTTAGGATTGTAAATTTTGCATTGCGTGTTTTTTACCACAATCAAAAGAAGTAAAGGGATCAGGAGCCAACCATAAGTGGACCTCACTGCCAAAGATAGCACAGTCTGAGCATCGGAAAGAATAATGACTACAATCGATTAAAACACATTTAAATAAAAAGAACACTTAAGTTAATAATGATACTTTTTTAAAGGCCCCCCCCCCCCTCCCGCAGACAAGTTTGCTGGTCACCATTGGACCTAGTTATGGGCACCAATTCCTTACTTTTGAAATTTGTCAAACGAAGCAAAAGAATTAAGGAGCACCTGGCTGGCTTAGTCAGAGGAGCATGTGACTCTTGATCTTGGGGTCGTGAGTTCGAGCCTCACGTTGCAGGTAGAGATTACTAAGGAAATAAACTTCAAAAAAAATTTTTTTTCAAATAAGTAAAGCAAAAGAATTAAGCATTTATCCTGCCTTTCCTGAATGGTGTACATTTTAGAGTAACCAAATAGTCTTTGTTGATAAGGAAATATTCTGGTGATTTAGTTTAAAAAAAAAATTCTTGTATGTAATCTAAAGAGAAATTGACTCCAAATTATACTTGGTATATTAGAGTATTTTAATCATAACTATTGAAAAGTAGGCCTACTTCAGATAGTTTTCCAGAAATAAGATTCAGTTTTATATCTTTGTCAGTTTAAGCAACTGCAAGTGGCCTGTTCCTTATCTTCCAGACATTTTTGTACATTCCTGACAGACATGTAGACATTTTATACACTGCTGGTATAAATAGATTCAATCTTTCTGGAAGGCAATTTGAGTGTGTAGCCCAAGAACTCTTCAAGTGTGCATACTCTGTTTTATCAATTTAACTTCTGGGGCTTTTTTCTTAGGAATACTTAAGAACGTGTACTTTACCAGAAAGGTTCCCACTGGGAGTAAGTTTCACGAGGGCAAGAACTCTGTGCAGTTTGTTGCTGGTGATGCCTGGCCCTGCATGCATTTATCCTTGTGGAGAGTCCTTACATCATTTTTTTTAAGTAGCCAGAATTTAGAAACAACTTAAATGCCCCACACTAGGTTTGAGAAAACTGTTTCATGTTGCTGCCATTAAAAATGGTATTTTAGAAATATATGATACAGGTGGGGAAAAGTGTTATTTTTATTCTAAATATGAGTATACATGTGCAGATAACCCAGAAAACTCCTGGAAAGGTATATACCAAAATGTTTTACCTGTGAGTAATAGTTTTATAGCCGATTTTGGGGTTACTCTGCTCATCAGTAATTTCTTATTTTTCAACCACAACAATAAGTGTTACATGTGTTCAAAAAAACCTATTTACACTACTTAGAAAAAAACTGCATGCCTGGATCTTAAACATGATTTCTCCTATTTTGCGATGTGAGTCTGCATCAATTCTATAAAACTGTTTTATTTTTTAACAATTTTTTTTAGGATGAGAAAGTTCTCAAAAATAAAGTTAGTGTTTAATATCACAAATTTCAATATGCCTGGGAAATAATTACCCCCCCCCATAGATATATTAAGCTAAGCAGACCTGGTTTGACTTACCCCCCCCCCCCCCCCCCATAGATATATTAAGCTAAGCAGACCTGGTTTGACTTACTGAAACTTGGGCACATCCTGATGTTGATCTCGTTAGGGAGCCAGATGTTGAAACTCCAGGTGGCTGCACCCGCTGCCAGACCAGATGGCTCCTTGGCCAGCGAGGCTGCTCTTCGTTGGGTGTTTTCCTCTTGCTCTTTCAAATGCCGCCCAGGGATGCTACTTGACCGTGTGGCTTGTTAAAGTGAGGATTCATCGTAGAGTTCTCTCGCCTCCCTGATGCTGCGTGAACACCAGCACAGACACACCTACACGCGTGCAGACATGTTCTACGCTGTGAAACTTCATGTCGGTCCCTAGCTATGAATTAGATAGCAAAATACTTACTTCACTACTCACACTCCAAATCTCCACTCGATCATTTTACACATGTGTCATTTTGGGGTGCCTGACTGGCTCAGTAGAGCATGTGACTCTTAATCTTGGGGTCATGAGTTCAAGCCCCACATTGGGCATGGAGCCTACTTAAAATAAAATTAAAAAAAAATTTTAAGTGTCATTTCTTCAATTTTCAGTAACTAGTCTAATAATCGTAAAACATCTCCTCATGATCATATTTCCCGTCCAAACTGCCCTTTTGTCTTCACTGCCTAATAGGTGTAGGTCTGGAAAACGGGCACAGGAACTTCAGGGCTTGGCAGGAATCCGCTGCTCTGGGCAACATCAGCTGTGATTCGGAAGGAAGTAGAGGAAGTGGGGAGAGGAGGAGGGACAGCTCTTCTTGTCTAGATTATTCATAAGTCAAGAATTCCTGGGGTGCCTGGGTGGCTCAGTCGGTTGAGCGTCCGACTTCGGCTCAGATCATGATCTCACAGCTCCTGAGTTTGAGCCCCGTGTCGGGCTCTGTGCTGACAGCTCAGAGCCTGGAGTCTGCTTCAGATTCTGTGTCTCCCTCTCTCTCTGCCCCTAACCCACTTGCATTCTGTCTCTGTCTCTCTCTCAAAACTAAATAAACATTAAAAGAAAAATTTAAGAATTCCTAATATTGGTATGGATCTGTTTAGAAAAATTCGACCTCTTAAATCATGATTAAATCAATTGACTAAATCATGATTTTCAAAGATGGCTCTTAGTTGCAAAGCAACATGTGTGAGCACTAAATTAAGAGCCCAGTATTTGCTGGTCACTGATTTACTTACGGGATATGGATGTGTAGGCAGCTCAATCTTGCCAGTATCAAAACATTTCATGTTTTTCTATCATCTCTTCATTTGTAGAAATCTCTCTAAGCCTATAGCTGTGCAATATAAAGAAAAAGAAGATCGTTATGTGGACACCTACAAGGTAGGTTTAGTTTTTCCTCATATTTTGGTAAATGAAAACTCAAGTTTTATTCTATAGACTGGTGTTTTACCTAATTTTAAATTTATAGTATTGATTTTTCTGTTTTCCCCTTCTTAAAGTGCTTTGATTGGCAGACAACTGGAAATCATTATATGATTTTAAACGTTAAATACATTCCTTTTAAAAGAAAATCAGAGAGGGGCGCCTGGGTGGCTCAGTAGGTTAAGCGTCCGTCCTCAGCTCAGGTCATGATCTCACAGTTCGTGGGTTCAAGCCCCGCATCGGGCTCTGTGCTGACAGTTTAGAGCCTGGAGCCTGTTTCTGATTCTGTGTCTCCCTTGCTCTCTGCCCCTCCCCCACTCACGCACGTGTGCTCGCTCTCTCTCAAAAATAAACATTTTAAAAAAATTTTAATCAGAGATTTTCAGGTGCCTGCTATTTGTATTCCCTAGTTTTATTTATATAATAATATCAGTCTATTTATAATGTACCATAATTCCTTATTATTCACATTCAGCAAATCATGCATTGGTTTATTAGCAGAAATTTACCAGACTTTAAAGGTTTAAAAGTATACATTATCAGGGCACCTGGGTAGCTCAGTCAGCTAAATGTCTGACTCTTGATTGCAGCTCAGGTCCTGATCTCACTGTTCATGGGATCGAGCCCTGCATCAGGCTCTGTGCTGGCAGCATGGAGCCCACTTGGGATTCTCTCTCTCTCCCTCCTTCTGCCCCTCCCCTGCTCGTGCTGTCTCTCAAAATAAATGTAAAAATTTTTCAAAGAGTATAAATTATCTAGTTCTGTAAAATTAACATTAATGGAATTCTGCTGGAAACCCTTTTAAAAACCTATTAGCCAACAGGCTGCTATCTTAAGCAGCATCAAGGTAGGAGCAGCTGGACCAGTTTTCTAATATTCACATTGTTTTATGTCACATTTCCAGAAAGATCTCTCCAGGCATCTTATAACTGCCACTCCTTGATTCTCCAGCAGTTGAAAAGGGGGCGGTGCTATGGAATCCAGGAGAAGTGACTCCAAATTTCACTATCACCTGACTTGTTATCAGAGCCAGACAGAAGCTATGGGAGATGAGAATAGTGACAGATATTAAATATTTGGTTGAGCTTCCTACTTCATGATGGGAAGATAGGAGTAGTGAAAAATCACTGTATTCTTTATTATCTCAGTGTAACTACATTGCAGGACAGCCATAAAGTGTTAAACATCAGTGCCTGCGAATTTCAATAATGTGATACGGCTTTTCCATTGCCATTGCTTTTCCACTGCTGGAGAATTTCTCTAAAGAACATAGCATTATGGCTTGAAATTCATCCATTAAAATGCAGAGTTTCTGGTGACAGTAGTTGCTCTCATTTATTGACAGCTTGGTCAACTGAGACATTAGAAGCCATTAGTTGGGAGGCAGGGTGCAGAACAGGTGAGTTTCCTGTGACGGAATGAGAGTGAAGGTGCAGACTGAGATCTGCTTCTCGAGTGGCCAGGCCTCTCAGCAGGGCACCGAGGGGGACACGGTCCGAACACAGGTGGGAGGGCAGCCATGGAGAAAGGTGTCAGTCAAAGGGGTGCTAGCAGAGGATGGAAAAGAAAACCGGTGAGGCTTTTCCGGCGTTTCCTGGAGCGCTTTCCCACCAACGCTCTCTTGGTTCCCTGTTTCCTTCAGTACCTGGAGGAGGAGTACCGCAAAGGAGCCAGGGAGGACGACCCCATGCCTCCCGTGCAGCCCTACCACTACGGCTCCCACTACTCCAATAGCGGCACGGTGCTCCACTTCCTGGTCAGGATGCCTCCGTTCACGAAAATGTTTTTAGCCTACCAAGGTAAGGATTTTTGTAACGCATTTTTTTACTTTACATTCAAGGTAGTTAACGTACAGTGTGGCATTGGTTTCAGGAGTAGAATTTAGTGATTCATCACTTACATGTAGCACTTGGCGCTCATCCCAACAAGTGCCCTCCTTAGTGCCCGTCACCCATCTAGCCCATCCCCCACCCACCCTCCCCATCCTTTCTGTTTCTGTCTTATTTTTAAGGTAAGGATTATCTTATAACTACCTAAAATATCTTGTTGGGTCATTAGGAAAAAACAAAAAAACCTGACATACTTGCTGAGAATGTATTGAGACTAACAAAACCACACGAAAACGAATTCTACTTATTCCTTCAGTAAAATTCTCTTCCAAAAATTTGTAGTAGGCCAAATTCTCTTGCTAATGTGTCAAATTTTAGCTGCAAATTAGACATGTCCAAGCTTATAAAAATGCCATTCATTTTCTAAAAATTAGGATATGATTCATATACCATAAAATCTACCCTGTCCATGGGTATGAAATTCACTTTTTAAAGATGTTCAATTTAATAGTTATTTCAGGTCACATAAGTTATCGCTTTGGGGGAATATGTTACTGTAATTTCTTGCAAGTAACCAGTTAGGAGGAGAGCCACACCGCCACCTTCACCTTAGTAACTTTCTAGTTAATAATCTACCTCAATGTTTTAAGTGGCAGCCTGCAGGCCGGAAGATCACTTAGAGACGCATTTACTGACTTGTGTGCAAATAGGGACATACTCTACCTCTCGGTTTCTAATGAGAACTATGGTATGAGCTCTGTAGTTCCTCATGGCACCCACAATCCTTTGTGGAATCGTCATCCGCTCACTTACTCAACCCTTCTTGAACTTCTTTAGATATTTTTATTCATATGCAACCTCTTGGAGGAGTGCATTTTTGTATTGTCTCTACCTGGCCTATAGAAGGGGCTTTCCTATATTTCTCCCTGTGTAAGGACACAGAACAAATGTTCCACACGACAGCTGTTCAAATATTTGAAGATTATTACCCCGTCCCCTCTCTCCCTTTCAGTCCTGTTTATCCTGAGGCTAATTACCCTTAGTTAATTTGACATCAGGCTGAGAGCCTCCTGTATGCAGGGTTTTATCCCAGCTGCTGCAAGGAATACAAAAAATAAATAAGACTTGCTTACTTTCTGTACTTACGGAAGAGTTTTAAAAACTAATGTGTACGGGGCGCCTGGGTGGCGCAGTCGGTTAAGCGTCCGACTTCAGCCAGGTCACGATCTCGCGGTCCGTGAGTTCGAGCCTCGCGTCAGGCTCTGGGCTGATGGCTCGGAGCCTGGAGCCTGTTTCCGATTCTGTGTCTCCCTCTCTCTCTGCCCCTCCCCCATTCATGCTCTGTCTCTCTCTGTCCCAAAAATAAAAAATAAAAAACGTTGAAAAAAAAAAAATTAAAAAAAAAAAAAACTAATGTGTAAACCATCTTTTTTGCTCTAGTTTCCAAACCTGTTACTATTCTGATAATCCTTCTGGACATGTTCTGATTTGTGAATCCCATTATTAAAACACGGCAGTCAGAACAAAAAAGAATGTTTCTGATGTAGTTTGGGACCACTGAGGTGTGTAATAGAACTATTACTTCCCTCCATTTTTTTTTCATGTAGCCCAAGAATCTATTAATGTAAACACCCAATCAACTAAAATTTCTTGATTCTTAAAGATACACTGCTATTATGCTAAGTTTTCTTCGTTGTATTTAAGGATGATTGGAAAAAGGACAGGCTACCGCAGTCCCAATAAATTTCATCTCTTTAGCTTCAAATGATTTATGTTGGCATTTGAATTTATTTCTAGACTCTTGGTTTAGTCCAGGGTTTTTCACCGTGGTACTGTAGTCGTTTTGAGCTGCATAATTCTTTGTTGTGAGGGCTGCCCTGTGTTACAGGATATTTTGTACCGTTCCTGGCCTCTACACCCCTGATGCCAGTGGCATTCTCCCAGCCAGTTGTGAGAGCCAAAAATGCCTCTAGACATTGCTAAAAGTCCCCTGGGGACAGAAGTGCTAGGTTAAGAACCGCTAGGTTAGTACGTGCACATTCTAGATTATAGGGATTTGTAGTGTCGCTTTAAGTTAAGAAACAGCAGAGAAAGTGAAAATCTGAACAGAACCCTCAGTGTGCTCCTCTGGTCCCACGGTTCCGTCTAGATGCTGTGTCTCGTCTGGATCCTGTGACTCCACCGCAGCCTTACGGGATTGCCTTTTATTTTTCTAGATTCCATTTAGATTGCTTCTTTTTTCTCCAAAGCCAACTGACAACAGAATAGATGAGAAAGTAATAAAAGTAGTAGGAAAGGTTGCAGGGCAGGGCAGCTCAGACTTGGGGAAGAAATTCCACGTATCTTCTTAAAATTGTGCCTGCTTGGTGCTGAGATCAGTCTGTGACCTTCTCTCCATGAAAAGATCTATTCAGAATTTCAGCAACTTCAAGGACATTTTAGATGGTACAACATGGTTCCTAAGAAGCACTACACAGCCGGTGTTTTCAGGGGCTGGCCTTTGGCTGTCATTTAATGTTCTAGGCCTGCCCTGTGGCTACAAAGTCTGACAACTGTTGACAGAAAAGAGGCAAAATCAAACTCAGCTCTTGACTGTGAGTAGTCTGCACCAGGAAAGCTTAACAAAGGAGTGACTGTGCTTAGTTTCATTTGGATTTATAGGAAACTGTACTTCATTCTTTAGCTTAGAGCTGGAACATTACTAAAAAGCAATGCCGCCCTCCAAAAAAAAAAAAAGAAAAAAAGTAAGACAGTAGTCCAGGGGCCCCCGGGTGGCTCAGTCAGTTGAGTGTCCGACTTCAGCTCATGTCATGATCTCACAGTAGTTGAGTTCGAGCCCCATGTCAGGTTCTGTGCTGACAGCTCAGGAGCCTGGAGCCTGCCTCAGATTCTGTGTCTCCCCCTCTCTGCCTCTCCCCTACTCCCATTCTGTCTCTCTCTCTCTCTCTCTCTGTCTCAAAAATAATTAAACATTAAAAAAATAATAATAAATAAATTTTTAAAAATTAAAAAAAAAGAAGTAGTCCTCATGATTAAAGGTAGAGGAATAATTTTGCTTTCTGATGGGGAAAAAACTATTTTACCTACTTGAACTTTAATTTTCCTTGTTTATTCATTCATTCAAGAATTAAATCATTTTCAGGCACCTAGTATGTGCTAGTTGTGGGTGATACCCCAGGCCCCTGCTGTTATGGGACTTTAATTCTGCTTGGGTAGACAGATAATAATCAGCTAAACAAATAAATGATATAAATTCATCCGGTTATATGTACTAAGAAAACATAATACAGATTTAAAATAATACGGTCTCATGTATAGAACTATTTCCTTTCAAGAACATGAATAACCTCTTTGAAACTGTGGAAAAACAAAACGACCATCACTGTCATCTTTTTGAAGTAGCAGAAGTAAATTAATTGTAACCAGCTTCAAATGGAAAAAGGTCTTTGTGTCTTAACTGCATTACTTGTATTTCTTTGCAGATCAAAGTTTTGACATTCCAGACAGAACTTTTCATTCTACAAATACAACTTGGCGCCTCTCATCTTTTGAGTCCATGACTGATGTCAAAGAACTTATCCCAGAGTTTTTTTATCTTCCAGAATTCTTAGTCAACCGTGAAGGTGTGTAAATCATTCCTAATTTATATTTCTGTGCTTATTTTATAATTTTCTAAAAATAAAAATAGCTTTTTAAAGTCCTACAATTTGAATCCCCAAATAAGAGAAATACTTTTATTTGTCAAGTATATGATTTTATTTCCAAGTGAGCTCAAAAATTTTAAGTATTTTAAAGGACTAAATATGTGTGGAAAACGGGTAACTTTTAACCGTTAAGGGTATTTGTAAACATGTATTTTTATTTTGTTATAGAAATTGCTTTATTCTTTTTTTGGACTGCAAAGGTTATAATATGCTCATTATTTTTTAAAGTTATGAATTTATGGGGGCACATGGGTGGTTCAGTTGGTTGAGCATCCAACCTCGCTCGGCTCAGGCCATGATTTCACCGTCCGAGAGTTCGAGCTCCACGTCAGTCTCTGTGCCGACAGCTCAGAGCCTGGAGCCTGCTTGAGACTCTGTGTCTCCCTCTCTCTCTGCCTCCTCCCTGCTCGTGCTCTGTCTCTCTCTCTCTCTCTCCCAAAAATAAAAACATAAAAAAATGTTTTTTTAAAGTTATGAATTTATTGAAAGCACAGTGTAAGTTGACTAAAATCTCAACAATTTTATGAGGGGTGACCAAGTTAGAAATAAAACACCCTAACCAAAATCCTCTAATACCAAAAAGGGATAGTAGAGGATAAAATCAAATTTTCTGTGATGCCAGGGACCCAACAATCTTGCCCAACCATACCTGTTTTTTAATAGAAGATCAGGTAACCATTTAAGAGATGTTGGTGGGTCATTTTCGTGCATTACTTAATTCCATATTTTTGTGTGACCTTTAGGAATATATGAAATTGATGGTCATAGCTTTAGAGAAGTTCATGTTAGGAAAATTACTTTGGAACTTTATTCTATACTAACTAGCCTCTCTGGAGCTGTTTGGAGAATCATTAATAAACCCACGCTGCTAGTTACCTGGAGCACGTTTCATAGTGTTGCCCAGATGAGAAGCCTCCAAGAATGGTCAGCACCTGCAGTTTGGGACTCACTTAAATCCATGCTTGTTTCCTCTGTCTGTGTATGTTTCAGTTATCTATGGCCTCATAACAAATAACTCCAACACCTAGTGCCTCAAAACAACAATAATTTTATTATCATTACAGGTTTTGGAGGTCAGAAATTCAGGAACAGCTCAGCCCAGTGCTTTTAGTGGTTTTGGCTGGGTGTCTGCATTCAGGTTAACTGGAGCTGGACCAGCCAGGGGATCAGAACAGCTGGGGGCTGGAGGACATCTCTCTTTATGTAATCCCCATGCCTTTCCATGTGGTCTCTCCACGTGGACTGGTTTGGGCTTCCTCACAGCATGGTGGGCTTGGACATTCTACCTGGCAACTCAGGGTTCCAAAGGCGAGTGTCCCAAGAGAGACGAGCGGGAGCTTCACGGCCTCTTCCAACCTCGAATTGGTGGTCACGTAGTGGCACTCCTACTGCAGTCACAAGTGCCCGCCCACATTCGGAGGGAAGGGGCTCAGACTGTGCCACTTGATGGGGGAGTAGCGAGATCCGGGAAAAGCATGCAACACAGCAAGTGCTGGTATAGCTATTTTTGGAAAATATAGTTTTGCTGTCATGTACGTCATGTCATTTCCTATCAGCATTCCCATCAGCCTTTCATCGTACTTTCAGTCATCTGCTCCGTGTGATGTGTCCCCAGAGCATTTGACAGTTGGGAATGATTTGGGTTTATGCAGACCCCCTGCTGCTCAGCCCCTCCCCAGCTCAGCCCTCGGGTGCCTCTTTCACTGCTGTGAAATCCGTAAATCCCTGCTGCTTCTCCCGAAGCTGCTCTGCAGAAACAGATTCTGCAGTTTCTTGGCCAGTTGTCTTCAATCACTGCAGCTGTCTGTAGGATGAGCTGAGCTTTTGGAGAGGGCTCCCACCCGCACTCCATGTCAATTTATATAAGCCCTTGGTTTATATTGCACACCAGCTCATTTCAAAATACTTCCAAACTTAGCGACTATCCTTCTATCTGGTTTCACAAGATCTAGAAGGAGGCAGACAGCAACTTAATTTTATATGGAGCATAATCAGCTTCGAAGAGATCCTTTTTCATTTTTATTCTGTTATGGTGTCCACATTTTCTGTCCATAAAATGTAGCACAAAAACATTTCTTCAACATTTCTTTCAGGACAGTTTTTTAAAATAAACACTTCTAAGATTTTTGTTTACCCTTCCAAACAATTAGAAAACAGCTTATCTACATCATAGAAGAATGCTCTTATTCAGTGTGTAGGCATAATTTTGGTGTCCATAGGAATGCTTAGTAGAAATCATATCTGGACAGACCTCTAGTCTTACCATAAACTTAATAGACAGCTCATTTAGGAATGTGCATACTTTGTATGAGTTGCATTTTTTTTAAATGACAGCATGCTAATATTTACTAAATAAAGTCTTAAATTTACTATGATGTTAACATCAATACTTAAGAAATGCTTATACAAAGCCTCAATTTGATTTTAATCAAGTTTATAATTGAATAGATATTTGAGCACGTAATACATTAGAAGTTTTGATAAGTGGAATATTGAAATTAGTGGGCAGTGATTTTCTGCTGTTTTTTTCAATATGATATAAAGTGGTAGAAGGATAAAGTTGGAAATCTGAAATTTAATTAGGATAGCATTCACCCACGTGGCTCTATCAGTAGGTAAGTAAGGAAATGAACAATGATGTTACTATTCTCTTTGCCTCTGCTTTTCCTGGTGATAGGACATAATGTCTGTTTCTGGAAACTCTTAAGACCCTGCTCAGGCCAGACAAAGCATGCTTTAGGGAGATAAGCATTAATATTAATCTTCTCTTCTAGGTTTTGATTTTGGTGTGCGTCAGAACGGTGAACGGGTTAATCACGTCAACCTCCCTCCTTGGGCACGTAACGATCCCCGTCTTTTTATCCTCATTCATCGACAGGCTCTAGAGTCTGACTACGTGTCCCAGAACATCTGTCAATGGATTGACTTAGTATTCGGGTATAAGCAAAAAGGGAAGGCTTCCGTTCAAGCCATCAATGTTTTTCATCCTGCTGTAAGTGGCTTTTTAAAAAATATGCATTTATGTAAGGCAGAACCTGAATGAAGCGTTAGCTGTTAGGCTGTTTCTTTAAAATCAAAGAGAATTAGCAATAGTACTAGACTTTTCAGGTTTTATATTTCGCCTCTTTAAAAATAACTAAGGAAAAAAAAAAGATGCTATCTATCTATTGCGGGTTCCTCAGGACCGACCATCCCCAGGTTAAATGAGGACTTAAAGACTCAGCGTATGGTCATACTAACAGTTATTACAGTGATAGATACAAAACAAAATCAGCAAAAGGAAAAGATGTATAGGGCAAATCTGGAGAAGACCAGGCACAGGTTCCCAGTAGTCTTCTCCCAGAAGATCACAAAGAACACACTGACCTCCTCCAGCAACACGTGTGCTGTTGTCTGCCGGGGAAGCTCATTAGCGACTCAGAGCCCAGTGTTTATATTGAGGGCTGGTCATGTAAGTACTCTCTCTCACACGTACTGAAATCCCAGACTCCCGGAAGGAAGGCAGGTGTTCAGTATAAGCACATCGTTTGTGCAAACAGTTGAGGCACAGTGAGCCCCTCCTATGAGTTAGGAAACGGCAGGAACTCTCCTGAAACCTGTGTTCCCTTTTAGCAGCCAAGGGCCAGCCTTACAGCGGGTCTTTGCAAGGAGAGCAGCTCAGGCCTGCCACGTTAACTCTTTCCTGCACACTATCCTACATGTGCATTCTCTTTTGAAATGGCATCATTTTTCCTTAATACAGAAACGATATTTGTGCCTCGTTAGAAAAATGTATAAAATACAGACTGCAAAAGGAAGATGTTTAAAAATCAACTTTGATATCGCTATCCAGAGATAAATATCAAAACCACCTTCCAGACTTTTTTTATACATATATATCATTCCATTTATATTATACCACTGTTCCATAGGATGGCCATATAACAATAATTTATTTAACCATCCCCTATTGTTAGATATTTAATTAGTATCTGTTTGCTATTAGAAATAATAATCCTGAGAGGCCCCTGGGTGGCTCAGTCAGTTAAGCGTCCAACTTCCGCTCAGGTCATGATCGTTAAGCGTCCGACTTCCGCTCAGGTCATGATCTCACAGTTAGTGAATTCGAGCCCCACGTCAGGCTCTGTGCTGACAGCTCAGAGCCTGGAACCTGCTTCAGATTCTGTGTCTCCCTCTCTCTCTGCCTCTCTCTCTCTCTCTCTCTCTCTCTCTCTCTCTCATAAACATTAAAAATAATAATAATAATAATAAAAAGAATGACCATGCTTAGATAAGCACTTATAACAAGTATTTAATCCCTTGTGATGGCAGTGGTGGTGAGTGTTGAAGGTTATTTAGTTTCTGAAGAATCTTTGAAATTTTATTTTGGCATTTATAGAAACGTTATGTCTAGATATGTAATGAAATTGGCTATGCCTGATTAAATGCTAAAAGCTACCCTGTACAAGTGGGTCTGCACAAAACATGACAGGTCTGTACCCAACTACTGACGGCTAAGAAGGACATGCATGTTGCTCCCCATCTGACTCTCGGAGGCAACAGCAGGAAGGAGAAAAGTGTAGCACTCTTTACAGTAAAGAGCCTGGAATTTTCACCACACTTGAACTAGCTGCCAACATCGTACTTAACTTCATTTTTGCCTTTTCCTCGATATCACTTTAACGAATGATTTTTTTTCCATAATTTAACATTATACACAGTCTTTTTTTCCCCAACACTGAGGAAGAAAGAACAGGACTGTGACAAATCCTGAATTTTTACCCCACTTCCAGTCCGATTATTGCCCTAACCCCCCTTTCTCTCCAGCTTCATGTCCTAAAAAGGGTGACAGCATGGAGGACACCGCCCTCTCTACCATGTTTTAGTCAGAATGGGATACTCTGGCGTTGTTTCTCGTCTGGTCTTCTGCCTCCTGCAGAGGAGAGCGAGCAGTGCTCTGGCCTCCACCGACAGCCTCACCAAGACGGCCCAGGGAGGCCGAAGGGACATGGCGGCTCATCACAGCCTTCTCTCTGCCAACTTGTAGTCAGTTTCAGTGTGTGTGAAAACCTCCAAAGCAAACACAGGGACAGGAAATCAGGATTAAATTGATCCTCTCCGAGGATGCATAAGGCATAGGTGTGTTGCTCTTGAGCTTACAGGACGGAAATCAAAAAGACTTTGCTTGGGTTTCAATGATCCTAGTGTTCAAAGTCCTGATTCTTCAGTCCAGGAAAACAGGAGGCATATAGGCCTCAAAAATCCAGGCTCCTTGCTAAGAGAAAATATGCCTCAATAGCTGAGATCCATAGACATCCCCAAGATGGCATATGTGAGTGAAGGGAATGAAAAATTCTTTCTCCACCCTTCAAGGTGCTTCCTGCTGGAGTAGGAACTAAATATACATGAGACAGCTTAACAGAGAAAAAAAAAAAAAATCCAAAGTTTACTTACATGCACAAAGAGGCTCAAAAATGAAATTAAGACCCAGGCAGGCAGTTTTTACACTTTTTAGACGAAGGGACAATAAATCTATGAGGGATTGACAAAACGAAGAAAACCTAACTTTGGGAGCTTCATTTAGTAAGGATTTCTAAACAGAATTTGGGCTGGGGTAGTAGGTTAGTAAAAAGTAACAAGAGTTGTTTATGCAACCTTCTCCACTCTAAATTTCCCATCTCTGGTGATAAGGATGTCTTTTTACTTCCTGCTACTGGAGGAAGCTCTCAGGGGGACAGAGAAGGGTCTGGGTCTCCTTGCACAGCCGGTCTCTTAAGTAACTTTTATTTAAAATAATCAGTATGCCAAAGCAGCCCATTGGGGCAGCCTGCCCTTGGCCCCTACATGAGTTAGCAACAGAAAACCCTCCTGTGAAACCATCCATTGTGTCTTAGGAGAAGAGGAATCAAAACCTTTCTTGGAGCATATTAATGTTGAAGAACAAAAGAGTATTGGATATCACATAATTTCAGGCTGATACAAATGGCTTTGAACTTCTAGTCCTCATTTCTACAAATTGAGAAAATTGGGGCAGGGCGGGGTCCTCCGCTTTTCTTCTGCCCCTGTGTTGCCATAAGCTGAAAGTTACCTTGTCTCGTCATTTTCGTTGACCCCCTGAAATGATTTTGGCTGACCTCTTGACTCTAGTTTTCTGACCAATATCTGACAGGTGGTTACAGAAAAAGTACGTCCACTTGCTAATCTGCCTGTAGAAGCTGTTATTTTAGATTAGCTTAATTGAACATCCTGGTTATATTTTCATGAGTCCTCACTGAAAGACAAGTCCAAAGAAAAACCTCATTTGGTTTTCTTTTTTTTTTAATTGGGGCATAACTGACATGTAACATTATCTTAGTTTCTGATGTAACATAATGATTCGATATTTATATACATTGTGGAATGAGCACCACAGTCTCATGAACAACCATCGCCACGCATAGTTACAGAATTTTTTTCTTGTGATGAAGACTTTTAAGATTTACTCTCTTAGCATCTTTCAGATATGCAATACAGCGTTATTGACTATAGTCACTGTGCCGTGCATGACATCCCCAGGACTTATTTATTTCATAATTAGAAGTTTGTGTCTTTTGACCGCCTTAACTCATTTCAGTTCTGTGTACCTATGAGCTCAGTTTTTTCGTTTTTTGCTTGTTCATTTGCTTGTTTAGATGTCACATATAATCGGTATCCTATGTATTTGGCTTTCTCTGGCTTATTTCACTTAGCATAACGCCCTCAAGGTCTATCCATGTTGTCACAAGATTTCATTCTTTTGTATGGCTGAATAATATTCCTGTGTGGTGTGTGTGTGTGTGTGTGTATCACATTTTCTTCATCCACTTATCCATCAACGGACACAGCTTGTTTCCATGGCTTGGCTGTTATAAATAATGCCTCAGTGAACATGGGGGTGCAGCTAGCTCTTCAAATTAGTGTTTTTGTTTTCTTCGGATAAATACCCAGAAGTGGAATTTCTAGATCACATGGTACTTCTATTTTTAATTTTTTGAGGAACCTCCATACTGTTTTCCATAATGGCTACACCAATTTACATTCCCATCAGCAATACACAAGGGTCCCTTTTCTGCACATCCTCACCCACACTTGTTTCCTATCTGTTTGATACTAGCGACAGGTGCAAGGTGATATATCATTGTGGTTTTGATTTGCATTTCCCTGACGATGAGTGACGTTGAGCACCTTTTCATGTGTCTGTTGGCCATCTGGACGTCTTCTTTGGAAAAATATCTATTCAGATTTTCTGCCCATTTTTAAATCAGGTTGTTCTTCATTTTGTTTTTTGCTGTTGAGTTGTAGGAGTTCTTTGTATATTTTGGATATCAATCCCTTATTAGAGATATGATTTGCAAATATTTGCTCCTATTCAGTAGGCTGCCTTTTCATTTTGTTGATGATATCCTCTGCTGTGCATATAAATGAAGTCTTACATTCTTTGAGGTTAAAGTAAAAATCAATTTTATAAACATACACAATTAGCACCCATCAATCCAGATACGTAATTTTCATTCACTCATTCAGGAACACTGATTACTTCTCTTCTTATCTCATCAAGACCATTAATAATTACTAACTGATCAAACACAATTAAAAGCCATTTCCATTGAAATAGAGAAGAGTAAACTACTACCTAGAGAATAAAACAAGTTGTTTCCCCATTGGTGTCGTTGCCAATCTCACTCTGTATATACCACCTCTCGTTCCCTTTTACTCTTCAGACGTATTTCGGAATGGATGTGTCTGCAGTTGAAGACCCTGTTCAGAGGCGGGCCCTAGAAACCATGATAAAAACCTACGGCCAGACCCCTCGTCAGTTGTTCCAGTCGGCCCACGCGAGCAGACCCGGATCCAAGCTCAACATCGAAGGAGAGCTCCCTGCTGCCGTGGGGTTGTTAGTACAGTTTGCTTTCAGGGACACCCGAGAACAGGTCAAAGAAATTACCTACCCGGTATGTCATTTGAATTCTAATAGTATTTGGCAAAAACTGATCCAACTCCAGAGATATCAGGCCCTCTCCCCAACTCCACGGACACCCCAGTGAACAGGGCCTCGGCCTGCAGGTGTGCGCCGGCCAGTGAGCACAGGTGCACACCATTAACAGCGCCGCTGTGTTCGGAGTGAATGCTGTGTCAGTGACACGAGAGAGTGCTTTGGGGAGCTCCGCTCAGACGGCCGGCTCCCAGAGGGCTATTCCCAGGGAAAGCCTCACAGGCACCCGCACACCAGAGGAGGGGAACCGTCCAGGACTGGAGAATAGTCTGAGCGTGGGCGTGGCAGGGTCTTGGTTACCATCTTCCACCAAAAGTACCGACCAGAAGCGTGAACGTTTGGTTCACAATTAAAGCAGAACCTTACGTGTATCTTTGGCCCCACCAGACTGTGATGACGAAGTGTTGCCTCTTAAAGTGGAAAATAGGCATGATTTTTCCTCTGAAATACAGAAGTAGAGCAAACAAGCCTGAAGAGAAAAATGGATTCTAACCCTCAGCTAAATTCCTCATTATCAAAGCAGCATAAGATGGGAGGCTGTGAACTGTCAAACGTTGTAAAGGTTTGCAGCAGAAAGCAAAGAGGGGAGGGAAGGAGGTTGTGAGGGCCCTGAACGTGACGTAAAGCGGCGTGTCTCTAGCTACAATAAACCGTGACCCAGTGTAAGGATGGTTTTCACAGACCTTGTTTTGACAGTCACTTCTTAAAATAAGGTTACTTAAATCACTAAATGTAGAACACAAATAGAACACATGGAAATTCTAGGGGCGCCTGGGCAGCTCAGTCAGTGAAGCGTCCAACTTCGGCTCAGGTCATGATCTCATGGTTCATGAGTTCAGGCCCCGCGGCGGGCTCTGTGCTGACAGCTCAGAGCCTGGAACCTGCTTCACATTCTGTGTCTCCCTCTCTCTCTGCCCCTCCCTGGCTTGCACGCACGTGTGCACACGCTCTCTCTCTCTCTCAGATATAAACAAACATTAAAAAAAAAGAACACCTGGAAATTCTTTATACTCATAGCTCACATATATCACATGTGTGTGTTGAACACAAACAAAAGTGATACAACCAGTAAAATTCAAATTGAAAACATCAGATGTTTTGCCAAAACCAGATCACCAAAGTTGTGTTTCATAGTTGAAAGCTGTGTTTTTTGTTTCATGTTTGTCAACGTAACCCTTAAGACTTTGAAGCCTCACAAATCACTGTAATTATCATTACCAGGGTCTGTGTCTTTCAGTGGAATCCATTATTTTACCATGTCAAAATAATTTAATAGTACATCCCTGAAAAGTAATAAATGCGATTTCATCTACTAATACTTAGTGTTAATCAGCTGTTTGCGGTTGGTACATAGATCTGAGCCGTATATCCGCTTGCAGTGGGAACGTGGCACCCACCCACCTCGTTCCCACTGAGGACCCACGTGTCCACCATTCTCTTCAGCTGGGACGGCCTGTCCCCGGACAACAGCCCCACTTTGCTCTCCCAGTTCTTTGAGGTGTTGCTCAGATGTCCCCTCCTCAATTCCCTCATTCCGTATCTATGACAGTAACCCCCTCGTTCCCTGCTCTCTTCCCTTTCTCCGTTGTTCTTCCTAGAGCTTCACCACCTGCCATATTGTCTGTGCGTCTGTCTGTTTCTCATCTGCCCCTCGGCCCAGCTAGAACCCAGCTGCATGCGGACTGGGGCCCCATCTGTACTTTCATCTGCATGTAGCAACAAGGAACACAGATTTCCATATGCTAAGCATAGAGCAGTAAAAAGTAGAATATAATTCTTGCCTACAAAGGGCTTCTAATCAGGTTGCTTACTCTTTGTTTAGAATTTCAGTTAGAAGTCATTCTCTATTTACTACCCTTGACTTTTTCCTTTCTTCTTAGAGCCCTCTGTCGTGGATAAAAGGCTTGAAGTGGGGGGAGTATGTAGGCTCTCCAAGTGCTCCGGTACCTGTGGTCTGCTTCAGCCAGCCCCACGGAGAAAGATTTGGTTCTCTCCAGGCTCTGCCCACCAGAGCCATCTGTGGATTGTCCCAAAATTTCTGTCTGCTGATGACATACAGCAAAGAACAAGGTAAAAGAAAACATTCTCAGTAGCTCTCTCATGAGATTTGACTGTTTCCAGCTCATCTGTGCTACTATTTTATTTCTCAGTCTTGAGTCCATGGTGAAAATCATTCAAATGTGTGGTTATTTAGTGCAAAGTAGGAATTAAACATACCACCTGGCGGGGGGTGGAGGGGAGGGATTAAATGCAGTGCCATTTGAAATAAGAGGAGGAGTCAAAGCCAAGAACAAGTATCGTGTGGTTATGCTCACAAGATGAAAGCATCCTATAGAAATATATCTTTTGAGGCCCTTGAATCCCAGAAGAGACTAGCAAATTAGTACCTCAGAAGGTATAGTCATGAGATTCAAACAAACAAAACAAAACAAGGAAGTCATGATAGCCTTGAAAATAGGTCTTAAAAACAGGTATGCCTGGAAAGCAATTCTTGTCTCAGCCTCTGTGCCCTAACTTGCTAACAGCAACACATGGAAAAGGGCTGTAATTACGTCATGGTTAACGTAATTAACCATTTCGTTATAAAAGAACTCTCCCTACTTACTAGGCACGGGCTTTGGGCACTAGAATGAATGCCTGGGGCGCTCATCTGTTCATATCAGGCGTGTGCAGATTTACCTAAAAGCCAGCGTGTGGCCTAGATAGACGCCTGTTGACAGTCACAATGTTTGTGTTTAACATTATTTTTGATACACCGTGCTCCTGGGGGTCCGTGCAGCTGGCTTCCAGCACGTGCAGCACTGCGTTATGACAGAGGTCACTTAAGGAAATTAAGTCTGCTGGCTGGGCCGCAGTTCTTTTAGACTTACTCTTGTCTGTATCATGGAATCAGTGATTGCGTTTATGCTTGTTTGTAATAAGAGGCTGCATATCATTTTATCTCAGTTTAGTGAATTAGTAGGGTAAGGCAAATCTGTTTAATCATACCTACTGTAATATCAGCAGTTTATTTTCATGAGTATGTTACAATTAGTTGTGAGGTGTGTTACAAGTTAATTTGCTGCTAATAATACTTAAAGTACCAAAGTGTGTGAATAATTTCCCTTGAAAAATTAATTAGAGTGGATTGAAGTTTGTCTCCGTTGAGCAGAAGAGAAAGGGCTAGTGTTACCGCTTAGCACGGTGAACTAAAATATGTCAAATATGGTCGTCAGTCTACCTTATTTGTGCCATTTCAACCAGAGCCCTTAGTGAGTGTGCCCTTAATAGCTGTGTTCGTTCAGATTACGCTTCGTTTCCTTGTGAAACACGTCTGGGATTTGCTGGCATCTAGGTGCGTGCAGGGGACACCACAGACCTGGCCACAGCCTCAGGAGGCACAGCGCCTTGAGTTTGTGTCCCAGCTCTGCTACTTAGCAGCTGTCTGACCTTGGCAAAATTACCTAAACCTTCTGAATCCTGGCTTTTGAGCCATAAAATGGGAATGACAGAAAGATTTACTTCACAGGTAATTTGCTGTTAAGATTAAATGAGATAATGCAGGGAATGATGAGCACAGTGCCTGACTCCTTCTAAGTGCTTAGTACATGTCCATCAGGCTGTAAGCGCCCTGGGCCCAGGGACCGTGTGCACTCGCCGCTGCACCCGGGACGCAACAGCCCAGTGCTCCACAGCGGCCTTGCGGGAGTGAGGGCTCAGCTTGCAGATGAGAGTTCGGTCATGTGCTAACAGCTGCGTGGTGTGGCGCACCCTTGCATCAAATAACTGTGTGGTTCTGCTAAGCTCTACATGCATAACACAATGTAACAACTAAGCTGAGATCCTTTTGATGATCTTAAACCCAGGATAGGCCAATTACTTGTAAACTGTGCCTCAGAAGTGCCTGAGATGCTTTTTTTCAAAACATACTTGCCTGGGTCCCATTTGAGCCACTGTATCAGCCTCTGGGGCTTGAGTCCAAGCCTGTGCATGCTGAAAAAGCCATTTTCTTACAAACTGCGATTTAAATTTCACTATTCTAATCGGTAAAGGAGAAGTTTATTTTTCTTTAAAAAAAAAAAAAAGGTGGTGCCTCTTGTAAGTGCTGGAATGAGAAACTGGGAACGGTTATATTATGTATTTCATTCACTGAACACTTGGTTGACTGAGTACCCACTGCATGCCAGGCATTATGGTGGAATTCGAGAGGCCCTGAGACTCCCGAAATGTGGTTCCTTTCCCCAGCAGCTTATATTTAGAGCAGCTTATATGAAGTGAGTATATTCCAGTTCCTTTATTGCAAAACTGATGTCAACATTTGGTATTATAGTCGACAAAACAAAACCAATCTGTGAATTACATTTTCACTGTGCTATTGATTCTTTCAACAAATATTCATTTGTTTTATTCCTCTATATGTGGGTTCATTATATAGGTGCTGCAATAAATAAAGCACGTTGTCTCTCCGAAAGGGGCTTGAGCAATCCAAATTTCAGGCCAGTACCGGGTATGGCATTTATGCTGCATTACCTATATTCAGCCCACCAACAAGAATAGATTTTGAATAGTACTGAAAAGGGATGTCAGAATGTCCAAATCTTTATCCCCCAAAGACATAAAACTATGTTGTAAAAAAGAGAAAACAGAACCTCTTTAAATCAAAGTCTGCTATGCAAAGCCCTTGCACTTGACAGGATGGAATGAACCCTTCCTAGGACAGGTATTGCTTCTAAGGTAGCCATGTTCTTTTTCTAATATTGATAGTTAGTTGTCTATACTGATTCTTCAGCAGGTGGTATCTACAAAGTTATTTAAGTAGTATCTAGTTTATATTTATTTATTTTTTAAGTTTTTTTTTAATGTTTATTTATTTTTGAGATAGAGGGAGACACAGAATCCAAAGCAGGCTCCAGGCTCTGAGCTGTCAGCACAGAGCACGAGGCGGGGCTCAAACTCACCAACTGTGAAATCATGACCTGAGCCATGACCTTAACCAACTGAGCCACCCAGGCGTCCCTAGTTTTTTTTTTTGTTTTTTTTTTTTTTAAGTCCAAGTGTCATAGAACATGAATAGAGTAAGCCTATCATTGTCTTTTATAAAAATTCCTTAACAGATATTTTAGTACTAAATCAAATCCCAGCCAAAGCATCACAAGTGAAAAAAAAATAGAGTTCCGCTCTTAGAATCCCATTAGCATGAAAGGAATAAAGCTAATTTAAATTGGTCCATCTTATGAATGTAAAGGTGATTTGCACTGGAAAGATACTATGTTCTGCTACGTAAACTTCAGCTTTTAACCCGCCATTCTGGGGGGCTGCCGGTAACAGTGGAGCGATGGCAACCGGACACTTTTCATTTCTCCTTCTCCAGGTGTGAGAAGCATGAACAGTACCGACATTCAGTGGTCAGCCATCCTGAGCTGGGGATATGCTGATAACATTTTAAGGTTGAAGAGCAAACAAAGTGAGCCTCCAATAAACTTCATACAAAGTTCTCAACAGTATCAGGTAAACTTTTTTATGAAGTACTTTATAATACCGATTAAACACAATGCTTTAAAAGGGAGTCAGACCGGTAGCAGCTGGTCTTTAACATTCTGCAGTTAACCCAGCCCAGAAGCTGACGATGCTGGACTTTGCCTTGTTTCCAGCGCTCCGGTTTCCCAGCCATTGCTGTCCTGACTTTGTCCCCAGCTTCTGTCTTCTCCCCAGTACCTCACAGAGACAGTGTTATAATCACCGAGTCAGCGTCAGCTGCGGGAACAAAATCAGCATTGCTTCCTTCTCAGTGTTCGCTTGTCTTTTGTCACTGTGTCATTCTCTGTAGCCAGAGTGCCATCTTCTCTGCCTGGTTTTTGCAAAATAGACTGGGCGTTTAGGCATCGCGATGGGGTAGAAGGAGCACTGGGCCCAGCGAAAGCCCTCTGATCCGAGTTAGTGTCCCAGCTTGGCTATTTCCTGTGTGGCCTTCGGCAAGCACCCTCACCTTTCCAAACTTGAGGTTCTTTCCTCCTCTTTGAAACTGGGGTAATGGGACTCCCCACTACTCTCCCATAAAGCTGTTGTAAAAATGTCTCCAATTGTATATATATATAGTATATATACTGCATATGTACACACACATACACACACACACAAACAGGCACACGATACTGCCACAACTTTTTCCCATAGTAAATTGTACGTTAAACCCTCTTCCTGTGACTTTCTTTCCGTGGGAAATTCTTTTGCCATTTTCCGACTTCCGTTATCTACATAACACCTGGTGCCTATTCATGTGTCCTAACATTTTCTCATTCCCTGGGCACGTGAGAATGGAGTAAGCTGTTTTGTGGGGATTTTGGGCGGTGAAAGAAAGGAGAGCAGTGACTCCTTTGCTTAACCCTCAGAACACCTGAAGAAAAGGTCATGACCTTTTGTTATCTGGTTACCAGTAAAGTAACAAAAGTAAGCGAAAGGACAATGAAAAACCACCTTATTAGAAATTTTCGTAACCATTTGAGCATCACAAAATTCATTTCTATCATGTAAAGTTTGGCACACAGGCATATCATTAAAGAACAAAAGTACTGTTGTAAGCCCTTTTAGCAAAACAGGATCATCCAGATTCTTTTAGAAAAATACCGTGTGATGAAGAACTTCCAGTCAAATGGCTACCTGGATGAGAGCGCCATATTTTATCTTCATCCTTAGAGACCTATCGTTCCCTCAGCAGTTCCTTAGCTTGAGAAAATTGTCCCGGATGTTACCGTCTGAGGACTCACACTCCGATCTCACCTCCACGATCAGCGATCAGCATCCTCATCATCAGAGATGGGAGTCCTGCCATCCCCTTGCCTTCACCTTCTGACTGATCTCAGAATCGTGAAACATAGTCCCCTGTCAGTTTTCTTCTCTTTTCTATTATCAGTAGAACATGAAAAATTCTGAATTCCCAACTGTGTTCGATGAAAGCTAAAAGCAGACTACAGAAATGGTGTCTCCAGCCTTCCTTTATGTTTTCTTGAAAGATGACAACACTCTTTGGACAATGCAGTGAGAAAACCAAAGGATGACAGTTCATTTCACATCGTACATTATCCTTCCAGGAGATCCATCATTCTTCATTTTCTTGCTTGTTTTGTGTTAGCATCGTTGGGAATAATTGATGAAATAACTCCCACAGTGATGAAACAGCAAAGTGTTTTGAGCCAGAGGGAAGATGAAATTCCTAAAACCCTGTAATTGTAACTTAGGTTTACAAAAGAGTTCGGCAGACCCATATGGTAATTGCAAGACAGTGAGTTTTATTCTATATATAAAAAATAAATACGTTTTCTCTTTGTTCTTATGGAAGACCTCTAAGAAAGAAGTCATGAAATATTAACCCTTACAAATAGAACTATTTAAGAAAGAAATTCAAAAAATAAAATTAGATCCACTGGATGCTGATGTCTGGAAGGTTAAGGAGAGCCAGGGTGAAGAAAGTAGTGGACATTTGAGCACATGTACAGGTCCAGGGGAAGAAGCCAGCAAAAGACAGCTTGAAATTCAGAGAGAGTACAGACAAAGGTTCTGCGGAACACTGGGTGGGGGTGGGGCTGGCCTTCAAAGCGAGGGGCTTTCTCCTCTAAATCAGGAGAAGCCCCGAGACACTTGAGGTGCAAAGGAGGGGAGAGGATGAGATCTGTGGCTGATGACCTCTGTCTTCTCAGCACAGTGCAGTGTCAGGGGACGTGGGCTGTGGGGCAGGTGGGACTACAGAAGGGACGCAGGGGAGCAGAGCCACTGGGGACGGGGGGGGGGGGGGGGGGGGGGGGGGGTCAGCTGGTGCCCGGAGCCAGAGGAAGACTCAGTAGGCAGAGAGTTGAGTGGCCTTGAACAGGGCCTCCCTGGTTAGGACTGAAGGGTTTACAGCCCCAAAGGAATAATCCGAGATTTTCTTCTCCACCTCTATCTTTCCTTCTCCTCCTATTTAAGAGTCTTTAGAACTGTGAGAAGCAATACCTCTATCTGAATGTACCCCATTTCCCCACTAGAAGCAGAAAAAAGAAAAAAAAAAGTAAAAATCAGGTAAATGTGTAAAACCGCACACAGGCACACATCACACACACATTCAGCCTGGATCGTTTTATTTAAACTTCTGAGGAACAGATGACTCTGTGTGTGTGTGTGTGTGTGTGTGTGTGTGTGTGCGCGCGTGTGTGCGCAGAAAAATGTAAAATCATAGATGATGATATACTGTAATACTCAGAAATAGCCTTTAGACATCTGGCTTAAAGTTACAGAATACTCTGTTATTATATCTTGCCCTTTTTTAATCACTTCAAGTAAAATGTTCATTAAATGTTGTGGTTATATATATTTTAAATAATTGTCAGAGAAGTAGAAACATTTCTCCTGCCTTTTAAACACGCTGATCCTTGGTTTGTCCCCTTTCAAAGGTGACTAGTTGTGCCTGGGTACCTGACAGCTGCCAGCTGTTTACTGGGAGCAAATGTGGTGTCATCACGGCCTACGCAAACAGGCTCACCAGCAGCACGGTAGGCCTGGGGCTCATGTCGCGGCTAGTTTGGGATTTTCCTGTTCGTGAGGGGGAAAAAATGCTTATGAAGTATAATTCGTTTGTAGAAGATTAACTGGAAATGTTTGCACTCTAATCTTTTGTTCTTTAGTCTTTTCTTCACACAAGCTCTTAAAATATAAAAGGTCACGTATCTGACTCTTTAGGTTTATTAGGATCATGAAAATTTCTGAAAATGATTATAAAGATCTTATTTTTGGTGTCACAGACAGATGGCATTTTGAGTCATGATCTCTTTTGTGATGATACTTCTTCATCACATTGTGATGTTCGTTTGCGTGTATTCTCGGTGTCGACCTGAACGTCTAGGAGTATACCACAGGATTCTGTAAAATTTGGAAGTCTAGAACCTCTAATATTTAACCTTCCTACAGCCTCTGGACTGCAGCAAAATCCAAATAGCCCATCTTGATTTCTACCACTTTCTGAAAGAAATTTATTTTAGCCATTTGCTGAATTTCCGGGATTTGAAAATTAAATTATAAAGCAGTCAAGTGAAGAAAAGACATATTATGCAATACTTATTTTTAATTTACTGTTGTTCTTTCTTGAATCAACTCTCTGTGGTGCTGTTGAAGGTACGTAGCAAGTTTAGGGTAATAACTCAGTAATTATTTTATTCTAGAACTTTCTTCTTTCTTGTGCTTTCCGCCCCACCCCCACCCCATTGCAGTTTTCTTTCTTAGATTATTAAATATGTTTTACTGGGTAAACTGGTCTTGCTAGCATGGGGTGATGCTAGGTTCCTCTTACTTCTCTGTCCAAGTTTATTCCCTTTTAAACTCTTATTAAGGTTCTTTGCCATGATTCTTGGGGTATAAATATGACCATAATAGTGTTTCTGTCTTTTAGCCTAAGGGACCATTAAAATGCTTGAAGCAGGTATAATTTGATCTAACCAGCATTGTAGGAAGCCCACTGTGCACCTGCCAGGAGCAACACTGGGGCGTATGAGCCTGAGGCGGGTGTGCGAAGCCCAGAGGCCGCTGTCGTGGTGCAGGTGGGCCATGGGGGTGGCTCTTCACAAGAGATGGGCACGTGCGGGTTCTCACAGGAGAGTGAGGTATGTGCCCCGAGAACAGTTCGCACCCAGGCTGGAAGGACACCAGAGAGGGGCCGGATGTCAGGAAACCTGACAAGTTACACTTGAGCTGGATCGGAAAGGATCAGTTTCCTAAGTAGAGAAAAGAGGAAAGAGTTTTTCAGGCACAGGAAACCAGCAACGTGGCAAGAAAAGAATGGTAACTTGGGGGGTGGAAAATACTTGTATGTGTAGTTTAGGGTCTGAAAGTCTGGGAGGAGAGGTCAGAGCTGGGGAGAAGGGGCCTGGGGTAAGTTCTTTTGTACCAGAACAGAAAGAATGATGAGGAAGCAAGCAGAGAAGGATCTGAGCTCTGGGAATGTCTCCTGTTCGCTCCCAAAGGCCTACAGTGGATGTTAATTTATATCATCTCTAATATTGACTGCTGACAGCACGTGTGTCTTCAAAGCTCACCCTTCGGTTTCCTTCTCCTCCAAACATATTCGGAGCCCCGCCGCTACAGCAGTTGCGTGCTTGCACACTCAGATGACTTTGCACCATGACTCCTGTTTAGAAACTAGCTTCCTCTTCTCTTTTTACTTTTCCTTTTGTTTTTGCCAACCCTTTGAACAGCCTGTGCTTGGTTCTTCCTTCCATTCTTACTATCCTTTAAGGTCTTTTTTTTTTTTTTTAATGTTTTTAATGTTTATTCTTGAGAGAGGAAGAGAGAGCACGCACGCACGCATGAGCAGAGGAGGGGCAGAGAGAGAGGGAGACACAGAATCGGAAGCAGGCTCCAGGCTCTGAGCTGCCGGCACAGAGCCCGACTTGGGGCTCGAACCCACAAACCTTGAGATCGTGACCTGAGTTGAAGTTGGACGCTTAACCGACTGAGCCACCCAGGCGCCCCACTATCCTTTAAAATCTTAATTGTATACTAACACAGCGTGTAGTGCAGATTAAAAAAAGATGAAATTGTCAGTACAGGAGTAATTGTGCACAGCATAGCTTTGAATGTAGCAGATGGGAGGCCTCGCTGTCACAGTGTGAATACAGAAAGACGTGCTTCTTTTGCTTTTGAAGTTACTAGAAGCTTGGGAAATCTTATGTTGCTTACGCTTCCACAGTTATATATTTACCTGGAAGTAGATTTTTCAGCTTTATTTATAAGGGTTTTCTTTTTCTCCCAAGGATACTAGCATTAAGTAATCAAGTCATGAGATCAACAGTTATTATTTAAACCATGTCCAAAAATGCATGTTAGCTATGTGGTTTTAGCACTGTTTTTTTTGAGGGGAGGTAACATGGGTTTTTGTTGATGTTGTTGCTGCTTTTCCTCGGGGACCCCCTCACCATTTTGGCACCCCCGAAAGCTGCATCGTGACCAGGTGCCTGTGTGGTTAGCAGGAGACGCCTTGTGTCTCCAGTTTCTGTTCTCCCAACCCACTGAATGCCGGGGTTCTACAAGTATTTATGTTCTCATGGGAGGTAGCTTTAACACCGACAAAAGACGGGCTCCCCGAGGGCCATGCAGGGTGTGACCAAAGTAGTTGTTAGGAAATATTTTCAAGAGGGTCTTATGAAATACATTCCTTACCTAGTGAAGCATATCTAACCGTAAGCCTTGTAAGTTTCTGTTGATTCTCCCAAGATAGTCTTCTAAAATGTATTCCACGTAAGGGTGCATGAGTTGACTTGTTAGAAGGAATTATCTATAAGCTGTTTATAGATTAGAGAAGAATGTCTGCTAAAAGTGATAACTGATTTTAAAATAATTGCTCTTGAGTCAGTTTTTTCACTAATTAACTAGTATGGCCACATGATCATCATGTAAGTGAACAACTGTATTTCTGTTCTCTAAATCAGTGGTGGCAGGAGAATAAATATGAGGTTTATCCGAGATAGTATTATGCCATTCAAGAGAAATTTTTAAATGAAGTAGGCCATGATTCCTGTTCTGCTCATGGAAATTATTTTCTGACCTGTCAGGGAATCATCTAGTAACACTAACTCTTACAGTCATTTTAAAGTGTAAAATCTTTAAAATTATCAAAAACCACTATAGGGGTCCTATGCTGTGTTTACCCCATAAATATTATTCATGATCATGGGGTAAACACACACAAACACACACACACGCGCATGTGTGTGCAATGAAAGCATCCAAGAGCTAACACACTATCATAAAACTCCCAAGCCAGAGATGTAAATAAGCAGGGGGGGAGCTCTGGCCTTGAGGGCATTGTCAATTCTGGAGTATTGACCCTGTCGTTGGACGCTTTTGTGAGAGGAATCAATAACAATACCCAGGGACTGAGCAAGCTGGGGAGTCCCACAGAGGGCCTTCTCCAAAGGCTGGTCCCTGAAGGGCTGCCCCCTAAGAGTGAGGATGAGTCCCATGGGACCACCTTTCGTGTGGCATTACAGCCTGGGTCACAATTCCCTGGGGTGTCCAGATCTCAAGACTTGACTTTGGCTAAGGTGTCTGTAGGCTGGTAGGATGGTCCAGGTCGTTCGTTCTCTTCCACAGGTAGAGGAGCTCCTCCAAATGATTTTTTAAAATGTAGCCACAGATACATAAAACCAGGAACACAAATTTACAAGTAAGAACATGGATACGTGAAAAAGTTAAAGTTGGTTATAATAAGAGAAATGCAATTCAAAGCAACCTTGATTGTTACAAAGATTGGGAAATGTTCAGAGACCTGGAATGAGCAGTGAGTCACAGACTCATGCTGCAGAGCCCAGGCAGAACAAGAAGGGGCCCGGGCCTTTCCGGACAGGGCATCCCCCGGGCCCAACTAGCCTGAAGCATGGTCTGGAAGGGCTCTGGGTACATCCCTTTGGCCTTGCAGACTCCTGGCCCTGTGGGAAGGGTCCCAGTTAGAGTCGGGGGAGCTCAGACCCAGGACTTTGGCCCTTGTGGAAATCACATCTCGTCTCTGTGACTGTCTGTGATTGTGTTCGGTTGAAGGTCACGTGTCCCAGCTGAGCAGAAGCCCCTGCCACACAGCTGAAGTGGGTCATTCCAAGAAAGAATGTGGGCCTAGTATTGCCTGGGCACTTGATTCTTTAAGAGTAAAATATGTATTTTATGTGCATAAAACACTGGACTGCATAGCACTTACAATAGATGAGCAACAGCTAATATATCAACACAGATATGTTTCAAAAACAATGGTGAGCAAAAAGGCAAGATGCAAAAGATACCTAAAGAATAATAACACATACTTAAAGTTTATCAACACGAAAAACCAAACACCATGTTGTTTACGGTTATGGTAACATATGGTAGAACATATGGGAAACGTGGGAAACATAAACACAAAATTCAGGATGGTGGTAACTTCTGATGAGAGAGGAAATAAGACAGAACAGTATACAAACTATGTAATGTTTCATTTTTTTCCCTGTTTAAAAAATAAACTGATCGGATAAAATATTAAGATTAGTTTACCTGAGTGGCCAGTTAAATAGCTTTCTCTTATACTTATCTTTCTACTTTTCTATATCCTTTGAAGTAAAATATTGAAATAATTTATGACAATAAACAGCTTAGTCTAATGAAAGCAAGAGTCAAACCTAGCAGAGACATCTGGCATCTGTGAGCCAACACAGACCTTGGAACATCAGTTTGCAGTCTTTCAAGTAGAAGACCAATCTGTAACTACGGACAAGTAATGGTATGGGAGCACATCACCGCTGGTGACCTCGTGAATTGGTACAATGCCTTTGGAAAGTACACTGTCAAAAACTACAAATGCTCAAGTAAATTAAGACATTCTAACTGTATAAAATATTATAACACCATTAAAAGTCATTTTGAAGACAATCAAAAATGCAAAATGCTTACAGGAGAATTTAAACTACAAACTTTAAAATGATTTGTACGGCAATAATCGTACCTACAAAAATACATGAGTATTTGGACAAAGACCAGACAAGAAGACAAAAAATGAAAAGCGTATTCATGAAATTATGGGCAATTAAAACTTTGATAATGTTTAATCAGTTTTACTCTTTAGGACAAAGTTGAACTGAAATGGATTGAAAAATGATATGCTTGAGGGGTGCCTGGGTGGCTCAGTTGGTTAAGCATCTGGCTCTTGATTTGAGCTCAGGTCATGATCTCACAGTTCAAGGAATCGAGCCCTGTGTCAGGCTCTGCACTGGCAGCATGGAGCCTACTTGGGATTCTCTCTCTGTCTCTCTGTCTCTCTCTACCCCTTCCCTGTGCATTTTCTCTCTCTCTCTCTCTCTCTCTCTCTCTCTCTCTCTCTCTCTACCCCTTCCCTGTGCATTTTCTGTGTCTCTCTCTCAAAATAAATAATCATTAAAAAAAAGAAAAATGATATGCTTGAATGTTTGAGTCACTTCAGTTTTTTATTTTTGAGATACAGTACTAGGAAAACTTTTGTCATGGTTTTTATCTTATACTTTACTGAATTTCTTAAATTTCAGCCTTCAGAGATAGAAATGGAGTCCCAGATACATCTCTATGGGCACACAGAAGAGATAACCAGCTTATTTGTTTGCAAACCCTACAGTATAATGATAAGTGTGAGCAGAGATGGCACCTGCATCATATGGGATTTAAACAGGTACAGAAGGAGGGCTGTAACTCCAACGCAGCTGTTTTTAATGTTTCAGTTCTTACTGTGTGAAACAGATGCACTATAATGATGTCTTTACCAGAGTGCCTGGGTGGCTCAGTCGGTTAAGCCTCCAACTTTGGCTCAGGTCATGATCTCACAGTTTGTGAGCTTGAGCCCTGCATCGGGCTCTGTGCTGATAGCTGGGAGCCTGGAGCCTGCTTCGGATTCTGTCTCCCTCTCTCTCTGCCCCTCCCCCACTTGCTCTCTGTCTCTGTCTCTCAAAAATAAATAAACTTAAAAAAAATTTAATAATATCTTTACATTATAATAATTTTAAACACGAAATACAACCTTTACTTTATAATCTAATTGAAATCAAACAATCAGTTAAGAACAAAGTTAGGAATGCCTTCTGAGTAAAAGATCCTTATACTGAGGAAAGGAATTATACAAGTAAGAGAATATAATTATATTTAATGATCATATGCAAATTTATATCTTTGTCTTTCAGGTTGTGCTATGTACAAAGCCTGGCAGGACACAAAAGCCCTGTCACAGCCGTCTCTGCCAGTGAAACCACAGGTGACATTGCCACTGTATGTGACTCAGGTGAGTGAGCCCTGAAACCAGAGCCCAGAGGTCGTTGTGCTAACAGCATTCAGCTAGTTCCTTCCATCGTACGTGAAACTGTTGGATTACATCTCTCAGGTCCCTGCCAGATCCAAATACTTTGGTAATAGCATATTTGTGTATTAAAATACAGTGAGTCCAAGAGTGAGCTCATCAGTTTAGGCACCAATTTACGCAAAAGTTAGTATTATCATAGTTTAACTCTGTTTCTGATATATGTAAGATTGCATTTGAGCACGTGTTAAGCAAATTATTACTACGTAAATTAATCTGAATTTTCTTCGCTCTTGTTTTCCTATCCTTTTTTGGCTTCTGCTTTTTAACTACTAATAACTTCACTACCTTCCTCCTAAGTGCAAAGCATCAGCCAGTGATCAGTTTTGAATATATTTCTTCCAGTTCCTGAGAACAATATTATAGAATAACAAAGGGAGGCATAATTTGCCTTAAAATTTGCATGACAAAGTTAGATCTCCTAATCAGAGGTCTTATTTTTAGTTTTGGTTTTTTTCAAGTATACATGTTGTAAAACTTGAGGAAAGAACAGTTGGAAAATTCATAAATTTTCTGTTTGCAGATCTTAACATTGAAAGGATCCTTTGACAAACTGTCTTTTTCTGCCCGCTCAGTGTAGAGGATCTTTGACATATCTGTAGTGGGTGATCCTCTATCCTTTGCTTGCATGTTTTATATTGTTTGTTTCTTTCTCTTTTCTTTATTTTATTTATTTGGAGAGAAAGGGAGTGTGTGAGAGGAGGAGGGGCAGAGAGAGAGGGAGAGAATCCCAAGCAGGCTCTGCACTGTCAGTGTGCAGCCCAGTGTAGGGCTTGATCCCAGGAACCGTGAGATCATAACCTGAGCCAAAATCAAGAGTCAGACACTTAACCGACTGAGCCACCCAGGCGCCCGTTTGTTTTTTTCCCGAAACCAAATGTATGCTGTCTTTGCAGACACCAAACAGCTCTCTAATCCTGTGCCGTCACCTGGGAGCCCCAACAATGCAATTTAGTTCTGACACAAAGTACTTGAAGTTCTTTAGCAAATTTGGGAATTCCCAAGACCCCCCCACCAGGTTCAATAAATATCTAAAACAACTTACAGAACTTAGTAAAACACTATACCTAACTACTGTAGTTTATTATAAAGGATAGAAATGAACAGCCAGATGAAGGATATAGGGTGAGATCCAGAGGGTCTGTCCTTGTGGAGTCAGACTGCACCCCCCCTGCTGGCACAGGAATGTGCTCCCCAACACGGGGAACTCTCCTAACCCTGCTGTTGAGGGGTTTTGTTATGGAGGCACAGTTGATCAAATCATTGGCCATCAGTAGGTAATTGAGCCCAACCTTCAGCCTCTCTCCCCACCCTGGAGGTGGAGAAGTACTGTAAATTCTAACCTCCTAACCCCTCCCCCCACCTTGGTTTTTCTGGCGACCAGCCCCCATCCGGAAGCTGTGTAGGGCCTGCCCCCTAGGAGTCAGCTCATTAGCAGACAAAAGATGGTAAACTACAAGGGTCTCTGGAGCTCTGTGCCAGGAACCTGGAACGATGACCAGATATTTATTTTTTTATTATGCTACAGATACCTCTTGGAGTTTTATTGTTGATTTTACAAAACATTCGTTAATTCTTGTATTCAAGAAAAGTAATATCTTCAGTCATGCTTTAAAGGTATCAGATGAAAGCATTTGCCAGTGTTAGCATCCAGTTATAAAATAATGTCATGGAAACATTTTTATTTGCTAATCATCATAACTGAGGGGAAAGATTTTAAACAGTTGACGTTGATAATCCAAGTGTGGGCAGATGATTGATGACTTCGATAATTGTTCTTCCTTGATTTGTACATTAGCAGCTTTTAGTATGTCATATCAAGAAGGAATCTGGGGGAATAATATAATGATTATTTATATAGAGTTCTCTACTTTCTTGTTTTGGCAACATTTGGAAGTTAGGAGTGACCTTAGGGAGCTGAATTTTGTAAAGTTAATTACTTTCCGGCTGCCAGTAGTGATTTATATCTGTGATATTATATCAGCTAGTCATATGGGAACAAGAAACAAAATTACTTTTGCTGCAATTACTAACTCACTGGAAGGCTATTCAGGTGTCCCTAGGTAGCACACAGCACAACAGAGTAATGGTTAGAACTTTTTTTTTTCCCCCACTTTGAACAAAAAGTCCTTCCCTACTTTTTTTAAGTCTCTTGGTACATATATAAGAGAAGTCATAATAAGAATTTGGTATAAAGAGAACATGATAAAAATAATGATTTTTAAAAGACAGGCCAAATTTATGTTTAGTAACCCAAACTGGACTTCTATTCTTAATTCCAAGAAGGGAAAAAAGTCATCAGATGTAGCCTACCAAAGATCTTCACCCTTTAGTGAGTACCATCCAAGTAACTTTAAAAATCAAAATTTTAATAAATATATGTGTGTGTATGTACGTTTCTGTGTGTACACGTTACACATATATAAAATTTCTGTATCGGGGCTGAAGTTCCACATGCAAGCTCTTTACCCTTGATCATAATTCCCCAGTCCTTATTATGGGATGTGGTTCTTATAGTGATGAGAAGTGAAATTTATTAAACTATGTAAATGTTCTAACAGATGGTTTCTGCATTTTTTAAAATCATTCTGCCACTGGATCAACATACGTGCCTTTTAACTGGGGTTCATAGCCTGGTCATGTGGTGCCAATGGCGTTAGAGAGTCAATATTATGAAATTCAGGGTATTCAGTGAGTCTCCAATCGATTTTAATCTCAGGGAAGATGTATAGGAGGAATATTTTTTTTTTCAGGAGTGCCCAACTTTCTCTTAGTTGATGTGCTGAATTCAATTCTATGTGAGAGCATCCGGTAGTGAGTAAAGGCCTCCGTTTGGCTGTGTACTGTCTTCGGCAGATGAGCAGTTACTTGGTTTTGTGGTAGCCCAACGTGCTGGGTAATCCTCTAGGGTAATTCTTTGCCTATTAAGTTCTGGACCATATTTCATAGAGTCCAGGACCACGTTTAGATTTTTTGTCCTGAGGGACTAAGCTGTGCAGAAGCTATGGATTACATGGAACGCTCAACGCCTCCATCAGTACCTTCAATAAATCTAACCTGACTAGTAGAAGTCTGGTTGTTTTAGTCTTCAAATCTTTTATCAAACACTAAATTCAAAACAAAGAGTGAAATAAATGTCTACTCAAGGAAAAAATGAGTTTATCGTCTACAATTGTATTTCTTTCGTATACTGAATCTGTAATCTCCCCTAACCAATGGGATGTCTTAAGTAAAACCCGGCCATTTGTTCATCGTTTTTCTCTACATAGGTGATAAGTATATTTAACATGATAACTGCTATTGAAGCCATTTAAAAATATATAATTTGGTGGCATTGTCACATCCACAGTGTAGAGCAGCTGTCACCACTGTCCACTTCAAAAACCTTTTCGTCACCCCCAACAGAAACTCTGTAACCATAACTGTTCCTCCTTGCCCCACAGCTTCTGGTGACCACCCTCCTTTCTATCGCTAGGAATTTGTCCATTCTAGATACTTTATGTAAGTGGAATCATACACCATTTGTCCTTCTTCGTCTTGTTTATGTCCTTTATTTCACTTAGCCTGATGTTGAGGCTCATCCATGTTGTAACATGTATCAGAACCTCATCACTTTCATGGCCAAGCAATATTGCTGTGTGTGCCCCTATCACATTCGGTGTGTCCGTTCATCTGTGCACGGGAGTTGGGCTGTGTCCACTGCTCGGCGGTCGGGAATGGTGCCGTGGCACGGAAGGCGTTGGGTTTGTGGTATTTGAAGGTCTTCAGCGTATCTTTACATAAAGAAGTATTTGCACAGTTTGTTTCTTTGCTATAAAATATGAAGTCTATGAAATCTTGTCATTGCCTTAATAAAGGAGAAAGTGAAATTCTGTAGTTTTTTTGCTAGTTCTAATGGAGAGATAAAATCAAGTGTAGTAACCCTATGGCATCCAAACTTTATCAAGCCTCTTAACCTCTGTCTTGATCAGCTTGAGAATACTTCTCCCAAGAAGGCTGGGCTTATCATCCCGAGGCCCCAAACCTGCACCCCCATTTTATAGAGGATGGGGAGCACTGATCGCCTCTGGAAAACTACAGAAAGTTTTGTTACTCATGGTCTTTGAACAGGGAGAATTAGTTTAATAAGTCATTGATTTACAAGATTCATTGTGAGAATTAGATTTCTTTTTTTTTCTTTAAGAAGTAGTTTTTGACTCAGCTAAGTTTTATTGTAACTTTTTTTTCTCTTCAAATTCACATAAGTCACTTCTTATAGATGGTTCCACAGAATGTTTTCATTTGTTTTTGGAGATTGTTTAACTCTCTAGGTACTTTCAAATTCAGACTTGGCAGTTTGTATACTAAAATATTACAATTACACACAGATACATGATTAACTTACCTGTTGCTCTCTATTATAAATTAATATTTTTATT
Source organism: Panthera leo (assembly GCF_018350215.1). Lineage (NCBI taxonomy): Eukaryota > Metazoa > Chordata > Mammalia > Carnivora > Felidae > Panthera > Panthera leo. The sequence continues at coordinate 12,902,324 of NC_056689.1, forward strand.
TTCCCACCGGTCATTGTCACTAGGTAAATACACAGAGCTCTGTGTGACTTATAATGTAGTAATTTTATTTATACAGACTTCAGTCATGACTTCCCTGTAAATTTTATCACTGAAACAAACAAGCCTGGTGCACAGTGGGGGTGGGGGGGTTGGGAGGGGTAGGGGTAGTCAGCCCTCTGGGACCCAGGGCACGGGGTCCTGGACACACCCACACTCTGGTGACCTGCCGAACGATTTTGGTGTTCTAGCTGGTGGAGGCAGTGACCTCAGACTCTGGACAGTGAATGGGGACCTCGTTGGACATGTCCACTGCAGAGAGATCATTTGTTCTGTTGCTTTCTCTAACCAGCCAGAGGGAGTATCTATCAATGTGATTGCCGGGGGATTAGAAAACGGAATTGTAAGGTAAGAGGAGTTTTCGTTCTCTTTGTTTGCTCTTGTTCATAAGGACACATCAGTTTCAAAAATTAGGTTTGGTTTTTTTATTAATTTTTAATGTTTATTTTTAAGAGACAGAGACAGAGAGAGAGTGTGTGAGCCGGGGAGGGGCAGAGAGAAGGGGAGACACAGAATCCGAAGCAGGCTCCAGGCTCTGAGCTGTCAGCACAGAGCTCAATGTGGGGCTCGAACCCACAAACTATGAGATCATATCTAGGCATGTTAATATTTAATAGAGATTTAAAATCACCTTCAGATATAGGTTCTTCGCTTATTCCTATTTTATTTATTTATATATTTTTTTAATGTTTGTTTATTTTTGAGAGACAGAGCACGAGTGGGGGAGGGGCAGAGAGAGAGGGAGACACAGAATCCAAAGCAGGCTCCAGGCTCTAGGCTCTGAGCTGTCAGCATAGAGCCGAACGCAGGGCTCAAACTCACAAACCGTGAGATTATGACCTGAGCCAAAACCAAGAGTCGGACACTCAACCGACTGAGCCACCCAGGTGCCCTATATTCCTGTTTTATTTTTAAATAACAAACTTAGCTGTAATGTAGTTTTGAAATTGTGTATTGTCTGTGAAAATTTACCAAGTTTTCTTACTCCCACATACACCCCCTGCAAACTTCCCAGAAGGAACTACAGTTAATTGTTTATTGTGTTTCCTTCCAGATGATTTTTAACAAATAAACAAATATTTAGGACTTTTTAGTGAAGGAAATTTTAGTTTGCATAATTAGATGATGACTTGTTCCCTCTCTAGGTTATGGAGTACATGGGACCTAAAGCCTGTGCGAGAAATCACATTTCCTAAATCAAATAAGCCGATTGTAAGGTAACCGCCCCCCCCCCCCACCATTCTTCATGATATACTTTGTGACTGTGTTTTTGTTAGAGAGTTGTTAAAGCACACTGATGTGAAATATGTGATGACAGTCATAAACAGCTGACCATTTATCAAACACCAAGCTGACCAAGACCTTTTGCAAGAGGAGACACAGTCCACATCTTGGTAGGGCTTCAAATCTGAGTTGGGAGCTCCAGTCTAACAGAAGACATGCTGGGAGAGTGCCCAGAGAAGCTTTTGAATTGTAGAAACGATATCCTTTCCCTTTCTTATTGAAAATACCGTAAGGATGACTGATAGCGGCAGGAAGGTACTTGGTAATATTGATAAACAACCAGTTACCCTTTGTTGTACTAACACACTTGACCTTAAAAAATCAACTGGAAATCAGTCATTCAAATTCTACGTTATTACATTAGTTTATTTTCAGTGCACTACATTTGCCTTTTCCTTTTTCAGGGAAATAAAATATCTCCCTAAAATAATCACCACTTGTTTCTATAAAGAGAACATGTGGCACTGTTATTTTTTGTAAACTTTCCTATACTCAAGTATTTGTTGTTTAAGTAATAAAGCATAACCAAGGCAATAAGAGAAAATATGCAGAGAAGGAACAGAATGCACTGCCCTCCTTGATCCTGATTTTCTTCCGTATCACCTCGTCAGGATGAGCTTCACAAAGTTGTCAGCAGGGCAATTAAACTATATTAGGATTACACTGGAAACCGGTGGGTTGTAAGCAGGTATTTCGTTGGGCTCTCTGCTCCGGTAAAGATATCTTAGCTTCTTTACACTGATTCCTGTGTGATCACCAGTCTGCAAATGCAATTTTAAGACATAACGTACAGACGGGATTTCTTTCTGACAGCCTCACGTTTTCCTGTGACGGCCACCATCTGTACACCGCGAACAGTGACGGGACCGTGATCGCCTGGTGCCGGAAGGACCAGCAGCGCCTCAAACAGCCCATGTTCTATTCCTTCCTCAGCAGCTACGCAGCTGGATGAATGAGAGAGAACCTCGCTCCTCCAAAGCACTTTAGCTCCAAACTCGATTTGTAGACCTTCCCGGTTTTGGGAGGTTGAACTTGAAGAAACGGATGACCAAACAAATCATCCAAATAACGATCAGCCCTCTTCACCTGCATAATATTCTGCAGCCTCACAAGGTCCTAAGAGAACAGTTTTGTTCTAATTTAGTGATAATCCAGAGGGCTGTGTCAGTATGTCCCAAGCAACAAGATTCAAGTCTTACACGATAAATTAAAATCGTATCTTTAAAGTTTTTACCCATAAGCATAATCTAAAGAAAGGATTAGGGTCTCTGCTTTTTCTGTTATTCCAAAAGGGCCAGTAGAATGTCAACTGGTTAGCCTAATTGTTTATATAAAATACTCTAAAAATTATATTTAAAAAGTTTTATGCCAAGATAATCCACCCTCCCCCTGAGAAAAGGAAGGAAGGAAGGAAGAAAGAAAAGAAAAGAAAAAAGAAAAGAAAAGAAAAGAAAAAAAAAGAAAAGAAAAGAAAAGAAAAGAAAGAAAAAGCGAAAATTAATGAAAGGGATAAGAATCGTGAACTTGATAAGTGCTTTATCTGAGAAGTAAATCACTCGGTCGGTGTCTGGGCACCGAACACTCTGTGGAACATGTGAATACTAAAACAAACCACTAATGAATCTCAATGTTAAGCAGTTTTTTTCCAGTTGCCTTCTTAGCTCAAAGTAGAACCAGAATTTTTTGATGGCCACAAACAAGAACACAGGTATCTTTGATTTCAGACACATTCTGTTTCTTCGTAAAACTCCTTAAAATCCAGAACACTAGATACTGGTGAGTCACTAAGATTTAAACACAATGATAATTATCTTAATATCTGCCATTGACCGAGCGCTGAATACCTAACAATTTGCAATAGAAAGCCTCCACTATGCAAAAAGATGGCACAGATATCAATAATATATTCTAGGTAAGACATTTAATGTGCAGGGAGTGTTTTCTTCCACAAAACAATTTCAAAAGAAAAGGAGACTGCTTACTTTGTTTCCAACAGGACGCAGAGTAATTCTTACAGGAAACGGTTTCCACTGTTTCTCCTAACCAATGCTACCTGAGAATTCTAGAAGCAGTAGAAAAATCTAGGTATACACCTCAGAAAACTGGCACACCATAAACCAGAATTCCTACAAATCTCGGGATGGTCTAGCTCTACCAGATATTACGGCTCTATTTTTACTTGGGGTGCTGCTTTATTGGCTTTGAAAACACTGTACAATAAGCTCAGTAATATGTCACCACGGGATAAAAATATGTATTCCTGCCTAAGAATAACTTGCGTGTTTGTTATGGAAATCTAATTCATATGGTGTTTACAGAACTACTTTTGTAACTTCCAGACTTTCTAAAACATTCTGCTTAAAAACTGTATAGAATACAATTCAAACGTCTCTGCTGTCACCATAGATGCAGGAGACAAGCGGCCACGTATGCTTGTTATTCACCGGACACGCTCACAGACTGCATTTAGATCACGGTTTGCACAGACCAGGTCTGCATTCTGAGGTCCAGAAGGTGCAGAGACGAGATTATTCCTATTCACGTTGAAGTGATCTTGCTTTGTTTAAAAAAAAAAAAAAAAAAAAAAAAATTGCAGCTATTGTCTGGCTTTCATTTTTTCTACCAAGAACTTTAAATTAGTCCCCTATTAGAATAGGGTTGCTACTTGGTCTTCTTTTTTTTTTCTTTTTTTTTTTTTTTTATTAAGGCTGAATTTCATCATTTATTTAAAAAGAAAATATGCAAAATAACTGGTCTTGTTAAGAGTGCAATATTATATTTTTAAGTAAAAATAAAAATTAATTTGGGGGGATTATTTATTCAGCATGAAACTTAATATGTGTATGTTTGAAACACTTCATAATGTGCATGTTGTAGTAAACATTTCTGTAAAATATCACAAGCTCTGTCATCTTTGTATACACTGCCACTTCAAACTGGGAATAAATTTCATAAAAATAGATGTAAAGACCTATTCTTTATACCATTTAAATATTACAACCAGATCTCAGATTGGTGGCTTTTATTTTTTTGTAACCCATCTATGTTCTCTCTTTAGCTCTCCTATACACTGATGTCACTAAGAAATAATAACTTTCGTTTCTTAATTCCTTTCTTTATGAGAAATTTTACTTCAGCCTTTACTACCCTTAAATAGAGTTTAGGCACACTTTTTAAAGAAAATATATCTGCCCCTCCCACCCCCAACAGCCGATCTATCACGAGAGCCTACTGCGTGCATCACTGTATCACTCGGCTAAGTGCTGAAGATACAGCTGTTCCCTGCATTCCTGGAGGTTACAGGCCGGGAGAGAAACGCGCTATCAGTAACATACGATGTCCGTAGTTACAAAATACGGGAAGTGCCGTTAAGGTAGAGTGTAGGGTCCTCTGAGAGAATATAACAGGAAGAATTCAATTTAGATCAAGAGGATCTAGAAAAGCCTCTTGACAAAGGGAAAGTTTTGTTGCAAACTGATGGATGATCGGAATTTGACAGGTAAAGATGGGGGCAGACGTGTTCCAGACAGCACGTTTACCAGCGCCGGAGGCAGGAACATCAACGAACAAAGGCCCAGTGAAGGAAAGAGCGTCCTCTACGCTCCTCAGCCTCGCCGGTGGGCGTTGCAAAGTGGTGTGTGAATTCAAGGAACGGCAGCCCAAGAACCCAGAATCATTCTTCTAGTCTGCCTTGCCTCTGAAGTGTTTTCAGGGTTCTCGGGAGTAGAGCACCCTTGTTTCTAGATGTCCGTCTTCAGAAGAACTCAGGAGGAGCATCTGGCAGTGTAAGCCAGCCAGCCTCAGTGTCCCCTCCTTACCTGCAAGTCTCAGATCCCTCTTCCTTTCAACTGTGTTGGCTCAATGCCAGTTATGCACAAGGCCAAGGCCAGGTGATGGGGTCGGGTGGAAGAAGAGGAGGGAGATTCTAGCCCTTCTGAGCTCATACCTGGTGATCTGCTTCTCATGGAGGAATTGTTCCATGTTTTCAAAGAAAGAGCTACAGGGTTTTCCTGTTCTGGGTGCTGACATAGAAGGATCCTGAACTCACTTCTTTGCACAGATACACTGAATCTATAGCTACTTACAGAAAAATTCCCTCTGAAAGAAATGCAAAAACTAGCTGAGCAGCTCTTACATCTTGGTGGGGGGGCAGGGTGGAAAAACGACAACATCAAAACGGGGAGGAGAGGCGAAGACACAATGTCACCATAAACCACACTCTCGGAGAGGCGCCCACAGATAGCAGAGAACTCACAGCCCTAAGCTTCTCCTTGAGAGGCAAAGGGTTTGAACCCCACACCTGGCACCCCTAACTTTCAAGACCTGCACCTGAGAGATGAGTCCCCAAAACATCTAGCTCAGATGACAATGGGATTTGTATCCACAGGACCACAAGCTTATAGCAAATTTAAAGGGGTCTCTGGACTCACCATGGCTAAACCTCTAGGGCACAGTGCAGAGGCAGCAACTGAAATGCAACCAGTCTTTCTGTGAAAGAGGCCTGTGATTTATCTTAAAAGATTCATCCCGAGGGGCAGGCCTTTAACAACACACATCTCAAGGCCACCGGACTGCAGAAGCCGGCAAGGACCATCTCTACGCTCGCTCGCTCTGCTTCCAGGTTATCTCCCAGAAAGGAGGTTGTGCACATGACTGGGGCCCCAGTTTTTGCAGCCATCACCCATGGGACACCCCCTGATCACCAGGCTGGTGGCCAGTAGGGCTTATGTTCGTTGCTCTCACAGGACTGTAACAAATGGAAAATAGTTTTTTTTTTAATGTTTTTATTTTTATTTTTGAGACAGAGCATGAGCAGGGGAGGGGCAGAGAGATAAGGAGACACAGAATCTGAAGCAGGCTCCAGGCTCTGAGCTGTCAGCACAGAGCCCAACATGGGGCTTGAATCACAAGCTGTGAGATCATGACCTGAGCCAGAGTAGGACGCTTAACCGACTAAGTCACCTAGGCGCCCCGAAAAATAGTTCTTAACCAAGGTACAGCACAGAGGCCGTGGTCATAAACCCTAGTCTTTCTCTGAGAGAGGAAAGAAGCACTTTGAAGAGTGGGTTGGGGGCGGGGGACTTCTAATTAAACACATCTAGGGGTAGACTGCAATCCTCTCCAGAGATCAGGGAGAGCAGCGGGCATCATCTTCTTGCTCTCCCTCAGCCCCCTGGTGCTGGTGTCTCCCAGAAAGCTGCTTATGTACGTATCCGGCATCCTGGTCCTTATGGCTGCTGCCCAGAATACATATCCTTTAATAGACTGGTTCTGGTAGACAGGCTCATGTTCATAGGTTCAACAGGACAGGAGCAAAGAAACAGTTCTTAACTGCTTAACATCCAGGGCTCGGTGCAGAGGAAGGAGACAGAAATGTCCATCTCTCAGTCTTTGCATTAAAAAGTATATTTGGGAACCTTAAAAGCTGCTGCCTGAAGGTCTGGCCTCCAATGAGCCTGAATCTAGATTCTGTCTGAGATCCTCCCTTGGTACACCGACTGGTCTTGGCACACCCTCAACTGTTGGAGGCCACTAAGAATAAGTAATTTGCTTAGATAATCACAAACTTTTGAGACGCAACCAAGAGCTGAGGGGGGGGGGGGGTAAACAATAAGGTTCAGCTCCTACAGAAGAAGGCCACTCCTTCAAGACTGAGAGAGTTGGCTGTTTTATTTAATGCATAGAAACCAATATAGAAAGTCCAAGAAAATGGGGCACCTGGGTGACTCAGTCAGTTAAGCATCTGACTTCAGCTCAGGTCATGATCTCATGGTTCGTGAGTTCAAGCCCTGCATCGGCTCTGTGCTGACAGCTCAGCCTGGAGCCTGTTTCGGATTCTGTGTGTGTGTCTCTCTCTCTCTCTCTGCCCCTCCCTCGCTCATGCGTGCTCGCTCTCTCTCTCTCTCTCTCAAAATAAACATTAAAAAAATTTTTTTTCAAGTCCAAGAAAATGAAGAAACATAGGAATATGTTCCAAATGAAAGAACAAGAGAAAACCTTAGAAAAATACTTCAATGAAACAGAGATAAGTGGTTTACCTGCTAAAGAGTTCAAAAAGAAAAATGGCTATAAAGATGCTCACCACAGTCGAGAGAACAAGGCATGAACAAAGTGAGAATTTTAACAAAGAGAAGGAAAATGTAAGAATGCACCAAACAGAAATGACAGAGCTGAAGAATACAATAACTGAACTGAAAAATAGAATAAAAGGGTTTAATAGCTGACTTGATGGAGAGCAAGAAAGGATCAGTGGATGAAAGGATTGGTGAACTCAAAGATAGGGCAGGGAAACTCACCTGATGAGAGCAGAAAAATAAAAAGTAAAGATAGGTTAAGTGGCACATAGGACAACATCAAGCAGACCAACGTTCACATTATAGGGATCCCAGAAGAAGAGAGAGAGAACAGGGCAGAATACTTGTCTGAAGAAATAATGGCTGAAAACTTCCCTAACCTGGGGAAAGAAACAGACATTGAAACCCAGAAAGGCCAAAGACTTCCAAATAAGATGAATCCAAAGAGATCCACACCAAGACACGCTGTAATTAAAGTGTCAAAAATTAAAGAGTCATAAAGTCAATGTTTACAAAAGTGAGTAAGGAGGAAAGAAATTCAATTGCCTAACACTTGGAGATTGAAAGTATTATGGAGTTCTTGGATTATTCACATTACCCTTACTTTGCTGATTACCCTTCAGCTATCCCAAATTGGGACCAACATGTCCCCATTTGTTCCCAATATGTCCTAATTCTTGGACAGCTGCATTATTTTTCAATATCTTCCCCTTCTCAGGATAACACTCCATATACCATGAAGCCAAAGCACTTCAAAACTTTACAGGCTTAAAACCTTTAACTAGGAAAACCAACCAAAAAGCATCAACAGTTGGAGTGAGGGGAGTAGATGGCCATTTGAAATAACAAGTCAAGATTAAGGTCAGAGGCAAAAGAGGTTTTAGGTTTGGCACAAACTGGCATTTTGAAGCATCACATGGAGTGTTGACAATATTTATCAGATACTTCCCCCAGGTTATGTCCAATTTAAGCTCCACGATTAAAAAAAAAAAAAAAGCAGCTATATTTGCCAATATGAAATATATACACTTGAACGTCCAATGAGCTGGGAAGGAGGTGCTATTAATTTTATTGTGTGTTATATGGCCTGAACAGAAAAATATATCCTGCCACTTTGGGGACACTGGCTTGCAACTCAGCTGTTTGAGAGAAATTAAATAATGCAACGTGTCCTTTGAGGTCAAAACGACTAGATGATTATTTGAGGCTGGGCTTTAATATTCTCGCTCAAATGCTAAGCTTGTTTCTCCTCTCATGAACAAAGTTAATGAGAGATGAGGTTGGAAAAGATTGCTTTGTGGCAACGTTGGGCTCCTTTCCAAAGTGAATTAAACTTGTCTTGCCAAAACTTTTGAGGGCTGATAACAATAAACCATTTTTTCATTCCCATATTTTAATTTAGTTAAAAGAGCTTTAAAAATCCTTGGAATCCAGGTTCAAGCATCAAGAATTAAAAAAAAAAAAAATCTTGTGGTGCCTGGGTGGCTCAGTAGGTTAAACATCTGACTCTCGATTTTGGCTCAGGACATGATCTCACGGTTTGTGAGATCAAGCCCCATGTCAGGCTCTGCACTGTGCAGAGCCTGCTTGGGATTCTCTCCCTCTCTCTCTGCCCTTCCTCTGGTCACGCTCTCTCTCTCTCTCGCTCAAAAGAAATAAATAAAAACTATCCGTTTTCTCTCTCTCTCAAAAGAAATAAATGAAAACTATCTTTTCTGAGATTTTAGGAAAAATCAAGCAATCATTTTCAGATTTGTTGATAGGACCTAAACACAAATGGTTAATTAGCTAATATCATTACAAGATTTCTATAGATACTTTATTATAAATGAAAGTAAAACCTATTCATGTACTCCTGGTTACGTAAGAATTAGACATCTATTTTATTTCCCAGGATGGTCTGGAGAACAGAGTTGTGAGGTCTCATGTTTCACAGCCTGTAGTGAGATGGAAAGAACAGGTGTCTTCCACAGCCCTTTCTACCAGGTGCGTATTTACACACACCCATGCTCCTTGGCCCTCAGAGTCAGCATCATCTGCTACGGTTCTGCCTCACTGATCCTGGTGCTTATCATGTGAGCCACCCTCTTCCCCACTGCTTTACTTCCTACCGGGAATGATTTCTTTCAGTTATTACAGTTGACTATTTGGAATATACTCAATGTTGAGAAATCTTTCTCCTACGAACATACGTAAGTTTTGAAAATAACTAGGGGCACCTGGGTAGCTCAGTCGGTTGACATCTGACCCTTGATGTCAGCTCAGGTCATGATCTCAAGGTCGTGAGATCAAGCCCTGTGTAGGGCCTGCTTGGGATTCTCTGTCTCCCTCTTCTGCCCCTCCCCTGCTCATGCACATGTGCTCTCTTTCTCTCTCAAAATAAAATAAACATTTAAAAAACAACCAAAAGTCATCCAGAGCTGAATCAGATAAATTAAATATTTGATAACTGCCTTAGTTGAAAACAAAGCACAATTACAAGGTAACACACACAAAAAAATTGGGATTCTGCAGGTAATTCCAAAAGAGGAATTTTTAAATATTTTGGGCGATTTATAGTATCATTGAAATAGGGTAGAGTAGGTGCATGCTAGAAAAGGACGGACGGATGGATGGATGGATGGATGGATGGATGGAGTGGGAGGTGGGGGGGAGGTGGATGGCCAAGGGGATGGGTAGGTGCACAGATAGACAGTATGTGTCACATTTGTTTGTTTCTATGCTTGTTTTTAAGAAAACTTCCCAACTCAACCTACCAAGTCCTAGGTTGCCTTTCCTTATCTTTGGATCATGTCTTCCACAGAATATGAAGCCCACACTTGGATTATCTTCACTTTCACACTTTCCTCAAGTTTCTTCTTTGCTAAGGAGCTCCTTGCCTTGGAGTGAACTTACTTGACTTCCCCTAAAGAGTGTTTCACTTCCTTTCTTGCCCTCGGCTTTTGTAGATCGCAGTTCTATGTTCATCTCAGGATAATTCTTATACAAATAGGATAAGAATGACAAGGTTGTACACACATGGACATTCCAGGATTACAACAGGTCCTTATGGAGCCACCAAAAAAAGCTAACTTAGATGCCTATGAGAGACCAAAAATGTGGTTATCACTCAGGGATGAACTGTGCCAGAAGCAAGCCGACTTTCAATCTGGTAATCCTTTTAATTTCCCCATATCAGACTAACGTTGCAGTTTTTAATGATCACTCTATCAGTTAGTTGATCCTTACAAACTTTTTATTCAGGAATAATGTTCAAAAGCTAAGGCTTTTTGTAATTTTCCTCCTAAATTGCCTCTGCCTACACCACATCGCCTTTGCCAGATCCTTAAAAATATTGAAAATTAAGCAAATGAATAAACACATGGATTTTCTTGACGTCCCATTAAACATGGGGTTTCATTTAACATTTTTTGAGCCTCTACAATATAGCAGACACAAAGATGTATAAGATCTGCTCTCAAAGAATGAGTAGGGCAGTAGAGAGATTTAGAAAGAAAGGAAAGGAGGGGAAAGGAGATGAGGGCTGAGGGAAGGAAGGATTAGGATACAATAAAGTAAATTTTCCAATAGAGGCTTCTACATATCAGAATGACAAGATTGGGATGTGAGGAGCAGTTAGATCAGGTTCCTCAAAGATAGCAATGATTTAGTCAAATCATGAAGAAAAGAGAAAACTTCTAGACTTGGCCCAGGATGGAAGGAAGCCAAGGCTGAAGGAAAGCATCAGAGACAAAAGGCAAAAGTGAAGAGATGGGGGAATGAACTCAAACGACAGGCCAAGAACTCCTGCTTCCGTGCACTTCGGGGAAAAATGGGATCAGACTCACCCTGCCCTCCTACACAACTGGAAACTGGATATAGTACAAGAAACCATGGTTGTCAAAGCGTGAAATACAAGCAGCACAGGACTGTGATCCCTGGGACAGAGGCTGCCTCAGCCTCCTGCCAGAGGGCACTTAGCAGCCATGGGGGCGGGGTTCCTAAGAAGGGCCTAGAAAGAAGTCTTGCTGAGAAGAAGAGACAGAGGTTAGCACTTGCAAGGCTGAGAAACTGGAGTTTGTGACACAGAGTGGCCCAAAGAAGGCACCCAGACAAGAAGAACCAGGTGGAGGCTCTGGCTGAATACTTTTGCTCTGAGCAAAGGCTGACCAGGGAGCTACAAGCTGATCAATTCCCAGAGCTCATAGTGGGCGGGGAGACATTTCAGTTCTGACCAATCAGAGGGGAAGAGTTCACTGAACATAAAGGTATGCAAAGAAGACCCCAGAAGAGTCATAGAATAAAGGTTAAAAGTCTTTAGAGAAAATATCAAAGGATCATGGGTAAGCAATTTAGCTGGCTACCAGAAAAAAAAAAAATCCCTATTCTTTAAAGCAACAAAATCTAGGCATACAACAGCATACATTTACAATGTCTAGCATCCAATTTAAAAATTACTAAACATGCCAAGAAAGAGGGATATGTGACATAAAACAGGAGAAAACTCATTTGACAGGACTATATCAAGAAAGGAAGGAAATGATATAATTCCTCTAAGCATATTAAAATAGCTATTATAAACCCGTTCCAAATGCTCAAGGATTTGAAGAAAAATCTAGGGGCACCTGGGTGTCTCAGTCGGTCGGGCGTCAGACTTCAGCTCAGGTCATGGTCTTGCGGTTCACGAGTTCAAGCCCCACATCAGGCTCTGTGCAGACAGCTCAGAGCCTGGAGCCTGCCTCGGATTCTGTGTCTGCCTCTCTCTCTCTCTCTCTCTCTCTCTCTCTGCCCCTCCCCTCACACTCTGTCTCTCTGTGTCAAAAATAAATAAATGTTAAAAAAAAATTTTTTTAATAAAAAGAAAAGGCTCAGTTTGTCAGGCTGAATTACAAAACAAGATCCAACTCTGTGTTGTCTTCAAGAATAGAGATCCTACTTTACGAATAAAGACACAGGTTAAACGTAAAAGGATGGGGAAAGATACACCATGTAAACACCAGTCTAAGAAATCTGCCGCCTCCATATTGGCATCAGACAACAGAGTTGAGAACAAGGACTGTTAGCTGGGAGAAAGGAAGTGGGGGGTCCAGGGTCCTAGAACCAGATGGTAGGTGATTACAGTAGTCTCAGGTGATAAACAAGGAGGGCCAGAATCAGAATTCCCCTGAGGGCTTAAAGCAGATTGCTGGGCCCCTTCCCCAGAGTTTGTAATTCAGGAGGGCTGGGGTGGGTCCTGACAATTGGCATTTCTAACAAGTTCCCAGGTGATGCCATTGATGCTGGTCTTGGGATCCACTCTGGAACCACTGACTCTCTTCCTTTTCTTTAAAATGGGCATACTCCAGCCTTACGGGATGGTGTAATCAATTAGAAAGATAAACAAGGAAGGGAGGTACCGGGTGTCGATCTTGCTTTCCCTTACAACTGATGCCTTCGGATTGGTCGAGATGCGGGTTGGGAAGATAGGAAACCAGGATTCTGCCTTAGCCAACCACCTGGGCGGGGCGGGGGCAGGACGTGCTGTCGAGGCGAGAAATGCAGGAGAAATAAACTTGGGGGTGGAAATAGTACAGTTTTCGATTTGTTGAATTTTAAATGCAGTACCCATATGCCTTTTCTCACTTAAGAAAAAAAAAAAAGGTCAGTGCTGTAGGTCCATTTACAGGCTTAGTCATTTTTACCATCGTTCGATTCTGTGCCTCATATGGGCACTTGCAAGCTGTGAAAAAAAAGCTGCGAGATGTTCGCGGGCCCCAGGTGGGCACCTCTGAACTCTGCATTCGCGTTCTGTCAGACACTCGGAGTCAGCAAAGCCGCATATTTGTCTGGGGCAAATGTCAAGTCAGTGGGGATCAGAGATCTAAGAAACAAGTGATCTGGTGTCATTTACATCAAGGAGTGGCTGCTGTTTGGTGGGTGAGCGCGGCGAAGGCAGATTTGCAAGACTTATTTCCTAATTGTCAGCCATGATTTTATATAGTTTTTACAAAAGAACTAACATCGGCCTCCTCGTCCTACCAAGGAAATCTTTGTTGCTTCTCTGTTCCAAACGTTTTGCGTAATTTCACCAGCAGTCGGAAAATGGACGGCAACTACGCTGTTTTCCCCCCAGAGGTGGAGGGCTATAATAATTAAGAGGCTTAAAAAAGCTCTACCGCAAAACGCTTACAGTTCAAAAGGAACGAGGGGTCGCCCTGGATTTCCCCGCGGGAACCGCTTCTGCTCTCCACGAACACCGGGAAGTCGTTCCCGCCTTCCTGGCCGCCGGCCGGGATGGGGGCTGCCCGCGGCTCGCCCTCAGTCCCCAAAGGGTGGGCTGCCTCGGCGGGCCCTTCGTTCCCCGTCACTTAGCGACGTCAGCGTTACCCTGCGCCCGGAAAGGGAGACAATGCCCTGTGAATTTTCGCAGGTATCAAGCGTTTCTCCACTCACTGCCCTCCATTGGGGGGCTGGGAGGCATATTACGGATTCTTTGGGGACGGATGGAAACTGGCCGCGCCCAGCCTGGCTGGTCCCCGGAACTAACCCTCCAGGGCGGGAGGCGGACGCGGGGGTTCAGGTGCCGGAACCCCGCGAGGACCGCGACCCCACGGCCACAGCCCCGCCCCCCCAGCCCCTCCCCCCCCTCCCCCCAGGCGACGCGCGCGCTCCGGGCGCAGTGCTGGGCCCGGCCGGGGGCGCGCGAGCGGGCGAGGGGCGAGCGCGGCGGGGCGGGGGGCGCGGGGAGTGCGCGGAGCCCTGGCGCGGGAGCCCCGGTGACGCACCAGTGACGTCGGCGGCGGCGGGCGGGATTTCCCGGCCCCTCCCGGGCGCCGGGCGAGACCCTGCCGCGGAGTGGGCGTGACCACCGTGCCGGGAGGGCGGCCGGGGTCCGGGGGTCTGGCGCTCCGCACCCCACCGCACCCGGACGCGCCCCGGGAGCCCCGCACGGCGGGTGTGAGCGGGCCGAAGTACTTTGGGTCTGGGTGACTTCCCTCGCGCGCGGGGCACGGCCTCGCCCCCCTGCACCCCCGCCCCCAGCCTCCCCTGTCCGGGCGGGGCTGCTGACGCGGCCCGGAGACCCCGGGGGCGGTGCGGGGCGCGCCTTTCCACCGCGAGCCCGCGAGCGCCGAGGCGCGCGGGCGCCGGGGCGCGGAGCCGAAGCCGGAGCCGGAGCCCACCCGCCCGCCCAGCCCCGCGCCCGGCCGAGGAGCGATGCCGCGCGCTCTGGCCGCCCCCCGCGAGCACCGCGCCGGAGACAAAGCCCGCGCGTGAGCGGCGCCCTCGGCCCGCGCGCCCGGCTCCGGGTAAGTGGGCGCCCCGCCGGCGGGCCGGGCCCGGTGCGTCTGCGGCGAAGGGACGGCACGGCCCCGGCTCCGGCGAGCCCGGGGCGAGCCAGAAGCCAGAAGGCAACTCGGGCGGGAAAGTCTCTGCAACTGGAGACGCGGTTCGGTGCGTGTGTGGTCCTGCCGTCCGTGGCAGCACGCGAAACGAATACCTTGCTTCTCTTGGCCGCCCGCAGCGAGCCGGCCTTCGCGCTGCCGCGCAGGTGGGCGTCGGCGGGGCGCCGGCAGGTGAGCGCGCCCCTCGAACCCACGACCCTCGGCCGGGCCGTTGGCAAACCCGAGCGCAGGTTTGGACAGACCGCTCCGAACGCTTCCGGGAGGTCTCCCGGTGCCCGGGGTCTCCCGATCTCTGGGGCTTGAGGCGGGGGGAGGCTCCCCGAGACCCCTTTTCCATATGTAGGTCACGAACGCTTGCCATTCTCCGGGCAGGGACGTCCCCCCCGTTGAAGAGGACCGCAGTGGAAGGGCTGGAGCGGCTAGTTGGTCGTTTTATTTGTGGAAATGTTTTATTTGTGGAGTGCCTAAAGAAGCCCTCATGATTTCGCAGTACCCTGGCACACCTGTCCCCAGAGCAGTTCTGGTGGTGACAGTAGACCAGACGAGGGTTTGGTTTTCCCCTCCCTTATGGCGTCTGTCCCCCGAGGCTGGTGCTGAAACGGGCTGCGCCCGCAGCGCGCGCGCACAGCGGCCTTGGGGGAGCTTTGGTTTAATGTTTGAATTGCCTTAGAAATAATAACGGGAGAGTGAGGCGGGGGGGGGGGGGGGGGGGGGGGCAGAGGTGTGGCTGGAGAAGACTTCTTCATTTGGGAGGATTTGCTTATTTCCGTGTATTTTGGGCTAGGGTGTTAGGAAATTCAAAAATGTTAAAGTTTGACCGAGTGATAAAGTGGATCATGGGCGCCGGGTCTCCCACCCTCTTCCCAGCTCCCCACCGCTGCCGATCCTCGTCTCGTTCCGTTAGCTCCTAGGACTGTACAGGCTGGCACAGCGCCCGCCCTTTTCAGTCCCAGCAGAAGGCCTCCTGGGCTGCGCTGGTGTTGCCCATTAAACCGTGTCAGTCCTGTCATCTGCTCATGAGTCCTCACTGGGAGGCCTCCTTCCCACAGTGGGACAGGAGAATTCAGCGGTAAATGCCTCAGAGCAGCAGCGAGGGGCCCCGGGCTCTGTGGCTGGCTCCTTGGTGCTCTGGGGAAATCTTTTTCCTGATTTTCGCATGCTGCGGGGGAAGGGAGGCACACGGCCATCTGATCTGGCCCTGTTCCCTGCAACACGCTTACTGTGGGAACAACTGAGATGTTCAGTGGAAAGCCTTTTTCGGTCCTGAGACACACGACGTAAACTATGAATTAGTTTTGGAGCGTGGAGTTGACTAGGTTATCAGTCTGGGTAAAAGATGGATATAGCACTTAATATGTTGTAGGGGTTAATGTAAGTACAGGGTTTATTGTGATGCTCTGCTGGTTAACCGGGCGTCTCACCTCAGCGTTATTAAGCTGAAATAACTATTTAGGAGGATGGACTTCCTCTTGGCTCCTTTGCCAGCACAGGGCTCCAATCCTCACCCTCCTTAAAATAAAATTGCCCAAAGGGAACCTGTGGATGAAGTCTGGCTGGCTGAGAACTAGCACAGCAAAAGGCTCATTCCCAGTAGTCCGGTGATTGGCTTGGCATTTGCCTGTGACATTTCTCGTGCAAGTAGACAGCAGAGAAACCAGGAAAAAGCTTTTCCCATACGCACTTTACAGCTTTTAAAGCTAAAGTGGCAGTCTCCAAAGCTGCTCATATCTCAGCACATTCTTTGGAGCGGCAGAACGTTAGGTGGGCACTCGGGCCCTGTCGTCCCCCTGGGCCCTGGGGTGGCAAGTGCCCCATAGCTGTCCCGGGAGGTCGGGGTGGGGCTTCAGGACTGATGATGCATCATGCCACTTCTCCCCACCACTGTCACCACTACACAACTATTGCTTCGTGAGGAAGACAGCCACATGGCTAAGACAGAACTCTGCAAGACAAACCACTCTTCTGTATCTGCAGGCATGTCTCACGATCACATTTTTCTTACCTTGACTCATTTTCGTTCTACGTGAAAAGGGGAGAATGCCTAATGATGCAACAACGCATGTCAGCAAATTGCCCTTTTTCTTCATGGAAGTTTGAAACAGTGTCTTTAAGATATTACCTGGTTTGTTCTCAGAATACCCTTAGGAGCATATTCTATTCTCTAATCGCCCAGATTTCCCCCTCCTTGATTTGGTATTTTCATTGGTAAATAAACATGATAGACATAAAGAGACTTATTATCACAAAGCTAGAGAGATGATTTGTTGGGTTTTCTTAAACCAGGAACTGACATATAACTTTTTTTAAAGTTTGTTTGTTTGTTTGTTTGTTTGTTTGTTTATTATGAGAGAAAGAGAGTAGGGGAGGGGCAGAGGGAGAGGGAGAGAGAGGAGAGAGAGAATCCCAAGCAGGCTGTCAGTGCAGAGCCCGATGCGGGATCTCGAACTCGAGATCACGGCCTGAGCTGAAATGAAGTGTCAGAACGACCTCTTGAGCCACCCAGGCGCCCTGAAATTTAACTTCTTTGATACACCAGGAATACTACAAAAACATCCTCTTAACAGTGGCCAGCAAGGGTATTTTAACTGAAAATCAGAGAAGCTAACTGAGTGTCAGAAAAGAGAAACAGGGAGGCCAATTATAATATAGAAACTAGCATAATACTCCTGTAAGATTTTAACCAGTTGGTTACAACCATATGAAGAATAAACCAGATAACTTAAATTATCATCAGTGAAAAATGCAAATGCAATTTCCATTTAGGAAGGAAGTAGAGGCAAGAATTACTGCTGAAAGGAAAAAAAAAAAAAACTCACTGCAGAGAAAACAATGGGTACTTAAGAGGGGATCTGTTCAGTAAGCTAGCTGAAGCATTCCAAATCACTTTAATTGTCAAGGAGCTTTTGTTAGGTTAAATGGCAGGGGGTGTGCACCCAGTTTTCCTCGTGTAAACCAGCGGACAAATGGCAGGCCTTGCGGGGATGGGGGAGTGCGGCTGTGTTTCCCACACGGGGGCTTGTGGCGTGGGTTCTGCTGCCCTGGGCAGAGTGAGGACATATATGTGGCTGTGGAGAAGCCACTGGTCCCCGAAGCCTTGAGGTTCCCGCGTGTCTGCAAGCAAGTCACCAATGGCCCAACCTCAGAGGGCGATCCCCGGGAGGGAGCCCAGGTTAGCGGGCCGCGGGGTGGAGGGAGGGCGGACCAGGCTTCGAGTCCCTGAGTCACACGGATGATCTCATGTAACCTTCGCGCCATACCCGCAAGGTTTCTCTTTAGCAAAACAAACAAAAACTGTCCAGGAGTGTTATGGCAGGGGGTTCGGTGGGTGGTGGTGACCAAGGAAAAGCTTATACAAATACGAAGGGGGAGCCGTTGAGACCACTGGAAGAGAAGAAACGGTGGTGTGCGTGGAGAGAGCCACGCCCAGGGACCACGCATGCGCTCTCTTGACAAAAGAGCGGATTTCTTCCTCTCTTGGATTTCTCTAACCATTTCACCCTGGGTGGCTGGGTTGGCTCGCCCTAGCGGGGTGTGTGCTGTGAGGCTGAGGAAGAAGAGGTAGAAGAAATGCTGTAAGCATCCCGCTGGGGCCAGGTGGGTTCCCCCGCCAGTGATCGCGTGCACAACACGAGCAACCACCCTGGGTCTACTAACCCGCACCTGGTTTGTGCTTGTCTGCAGTTCTCCTTAGTGCCTGTGTTTCCTCCTGGCTTTCATGTCTAATTTGCTACTGTGGGGGCTTCTCTTCTACCCCTTGCCTAGGGTCACCACCAAAGGAAGAGGGGCAGGGAGATAGCAGTAGGAAAAAGGGAAACATTTGTATTGCTTCCAAAATTCATATTAGAACATCTTTACAACCACAGCACAAGGTGCTGATATGAAAAATATATGTGTCGCCATAGGCCTACCACCCAAATTCGACTGTATTTACTTATGGTTATCACACAAATATTAAAATTGAGAGATCTTTACCAAAAGCACTGTGTGAGAGTGAGGGTCCAAGTAGGAGAAATGGAATTTGAAACAGAAAGGAAAAAGCAAGGGAATGTTGCTTTTGCAATATTGCAAGAGGGTAGAAAGCAGAGCAGGGTATGGAAGTTGCTGGAGGTGGCCTCAGCAGTGGCCCAGCCGGCTCTGTGGCTCAGGTTCTGGAAACTGTTGGAGAGGCAGAGACAGGGATGGCAGACAGTGGGCGATAGTGCTTCATCCTTGGTCCCTGGGATGTTGGACGCAGCGGGGACAGAGATCTGGCAGCATATAGGCTGGGGCAGCCTGCATTTGCTGACTACCCCACTGCACACTCCTCATACAGCAGGGTCTGCTTTCCAGGTCCAACAGCAGAACCCATTCTAATATGGCCAGAAGGAAAAAAAAGCTTTTCCTCCAGCCTTTTAGATTTAGTGACTGGGGCCTGTGAATTAAACTGACAACAGGAGAGATTAACAGGAGAAAAGAGCCAAATTAATGGGAGAAACAGTTTGTTCTACGTGCACACAGGAGCTTCACAGGAAAGAAGAGAAAACCGGAAGAAGCAGTTAGGCCTGAGAGCTTATATATACTATTTTAACAAAGGGAGATGAGTTATGGGAAAGTGACAAGACAAAGGAAAAAAGGGGCTAGGGGTTCTAGGGGCAGTAAATTGTGGGAAGATAAATACATGGAGAAAACTTCTAGAAGATAAGAGTTACTTTAGCAAGATTTCCTTGTGCTGATCCATCTTGGTGCCAACGTTATCTCTCCAGTGATAATGGTGATTTTCTTCCTTCTGGTGTGGGAGATAGAAGGCAAGAACACCTTCACAAAAGGAAATGCATGTCTTGCTTTTAGGTGGAAAGGGCGAGGCCAGAGAATTCCTTCTGTGTCTGCTGTTTCTTAATTGCCTTCCGCTCAAAACAGCCCTTATGCCAAAGTGGCACATTTGGGGGTGGTATGATCTGAACCTCCTTCAAGATTGCCAGCGGGACCTTTCCTTGGTGGAGGCTGGAGTCCCAATCCTGTGTTATGCCGAACAAGCATGAGAATCCCTATTTGGTTTTAATTTCTGTTCATTAATTTGGGGAACATTCTGTTTTCCCTGAACCCCGGTGAACTTCACTTACAACCATGGGGCTCCAGGGCTCTGGAGATGTTTATTTACCCCCGACACCTGTGGGGCCACATGGATGAGGGAGGGCTCCGTCCTGGTTAAAGAGACAGATGATGTGAGAGTACAAGTGTACGTTTAATGGTACATATAAGAGGAAGCAGATGTCATGAGGATGGAAAGACACAGGCTCCTGAACTTAAGGGCAGTGATGAGTATGGAGTGTGGCCAAGAGCGGATCGATGACAGAGCCTGAGTGGAGAATCCGAAAGCTTTGAACCTTAAGGAAAATAACAGAGGGACAGTGACAGTGATGTCAGCCGCCGAATTTTTTCTGGAACAAGGTGAGGTATAGATACGTAAATCGGCCTTCGTTGGCATCACGTAGTCTCTTCTTCAGCTGAATTTTACCTAGCAGAGATACGGTCACTGGAGCCTTCTGCTCACTCTGGGTACCCGGGTAGACCCCACTCTGGGTCCACCACCCTGTTACCCTGTGTCTGTCTTGAGTGGCTTCACCTCATTGCCCCTTCCAGTCAGAGCTTGGTGTGTCGGTGCTGTTCTCCCCCAGGTGGTTGACCTTGCAGAATCGGGGAGTTTGGGGCTCTTTCCTGCCGATCTTTCTGGGCTTGCTGTGTCCGCACTGCAGTGCAATCTTTCTGGGGCTCTGCATTCTCAGAACTGTTGCAAAGAGACTGGACACAAGCCCTGTGTGTCCTGCATCAGGATTAGCAGCCCTCACACCCCAGGTCCGCTGTCCCCCCTGACGGGTCAGATTCCTCCCAGCTTCTCTCCAAACCCTCTCCTCGCGCTAGAACTTCGCCATAGTCAGCAGCTGCGGAACTAAGTCGTTGGCCTGGACCCAGGCACGCTTTTTTACTAAACAGAAACTGTCTGTGTCACGGGATTTGTCATCGCAGAGGTCCGCCGATCCACGCCATGACCAGGCTTCCCGGGGTTGCCTGCCTGTCCCTGGTTTTCCTATGCGTTACTGCTGTAAGCCGTCTTCATCGGGGGACACGGCGGAAGGACCCTTTCCGTGCATGTGTGTGACTCAGAGCCGTAGATACGTTCCTACGAGATTGTGCAGAAGCCATGTGTTTCTAAGACGTTCATTTAATGAACGTGTGAGCAGGTATTTCAGGCACTGATGATTTAAGGATGAATAAGGACCTGAGAGTACTCATAATCTAGGAGGGATAGAGGTGTGAAAACAACCCGTGTGCCCCGGGATTAATGCCGTGACAGCCGTGCTGTGCGAGCGGTGATAACAGGAACATTCATTCCTCCCGAGAGCAGCGCCTGCAGGAAGGGCCTGACAGCCGAGGCCCCGGAAAGCTGAGCGAGATTTTTTCCAACCCACACAAGTGAGCAAGGGCTTTCCAGGCAGAGGGACCAGCATGTGCAGAGGCTCAGAGTTGGGGGCGTGCAGGCGGAGAAGGGGAAAAGGTGTCCCGAGCCCAGTTAGGAGGACTGTCACCTGAGCTGTGGGAGTCTGTTCTGGGACCAGTGGGGATCCCGGGCAGTTGTTCAGCAGAGGCGGGATTCAGCGGGGGGGGGGGGGGGGGGGGGGGGGGGCCTGTGTGGGGCGGGTCAGAGGAAGAAGGCTGGAGATGTGGGGCGTTAAGACTCGGCTGCAGTTGGCCCCAGGATGCCCAGGCCCTCGCATCAGTCGGCACTGCTGTCTGACCAGAGGTGGAGGGGGGGGGTGCGGGGCAGGGAGAGGCCTCCGCCTGGGTGGCCCAGGGTGACAGCATGACCTGGTTTAGTGAGTGGAAGGGGGGAGCGGGCTGGGCACGTGGGGAGAGAGAGACGTGGCAGGTGAGGAGGTCCCGCCCACGTGGAACAGAAGGCTGGCTTATGGCAGAGAGGGGCTGGGAGCCAGGTAGCCATGCGAGGGGCGGGGGAGGGCAAGGGAGACAGCCCAGGGTGGGGGTGGGGGGTCAGGTAGCCATGTGGGGGGCAGGGGAGACAGCCTGGGGTGGGGGGTGGGGGTCAGGTAGCCACGCAGGGGCCAGGGGAGACAGCCCCGGGGTAGGGTTGGGGGGGGGGCGGTTTCTGAGTCATGGTAGACACTGTAGGGAGGCTTCAGAGAACAGATGTGAAGTTTGGGCCGACACAAAAACGATGCTGTGAAATGCAGGCTCTTTCTGCCGCAGGTTTACACGTGTTGGCCTCCCTCGGAAGGGACCGCCTGGCCGGCGGCCCCTGACGCTGCTCGGCTGCCAGTCTCTGGGAGGCCACAGCCAGCTGCCGCCACCACCACGCTCCCCTGGATGACTCATTCTTTCTGTGTCCAGGCACAGCTCTGTCTCTTGTTTATGATCTCTTTGTCCCCCTAACGCTCGCGAATTTGATCCGATGCCCACCGCACCGCCTCCCGCCGCATGTGGATGGCGGGGATTACAGTTTATGAGCCTTCGGTGAGAGCGTGCCTCTCCCAGGGTGAGTTTTTGTTTTGTGCTTCTGCCAAACCTGGTCACCCTCTACCTACCCCCCAGCTCCGGTGGCCTGAGGAGGGAGGGCAGGGCCCAGGCCTTCCTTCACAGTAACCATGGCAACTGACACGTTGATCCAGGGCCCCCCGGCCTCTCTCCGCTTTCCCCTGGTTCTTCCTGCTCTGCCTTCTCGTTGGACCTCTGTCCGCTGTGAAATGCGCCCCGTGGTGGGGTTTTCTGTCTTTTTCCCTCACAGTTCCTCACTCTGTCTGTCCGACTGGCTTTTCCTTGCCGTACTTTTGACGTGCTGGGGGACCCATCAGTGGGCAGCGGAGGGGAAGACAAAAAATATCCCTGCGCTCATAGAATTTACATTCTGGTAGAAGGATCAGGCCAGTAATAATAAGCCTGAAAATCAAAGGTAATTTCAATGCGTAAGTTAATAAGTAAGCATTTAAGATGTGAGTGAATGCTGGGGAGAAAACTAGAACAAGGAAGGGAGATAAAGAAAGAACTCCAGGGAAGGGCCATTGTAGATTTTAAATAAGCTGCTTATGGAAGGACTCAGTATGGATCCAAGATTAAGACCAAGATCAAGGCCATGAATTGAACTTGTGTCGTGCGTGTAGAGGCAGCGAAAGTGGAAGCAGGCGAGCTTGTGATTGACCCACAGATTATTCACGCCCAGCTGCCTTCCTTGACGGGGCAGGGGTCTTCTCCCCTTGTCTCCTCCCCCACCCCCAGCCTGTGAGGAAGCTGCATTTTCCAAAAGGAGCGTTTGGTAGTATAACTCAAGGCAGAGGAAGAGACGCGTGGCAAAATAGCGCACAGCACGAGGCTCTCCGTTTTGTGGATGCCCCCCGCTCTGGCAACTGGCCTGGTGAGCCGAGTGGCTCCAGATGCCCCAGGTGCCGGGTGCAGGCAGTGGAGAGTTTGCGTCACCTTAGAGTGACGCCCCTTAGAGGGTGAAGGGTGGCGTCACCTTAGAGGGCGCCCCTCAGAGGCCGCATCCAAGACCCCACTTCTTGAAGACCTGGGGGCTAACCAGAGGAAGGAGATCCAGGTAGGTTAGAAGACACAGCTGGGTATTCTCGCTGTGTGGCCCGGTGGGTAAAGAGCACGTTTGCGTAACGATGGGCCGCACTGGCTGTGCCTTCCGGTTTTACACACTTGTTTTCGGAACCACGTATTTGTAGCACAGGCTTGTCTGGAAAATTCGGGGAAGATCCGTCAGTGGCTCTCCAACCTGGCGGCATAGCAGAATGACTTTGGGTAGTTTGCAGAAATACCACCTCACCCCTGGACATTCTTACTCAGCAGTTCTGAGCCAGGGCCAGGGAATCTGTTTTAAGTCTTATAAACCACCAAAGCAGATGACTTCTCGGGTTGTCCTTCCATGTATCAGAAAACCCAAACCAGCTGAGCCTTCCCAGACCGTCTCCTGTGCCAGCCTGCCCCACCCCCACCGCCCTTGGGGCTGTGTGACAGTGACTTTCCACAAACACCATGAGACCGAGACACCTGCAGGAGCCCAGCTTTCCTTTCCAGGCTGAGCGTGGATCTTTCCCCGCTTTTCGCAAGAGTGCTCCACTGATGGGGAAACCAGCCGTTTGCCCTCAAGAACTGCCTCTGTGCAGAGCACGATGACCCCAAAATACAGACTCCCCCCCCCCCCATCTCCTGGGCTCCCCTGTGGCAAGACGCAGGAGCTCCACGGTTCTGAGCACCCCTGGGAGCTCGTGAACCAGCATCCACCCTCGCTTGCCAGGGAGTCAGGAAGGGCCCTTCGTCCTTGATAAGACTTGTAAGTGCTACTGTGCCAGCAGGCAGGAACACAGACATGAGTAAAACGGAGGTCTCGGGTCTTAAAGAATTTACAAGCTGCTGGAAGAAATGGATGATTAAAACACAACACAAAATTAAGAACCTGAATCCAGCAGGACCCCCAACCCAGTCTAGGTCAGGAGAGGCTTCCAGAAGGAGGTCTCGGGACTTGGCCAGATGAAAGGGTTGGGTCACAGCTTTTGAACGGGGAAGACTTTCAAGGCTGAGAGGTTTTGCCCAGGCAAATAATAATAACAGCAACTAACACATATTGCGTGTTTACTAAAGCCAAGCTCTAAGTGTCTTATATTAAGTATTTATTCCTTGACAACTGTTGTGGGAAAAATAATGCACCCCTCCCCCCCCGAAGATGGCCACCCCAGAACCTGTGGATATGTTACCTTACAGAGCAAAAGAGACTTTGCAGATGTGATTAAGAATCTTGAGATGCAGGGGCGTCTGGGTGGCTCAGTCGGGTAAGCATCTCACTCTCCTTGGTTTTGGCTTAGGTCCTGATTTCAGGGTCGGGGGATGGAGCCCCACGTTGGGCTCCCCCCAGCCCGCTCAATGTCCTTATAAAAGGACGGGAGTGTCAGAGGGATTGGACCATGCTAGGCTGCTGGCTTTGAAGTTGGAGGAAGAGCTGTGAGCGAGGCGTGCAGGCAGCCACCAGAAGCCGGAAAAGGCCCGGATACAGGCTCTCCCCGGAGCCTCCAGGAGCCCTCCTGCCACTGTGCACTTTCAAACACCCGCTGCTCTCAAATAACAAATTTGTGTTGTTTAAACTGTAGGTCTGTTGTAATTTGTTGCAGCAGCAAAAGGAAACTAGTACAAACCGTGGCTCTTCCCACTTTGCAACTGGAGAGAGCAAGACGTTAAGAAATGTGCCCAAAGAGTTATGTAGCCAGCAAGGAGCAGACCCAGGATTCAAAGTTCAGCCTTTGGGCTTCAGGTCCTGCACTTGCCCGCTCTTGCCTGTGTCCTGCCTCACGGGTTGTCGGGGGACCGGAAGCATCAGAAGATGGCCCCGACAAGGTGGGCAGACAGGAGCTGGATCTTGGGCCCTTCTTGGCCGAGTGGAGGGGTGGCCTCCGTGGCCTCTCTGCCTCGTGTCCGTGCTGACGGCGAGTGCCCACTGGAAGCGAAGCCGACTCCCTGTCCCTGCTCACCCAGCTCCCCAGCAGTGCACACTGAGCTGTGTGCTGATGGAAACCCCGCCTTTCTCCATTATCACAGAGTTTTAAGGCTCCTTTATGGCCGGGTAATTAAGGAGAGACTCTGGTTGAGCACAGCATCCTTATGCGTTTAAGGTCCTCCCCTCTCCAAACATCTCTTTCTATCTCAGACTTATTTGATTCATTCTCATTCTTCCATAGAAACAATTCTTTATCTCAAGAGTTCTTTATTATAACACATCCCTATCCCTCGGTCTTTGACTGAAATAAGTGGTCAGAAGAATTTTAAGACAGTGTTCCAAGTTTAAAAAAAAATATTAGGCACAATAAACCTTACCTGAAACCGCTACTCCAGATATGTCTGCTTAATATGTGGTGCAAGTATTTTACAGGCAGTGCTTAGGTTTTCAAAGGAGTGGGGGCTAACAGTTGATTCGCATTTTATAGTTCCCTGAAAGCCTTCACGTCACCTGTCCACTTGATCTTTTCAGAAACAGCAGGAGGCATGAAGTTTTCTCCCCATTCTTGAATGAGAAACTGAGTCTTGAGTATAATTTGGCTGTGGAACACGGCAGAGCCAGGATGCAAACTCAGGGCTTCCACGCTTTTTCTATTGCATTCTATTGCCTCTTAGGGGGCAAAAATGGCCCCAAACGCCCTTATCGGGAAATAGGGTACCATCCTCTGGATGGTCAGATGTGCCCCTCCCAAGTACAGGAACAAGATGCTGGGGCATCCACCCTCTGGAGGGAGTGCACGAGATTCCCTGGGTCTTCGACATGAGGATGTCCTACGGGACAGTCTGCCTCGGGGCACAGGCAGGCATCCTGCGGAGGACCCACGGCCATATGCAGGTCTGCTGGCAGGACGCCCTCAGAGAATATGGCCTTAGCATGCATGACGTGCCCCTGAGTGGCCACAAGGTTCTAGCAAGCTTGGGCTCCCAGTGTGATAAAGACAAAGCAGGTGCAGGCCTGCTTCTCAGTGCTCACTGCTCTCCTTACACATGGGTCCTCCAGTCTCCTGGGTTATTCTGTATCGCTCGCCACGCCTCTCCCAACACAGGTGTCCTAGGGACAGGTCAATCCTGGCCTTTCTGGGGTGTTTTTCTCTAGGTATCTTTGGAGCCCTCCCTTTCTGCAAGCCTTCCTCTCTTATAAATCAAAAGCGTTGGCCTCCAAAATTTGTTCCTGAAGCAAGGGCTTTCAGAACCTACTTTGAAGGAAAAAAGCATAATACTTCTTTGTTTTTCTAGCCCTACTTTAATAATCCGAGTTCCCCCTGAGGCAACATGGATGTGTCTGGCTGGCTGAGGAAGGGTTAGGTACAAGGGAGCCCGGAGAGAAAGCACAGACCTGTCCGTCAGAATATTCTGTCACTGCACAGAGAGCTGGTTTCTCCCCACCCTAGTCCGGGCTTACCTACTCCGTGCAAGGAAAGACCCCAGGGTCCCCCAGAGAGAGGACCCCTGGCAGTGGGGGGAGATTCTCAACCACTGCTGGCTGGTTCAAGTGGGGTTACATTACCTTCCCTCTCCCAACCTTCAGCTTCCTCCAAGTGGTACCCAGAACTACTACACGAGGTCCTTGAAGGCAGGTCCAGCCCAGGAACCCTGTGTAGACTCCGTACAGAATGTCACGTGCTTGTCTACTGCTGATTTGCAAGTGTGCATAGACGTCCTTGAGATCAGTAAGATAAAATGAATGTTAGTGTGTTACTGAATTCTTTATATCACTGTATGTCTTCTGAGTCAATAGATATTAAAAGTACTACCATAGGGACGCTGCATTTTTTTTTTTATTTTAGAAGGAACCTTTAGGGGTGCCTGGGTGGCTCAGTCAGTTAAGTAAGTGTCTGTCTTCAGCTCAGTTCATGATATCACAGTTGTGAGTTCAGGCCCCACATCCAGAGGGCTCCAAGCTCACGGTGTGGAGCCTGCTTGGAATTCTTGCTTTCTCCTCTCTCCCCGCCCCTCCCCTGCTCATACTTTTTCTCTCTCTCTCTCTTTCTCAAATTAAATAACTTTAAAAAAAAAAAAAAAAAAGAAGGGACTTTTATGCTTTAAAACCTTTGGAGCCCTGGTCTGTGGAATCCTTTCTCTTTTCAGTACACTGTGGTTTGTTAACAAATGTTACGGTAAATTTTCTAAATATACCATAAATGTATTTCTTCTCTGCCTTTGTCCACATTGCCTTCCTTTATCAGCTGCTGGGTTCAGAGCAGGAAGAATCACTAAGCAGCCTTGCTCCTGCCACGGGGCACTGGGTGGAGAATTTCCAGAGGATGGGTCCTCCCTGTGTAGGTATAGAGGGCCGTTCTGAGACTGGCTGTTTGTCCCCCACCCTCCCTGGCAAAGTGGCGACCACTTAGTGATTGGTGGGACTGGTAGGAAGTCTCCCTCCGGCATTTGGACCAGAGCTTCATTTTTATCCGCGTCTCAGATTTGGATACTTGTCTTTGCAGTCTTACAGAGACTTTGAGGTGAGCTGGACCACGGGTACATTTTTCCTGCTGGTTATAGCCTTATTATCTTGATTAGACTTTCCCCATCTCAAAGTGCCTCTTCCCAACAACTGGCTGACTTCTGGTTCAAAGGGGAAATAGCCAGAGCCAGTCCCCGCCTACCCCCCCCCCCGCCCCCCCACTGCCCCTGTAGACGCTCTTGCTCACACGTTGTTGAGGGATTTCCCACCACGGTCCACATCATTTCAGGTGTTTCATGTAGGGGTGGGGCGTGGCTGGCATAGGTCGGACCGGCTCCACCGATTAGTGGTCTGGGGCTTCCTGGGGTCCTGGAAAAAGCGGAACTTGTCTCTGCTCACCTCCAGCCTCCACCCTGCCACTCACCACCACCACCTGTACCACTTAGGGACAGTTCACCATGGGCAACGACTCTGCAGAGGTCACCAGCAAGCCGCCAACACGTTAAAGAAAAACTCACGTCGGACTCTGCATCTTTTTTCCTGGAAAAAAATCCAGATCACATGCGGGCTTATTTCATATGTCCTGTTTTGTTTTGTTTTTTTCACTACTGCTAAAAAATTCCCCTCCATGCATAGCTCACTTGAGCAACACGAATCGATCTGTCTGCAAAGTGTGAATATACACCTTGGAGAAATCCTGTTAACGTTTGTAGCCAGTGATCAGCAGTGTTCGTGGGTGACAGCCTTTGATGGCAGCCTTCCTTTGTCTTTTAGAGACAACTGTCTAAGTATTCATTGGTCATAAGTTCTTCTAAACTAGAATGGTTTCCTTTGTTTGCTCGTTTTTTTCTTCACGATCAAGCCATTAAGGTTTTAGCTCAGAAAGTCAGGTGACAATGTCCAATATATTTTTTTAAATGTTTATTTTTGAGGAGCGCCTGGGTGGCTCAGTCGGTTAAGCATCTGACTTTGGCTTAGGTCATGATCTCACGGTCTGTGGGTTTGAACCCCACATCAGGCTCTTTGCTGACAGCTCGGATCCTGGAACCTGCTTCAGGTTCTGTGTCTCTGTCCTTCTCTGCCCCTCCCCTGCTCATGCTCTGTCTCTTTCTGCCTCAAAAATAAACAAACATTAAAGAAATATTTTTAATATTTATTTTTGAGAGAGACAGAGAGCGTGCACACACATGAGCAGGGAAGGGGCAGAGATGGGGCGCGGGGACACAGGATCCAAAGCAGGCTTTGTGCTGACAGCAGTAAGCCTGACACGGAGCTCAAATTCACAAACCATGAGATCATGACCTGAGCCAAAGTCAGGTGCTCAACCGACTAAGCCATCCAGGAGCCCCACAGTGTCTAATATTTGATAAATTTGTTAAGTTGTCTTACTGGTTTTGTTCCCACCTGAGGCATCATGCTTGGCTCCAATCTTTTTGGGACAAGAGGATCACATTGTTACAAAGGGAAACGCCCCCCAAATGCAGAGGTAGAAACTTGCTCAAAGTCAGACAAGTAAATCAAATACAGAAATAAGATTAGAAGCCAGTGTCCTGGCTTCTCATCCACCCTTCCTATCTGGAAAAAAAAAAAAAAATCTTTTCCCCAGGAGTTCATCTCCCAAGGAGCCTCGGAACATTCTAGAGTTCATCTCACAAGGAGCATTGGAACATTCTAGCTGCTCCAGCTGAACTTGAAGAAGGATTCTCCAATTCAGCCCTGGCAGATTCAGTTCGCTCAGTCTTGGCACAAAGATGAAAAGTCCGTAAACGAAGCCCTGCCCTGTGCTGGGCGTCGTCCAGCTGGGAAACCGCACGCCTCACACACAGCTGCTGACCCTCTGCTCGTGGTCCTCCGGGTCGTCTCCAGGGTTATTTTAAACTCTGATGTGATATCGTCCCAGAATGAAGTTTTCCTGTCAGTCTGTGCCATCGTTTGGTTAGCTGAGGATTAATTCCTGTGTCACCACTTTTAGAAGAAGTAGAAGCAAGGAGTGACGCCGGACGTGTAAACAGGGTCAGGTCAGAAGTCACTTGAGAGTCACTTGTGAGCATCAGGACTGCCTCTTCCAGGATGTCGGTTGACAGAGGCTCCCGTCCACACAGCGCCGGACGACTGGCCATGACAGCGGTTCAGAGCTCCTCCCGGGTAGGATGTGTCCCTCACGTCTGAGGGCCACGCTTCCTGAGAAGCGCCGGGCTGCGCCCACACCGCTCGGGGGGTGGCCCTTGTTTAATGACAGACCCACCGGGGCCTTGAACTGGCATCTCGGGCCACGCCGAGCGGGGCTTTCCAAACCCTGTGCTCGCACCAGAATTCCCAGGATGAACCCAACACCTGCCCTGGGCTGCCCCGCCTCGACGGGGCTTCTGTGATGACACGGCCACGGCACCCATCTGCTGGTCGCCACTGACCACGGGCCGCTGTCCCCAACAGCACAGTCCAGTGCTTACCCTGCTCTGAAGGGGTGTGTCTGACAGCTTGCAGGTGCCGGTGATTTGAGGATCTTTTCGAAATTTTAAAATTTAAATTTCTTGAATAAAGAGCGGCGGCGTCTTCTACGAGCTTGTGCTTGCTTTATGTGAAGCTAATGCCAAATGAATGGGGGCCTCAAACATCTTACTCTCGTCCTGTTTAATTGGAAAGGGGAGAGTAAAAGTGAAGAGTGCGGGTAAGGTGATACCAATCACTTCTACTCCTAGTGTGCCCCCCACAGAAATTCTTGCTCGAGAGATCCATTCATCACGGTATCGTATGAGATAACAAACTACGGGAAATAACCAGTTCTGCATCAACAGGACAAAAGATAAATAGGGGGGGGGGAATAAATAACAGTGGAACAGTGTGTCAGTGAACTGCTCCGGAAAACAGTTCAGGAGGATAAACATAGTATCCCATCTACAGATACTTCTTTTTTTTTTTTTTTGGATGTTTATTTTGAGAAAGAGAGCCCACGAGCGAGCGGGAGAGGGGAAGAGAGAGCGGGAGAAAGAATCCCAAGCAGGCTCCACACTGTCAGCACAGAGCCCAACTCAGGGCTCAAACACACGAACCAGTAGATCATGACCTAGGCTGAAATCAAGAGCTGGACGCCCAACTGACTGAGCCACCCAGGCGCCCCTACGAATACTTTTAAATAGGAAATAATTCTCCGTATTGCTTAGAGATACGTACATATGTTTTAAAAAGTCTGAAGATGTGTAGGAATAATAAACTGACTTCAGAAGAGCGATTGCTGGGGAGAGGTACCAGGGCACCTCACCCACATATTTTTGTTTTATTTCATAAGCTGGGTGGTAGAGAGACCAGGGTGTGTCATGTATTATTCTCTCAATTGCATTATATGTCTGAAATATTCCATAATACAAAGCAATTTGGAAATTCCTCCACTGAATGCTGCCTTTTTTAAAGGAGTCATTAGTATTAGAACTACTTTGGGTTTTTTTCATGGAATGAAATTAAAATATAAACAAAAATCTTTATTGTCTTACTGAAATGATTTAACTTACAGGTGATGTTAACTTTATATTTTCCTGTAGAGTTTGGATATTTTATAATGAGCACATAATTAGGGAGGAAGAAAACTAGGTTGATTCCATTTGGAAATAAACATCCTTCAAAAGAATTACTGAGACCTTGGGGCGCCTGGGTGGTTCAGTTGGTTGAGCATCAGACTTCGGCTCGGGTCATGATCTCATGGTTCGTGGGTTCAAGCCCTACGTCGGGCCCTGTGCTGACAGTTCAGAGCCTGGAACCTGCTTTGGACCCTGTGTCTTCCTCTCTCTCTCTCAAAAATAAACATTAAAAAAATTATAATAAAAAAAGGATTACTGAGACCGGGAGTCCTTGCAGGTGAGGACGTTTGACTCTGGATAGGCCATCATCATTTCTGTTCCTGAGGTATTGATTCAGAGAAAGGAGTGATGCTGAGTTGTTTGTTTGTTTTTTGCTTTTTTCATTCAATTCAATTCATTAAATATGTACTAAGTGGAAAACTCCCATCTTCCCTGAGGTTATAAAAATGAGCCTAAAAATTCCCTATTCTCAAAAGAGCTGGTAGTCTAGAAAGGAAGAAAATATACAAGCACCGTTGTTTGAATACCAGAGTACAAAGTCTAAGATGTTGAGGACGATAAAAAGTCTAGAAGCATCACAGTGATGGAGGGTGGGGCTCAGCTCCAGGGACCAAGGCGGCAAGCCAGGTCAAGACACTTTTGTTTGAGAGGGTAGTAGCATCTGAATGAGACCCTGAAAACGTGTAAAGCAGCTTTTATCAGGAAGAGTTGGGGTGGTGAGTAAATACAATAATGAAAGCAAACGATGACTGTGGAAACATTCCAGGCACCAAAGAGTAAACTCAGGCAGCCAACTCTAGGTTTGGATCGGAATTACAATAAACCTTGGTTTGCAAGTATAATTCGTTCCAGAAACATGCTTGTAATCCAAAGCACTTGTATATCAAGGCGAATTTCCCCGTAAGAAATGGAAACTCAGAAGATTCATTCCACAGTCCAAAAATATTCACATAAAAATGATGACAATACTGTAACATAATTTAGAATAATAAAGAAAATACAACATATATAGAAAAAGAAATTAATTAATTCCACTTACCTTTGAAAACCTCCGTGGCTGGTATGAGGGAGACAAGACGGAGGAGGGTGATCGTGTAGGACAAGTTTCACAGTCGCTAACGGAATCATTGCTGTGGAGTGGCTCAATGGAATCTTCTTCTTTTCTGTGCGACTTTAATAAGGAAACTATCCAACGACACTTGCTTTTGCCCCCTTTTGAGGATTTTGAGGAAATGTGACATTGCATTGTCGTTAAACAAATTCATTGCTTGCACTGCTACGGCCTTATTTGGGTGGTGCTTTTCTACACAGTTTGCACTGTTTCCCACATTTTACACCTCTCCCTATTCTTGTTCGAAGTGAGGGATTCCTCTGCCTTTTCCTCCCCCTCCCCCGCAGACGAGATCTCCTCCGTAACCTCTTGGGGTTGCTTGCGATGCAGATCCGGCAG
Organism: Panthera leo; assembly: GCF_018350215.1. NCBI lineage: Eukaryota > Metazoa > Chordata > Mammalia > Carnivora > Felidae > Panthera > Panthera leo. The sequence goes on from NC_056689.1 coordinate 12,935,065, forward strand.
TGTGTTGGTGGTCAGCTCCAGGCCATGTGTCTCCACCAGCTCCCAAATGTCATCCTCATTCACCTCCAGTCCCATGGCCTTCCCCAAGGACACAATCTCAGCGACAACCGGTGGCTCCCGTTCATGAGCAAGCCCCTCCACGTCATGCCCAAGAGCACAATCAGGCCACAGTTTTCTCCAAGCAGAATTGAGGGTTCTCTTGGTGACCCCATCCCGTGCTCTATTGATGATCTTGAGGCAGTTCACGATGTGGAAATGACTTTTCCAAAACTCTCAGAGGGAAAGGTTTGTTCCTTCGGTCACCTCGAAGCATCGCTGAAATAATGCTCCGGTGTAAAGCTTTTTAAAGTACAAAATGACCAGCTGGTCCATGGCCTAGAGGATCGGAGTGGTGTTGGGAGGAAGGAACTTGACCTTAATAAACTCAAGCTCCTCCAGTAAGTCATCCTCAAAGCCTGGAAGATGAGTAGGAACCTTATCCATGACCAGAAAGGCTTTGAGTGGCAGATTCTTTTCAAAAAGATAGTTCTTCACTGCAGGACCCAAGACCTCGTTGATCCACTAATCGAACAAGATACAAGTGACCCAAGCCTTGCTGTTGGACTCTCCACATAACGTTTAACTGGCTCTTCTGCACATTGCATTTCTTTTTTTTTTTTTTTTTAATTTTTTAATGTTTATTTATTTTGGGAAGACAGAGCATGAGAGAGAGAGAGAGAGAGAGAGAGAGAGAGAGAACGAACAAGCAGGGGAGGGGCAGAGAGCAAGGGAGACAGAATCCTAAGCAGGCTCCATGCTCTGAGCTGTCAGCAGAGCCCGATGTGGGGCTTGAACTCATGAACTGTGAGATCATGACCTGAGCCGAAGTCGGATGCTAAACTGACTGAGCCACCCATGCACCCCATGCACCTTCGTTTCTTGAAGGCTCGTGGATTCTCTGAATGATACACGACCAGGGGCTTGACTTTGAACTCCTGACTTGTGTTAGCACGAGAGGGTAAGACAGTCTTTCATGGGTTCGTGACTGGACATTTCATTCTCTTCTGTAATGTAGGTCCTCTTTGGCATCTTTCTCCCCCAAAAAACGCCATCTCGTCACAGTTAAAAACTTGCTCCTTCGGGTAGTGCTTGGAAACCATGAGCTTCTGGAACTTGGTGGTGAACACCTCAGCTGCCTTAGCATCTGAACTCACAGCCTCACCATGCCTCACAACAGCATGGATGCCACTTCTCCGCTTAGTTATCAAACCATCTTGCCTTGCAGCCTTTATTTTCTGTTGACGTACCTGGCAGTTTACTTACAAGGTCGGTGTACAAGGCCTTTGCCTTCTCCCAGATAAAGTTCTCGGTCACAGTGTCACCTGCTAGTTGCTTCTCATTTATATAAACCAGAAGCAACTTTTCTACATCTTCCAGAACACGTGGCCGTTGCTTTGATATTCTCGTGACTCCTTTGGCTGCACCTAGCCCCCTTCTTTCTTCTTTCTTCTTTAATATTGTGCAAATTGTCAATCCAGACTTCTTATAAAGTCTTGCAATGCTGGCCACTTGCATACCTCATTCGTACTTGTCAATGATTTCCTTCTTAACTTCTCCTGTAATCGTCTTCTTGCCTCCTTTCTTTTCAGCCCTTTACTGCATGGGGGCCATTATATACACTCACATGGATGTTGACTACAGTGCAGTATTAATAAACTCTTGTCATGCACTGTATTTCATGTAACCGGCAATAGTGTGGCAGAGGAAAGGGTCTATATCTGCAGGCAGCCTGACCTAGAATGAAGCAAGCATTCATAAGCTCACTCTTGTCTGGAAAAGCAAAGGACTGTCCACAGGTGCTTTGAGGTGACAACAAATACATCAGTGCCAGTCATGGGCACCTTCCGACGTTCTGAAAAATCACTGATTTCTGCCAAACACCACAGCTTGAGACCGAGCATCTGAGCATGGGAGGTGATTACCCACAATCCCGCAGTGAGAGAGAGAGAGACAGAGAGACAGAGAACAACCACTGCCTCAGTTGTGATCACGTGACATTCGGCGTCACGTACTACACGTATCACAAGACGTCGCTCATTTATCAAGTTACAATTTATTAGAAATGTTTGCTCGTCTTGTGGAACGCTCGCAGAACAACTTACTTGCAATCCAAGGTTTTACTGTATTTGATTTTGAATATTGTAGGGAGGAAGTTTGGTACCAATTCTTTAAAGCCTCTCATATTTGACGTTTCAGAAGAGTTCACGCACCATTACATTAAATATGGTTTCAGAAATAAAATCAAAACAGCTTGATCAGAGCCTCTGCTTTTTCTTGCCTTATATGAACGTCAGCCTCACCTATTTTACTAATGAACTCCTGTGTGAAAAATACCAGGCAGGTGTTAAACTTCATCACTTCCAAATAGAGCAGATGCCATTTCTGCTCAGAGAGGGATTTCATGGCTGTTTCTGGTCCTGCTCAGTTCTGTGAGGGGGGCAGGGGGGGCACTGGCGTAATTAACATGAGGGCACTCTGGCTGCCGCGGGTTCAGTCACAAAGATTCCAAGGAAACAGGCCTTCAAAGAGGCAGCTGGTAATAAATGACTAGTGAGCTACAGAGGAGGCCAGATGAGATGGTGAGAGCAGGCACCCTTGACCAGGGACTGGCATGAAGCCCCGGAATCAAAGGAGGCTGAGGACTCGGATCACAAAAGTGGAGGGAAGCCGCTGAATGAAGCACACGGGACAGGAAGCTGGGCCTGCAGCAGGGGAGCCGTCATTAACACGGGCCACCGTCCAGCGCCGTGAGTCAGAGTGAATAGGGCTGGTGTGAACCTTAATCCACAAACTCTGGTGCGGGGGAGAAAGGCGATTCTTCTGATTTTCCAATAACTTGACTTTCACTGAAGCATGCATCCTTTTGGCTGGCAAGGAACTTTAGTCTCAGTTTTTACCAGGTGTCCCCAGCCTCCCTGGGATTGCCTCAGGGTCTCCCCAGGACTTAGGAAAGGCCAGGGTGTGGGAGAGGTGCCCCCTTGGTCCTCGAGGCATCTGTCCACCAGGTGACCAATGAGACACCCACCAACTGGGCATCGGCCCGTGAGGCGAGTGCCTCTTGGCCTCGGGTCCTGCCTGGGGGCACAACACTCTCCTCTGGGACCCTCTCTGCTTCAGAGCAGTAGGCGGCCAGTTTGTTTTTAGGTCTTGCCACCACCCCCCCCCCCCCCGCCCCATGCCCCATCTAAGACTCCCACCCCCAGCCCCAGCCACGCTGGCTATTGGTGAGGGTTACCCTCTAGTCCTGGGGCAACTCCACTCTTCGCCCTGCTCTGGTGAAGGCATTGCCCTCCTATCTCCTGAATTCTTTCCCACCTCTGAGGCTCAGGCTTTGGAAACAAAAGTCTAAGACTCTTGGGCGTGTCTGTTGTTTAACCTACCACACCGGTTCCTCCATGGATTGGGAGGTGTAGGTCAACATCTGTAAGTGCGGTACGATCCCTGTGTTTGAGGTTACTTGATTCGGGTTTTCTTTCAGGCTTCACCCTACTCCAGGCAGCCTGGCTTTCCTCCCTGACAGGTTAATACACACAGAAGGATTGCACTTCCTGACGCCCTGGGGAGAGCAGATGGTCCACATCACAAACCCCCTGGCCCAGCCTGCTCCCGCGTGCCTCCATCGTACTGATAACTGCCACTTACCGAGGCTCCCCCCCACCCCACCCCACCCCACCCCCACTGTGCCAGGCAGTTTTCTAGACCCCTCACTCACATGATCTCATTTAATCTTCAAAACTGTGCCATGAAGGCAGGTATAATTACACCTCATCCTCAGAGGATTTTTAGGGCGGTGAGACTATTCTGTGTGACACTCTAATGACGGCCATGTGTCATTATACATTTGTGCAAACCCATAGAAGGTATAACGCCAAGAATGAACAACGACAGTGTTAACTGTGGCCTCTGGGTGCTAATCATGTGTCAGTGCAAGTTCATCAGTTGTAACCGATGCACCAGGCTGGTCAGCGGTGCTGGTGGTGGGGACGCTGTGCAGGTGTCGGGGTGGGGGGGACACAGGAGATCTCTGTACCTTCTGCTCAGTTTTGCTGTGAAACTAAAACTGCTCTGCAAAACGAAGTATTTTTGTTTAAAACAGGTTGAGAGGGTGGCAAAAGAAGGTTTGGAAGGTGGGAAAGAGAAGTATAGTCCTAAGCAAGAGGAGAGAGACCAGGGAAGGGGCCGCATGCCTGGAGCTGTGTGTAGGGCACAGGATCATCCTGCCAGAGATCCTTTCACCAAGATCCCTGAATACCTTTGTCATGCGGGGGCCTCACCTGCCTTCTGGTCGTTCTTTTCTGGGTCCTGCTGGAGGCTCCCTTCCAAGTCAGCTCTTCCCCAGGGTGAGAAGGTCAGCAATGTGTTACAGATTTTCCAAGAGCTGCAATTTACTAACAGTCTTCCTCTGAGGTCAGGAGCCTGTTTGCCAACAGCAGTCTTGACCAAGACAAAAACAGGTTTCTAGAGGTGAGAGGGAATCGTGATGGAGACAAGGACGACAGAGAAACCTTATTTGATCTGTCTTCCCACTAAAAATCTTACAGGAAGCCAATGAGGTGGGAAATAAGTTTGCAAACACACACACACACACACACACACACACGATGTAAAGTTAAATCCTGATGCTTTGGAACAAAATCATGTCATTTCTTAAAAAGACTAATGTGCCAGTTAGTGGCTTGCTGAAGAATGTTTATAGGAAAATTCATTATTCTTGAATAATGCTCAAAGCTGAAATAGGACAGCGTTTGTCCTTTCCTCAATTAAAAGTCACATGGACAATTCAAATGTGTCATTTTTCTCTGACAGTCAGACACTTCCCACCTTGTGAAAATAGCTTCTCTGTTGAAATAACGTCGCGAAGATGGGATTTGACATAGTCTGAAGAACCACACTGTCTTTCAGAGGACTCGCTTGGGACCCATGACCGCTTTCTTCTTTCTGCTTTCTCCCTTTCGGCCTGGAAAAGCCTCTCCTAGGCCACCGTTGTGTTTTGGAAACAGATAACTTGTCTGATTTCACGGGTTCACAGCTGGAGTGGAGTTTTTGCCTCAGGATGAATCATAACTCACGTCTCCTCCATACTTGATTTAGATGAGATTTAATTTTTTTTTTAATTTTTTTTTAACGTTTTATTTATTTTTGAGACAGAGAGAGACAGAGCATGAACAGGGGAGGGTCAGAGAGAGGGAGACACAGAATCCGAAGAGGCTCCAGGCTCTGAGCTGTCAGCACAGAGCCCGACACGGGGCTCGAACTCACGGACCGCGAGATCATGACCTGAGCCGAAGTCGGCCGCTTAACCGACTGAGCCACCCAGGCGCCCCTAGATGAGATTTTAGAAGAAGATTAAGACTTTGGGGCTGTTGGGATGGGGGTGAATTTACTTTTCATGTAAGAAGGACATCAACTTTAGGGGTCCAGAGGGCGGAGTATTATGGACTGAGTTGCACCCCCCACCAAATTCAGAACGTTACAGAATGTGACCCTATTTGGAGAAGGCCTTAAAAGAGGTAATTAATGGGGTCATGTGGATGGGCCCTAATCCAACGTGACTGGTGTCCTTATATGAAGAGATTAGGACATGGGGCGCCTGGATGGCTCAGTCACTTAAGCCTCTGACTCTTGATTTCAGCCCAGGTCATGCTCTCACAGTTTGTGAGTTCGAGCCCCACTTCAGGCTCTGCGCTGACAGTACAGAGCTTGCTTGGGATTCTCTCTCTCTGCCCTTCCCCTGCTCCCACACACACACTCTCTCTCTCTCTCTCAAAATAAATTAATAAACTTTAAAGAAAAAACAAGATTAGGACACAGACACACAAAGACAGAGGCCATATGAGGACACAGCAAGATGACCGTCTGTAAGCCAAGGAAAGACACCTCAGAAGAAACCAACCTGCCAGCACGTTGACCTTGGACTTGTGACGCCCTGAACTGTAAGAAAATAAGTGTCTGTTGCGTAAGCCCCTTAGTCTGTGGTACTCTGTTATGGCAGCCGGGGCAGACTGATACAGCTGGAGAGTGCCGGAAGCTAGGCTGAAGGAGATAGGGAGGGGCCGGCTGTATATCAGGCGTGGGTGAAAGGGTCACACACCCTCTTCCCCTGCTGCATAAGAACCCAGCCTTGTTCACCACCTAGCTCTCTTACCCTGCCTTGCAGCTGTAACAAACAACCACAAAACGAGTGGCTTAAAACAATCCGTTCATCGTACTGCACTTCTAGAAGTCAGAAGGCGGAAAAGGGTCTCGCTGGGCTAAAATTAAGGTGTTGGCAGAATTGCATTTGTTTCGGCTCTGAAGGAAAGCCTGTTTTCTTGCCTTTTCCAGCCTCCAGAGGCTCCATACGTTCCTTGAGGCGTGGCCCTCTTCCATCTTTAGAGCCAGCAGTTAGCGTCTTAAAATCTCAGACTTTGACACTGACTCTCCCACCTCCTTCTCTCCCTAATAAGGACTCTTGTGATTGTATTGGACCCATCGACATAATCCAGGATAACCTCCCTATTTTAAAGCCAACTGATTAGAGGCACCTGGGTGGCTCAGTTGGTTACGTCTCTGACTTTGGCTCAGGTCACCAACTCTCGGTTTGTGGGTTCGAGCCCCACATCGGGCTCTGTGTTGACAGCTCGGAGCCTGGAGCCTGCTTGGGATTCCGTGTCTCCCTCTCTCTCTGCGCCTCCCCCATTCGCACTCTGTCTCTCAAAAATAAATAAGTGTTAATTTTTTTTAAGTCAACTGATTAGCAACCTTAATTCCATCTGCTATCTTAATTCCTCCTTGTCATGTTACATAGTGTATACACAGGTTCTGGGAATTAGGACATGAGCCTCTTTGGGAAGCCACTCTTCTGGCTTACTCCGGAAGCCAGATAAGACAGCATATGTCAACTGTATTGTCAGGCAGCATCGTTCGTGGTAAAAACGTGCCCTGATTGGTAAATTACTTATGGACCAGAAGCAGCCATGAAGGAGCTTCAAACACCTGATGTGGACACGATACTTTGGCTTTCCCAAGTGTTTGGTGACTTCTGTAAGTGGCATGTCCCTGCGGGGACCCGGAAGCTCTTTTGAAGAGATGCTGCTTCTGCGGGCAGGGCTCTGTGGCCCCAAGGTGGACCCTGCCCCTCCACTGTACATCTCATCCCTGAACGCCATATAAACTGCAGTAGGAACTTCTGAAGGACTCCTCGTGCATGTGCCGATACTGTTGTGCTGGCCAGCTGGGGCTTCTGTCCTAGCTTTCGGAATAGATTGGTCTGTGTTGTGTTACAGTCACGTGAGTCTGAAAGTGTGGTCGGTCGTCAGCATCGTACTGGACCAAAGTGGTTGGCTTTCCTCTTATGACCAGTGAGGAGCTATAGTCGCCCTCCTTGGCCACCAACAGAGTACCACAGAGCAGGTGGCTCACACAGCAGGAATTTATGTTCTCACGGTTCTGGAGGCTGAAGTCCAAGACCAAAGTGCTGGCAGGGTTGGTTTCATTTTGCCGTGAAGAACATTATTGGTATTTTTTGTTTGAACCTTGCATGAAGTCTGAGGCATAGATGAGAGCGATAGAGCAGTGCAAACTTCCTGCCTGGGGCGGTCATATTGTGGTTATGGGAGAGAATGTCCTTGTTTTTCGGAAATGCATAATATTTTTTTTAAGTTTCTTTATAAATTTTGAGAGACCGAGAGCATGAGGCGGGGGGAAGGGCAGACAGAGAGGGAGAGAGAGAATCCCAAGCAGGCTCAAGTCCCAGGTCAGCGGAACTTGAACTGAGGAAGCATGGGATCGTTGATCTGAGTCGAAATCAAGAGTCAGATGCTTAAGCGACTGAGCCCCCCAGGTGCCCCAAGAAACACATAGGATTGAGGAGTAATAGGGAGTCAGCTGGCAACTCACACTCAGGTGGTTCAGAGAAAAAAAATCCTCTGTGCTACACTTGCAACCTTTCTGTACGCTTGAGATTGTTACAAAATGTTTAAAGTTTGACATTAAGGCCACTCTTAAAAAGTAAGTGATGCCAACAAGCACATGAAAAGATGCTGGGCATCGTAGCCCATAGGCAAATGCAAATGAAAACCACAATGAGGTCCCACCTCACGCCTACTAGGATGATTATAATCCCCCCAAAATGGAAAGTAACAAATGTTGGTGAAGATGTGGAAAAATTGGAACCCTCCTACGTTGCCGGTCGGAATGTAAAATGGTCCAACACAGGTACTCCGACAAATATAGGCATATGCCTGTTCAAAGCAGAAGTAAGCACAATAGTCAAAAGGTAGGGAGAGCTCAACTGTCCATCAAACAAAGTAAGGGCAAAAAATTGTGGTATATCCATACAATGGAATATTACTCAGCCACAGAAAGGAACAAAGTATTGTTACATGCTGCACCCTGGATATAACCTCAAAACATTACATAGTTCAGACACAGAGGGGCACATCGTGAGTTATTCCATTTATACAAAATGTCCAAATAGAAAAATCCATAGAGACAGAGAGCAGGTTGGCTGTTGCCAGGGGCTGTGGGGAGAGCCACTTAATGAGTATGGAGTTTTATTCTGGAGTGATGGAAATGCACCGAAACTAGACGGAGGTGGTGTTGTGCAACATTGTGGATGTACTGAATGTTCACTTTGAAATAGTTACTTACGCCAGGTGAATTTCACCTCCATAGAAATTCACTTCGAAATCCCAGCATTTCCCTGTAAATGGTGTCTTAAAAAATGGTTAGAGATAAAATGCAGTTGCCAGCAGCTGGAGTCTTTAGAAATAGTGTTTCCTGGAACCGGTCCCAGAGGTTGGAACTGCCTCATCTTCATTGGGTAGCTTGGCCTGTCGCCAAGACTACTGCTTCCTAACAGGACACAGGCTGTGGCATTTGAAGCCCATGTTAGAGTGAACCACCAGAGTGAGGCGAGAGGCCTGTGCTAGAAACCCTCCCAGAGAGGGAGGCAGTGCATCCGGGCTCACGATAGCCACTGGTTTTACTCGGATACTGGAAGCTTCGCCTGCACCCTAGAAAGATGGCTAAAATACCAAGGGGCGGAAAGGGTCTGGCTGGGAGAGGCCAACAGACAAATCGGCATGAGCTGCTTCTCTCCCATCAAAGAGCATGACCCACTGAATGTGTGCTGACGTTTTTGATGGCATCGTGTGGGAGGCGCAGCATACAGCTGACCCTTGAACTACACAATTTGAACTGTGAGGGTCCACTTCTATGGGGATTCTTTTCGACAGGTACAGTACCGTACTGTAAATGTATTTTCCTTATGATTTCCTTAAAAATATTTCCTCTTCTCTAGCTTACTTTACTGTAAGGATACAGGGTATAATGCATATAAGATACAAAATAAGGGCTAATCGACTCTTTATGTTACTGTTAAGGCTTCCGGTCAACGGTAGGCTATTAGTAGTGAAGTTTGGGGGGAGTCAGAAGTCGTATGCAGATTTTTGGTTGCACGGAGGGTTGGCGCCCCTACCTCCCACGTTGTTCAAGGCTCAAACGCATATAGTTCAGATCGTTCCCAGAGCCAGCTGCCTGCATGGCTACCTCTGTTTCTCCAAGAGCAAGCTCCACGTTCTACCCAATGGCCATGGCCAACAGCCTCATTTAAGACTGCACTCTCTGTACCAACTACATAATAGCTGGGGCCCTTCGTGACCCAGAAGCTCTGCTGTCACTTCTCCATTCTGCAGAATTTCACTTTACAGAGCCTCAGACACAGTCCTAGCAATTCTGTGCCCTTTGGTCCATGATGAGTAACTTATTGGGTTTTTTGGTATTTTTCGCTTTTTACATTTTCTTGGCTACAGGGGAGGGGGCCTCCTCCCTGTCCCTTGAGGTATTCACAGTTTCTTCCACCACTGCAGCCTCCCCTGGGGGCCCAGAGGGCCGCTGGGCACAGGGGGTGGGGTGTGTTCCTATGATCACAGACGGGCACTGGGTAGTTCTGGGCATGGCCTTGTTGATGATAGTGGAGTATTTGGTGAAGGGGCTGAGGAGGGGGTAGAATTACAGCGAGCCCCCCGATGGCAAAGGACGCAACCAGCACCAGCTCCTTGGCCCAGGCATCCTCTCGGAAGGTGGTGCATCTCCCGGCCATCTTGGCCTGTCAGCCACAGCCAGTAATTTGTGGGTTCTTTTCAGTATTAAATCTTCTACAATTCTGAAAACACAGACTGGAGATCAAAGAAACAGAGCAGAGATGAGCATAGGGGTCTCCTTCCTGTGCCCAGCCCTGCCACGCTGGTTTGAGCCAAGGCTCCCACCTGGCCCTGCCTTCTGACTCCTGCCCCCTCTTCCTCTGAGCCTTTCCATGAGCGGACTTCTGGTGGCCCTACAGGCACGACCGACAACTCTCCGTCCATCTTCAGCTCAAGCTCACTTCTAAGCTGCATCCCCGTCAGTCCACCTGTCTGCCGGGCATGGTCTCTTCGGTGTCCTCAAGTCGCTTCAAGTGCAGCCTGCCCCACGTGAGCTCACTGCACACCCCTGAAGACCCCACTTTCTCTTTTTGAGCCTGGTGAGTTTCCCCGAAAGTCGGCCAGCCACCTTCCTTCCCCACCTTCCCCAGCGTTCAGATCCCGATGTCGTCCTCTCCGCACTTCCATCCCGGTACTAGCTCTCCATCACCCCCCGTCATCTCCCTGCCAGAGCTTCAGGTGCGCAGAGCGGGTCTCTCGTCTAGACTCGTGGAGCTTCCGAAGTGGTCTGCTTGTGTGTCTCATTCACCTCTCGCACATTCTCCACACTAGGTTGAGGTGATCTTTCTAAAATGTAAAAGCCGCTCATTACCTCTCTGCTTCAATATCCTTCACTTGATTCTAACTGCCTACTTGATTCAGGTCTCACCTCCTTAGAGTGGCATTTGAGACCCTCCATGATCGGACCCTGGGCTCCAGGAATAAAGAAGCACGCAGCTTTTAGAGCATGCCAGGCTTGTTTGCACCTTGCCTGCCTGTACCCATGCTGTTCCCTCTGCCTAGTGGCCTCCTATTCGCCTTCCCAGGTTCAGAGTGAGGATGAAGCCCTCCCACTCTTCTTACCACCCTGTCCACCCCAAGAAGAATCCATCCTCTCTTTTTGGGCCCCACTCCCCTTCACAGATTCTGTGGTGGCTCCTTGGATCTATGATTGCATGTGTTGCTGTTAGTCTGTCTCCCACACTAAATAGAGGGCAACAGCCATGTTTGAATCACCCCCTCATTTCTTGAGTGTTGTGCCTGACATAGTAAAGGCTGAATAAATGACTAATGGGTGATTGATTTGAGGTTCTCATATTTTCTCCACTAATTAGCTGTTTCCTGACTTTGGGGAAATAACTGGCTAGACCTCAGTCGTGTCATTTGTGAAGTAAGGGAATTGAGACGGACTGTAGGTTGTTACTTTTGTTCTACAGACTGCTTCTCAGTCCGTGTTCCCGTCACCCCAAGATGAGTTTCTTGCACACATCCATGAAACACCATGCCATTCTCAGAGAAGTGTTTCCTTATGGGTCTTACAAAGAACAAAACATAATGACTCTTTGTAAAAATGATCATAAACCTACGGCCACAGTCTTGGGTTCGCGGTGATCCTGGGTTGAATTCCCCTCCCCATTCCCACCCACCTGGAACATCACAGTGTGATATTATCCGGAAATAGGAGATGTAATTGGTGAAGATGAGGTCAATACTGGATTAGGGAAGGCCTTATATCCAGTATATGGTTGGTGCCCTTGTAAGAAAAGCAGGGGACACAGAAACTTGGAGAATTGGGGGCCGTGTAGATGGGAGCAGAGATTGGAGTGATGTGTTTATAAGCAAGGAATGCCAAGGATCACTGGGAGGCCCCAGACCAGGAAAAAGAGAGGAAAGATCCTCCCCTCAAGCCTTCAAAGAGAACATGGCTCCACGTGGTCTTAATGGTCTCAACGTGAGCTTCATTTCAAACTTCTAGCCTCCAGAACCATGGGAATAAATGACACCAGGTTTCAAGCCACCGAGTTTGTGATTTGTTATGATGGCCCTAGGACACCAGCACACTGGCCCAGCCACATCACCTCTCAACTGCCTCTTCCTCCTTGGTGCAGTGATCTCCCCACCAGTAGAGTCGCCATGAGACAAATAGAGCGTATCTCATTCTATATTGTAAGATACCACACACAGGACATGAGTCTTTGGGCATGGTCAAGGGCATGGTCCAGTTCGAGTAATGAGTTTGTAATCCGGCAGGCAGTAAAAGAATTAACTTCATACTCTATGAAGTCTGGTGGAAAAGCAACAGCTCTTGGCCCTGTTAATGCTTGTTCCTGTCAAATAAGATTTTGGGACCCTATCTGCAAAGCCAAAGAAATGATTGGAGGGTGGCTGGGGTGGCCACGTAGATGAGAGAGTGGGAAGTATTAAGGGTCACACGGAAGACGGACGTGGTTTCTCTTTCTCTTGTTTATTCTGCACCGACTTGTCAAATGCCCTTAAATATAGCAGCTGGTCTGCCAACCTTTTCTAATTTTCTTGACCTTAATCGGGGCCAGATAAGGAGGGCAGTCACGTGGTGACTGGTGACCAGCGGGTTCCAGCCTCCTTCAGACTCCGAGTGCTCTCCTAAGAATCTCTTGCCCCTTGGGTCCATTACAGTACGTGCCAGGCTAAAGGCTCCTTTAACTCTGTGCTTGTTTGGCATCGGTGTGATGAGATGTTATCAGATCAGGCAGATGCTGTCAGGGAATCAAGATGTAAATTGAGTAACTGAGACCCAGATTGTAAAATGCCCCAAGCTCCACCATCACCGTATCTACTTTGCAGAGTGCAAGTTCAAGCAGGGGTGGGGCTGGCCATGGCCTTGTTCCCTACCGAGGGGACCGAGGGGACCATGCTCCCACTGAAGACGGGTGTGACAGCACCTGATTCTCTGCTCAGGGCCCAGGATATCCAGCTCTGTCCTGGAATGGCCGTGGGAAGAAGCAAAATTTCCCTTGAGAGGCTCAAATACCACTTTATGCTTCTGCGTGGTACATAAAGCCTCTGCCCTTTGCTACTACAGTGGTTATGACCTTTCAGGTGAAAGATCTCTCTCCTTTTTACATCCCTTGTTTTGAAGCTGATGTGACCTCCATTATTGGGGGGACACTCCAACATGTTGACTCAGTATATAAAATCGTTGTGGCAATCCAAAACCGATTTATCTTAAAGCGAGGGAAGAGGGATCTTAACTAAATGATTTTGTGAACTCCTCAGCTTCTATGCCCAAAGCAGTGCCACCTGGCATCTAACAGGATTGTAGGGTGAAAACAGCAGTATCCTTACATTTCTATTTGTAGCCCCCCTAACCCGTGGGGACTGGACCCAAGAGCAAATCTGCATGACAGGTACCACGCAGTACTGGAAAGAGTGACTCAAGGCCAAGGTGTGGCTAGTGATCCAGGGCTGTGTGTTGGGCTCTGTCTCCAGTGAGCTGCTTCCTGGGGACGTGTGGGACCTGGCAGGCCCACGCCACCAGTCTATGCCCAGAAAGTGAACGTGGCTTCCCAAGGTGGAATCTTTGCTGTAATTTATGCCTCGCATTTGGTTTTCCAAGTAGAATTTCTTAAATTACGACTTTTGTGTCAAGATTTGAAAGTGTTTTCAAGTTTTTCTCATGAACGGGCAGTGAATTTTGTCAAATGCTTTTTCTGCGTCTGTTAAGATCATCCTCTGATTTTTATCCTTCCTTTTGGTAATGTGGTGCATCACGCTGATTTGCAAATATTGAACCGTCCTTGCATCCCTGGAATAAATCACACTTGATCATGGTGAACTGATCGTTTTAATTTATTGTTGAATTCAGTTTTCCAATATTTTGTCAAGGATATTGGCATCTGTTCATCAGGGATATTGGTTTATAATTCTTTTTTTGTAGTGTCTTTGTCTGGTTTTGATATTCAGTTAATGCTAGCCTCATAGAATGAATCTGGAGGTTTTCTTTCCTCTTCTATTTTTTGAAATTTTTTTAAAAATAATTTGAGGAGGGGCGCCTGGGTGGCTCAGTCGGTGAAGCGGCCGACTTCGGCTCGGGTCATGATCTCGCGGTCCGTGAGTTCGAGCCCCGCGTCGGGCTCTGTGCTGACAGCTCGGAGCCCGGAGCCTGTTTCAGATTCTGTGTCTCCCTCTCTCTGACCCTCCCCTGTTCATGCTCTGTCTCTCTCAGTCTCAAAAATAAATAAACATTAAATAAACAAATAAATAAATAAAAATATTTTGAGGAGAATAAGTCTTAACTCTTCTTTGAATGTTCAGTAGAATTCATCTGTGAAGGCATCAGGTCCTTCAGTTTTGTTAGGAGTGTTGATTTGATTACCGATTCAATTTCATTACTAGTAATTGGTCTGTTCAGATTTTCTCTTTCTTCCTGATTCGGTCCTGGAAGATTATATGTTTCTAAGAATTTATCCATTTCTTCTAGATTGTCCAGTTTGTTTGGACAACTATGTGTCCAATTATACGGTTGTTTGTATAATTTTTTGTAATAGTCTCTTAAAATCCTCTGTATTTCTGTGATGCTAGTTGTAAGTTCTCCTTCTGATTTTATTTATTAGAGTCCTCTCTTTGTTTTCTTGATGAATCTGGCTAAGGTTTTATCAATTGTGTTTATCTTTTCAAATAACCAACTCTTAGTTTCATTGACCTTTTTTATTGGTTTTTGTTTGTTTTAAACTTTTTTTTTTAGAGAGAGAGAGAGTGCAAGTGGGAGAGAGTGGCAGAGAGAGACAGAGAGAGAGAGAGAATCTCAAGCAGGCTCCATGCTTAGCGAAGGGCCTGACATGGGGCTCGATCCCATGACCCTGGGATTATGACCTGAGCCAAAATGAAGAGTAGGATGCTCAACCAACTGAGCCACCATGGTGCCCCATTTGTTTGTTTGTTTGTTTGTTTTCACCTCTTTTTCATCTATTTCTTCTCTGATCTTTATTTCCTTTCTTCCTACTACCTTGAGCTTTGGGGATTTTTTTCCCTAGTTCCTTGAGGTATAAGTTAGATTGTTTATTTCAGATTTTTCTTGGCTTTTTTTGAGGAGGGCCTATACCTCTAAAACCTCCTCTTTGGACAGCTTCTCTGCATCCCAAAGGTTGGGGAATGTTGTGTTTTCATTTTCATTTGTCTCAAAGTATCTTTTTAATTTCCTCCTTGATTTCACCATTGACTCATTGGTTGTTTAGTAGCATATTGTTCAGCCTCCACGTGTTTGTGTTTTTCCAGGTCTATTTTCTCATAATGAAACCGGTCATTTCAGTTTCATAGCATTGTGGGCAGAAAAGATGCTTCAGATGATTTCAATCTTCTTAAATTTTTCTTCAAGACTTGTTTTGTGGCCTAACGTAATCCATCCTGGAGAATGGTCCGTGTGCACTGGAAAAGAATGTGTATTCTGCTTTTGGGGAATGGAACATTCCATATGTACCTGTTAAGTTCATATGGTCTAATGTGTCGTTCAATGCCACTGGTCTATATTGATTTGCTGTCTGGATGATCTAGCCATTGATTTAAGTGGATGTTAAAGACCCCTACTTTTATTGTATTACTGTCAGTTTCTCCCTTTATGTCTGTTAATATTTGCTTTATGTACTTAGGTGCTTCCGTGTTGGGTGCATAAACATTTACAATTATTATATCCTCTTGTTGGGTTGATCCCTTTATTGTTACCTAATGTCCTTCTTTGTCTCTCTTTACAGTTTTTTTTTTTTTTTTTAGTTTTAAGTTTAGTTATTAATTTTGAGAGGAGAGAGAGGAAGAGGAGGAGGGACAAAAAGAGAGGGTGAGAGAATCCCAAGAAGTCCTCATACTGTCAGCACGGAGCCCAGTGTGGGGCTCGAACCCACAAACATGAGATCATGACCGGAGCTGAGATCAAGAATCAGACACTTAACTACATATGTGCACACCCTTACAGTCTTTGTTTTGAAGTCTATTTTGTTTGCCATAAGTATTGTTACTCCAGCTTTTTTTCATTTCTGAGGCATGAAATATCTTTTTATATACCTTCACTTTCAGTCTGCATGTGTCTTTAGATACAAAGTGAGTCTCTTGTAGGCAGCATATAGATGAAACTTGGGTTTTTTACCATTCAGTCACTCTCTTTCTTTTGATTGGAGCATTTGTTCCATTTAAAGTAGTTGTTGATTGCTATGTTTTTATTGCCATCTTGTTCATTATTTCGGGTTGCTTTTGTAGTTCTTCTCTGTTGCTTTCTTCTTCTCTTGCTCTCTTCCCTTGTGATTTGATGACTTTCTTTAGTCTTTGGCTAAGATTCCTTTCTCTTTATTTTTTGTAGATCTATTATAGGTGTGTGGCTTTTGGTTACCATGAGGTTCATATAAAATACCATATGGAGATATAGCAGTCTGTTTTAAGTTGATAGCTGCTTAAGTTTGTACACATTCTTTTTTTTTTTTTTTTTTTTTTTTTTTTATTTTATTTTTGGGACAGAGAGAGACAGAGCATGAACGGGGGAGGGGCAGAGAGAGAGAGGGAGACACAGAATCGGAAACAGGCTCCAGGCTCTGAGCCATCAGCCCAGAGCCTGACGCGGGGCTCGAACTCACGGACCGCGAGATCGTGACCTGGCTGAAGTCGGATGCTTAACCGACTGCGCCACCCAGGCGCCCCAAGTTTGTACACATTCTAAAAGCAGTACATTTTTACTCCCTCTCCATGTTTTATATATTTGATATCATATTTTACATCTTTTTTATTTTTTATTTTTTCCTTGATCATTTTCTTTTACTTCTAGTTATGGCCTTTTCTGCTTAAACAAGTCATTTTAACACTTCTTATAAGACCAATTTAATGGTGATAAACTCTTTTAACTTTTGTTTATGTGGGAAACTCTTTTATCTCTCCTGCAGTTCTGAATGATAACCTTGCCAGGTAGAATATTTTTGGTTGCACGTTTTTTTCCTTTAGCACTTTGAAGATATCATGCCTGCAAAGTTCCTGCTGGAAAATCAGCTGATAGCCTATGAGATTTCCCTCGTATATAACTGTTGTCTTTCCTCTTGCTGTCATTTAGGCTGAAGGAGGGCAAGAAGAATGCCACCTGCTAGCACTTCCATTCCCAGAGAAAGTTCCTACAGAACCCTGGCCCTGTGGCATATGCCCTAAAATTAATTAATAAATCTTCGCAGGGCGCCTGAATGGCTTGGTCAGTTAAGCGTCTGATTCTTTTTAAATTTTTTTTAACGTTTTTTTATTTATTTTTGAGACAGAGAGAGACAGAGCATGAACGGGGGAGGGGCAGAGAGAGAGGGAGACACAGAATCGGAAGCAGGCTCCAGGCTCTGAGCCATCAGTCCAGAGCCCGACACGGGGCTCGAACTCACGGACCGCGAGATCGTGACGTGAGCCGAAGTCGGACGCCCAACCGACT
This sequence comes from Panthera leo, assembly GCF_018350215.1. Lineage (NCBI taxonomy): Eukaryota > Metazoa > Chordata > Mammalia > Carnivora > Felidae > Panthera > Panthera leo. The sequence continues at coordinate 12,952,468 of NC_056689.1, forward strand.
GAGCCACCCAGGCGCCGCAAGTGTCTGATTCTTGATTTCGGCTTAGGTCATGATCCCAGGGTCGTGGGATCGAGCTCCACATCAGGCTCCATGCTGAGAGTGGAGCCTGCTTGGGATTCTGTCTCTTTCTCCTTCTGTCCCTCTCCCCTGTGTGCGTTCTCTCTCTCTTTCAAATAAACAACAACAACAACAATAATAATAATAAATCTCCTTCACACATTACCCAGGTACTTTTCAAAGTTCTGGTTCTCAGAGCATGAGAGATTTAACAGTAGAGGCTCGGTTTCCTGTAGCATGTCAGATCCCAGGGTTAAGCCCTGCTAATTTTCAAGGCCAGGTGTATTGGGGGCTTGTCTTCTTGGAGGTGCAGATCCCCAGGACAGAGGGGTGCCTGGTATGGATCTTGAGCTCCTCACCCCCCAGGGAGGACTTCATGCCTTTGATATCCCTCCTGATGTCTTTAGCTGTGGAAGATCTGTTCTATCAGTCTTTAGGTCGTCCTCAGAGAGGGTTGTTCTATATGTAGTTACAGCCTTGGTGTGTGCATGGGAGGAGGTAAGCTCAGAATCGTCCTGCTCCCCTCAGAATCAGCCACAATTATATTATTATGAGAAAAGGAGAGAATGGCTTCAGCCCCGCATACACCTACCACACTATGACCGTTACTTATTTACTTGTTCCCGCTCAGACACTGAGCTCTGTGGGGCCGGCAAGTCTCATTCCTCCTTCTGGCTTCAGAATCTCCCATAGAAACCAACATAGATCTTCAGGTCAGGTCAAGTTCTTTGGTTATACACCCCCTAAGAATTGCATGCCTCCGTGTATGAGAATGAATTCACCAGTACAATTTTTTGAACAATGCATGATACGCCCCACCGGACTGTAAGCCTGGTGAGAACAGAGACTATGATTTTTGCCCCTCAAGACCCAGCACCACGCCATCAGCAAAGAGGCGTGACTTTAGGTCATTACACTTCACAACTGGGAGCTGAATTGGCTCCGTTTTAAGAATCGAAACCACAGCAGTCATGGAGAATCAGCATCGTTGCTGTGAAGCCCGAGCCTGTTCTTTCACATATACACGAGTCACGGTTATATGAACGTGGACAGTGGGCCTGTCCTGGGATGGTGCTGGGCACACAGACATTAGTAAAACCACCCTCTGCCCTTGAGGGCCTCCCAGCCAGCTGATGGCCACGTGGTAGAACTTTCTAGGCCTCCACAATGAGACCACCACAGCATTTTGTCTACAGATAAATATGTTTTTCCTATTTAAGGGGGGGGGGGGGGAGGAAGCCATGAGAACATCATGGCAGCATATTTAGGGCCATTAAAAAGCAGTGTTTTTCAGTGACAGATCAAGCAGACCAGTCAGGAGCTAATTCCTGCCAGCACCGATAATTTGTCTCGCTTTGAGAAGCAGTAGTGGTACTGGGAGGTGTCTACAGCTCCTTCCTGGGGCCCAGGGCAACTTGGTGGGATGACATCTGAAGAAAGCCCCAAGCATTGGATACAAAATGCTATGCAAGTGGCAAGTGGACAAGGAGAAATTGATCATCTTTCCTCGATACACAGTCTCTCAAAGAACTACCAGAGTCAACAAAATCATCTGTAAGAGCAGCCCAAAAGGCTGGATGGGACCGCGAATAGTAACGGGAGGGTCAGGAGAACAGTGACGCTACCATCCCCCACCTACGGACTCCTGTGTCTTCAGTCAAGTCTCTTCACCTTGGGCTCAGACTCCCTGCATAAAGTGGCACTGCCCCCCCACCCCCACCCCAGCCCTGGCACAGAACATCTCCAACTCTATTTTGCACATGAATCGCTCCAGTGAAAATGCGGCTGTCATTCCAAAGGTCTGGGTGGACCCTGAGATTGTGTGTCTGTCCCCTTCCCGGACCCACCTGGATCTGTCCATGAGAGTCTGAGATCTGCGTGCAGCACATGACGGGAGTATGACAAGCACCAGCTTAGATGCAGACTAGCGCTGTGTCTTTTCAGATGCAGCTTGCACCCCGGAATTACCTCGAAAGTCAGTGTGGCTTAGTGGTCTGGGGTGTGACCGCGGCATCTCATCTTTTAAGGCGCCAGGTGATTCACATGCACAGCAAAGTCTCGGAACCAATGGACTTGGGCAGTGGTTTGGGGACTTGAGGTGTCAGAATCCCCTGGAGAGCCCAGAAAGAGCACCGGGGCCCAGGGTCGTGGGAGTGGAACAGAGCCGGGCCTCGGCGGTACTGAGTTCCCGGGCGCTTCTGATTCTGCCAGTGTAGGGACCGCCGAGAGAGGCAGACCTACCCACGGTGGGCTGGAGAACAGCAGGTGCACGGAGAATGGCGTGCAGGTGCGCTGCCGTTATCCGTCCCCTCAGCCCCCTGGGCAGCCGGTGCCAGTGCAGCCAGCTGGCTCACTGGGTCCCTTCACCCGCCGTGTGTGATGACAAAGTGTGAGATGCATTGTTCATTCCAAACAAAAACAAAACCCGAGTGTTCCTGAATCAGTCCTTTGGGGAATGGCGGGTTTCAGGCAATAGGTTTCTTCACCGCAGGACTCCTCAGAGTCTTTATGTGCCAGTGTGCAGCACGGCCCTCCAAAGGCACGAGTGAAATAATGGCCATTTCTCAAATGTCTGTGACCAGGAAACCCTTTTCCATGGAGCCAGTCCAGAGAATTTGCTGCACAGGGGAGCCTGGGTGGCTCAGTCTGTGAAGCGTCCGACGTTGGCCCTGGTCATGATCTTTGGATCCTCTGTCCCCATCTCTCCCTCCCCCCAGTCTCTCTCTTGCTCTCTCTCTTTCTCAAAAATAAACACTAAAAAAAATTGAGGGGTTGGGGCGCCTGGGTGGCTCAGTCGGGTGGGCATCTGACTTCTGCTCAGATCATGATCTTGTGGTTTGTGAGTTCGAGCCCCGCGTCAGGCTCTGTGCTGACAGCTCGGAGCCTGGAGCCTGCTTTGGATTCTGTGTCTCCCTCTCTCTCTGCCCCTCCCCTGCTCATGCTCTGTCTCAAAAATAAATAAAACATTAAAAAAAAATTGAGGGGCGCCTGGGTGGCTCAGTCAGTTAAGTATCCAACTCTTGGTTTCAGCTTACGTCATGATCTCACGATTTCAGAGGTTCGAGCCCCACATCAGGCTCCGTGCCAGCAGCATGGATTCTCTCTCTCCCTCTCTCTCTGCCCCTCCTCCACTTGCACTGTCTCTCTCTCTCTCTCTCTCTCAAATAAACTTAAAAAAAATTGAGAAGAGAATTTGCTGCACAAAGCCTTTAGACCCCTTTGACAGGATGTGTCCAGGTACAAAATATCTAATCTACTCAATAAAGCAAATATCAGCATCATCTCCGTATTTTTCTGGTTCTATCCTAGCTTTCCTCATTCCATTTGTAGCATTTATTGCAAGACGTTTGTGGGGACCCGTGATGTGGACCCACTCAGAGGACTCTGCCTTTTCTTTTAAGGATGAAGACACTGAGAGTAGAGCGCATTGTCCTGGGCACATCTGATTTTAGGACAAAGATCACATAACTGGAGCAGAGGTCAGGACCTGGAGGGGGACTTGGGATGGTCTGGTGGCTTGTTCCCCAGCCCCCCACGCCCATCCTAGGGGTTTCCTGTCTGTCCAGAAGGTGGGCAGGGAGGACCCCTGGAGCCCAGCTTTAAAGTCACTTGCCTAGGGGCGCATGGATGGCTCAGTCAGTTCAGCGCCCAACTCTTCATTTCAGCTCAGTCATGATCTCACGGTTCGTGAGTTCAAGCCCCACGTGGGGCTCTGTGCTGATGATGCAGAGCCTGTTTGGGATTCTCTCTCTCTCTGCCCCTTCCCGGCTCGCTCCCCGCCTTTCAAAATAAATAAACTTAAAAAAAAATTGCAAAGCCACTTACCTAGGGAGCAGGCTTGACGCTCTGACCCTGCAGGACAGCAGGCCTCCTCTCTAGGGCTTTGTCTGTCTGCCTGTCTCCCTTTGGAAGATGGTGGGGGTGAGGGGAACACTGTGGGAACTGATCCACCCTCAGCCCTGGACTGGGGAAAATGCACCAGGCACGACTTCACCCATCCTTCCCCCAAGTCCAGCCCATTCCTGGCCAGCCTTTATTTTGCTGCAGGTTCACGGGGATCCCCGGGACGTGGATGCTGTAGGGTGGGGTGGTCACAAAACCCCTGGGGGACGAGCCCGTTGTCCCAGAGAAGGGAGGCAACAAGCCAGGCGCCTCTCCACAGAGAGTCCCTGGCATTGAAGAGACCTTTAAAGCCACCCGATTGAGTCATCTCTTCTGTGCTAGATGTCTTTTGGTTGGAACCAGGTTATTCTAATATGCGTAGGGATAATGTTAATGGGAAGAGGCACTATAATTGGTCTTTATTTTCTTTGCTGTAATTTTCTCTCTCTTCACATTTTCCTCCAATTGGCCTAGCTCTTTATAATAAGAAAAGGCATCTAAACTGTTTCCGTTGGGCAGAGGTTGGCTAGAAGCGGGTCGCCGCGTGGGGCTGGGGGTGACCGGCAGTCCGGGAAGGGAGAGCCGGGCCAGCCCGTGGCCCCGAGGTGTTCCCGCTCCGCTGTGTGCGATCGGGGCTTCCCTTCCTGCCCGTAGCTCACCGTCTCCTGTGTGATCTGATAAGGAGACTCCGCGGGCTGCAGAGACAGCGCCAAAGCAGGAGCAGAGGGCCCTGGGGGCCGGGCGGTTGGGGGACAGCCGGCTTCTGCCACACCTGTCGACCCGTCTCTGGTTGCGTCCCCAGGTGAGCCTCAAAGCAGGAGCCGCGCATCGGCCTCTCCTCTGACAACTGTCAGCCTCTGCTGCCACCTGCCCAGGCCTGTCACTGCGCCTCTCAGCAGGTAAGGAAATGGTGTGTCGTGTCCAGGAGCGGGTTCCCTCTGGAGAGCGGGTGTCTTTGCCTGCAGTGCGCATGTGGGCCTGGGCTGTCAGGATCTCCGTGTGTGGCCCGGTCCTCACACATCACTTTCTCCCAGCAGCTGTCACCATCCTGTCCCCCTGCCCCCTTCTGTAGCAGATGTAGGGCCCTTATGAAGCCACCCCCTCACGTCCTCCCCCATGTGAGTGGATGGGCCCCCTGTTGGGGGAGAAGGGAGGAGAACTGGATGACTGGATGACCACGGAAGAGGCCCCACGGCCTTCTCAGTCCTAAGTTAGGCAAAGTTCAGGATCACTCGAGGGGTGAGTCTGTGCTGGGAGAGTAGGAGAGACCAGGTGGCAAGAGGGAAACCCTGTTCCTGCCCCAGATGCCACACTAGGCCCAGGAGAGGGGACAAGCTGGGAGCCACACTAGGGAGATGCTTCCTCCCACTTTCACTAGGAGTTCCACGCAATTAGGTTATCGAACCTTCCTGAATAGGTTTCCTCATTTGAGAAGGTAGGGGATCGGACCTGGACCTCTACGCTCCAGTGTTAACATTGAGCAATTCAAATGTCACTTGCTACTCAAGATGTGGTCCACGGATCAGCCGCAGCTGAAAGCTTGTTAGAAATGCAGATTCTTGGGGGCGCCTGGGCGGCTCAGTCTGTTGAGCATCTGACTCTTGATCTGGGCTCAGGTCATGATCCCATTGAGCATGAAGCCTGCTTGGGATTCTCTCTCTCTCCCTCTGGCCCTCCCCCATTCACGCTTTCTTTCTCTCTCTCTCAAAAAAAAAAAAGAAATGCAGACTGTTGGACCATACCCCAACTCACTCCATCAAAATCTGTGTTTTATCAAGCTCCCCAGGGATTCATACATTCATTAAATTTTTTTATAAGATTATTTATTTCGAGTGAGAATGTGTGTGCCCATGAGTCTAGGAGGGGCAGAGAGAGAGAGAGAGAGAGAGAAAATCCCAAGCAGACTCCACGCTGTCAGCACAGAACCCGACGCGGGGCTCAGACTCACAAACTGTGAGATCATGACCTGATGCTAAATCAAGAGTCAGATGCTTAACTGGCTGAGCCACCCAGGCCCCTCCTACATTTTTTAAAGGGCTGATTCAGAGAGTCCCGAAGGTGCATGGAACACCTCACAAGGTAATTTGGTGAGGAGCAATGGAGCAGCTTTAAAGCCAGCCATGGTTCTCCCCCTGTGGCCCATGCCCAGAATCCCCTCGGGAGGTTGTGAAGTACAGGTGTCTAGATCGGGGGTCGGTCGCAGTCCAGGTCCTGGGTACGTGTGCTGGGAGAAAGCTTACGGGCCACTCGGAGAGAGAGCATGAACAGACATGAAACAGTATGGGTCACTGATGGCAGTAAGAGCAACGTCCTATAAGGGGGTCTGACAGGGCCAGGGGGCAGCAGGGCAGAGGAGGTGGAGTGGAGCAGGCTCGTCATCCTGTGTCCCAGGAAGAGTGCCTTCTGCCCTTATTTTCTGCATCTCCACTCTTAGTTACGGGCAGCTGTAGTTATTCGTCCTCTTCTTTCTTGAGCGAGAGCGGAAACTGGGGAGAGCAAGGGATTTCCATTTCGTTGTTGGCTATTTGTTTTCATGTGTTGAAAAAGACTATTTGTATATGCTGAGGAGAGGGCGCCCAGAGACACCAACGTTACAGGAGAAAGAGGGCGAGTGACAGGGCAGAGCCTGAGGAGAGACGGGCCCACCACACGGGCAGTGTCAGCCTTGGATGAGGCCGGGCTTCCAGCCACAAGTGCCAGATGACCCAGGAGACTCCTGCGAGTCTCCTGACTTTGCCCTGGGTCCGTCCCCAGTGGCCAGTATGGCAAGACCCAGTCAAGGCAGCCAGAGAGGGGGTATCTCCTCTCATGCCTCAACAAGGGAAGTAAACACGGGGTAACCGGGAATGGGAGTGAGATGGCGGGCAGCTTTGAGGACCCACTAAGGCTGACTGTGTGTGATGGCACCAGTCCCAGCACATGGGGGGCTTCCACGGAAGCACCTTGCAGCCCCTTAGTGTGAGTGGAGTGGGGAGGGTGTTGGATTGATATGATGGGAAAGACAAAGGAAAGACGACAAGTCTTGGGAGAGAGGGACCATGAGTTGGGTTGTCCACTAGGCTGACTGTGGCTCTGGGTGACACTAGGGAAGGCTGTCACCGAGGAGACAGCCATGGAAGGACATAGCACTTTGAGGCTGAGAGGGAGGAAAAGGGTGAGCAAGGAAGGCTCAGAGGTTGTGGTGAGAAGGTGACACTGGGGCTGTGGACAGACATGGTCTGGAGGGGACACGGGAGGGGCCACCAAGGAGGTGGAGGGGCTGACAGGACGGGGCAGGGTTAAGAGTCCATGCATCTCAGGTTCTGGAGCCCCCACCCCACCAGCCTATTTTATCTCCAGGACACAAGAAGCCAAACACAGCTCATTGGGATCTTTCTGAATATTAAGCATTCAGCCAGAGTTCTCCTCTGTGTTGCAGAGTGGAGTAGTTAAAAATGTGCCCCTCTTTGTAAACAGAGGAAGAATGAGAAAATAGTGGGGTGGGATTGGGGTGTTCTAAATGCAGCCAGTCAGGGGCCAGAGGGAGGGAGATGGCCGCTCTGGGGTCTGACGAGGCTCTGATTCTGCTAGTAACAGTTCCTATACAGGGACACCTGCTCTCACTTAAACACACTCACACCCACCCACACACACCCAGTGCAGAGCCCCTCTCCTCCTCCTTGGTTGGCCCTTCCCCCGTGTCTTCCATCTTCAGTCCTGCTGACCCTGGCCTCGGCTTCCTTCTACTCAGCCATCACTGTGCCCTGCTTCGGTGCCTTCCCCAACTTCTAAAATCCCAAGATCAAATATGAGGAAAGAGAAGGATGAATTCTGGAATGGGAAGAGAGGATCAGGATCTGAGAGCAATGATTTGTGGGTCCTTTTTTCCTTGCATCAGGCCGGGGAAAGTTGAGAACCAGACTGTTCTTCCTTTTGTGTGGATACACAGGAACGCTGATACACATCAACACCCACACCCACAGAGGAACAGCTACACACACATGGACTGGCACAGGGTACGTACCACAGGCCTGTGGGCACACACAGGGACACACACAGACCTGAACACACATGCAGAACACATAAGCGCATCTCTACATAGCAGGGTTTAGGTGGCTGTCCCCCTGGGTTTCCAAGCCCCAACTATTCATTATTCTCCTTCTCTTCTTGTTGAGTAGAAGTTCCCAACCAAGACAGGAACACCTACCTGTTAAACTCTAATTTAGGTGACTGATCTATATCTTAGAACAAGAAACTTTTGGGGGTACCTGAGTGGCTCAGTCGGCTAAGCATCCGACTCTTGATTCCAGCTCAGGTCATAATCTCACAGTTCATGAGATCGAGCCCCGAGCTGGGCTCTGTGCTTACATCATGGAGCCTGCTTGGAATTCTGTCTCCCCCTCTCCATCCCTCCCCCACTCATTCTCTCTCTCTTTCTCTGTCTCTCTATCTCTCTGTCTCTCTGTCTCTCAGTCTCTGTCTCTCTGTCTCTCAAAATAAACATAAAAAAAACAAGAAACCTTTATTTTTCAAAACACTGCCTGTGGACAAATGAGGCTGCCGCCATGCCTCGCCTGAACCACAGAGTTAGCACGTATGTGGAAAACCCACAGAGCGTGGCCTATACACCAAGATACTGGCCGGGTCTCCTCAACCCTCACTATGTGCCTTTGGAAGCCACTGTCACCTGTGCGACCCACCTGCAGCTCTGAGGTTGAATGATTAGGCCCCTTCCAAGTGGTCTCTCATTAGATGGGGCAACTAGAACTGTGGGCACCTGTGTAGAAGTCTGTGCTTTCTTGTGGAACAGTTCGCATTCCAGTGTTTTCTTAGTCATGTGCATCCTTACATGTCAGATCAGGGAGAATTTCTTTCTTCTACAAATACAGATCTCTGCTTGGGATAGGGTGTGTGTGTGTGTGTGTGTGTGTGTGTGTGTGTGTGTGTGTGTCTGTGATTGTTCAAAAACAAACTCGGGCACCTGGGTGGCTCAGTCACTTGAGCGTCCGACTTTGGCTCAGGTCATGATCTCCTGGTTCACGAGTCTGAGCCCCGCATCGGGCTCTTAACTCTCAGGGTGGAGCCTGCTTCCGATCCTCTGTCCCCCTCTCTCACTGCCCCTCCTCCATCCCTCGCTTGCATGTGTGTGCTCTCTCAAAAATAAATATTTCTAAAAATTAAAATAAATAAAAGCTCCCAGCATCAAGTCCGTAAAATTTTTCGAATGAGGGCAAATTAACATTAATAATAAAGCGATTGTATTCAGGGGAAACTTGTACTTAGAGCTGTAGAATGCCAGGAGGGCCATTATGAAGCTATAGAAAGACCCCTTACCTAGGCTTCAAAGCTTTGCGTTTGGGTTCTGGATCCACAAAGTTTGGCTGTGAGACCTTTAGCTATTGGCTTAATTTCTCTGAGTTTTGCACTTTCCTGACTCAACAAAACCAAACTTAATTTGTTCTGCCAGCCTTCGGGGCTGCTAGGGGAATGAACGGACAAATGTGTAGGGAAACGATTTACTGCTAACAAAGTACCACACAAAAATCAGGGGATTAACGCTGGGACCATCTAGTATCTTCCGCTCCCTCTACTCACGGCTGAGAAAGTCTCCCCAGGCAAAAGCCTAAGGTCTTGCTCCCGTCCCCCTCGTGAAGCATTTCTTCCGCTCGTCCCGAGAGGGTTTACTCACAGACGCTCCCTGGCGTGGACAGAGACGCTGTGGGTGGTGGGAGCGGGGAGAAGAGCGAGGGCTCCGCCCGACCTTGGGGAAAAGCCGCACTTCCAACCCTCTGACTTTGCTCGTTGCAGGGGCAGAGAATGAAAGAAGGCATGTCGAATAACAGTAATACCAGCATCTCCCAAGCGCGGAAGGCCGTCGAGCAGCTTAAGATGGAAGCCTGTATGGACAGGGTGAAGGTGAGCACGCCCGAGCCGGCCTCACCCCCTGCCCCAAACCCAGCTCGGAGCGGTCCTCCCATTTCCTCGCGAGAGTTATTAACACGCTACCCGGCCGAGCGGCCAGCCGGCCTTGGCAGCTGTAACATTTACAAATGAGCGTTTGCCTCAGAGTTCCAAGTGTGCTCAAGGATCCAAAGGATGCAGAATACACAGTGTGCATGAATTCCGTAAGGAATGGCCAAAAATAGACTCATATTCGTCTCAGCTCTATTTAGCCCTGTTGTCATGCCAATAAGCGAGAGAGTTTAACGGTGAGATCAGTCAGAGTTCTCCTGCCTGATCCAGTGACTTCGAGGTTAGGCAGTGTCGGGTGTTTTGACAGGGGCGCTGTTGAGAGTGGAGCATTGAACCGTGCGTCGTGTTTGTCAAATGTTCCTTTGGGGAAAGTGAAGGAAGGTGCCAGTCGCCTCCTACCGTGTTCATTTCACTGCTCAGCGTAGGTCTGTTCGTGCTGGGAGAGCTGGAGCAGGATGAAGCCACCTATTCTCCAGATGTCACTTAGATTTGCAGGAGGCCGGGCAGAGCACGTCGCTCTGAAATAGCATGCGGGGCCATTGACTGTGATAGAGCTGGAACCCCGCCAGGAGTCTGACACTAGGAGGTTCAAGTCCAGCGGCCTTTGGGCACCTGGAATCAGGGGTCTCGCCCAGGCATCCGGGATTCATAGAAGACAGGTTGCAAGGGGGCAACGGGTGACTCCTAAAGCCTTCCGCTGGCAGAGCAGACAGTCCCTCCCCAAGGTTCCCGTCACCAAGACCCCCTCCCCCCACCTCACGCTGCAGTTATGGCCAGCTAGCACCAGCTCCTGCCTCCATCGCGACAGTTATTCCCTCCCCCGGGGCCTTGGGGTTCGAGCTATCCAAGGAGGCAGCGGCGTGCACAGAAAGTGACGTAATGATAGAAGACACGGGGAGGGGGTCCAGCGTGATGCAAATTGGCATAAGTGGACCAGTATCATGGGCCACCTTGCACATTCTTTTTTTTTTTAAACGTTTATTTATTTTTGAAAGACAGAGTGCAAGTCGGGGAGAGGTGAGGGAGGGGCAGAGAGAGAGGGGGACACAGCATCGGAAGCAGGCTCCAGGCTCCGGAGCTGTCGCCACAGAGCCCGACGCGGGGCTCGAGCTCGTGAAGCGTGAGATCGTGACCTGAGCCGAAGTCGGACGCTCAACCTACTGAGCCACCCAGGCGCCCCGCCGTGCACATTCTCGTACCAGCTACAGATGAGGCATCGCCCCTTAAAGTCTAGGCTAGAGGAGGGAGCGAGAAAACAAACCACCGTAAAGGAGGGAGAGCCCCGCCAGTGTAGAGACGGATGTGACGATGAGTGCCGCAGACAGTGAGTGCTCCGCAGGGACAGACATTTGCTGAGAGGAGGGGGGGGGGGGGGATGTTGGTGAGCCTCGCTCTTCTGATAAACGTGCCTGAATACCTGCTCTGCACGAGGCGTGGTGCGGGGATACGAACACGAGCGGAATGATGCCCCCGTCCTATCGCTCAGGGAGGCCTTTGCGGGGCTGGGAGCTGGTTCTGAGGGGATACCCGAGAAGGGAGCTAACCGGCGCTCATTTCCAGCAGCCGCACTTGGCAGAGAGCTGGGGGTTGTGCCGGGGAAGGCCGCTTTGGGCAGCTCGGGGGTGCCGGGTCCGCAGGCGCGGATCACACAGCCGCGTGAGTGGGAAGCCTGGGCCGGGAGGTGAACTGACCTGTCAGCAGCAGAGGCGGTCGTCAGAGGCCAGGGGGCAGCCGGAGCTGCAGAAGCAGGTGCAGCGTGGAGCAAAGAGCAAAGGTGGAGGCCGAGAAGCAGACACCCAAGAATTGGGTGCGGAAGTCAGGCAGTCGAAATAGGAGACGCCAGGGAGCAAGACGTTATAACCCAACTGCAGGGCTCCGTGGCCAGAGACCGGAAAGACCACGGGCACCGGTTTGGGCAACGGGACGGTGGCCACGCCGGGGAGCCCGACCCCGGCAAGGAAGACAAATTCTGTAATAACAGATCCTCACTTGCGACCGTCACCAGATGTCCCCACAGCGAAGGGTCTCACTGGAGACCCATGTGCAGTCTCTGAAAGAATGAAGAGAAACCATAAGCCGACTCAAAGTCAAGTCTGTTAGATGGTGTTCAGGGGGGGCAGGTCGTCCGGCTCCTGGGGTGACGACGCTGTGGAAATGTGGTCCCGGATCCCAGGAGGGGGCTTCCTGGAGGGCATCTTCAGACTCTGTGGTAACTCCAGGCGGGGGGCCACCGACAGCCGCGTCAGATTTGCTTCAGAGGTGGCAGAGTTGTGTCATTGAGGAGATGATGCAGGGCTTCCTGAGGGGAGAGGTGGCCCCGAAGAACCACATCCCTGCTGTGCAACCACGTGTGTTTTCTTGCTCATAAAAACTTCAACATTTATTTTTTTTTAATATTTTTTTAACGTTTATTTATTTTTGCCACAGAGAGAGACAGAGCATGAACAGGGGAAGGGCAGAGAGAGAGGGACACACAGAATCCGAAACCGGCTCCAGGCTCTGAGCTGTCAGCCCAGAGCCCGACGCGGGGCTCGAACCCATGGACCGTGAGATCATGACCTGAGCCAAAGTCGGATGCTCAACCGACTGAGCCACCCAGGTGCCCCAACATTTATTTTTTTAATGTAGTAAGATACACATAACATGTACCCTTTTAACCGTTTTTTTTTAAGTTTATTTATTTTTTGACAAAGAACAAGCAGGGGAGGGGCAGAGAGGGGGGTGGACAGAGGATCTGAAGTGGGCTCTGAGCTGTCAGCATAGAGCCCGATGCAGGGCTCGGACTCACAAACCAAGATCATGACCTGAGCTGAAGCCATTCGCCTAACCGACTGAGCCACCCAGGCGCCCCTTCACACGTGGTTTTAAGCACTAGACCCCCCCTTGCTTCTGAACACAGCATGGCTTTGGGGAAAAATCTAGTTAATGCAAGTGCTGGCAAAATGAGGTGCGTATTGTTATCAATTAGCCAGACAATAAAGACGGAATCTGGAGAGAAAGAGAAGCCATCAAGGACACTCCGAACTGACTTCGATAAGGGCTTTGAGGAGGGAGGAAAGAGGAAGAGAGTCACCAGGGAGAAGAAGTGGCCTTTCTAGAATGGGCGAGAGGTCACTGCAGGAGGGGGGAAGGAAAAGGGGAGCCTGGACGGTAAATGACAGAGGGAAGCCCCAGGGAAGCAGATGAGCGGGTCATACAATTCGCTGAACTCATACAGAAAGGGACGGGAATCCCAGGTCCACGTGAAGGAGGAAAGGACAGGCTGAGTGTGTGGGGAGAACGCGGAAGAGGTGACTGGGCAGTGCCTTTCATGGGGCCCTGGAGAGAGGAAAGAACACGCTGGAGGGAAACCTCTGGAGGCTTCATGGAAGAAATCATTGCGACTGCCATCCCACAGAGCTGGCCCCCAGGTGGAAGCCTCCGATGACGACCGGAGGACAGCGCGAGCTCGGGCAGGTGTCGGGCACGAAGCAGGAAAGGACACGGCTGCCAAGGTACATAGGCAACTGTGGAGCCCACCTCTGGGCTGTGTGGTTTTACCGTGTTTGGGGGAGTGTCTTATGTGGAAGGAGAGGAAGGCGCGCTTGCGGTTCATGAGAATAAAGGAGAGGAGAGAAGAGAAAGTAACTGCGTTAAGCAGCTGTTTGGGTTGCAAAGGTAAGAAAAAATAATAGCGTGAACTCAGGTCTGGGCAGTTCATGGCGGAAAAATGCAGCCAAATTACCCACTATGGTCCCCTGTTTGTCCCCTAAAAACATCACCTGCATAAGAGCACTTGTGCGGGTGTCGGCTTTGTCCTCAACGATGCAGGGGACATAGGAGGGACGCTTTATAAAGGCCACAGCCGGACCTCAGGCCCTCACACAGTTGGGTTCAGAGACCCCCTCCCCACCACCTCAGTGCCCTCTCTACCTTCATTTAATGTTTATTGAGTTCCTCCCCCAACTCAGCCCTGCTTCCCAGCATCCATGGGATTCTTCTCTGTCCGACCTAGGAGCTCATCAGGGCATTTCTCAACAAACATGGGTGCTGTCTTTGAGAACCTGTATCAGCTACTAATATTCCCCGTGTATCACAAGAGCAAAGAAGATTCAACGCAGAAGATCCAGCATAGCTTTTTGCCTCCCAAAAAGTGAAAGTCTTGGAAAATAATACTCGGGATCCTACAAAAGAAGTAAAGAACACATTCAGATGACATCCTGGAGACTGTTTTGGTCCTAAGGAAAAGAATACCCCAGAGCCTTATTCTTTCGCTCACCCGTTAGAGGCTTACGCTATACAAAATTCTACCAGGAAGGTACATAAATGACATTGATCACCAAACAGTGAGAATTTGTCGAACAGTTGTGGCAGATACAAGCTGAGCAAAGCATAAAAGGTTTAAGTGGAGAAAATGGTCCCTGGAGCTGGCCGGTCAGCCCGAGAGGAGAGCAGCTGGGGAGAAGGTGTTGTCCCAGGGGGAAAATACAGAGGTCCTGAGCCGGCTGGGTCACAGGCTCCCAGGAAGGCTTGTGGAAGCTGTGTCTCCACTGGGCACTGCTGAGGGTGCTTTGATTTCCCTGGTCCCGGGGGGAAAAGGAATTGCCAGGGGCTGTGACTTGGTGGGATCTGGAGGTAGACGACACCCTTTAGCAAACCTAACTCTCCAACGGGACCAGGAGGAAACAGCTGACGGACTTGCCGAGTGACGATATGCTCAATTGTCTGTCTGTCTGTCTGTCTCTCCCTTATTTGCCCTAAGGCCTGTGGCAGATGATTTTAAGAGCGATGGGATGTACTCACCATCCCCAAGGGGGCTGTCATTAGACTGAGATTAATTTTGTCAACACAAGCTTGATGTGCAGATTGCTGACAGATCAACCGGTTTTATGTCAACTTGCGTTCCGCAGATGGCTAAAAACAGGGCAGCGAGAACGTTGTCGGTTGATGAACGGTCCGAAAGACGACAGCAGGAGTAGATTAGTGTGGGAGGTTATTGACATGGAAGAAGAGAGAGTATATCATGACAGGTGATGACAGTCCTTCTCCATATCAGCGAGACTCTGAGTAAGTGGCCTGTGCGGGAGGCCGTAGTTCCTATTTCGAAAAGAACAGCATTTCCCTGTTCATGAAAATGGTATTCATTTACTTGCGAGAGTTTTGGTAGATAAAAGTATAAGGAAGAAAATGTGAATAATTTATAACCACTACATTTCCATACTCTTCCATCTACCTGTTGGCCTAGTTTTCTTTTTATAAAATTGTGGTTGTTACCTTTTGCAACCTGGTTTATCACCAAACAGTATATTGTGATGATACATCCAGGTCAGTAAATACTCTCCTAAAATGTCATTTTTTACGTCTCTTCTCTTCCTCACCTGATGTGCAATCATTTATTTATCTGGTCTCCCATCCTTGGACATTTCCCTTATTTCCAATTTTGCAGTACTTCTTTTTAAACAACACTGCAGCAACCACACTGGTAGATAAAATTTGCACATGTTTCATTGTCTCTTTAGGATAAATTCCTATGGGCTGAAATTGCTCAGTCAAAGGATATGTTCTATTCTAAAGTGTTTGAATCCATATCAGATTTCCCCATGAAAAGTGGTACCAGTTTAGGAGCCCCTGAGTGGCCCAGTGGGTTGAGTTTCCAACCCTTGATTTCAGCTCAACCCTTGATTCAGCAGCTCAGGGCATGATCTCGTGGTTCATGGGATCGAGCCCCATGCCAGGCTCCAAGCTGACAGCTCAGAGCCTGCTTGGGTGGGATTCTCCCTCTCTCTCTCTCCCTCTCTCTCTCTCTCTCTCCCCCCTCTCCCTGCCCCTCCCCTGCTCCTTCTTTCTCTCTCTCTGCCCCACCCTGCATTCAAGTTCTCTCTCTGTCTCTCAAAATAACTAAATAAATAAACATTACAAAATAAAAAGAAAAGTGGTACCAGTTTAAAATCTTACCATCAATGAAGTCTGTTCCCCAGACTCTCCTAGCACCAGACCATTCTTTGAGCCAGACCATTTTGATTATGGGTACATATTCCCTTCATCTGCATCCCCCCTGCCCTGCCCCCGCCACATTCAGAGAGCTAGGGAGTCAGTGGAGGAGGGGAGGGAAGCCTCCAAGCAGCCTCAGTTTATGCTTTTGCACACTACTTTGGGAATACATTTCTGTTTCAAACAAAATTTTGTGAAGATTTTGTTTCCGTTTTTTTAAGTTATTTATTTTGAAAAAAAGAGAGAGTGAGTGAGAGAGGAAGGGACAGAGATAGAGGGAGAGAGAGAATCCCAAGCAGGCTCTGCACCCACACGGGGTTCAATCTCACAAACCGCGAGATCTAAGTATTTCATTTCTAAGTAATCTCTACACCCAACGTGGGGTCGAATTTACAACCCCGAGATTAAGAGTCACACGCTCTACAGACTGAGCCAGCCAGGCGCCCCCAAAGAATTTTTTTTAAATCTCATATTCAAATCTTTACTCCATTTTGAGTTAATTTTTATGGATGTTATGAAATAACTGTCCAGTTTCATTTTTTTACATGTGGCTGTCTGCTCCACTTTAAGAGCACATTTTCTGTTGTGGTGCTTACCTTCTTATTGATTATACCATCAAGGTCTTATTGATTATACCATCCATAAGGTCCATTGATGTTGTTGCAAATGGCAAAATTTCATTGTGTGTGTGTGTGTGTGTGTGTGTGTGTGTGTGTGTGTGTGGCTGGGTAATATTCCATTGTACGTAAATACCGTATCTTCTTCATCCACTTATCAATGGAAACTTGGCTGCTTCCCTATCTTGACTATTATAAATAATGCTGCTGTAAGTATAAGGGTGCATATATCTTTTCAAATTAGTGTTTTGTTTTCTTGGGGTAAATACCCAATAATGAAATTGCTGGATCATATGGTATTTCTATTTTTAACTTGTTGAGGAGCCTCCGTACCGTTTTCCACAGCGGCTACGGCAATTTGCAGTCCCACCAACAGTGTGTGAGGGTTCTTCTTTCTCCACATCCTCACCAACACTTTGATTCTAGCCACTCTCACAGGTGTGAAGTGTGACACCTCACTGTGGTTTTAATTCCCATTTCCCTGATGATGAGTGATGTTAAGCATCTTTGCATGTGTCGGTTGGCCATCTGGATGTCTTCTTTGGAGAAATGTCTAGTTAGGTCCTCTGCCCATTTTCTAATTGGATTATTTGTTTTTTGGTGTTGAGTTGTACAAGTTCTTTATATATTTTGGATACTAATCCCTTATCAGATAAATCATTTGCAAATATCTTCTCCCATTTAGTAGAGTGCCTTTTAGCTTAATTTTGCTTTTTGTTTCTCTTGCCTTAGAAGACCTATCTCGAACAATGTTTCTATGGCTGATGCCAAAGAAATTACTGCCAATGTTTTCTTCCAGGAGTTTTATGGTTTCGTTTTCACCTTTAGGGCTTTAGCCCATTTTGAGTTTATTTTTATGTATGCTGTAACAAAGTGACCTGTTTCATTCTTTTGCGTGTAGCTGTCCAGATTTCCTGGCACCATTTGTTGAAGAAACTGTGTTTTTTCCATTGTATGTTCTTGCCTCCTTTGTCATAGATTAGCTGACTATATAAGCATGGGTTTGTGTTTTTAATTTTTTTAAGTTTATTTATTTATTATGAGAGAGAGAGAGAGAGTGAGAGCAGGCGGGGGAGGGACAGAGAGAGAGAATCCCCAGCAGGATCTGCACTGTGAGTGTGGAGGCCAATGTGGGGCTCAGTCCCACAAACCATGATATCACCACGTGAGCCGAAATCAGGAGTCGGATGTTTAATTGACTGAGTCCCCCAGGCGCCCCAAGTGTGGGTTTATGTCTGGGCTCTTTATTCTGTTCTACTGATCTATGGTCTATCTTTGTGCCAGTACCATACTGTTTTAATTACTACAGCTTTATAGTATATCCTGAACTCTGGGATTGTGATTCCTCCCTGTATCAAAAAACCTCCAGCTTTGTTCTTCTTCTTCAAGATTGCCTTGGCTATTCGGGGTCTTTCAGGGACCTATATTTACATAGCTCCATACAAGTTTTATGGACCTATGTAAATATACTGCCAGAAAACCTCAAACTAGGCTATGGCATATAAAGGACCAATAAAGTATTCATGTAAGAAAAAGTTTTCTTCCAGAAAACCAAAGAAAACTTTAGGTAACTGTGTTATAGTCAAAAAATGTAAAACAAATATAGAATCTATGAAACCCTAGCTCAAAGAAGAGAAAAAAGAATGAGTTGGAAAAGGAGGAGGTGGAAAAACTAAGGAAAAAAGTTGACAGGGGAGAGGGAACACCATTAAACGCAGCAAAGAGTGTAACACACACTATAGAAAACCAAATTATTGACACAGAGCACAGGCTTAGGAAACGCCTACATAATGCAAAAGAAAAAGATGAACAGTCAGATAAAAGCAGTTAGAGAGAGAGTGATACAAATAAAGACTGACAGGAACATTCCAAGATTTGAATGCTGGTGTTCCCGACAGAGAGAACAAATGGCATAGAAAACACTCTTAAGGGTAGAATATAAAAAGGTTTCATTAGGGGCGCCTGGGTGGCTCAGTCAGTTGAGCGTCCGACTTCGGCTCAGGTCATGATCTCGCGGTTCATAAGTTCAAGCCCCGCATCGGGCTCTGTGCTGTCAGCTCGGAGCCTGGAGCTGCTTGGGATTCTGTGTGTGTGTGTGTGTGTGTGTTTGTGTGTGTGTGTGCGCGCGTGTCTCTCTCTGCCCCTCCCTGCTCCCACTCTGCCTCTCTCTCTCAAAAATAAACAATAAAACATTTAAAAAGTAAATAAATAAATAAAAAGCTTTCATTAAATAAAGGAAGACTTGAATCTGCAGATGCAAACAGCTCATCGTGTTCCGGGACAGACGATAATAGAAGATAATAAGCCCATAGACACATACACTGCTGAGGTTACTTAATCTCAACAGTGAAGAAAAAGCCCATTAAGTGTACAGGCAGAGGAAGCGATCCTTTAGGACAAGTACCCCTAATTTCATATGTATTAAGTGCTTGAATCCTCACCCCACCCCTGAGATATTGGTGCTACTCCACCTTACTTCACAGACAAGAAAACTTTGGCTCACAGTTATATGATGAAGTGGGGACACCAACGCAGAACCTCAAGTCTTATTATTAAACTATAGGGCCCTACCTACCAAGGGCAGAAATATCGGTCTGGACAGCATTGCATCTCCGTTCACTGCAGCCTAAGATTATGTAAAAATTCTCAAATTCTGCAGAGAATTCTCCACGGAGCCGAGTGGTCGTTGATGTCCTAGGCAACAGAAAACGAAACTCTCAATTAGGCAGAAAGTTAACTATAATGCAAATTTGTGCTTCTTTTCTTTAGCAGAATTATTTCATTTTATCCAATTGGGTTTCACTAAAGGAGATACAGATGTGCACAGTTTCTGTTAATTTATGCATAATAACATATATTAAGACTATAAGACATTTTCTAGGGAAATTCTCACCGGGTCAGAAATTTCATCCAAGCCGGGGCTGAGTATCTTGTCCTTGCAATCCACACACTACGTGGGTCATAGCAGGCATTGGTCACGCTGAAGGATGGATTTAATCTATTTAGAACAGCTGTCAGTGCAGAGCCAGCTTCAGATCCTCTGTCCCTTTCTCCCTCTGTCCCTCCCTGGCTCGCTCTCTCTCTCTCTCAAAGATAAATAAACATTAAAAAAGAAAACAACCTATCACTGGTATACAAAGTCTTTACCAGGTTATGGTTTCTAGGTCAATATTCAGTCTTGGAATTCTGCTGGATATTAATGTGATAGGGTCACTCTTTTCAATTTTTACTCTTTATAGACTTCAGATTTGGGCATCAGAAAACATATTTACTCCCTTAGGTACCAAATGATTAAAGAGATCTCTGCCCATCTACGTCAGTTCATAGACTATATAAACATCAACAGCAGCAGCCAAAAGAATACTAGATGTCTTATAGTGTGAACGTCACCAGTGAGGCAGAGGGTGAACTTCTTCCATAGGAATGACCTGAGAGTCCACTTACTTCAACACTACCTTTCATTACAAAAGTTAGACCCTAACATAGGTTGATCATAAGCAAACATAATCTGATGAAGAACTTACACCCACCCATTGTGGTTATTCTTTTCTCCCAACCTTCGAGGTTATTCTAGTCCTGTTGTGTATTTCTCATTAGATGGTGCTTTGGGCATTCTAATGTTTAACAGAATCTTGCAGTTAGTTTGACCACACAGTTCTACCTAGAAAACAAACCATCTTCTCAAGCCCAGGTTACCAATGGGCTTTGGTTTACTAGATTGTATTGCATTAATATCACTTGAGTTGAGTGTTATTGGAGACTAAGCTGCTTCAGCTGAATAGTCCACTTTCTACAAATTTCTCCAGAGCTATTATGGTCCAATAGCCCAAATTTCTCCAGAGCTATTATGCTGTGCATTACTTGAAACTGTCACAACTCCAACTCTAACAGGAATAGGACCCACCCTCTTTCCTGTATCAGCAGCCACGTCGCTCACAACTTTTCTCCCAATCGACTTTGACGCAATTGATTTCAGGGTCTACAGCTATCACTTCAGGTTTAATCCACTCACCTTCACCATTTCAGGTCAATCATTTGTAACCACTGGTTACAATATGTACAAGATATACATGAGGAAAAACTGCAAAACCTATGAAAGAGATCAAAGAAAATCTAAATAAATGAAGATATTCCATGTTCATAGATAGGAGGATCAATATTGTTAAGATGTTGGTTCTTCCCAACTTAATCTATAGATTCAAGACAATCCCAGTCAAAATCCCAGCAAGTTGGCTTTTTGATACTGATAAGCTGATTCTAAAGTTTATATGGAGGGGCATCTGAGTGGCTCAGTCGGTTGAGCGTCCAACTCTTGATTTTGGCTCAGGTCACAATCTCAAGGTTCAAGAGTTCAAGCCCCATGTTGGGCTCTGCACTGACAGCATGGAGCTTACTTGGGATTATCTCTCTCCATCTCTCTCTCTCTGTCCCTCCCCTGCTCCCATGCTCACTTGCTCTCTCTCTCTCTCTCTCTCTCTCTCTCTCAAAAATAAGTAAATAGGGGCACCTGGGTGGCTCAGTCGGTTAGGCATCGACTTCGGCTCGGGTCATGATCTCACAGTCTGTGGGTTCAAGCCCCGCATCAGGCTCTGTGCTGACAGCTCAGAGCCTGGAGCCTGCTTCCAATTCTGTGTCTCCCTCTCTCTCTGCCCCTCCCCTGCTCATGCTCTGTCTCTCTCTGTCGCAAAAATAAATAAAAACATTAAAAAAAATTAAAATTAATAAATAAACCTTAAATTAAAAAAATAATAAAACAGAATAGCCAACACAATATTGAAAGAGAAGAGGGGCACCTGGGTGGCTCAGTTGGTTGAGCATCTTACTCTTATTTTGGCTCAGGTCATGATCTCATGGTTTGTGGGTCCAAGCCCCACTGTCAGCACAGAGCCTGCTTGGGATTCTCTGTTTCCCTTTTTCTCTACCCCTCCCCCACTCATGCTCTATCTGTCTTGCTCAAAATAAATAAATAAACATTAAAAAGAGACAGAGAGAAGAGAAAGATGGAAGGCTGACACTACCCAATTTCAAGACCTACTATAAAGCTGCAGTGATCAAGACAATGTGATATCAACAAAAGAATAGACAAATAGATCAGTGAAACTGAATAGACAGGCCAGAAGCAGACTCACATAAATATAGTCAACTAATCTCTAAAAAGGCAAAAGCAATACAATGGAGAAAGGATAGTTTCTTCAACAAATGCTGCTGGAATAACTAGACAACCCCATGGAAAATGCTAAATCAAGACACAGACCTTACACCTTTCACAAAAATGAGCTCAAAATCAATCATAGACCCAAACTAAAAGGCAGAACTAGAAAACTTCTAAAGGACAGCACAGGAGAAAATCTAGATGACCTTGGGTCTGGCAATTAGTTTCTAGCTATAACACCAAAAGCAAAATCCACAAAAGAAAGAATTGCTGAGATGGACATCATTCAAATTAAGAGCTTCTCTGTCAAAGACTCTGTGGAAAGGATGAGAAGACAAGCCACAGACTGGGAGAAAATCTTTGCAGAACACATATCTGATAAAGGACTGGTATTCAAAATATACAAAGACCTCTTATAACTCAACAGTGAGAAAACAAACCACCCCGTTGAAAAAAAGAAAAAAGACCAAAGATCTGAACACACACCTCGCCAAAGAAGATATACAGATAGCAAAGGAGCATATGAAAAAATGCTCCATATCATGTGTCACTAGAGAATGACAAATTAAAATAACATTGGTATGCCCCAACACAACTATTAGAATGACTAAAATTTAGAAAAATGAAAACATAGTCTAAACATAGTCTTACCATACGGTCCAATTATGTCAAAATATACAAAGCAAAATTTGAAGAAATGTCAAGAAAGATGAACAAGTTGTGTAAGAGTATAGTGTGTCTTTCCTAGTCCATGGTGGATCAATTAGACAAAAGAGAGGTAATCATATATTAATAATAAAATTAATTAGGTTGATCTGGTAGATAGGCAGACAGATAGATGATAAGGTATAGGTCTTTATCCAGAAAACATTAAGAACACTTTTCTCTAAGCACCACTACATTCTAAAAAGTAAAAATGGTTCATACCACATTCTTTGACCACAGGGCCATACAGTGGTGGCCATAGTATGAAATAAATGTCAGCCTCAGGAACCTTTTCAGACTGTCTCTTGGGGCACCTGGGTGGCTCCGTAGGTTAAGTGTCCAATTTAAGCTCAGGTTGTGATCTTGTGGTTCATGAGTTTGAGCCCCACGTCAGGCTCTCTGTGGTCAGCATAGAGCCCTCTTCAGAGCCTCTGTCCCTCTCTCCCTCTGCCCCTCCCCTGCTTGTTCTCTCTCTCAAAATAAATAAACTTTAAAAAATAAATAAATAAAAATAAACTATCTCTTAGCGAAATTGATTTTGAGAATGCCATATGTAAATCCATTAGACATATATTTTTTTAACAAACACTCAAAACATAAAAGGGCATAAGACTTGAAAACAGGAAGGTAAGACAATTTGATTAAAGGAAAGTGTCCTTGTTCTTGAACAGGCAGGGTCTATATTGTAGAAATGTCTGTTCTCTGTAAATTAACATAAATTCAACACAAATCTAATCAAAATTCTATTTCTGTTTTTGGAGGAAGCAAACTGAAAACTATTCTAAAGTTCAATTAGATGAATAAATGGTGAGAGTATCCAGGAATATTTTTTTAAGCATATATGTGCAAGGAGGAACATACGTAGAATTTTCCTGCCAGGTATTAGAATTTATTTTAAAATCAGAGCACTTAAAGATTTATGATTAGATAGATCAACAGAACATAATAGGAAGTCCTAAATAGATCCAAGTGTACTGGGAATTTGGAAAAGGATCCAGATGGTATCTCAAATCAATACCACAGACTGTGTGGCTTAAACAACAGAAATTTATTTTCTCACAGTTCTGAAGGTTCAAAGTCCAAGATCAAGGTGCCAGTAGGGTTGATGTCCGGTAAGGCCTCCGTCCTTGACTTGCAGACAGCTGCCTTCGCATTGTGTCTTCACATGGCCTTCCCTCTGTGCTCAGGGGAAGAGAGAACTTTCTGGTGTCTGTTATTCTTTTAAACAGACCCAGTCCTATCAGATTAGGGACCTCCCCCCCCCCCTTATGACCTCATATAACCTTAATTAGGTCCCTGAAGAACTTATCTCCAAATAGTCGTATTAGGGTTGATGGCTTCAAAATATGAATTTCACTAGACACAATTCATTCCTTAACTTTGATCAAACATTTAAATATAACAAATATAGGGGTGCCTGGGTGGCTCTGTTGGTTGAGCGTCCAACTTTGGCTCAGGTCATGATCTTGTAGTTCGTGAGGTCGAGCCCCGCGTCCAGCTCTGTGCTGACAGCTCAGAGCCTGGAGCCTGCTTCAGATTCTGTGTCTTCCTCTCTCTGCCCCTCCCCTATTCATGCTCTGTCTCTGTCTCTTTCTCTCTCAAAAGTAAATAAACATTTAAAAAAATTAAAAAAAAATAAATATAACAAAGTACTAGGAAAATAGGAGCAAATGCTTTTATAAACATCTGAGAAGGCCAAACATACCACAAAAGTGGTTCCTAAAGTAAAAGTGGTTTATTTTAAGTTTATTTATTTTTGAGAGAGCGAACGTCAGTGGGTGAAGGGCAGAGAGAGGGAGAGGGAGAATTCCAAGCAGGCTCTGTGCTATTGACACAGAGCCCAACGTGGGGTGTGAACCCGTGAAGCCATGAGATCATGACCATAGCCGAAACCAAGAGTTGGATGTTTAACCAACTAAGCCACCCAGGCACCCCATAAATTAGAAACTTTGACCTTATTTTTTAAAATTTGAGATGGTAAAAACCCCCCAATTCACAAAATAAGAAAAACATCTGCTACCTGAGTAATAAAGGGTTAATTTCTCTAAACCTCTCTGAAATTTCTCTGGAAAGTCAGTAAGAAAATAAAATATCCTCTGTTTCTTTCATTGTACGAACAACACCAATGGGTAGCTTAAAATAGAGAAATATAAACATGGTCAAATACAGGAAGAGACATTTACCTCCTTAAATAATACAAGAATTACGCTCGAAACAACACTGAGATCTACTCAAAAACAAACAAGCAATGCTGAGACCCAGACTGGTTTTGTTTTGTTTTGTTTTTAGTATAGTTAACACACAATATTACGTTACTTTCAGGTGTACAAAACAGTGACTCAGTTTCTCTATATGTGCTGTCATTTCACACAAATGTAGCTACCATCTGTCACCACACAGTACTGTTACAGTATCATTAACTATGTTCCCTCCCCCATGCCTTTTATTCCCTGGACTTCTTCATTCCATAACCGGAAGCCTGTATTTCCCACTCCCCTTCACCCATTTTGCCCCCCTTCCCCTCTGGTAACCCATCAGTTTGTTCCTTATATTTATAGGGCTGATTGTTTTTATTTGTTTATTCTTTTGCGTACTTAGGTTCCACATAGCAGTGAAATCTTGCGGTGTTCATCTTTTTTTAGACTGACTTAGTTCTCTTACATAATGCCCGCTAAGTCCATCCATGTCACAAATGGCACGATCTCATCCTTTTATTTGGCTGAGCAATATGCCATTTGTATGTATCTATACCTATCTATACCACATCTTCCTTATCCCCTTGTCTATCGATGGACACTCGGGTTGCTTCCATATCTTGATTATTGTAAGACTGTCGGTGTTTTTAATCTTTGATGAAATCCATTGTCATCCATCAGCTGTGAAGCAAAGAAGTCAGAGGCTTTCGATGGTCGAGTGGAAAGTGATACACTCTTCCAGAAGGATAGTTTGGAATATGTATCAAAATGTTCGTTGTGTCTATCTTGACCCAGTATGCTCCCTTCTAGGAATTTACCCAGAGACAATCTCGCAAATAATGATGGGAAGTAAGAATTTCATCAGAGCACTATTTACAGTGTCAACAAATTATAATTTTTGACTGTCCATCAGTAGGGACTGGTTAAGTAAGTTACATAGAGACAATGCTACACTATACTCTAATTATAAACAACGACAGACATCTGTGTGTACTGAGTGACAAATAGCATGTTACAGAACAGCATCTGAAATTGCATGTGAAGGCTGAATAGGAAGATACCTAAAACGATGTTCACCAGAGCGCTGTCACCAAGTGGCGGTTGACTTTTGCTCCCAGCTTTGAACTTTTGGGGGGTTATTTTACGAGCAAATAAGGATTATTATTGTAAAGATAATAAAGCGGTTTCAAAATTAAATTCCTTGGTAGGAATCACCCCTTCCACAGAGATGCTACCACACCCCCAGGACCCAGTTACACACTCCCTCCTCTGAATTTGTTACCATTGGTTTGGTATGACGCTATGTGAAGGGGGCAGAGGGTGCCATGGGAAGTGACCACATAGTGACCGTAAATGGAAAGAGAGACCCTTTCTGTTCTTTCCGCCTAGGTCCTCTCCACCACACCATCAACGTAAGCAACTTATGTGTTGACCCAGGAGGTTGCTTTTTACTCCTGTAAATTATATTAAACAAATGTGATTGCATGTATGCTGTTCATTTTGTATACAATCTGTATCTTCCTCCTTATTCCCTTAGGCACCAATAGCCAAATGCAAAATAGGGCCATATTTTCATGTAAACACACTGCATAAAAATTATAAATGAGGGGCGCCTGGGTGGCGCAGTCGGTTAAGCGTCCGACTTCAGCCAGGTCACGATCTCGCGGTCCGTGAGTTCGAGCCCCGCGTCAGGCTCTGGGCTGATGGCTCGGAGCCTGGAGCCTGTTTCCGATTCTGTGTCTCCCTCTCTCTCTGCCCCTCCCCCATTCATGCTCTGTCTCTCTCTGTCCCAAAAATAAATTAAAAACGTTGAAAAAAAAAATTAAAAAAAAAAAATTATAAATGATATTCCAAATTTAAGTGTAAATTAGGCTGTGGTTATCTTTTCTACTGGTTTCTCCCATCAGCGTGGATAATCCAGAGCTATTTAATAGAACCGAATACTAAGTAAGTGTTCAGGCTTGCTGAGACATTTCCATTGGGCAATCAGCCTTTTTGGCTCTTGCTTCACATTTGTATTTGAGTCAGAGTTTTTCCTCATAATCCTTCTAACAGGTAAGTATTCCACATGTCTTTTTTTTTTTTTTAAGTTTCTTTATTTTTGAGAGAGAGCGTGAGCTGGGGAGGGGCAGAAAGAGAGGGTGACACAGAATCCGAAGCAGGCTCCAGGCTCTGACCTGTCAGCCCAGAGCCCGACGTGGGGCTCGAACTCACTGACTGCGGGATCGTGATGAGTTGAAGCCAGACTCTTAACCGACTGAGCCACCCAGGTGCCCCACGTCTTTCACATGTCTTACCCTTATTTTTTTTTTTTCTAGAACTTCCTAGGAGTCATGACAGTGCTGCTGGCTTGTGAGTTCTTTTAAAAGAACAAAATGTGTTCTTTATGGTTCCATTTTTTCCCCCAAGATAAAACACATACGGCTGAGTTATCCACAGCGAAAAGAGAAAATTCTAAAGCGAAAGCCAGTCATTGTTAAAACAGAAGATGAGCGGGGCTCAAATATCACAGTGTTCCCTGTGGAAAATGGAAAAAGAGCAAAATCGGGGAGCCCATCGTGTTCTGATAGGTCACTGACAGCTGATTCACAGGGTCCAGAGAAAGTCCAGGGAAGGGATATGATTAAGATGATAAATGATGTGAAGTTTGAAAGAATGACATTTCTAAAAGAAAATAAATATAAATGATGCCCTATGACCCAGCCAGAAGTCAAGGCAGTGCTTACCAATTTTGCCTTTCCCGTGTGCCTCGTCTGAAGCCTGGTGGTGCCCCTCCGTTGCCCCACTTTCTGCTAGTTTAACAATTCAGCTGTGAGCCTTTCCTTTGCTGTCTCCTCCTCTCCCAGACACGTCCACGGATCTCCCCCGGACCGCCTTACACGGTAACTTTCTACCATCAGATTTAGAAATCAATTCAAAGAGAGGGGGGTGTGAATGAGCAGCTCTAGAACAGCCATCAGATCAAGGGAGGAAAATCTTTGACTTAAAACAAAGAGAAGAACATTAAATAGTAGAACAAGAAGGCAAAAGGTGTCTTTTGAAAAAGACAAAAGACGCTTCCTGTTGGAGAGGATTCTGGGTCGGGGCACTGTGGGTATCAAATTGCCCCAACAATTTCGGAGAAACCTCCTCATGTCTGCTTCTCAGTGCCCTCCCAGAAAGTAGCCAGATGACCAATGAAGTAAGAGCCCACTGTGCGTGTAACAGCATCCATTCTGTCACTGAGTCACAAGCCAGCAGGTAATGCTATCCCCATTTACAGGAGTGAAAACTGAGTGCCAGGGTGTTTGTCTTGCCCAGAATGACACAGCTCATTAGTGCGGAGCGCAGCTCCTTCAGAGAGGTCGTTTCTTGACTCACAACCCAGTCCTTTTTCTAGAAGAGATGCCTCTGGCTTTCTAGAATCCCGAGAGCCTAGAATCTACTTGTTACATTCGTCTTTCACCTCTGAGTAAGTCACAGAAACCTCTTCAGTGACTCACTGGTTCCCATCACCAAATAAATTACTCTTGTGGTGAACTCACAAAATGGTTGAATTATGGTTTCCTTTCTAGAAAATCGGGATATGTCAAAACTGAGAGGTAGTCGGAGTCATATAGGACGTGTACCAACCTCTTTCAAGGGGCGCCCGGGTGGCTCAGTCAGTTAGGCGTCTAACTTTGGCTCAGGTCATGATCTCACGGCTCGGGAGTTCGAGCCCCGCATCCGGCTCTGTGCTGACAGCTCAGAGCCTAGAGCCTGGAGCCTTCTTCGGGTTCTGTGTCTCCCTTTCTCTCTGCCCTTCCCCTGCTCATGCTCTGTCTCTCTCTCTCTCCCTCTCAAAACTGAATAAACATTAAAGATTTTTAAAAATAAAATAAAACTCTCGTTCAAGCATCTTGGATTTACCTCTCAATGTACAGTCAACTTTTCATGTGGAGGAAAAAAAAATAGCTTTATGCTGATAATAGTAAACAGCAGCTAATCCAATATTATGAACATTGGACTTCAGAATTCAGAGAGGGCCTCTCTGTTATATTATTCATGTGTTCACACATACATCTTCTACTCCCTCTGGTATCCTCCAGGAATAACCTTACCCATCCCCAACTAGCTGCTATATCTGTGGCCTAGGACCCAGCGATAGTGTTGCCTATAATGAAATGGATCAACACAAGCCACTGGAAGCCAAATACCTTAGTCAGCTCATGCTGCTATAACAAAGCACCATAGACCCAGTGGCTTAGACAAAGAAATTCATTTCTCACTGCTCTGCAAGCTGGGAAGTCCGAGATCAGGCTGCCTGCATGGTCAGGGTCTGGTGGGAGTTCTCTCCCTGGTTTATAGATGGCCACCTCCATGCTGTGACTTTACATGGCAGGTGGAGAGAGATCTCTCTCATGTCTCTTCTTATAAGGGTGCTAATCCCCTTCACAAGGGTTCAACCCTCATGACCTAATTACCTCCCAGAGGCCCCACCTCTCAATACAATTACATTGAGATTGAGGCTTCCATGTTTGGACTGGGGTGGGGAGGACACAGACATTCCATTCACAGCATCATAATATGGAAATTTCTTGAGTGTGTGCTTGGGAACCGGTGTGTTGATCTCAAATACTTCCCAACATTAGAAGAAAGACGAGATTCACAAGGATTCACCCTGCGGTGTCTGTTCAGACTTTAGAGGTGAGGTATAGAATGTCCCAAGGGTTCCACTAGGGGAAACAGGCACATGATTTCTTCTGTTGGGCGTGTGCACCAAGTTTGACCTTGTCAAAGATAGTGTTGCTCCGTGGGGGCTGCAACCTGGCTGTGCCCTCGACAATTAATCCTGCTTTGTTTCCTCGGGGTGGAGGGAGGAACAGGCAGAGCCAGTCAAAGAGGCTTGAAATTGATTCCAAGTAGTATTGTTAAATAGACCAGGACTGCTGAGAACTAGGTGTGAGGGCTCCGCTCTGGATGCAAAGGATAAATGCAGTGGGTGTCACAGGCAGAATAGTAATTATGTCATCTGTCTTGTCGAAGAATTTGACTATAGTAATTGCAACATTTTCTCCCATCATTGAAGCTTGTAATTATAGTGCAACTAACAGGATTATGTGCTAACTTGGGCTGTTTTAATCACCTCTTTTACTCTGAAATGCAATGGTAAAATTCCACAGTTGTTCCCAGGCTGCCGATTCTTTTCAACATCTGTTGTCTTATAACAGTTCGGTACGAAGGAGGCAGAGATGCTCCGGGCATTTCATAATAGAGGACTTTAGGTAAAGCCGACGTGAGGCTTGACGAGAAAGCATAAACAGCAAGGGAGTTTTCAATTTCCAACCCAAATAAAATTTTCTCTTTGAAAGCAGATCATTTGGTTTTTTTGTTTCAAAGATGGCAGATGTTTTATGCAATTTGGCAATGGCTGCAGCCCAGACTTGATATGCGTTGAAGGAAACTTTCAGCTATAAAAATCAACCTAGGACTGATTAAGAAAACCCTCCCGCTCAACCTAATGAGCAGGTTGGGGTTAATTAATGCCTAGATATTAAGCTGTGTGTCACCTTTCACGTGTAAGGCTCATTAAGATGCTCGTTACGTATGTTTATCTTTCCAGAGATCCCATAACAAACTCAAGGGTTATCCAAATACTTTGTTTATACAGGAATAAAGGAACATTGGACACTGTGTGAAATACGGGGGCTGACGGCTGAGGTAGAAACCTCCCTTGATTCTTCCCTTGTAACATTCTCTTAGAGTGTTGTTTCAACAGCACGAGGGCTTCTAGGATATTAATATTACATGGAACCGACCCAGATCCACACATCTGGTCTGAAAGTGGGCGCTTACTACTTAGCTCCAATACAGGCTACCTTCCATATTCATTCCTGTTGTACAGATGCCCAGAGAGGACTCTGCCGTCCGGAGGAGTGTAGTTATAACTCAGCAAGTGCATTTGTGATCCTAAAACAACAGCAGCAAAAGGAGGCAATCGAAGAACAGCCTGTTTTCCTGAAAGGAACATTGTGGAATAAGTGCAATATCACCTTTAGAGGTGATAGAAAAATGCCTAGATTAGATCTGCTTAAAACTAGCAAAGGCCAGACATAAACAACTTAGTTGTCAGGGTGGTGTAGACAAGGAGCTGTGTGGCAGCAGATAAAATGATAGGAGACGGGAACACGGCCCAGCCCCATCTCTCCCTCACCCAGCTGTCCTACAAAGCCTCATGTTTTTAACTGAACTATAGCTGACGTACAATGTTAGGTCAGTTTCAGGTATGGAACGGATTCGACAATTCTATCCATTACAAAATACCACAATAAGTGTTATTATCATCTGTCACCATACAGTGTTATTAAAATATTATTTGTATTCTCTGTGCTGTACTTTTCATCCCTGTGACTAGTTTATAACTGGAAGCTGGTACCTCCAAAGTTACATGTTTGGGGCCCCTTCCCCCAATGCCTTGGACAGATAGACCGCTTAACTCTGCAGCAGCCCCCAGCGAGGCGCCCCCTTGCGGTCGCTTTCTGGAAATTCGACTATTCCCATTTGCCCAGGAAGGATGTTGACAAACACCTGAGCAAGTATGATCCAGGGGAAGGAAGCTGTGATTATAATTTAGCAGGCTAGCTTCAGGCCAGCTGGATCATGTCGTTAAAAGGTAAATGGAGGCACGGTCAAGGTTTTCAAGCGTTTGTTTGGACGTACATCGATTCAAATGAGGCAGCACAAACCAAAGTGAGTAGGAGTGCTCAACCCACAGGAGCTGGGGCAAGGTTTCATAGAGAAGATGCTGAAGCAAAGCAAATAAATTATTTGGTCATGTGGGTTCCCAGATAGCTGGTCTCCAAGGAGAGTGTGCTGGCCCAGTGGAACATTCCAGTCCACTTGGCAGTTACAGTTTGATTATCAATCAGGGGGCTACTGTGGCATAAAAATTCTGTGGCCAGACAGCTTAGCTTCAAATTCTGGCTTTCTCGGGGCACCTGGCTGGCTCAGTCAGTCACTTAAGTGTCCGACTTCGGCTCAGGTCGTGATCTCAAGGTTTGGGAGTTCAAGCCCTGCATCAGAGCCTGGAGCCTGCTTCCAATTCTGTGTCTTCCTCACTCTCTGCCCCTCCTCCGCTCATGATCTGTGTGTCTTTCTCTCTCAAAAAATGAATAAATATTTTTAAAAATTCTGGCTTTCTCTCCAAGGGACCTTGGGCAAGTTTTTTTTAACTCTTGTGCCTCAGTTTTCTCATCTGTGAAGTGGCTTTAAGAATATTACTTAAAGGACACCAGGTTGGCTCTGTCGGTTAAGCATCTTACTCTTGATCTCAGCTCAGGTCATGATCTCACGTTCCATGAGTTCAAGCCCCGCGCTGGGCTCTGTGCTGACATCGTCGAGCCTGCTTGGGATCGTCTCCCTCTCTCTCTGCCCCTCCCCTGCTCGCGCTGTCTCTCTCAACATAGATAAACGGTTTTTTAAAAAGAAGAAGAATTTCTGGAAAAATTTGGAAGCTAGGTCAGTTTTAAAAATCTGTAGGGAGTGTATGTGGCTTGTATGCACTGGAGGCTCTAAAACATTTTTTCACTCATTTGTGGAATGTTTTTAACATTCTACAGAAGATTAAGATCTTGAATGTACGGAAAGGACCTCATCTGCCTGCTGTATACTTACCCCGCCTGTAGCCCATAATAAGCACTTGCGGGCGGAACCACGTAATTGGCAGGAGGCATTAATGCACAAGCCGTTCATCTGCCCAGCACGTGACCCAGACCTTGGGTGAAATGAGCTGGGAACTTCATCTTCCTGTTAGCCAGTGTATCTCAGCCCTCTGTCGCCTCCCACTTGTCTCGTCCTCGAAAACCCCCGGGCTTGAATGAGGGGGATAGTTCAGTGCGCAACTGCCTCGTGTCAGCAGGGCTTCAGGTAAGAGTGGAAGGAACGGAGGAGAGGGAGCATTCTGGTCAACAGCAACTCCCTGCACAGGGGAGTGGCCACTGTGAGTTAAAATGTGTGCTTAGAACTGCTAGGAATTTACCCAAGGGACACAGGAGTGCTGACGCATAGGGGCATTTGTACCCCAATGTTTATAGCAGCACTTTCAACAATAGCCAAGTGATGGAAAGAGCCTAAGTGTCCATCAACTGACGAACGGATAAAGAAGATGTGGTTTATATACACAATGGAATACTACTTGGCAATGAGAAAGAATGAAATCTGGCCATTTGCAGTAACGTGGATGGAACTGGAGGGTATTACAGTAAGTGAAATAAGTCAGGCAGAGAAAGACAGATATTATATGTTTTCACTCATATGTGGGTCTTGAGAAACTTAACAGAAGACCGGGGGGGGGGGGTAGGGGGAAAAAAAAAGTTACAGAGAGGGAAGGAGGCAAACCATAAGAGACTCTTAAATACTGAGAACAAACTGAGGGTTGATGGGGGGTGGGGGAGAGGGGAAAGTGGGTGATGGGCATTGAGGAGGGCACCTGTGGGGATGAGCACTGGGTGTTGTATGGAAACCAACTTGACAATAAATTATATATAAAAAGATAATAAAATAAAATAAAATGTGTGCTTAGAGGGGCACCTGGGTGGCTCAGTCAGTTAAGCATCCTGCATCTTGATTTTGGCTCAGGTCGTGATCTCACGGTTCATAAGTTCGAGCCCCATGTCTCGCTCTGCACTGAATGCATGGGGCCTGCTTGGGATGCTCTTGCTCTCTGTCTCTCTGTCTCTCTCTCTACCTACCCCTCCTCCACTCGTGCTCTCCCTCCCTCTCTCTCTCTCTCTCAAAAATAAATAAATAAGAAAAGTGCACTTAGAGTACATAACTTATGTGTGTGATACAAAATATGCTAATAACATGTGTTCTGTTGAGGAGTATGAAGTGACTCACTATGTGGTCATGAGAGGGGAATTGCAATCAAACAATTCACAATCATAATACTGAATACAATCCCACTGGCCTGCCCAGGGCCAGCACTCGGCTTTACCCGCCTAGAAATGGATTAGCAGAGTAATGAGAAGCTAGCGGCCTGGGGACTCCACTCATCACGCAGTGGAGAACAGAACAGGGATGTCTGGACCTTCCCTGCTGGCTTCTCCTTCCTCTCTGGAGGTCGGTCCGCCATCCCTGGGCCACATCTCTTTCCCCAAAGGCACATTTGAAACCCGGTCTCCTCTGGGTTTGCACAGACCCCGTCTCTCCGGGTCGGGAGCGGCCTGTCCTTGGGCTGGTCCACCCGGCCGCCTCTGCACCGGACCCACGAGAGCTGGCCCCTAACCGACACCTGTGCTGTGTCCCCCGCAGGTCTCCCAGGCAGCTGCGGACCTCCTGGCCTACTGCGAAGCCCACGTACGCGAAGACCCTCTCATCATACCGGTGCCTGCGTCAGAAAACCCCTTCCGAGAGAAGAAGTTCTTTTGTACCATTCTCTGACTCCCTTCCTTATGAAGCGTCTCCTTGTGCATCGGGAAACTCCCCGGTAGAGCCCGCATGTTCTTAGCGTTAGGGGTTCCAGTCACCCCCGTCCCCGGCCTCTCTTCATCGGTTTTCTTCTCTGCGTCCAATTTCACTATTTCTTGCCCTTCTCGTGTTATTTGCGTCATCGGCAAAGAAAATCGACGTTTTTGTAACAAATAACAAATAAGTATGGGTTTAAGGGTTGCATTTCTTTCTAAACAGCCACTCCCATATTTAAATACATCGAGCTAATACATTGTACATTCAATACTACCGTATTTATTGAATAAGATAATTTATTGAAAAGAAAAACCGTACTTGGCAATCCCCCCTTCACAAATAGTTCACTATCGAATGAGAGCAGTTTGACCAACTAGAACACATGGGTAAATGTTCCTCTCTTTTCATCCACCGGTTCTATGTTCCCTGCTTTTCCGTCCTCCTGTTAGGAAGGAAATGGCCCACAGCGTCAAAGGGTTTCCCTAATATGTGTCTCACTGGGACCGTGTGGCCCGAACCCCGATGGGGACGCAGGTCCCCATTTCCCCCTGATTATCACGGGCCATTTGGGAGGTGGGCCTCCTACGAATGTCGACACCGGGTGAATATTGCAGCCAGCTCAACTGTCAATGTGCCCCAGCTGGGCCAGCCAGGGGCACCGGCTCCCCTCTCCATGGGCCACCGCTTCCTGCTCCCCTTTTCTGGCTCCTCCTCAGTCGTTCTCACGTGGGCTGCACGGGGCCCCGCGGGGTTTCACCAGGGTGGCCCAGCACAGTGATCCGCAGGGACAGCAGCTCACTAACCCGCTGTCCGCTGATCTGAGCGTTGACACGTATTTACTTATTCTGTCCTCCGGCAATCCGTAAAACGCCACGAGGGCATGTCTGTTTTACAGAGAGGAAGACGGAGGCACCGACAGATTCTGTGCTTTCCCCAAGGCGATCGTTAGTAAGCAGGAACACCGGGGCTTGAGCCTGGCCCCGGGGCTCCCTGAACCCCCCAGCCACGCTGCCTTTCGGCTCCACCCGTCTGCGGGTAAACAGGCCTGCAGAGCGCCTGTACCACGGGCTGTGCGGCACCTTCGCCGGGCCCACTCTGCAGCAAGGCCTGTCCCCCCATCTTTGCCGGGAGGAGGCATGTGGGTGCACGTAGCTTACGGACGATGATAGATATGTGGATGCTCCAGCGGCAGGCCGGACGGCTCTTGGTTTTTCCGAGTCAAACTTGCAGACCCCGCCTGAAACAAAAATGACAGAGGAGAATAAACCATGGGGAGAGAGAGCTCCTTGTCCAAGTTTGTGAGGTTCCTCTTGTGTAGAAACTGCCTCACTTCCTGGGGCTGACAGCAGCTGGCTGTGTGATGCGGGGCAAGCCGCTGTGTGCCCGGAAGGTTCTAACCTGCTAATCGGGGATAACGGTCATTGCTCCTCCTGCCTATCTGGGAGGGCACGGAGAGGTGCTCCACGGATGGACGCTCTGCTGTATCATTTAAATAAATTGCTAAATGCCGCAATGTAATAGTGGCAGGAAAGCAGGACTTCAACGAGGCCCCGGTTCGGCCGGAGGAATACCGTCAAATTGCCCACAAAAAGCCAAATATAATTTCAGATCAGTGAATAACTTGCCACCTTGCAAATGGCTGTAGTACATTTTTATTCTTCGCTTCTCTTGCTGACAGCTGCTCTTTATTTCACTAAAGCTCGCTCACACAACTAGTGAGGTCAGAAGCTGTGTGCTCAGACTGTGCGGAGTTGTATGCCGTGTGTGATGATAAGACTTCAAACCCTTCTGTGTCTCGGTTTACGACCAGGATCTCTTTATTCCGTGTTCCATGTCAACATCATTAACCTGATAAAGCAAAGCACAATTCATAAAAGCGCCTCAGAGAAACCGAGAAAGTGGGACAGCACGGAGGCTGGCTAAATCGGGTCAGGAAGAAACCGTGCTTCTAGGCTTCCTCTGAACTTTCTCTCCTTTGTTTTTAACTTTCACTGTCTCTCCTTTCTCCCCCTCTTTGTCCTTTTCCTCCTCTCTTCCTTACCTTCCTCCGCAAGATGCTTTTTTGCCTTTGTACTCACATCTGTTCCTCCCAAACTTGCGGCAGTGTGGGTGGTTTGTCCCTTGTCCCTTCTAAAGTGTCCCTGAACTCAGTGCCATCTTCCTAAAGGCAAGGTCATGCACGTGGGCTATGAGATACACAAACATGTGAATGAGCCCTTCGCCCCGCTAGCAGTCACTGGGGAGTGAACAAAAGGGGGTGCCTCTGCAG
Organism: Panthera leo; assembly: GCF_018350215.1. Classification (NCBI taxonomy): domain Eukaryota; kingdom Metazoa; phylum Chordata; class Mammalia; order Carnivora; family Felidae; genus Panthera; species Panthera leo. Next base: position 12,988,690 of record NC_056689.1, read on the forward strand.
TGGACAGTTGTCACTTTGTGATCGCAGTCCGGCCAGCGTCTGACCTCCTTTCCTATAGGGGGAGATCACCCCCTACATATAAACTTAGTGGGGCGCAGTAGAACTCCCGTTCACTGTGGATGCTGGAGGGGGGACGTCTTCCCTGTCTCTCAGGAGCACCCCCTTTCCAGCACCAGACTGGCCAGGGAGGGGCCAGTGACCTGACGCGAACTGCTAGGACTCCTTTGCCTGGACCTATAAGCTCAGAGCAAATGGCACAGCAGTGAAAAGATGCTGAGATTCGTTTTATGGGATCTGCGGTGGTCCAGCAGGGAGGCATCTAAGACAGGCAGGGATTCCGTGCCCACTGCTAACAGTGTCCAGGGATGGCAGAGTCCTGAGTAGACCATCGTCCTGCTCCATTGCTTGGTCCCACAAGCTGTCTCGCGCCCCTCCCCCCACATCCTTCTAGGTCCCCTTTCTAGCTCCTTTCTAGCCTCCAAGCTCCATCCACTAAATTTCTTATTCCTCCGTGAAATTGCCTGGGTTGGATGTACCTATCCTATGATCTAAAAACCCCGTATGTCAAGGGCAAAACCCAGCAAGCTGATCTATGCTGTTGCAAGTAGGGGACTATTAATTACTCTTTGGGGGATGGGAACCAGAAGGAGCACAAGGGGAGCTTCTGGGGATGTTCTGTTCCTTGACCTGGTTGCTGGTGACCTGGGTGTGTCCGGCGTGTGAAAATTCTTTGAGCTGTACCCTTCTGATTGTGTGCTTTTCTGTACGTATGTTACACTTCAATAAAAACTTAGTTTTTGTGGCTAGCAATCAATCCTACTGGGTTCTTTTGTTTTGTTTCATTTTTTGACACTTCACTCAACTTTTTACTCCTCTTTAGGTAGAACATCATTAATGGAGCATTCACGAGTGTATTTGACAACATTTTGAAATTTGAAATACGTCTAATCCGCAGCTATCTGGCCAGAGAACTGGCCTTCAGCAGAATGCAGACGGTTCCTTGGCAGTAAGACTTTTCAACTGGGCTCCCGCTTCAAGGTCCCCTTCCCAGCCTCTGATTGCTTCTGAGGGTCCCCCAGCGCTGTCTCCTTTGCTCCCAGCTACCACGTGGCCAGTGTCCTTGCAGAGGGTGAACGTTGACTCCCGGGGTGATCACAGACTAGCTTCGTGCTGGGACTCCCGCTACACGAGTCAAGACATCTTCCTGTTGATTCGGAACTCCAGCCCCCACGGAACACAATGCTGAGTCCAGGAATCGTCAGCAGCCTCCTTCCGAGGAAGCCACGGGAGGGGCGCAGACCAAGGTCGAAGGAATTTTGTTCTGGTGACTCTTCAAATTCGAGATGAAAATAATAATAATAATAATAGCAATAACTAACATTTTGACCTGGAAAGAATAGGGACCGTGGAGATAGCTCAGACTATTTATTCACACTCCCATTTCCTTCAGCTCCTCAGGATGCTGGGTAGATGCCAGATCATGGGTATCTTTTATGGAGGACCAGAATGAGGCTCCCTACCCTGGCCCGGGAGCTTCGTCCCCTGGGGGCCATGCCGCTCGGCCCTCCCCGGGTTGCACAGCCAGTAGTGGGCCATAAACTAGGCGTGTGCCCAGGTTCAGTGTTTCTGGAGATAAGTGTGGATGAGCCAGTGTCAACCCCCATGGGTCAGAACCGAACATCCCATCCGGGTTCTGATAAAACCCTTACACCTGATTCTGTTTTAGCTGTAAGTCACTAGTACTAACTTTAAAAATTTTCAAGCCCGTGTATGGTAATTAACCACACACCGGTGTTACTCTAACCGCTTACCTTCAAGGATTCTCATTTGAAGGAGTGGCCTCTATCAGCCCAGCCTGCCCTGGCCTCCACTAACTCCCCAGAGTGGCTTTCACACCTCACTCCCCCTCCAAACCCTGTGCTCATCCACACTGGCCGTTATTCAAGCCTACCTCACCAACCCTGATCCCTGCTGCCACAGGGCCTTTGCACCTGCTGCTAACTCTGCCTCGTACACCCTTCACTCCTCCCTTTGCCAGGTCTACTTACTTTTTAGATTTCAGCTTGAACATCAGTGAGGGTTCAAGCTTTCCTGACCCCTCAGACCAAGTCAACGGTGTTTATAGGTTCTTACTGCGCCGTGGAGCTCTCCATACGGTGCTTTTTTTTTTTTTTTTTTACATTTGTATATGTGATCACTCTGCCCATCTGCTTCCCCAGCTACACTGTAAACTCCATGAGGGCAGGGCATTTATTCACAGGAAGCCCCAGCACCTACCATATCCGCTGACACATGAGAGGCACTCCATAAGCATTATCTACATAAATGCATGCAAGTCCCTGCTAGTCGTTTCTCGACACCAAGCGCTTCTCTTTCAGGGTTCTCCAGAAGCTGCTAACTCCTGAAAGAACCCTCCGAAGACCCCGTGAAACAGAACCCAAGGGAGGGAGGGAGGAAAGCCGTTATTTGTTGAGTGTTTACATCTGCCAGGCACCAAGCCAAGGAGTTCACTTTTTAATCCTCTCAACCACGGTGTTGTGAGATTTACTGCCCTTATTCTGTACATGTATATGCCTCATATGTATTTGAGGAAGCTTAGTTCAAATGAAGGAACTTGCCCAAAGTCAGACAAGTTCTAAGGGGCTGAATTTGATCCCAGTCAGTGCCCCTGACTTAACGCCTCCGTAACTTCTGCCTGGAGTCAAACCAAAAGCCTCAGAGACAAGTCTCCAGCTCCTCCATCCCACATTAGAAAAGATACATAAGGGGCGCCTGGGTGGCGCAGTCGGTTAAGCATCCGACTTCAGCCAGGTCACGATCTCGCGGTCCGTGAGTTCGAGCCCCGCGTCGGGCTCTGGGCTGACGGCTCGGAGCCTGGAGCCTGCTTCCGATTCTGTGTCTCCCTCTCTCTCTGCCCCTCCCCCGTTCATGCTCTGTCTCTCTCTGTCCCAAAAATAAATTAAAAAAACGTTGAAAAAAAAATTAAAAAAAAAAAAAAAAAAAAAGATACATAAAAGTTTGGGACACTTGGGTGGTTGAGTCGGTTAAGCATCCGACTCTCGGTTGCGGCTCAGGTCACGATCTCACAGTTTCATGAGTTTGAGCCCCCCATTGGGCTCCATGCTGACAATGCGGAGCCTGCTTGGGATTCTCTCTCCCTCTCTCTCTCTCTCTCTGCCTCTCCCGCACTTGTGCTGTGTCTCTCTCAAAATAAAAAATAAAATTAAAGCTACTAGGAAACCATGAAGCATACTCTTGACTTTATGGAATGGTCACGCTTTCTGGCTGTTTAAAAACCATACAGCACCTGCATGCTGAAAAGGCACCCTCCCCCTGCACAGCTAAAGCGGGTTCCATCGTGGTAATTAAGGTCAGGGTAGGGTGCTGCTGGGTCAGCAAAGAAAGAAGGCTTGAGGAGGAAGGAAACATTGTTTCGTGAACCACGAAGGTCACGTTGGTCGACTTAGTTCACTCCTAATACCCATTGTTTGGAGTAGGGGGTATTTAAGTGTTTCAGTGAGAAAAGCAACCTATTATTAACCATGGCCAGGTGCGTGTACAAGTATTCATTGTCTGACTTTTCTTTCCAAGTTATTTGGTAAAATTCTTATTTACTTGGAGCTTTTACATTTTTTATTATACTTTCTTTTTCGCTTTTAAGTGAGACTTCATTCAACTCAAGAATAAGCCAATCCTGGGGTGCCTGGGTGGCTCAGTCGGTTAAGCGTCTGACTTCAGCTCAGGTCATGATCTCGCGGTCCGTGAGTTCAGGCCCCACGTCGGGCTCTGTGCTTCCAGTTCAGAGTCTGGACCCTGCTTCAGATTCTGTGTCTCCCCCTCTCTCTGCCCCTCCCCTGCTCATGCTCTGTCTCTCTCTGTCTCAAAAATAAATAAAAGCATTAAAAAAAAAAAAAAAAAGAATAAGCCAATCCTTAGGGCAGAATAAAAGAAACCATTGTCCCTGATGACGTCAGTGCTTTGCAGCTGACGCTGCTCTTAATACTACCTGTTTTCTGATCAAGTAACTTGCTTCATCTGAGCCCTTTCTGGTCTCTGACACTGGAAGTACGGATCCACAACGGCACATCTTGCTTTGGTGAAAATGACATAGGAACGAGACAATGCAAGAAGAAACGAGGGGCCCGCTTGGTAGACAAGTAATGATCAAGCCAGGAGTTATTTTAGGAGATTAAAAAAAAAAAAAAAGCAAAACAAAACAAAAACGGAGTACTGAGGAACCTGACTCTGGAGTCAGAGGGACTCGGGTTCAAATCCTGGCTCTGTCACTTACTAGCCCTGCCGTTGCTCTGAGCTCTCATTCCCTCTAGTGAACTGAAGATAACACCACTCGTGAGCGTTCAGTGAGATAGCATGACTAGTTAGCATTGTCTGGAATGCAATACATGCTCAACAAATAGGGGACTAAACTATATTTACCCTGTTCACAATTATTGTGGAAACAAGACCGACAGAGACTCGGAATTTACAATAAGACTGTCATTTACAATAATGCTTTGAAAGAAAGAGAAGGTAAAAACTTATCAGCCTGTAACTGGGCATCCATTACATTCCAAAACCTTAACACATCAAAACTATAAGTTTTTTTTTAAGTTTATTTATGTATTTTGAGAGAGAGAGAGAGCATGAGACAGGAAGGGGCAGAGAGAGAATTCCAAGCAGGCTCCATGCTGTCAGCACAGAGCCCGACGTGGGGCTCAATCCCATGAATGGTGAGATCGTGACCTGAGCCAAAAAATCAAGAGTCAGACGCTTCACCGACTGAGCCACCCAGGCACGTAGGCTGGTATGTATGTATGTATTTATTTATTTATAGAGAGAAAGAGAGCATGAGTGACCAGGGGAGGGTCAGAATCCCAAGCAGGCTCCATTCTGTCAGCACAGAACCTGAGGTGGGGCTCAAACTCACGAACCACGAGATCATGACCTGAGCCAAGATTAAGAGTGAGACAACCAACTGAGCCACCTGAGTGCCCCTATAGGCTGCTTAATACACGAAAACAACCAAGGACTTGCACATTCCAGAAACTGCTTTATGGGGCAGAGACCTCGTGATATGCAGGGAAGGCAGGCCCTCACCGTAACCGGCAGTGCGGAGGGTGGTCAGGTCTGTTGGTGTAAGTTTACAAACTTTCAGATTGCTGTTTGAAAGGGTGATGGTAACATTCATTTGAAGGAGGTCAAAGTATTTGGTAAAACACTCAGAGTCTTGGAAGGGATCCCAGTATTCACCCAAGGAAGTGAACCGTTAAGGGCTCTCTGGAACTTTACTTTGTAACTACTACTAAGAAGGGCTGTCTTTTTGTGGTGAGCTGTTTTCTCTCCATCTGTTACCTTCCTCTGGCAATTTTGAATGAATGCACACTGGACTAAGATACCAAAGGCTGGGCCCATACTTCGTGATGCCAGGTCCCCATGGAGTTGTAGCTCGAGCTAGGCTAGCCCGGAGTGCCCACCTGCCCCAGCCTGTCCACCCGTCCACCTGCCCCAGCCTGATGGCGGGGAAGGGATGGCTGTTAGGGAACTTGGCAGTGTCCAGGCACAAATTACTTAATTGATGTTGTGGACTGAATTGTGTCTCCTGGAAATTCATATGCTGAAGGGCTAACCCCCGGGACCTCAGAATGTGACTGTATTTGGTGATGGGGTCTTTATAGAGGTAATCAAGATAAAATGAGGTCTTTAAAAGGGACCTAATCCAACATGATGGTGTCCTTCTATGAGGAGATTAGGACATAGACACACACACAGAGGGGATGACCCTGGGAAGACACAGGGAGAAGGTGGCCATCTGCAAGTCAAAGAGAAAGAGAACAGCCTCAGAAGGAACCAAACCCACCGACATCTTGATTTTGGATTTCTATCCTACAGAAGTGTGAGAAAATAAATGTCCGTTGTTTAAGCCACCCAGTCTGTGATGCTTTGCTATGGCAACCCACCTCCTAAGCACTTTGCAAGTCCTCTTATCCTGTGAGTAGGATTAAAACCATTTTAAAGGTGGCAGAATGAGGCACAAAGATATCAAGTGACCAAGCGACTTGCCAAAGTCACCTGACAGGAACAGGCAAGGCTGGGACCCGGACAGTCTAATGCCAGAGTGCCTGCTCTTAACCACTCTGCCCTGCCGCCCCTTGGGGCAGGTGGGAAGTAGTCGATACTTAGGGATCCGGTGAAAATGGGCAGCTGAACAGGGAACCAGAGAGGCGGGGGGGGGGGGGGGGGGCGCTTGGCAGGTGATGCCGAAGAATCCCAGTGGGTGGTCAGTCATCATGGGGGACAGGAGACATGGGGATGGGGGACCCGCAAAACTTCATAGCTGGAACAAAGCCACAGGACAGGGTCACAGGGCCAAGCCCCAGTCGTGACGGGCCTGGCTAGAGCAAGATCCGAAACCATGGGATGTCTGGAGAACTAGAATGTGCCATAAAGAATTGGGGTGGAGACAATCGTAGACCCCTAATCCTGCAAACTGGGACATACAATAGGCAGGAGAACTCAAGCCTGGAAACTCTGGGGCAGAAGCGTCGTGAGCAGAGCAGGTAGTGGGCAGTGTTCAGAACATCACCGTCTCAGCCAGGTTATGGGTACCACTTTCCGAGTCAGCCTTATCGGGAAGAGTGGGGACAAAACTCCTCAGGTGTGGCCAAGGGTACGTGAGCACGGATTGCAACTGACCGTATGGGACTCAGGAAACCCACTCAGGAGGCTGGAAGAAGCAGGAGCAGGGAAGAGTGGGGGGAAATTCCATGGGGCAGCCCCAGTATCCTCTGGGGATGTCCTTTCCTGCCTGAGAAGGAGGCAGTATCCATTTTCCTGACACTTGTCGCTGACACTGAGCTCAACCCCACTGATGGAGAAAGGCTTGCAAAAGGTTCTCAGCTGCAAGGGGCAGATTTCCCAGGAGCAAAGTATTCGTTGATATCGGAGCATCTTGAAAGAGAAGGAGCTTCAATGGCGTGGGGTTCCAACTCAATGTTCCTTGGAACAGTGTTGTCTTCCTACATGTTGGCATCAGCCATTTTTTAAAATATTTTTTTAATGTTTATTTTTGAAAGAGAGAGAGAGAGAGTGAGCAGAGGAGGGGCAGAGAGAGAAAGAGAGAGAGAAGCCCAAGCAGCCTCCCTACTTCAAACACAGAGCCCGACCCGGGGCTTGAACCCACAAACCATGAGATCCTGACCTGAGCCCAAGTCAAGAGTTGGATGCTTAACCGACGGAGTCACCCAGATGACCCATCATCTGCCATTTTTTAAACATCATACAAGCAGACTATTTTTGTTTTGTTGTGTTTTCTGAAGAGGACAGCCATTTGAAGGGATGAACTTCTAAATATCTTGGTTGAAGTGTTCTTCTGTACAACGTGTCCTGGGTGCAGAATCTGTCATGATTTTGTTATGAACAACTATGCATTAATAACACTTTTCTTAGTGGGGGAAAATGGGTGATGGGCATTGAAGAGGACACTTGTTGGGATGAGTACTGGGTGTTGTATGTAAACCAATTTGACTATAAATTATATTCACAAAGAAATCATGACAGAAAGAAAAAGAAAAAAACATTAAAACATTTTTCTAAAATAACACTTTTCTTCCTACGACTGTTAATGTTGATAAAGCTAGATTGAGATATATATACATGTTCCATTAATCATGAAGACTAGTAGAAAATAAGGCCCCCAAACCTACTGGGGATAAATGAGGCACTCATTTAAGAAAACATTGAGTTTAGGATGTGAATCATGCATCGGTTTCGAGCTGTCAGCACAGAGCCTGGAGCCTGCTTTGGATTCTGTGTTTCCCTTTTTCCCTGTCCCTCCCTGCTCGTGCTCTTTCTCTCTGTCTCTCAAAAATAAATAAACATTAAAAAGGGTTTATTTTAACTTAAAGTCAGGCACTTAATTAAAAAAAAGAAAAAAAATGAAAAAAATTAAAAATTAAAAATTAAAAAAAAAAGAAAGAAAACATTGAGTTTAAGCTTTACCAGCATAACATTTATATTTAAATACACACAAAGAATAAATTCACAGATGATCAAGATAAATTCATTAACAATCAGATATATATATATATATATATATATACATATTTTTTAAACTATCCAGCAAGTTTTTTGACAATTGATATAGTGTATTTTTAAATGAAAAAGAAAACCTCGCCATTGAATATTATTATTATTTGTGTCTGCAACGTCTAATTTCTCACATTGTTCCACTTATACTATATAGCTAAAATACATTTTATACAATATAGGTTTTTTTAAAGTAATTAATTAAAGTAATTAATATAAAAAGTGTGAACGATTTTTCAATATGGCATTTGTATCTTAGCTGGTGAGTGTTTGAGTATAATTTTCTACTTAAATAATATTTTTAAATTCCATTGTAGTTAACGTACAGGTGAACAGTATGGTGATTCAGTGCGATGAATGTGCTCCCTAATCTCCTCACCTATTTCACCCATCCCCCCCCCCCACCTCCCCTCCGGTGACCATCTGTTTGTTTTCCATAGTTAAGAGTGTGTTTTTTGGTTTGTCTCTTCTTGTCTTTGTTTGTTTTGTTTCTTAAATTCCTCGTGTGAGTGAAGTCATATGGTATTTGTCTTTCTCCGGCTGACTTGTTTCACTTACATTATACTCTCTAGATCCATTCATGTTGTTATAAATGGCAAGATTTCATTATTTTTATGCCTAACATTCCTAACATTCCATATATATATATATATATATATATATATATATATATATATATATATATGTTTATATATATATATATGTTTATATCACATCTTCCTTATCCATTCATCTATCAATGGACCCATGGGCTCTTCCATAATTCGGCTATTGTAAATAATGCTGCAATAAACATAGGGGTGCATATATCTTCTCAAATTAGAGTTTTGTGTTCTTTGGGTAAATATCCAATAGTGGGGCCTAATATGTGATCTATTCTGGAGATTGTTCTGTGGGCACTTGAAAAGAATGTATTCTGCTGTTTTACGATGGAATGTTCTGAATATATCTGTCAGATCCATCTGAAGTGCCTGACTTCAAAGCTACTGTTTCCTTGTTGATTTTCTGTTTAGATCATTGTTACAGTCCCCTATTGTTATTGTATTATGATCGATTAGTTTCTTTACGTTTGTTATTAACTGTTTTGTGTATGTTGTGTGCATATATTTACAATTATTATGTCTGCTTGTTGGATTGTTCCCTTTACGATTGTGTGCTGTCTTTCTTTGTCTCTTGTTATGGTCTTTTATTTTGAAAGTATATTTTGTCCTATATGAGTATTGCTACCCTGGCTTTCATTTCACTTCCATTTGCATGATAGATGCTTTTCCATCCTTTTACTTCCAATCTGCATGTCTTTAGGTCTGAAATGTGTCTCTTAGAGGCGGCATGTAGGTGGGTGTTGCCGTTTTAAAAAAATATTTATTTCGAGAGAGCGCGAGAGCGCACACACATGTGTGGGGGGGGGGGATGCAAGCGGGGGATGGGCAGAGGAAGAGAGAGAGAGAATCCCAAGCAGGCTCCACTCGCAGCACAGAGCGTGATGTGGGGCTCGATCTCACGAACTGTGAGCTCACGACCTGAGCGGAAATCAAGCGTCCAATGCTCAACTGGCTGAGCCACCCAAGTGCCCCTGGGTCTTGCTTTTTTATCCATTTCATCACTGCCATGTCTTTTGATGGGAGTGTTTAGTCTACTTACATTCAAAGTAATTATTAAGGGGTATGTGTTTATGGCCATTTTGGTTGCTTTCTGGTTGTTTTGGAATTCTTTTCTGTTCCTTTCTTCTTTTGCTTTCTTCTCTCATGATTTGCAAGTTTTCTTTAGTGACAGACTTGGGTTCCTCTCTCTTTATTTTTCATATATCTGTGACTGGTTTTTGATTTGTGCTTACCATTAGGTCTGTGTATAACATCTTACACCTGAAGCAGTCTGTATGAAGTTGATCGTGGCTCAAGTTTGAACCCATTCTTTACTTCTCTCCCCCCACATTTTAGTTATATGGTGTCATAGTGTACATAGACTGATGTGGATGTTATCTAGTTGTATCTGTGAGATGACGTACGCTTAGGGTCTTCCTTCTCCCCAGAGTCTCTATATGTTATATTTTTAGCACTCAGGTAACAGCAATATGTTACCAATTTATTTGCTCACCAAAGCCTTTATTTTTTTAAGAATTATCTAGGAGGGCGGAGCACCTGGGTGGCTCAGTCAGTTGAGTGTCCGACTTCAACTCAGGTCATGATCTCACGGTTCGTGGGTTCAAGCCCCACGCTGGGCTCTGTGCTGACAGCTCAGAGCCTGGAGCCGCTTCAGATTCTGTGTTTCCCTCTCTCTCTGTCCCTCCCCCATTCGTGCTCTCTCTCTCTCTCTCTTTCAAATAAATAAAACGTTTTTAAAAAAGAATTATCTAGGAGGGTATGAGTTGTTTTTTTTTAATGTTTATTTATTTCAAGAGAGAGAGAGAGCCAGAGAGGGGCAGACACAGAGGGAGAGAGAGCATCCCAAGCAGGCTCTGTGCTCTCAGCACAGAGCCCGATGAGAGGCCCAGTCCCACAAACCATGAGATCATGACCTGAAATCAAGAGTTGGACACTTCCCCAGCTGAGCCACCCAGGCGCCCCTCACCAAAGTCTTTAAACTGCACATCATTTGTGTGAATTTTCAGCACATTTTACTTCAACATAGCTATTTAATTTTTTAGGACATGTTTGTTTACTGAGTTACCAAATGCTATAATAAACTATCTTTACAGTCTTTGCCTTAATTGGGAGACAAAGAATAGCTATTCCAGAAAAGAAACTCTTTCTAACATCTAGCCAAATGAAATGTGTATAGCAAAAGTAATCAGGGCTAAATTTAGAAGCATTCTAATTTTGTAATATATGCGTCATCGCTGTCTGCCTCATAAACAACATCAGATTACACATTTCCTATCAATTATGAGCTAGTTGTTTTAAGGCCTTAATTAGTCTAAGTGATTTTTAAAAATGGCATTACCAATGTATCTGTTGGATCTGGCTGATCTGGTGTTTGAAGTCATGGCAGAAAGGGGCACACGAAGCAGAAAGACTTTGGACCATGTAAAAATGGGAGAAGCACCAAGAGCAGGTCACAATTACTGAGCATTCAGCATGCACAAGTAAGCATATTTAACTTAACTCCCCCAGAATTTTCCATGAGGTATGCACTATTATGACTCCTATTTTATAGACAGGGAAACAACTAGGTTAGGGAAGGGGTCAGGTACCAATCTGCAGCATTTTCCAATTTCCGTGTTGTAGCTATTCCTCTCAAGGCCAATTTCAAGTTCATCAACAGGCTTGCAAAATTCCTGAAAGTTTAAGGCCAATCAAGTCACTGACTCAAGTTCACAGAACACAATCACACAATCGGTGAATACGAGAGCTGTGATTTGAACCCAGGAGGTCTGACTTTAGAGCCCATGTTCCCAGCTGCTATGTCATCCAAGAATCCAAGAGGGTAGAAAGTACACAGAGAGGGGACCCACCCTCCCAGGGCTGCACCTGGGCAAGGGTCATGGTCAGGAGCAGACAAGTGTCCAAGTGCTCTAACATGAGACCTCAGTAAGAAAGGGGAAGAAAAAGTAACTTGCAGAATATAATGAACTCTCAGAGGAAGAAAAATTGACAAAATTTGACAGCTCTTAAGTTTGAGGGGATGCTTTCTCTCTCTCTCTTTTGATAAAAATGTCCTGTTTCAGAGAGATCCTCAGGTGCAGAGAGATTCCTTCAAGCTCCAGGAAACAGGACAGAATATGCAACAGCAGCACTCTGCAGACACATGCCTGGGCAGTGCTTTGGAAATTCCTTCTTTTTAAACATTTTTTTAACATTTATTTATTTTTGAGAGACGGAGCACAAGGTTGGGGGGGGGGGGAGGGAGGGGCAGAGAGAGAGACACACACACACACAGAATCCGAAGCAGGCTCCAGACTCTGAAGTGTCAGCACAGAGCCTGATGTGGGGCTTGAACCCACAAATCGTGAGATCATGACCTGAGCCGAAGTCGGTCACTTAACCGACTGAGCCACCCAGGAGCCCCTTGAAATTCCTTCTTGGGCAGTGCCCACTCCTCTTCATTCCTTTCAGAGGTTTATGCGTAGAATGTCTTGAGAAACCTAAAAAACAGCGTTTCCCCAAATCAATTTATGCAGTGCATCATATATTCACATTTTTATTTACTACCTACTATGCATTTTGCACCTTGGCACTTGAAGGACAAAAATCAAATTCCTTTTCTCTATGAGTTTCAGGGCAAAGACTGTTGAGTCCATAGGTGCACAGGGGAGCATAGTCAGGGCTGTCCCAGGGGGTGTGGGATCAGTGGGCAACACATACAAGAGATCAAGATCCCCGTCTTAAGGAGTTAGGAAGACAAGATTGTCTACACTGAGACTCAGAAGTAGATTCAGATTTTGTGAGGCCCAAGACTTACACAACTTGGGGGCCCTGCTTAAAAAAAGGAATACCAGGTTACAAAATTAGGTATGAAGGCTTAGCACAGACCCTGAAGCTTAAGCTTTGTTAGTTTCGTGGTAAATGCTCCATTTCTGCTAAGACTTGAAAGTACGTGGAATTGGCCATCTTAAGGAACTATAGGGATGGAGAGCAGGACTTGACAAAGGCAGGGGGAAAAAAAGCTTGGGAGAAGGTCTGGGAGCTGTAGGCAGCTCTGGAGTCCTGGACAAGGAGTTAGAAGTGGAGAGAAGTAGCAAAGGGCAGGCTGAAGAGGGTGATGATGATGAGGGTCCTGCTAAACTGAGGTAGGGAGTTTGAACTTTTTGGAAGGGCAACAGGGAGGCATAGAAGGTTTGGGGAAGGAGTGTGACATCATCTGATTTGCATTCAGTCCAGAGCGGTCCTGCTGTCTGCTTCCTCCCTCCCGTCTGTATAAAAAACTGCCCCCCCCCCCCAAACATTGAGGAGGTTGATTGCAGAGTCTGTGACCTGTTGAGCTTTGAAACCCACCAAGTGAGTACTGTTAAGGAAAGAAAATATGATACTTGTTGAAGAGGTAAGGCAGATTTTATTCAAGGCAGAGGGAGGGGGGATAGGACCCAGGGCAATGGGATCTTGCAGTGGCTCAGACACATCGGGCTCTACTCCCCAAGCACGCACAAGTGGGGATGCACAGCCGAGGAGCAGGTTGGGGGACAGTGGATGGAAATTACTGAGAGGAAACAACAGGGGTAAGCAGATTCTTGCTGAGGGCCAGCGGGGTGAAGAGCCCTCATCTGGGGGGTGGGGAGGAGGATCAGTTATGGAAGGCGATCAGATAACGAGGGTAGGGTGTCCTGGATAAACTGATTTAGTTGGATTCTTGCTGAAATGGGACAACGCAGACACAACGGGAGGTCCAAAAGTCAGGCGTCGTCGAAAACCTGTCCGGGGAGCCGGAGCAGAGTGGGATCACTGAGAGCATCTTTGTCAGGGCAAAAAAGGGAGCAACCTCTGAGCAAGGAAGGACCCCGGCTGGCACACGTGGCCGTGCAGGTGACCCGAGGAGCCTCTTCCCGGGAGGCAACGGGCGGGTGGCGAGCGGAGAGAGAAAAAAATCAAAGCACCCACCACCTTCTTCCAGGGTTTCCACCTGTTGCGCAGGCGCGGCCAGGTGGGGCAGGCGGCGTGAGGTTGGTGGCATCGGCGCATGCGCGGGGCTCCCTGATGCCACTCCCACCTGCCTCGGTGAGGGGCAGCCTGCCCCGTGGTCTTGCGGTCCCCGGGGCTCCAGGTGGAGCCCAGTGCCAGCAAGTCAGAGGCGGCCCCTAAGAAAGGTGGGCTCAGCCAAAGAAGGTTGTTTAAGGGGGCTCAGCGGAGATTCCAAAACAAGATCTGCAAGGCCTTGAAAGCAGCAAAGAAGCGGAAAGAACGGGAGGTAGGAGCGAGTACCCAACCTGGGGAACACTGAGCCGTGACTTCTGTGTGCATGTGTGTGTGTGTGTTAGAAAACATAACATAAATCGACCCTCTTAACAATTTTTAAGTATACAATGCAGTTTTGTTGGTTACATGCATTATTGTACAAAACCTCTCTAGAACTTTCTCATCCTACATGACTACAGTTCTATACTCCCATCTCCCCACCCCAGCCCCTCGACCATCATTTTACTTTCTTTCTTTTTTTTTTTTTTATTGTTTTTAATGCTTGTTTATTTTTTGAGAAAGAGAGAGAGACTGTGAGCAGGGAAGGGGCAGAGAGAGAGGGAGACACGGAATCTGAAGCAGGCTCCAGGCTCTGAGCTGTCAGCACAAAGCCCGACTCAGGGCTCGAACTCACGAACCGTGAGATCATGACCTGAGCCGAAGTCGGACGCTCAACTGGCTGAGCCACCCAGGCGCCCCACTGTTTTACTTTCTGTTTACAGGGCTCTGCTTACCTTATGTACCTCATCTAAATGGAATCATACACTATCTATCCTTCTGTGACTGGCTGATGTCACTCATATCAATGTTCTCCGGGTTCCTCTAGGTTGTGGCACATGATAGGATCCTTCTTTTTTAAGGTTGAATGATGTTCCATGTATGTATATACCAGAGATATATCCTGTGTGTATCCTGTGTATATCCATTCATCCCTGACGGACATTAGGTTGTTTCTACCTCTGGGCAGCTGTGAACAGTGCAGCAGGGAGCAGGCATCAAGATTCTTTTATGAGGACTCTAGGCACGTGTCAGAGCTGAGCGAGCTGTCAAGAGGTGTCATAAGTGTCAATGTCACTGTAATTGACGCATTATACTGTAGTGTGGAGTTCCTCGCTTTCTCTACCATGATCCACAAGGAGAAAAGCCTTTTATATCACAACTCAGGACCTATATAATGTGGCGGTCTAAAATTTTTGTATTCATAGTCATAATTAATATGCTGAAATTATAACCCCCCAAAGATGATTATTAGCAGGTGGGGCCTTTGGGTGGTGCTTAAATCACGTGGAGCCATCATGAACTGGTTAGTGCCCTTATAAAAGAGGCTCCAGAGGGATCCCTAGCCCCTTCCGCCGCAGGAGGGCACAACAGAAGTCACCGGCTATGAACCAGGAAGAGGGCCCTCATCCAGCCGTGCCATGCCGGCACCCTCATCCTGGGCTTCCCAGCCTCCAGAACTGTGAGAACATTTCTCTAGATTATCAGCTACCCAATCAACCTGTGGTATTTTGTTATAGCAGTCCACAGGTGCTAACAAACGTACAAGATTTTCCAAAAACCACCTTACCTTTATTCTGTGCAAGTTGCCCTGATCTTTTCGATTCTGTCGTAGTTCATTTGTTAAATGCTGGGCATGAAACACTACATTGCTTTCACACACGCACCAGCGGACCCTGGTCTGCAGTTTGGAAACCACTTTTGTATTTATTATGTGTAATTGTGATGACTGGCTGCCTTTGAATGCTTCAAAAAGAACTCCATTCACACTAAGAGCGCCAGTGGCCAAGGTCAGTTTTGCTGGAGACTTCATAGGGGTGATGGAGGAGGGTTTTACATCCCCCACGATTTTACAAGTCCCCTTGGATATATCTCTACCGCCAACCGAGGGTGCTTCTCCCCCATTCCTGCCGTGTGCCGGGCAGGGTCCCTTCCGTCCACCCTTCTCCCTCCCAGAACAGAGGCATTCTTCCTCATGTTTCACTCAGGGTAGTGCTCTTGGCTTCTTTCCACCCAGTGCGCCAATTCACTTACTTACAAGTCTCAGTCCTCCCTTCGGAAAGGGAATATCGAAGTATTCACGCAATAAAACTGTACGTCTTGCAATCATGTGGCCCAGAGATGGACCAGAGAGGGAGAAGGAGCAAGCATGGACCTCACCATTTCCGAGGTGCACGTTGTGGTTTGTGTGTTTGCTATTTTAGACTCAGCCAGGGCAAAAAGGCCTTCAGAGAAGGCTGGCAGAAGCCCCCGAGTCTGTCTCCACTTTGATGGTTAAAGTCACTGGGGACATCTCATCTGTAAGGTAACTGTATTTGTTGAATTTAACAAGTGCCCTGGATATTACGGCAACACATACACTGGTCCTTCTCAGATGAGGGTGCTGTAGTTTGGACCCATATCAGAACGAGACAGTGGCAAGATAGAATGCACACAAATGTTCTCAGACTTAGACCGATCACACCAGAAGTTAACAAAACCAAAAGCTATTCTATTCTTCCTGTAATAATATTACAAAAATGCATTCAAAATTACTGGCTTAGGCCAACATACAGAATCCCCTAAGTGGTTTAGCAGCCGAATTAATGAGTTAAATTTATGGGCTGAAATCATACAGAGGAAATGTCCAGTTCCTGGGTAGATGGCTCAGCATCATACAGCTGTGTTAAAGTGCACTTGTGATGAACGAGATAAGTGATTCAGAAAAGTCACTTATTTGACATGGGCCATTCTGTCTCCTGTCTTCTCTCAAGGGACTTTTATATTCTATTAACCTCCTCTCGGAGGATCTCAGTGACAGAAAGAAAGGCTGTAGTTAAGAGCCGGATAAAACATCGAAGTAACAATACATTTAACTGCTCTGAATTCCTTCAAAGCCTCAGGATTTTTCCTATGACATTTTAGTCCCCAGTCTAGTTAACACTGTAAAAACTCATCACAGTGAGAGAGCCCATCTGGATCCAACAATCCCAGTTCTCAGTAAAAACCAGAAAGAAATTCCACTTGTGTGCAGATGGCAGTAGGCATTAAGAATGAGTGTTGCAAGGGGCTCCTGGGTGGCTCAGTCGGTTGAGCGTCCGACTTCAGCTCAGGTCATGGTCTCACGGTTTGTGAGTTCGAGCCCCACATCAGGCTCACTGCTGTCAGCGCAGAGCCCGCTTCAGATCCTGTCTCCCTCTCTCTCTGCTCATCCCCCGCCTCTCTCAAAAATAAATAAACATTAAAAAAAAATGGATTATGTTAGTAAAATGTTTAAATAGTTTGTACGTTAAAACATTTATCGTCTTGTAATACGATGAAGTGGGAAGATGTGACCGCCCACACTACCGTGTGGGGACAGCTAGAAGTTAGCTGCGTGTCGTGGGTTAGCCACCCTGGGGTGGGTGAAATCGAAAGGTGTCTTAGCGTATCTTCAGTCCTTACAAAGGCGTGGCATGAGTGCCAAGTACTGAAGTACAAAGTCAAGGGAGGTGCAGTGAAGTCAATTCTGAACCCAGATGTACAGTCACATCAAGGTCATATGACAAAGTTGATGCATAGGTGACCCGGATCCCTTCTGAAGTCACACATTCAAATATCTCCCTCCTGCCACAGCCCCCCATCCTTCTAGCTTGTGGCTCATGCCAGCCAGACTCATCCTTCTTCTTGGTCCTCCTTCCTCGTCCTTCTATCCCTCCTCCCCCACCCTGCACAAATCCCCGACTTCCTTTCTTGCCCCCACTTTGCTTCCTAATCAAGTTAAAGTCCATGGTCCGTCACGTCAGCCTCCTCTTGCTAATGCCCTCCATCCCCTACCCTGCTTTGTGTGAGCCCTTCAGTGGAACCCCAGCCCCACACAAACACAACTCTCAGCCTCCTTGGTGCCCTTGATCCTGTGGCTGCTGAGCTCCGAGGAAGAAACTCACGAAGCATGACCTGTAGGCAATCACTGATGCAGTGGCAGCCTCCAGCTCACCACCCGGCAGCCTGTGCCAGAGGTCACAGAACGGAAGGTCACATAGACCAAGTTAAGAAGCTTGGACCACGTGGGGTATCAGAGCAATCTGAAGGACACAAGAAGAAGCAGGGGGAGACATGAGGTAGGGTAGCACACCTTGAGTGGGATACAGGGCAGCATCGCAGCACCTGAACCGTGCCTTCTACCGTGTTTGGTGGTCTTTCCTCTCTTGTCCCACCAGCCTCCTTAGGATGTGGTTATGAGGAGCAGGTTTGGGGTTGGTGGTGGGGAGGCGGGGGTCAACAGAAGAAAGGTGCCTGGATCCAGTACACTTCCCGTTCCAAAAGACTCGGGCAGCACATCCGGCCAGCTTAGCTCGCCAATGACCCGCTCAGCTTTCACCTGGATGTTGGGTGCAGCGCATACCCAGGGCAGAATAGGTGACACCAAATACAGCCGGCGTAGGAATGGCATTGCCATCAGCCTGGCAGTGGCAGCCTGTGCCTTACTAATGTCTACGGTCGATCTTGGAGCTTCTGTCTCCTTCTGGGCATAACTGACACTGTCCTTTGCTGCGTGCTTTTTACCCGCGTGAGCCCGCACGTGCTTCATTCATTCTGTTCAACATGCCTCCCACGTTATTGACGTAAACCATCTTATAATCTCTGCCGCGGCCTCACGGGCTAAGTGCTTACTGTCTCTCCCATTTGCTTTTCTTGTTTTCTGTATGGCAGAATTGCACTTTCGTGTGTAATGCTTCACCCACACGCATGGGCCGTTCCACCCTTGCCTCACCTAGCCGGTGCCTGCTTCCTCGGCCAGCCTTCCCTTGTGCTCCGGACAAGGTCACCCCCTTGCTAGAGGCTCACGTGGTGGAGGCCTCCGCCGTGGTAGCGTGTCAGACTCTTTTGTAATGACAGAGCTCTGGGAGGGCGGCAGCCACGTCCGTCCCCTGCAGTCCCATGCAGCGCTGGGTCCAGGCACGTGATGTTTGTTGAATGACTGAAAGGAGTTAAATCGGGGCGCCTGGGTGGCTCAGTCGGTTAAGCATCCGGCTTTAGCTCCGGTCCTGATCAATCTCACAGTCGTGAGTTCCAGCCCCGCATCGGGCTTTGTGCTGCTCTGCTTTGGATTTTGTGTCTCCCCGTCTCTCTGCCCCTCCCCTGCTTGTGTGCGCACTCTCTCTCACTCTCAAAAATAAACATTAAAAAAAAGATTTAAGGGGTGCCTGGGTGGCTCAGTCTGACTTCGGCTCAGGTCATGACCTTGCGGTTCGTGGGTTCAAGCCCCGCGTCGGGCTCTGTGCTGACAGCTCGGAGCCTGGAGCCTGCCTCAGATTCTGTATCTCCCTCTCTCTCTCTCTCTGCCCCTTTCCCGCTCACACTCTATCTGTCTCTCTCAAAAATAAACATTTTAAGCAAATTTTTTTTAAAAAGAAAAAAAGATTTAAGAAATAATAAATACATTAAATAAATAAATAAATAAATAAATAAATAAATAAATAGAGTTAAATCTGTGAGAAGTGGCCAGGAAACAGAGACCCTTCCCGTGTCTACCACTGCTGAGTTTCTTCCCGAGAGGCATATAAACAGGGAGTATTACGAGTGAGTCCCTCTCCTTTTTTTTGTTTTTTGTTTTTTTTTTTTTGTTTGTTTTTTAACGTTTATTTATTTTTGAGACAGAGAGAGACAGAGCATGAACGGGGGAGGGTCAGAGAGAGGGAGACACAGAATCCGAAACAGGCTCCAGGCTCTGAGCTGTCAGCACAGAGCCCGACGCGGGGCTCGAACCCAGGGACCGCGAGATCATGACCTGAGCCAAAGTCGGCCGCTCAACCGACTGAGCCACCCAGGCGCCCCGAGTCCCTCTCCTTTTTTGCCAGCCAGACCACTGTAAAACATTTCACCTTTTTCTCTTATGATCTAGAACTCGTGTTTAACTCTCATTCCTACCTTAGGGGGTCACACCTCCTCTCCGAAGCCTTCCTTCCCCTTCCCAAGGCTTCCCAAAGGTTCCTAACCCCTCCTGTGTGTTCCAGCCACACCCGGTTTCCTTTTCCCATAGCGCTGATCACGCCGTTTGGTGATGGCTTATTAGTCCATCTCTCCACTAGTCTTTGCCTCACTAATTTTCCACCCAGTGCCTGCGACACAGCAGATGTTCCAGTCGACATTTGTGGATGACAAAATGAGCAGAGGCAGGATCTGTGTGTCGGTTAATTTGTAGTTCACAGGAAACAGATATTCACCACCCGTCTCCCCATAAGTGTCACTTGATAAATGCGTGTTAGAGCAGAGAAGTTATTTTCATCATCCTCACTTGTGTTTGGGGGTTTGGGGTTTTTTTTAGACCAGACTCATCTGACATTGCAGGGGATCCTGTGCTGTGTCAGCCTCACTGTCCCTCTGCTCCTAGGCTGCAGGGCGTTTTATTAGCCTGGCTTGGGCTGCCCAGTCCCCATGCTAGGAGGTCTTGGGGCTGTTTCTGCTTCTCTGAGAGACTGTGTGTCTTCCCTCACTCTTATCCTTCCTGTGTCCATGCCGTCTGCATATGGCTTTGCAGTTCCTTCCACTGGACGTGGCAAATATTTCACCGCACCATGGACGTCAGGCTTGGCCAGTGGGTAAAAGTGACATCACAACGGGTCTGAGCCTCAATCAGAAGAGGCCGCGCGTGGGCTTGGTCAGCCCTCCTGCACTTCTGTCTCGACCATAACACGAACACGTAGCAGTTAGTGACCGTCCCATCGGCGTGGGCTCCGGGACAACACAACCAAGGTAGAGCCACCCTCGCAACTCCCAGTCAACAGCCATGCCCCCAGCCAACTTGCGGCTGCGTGAGCCAGAATGAACCCTGAGTCTTGGTGTGGTTTCTTACACAGCAGCAGCTGACCCATACAGCTCTGTGCCTCTTCCTTCCTCTGGCTTGTAGAAGGAAGGAAACTGACATTTTCTGAGCACCTGCTACCGCCAAGTACTTTCACCTTAGTATTACATTCCGTGAGACAGTCGTTATTTTTCACATTCTACGAGACAAGGAACCTGAGGCCCAGAGAAATGGAGTAGCTTACCAAAGTTATAATTTTAGCAAGGGACAGAGTTAAGACCCCAAACCGGGTCCTCTGACTTTGTGAGGAGCACGACTTCTGCTGCCGAACGCTTTCCGGAGATCAGATGAGCTTGCTGGAATCTCCACCTGCCGTCTCCGTGGAGAGGTAATTATAGGTTTTGTACCCCAACACCGGTTCATCAGGGGAAAGAGATATTCACCTCATATATAAACCAGAAGGAAAAACTGTCCAATAGTGGGTGTGAGTGGGACAGGATCTGAGACTAATCTCATAGAGGAAACTCACTTGAATGCTTCTACCAATATGGATGATGAACCCTGTGCATAAATCGCTGTTTGGAGTTCCCATTCTGTCTTTTAAGATCAAAATACCATCCTGTCCTCTGACTCAGAATGGCTCTAAGATACTCTTGCTGGGGCGCCTGGGTGGCTCAGTCGGTTGAGCATCCGACTTCGGCTCAGGTCATGATCTCGTGGTCTGTGACTTCGAGCCCCTTGTCGGGCTCTGTGCTGACAGCTGAGAGTCTGGAGCCTGCTTCAGATTCTGTGTCTCCCTCTCTCTCTGCCCCTCCCCTGCTCATGCTCTGTCTCTGTCGCAAAAATAAATAAAAACATTAAAACAAAATTTTAAGATACTCTTGCTGAATTAATGTAACATCAGTTTGGAAGCCTAATGCCACAATCTGCTAACATTTCAAATTAATTTCTTATAAAATAGTTCTGTAGTTTGCCACAAGGCTTCTCTGTACACATTCTGGTTAAAAAGCTTTGAAGTGATTTTAATAGTGTGTCTTGGGCAAATATAAAAACAATGTTGATTTTTAACCTATAGAAAAGACAAAAGTATGAGGAAGCATGTTATTTTTTTTTCTTTTTCTTTTATCTCCAAAAAGCGGGAGTCCTAATGGAATGAGCAAGGAGCAACAAGATGAAAACATCAGTGGAGACAAGGGTAGAAATGAATCCCTTTCTATGTGTATAAAGCCAGATCACTCTCAGAGTGTTAATTTATGGAATTTTGCTAATTGGAAAATGTGTGGTTGTGAGGAGTGTTTAAGAGAAATTCATCATGTTTAACATGATATAGTTAAAAGGAATATTAAGAACAGATCTTAATATAAGCTTTAAGATGAGCAAAGGTGGAAAGGCCCAGAAATTTTCATTAAAAGGGATTTAGTATGTAAAATCAATTAATGTGTCAATTAAAGACAATTAATTAATCAATTAATTAATGTGTCAATTAAAGACAACTGAGCACTAATGAGAAAGAGACCAAATTTTGTTTAGATTTTTTAAACTTGCTCCTTAGGACAATCGATTTCACTTTTTAAAAGTTTTTTAGGGGCGCCTGGGTGCCTCAGTCAGTTGAGTGTCCAACTTCAGCTCAGGTCTTGATGTCCCGGTTCGTGCCCCGCGTTGGGCTCCGTGCTGACAGCATGGAACCTGCTTCGGATCCCCTGTGCCCCTCTCTCTCTGCCCCTCCCCCGCTCACACTCTCTCAAAAATAAACAAACATTTTAAAAAGTAAAACATAATTTTTTTTTTCTAATTTGCTTTAGCACCCTACTGCTAGTTACAACATGGAAAGCCTCTTCCGTGTCACAGAGCAAATGATCTTGGATGTTCCACGTTGCTGGGCATCCCAGTGTGGTTTGCTTCCCAATGTCATGGCTACATTCTTCCTCGCTTACTGTCCATGTTATTCCTGTTCCTTCTAATCAGCCTCGTGGCTTTCAGCTAACTTCACCTCAGTTTGTTTTACTCCCAGCCGCTGGTCTTCCTTGGTTTTTGCTGTCGTTCACCTCTGTCGTTAGCTGTTGCAGGGCTCTGTGTGGCCGCCTTTACTCTAATCAGCCTCTGGGGCACAACTCGGAGAAGCAGGCATTCATGCCACCTGACGACTGAAACTGAGCCTGTGGAAGAGGCTGGGCTGCCAATCGGATGCACTAAGACACCATGTGCAGGACAAGCTCATGGAAAGGCAGCGATAGCAGGTGTTTACTTAGCCACAGGTATGAGGGCTTCTGAGCAACAGTGGGAGACTAGCTCATTATTAAAATTTTGTTTAGGGGGCGCCTGGGTGGCTCCGTCGGTTGAGCGTCCGACTTCAGCTCAGGTCATGATCTCGCGGTCTGTAAGTTCGAGCCCCGCGTCGGGCTCTGTGCTGACGGCTCGGAGCCTGGAGCCTGCTTCTCATTCTGTGTCTCCCCCTTTCTCTGCCCCTCCCCCACTCATGCTCTGTCTCTCTCTGTCTCAGAAATAAATAAACGTTGAAAAAAAAATTTTAAATAAATAAATAAAATTTTGTTTAGGTACAATTATAAAGGTTATTTTTAAAATGTTTATTTTAGATTTATTTTATTTTTAAAAAATTTTATTTTAAATTTTAAAAAATTTTTAAATGTTTATTCATCTTTGAGGAAGACAGGGTGTGAGTAGGTGAGGGGCAGAGAGAGAGGGAGATAGAGAATCCGAAGCAGGCTCCAGGCTCCGGGCTGTCCGCATAGAGCCCAACGGGTGGCTTGCACTCACGAACTGTAAGATCGTGACCTGAGCCAAAGTCAGACACTCAACCAACTGAGCCACCCAGGTGCCCCTATTTTAAAAAGTTTTAAGTTAATTTAATTTTTTTAATGTTTATTTATTTTTGAGAGAGAGAGAGACAGACAGAGAGAGAATGTGAGCAGCGGAGGGGCAGAGAGAAAGGGGGACAGAGGATCCGAAGCAGGCTCCATGCAGAGAGCCCAAGGTGGGGCTCGAACTCACGAACCATGAGATCATGACGTGAGCTGAAATCATGAGTCGGACCCTTAACCAACCGAGGCACCCAGGTGCCCCTAAAGGTTTATTTTTTTAAAGACATTAGGTGGCAGTGCTGCCATTTATTCATTTCAGTGGGAGACCTAGCTGTGCAGACCACAAAGGCAGGAAGCTAGAAAGGGTAGCTGTCCACATGGTGGCAACGGTATATCCTGAGTTTGATCAAGTCTGGGGAAAATTCACAGCCTTTTTCTGTGTGGACTTTGTTTGTTCTTTGTGTGTCTCCCTCACTAGAGTGGAAGTTCCCTGAAGACAAGAATCAGCTTGTTTCATTCTCATTTGTAACTTTAGTGGTACTATGCATACATAAACACCTAACACAGATTTGTCAGAAGAGAAAAAAAGGAGGGAGGCAAACAGGGATGAAGGGAAGGAGTAAGAAAGACAGATGTTTGTGACAGATGAGCTTTGCTTCCATGGTGCAGTCGGTGGCCCATGTTTTTTCATGTCCAGTGGTTTCTTAATCATTTCCAGCACCCACCTCCCACCAGCCTTGATCCCCATACTTCTCTGTTTATCATATTCCTCAAACTCATTATAAATTCTAGCCATTGGATGTGCAAGG
This sequence comes from Panthera leo, assembly GCF_018350215.1. NCBI lineage: Eukaryota > Metazoa > Chordata > Mammalia > Carnivora > Felidae > Panthera > Panthera leo. The sequence goes on from NC_056689.1 coordinate 13,012,769, forward strand.
ACTAAAGGGTTGACCAACGGATCAACAAATTAGTCTAGGACATCCCATGCTCATGGATAGAGAGAACCAATATTGTTCAAGTGTACTACCCAAAGCAATCTACAGATTTAATGCAATCCCTATCGAAATACCACCAGCATTTTTCACAGATGTAGAACAAACAATCCTAAAATTGGTATGGAACCATAAAGGACCCCGAATACCCAAAGCAGTCCTGAAAAAGCAAAGCAAAGCTGGAGGCATCACGATTTCAGACCTCAAGCTATATTACAAAGCTGTAGCCATCAGGACAAGTGTGGTACTGGCACAAACACAGACACACAATCAATGGCACAGAAAAGAAAACCCAGAAATGGATCCACAACTATATGGTCATCTAATCTTTGACAAAGCAGGAAAGACTATTGAATGGAAAAAAGACGGTCTCTTCCACATATGGTGTTGGGAAAACTGGACGGCAACATGCAGGAGAATGCAACCAGACCCCTTTCTTACACCATACAAAAAAATAAATTCAAAATGGATGGATGATCTAAATGTGAGACCTGAAACCATCAAAATCCTAGAAGAGAACATAGGCAGTAACCTCCTTGACATCAGCCTTAGCAACTTTTTTGTAGATATGTCTCATGAGGTAAGGGAAACAAAAGGAAAAATAAACTATTGGGACAGCATCAAAATGAAAAGCTTCTGCACAGTGAAGGAAACAACCAGCAAAACTAAAAGGCAACCTATGGAATGGGAGAAGAGATTTGCAAATGACATATCTGATAAAGGGTGCGTGTCCAAAATATATAAAGAACTTATAAAACTCAATACACCAAAAACAAATAATCCAGTTAAAAAATGGACAGAAGATGTGAACAGATATGTCTCCAAAGACATCCAGATAGCCAATAGATGCATGAAAAGATGTTCATTATCACTTAGTGTCAGGAAAATGCAAATCAAAGCTACAATGAGTTATCACCTCACACCTGTCAGAAGGGCTAAAATCAACCACACAAGAAACAACAGGTGTTGGAGAGCGTGTGGAGAAAAAAATACTCGTGCACTGTTGATAGGAATGCAGACTGGTGCAGCCACTGTGGGAAACAGTATGGAAGTTCCCTCAAAAAGTCAAAATAGAACTAGTCAAAAATAGAACTAGTCAAAAGTAGAAACTAGTCTAGGATCCATTAATGACACTACTGGGTATATACCCAAACAATACAAAAACACTGATTTGAAGGGATACATGCACCCCTATGTTTATAGCAGCATTATTTACAACAGCCAAGATATAGAAGCAGCCCAAGTGTTCCTCAACTGATGAATGGATAAAGATAGGAATATTATTCAGCCATAAAAAAGAATAAAATCTTGCCGTTTTCAATGACATGGATGGAGCTAAAGGGTATAATGCTCAGTGAAAGACAAGTGCCGTATGATTTCATTCCTATGTGAAATTTAACAAAACAAACGAGCAAGTGAAAAAGAGACAAACTAAGAAACACTCTTAAAAAATGTTTTCTTTATTTTTGAGACAAAGAGACAGAGCACGAGCAGGGAAGGGGCAGAGAGAGAGGGAGAGCCAGAACCGGAAGCAGGCTCCAGGCTCTGAGCTGTCAGCACGGAGCCTGACGCGGGGCTCGAACCCACGAGCTGTGAGATCATGACCTGAGCCGAAGTTGGACGCTTAACCGAATGAGCCACCCAGCCGCCCCAAGACAGACTCAATTATAGAGAGCAAACTGATGGTTACCAGAGGGGAAGTGGGGGGCGTGGGTGAAATAGGTGATGCGGATTAAGGAGTGCCCTTGCTGTGATGAGCACCAGGTGTTGAATCACTATAATGTGTACCTGAAACTAATTTTACACTGTATGCTAACTAGCCGGAATTAAAATAAAAACTTAAAAAGCCAACCACCACCACCCCCAACAATTTAGCCCATGATATCAGCAGAAAGCCACAACTTCCTAGTATTAAGGGCATTTTAAGGAGTCTTACAGAGTCATCGGACACTTCCTGTTTGTCGTCAGTGCCATTAGTGACTCTGGCTTTGCCAACTCCCTTGGCCAAAGGGTGTGTCTGCAACCATGACCTCTGTAATGTAGCAAGGCCCCCACAGCAGGTAGGTAGACTCATCTAGGACTGAGACTACCGCCCAGGCTATTTGATATGTTGATATTGGGGATTGCTTTTAGCATTTCCATTAAGCTAAGAGGGAATGGAGGAAGTTACACAGTAATAGACTTCATTAAATGAAAAAAGGCAGAAGACTCAGCAGAAGGAGTTGGAATGCTGGCCCTAATCTAAACAATGCCAACTTTTGTCCCCACATTCCCTTGTAGGGAAATTTCTCCCCGTGTCCAGATGTACTTGAACAATTGGAATCTGGGATGGAAAGTTGAAAAACTACCAAATTAAGGTATGCCTGATCCTTTTGCTGCTTGTTTGTTCGTTTTAAAGCTGTTGGTAGAATTAATTTCATTTTTGTGATGTATTTTCCAAAGGTTAAGTTTGCATATGCCTACTTTTATTTATTAATTTTTAAATTTTGTAATGTTTATTTTTGTGAGAGAGAGAGAGCATGAGAGGCAGAGGGGCAGGGAGAGAAGGAGACATAGAATCTGAAGCAGGCTCCAGGCTCTGAGCTGTCAGCACAGAGCCTGACGTGGGGCTCGAACTCAGAGTGCAAGATCATGACCTGAGCCGAAGTCAGAGGCTTAACTGATGAGCCACCCAGGCGCCCCTAATATGCCTAATTTTACTTTAGATGCTTTCATTTTCATGTCTAGAGGAGAAGGAGAAACTAACATTTATAGACTTTACCCGTATGTTTTCTCATTTAAGATTCAAAACAACTCACTGAAGTATGCCCTGTGAGTCTCGTTTCATAGATCAGGAATCTGAAACCTAAAGATGTTAAGTACTTTCTTTGCTGAAGGTCATATAGCTAATCATATAGCAGATCTGGGTTTTGAATTCAGATTTATCTGATGGACCTGTGGAGAATATTCCCCTTTTTTCTCTTACAGAGTTTTCTGACTTTTAAATTTTATGACATTAGATTCTGCCAAGATTGCCTGAATAATGTGTCCTCTTTCACTGTGCCATTCTGAACTTACAAAATTTTTTATCTTTGGACATCTCTGGTCTTATCTTTGATAAGAAGAAATCTGGCATCAGTTGTAATAGTTTTTAAATATTTACAGTGTTCAATAGCAAGGTTCCCCAAGATGTATCGAAATCGGAGTTGACTAAAAGTTTATATATACAAATAAGGAATGTGTGTGTGTGGCAATGCCTGGGCTGATCCTGAAGTGGTAAAATTAATAGAAATTATTCTGTATTAGGAGAAAGACAGAATTTCATCTTTTTTTAAAGTTTATTTTGAGAAAGAGAGAGAGAGCGCATGTGAGCAGGGGAGGGGCAGAAAGAGAGGGAAAGAGAGAATCCTAAGCACAGGGCTGGAATTCACCAACTGTGAGATCATGACCTGAGCCGAAAACAGGAGTTGAACACTTAACCAACTGAGCCACCCAGGCAACCCAAGAATTTCATCCTTTTTTTTTTTTTAATTTTTTAATGTTTATTTATTTTTGAGAGACAGAGAGAGCATGAGCATTGGAGGGGCAGAGAGAGAAGGAGACACAGAATCTGAAGCAGAATCTGCTGACAGCTCAGAGCCCGATGGGGGCTCGAACTCACAAACTGCGAGATCATGACCTGAGCTGAAGTCAGATGCTTAATGACTGAGCCACCCAGGCACTGGCGAATTTTATCTTTTATTGGTAAAAGGAAAGGTGCCATCACCAAGGTGGTGACATAGGTTGTTCTTGACTTTGCTCCTCCTCATAAGAAGAACAACCAATAACTATTCAAGAAGACACCTCAGGGACTCCTAGAACCGGGAGGTGAGGCTAAAGCACCCCTGTGCTTCAGAGACCAAGATGCACTGTGTTATAAGGGTAAAGAAATGGCTACACGTTGACCACGTTGCTCTCCCCCAGGCCAGGGCCACACCACACAGAGAGGTGGTCTCTGAGCCCCCAGGTGTCTGGTAGGAAAAGAGAACCCAGGAGCCACAACCAGCCCCCACCAGCATTGTGAGTCCCTCTGAAGGAGCCCCGACTCTAACCTTGCACCACGGGGATTGCGGGGTAATCTGCTTAATCACTGGGAATCTGACTGTGATGGAGAAAGGGGGGCAGGACTCGCAACAACCAGCACACAGATCTTTACAGACCAAGTGCACGCCTGCGGTGCCTCTGTAGTAATCCCCAATTGCGGCTTTGTTCATCTGCAAGTCCGGGGTGCACTCTGACCAGGGGGCTTGGCAGGGAGCCGAGCTGCCTGATCCTGATCCCCAGACGAGAAGTTGCGCCAGCCCTAGAGCCCAGTTGGCCCACGCCCAGGCAAAGTGCTGAGTCACAGCCCCCCTGCTGTGGAGAGGGTCTTGGGGGTGGGGGTGGGGGGGGGCCCATCCAAGCAGGCAGCAGACGACTCACGGAAGCTGTGCAGCCCAGCAGTGCTTGAGCCGAGAGAGGGGCAGGCAGAGGCAGTCATCCCAGAGCAAACCGGTGTCCCTCTTTAGCAGGGAACTTGGGATGCAGGGAGGCTTAAGTTAAGACAATCATCAAAGAGCTTTACCAGTTTTAGAGCTGCTTCTCCCATAGCCCCGCTCATTGCTGGATAAGGCCGTCAGCCGGCCCAACCAGGGAACTTTACCAGAGCACACAGAGAGCTGTGAAGCCCGTTCAGCAGCCCTATGCGCAGTAGCCTTTGAACAGAGGGCACAGCCCATGGCTTCCCCCATCTGCGGAACAAAACTGGTAGTCTCACCTGACCCGGGAATTCATTGCATGCTCTTGCCTGATTCACCAGTCAGTCATACAGGCCCTGGGGCTCATCCTGCTGCCCAGCCAGGGCAGGGAGGCTAATGCATAGTCCCATCCACCACTGAATATAGTACAGTTCCAACCATCTAGTAAGTCTGACCAGAGAGCCCAGGCGACTTACAGCCTCGCTTGGGAAGGGAACCAAGCCCACAGCCCTATCCACTGATTCTCAGCCACTGGCTCTCCCCACCCTCCCATCCCTAACCCCAGAGCTTGCTCTGCCCCAAAATAGACCATAATAGCAGGCCCCACTTGCACAAGGACATTACCAGCATACACACCCAGAAACCCAAACTGAGCTGACTGGTGAAGAGCTCTGTCTCTGCCAAAGTAAAACTATAAAGTCCGGAAGAGGAGCCTGATGACTCAACTGTGTAGGCAGCAATGTAAGGAATCAAGAATTGCAAAAAACCACTAAAGGAAACTAGTAAAACTCTAATAACTGGTCTTAAGGAAATGAAGATCTATGAACTGTCAGACAAAGAATTTCAGAATAATCCTCTTGAAAAATGATCCACAAGAATACACAGAGACAGAAAAGTCGGGGAAACTGTGTGAACAAAAGGAGAAGATCAAAAAAGCAGTAGACACCATAAAAAAAAATTCCTACAGCTGAAAAATACAGTAACTGAACTGGAAAATTCAGTAGAATTTCAAAATAAGAACCATGCAGAAGAAAGAATCAGCAGCCAGGAAGATAGGATATCAGAAATTATGCAGTCAGAGGAGCAAAAAAACAAACAAACAAACAAACAAAAAAAAACAAAACAAAAGGGAAAAGAATGAAAAAGAGTAAAGAAAACTGCAAGATATATGGGGCACAATGAACAGAAGCAGCATTCATATTATGGGAATTCCAAAAGGAGCAGAAAAAGAGGAAGGGTCAGAAAATCTATTTAAAGCAATAATGGCTGGGGCGCCTGGGTGGCTTGATGGGTTAAGCATCCGACTTCGGCTCAGGTCACAATCTCATGGTCTGTGAGTTTGAGCCCCGTGTTGGGCTCTGTGCTGACAGCTCAGAGCCTAGAGCCTGTTTCAGATTCTGTGTCTCCCTCTCTCTCTGCCCCTCCCCTGTTCATGCTCTGTCTCTCTCTGTCTCAAAAATAAATAAACGTTTAAAAAAAATTTTTTTTTTAAATAAAAAAATAAAGCAATAATGGCTAAAAATTTCCCACACCTGGAAAGAGAAATGGACATCCAGATCCATGAGGCCCAAAGAACTCCAGATAGATACATTATAATTCAATTGTCAAAACTCCAAGACAAAGAAAGAAGTGGAAAAGCAAAAATAGAAAAGAGAGAAGTTACCAGGAAACCCTTGTCAGACTATGAACAAGTTTCTCAACATTTTGGCCCAACAGAAAATAGGTTGGCCTAATCAAAATATTGGAGGAAAAAAACTAAACTGTCAGCCAAGAGGGGCACCTGGCTGGCTTAGTCAGTGGATTGTGTGACTCCTGATGTCAGGACTCTGACATCCTCTTCCGGACAATATGGGTTCAAGCCCCATATTGGGTGTAGAGAACACTCAAAAATAAAATCTTAAAAAAAATGAATAAAATTGTCAACCAAGAATACTGTACTCAGCGAAGCTGAGCGAAGCAGGGATCCTTCATAAAAGGCATCACCGCATCTGTGCTGGTCTCTTGGATCTCCAGCTCTTGGGGAAGCAAGCCACTATGGTGTGGGGACATTAAAGCGTCTTGTGGGAGAAACCCACTCAGAGAGGAGCTTAGGCCAAAAGGCAGAACCACTTTGCTAACCATGGAAGTGAACCACCTAGGAAGCCGATTCTCCAGCACCAGTCAAGCCTTCGGATGACCACAGCCCCAGCAGCTTTACGGGAGACCCTGAACCAGAACCTAGCCCCCAAGTTCCTGACTCACAGAAATTGTTAAGAGATAATAAATAATTATTGACGTTTTAAAGTGTTGGAGTGGGGTGCCTGGGTGACTCAGTTGGTTAAGTGTTCAACTCTTGGTTTCAGCTCAGGTCCTAATCTCACCCGTTGTGGGATCAAGCCCTGTCTGGTTCTGCGTGGAGCCTGCTTGGGATTCTCTCTCTCCCCCTCTCTCTCTGGCCCTCCCCTGCTTGCATGCACTCTCTCAAAATAAATAAACATTTTAAAACAAATAAAAGTTTTGGAATAATTTGTTAGGTAGCAATAGATTAGCTAAAAAATATACAAATCCCTTTAAAGGGAAAAAGATATTTCACACCCCACATTCATTACATTGTTTTTAAGTACAGACGTACAGATTTTATACAACTATTAAATCAAAAGAGATTTTAAAATTAAATACAAACAACATTACAAAACACTTGAATACAAAGTAATTTTAGGGGCGCCTGGCTGGCTCAGTTGGTAGAGCGTGTGACTCTTAATCTCAGGGTCTTGAGTTCAAGCCCCACTTTGGGTGTGGAGTGTACTTTTTAAAAAATGTGATTTTATTTTTTTTTTTAACGTTTATTTATTTTTGAGACAGAGAGAGACAGAGCATGAACAGGGGAGGGGCAGAGAGAGAGGGAGACACAGAATCTGAAACAGGCTCCAGGCTCTGAGCCATCAGCACAGAGCCCGAAGCGGGGCTCGAACTCGGGACCTCCAGATCGTGACCTGAGCCGAAGTCGGCCGCTTAACCGACTGAGCCACCCAGGCGCCCCTAAAAATGTGATTTTAATAGAAGGTTGTTTTGCTGCGATTACATTGCCACTCAATAAGACTCCGGTACTGCCAGACTCCTCCTGAGTTACTTGAATAAATTAGCTTTTTTTCCCCCTTAAGCGTGTTTGAAATGGATTTTCTATCGCTTTCGACCAAGACTTTACTCGACAGCATAGTTACCTTCTGGTGCCACAACTTGTGGGAATTGAAAAAAAAAAAAAAAGGAAAGAAAAAGAAAAAAAGGAAAAACCAAAAACGAAACGGAAAAAAAAAAAACCCAACCCAACCCCAGGTGTTCCTTTTCATCCTTCCCTCCCCTTTGTAGCACGTGCGCCCCGACTGCCTCGCGCCTCAACCGGGGGCCCTCGCGTGTCTGGCCCTGCGCGGGCCCGGGGGTTCCTGCCCCCGGGGCCGCGCTGCACGACGCCGGGCAGGGCCCGGTCTCCGAGGAGGGCTGCTCGGATCCCTCCCACGGGACCCGCGCGGCCCGCGCCACGGCTCCGTCCTGGGGGAGGGGCCACCTTGCCCCCCTCCCCCGTCTGAATCGGGAGCACGTGGAATTTCACCTCCTACTGGACCGCAGCTGTCCTGCCCCACAGCTGGACCCCGGGGTGCGGCCCCAACCAGAGCTCCCGGAGGACAGGGCCGGGCAAGGAGCCGGGTACACGGCGCACCAGCACTAGCACTTGACGGATGATTCACCGCTGAAGACACACGCCTCGGACTGCCTCGGCCTGCTCTCGGGCCAAGGAAACGTCAGCAGGATCCCAACTCCCAGGGAAGGTCAGCATTCGCACAGTGGAGCTCTGCGTGATCGAAACCTAGCGTCACGCAGGTCTTTAAATCCGAGGCAGCCGGGAGCCTTCGCCTCGGCAGCTGTTTCCTTCGGCCGGTCCCGTCAGTCAGCCTCTGAGCACAGGGGCGACCGGCACCGCCTCCCCTCGGCCGTCAGGGGGCAGTAGGCGTTGAGAAGGGATGCGCATGCTCCCTGTGGGGCTTCGCGCTTCGCCTCCGCGACCGCCGAGTGACGGAAGCAAGTGCACGCGGTTATGGGAAATGTGGTTTCCGAGCCTCTGGCTCACTGGGGTGCGCCCCCTGCCTGGGCCCAGAGCGGGACTTCAGCTCCCGACTGGCCTGCAGGCGCGGGAGGGGACGCGAGAAGGGGGCGGGGCGAGTGAGACGAAAGGTGGGCGGGCCCGGGGAGGGGGAGAGGGGGTAGGCCAAGCGGAGGGGGCGGGGCCTGGCCGGCTGAGCCGGCGCCGCCCGCGGTTGGAGGAACCTGAGGCGCGGGGCCGGAGCCGCCAGGAGTCCGGACGGCGGCAGGCCCGAGGGCAGGCGTGCCCAGAGTGGTCGCGCGTGCGTCGGCCGCCGCCCCTCGGCCTTTCTCTTCGCCGGTCCCCTCCCTCTCCGCCGGGACGCGGGAGAGCCCGGCGCGCGGCGGGGGCGCGAGGTGGAGCCGGCGGGGGCGGCCAATGCGAAACTGGCTGGTGCTGCTGTGCCCGTGTGTGCTCGGGGCCGCGCTGCACCTCTGGCTGCGGCTGCGCTCCCCGCCGCCCGCCCGCGCCTCCGGGGCCGGCCCCGCAGGTGAGGTCCTGGGGCCCGGCGGGCCGAGAGGCCGCGAGGGGCGGGAGGCCGACTCCGAGCCCACCCCCCCCCCCCCCCCCGGGCGGCTTCCTCCGCGGAGCCCCGCCGGGAGTCCCGCAGGGGGGGGACGGGCCGAACGCGACCGTCCCCACACGAGACAAATGGCTCTTTTCATCCCCGGGGCGTTGAATCGGGCAAACTTGAGGGCGCGTTTCTCGGTGCGTGTCCCCGCCGCTTCTCACCTCCCGCTTTCCTTTATGGGCACCGCCACCGCGAGTCCTTCGTCTGTCCCCCAGGCCTGGTCGGAGTTGTCCGCCTCCTGCCCGCTGGCCCTGGGAGCAAAACCTTGTGTCCTTCAGCCGCAGGCGGCGGCTGCGTGCGCCCGGGCTCGGGTGCCAGGCTGCCTGCTCCCTCCCCAAGCTGTTGGACTTAACTCGGTCTAGACTTGGAGGTCTTAGTGTCATGGGCGATGCCTGTGCGTGTCTGAAAAGGCTGGGTCTTGCTTTTCACGGGAACTTTGCCTTAAGAGTATACTCCTTTTTGTTTTCTTTGAAAACTATGATGCAAGTCGGTGAAACAAATCTGGACGTGAAATAGGGCATGGATACGAGAGGAATTGTTTCTGGGAGTTTGGCTCGCAAAGCCTATTAATGAAGTATACGTGAAAATAGAAAATTCTCTAGCGATCGTATCCACTTGTTCTAAAGCTTACTCTCCCAGGGGAGTGAAATCTTGATCATTTCACAGCCCAGTCGAGTGCTTTGTCCATAGTTGGGACCCAGTGGGCTTTTTTTGTTAATGGGTTTCCTTTTTTTATCTTGTCTTCTTTTTTAAGGGCTTGCCTTAGGACATAGAAAGAAACCTAGAAGGCTGTTTTTAAACTGAGGAAATAGTTGTCTTGTGTTCTAACTACTTGGGGAGTTTTTTCCTTACCACTTCTCCCCAAAACAGCTGTTTTCTTATCCAAAAGTTTAAAGAATTAGAATTGAGTATTTGCAATTCTGAGACGGGTCCGTGCCTTAACTTTTTAGTAGAAAGCATAGAAACTAATTGGGCAATCCTCAAAGCAATCTCGTTGTTGGAATTGGGGTTCTTTATTCTGGTAACAGTCTCTTAGAATCTTTTCCTATTAGGCGAACCACAAGCTCTTTGAAAAAGCTGTTTGTGTGACCTGAATAGAATTAAAATACTGTTTAAATTATTTAAGGAAAATAAAGTTGTTATAGGGCATTTTACCTGTTAACAGGTTGGGGTTTGGGGTTTTTTGGTTGGTTGGTTGGTTGGTTTAGGGTTTTTAAAACTGATCTAAGGAAAGGGTGCAATAGATATAAAATACTTTGTAACGTCTGTTAGGTTTGTGTTATACAAGTTTCTTTCCTTTTTTGTATGATGAGGGAGCACTACTAGAATTTACTTGCAGGGCATTCTTAGGATATTTATGACCTTAGTAGTCTTTTGGGGTTCAAGAAACAAGCAAAAAGTCGGCTTTCAAGCCTTTTTTTTTTTAAGTTTATTTATGTATTTTGAGAGCGATAGAGCATGCGAGCAGGGGAGAGGCAGAGATCTAGAGAGAGAGAAAAAATCTCCAGCAGACTCCATGCCATCATCACCCAGGACTCAAACCCACGAACTGTGAGATCATGACCTGAGCCGAAATCAAGAGTCCCACACTTAACTGACTGGGCCACCCAGGCACCCCGTCAAGCTTTAAACTTAGTAGGCCAGCCTGGCAATTTCTTAGTTTAGTGAAGTTTCTCCTATCCCCGTAGTGTTTGGATGATGCGCTTATCTGCTGTGAAGTTTGACTAAGCTAGATTAGGAAACTAGGATGTAGGCCATGAAAAGGAGCAGGCTGTAGGTGAAGAAATCAGTACTAGTTATATAAATTAACTTTGACTTTAGATGGATATTGTGCCTCTGGTTAGATGGTAAATTAGGCATTTTAATCTAAATGAAACCTGAAGGACTCCTAACTTACTTTTCAAAACTAAGGACCGTAGAAGCCTATCGATTGCTAAAATTTCCTGCGGCTCCTTTCCCCATTGTGTTACCACCATGCTCAAACTAAAACATTTGAACATTTTTACATTTCAGCTCTTATACTTAAGCCTAAAGTGAGAGAGAAAACCCAAGATTTTGTTTCTTCCAGCAAATTAATGTTTCAAGATTTGTTTTTGTTCTCTTTTCTGCCCCTTTGTCTTCAGTCTCATTAAGTTGTGACAGTATTTTTTTTTATAAAGTATTTTTTTTTTTTGATGTTTATTTATTTTTGAGAGAAAGCGAGCACAAGCAGGGGAGGGACAGAGACAGGGGGAGACAGAGGATCTGAAGCAGGCTCCGAGCCCAATGCGGGGCTGGAACTCATGAGCCGTGACATCATGACCTGAGCCTGTCGGCTGCTCAACCAATTCAACCGACTGAGCCACCCAGGCATCCTGTGGCAGTATTTTTTTAAAGGGAGATTTACCTTCCCTGAATATTAAAAAAGAACCTCTGATCTGTAGTCGATCGAGCAAATATCTGAGAGCCTACTCTGTGCCCACCCCTGTTGTAGGTGTGGCATAAACAACAGTAATCCAGATCAAGTCCCTGCTGTCATGCGGTTTACAAATTAGAAAGGGAGATAGAACATAGAAAATAATTAGTAAATATCATAGGGGATACTGATAAGTGGGATGACAAAAATAAAGCAGTGTCAGAGGCTAGAGAATGGTATACTGCCGTTTTAAATAGGTCAGGGGACACTTCTTAGTTGAGGCAGGGACCTGAATGCAGTGAGGAAGTCCTGTTAGTACCTGGTGCTTTTTTTAACATAGCGGCTCACGTTAGACACGTGAAATATGGTCACCAACTATTGAAGAGGAAGCAGGTCTGTTGTGAAATGCAGCACGCCTAGGGGTGATGAGGAAACTGGAGACAGAGACACTGGACTGGAGAATATAGATACAGGGTATATCTAATAAACATAATTCATTTGGGGTAATGCCTTAGCAGGAATTATTTGACAATAAATTTAGAAAAATGATGAGACAGAAGAAGCCTCCTCTTTCTGGGATGTTTGGAGAGAAAGAAAGCAAAGAGAAAGGAAAGAAGCATATCGCTTGGAGTGCTAGGTACGGTTCTAGACGCACGGTCCCTGCTCCCAGGTCCTCACAGTCTGTCGAACTGAAACAGACATGGAGCCAGGAGAAGGCCAGAGACAAAGTGCGCCTGCTTTGCAAGCTTGCCTAGCGCTGGTTCATCCAAAATTATCCCTTTATGTTAATCTTGTCTCCGTGCTTTGGTGTCCTTATTTATAAAATGATGATCTCATAGGGTTATTGTGAAGACTCAATTAGTAAAACACCCAGAAAAGTGCCTGATTCATAGTAAACACTCCCATGAATTGTAAAGAGGAGGAGTAGGAGACTGGTGGCTGGTTCTTGTGCTAGTGAGGTGTTTGGGGAGGTTTCTGAAATTGGCGAGAGCATGCTGATTGTCTTCATCAGCAGATCTGTGATGAATTTCCGTTTCCCTCATTTTCAGGATTTCTGCTTATTTGTGACCAATCTGTGATTGATTCGTCTGAGAGAGTACATGTGAGAACAGAAATTTTGGTTTGATTCTTAGGAATCCTTGGGGCTAGGGGCACCTGGGTGGCTCCCTGGGGTGAGCGTCAGACTTCGGTTCAGGTCATGATCTCATGGTTCAGTTCATGAGTTCAAGTCCGGTGTCAGGCTCTGTGCCGACAGGTCAGAGCCTGGAGCCTGCTTTTTTTGGATTCTGTGGCTCCCTCTCTTTTTGTCCCCCCCCCTGCTCGTGCATGCTCTCTCTCCCTCTCTCTCTCAAAAAGAAATAAACATTAAAAAAAAAAAAAAAAAAAGAATCCTTGGGCCTGTTTTAAACAGTTTTTTGAGGTCAACCTCCCTTGGTCTAATAAACTTTTGGATGTCCACTCCCAAGTGCAGAGCCTAGCAGATTGCCAGACCCTCAGGATATATTACATACTAGAGAAGAGAAATGTTGTTGTCCTCAGGGAGATTGTGTGGGGTTTGAATGATTCCTGACATGAAGATTTGTTTGTTGCTATATATCTACCATCTAGAAGAGTGAATGTAGGAGAAAGTGCTTAGTAATTGGGAGGAATGAATCAAGAGAATAAAACTGGGAAGTATGCATGATTTTGTCACCTATAGATCATGTAATCACCTTCCGTGATGACCCTATGATTTAAAATTTTGTCTTATAGAAGCAAAACAAGTTCTTTGTAGAAAAGTTGAAATTATTTTTAAAAAACAGGAAAAATGATCTATATTACAGTTTTTGAATGCACATACTTACAGTGCATGTTTGAGGGAAATTAGTATTTTTAAAAAATCGTGTCGATGTATCATATACATTCAGAAAAGTGCATGTAAATGTGTAGCTTGATCTAGTTTCATAAGCTGAATACAGCCAGCTGAGACAGCACGCCGGAAGCTCCCTTCATGCTCTCTTCCGTCACTGCCAAGAGTGGTGACCACTCCCCTGATCTCAAGTGGCAGATATTTGCCTGTTTTGGGGCTTTATATAAATGGGACCACACGGTGTGTACATAGTTCTTACAATCTGCTTACCTTAATATGGTGAATAACCGTATAACGTAATTCTACGACATCGTTTTAGTGGCTGCATAATATTCTGGCATATAGATACACTGTAATTTAATCCCTTATTCCCGAATGTATGTATTTTGAACTTTTTCACTGTTGATAAATGATACTGTGATGGACAGAGATCTTTTAGTGCATTGCTGTTTTGTTTTTTTTTTTCATTTTTTTTCATGTTTATTTATTTCTGAGAGAGCACGAGCAGGGGAGGGGCAGAAAGAGAGGGAGACACAAAATCCGAAGCAGGCTCCAGTCTCCAAGTTGTCAGCACAGCGCCCGACACGGGGCTCGAACTCACGAGCGGTGAGATCATGACCTGAGCCAAAGTCATACTTAACCAACCGAGCCATCCAGGTGCCCCCCCATCGCTGATTATTTCTAAAAATAAGTTCTTAGACATGGAATTGCTGGGCAGAAGTTATACAGTTCTGAGGTATTTCCTGTGTATTGGCAAATTGTCCTGAAAAAGATGACCAAATTACATTCCAGCAGCGATGGAGGAGAGGAGCCATTTCCTTGAAATGACTCCCACCACTTCCTTGACATACCAATTGTTGAGGTATTATTTAAGAAGATGTTTGTCGGTCTGAATGTAGGCAAAAATTGGTATTTTATTGCTCTCATTCAAACTTGTTTCCGAGTGGAATTGAACACTTTATCGTAGGTTTGTTGGCTACTTGCATTTTATCTCTGAATTATCTTTGTGTCTTGTTGTATCATGTTTACTTTTTAGTTTTTCATTTCTTCTTTTCCTGTCTTCAGACACCAGAATCAAACAGGGCGCTTGCAACATATAGCAGAGGGTGCTGAAAGTGTGGAGGCCAGCATTGCTCAAGGGCGTTAGGAACTTGGGCATTCTTTCACAGGTATTCATTGAGCATCCACTGTGGGTTTTCCGCCGGGGAAAGCAGTACTCACGAGTCTTTTGGACTGATTTACATTGCTGTTATGTGATAGAAGAAACCTGTTATTTTAATTGAGATATAATTGACCTACTACATGAGTTTCAGGTGTATGCCATTGATTCAGTATGTGTACATATTGCAGAAGGAACACAATACGTCCAGTATACGTCCATCACCACACAGTTACAATTTTTTTCTTGTGATGAGAACTTTAAGATGTACTCTCTTATCTTAGCAGCTTTTAAGTGTGCATTACAGCATTATCAAGTGTAGCAACAAGGTGTATATTACATCCCATGACTTCTTTATTTTCTTAACCAAAAGTTTGTACCTTTTGACCACCTTCACCCATTTTGGCCGCTGCCCCCCCCCCACCCATCTGTTCTCTCTCTATATATGAGTTCAGTGTTTTATTTTGTTAAGATTCTACATAAAAGTGAGCCCAGGGCCCCCAGGGTGGCTCAGTTGGTTAACACCCGATCTCAGCTCGGGTCATGATCTCACAGTTCGTGAGATGGAGCCCACCATTGGGCTCTGCACTGACACCATGGAGCCTGCTTGGGACGCTCTCTCTCTGCCCCTCCCCCATGCTCTCTCTCTCAAAAATAAACTTTTTTTTTTTTTTTAAAGTAAGACCGTACTGGGGCACCTGGGTAGCTTAGTCAGTTAAGCGTCCGACTTCGGCTCAGGTCGTGATCTTGCGATTTGTGAGTTTGAGCCCCGTGTCGGGCTCTGTGCTGACAGCTCAGAGCCCGGAGCCCGCTTCAGATTCTGTGTCTCTCCATCTCTTGGCCCCTCCCCTGCTCATGCTCTGTGTCTCTCTGTCTCTCGATAATAAATAAACATTAAAAAAAAATTTTAAGTGAGACCGTACTTTGTCTTTGTCTTACTTGGTTCACTTAGCGTAACACCCTCAAAGTCTGTCCACATGGTCAGAAATGGCAAGACTTCTTCTTTTTTATGGCAGGTAATATTCCACTGTATTTATATAGAACACGTTTTCTTTATCCATTCATATCTGTCAGCGAACACAGGTTATTTCCATGTCTTGGCCATCGTAAACAGTGCTGCAGTGAACGTGGGGGTGCAGATACCTTCTCCAGTGACTGTTTTCGTTTCCTTCGGATAAATACCCAGAAGTGGAATTACTGGATCGTGTGGTAGTTCTATTTTTAATTTTTTGAGGAAGCTCCATGCTGCTTAATACAATGGTTACAACATCTTATAGTCCCACTGACGGTGCAGGAACCTTCCTTTTTCTACACTTTGTTACCAACACTTGTTGTTTCTTGTCTTTTTGATACTAGCCGTTCTGCCAGGTGTGAGGTGGTATTTCATTTGGTTTTGATTTGCATTTCCCTGATGGTGAGTTATGTCGGCCATCTTTTCATGTACCTGTTGGCCATCTGTATGTTGTCTTTGGAGATATGTCTATTCAGATCTTCTGCCTATTTTTCAATTGGACCACTTGGGTTTTTTGTTATTGAGTTGTAAGAGTTTTGTTTTGTTTTGTTTTGTTTTGTTTTGTTTTTTTACATATTTTCAGTATTAACCCCTTATCAGACCCATGATTTGCAAATTATTTTCTCCCATTCATAGACTGCCTTTTCATTTTGTTGATGGTTTCCTTTGCTGTGCAGAAGCTTTTTAGTTCGATGTTTACTTTTGCTTTTGTTGCATTTGCTTTCGGTGTCAAATCCAAAAAATCATCCACAAAACCAGTGTCAAGGAGCTTACCACCTATGTTTTATTATAGGAGTTTTATGGTGTCAGGTCTTATGTTCAAGTCTTTGATCCATTTTGAGTTGATATTGTGTATAGTATAAGGTAGTGGTCCAGTGTCATTCTTTTGCATGTGACTGTCCAATTTTCCCAACACCATCTATTAAAGAGACTCCTTTCTCTATTGTATAGTCTTGCCTCCTTTGTAGATTAATTGACCGTATAATTGTGGGTTTATTTCTGGGCTCTCTATTCCATTGATCTGTGTGTCAGTTTTTATGCCAAAACCATACCGTTTTGGTTACTGTATCTTTGTAATACAGTTTGAAATCAGGGAGTGTAATGCCTCCAGTTTTTTGTTTTTCAGTTTTTTCACCTGCGACTCCGCCTCCCTTCTGGCAACCACCAGTTTGTTCGCCGTATTTAAGAGTCTGGTCTGGGGCACCTGGGTGGCTCAGTTGGTTGAGCGCCCAACTGCAGCTCAGGTCATGGTTCATGAATTCGAGCCCCACGTCAGGCTCTCTGCTGTCAGTGCAGAGCCTGCTTCTAATCCTCTGTCCCCTTCTCTCTCTACCCCTCCCCTACTGGCATTCTCTGTCTCTCATTCTCTCTCTCTCTCTCAAAAATAAACATTTAAAAAAAAAGTCTACTTTTTCATCTGTCTCTTTTTTTCTTTGTTTCATCATTTGTTTCTTAAATTCCAAACATGAGTGAAAGCACGTGGTATTCATCTTTCTCTGACTTATTTCACTTAGCATTATACCCTCTTGGTCCATCCGTGTTGTCACACATGGCAAGATCTCATCCTTTATGGCTGAGTAACATTCCATTGTGTATACATAGCACATCTTCATTCATCTATGGATGGACACTCAGACTGCTTCTGTATCCTGGCTGCTGTAAATATCATGCAGCAATAAACATAGGGGTGCATATATCTTTCAGTCGTGTTGATTTGATTTGCAAATACTGACCCACTCTTGCATCCCTGGAATAAATCCCACTTGGTCGTGGTGAAAGGTTTTTTTAATGTATTGTCGGTTTGCTGATATTTTGTTGACATTTTTTGCATCTGTGTTCATCAGAGACCTTGGTCTGTAGCTTTCTTTTTTTGTAGTTGTCTTTATCTGGTTTTGGTATCGAAGTAATGCTGGTCTTGTGGAATAATTTTGAAAGTTTTCTTTCCTCTCCAATTTTTGGAGTATTTGAGAGGAATAGATATTACCTTGTCTTTAAATGTTTGTTTGAATTTACCTGTGAAGCCATCTGGTCCTGGACTTGGTTGGTTTTTGGGTTACTGATTCAGTTTCATTGCTAGTAATCAGTCTGTTCAATTTTCTTTTTCTTACTGATTCAGTTTTGGAAGGTTGTATGTTTCTAGGAAATTACCCATTTCTTCTAGGTTGTCTGATTTGTTGGCAAGTAACCTTATATGTTCCTATAATCCTTTGTATATCTGTGGTGTTGGTTGCTGTTTCTCCTCCTTCATTTCTGATAGTATTTATTTTGAGTCTTTTCTCCCTTTTTTGATGAGTCTAGCTAAAGGTTTATCAATTTTGTTCATGTTTTCAAATGAAACCAGCACCTGGTTTCATTGATCTGTTCCATTGTTTTCTTAGTCTGTACATCTTTTTTTTTTTTTTTTTTTTTAAGTATGCTTCACACCCAGCACAGAGATCAAGGCAGGGCTTGAACTCACGACCCTGAGATCAAGACCTGAGCTGAGATCAGGAGTCGGATACTTAACCAACTGAGCCACCCAGGTGCCCCTAGTCTGTATATCATTTATTTCTGCTCTGATCTTTATTATTTCCTTCTTTTTATTGGCCTTGGATTTTGTTCTTCTAGCTTCTTTGGTATAAGATTAGATTATTTATTTGAGATTTTTCTTGTTTGTTGAGGTAGGCTTGTATTGCTATAATCATCCCTCTTAGAATAGCTTATACTGCACGATGCCTCCAGCTTTGTTCTTCCCCAAGATTGGTTTGGCTATTTAAGGTCTTTTGTGGTTCCATACAAACGTTAGCATTGTTTGTTATATTTCTGTGAAAAGGGCCATTGGAATTTTGATAGGGATTGCATTGAATCTATAGATTGCTTTGGGTAGTGTGGACATGTAAAAATTCTTCCAACCTGTGAGCACAGAATAGCATTCCATTGATTTTCTGTGTACTTTAGTTTCTTTCATCAGGGTCTTGTAGCTTTCAGTGTGCAGGTCTTTGACCTTCTTGTTTAAATTTATTCCTGGGTATTTTATTCTTTGTGATTCTATTGTAAATAGAATTGGTTTCTTTTAGAATTTTTTAAATTTATTTATTTCGAGAGAGACAGAACACGAGAGCAGGAGAAGGACGGAGAGAGAGAATAGCAAGCAGACTCCACACTGTCAGCATGGAGCCTGATGTGAGGCTGGGACTCACAAACCACAGGATCATAACCTGAGCTGAAATCAGTTTTCTGACTCTTAACTGACTGAGCCATCCAGGCGGCCCAGTAGGATTCGTTTCTCAATTTCTTTTCTTTGATAGTTCGTTATCAGTATATAGAAGTGCCACTGATTTTTGTAGATTGTATATCTTGCAACTTTACTGAATTGGTTTATTATTTCTAACAGGTTTTTGGCTGAATCTTTAGAAACCTATTTTTCAATATATCTGGGAGTAGAAGGTTTTAAAAAACATTTTTTTAATGTTTATTATTTTCGAGAGAAAGAGCATGAGTGGGGGAAGGGCAGAGACAGAGGGAGACACAATCCAAAGCAGGTTCCAGGCTCCGAGCTGTCAGCACAGAGCCCGACTCGGGGCTCAAACTCACAAACCATGAGATCATGACCTGAACCAAAGTCGGACGCTTAACTGACTGAGCCACCCAGGCACACCAGGAAGTAGAAGCTTTTTTAAAAGGCCAAAATCTCCTGTGTACTTCTCTTCTGCTAGGAAGGGAGAAATGCATGTGAACGAAAGCAGTTCAACACAAGCAGCTTAGACCTGGATTAGAAGCAGAGAGGATTGGCAGTGGCAGAGAGATCAAAAAGTAATTTGCAACCAGAAGCCATGGGATTTTCACCTGCCACATGGTTATCTTTATTATTTACTTATTTATTTTTAGAAAAATCTTGTTTGGCCTGATAGGAAGAAACCAGGAATAAGCTGTTAGGATAGCCCTGGAGTTTCTTGGGCTTTTTTTTCTTTTTCAATATTTTAAGTTTTTATTATGAAAAGTTTAAGACATACCCAGAAGTAGAAGATTATAACTATTAATATGTAGTCATACACCTACAGTTAAATATTTTTCACAAACACTCCTACCCAGTTCTTCCCACAGGTTTATTTGGAAGCAAATCATAGATAACTTATTCTCTCCATAAATATCTTAGTATATTATCTCTAGAGATAGATGTTAAAAAAAAAACATGACCGCAAAACCATCATCGCAATTAGGAAAATTAATGATGCCTTCCAGTATCTAGTGTTCGAGATTTCCCAATTATCTTTTTTTTTTTAATTCCAGTGTAGTTAACATATATACAGTGTTACATTAGTTTCAGGTGTAGCACGCAGTGATTCAGCACTTCATACGGTACTCGGGGCTCACTGGGTAGATGCCCCTCTCATGGTCCAGTGAAAGATCAGATTCTGAATTGAAGCAAGGGTAGAGTTAATGAGCAAGGGACAGATTGGAGAAATTTTTCATGAAGACTTTTCCACCAAGAACAGGTGAAATTATGTTTTAGGTAATCCATTTCTCTAAGATTTAATTATCTACCAAAAATGAGGCAGCAGTATTTGGCATGTAAAGGGTTGTTTTAGTGACTTTACGGTTTTACTTTTGTGCAACAACCTTGTTTTCTGATGATGTCAGGTAAATGAGGCGTTTAGGTTAAATGTGATTTTGCTCTTCCTTAGCTTTTAATCTTTCCGGAAGACATATTGAAACAGATGACATAGACTCGCCAAAGAGTTTTTGGTATCAGTTTTTTTCCAGTTAGGAAACCGAGGCAAAAGGAATTTAAATACCTTGTTATCAATCCCATGCTGCTTGTTGGTTGTGGAATCAATGTCAGTTACGTCTGGTTACTAAATTCACCTCATTTCTGTCACTAAAATGTACTTACCATCAGTATTTCTCTGAAAAAGTAGGGGGTGAAATGGGATATCATTGCCAATTTTGCACAAGCGTTTAAACTGTTCTCCACATTCAGACTCATTTAGAGTTAGTTCCAGCAGTAGGTACAACTTCCAGTGTACGGTTACACGTATCTGAGAAAGAATGTTCCTGGGCCATGAATTTTTAAAAATTAACATGCTAACCGGAATTTCCAGTGATCTGCTTATCATTAATTCACCGCTTGAACTGGTGTTAACAAATACAAGATCAGAATTTAGTCTCACATGAGCTACATCAAGCTGTGTTGTTAATAGAACAGTGATAAAGAATGGAGTTGGGGTGCCTGGGTGGCTCAGTTGGTTGAGCGTCTGACTTCGGCTCAGGTCATGATCTCGCGGTTTGTGAGTTTGAGCCCCGCATCGGGCTCTGTGCTGACAGCTCGGAGCCTGGAGCCTGCTTCAGATTGTGTCTCCCTCTCTCTCTGCCAATCCCCCACTCATGCTCTGTCTCTTTCTCTCTCTCTGTCTCTCTTTCCCTCTATGTCAAAAATAAATAAACATTAAAAAAAAAATTAAAAAAAAAAAGTCAGACTTTGGCCCAGGTCACGATCTCGCAGTTCATGACTTTGAGCCCTGCGTTAAGCTCTGTGCTGACAACTCAGAGCCTGGAGCTTGCTTTGGATTCTGTCTCCCTCTTTCTGCCCCTCCCCCACTTGTGATCTGTCTCTCTCTCTCTCTCTCTCTTTCTCTTTCTCTCAAATATAAATAAAAACATTAAAAATTTTTTTAAAGGAAAAAGAATGGGGTTAAATTGCCTGGGATTAAACCTTAGCCTAGCCGTTTACTAGTTGTTTGACTTAGCAGAAGTTACTGAGTTCTCTGTGCCTCTTCTCTGTTTAATAAGGAGCCAGCCCCACCTACCTCATGGGGTTGTGAGAATTAAAATGATACTCTGGGGGCTCCTGGGTGGCTCATTCAGTTAAGCACCTGACTCTTGTTTTTGGCTCAGGCTGTGATCTCACACACAGTTCATGGTATTGGGCTCAGCGCTGACAGCACAGAATCTACTTGGTATTCTCTCTCTCCCTCTCTCTGCCCCTCCCTCCTTCACTCTCTCTCTCTCAAAAATAAATAAACTTAAAAAATTTAAAAAAATGATACTCTGTACATATAGGTGTACATTATAGGTGTTCAATAAATGTCCATTATAAGCAAGCTGGTCTAGGAAGATTTGGATTTACATAAAGATAAATTCTTGCCTTTAAAAAAGAATTCATTTCACTACAGGATTCACAGTAGGCTAAAATAACAAGTATCTTTATTCCATTTAGATTGATTTTTTTTTTTTTTAGAAACCTATATCTATTGTGGAAAATAAGGTATCTACACAAAAATTCTTGTATTCCTAGAATTGTTTCAAGGTAATGTCCTTAAAGTATCCTGTTGTCTGTCCCCCAGATTTTCTTTATATTATTTTAATTAGTATTATGTTTTTGTTGACTTTTGACTAAATACCTAGGTCCTGTGGCATATAAAAACATTGCACTTCATACAGTAAAGATCTCTGACCTTCAAGAATTTATTTTTGAAAATATTTTGGATCAGTTCCCACCATTGGCGGAAGAGATAGAACGGATCCCTCATCAGAGCTATATATGAGCTTGTAACTCTCCAGCTTTGAAACTGGTGACAAAAAACAAAGGATCTTTCCCTGCTGTCTTCTTTCTAAGGACAGTTTTTGAGTTTTGGTGTTTTGTGTGTGTTTTTTTTTTAACGTAATCCTGCCCATCAGACCTTAGAGCAGTAAAAAATGAGCCATTTGCATGACTTCTCACTTGATTGTTTTTTGCCTCACTGGAAATATTGCCTTCCTCTTTCATTCTTTGGAACATTTAGCAAGTGATACAAGGTCTGTCGGCTGTGGAATTTATTGGTGTTAATAAGGGTTCTGATACCTTCCAGCATTCGTTTCCCAAAGTTACTAACTGATGGTAACGTAGGCTTTCACCTTTGAAAGCACATATTTGTTGTGGTTGTTGCTTTTGGTCGCTGTTGAGTGCCTACTATTTGGATACCAAACCAGGACCTTTATACACATTATCTCATTTAATTTTTACAACACTTCCGTGAGAGTTACTGCACCCCTTTGTTGTTAGGGAAACTGAGGCTCAAGAAGTTAATTAACTTTTCAGGGTGCCTGGTTGGCTCATTCACTGGAGCATGAGACTTGTTATCTCAGGGTCATGAGTTCGAGTCCCAACATTGGGAGTAGAGATTACTTAAAAAAATTAAAAAATAAAATCTCTAACAAAAAAAGAAAGAAGTTAAATAACTTTTGTAGGTCATAAAAAAGAGCCAGGATTCTGCCTGTGGCCTAACAGACTCTTACTGCCGACTCTTGCATGGTTTATGCCATGGCGCCTTTCCAAACCGATTCTCACCATGAACATCTTGTTAGTTCTAAAGAATTTATGTACTTATGTGAGCATAAGTACATCCATGTGTGTGGAAGACAAAAAGACTGCACCAAAAATGTTATGAGTGGTTATCTGGTTGGTACATCTCTGGGTGGTTTTTAAATTTTTCTTTGGGGTGCCTGGGTGGCTCATTCAGTTAAGCACCCAACTGCAGGTCAGGTCATGATGTCACAGTTCCCCAGTTCGAACCCCACATCGGGCTCTGTGCTGACAGCTCAGAGCCTGGAACCCCTTTGGATTCTGTGTCTCCCTCTCTCTCTATCCCTCCCCTGCTCACGCTCTCTCTCAAAAATAAATAAACATTAAAAAAAACATTTTTTTCTTTGTATTCCTTTGTATTTTCTACACATATGAACATAAGTTCTGTAATAAAATTTTTATGTTACGTGCTGAACTTAGTAATTGACACAGGACATTTCTAATTCATTGTTGCTTATTTCTAGATCAATTGGCCTTATTTCCTCCGTGGAAATCTAGTCACTATGATGTCGTAGTTGGTGTGTTGTCAGCTCGCCATAACCATGAACTTCGAAATGTGATAAGAAGCACCTGGCTGAAGCATCTAATGCAACATCCATCGTTAAGGCAACGGTAGGTCTGCTTCGTCGGCACCTTGCCCGATTTACTGAGTAGGAGTTGTGAAAAACTTCTCCGGGGATGGTCAGAGATGCTAATTTAGGCCTGTGGCCTTTCTCCCTGGGAGAAATGGCCATTTCATTTTGCCTTCCCTCCATGTAACTGGGTCACGAAAGGAAATTTTTCTTAATGTTTATTTAGTTTTGAGAGAGCAAGTGTGCACATGAGCAAGGGAGGGGCAGAGAGAGAGGGAGGCAGAGGATCCCAAGGGGCTCCGCATTGACAGAAAGCCCGACGCGGGGCTCGAACTCATGAACCACGAGATCATGACCTGAGCCGAAGTCGGACACTTAACTGACTGAGTCACCCAGGTGTCCCACAAAAGTAAATTTAACTGAGGCTCTTAGCCAAAAGATAGTTGGGGGAGACTGTATTCATTGGTTAACATACCTGCTATTTATAGATACCTGGTTTGTTTTATTTTGCTTTGTTTCTGCTTTGATTTAGAACAGTAATTTGTAAACGGTTCTAGTCCAGAAGAGTTCTCCGCTTAGACAAGTTTGTGTGTGAATATGCTTTTCGCTAACTCCCCAGAGACGCACTTAGTTTTTTTCTGTTCTGTGCTCTTTTTTAGTTGTGTGGTCTGCAGTGTGTGTGGTACGCCATGCTCTTTTTCCTGACTACCCTTCCAGGGTTGACCTTTGGTAGCACATCTGTTGATATTAGATGGCTTAGTTATCGGTTAGGAGCCCAAGGCCTTGGTCTTCTCAGGGAGACCAGCCTCTGAAGTTACAGAGTGAGAGGCTAGTGGAAGAGAAGCGTGGGAGGTTGAACTCTTAGTCATGTGAGGACACTGAGGCGATGGCCAGTTCTCAGAAGCTCTCTCGGGATTGCATGAAGCTGGCATGTTTGGGACTGAGTAGCTATACAACTGCAGAATTTTCTTATCATCGGCAGTGAACATCTGCAGATTTCCTATCTTATGCATAGCAGCTTTCATTCTTTTTCAAGACCAGTTTCTTTCATTCATGATTTCAGTGATAATAGAACCCACTACCTGGCAAATGAAAGGCCTCAGACTCATCACTACTAATCAGAACCTCCTCTAAAACCTGTACTTCCTACGTAGTCTTTCCCGTCTCTGAAAATAACGACCCCTGGGCGCCTGGGGGGCTCAGTCAGATGAGCGCCCAACTTGCCGAGGTCGTGATCTCGCAGCTTGTGAGTTGGAGCCCCGCGTCGGGCTCTCTGCTGACAGCTTAGAGCCTGGAACCTGCTTCGGATTCTGTGTCTTCCTCTCTCTCTCTGCCTCTCTCTCTCTCTCTGTCTCTCTCT
Organism: Panthera leo; assembly: GCF_018350215.1. Classification (NCBI taxonomy): domain Eukaryota; kingdom Metazoa; phylum Chordata; class Mammalia; order Carnivora; family Felidae; genus Panthera; species Panthera leo. Next base: position 13,037,651 of record NC_056689.1, read on the forward strand.
CTCTCTCAAAAATAAATAAATATTCAAAAAAAAAGAAAAAAGAATGTCACTAGGTCAGTCAGGAGAGGGCAAGAGGGAGAACTCTTGGCAGGGACCAGCCTTGTCACTCTGCCGTCGGGTCACCTGAGCACAATGCTCATAGCCTGTTTGTGAGGATGTTGAGGCATCAGGAAAATAGAAGTTTTAAAAATAAAATGTTGTTATCTTGATTTCTTCTTTCTCTCACATGCCACATCCAACCCATCAGCATCTTTTCTTGGTGCTACCTTTACGTCACCTCCAGAATCCAGCCTCTGACCACCTTAACCGCTGCTCTCGGCACCCCAGTCCTCTTACCATCAGCCCACCGCTGCCTCTCACCTGGATGATTGCAGAAGAAGCCTCTATCTGAATTTCCCGCTTCTACCTTTGATCCTCTGTATTTTATTTTCCATACAGCAGCCAGAGTGCTTCTTTTAAAATTAGTCAAATTGTGTCAGTTTTCTGATCCTATGCCTCCTGTTGATTTCTCAAGGTGAAATACTAAGTCTTTACTGTGGCCTTTGACCTTATCTAGATCTGCTTCCCCTACAGTGGTCACCATCACCGTGGTTCAGTACACTAATTGTGCTTCTGCCTCAGGGCCTTTGCACTTACCATCTCCCCTGTCTTTATCACTCTTCCACTGGATATCCTCCTGGTTCCCCGGTCTCAGGTTTTTCAGATCTCTGCTTAGATTAGATGTCACCTTAGCAGCCCCATGTTAAATAGCACCCAACCCCTTTCTGTATCTTCCCTTACTTGACTTTATTTTTCTTTCTAATACTTATCACCAACTAACATGTTTATTATATTTAGCTTTATATATATAAAGTGTTTGTCTTTCTCCATTAGAATGTAGTTTCATGGGTACAAGGACTGGCTTTTTTCACTGATGTATTTCTGATACCTGCAACCTAACTTGGCCCAGGGGAAGGCACTCAACAGCTATTGAGGGAATGACTCAGAACTAAATGTCATGAGGAAAATTGACCTTCAGATATTCACCAGTAATTAATTTGTCATCATAGCATTCCTGCTTTAAATTTAGTAGGTTGGTGATTTGTTTTATAAAAATGATGGGATAGCTGTATAAAAATAGATGTTAGCCCAAACTCCTTCCTGGGGCAGAGTAAGTTTATGGACCTAGTAAGAGTATTTAAGATGGCTTTAAAAAACTAACTTGGTAAATATAATTAATTAGCAAATTTATTCATTTCTGTGTATACTTTTATTGTAATCTTTTTATTTTTGAGAGAGAGAGAGAGAGAGAGGGAGAGGGAGAGTGCTTATGAGCAGGGGAGGGGCAGAGAGAGAGGGAGACACAGAATCCGAGGCAGGCTCCAGGCTCTGAGGTGTCAGCACAGAGCCCGACATGAGCCTCGAACTCACGAACTGTGATGAGCTGAAGTCAGACGCTCAACCGAGTGAACCACCTAGACATCCCTGCACTCTTATTTTAAATGCTAGTTGTTTATAAATGGTACTCTGCCTTAATTGGCCATTAGTAACAGAAAGTGTTTGCATTTCTGTGGCTTACTTTCAAATCTTGCATTTCACTGAAGGAGCCAGACTCCACATATATTTCCAGGACCTTGTTTAATTACAAGCCTTTGTAATAAAATAAATAAGTTGTCAACTTCACAACGTATCTTCTGCACGGAGGTAGTGTGCTGCTCGTGGTAGAATATAAAGATAGTCACGGTGTAGCCTGGGTCTTTATGGGGGAAGTTTAATGGAAGGAAGTAGATGTAATAGTGTAATAAAATGTTATATGTGCTGTGATATAAAGAGATAGAAAACAGCCTGGAGTGTTAGGGAAACCCCAAACAGTGCCATGTAACTGGAGCACGTGGGGTAGGGGCTTGTGGGCGAGAGTGAGGTGAAGCGCTGGGGAAGGAAAGAGAGGCGGAGAGACAGGGATGATGAGGTAAAGAGAGCAGGGAGGGTGTGGGACCAAGGGGTAGGCAGCGGCCGGGTCACGCACAACAGCCGTGGGGACAGGCCGAGGGGCTGGACTAAAGCGTGACCTTCGAGGAAAATGACGTCAGTAAGTGGGGGGGGGGGGGGGAGGAGGAGGAGGAGGATTGCTAGCTTTTAACATGGAGAATAGTGAAAGCATCAGTCGACACGGAAAATGCCAGATGAGAAGAGCAGGTGTCATGGGAAAGAAGTCCGCTGTGGGAATGTTGAGTTTGTGGTAGCTCCTGGCGGTGGTGTGCTAGTGAGTGTTTACCAGCTGGCTCTCTGAGAAATGAGTATGTTTGTATGTACGTGTATGTTTGCGGTAAGTTTTGTTGATACAAAGGATGTACGGCACACAAGTGACAGGATGACTTGTATGATACTCTTTATTACAAATTCCGTGTAGCCAGCAGATTCTCCTGTGAATGCTTTTATTGTTTTGGACTTGACTTACGCTTGCCACTGACAAAAGAGTGTAGTTCTGACATAAACGTTCCCTTTAAGTTAAAGAGTAAAACTAAAGTGACAACTGAGGTATGTGCCGGAAGTTTACTCTCAGTCAGTAGAGTCCACAGCTTCTTTGCTGAATCAGATGATAGGTTTTGGTCAGTGGAAGAGTATTTCCTCAATTTTTTGTACCATTCACAGCGGGATGGCTACAAACACGTAGCTTTTGTCTTTTAATTTTTATTTACTTATTTTTAATTCAAGTATAATGAACATACAATGTTGCATTATCTCAGGAGTATGATAGGGTGGTTCAGCAGTTCCATTCAGTACTCAGTGCTCATTATGAGCAGCGTGCTCTTTTTTAAAGAAAAAAAATTTTAAGTTTATTTATTTATTTTGAGAGGTGGGCAGTGAAGGAGAGAGCATCCCAAGCCGGCTCCGCACCAGCAGCACAGAACCCGATGCGGGGCCGAAACTCACAAACTGTGCGATCATGACCTGAGCTGAAACTAGGAGTCGGATGTTTAACTGACCGAGCCACCCAGGCGCCCCACAATAAGGGTGCCCTTCACGTATTTCAGCTGTCCCCCCTCCCCACCTTCCCTCTGAATTAGCGTCTCTAGTTTGGACCCATCTTCTAAGTAAAAGGTCCCTATATTCATTGGACACCTTCACCTAGATGGCCTACAGGTGTAGGCCAGTTTGTTTTCTCTAGTTAAGAGTCTGTTTTGTCTTTCTCTGGCTTACTTCACTTAGCATTATCCTCTCTAGATCCATCCATGTTGTTGCAAATGGCAAGAGTTCATTCTTTTTTTATGGCTCAGTGATATTGCATCGTATATCTATACATCTCCCTGATCCATCCATCTATCAGTGGGCACTGGAATTGTTTCCATGGCCTGATACTGGCTGCGGTAAACACAGGGATGCACATATCTTTTCAAATTAGTGTTTTTGTTTCCTTTGGATAAGTAGCCAATAGTGGCATTACTGGATCATATGGTAATTCTATCTGTAATTTTTTGAGGACCCTCCGCACAGTGGCTGCACCAATTCGCGTTCCCACCAACAGCGCACAAGTGTTCCTTTTTCTCCACATCCTGGCCAACACTTGTTTCTTGTGTTTTTGATTTTAGCCATTCTGACAGGTGCGAGGTGATGTCTCATTGTAGTTTTGATTTGCATTTCTGTATGGTGAGTGATGTTGAGCATCTTTTCATGTGTCTGTTGGCCATCTGGATGTCTTCTTTGGAAGAATGTCTATTCATGTCTTCTGACTATTTTTTTTTTTTTTTTAATTTTTTTTTTTCAACGTTTTTTATTTATTTTTCGGACAGAGAGAGACAGAGCATGAACGGGGGAGGGTCAGAGAGAGAGGGAGACACAGAATCGGAAACAGGCTCCAGGCTCCGAGCCATCAGCCCAGAGCCTGACGCGGGGCTCGAACTCACGGACCGCGAGATCGTGACCTGGCTGAAGTCGGACGCTTAACCGACTGCGCCACCCAGGCGCCCCCCTTCTGACTATTTTTAATTGGATTATTTAGTTTTTTGGTGTTGAGTTGTGTAAGTTCTTTATACATTTTGAATACTATCCCCTTATCGGATATGTCATTTGCAAATATCTTCTCCCATTCAGTAGGTTGCCTTTTTTTAGTTTCATTGATTTTTTCCTTCACGGTGCAGAAGCTTTTTATTTTGGTGTAGTCCCAGTAGTTTAATTTTGCTTTTGTTTCCCTTGCCTGAGGAGACATATCTAGACAAATGTTTCTATGGCCAATGTCAGAGAAATTACTGCCCTTGTTTTCTTCTAGGAGTTTTATGGTTTCGGGTCTCACATTTAGGTCTTAAACCATTTTGAGTTTATTTTTGTGTATGGTATGTGAAAGTGGTCCAGTTCATTCCTTTGCATGTAGCTGTCCAGTTTTCCCAGCACCATTTGTTGAAGAGACTGTCTTTTCCCATTGGATGTTCTTACTTCCTTTGTCATAGATTAATTGACCATATAATTGCGGGTTTATTTCTGGGCTCTCTGTCCTGTTGCGTTGATCTGTACAGACATGGCACATTTTTAAGTTTAATCTGCATTACCTTTTCCTCCAACATTTACTTTTTTCCCCCCCTCCCATCACTTAAAGTCAACAAAACAATAAATAAAACCCTTATTTGTAGTGTTTGCTCCCTTCCGTGGTGTAAATACTCTCACCGTGACCACTTTGAACTAACTAATGCAACATCTCTGAACATAGAGTTCGGGAAGGTATGTATTAATTAGCACACCATTATATTTCCACCACATGGATAGAATAGATAAAAATAACCTCAAGAGCATAGATAACAGTGAAATGATTAAGAAACGATTAACTCAGGTATTTTCTTTGTTTTTAATGTAATGTATTAATTGTAAGTTTATGTAATTTAATAAAGGCCAGGCTTAATAACCAGCCCACACAATTCCCAAAAATTTAGCGGTTGGCTCTCTCAAGCCAGTGGGCACAGGCTCCAGCACCTGTCACCTGTAGGCCATCTAGGTGAAGGTGTCCAATGAATATAGGGACCTTTTACTTAGAAGATGGGTCCAAACTAGAGACGCTAATTCAGAAATCATTCTCAAGCCAGTTGAAGCCTCAGGAATAAACCGTGTCCAGGGAGAGCAAGCAAAAAAGAAAAGGAAGAGACAAGGGCAAAGCCCTGCTTTAGTCATCTCTCCTAATGGACAAGCTGGGGAAGAAGAGCCAGTGAGGGGACTGAGCCGGCCGTGTAACGGAGGGGAAAGAGCCCTGTCCAGGCTATCAAACCACAGGTTTGAGGTGGCGCTATCGAACCACAGGTTGAAGGGTTGAAAAGCATCTGTTGATTTAACAGCGAATCAGTGGCTACATTGGGGTAAACATCTCAGTGTAAGTGTTGGGTATCGAGGTTAGAATCTCTGTTTTATAAAATGAGTGGGACGTGAGAAGTTAGAGCCTGCAACTTTAGTTAATTCCTTTGTAGGACTTTAAAGGAAAGGGTAGAGACAAGGAAGGGATGGCAGCTATACAGAAATTAATACCAAGACTTCGTCGGGGCACCTGGGTGGCTCAGTCGGCTAAGCGTCCAACTTTGGCTCAGGTCATAATGTCATAGTTCATGAGTTGGAGCCCCACGTGGGGCTCTGTGCTGACAGCTCAGAGCCTGGAGCCTGCTTCGGATTCCGTGTCTCCCTCGCTCTCTGCCCTTCCCCCGCTAATGCTGTCTCTCTGTCAGAAATGAATAAACAATAAAAAAAAATTTAAAAAAAAAACACAAAAAACACTTCATCGTATTTATAATGTGTAGGGAAGGGACCACACGGTACAGGTAACCGGCAAAGAAAGGTGTAGGAGAGGACCTCCTCTTGCATAGACAGACTGCTCTGGAGCAAAGGAATACCTTCTGACAAGGAAGGAAGCAAGTCGAGAAGATTGCAGACAGAGATACGTTTGTGGGTCGGGGCATGAGAAACTGGCTTTACTGTAGTTTGCTCATAACTGGTGTGAGCGTCTGCTGGCGGCCAGGCCAGACACTCAGACTTGCTTTAAAACAGCACGACAGTGGAGGGCTTACGCGGAAGGCACTTGGTGGCTGGCGACTTTTGGGTTGCTGGTTCTTTTGCTGGACTGGAAAAGGAAAGTTGGAATGAACGTCATAAATACTTGTGTCTCACAGCAAAAGCTCTGATGTGGGTGTGAGAAACGTGTGTGCGCAAAGTAAAGATCAGTATCTGATGTTAATGCCAACGTCTCTCTCAGTGTGCTTGTCAAGTTCATAATAGGTGCTCGTGGCTGCGAGGTGCCCGTGGAAGACAGGGAAGACCCTTACTCCTGCCGACTGCTCAACATCACGAACCCAGGTGAGTTGCCCTTTTCCTCAGCCCTGTCACTCCGTGTACAAGTCTGGTGTGGACGAAAAGCTGCTAAGCTCCCTAGCCCCCGTGGTCCATTTTTATTTAGCAGACTAAAATTCAGCTTTCATCCAAGTGTAGCTTTCATCTTTTTTGACAGTTGACTGATCACTGTTCAGTCTTTATAGATATACATAACTTCAGGATCCAGGAGAGTTAGCTGCTCAGCGTGATTCAGATGCATCTGGAGATTCCTCACGCCTAGATAAGTCCTGAATAACGGAATCTTGAACTTGGAGATAACTGCTCACTTCACTGTCTTGTCGAGTTAGAGTGACCTTGGTACAAATACTGTGAATCGGCTTTCTCTTAGGATTATTGTCTAAGCTTCTGCAAAAGAAAGAAATGGCAAAAAAATTAAAAAAAAATTTTTTCTTTTAACGTTTGTTTTTGAGAGAGAGAGAGAGAGAGAGAGAGAGAGACAGAGTGGGAGCGGGGGACAGTCAGAGAGAGAGGGAGACACAGAATCCGAAGGGGGCTGTAGGCTCTGAGCTGTCAGCACAGAGCCCGATGCGGGTCTTGCACGCATAAACAGTGAGATCAGACCTGAGCTCAAGTTGGACGCTTAACCAACTGAGCCACCCAGGTGCCCCCCAAAATTTTAAATATGAGTAATATTTCACATTCCTTATAGTTCAAGATTTCTGGGAGTTCTAATGAGGCAGAGAGATGGTCTGATTGGGTTCCCTTTGTTACCAGGGAACCGATTTTAGGTAATTGTGGATTGTATAACCGTTTATCTTTCTTAATCCACATTTCCTATTTTCAACTGTGTTTCTAAGGGAGATTAAACTTTTCAGTCTTAAATGTGCTGATTATGACTTCTGGTATTTTGAGATTTGTCAAACCTGTATGATTATATACACCTCACTTTTATAGGTTAAGTGTGTGGGCTTTGGAGTCTGGCTTCATGGCTTTAAATCTAGGCTCTGCCTTTTCTAGGTGTGACCTTTGATCAATTATTTACCCGTTTTGTGTCTCAGTTTCCTTTTTTTTAATGTTTATTCATTTTTGAGAGAGAGAATGAGTGAGCTGGGGAGGGGCAGAGAGAGGGAGACACAGAATCCAAAGCAGGCCCCAGGCTCCGGGCTGTCAGCACAGAGCCCGACAAAGGGCTCGAACCCACAAACCATGAGATCATGACCTGTGCCAAAGTCGGACGCTTAACAGACTGAGCCACCCAGGCGCCCCGTGCCTCAGTTTCATCATCCATAAAGTGGACATGAAAGTTCTTACCTCATAGGGACTGACTGGATGAAATAAGTTGGTATATACGTATAATATTTAGAATAGTTCTTGGGATGTAGTAGGTAGTTAATTTTATTTTAAAGAACCTGCCTTTTATAAAGTTCAGTTTCTATCAGCTTTTTAAATAAATTGTACCGTATTTTCAGGTCTGTAGGGTAAAGCAGAGGTTTCTTACTCCCAATCTTTTAGTTAATGTTGCAATTACAATTTCATGGGCAATTGTGTTTGTCTTGAGAGAAGGTCCCTTCGCTTGCACTGTAGTCCCAGAGGGACCATGAGCCTAATAAAATGTATTACCGATGATGTAAGAGTAGCCTAGAACGAATTACATTTGAAACCCAAAACCAAATCAAATTTTTAAAAATGTCACCTTAAATTAACCAGGCTTTTATTATTTTGAGGGTTACTATTCATTAATAGTAAGAGAGTGGAGCTGTCGGTTAATAGAAGATTTTCATATATGTAATACTTAGCTTACAAATTTTTAGAAAATATGAGTAACTAAATTTATATTGAATCTAATTTTATCGTTTTTGATGACTCAGACAGCATTTAGGTTTATTTTAATACCTTAAGGTCATCATGAGCACTAATCATCATGATACTCTGGCTGTGTAGAAGAGTTGATTAATGTAGCATTATCAAAGCAACACAGTTTCCTGTGTCTAGGTAGCCTGAAGTCCAAGGTCCATCTGTTTTAAATAGATATGTAATTATGCTATAATATGCTTAACCTGTTGGCCTTTAACATACATGCTTATATTTTGAATATCTTAAATTTACTGAGTGTATGAAAAAGAAAAACTTCTGCCGTCATCCAGTTTATTTAGCGTCTAGACTCCCTGGCCAGTGTTTGCCCAGCTCATGATAAAAAGTGTATCCTCCCTTTTCACCCTCCTGCTCATGTATGTGATTGGGTAGGAGCAATTGATTCCACTTAGTCACATTTTATTGAGCATCTGTTAAGTGTAAAAGAGCATTCTAGAAATTCTTAGGTAGGGATCCAAATGATCCACTGGGTGTCAGAAGAAGACTGAATTTCTATTTAACTGAAAATAAAACGTAATATTTATAGACTGAGCACACTGGTAACAGTAATATATGTGCATATTTTGTAAGTAAATATATGAGTGTGTATACAAATGTGTTTAACTGATGGGGTTGTGTGAGCAGCAAAATTGGAAAGCCACAGCTCTAAAAGATACAAAGGACTTTGAGAAAATCTTGTAGAATAGGTCTTTATATTACTTCACAAAGTGGCACCGATGTTCTCAGCCATGTGAACTCCTTCATGTAATCGGGCCTGATTCATTTATGGTAATTAAAAATGCTATTTGAAAAGGACAGTTTTTGGCTTTGATTTAGACCAGGGAGTGTAAAGTGCACTGAGTTCAAAGTCAATAAACCTGGGGTTGATTCCTGGCTCTGCCACTTTCTGTGACCTTGAGTGAGTCGCTGAAATCACCAGGCCTCAGTATCGTAACCCACGATGCCAGATAATGCCGTACGACGTAGCAGTTGTGAAGATGTGAGCGTGATGGGGCCTGGTGCACGGGATGTGATGAAATGCTTGCTGTGTGTGATGTGCTCCTCTTTTACCAGTATTGCATAGGGTTTTTCAGCGTTGTTGGAAGTGATTTCAAGTACTTTTGTCTTATGACATCACAAGTATTTGATTTTTTTATTTTTTACTTATTTTTTTAGGTTTTTTTTTCATGTTTATTTATTATTGAGGGAGAGAGAGAGACAGAGTGCTAGTGGGGGAGGGGTAGAGAGAGAGGGAGACAGAATCTGAGCAGGCTTCAGGCTGTGAGCCGTCAGCACAGAGTCTGACGCGGGGCTCGAACTCACGAATCGCAAAATCGTGACCTGAGCCGAAGCCGGGTGCTTAACTGACTGAACCACCCGGGCACCCCAGCGACATCACAAATATTTTAAATTGCCCAGCAAGAAATAGGAATTTTGGAATTTGCAGAGCAAGACTAAATTTTCTCATTATTTATGACTGTGTTAGGTACTGTTTTTAATATCCCTGTTTATCCAACCTTTCCTAATAGATAGATGCCTTTGATAATATTCCTCTGTGGCGTTTGGACATGTATATGCCCACATGTGTATACAAAAACTTACTAAAGTTGTTCTGATAATTAAATATTTTACCAAGATGTGGGTGAGAACTTCATTCTTAAATTTCCAAATAAGTTTGTTTTTGTTCCTGGAAGCAGCCATATTTCTGGAGAGTTTTTTTAGTTACTGTCATTTGTGAATTATACGATTATATTTCTTTGGTTACGTAAAACTCCTTTTCTCCTTACATCCTTAGTTTTGAACCAGGAAATCGAGGCATTCAGTCTTTCTGAGGACACCTCATCAGGAATTTCTGAGGACCAGGTTGTCAGCGTGACCTTCCGAGTCCTCTACCCGATTGTTATTACCAGTCTTGGGGTGTTTTATGACGCCAGCGATGTGGGTTTCCAGAGGAACATCACTGTCAAGCTTTATCAGGCAGAACAAGAGGTATGCACTGTTTTGGTTTTTTTTTTTTTTTTTTTTACAAATTCCTCCCAGTTTTCTTTTTAAAAAACACCAGCTTTTTCCTCATGGCACATAGCAGATTGGGAGACTACATAATTACCTGTGGTTGGAAGACTTCCCTTACTAATTGGATACACGATAGCATAATATATTCATATGCTGGTTTGGGAAGAGAATACCAATGGATAATAACCGTCTTGTATCTAGAAAAGAAAAAAATTGGACCAGATTAGAAATTCCCAACCGAAAATCCCCTAAAGCCTAAGGAATTACAAAAGTTGATAGTGAACGTAAAAACTTTGGGACTCTGAGGTATAAGCGAGTGTTATTGTCTCTGTTCCAAGCCTGAAAGCCTGTCGCTATAATGCAAGGCTGACAGCTGCTTCAAAGGTCTTTTGTAATGAGGATGTAGAGGGAAGGAAAGTTTAAAACAGCTGGGCTTAACTGTGTTCCTGGTACGTGGGGAAATCTGATTTGTTCACAGAGCATATCTGAAGGAGTATGTCAGTGAGGAATTGCATTTGAAAAGATCCATTTGTGGGTTTTAAACTATAGAAATCTTGGCGGAATTCTACAGTGAACACCCATGTATCTAGCTGATTTCTACAATAGTTAATATTTTGCTGCATTTGCTTTATCATGTACATAGTTGTTTCTCGATCCTTTTTTTTTTTTCCTTACTGAATTTCAGAGTCAGTGTCAGGCATCAGTACACTTTGGCCCTAAACACTTCAGCATACATGTCATTAATTAGACTTTAATGTTTGTTTGTGGTTTTTAATTTTTATTTATTTACTTTTTTAAAGTTTATTTAAGAAATCTCTATACCCCACATGGGACTTGAACTCACGACCCCGAGATCAAGAGTCACGTGCTCTTCCGACTGAGACAGCCAGGCACCCCTCAGTCAGTTTAAACTGCACAAGGTTGTGTAAACCAAACTCCTGTCCCCTTGTCCCTTTCCTAGAGGTAGCCTTTTTTTTTTTTTCTTTTCTGTTACCATTGACTAGTTTTGCCTCTTGTGGGATTTTATATGTAAATAGAATCAAAAAGTACTCTCCTGTGTAAGGCTCTTTTCACTCAACGTGTTTTTGTCACCCATACGTGTTCTTGTATGTATTAGTGAATTTTCCCTTCCCTTTTACTTTTTTTTTTAAGTGAGCTCTGTGCCCAATGTGGGGCTTGAGACCTGAGACCAAGAGGGCAAATTCTGCCAACTGAGCCACCCAACGCCCCATCCCTTTTCCTTTTTTTTTTTTTTTTTCTGAGTTGTATTCCAGCAATATGTTATCTGTTCTCCTGATAGTGGGCATATAGAATGTTACCAGGGTTCTTATTTATTTTTTATTCTGTTAGTGGGATGAATTACATTTTTTGGTTTTGAAATGTTAAGCCAACCTCCTATTCGTCTTGGTCAAGATATGTCATTTTTTTTTTTTTTTTATGTTGCTAGAAATTGTGTTTCTTGAGGACAGCATGTAGTTGGGTCTTCCTTTTTATCCAGTCTGAGAATCTCTACTTTTTTACATGGAGTGTTTATCCATTTACATTTAATGCAACTCTTGAAGTGGTTAGGTTTCTGTTTTTCATATTGCTATTTGTTTTCTGTTTGTTCCACTGTTTTTCATTTCTCTGTTCCTCTTTTCCTGCCTTCTTTGGGTTTGAATATTTTTTAGGATTCCATTTTAATTTCTCTGTTGTCCTTTCAGCTACAGTCTTTGTATTACTATTTTTGCATGTGTGTGGTTGACGGAAAGACTATAATACACATCTTAAACTTTTCTTTGTTGTTGTGTACCATTTCATGTAAAATATAAGAACAATACAGCGTTACAACTTTTGCTTTAAGCAGCTAAATGTGGGGGCGCCTGGGTGGCTCAGTCGGTTAAGCATCCGACTTCGGCTCAGGTCATCATCTCACCGTTTGTGTGTTCAAGCCCCGCATCAGGCTCTGTGCTGACAGCTCAGAGCCTGGAGCCTGCTTTGGATTCTGTCTCCCTCTCTCTCTGCCCCTCTCCGGCTCGCACTGTCCCTCTATCTTTCTCTCAAAAACAAGTAAACATTAAAAAAAAAAAAAAATACAGTTAAATGTGTATGAAAGTAATTTAGAGAAGGTATAATCTTTTATATTTGCCCACACACATATTTACCTTATCCGGTGCTCTTCATTCCTTCCTGAATATTGAAGTTTCCTGAATATGCAAGTTTACTGGTAATGAATTTGCTTAGTTTTCATTTTTCTGAAAATGTTTTTGTTTTGCTTTTATTCTGTCCCCCCCCCCTCCTTTTTTTCTTATGGAATATTTTCTGGATATAGAAATTATGGAATGATTTTTTTTCTCTTCAATATTTTTAAGATGTCAGCTCAGTATTTTCTGGCCTCCATTGTGTCTGGTGTTCAGCCAACTAGCTTTCATACTGCCTCTGGGAAGATATATGTTATGTGGTTTTTGCCTGCTTTTCCTGGCTGCTGTGAAGATTTTCTCTTTATATTTGGTTTTAAAAGCAGCTAGATTGTGTTGCACTTTGGTGTGGCTTTCTCTTTGTGTCTATTTTGCTTAGGGTTTGCCAACTTTCTTGAATCTGTAAGTTTGTCTTTTACCAAATTTGGGAAACCTTCAGCTATTACGTCTTCAAAAAATTTTGCTCAACCCCATTTCTCCACTGATTTCGGGATTCCAATTACATGTATATTAGACCTTTTTTCTGTTTTTCAGATTTGATCATTTCCATTAATCTGTATTCAAATTCACTGACTCTTCTGGCATCTCAAATCTGCTGTTAAGCCTGGCCAGTGAATTTATTTTAGATATTGTCCTTCTCAGTTCTAGAATTTCCCTTTAACTCTCTTTTGTAGTTTTATTTCTCTGAAATTTCCTGTTCATTCATATTTGACCATATTTTCTTTGCAGCTTTGACCTTAGTTATAATTATGGCTTTAAAATACTGTCTGTTTATTCTAGTATTTGAATCATGTTGAAATCTGTCTCCATTGATTATCATCTTTTCTCTTGAGCATGGATAACATTTTCCTTGTGTATCTTTTCTCAAGTAACTTTGGATTATATCCTAGATACTGTGAATAATTCATTGCAGGATCTCTGGATCCAATTATATTCCATGCAGAGTTGATTTTTTTGTTTGTTTGTTTTAGGCAGGCAGCTACATTGGCTGAGAGAGACTTTAGACTTTTTCTCCTTTGCAATGGGCAGCAGCTGAAATCTCTGTTCAGTTCTTTGGGACTTTGATGGGCTACTTGGATTCCGCTTTGAATGTGGCTGTCATGATTCTAAGTCAGCCACAGATTTGGGCAGAATTTATATGAAGAATTTAGGATTCTCTCTTTTTGACCTTTTACTTTTCAGGATTTTCCTCACTTTGTAGCTGGTGTGTTTATCCCAACTCTGTCCTTTGATTTTTTTCAACCAGAATAATGGCAGTTTTTAATTAGAATTTCTAGTTGCCCTTGCAAGGTGTGCCTTCAGACTAAGAACCATTTAAAAAATGTTTTTGTTTTTTTTTTTTTAATGTGCCATACTTCCTAGTATTGATTTTCCTCCAGTTTCAGCCTGTTCACATTCCAGTGCCTTCAGATCTTTTTTTTTTTTTTTGGTTTTGTCCAGTGTTCATAATTGTTATCTATAGAATTGTTATCTATAGAAGAACTCAGTTTTTTTAGACATCATTAAACTTACTTCTGTATTATTTTGAACATTAATTGTTAGTAACAGATACAGTGTTAGAGAGCAACCAGTAAATATGTAAATCAATTTAAGATTAGATTTATTTTTTTTGCATTTTGTCCTATTCCTGCCTTTTCTAAAGAATCTGTAGTTAGTGAATGTGCTTAATTACATAAATGTAAGCAGGAGGGAACAAATCCTACTAATGATTCCAGCCATTATGATTACAGTGAGAGAGCTTCATGAAATGACTCAGGTATGGGAGTTTATGTTTTATTGTGGTTAAGTTTCACTGATACAAAAATTCAAACACATAACTAAAACAGCAGGTCTCTGGATTCCACTGTTATCCTGATCTAGAAATTAGGATTACTTTCGGATCTTTTTAACATTTTTTTAAATGTTTATTTATTTTTGAGAGACAGCATGAGTGCAGGAGGGGCAGAGAGAGCTGACACACAGTATCTAAAGCAGGCTCCAGGCTCTGAGCTGTCAGCCCAGAGACTGATGTGGGGCTCGAACTCAGGAACCGCGAAATCATGACCTGAGCTGAAGTCAGATGCTTAACCAACTGAGCCATCCAGGCGCCCCTAGTTAGTGTTTTAGAACTTCGTGACAACTTTCGTTATCTTAAATACCTATTTAATAACCACGATTTCACGGGAAAACACAAATGATGTCTAAATGACAGGAGACCTGTATTAACTGTGGCTGGGCCATCGAGAATTATGCTGACCAAGACAGAAGAGGTTTGCAAACTTGCTGCAGATGTACTAACATGAAGTCTTTTCTCTTTGTTTTTTTCCTATTTCTCGCCTCCTCCTCCCCCTCCCCCCCATCCGTAGGAGGCCCTCTTCGTGGCCCGTTTTAGTCCTCCGAGCTGTGGTGTGCAAGTGAACAAGCTGTGGTACAAGCCTGTGGAGCAGTTCATCTTGCCCGAGGTATGGGGGATAAGGAAGAGGCCGTGATACCAGTTCAGTCCTTCGTAGGCCAGGTTACGTTCTGCAGAGACAGGCACTCCGTTTTTTGTTGTATGAGGACAGCTCTCCAGAGTGTAGGTGAGGCTACCGCGGTGCGTGTATTGTGTACCGAGATGTGGCTCTCTGCATCGGACTGCCACGGAGCTCCAGGATGCCCCAGGGGCTGCCAAACCACACTCTTTGGAAAGCATTCGTGTTCCCATGGTTTATTTAGCAGAGTACGGCATGCCTATTTTAATGCCAAAGGATAATAATAGGCACGGGCTGATGGAAACACCAGATGCAGACACCATTTGAATGAGTCAGGTAGTTTACTTAATCTAAAGATGGGGGTGGTGAGTGCAGACAGGATAATTGCAGAGAGATCGGCCACAATTCCAAGGTGAATAAAGCTCTCCAGGTTATGGAACATGTCTGAGAAGAGCTGTCCCCTTCTAGATCCTTCTAGGTCCAGTCTTAAGCACATGTGTTCTAGAGATCCCCTCACTCACCTGCCAAGCGCCTCATCAGTCCTGCGGTGAAGCCACAGTTTGGCTGCTGAGCCTTGCACGGTTGGGCACGAACAGATCGCTCATCCGTCAGCTTCAGCCTTTCCAGGCTGGATCAGTCTGTTCTGAGTCCATTCCTCAGTTCAGTGCTTTGGAACCACGGTAGGGATCAGTTTCCCAAGCATCTCTGGGAGTCACTTTAGATCTCCCGTAGAGTTCAATGCCGCAACGTCAAAGGCGAGCTAAAACGTGGACGCTAGACAGCTGATCGGTTCTGCGGGCTAACCAAGAGACATTTTCCTACCACTGGTCTTGTGGGTTCTGTTTACTTTTGCAACACATCTTACAGTACTCTGTGGATCTTTCGAGTTAAGTACAAGCAGTTGGAACTATCTATGTAAATTCTGTAGATGTGAAAGGGATCGCCTTCATTTCACCTGTACATGAACTTCTGCTTAAAAACATTTTAAATAAAAGTGAAACTAAAATGCACTGGGAAAAAATTTCCAATTTCTCAGTGTTACACAACAACCAGTAGCAGGCATCCTCATGCTCCTTCCTCTTTGGTGTACGTAACGTTCTTTTCTTAGAGTAAGTTGTTGGTTTGGACTTGCTACGAATTTTTGAGGCATACGATTGATTTCTTTCAGGAGGGCAGCTTAGCAGTTTGTATCAGTTTGAGTCATCATCAGCATTATATGAGAATGCCTGTTTTCCTGTGTCCTTGTATTCCTTTTAATTTCATATATGAACTTTTTTCTTTGTTACGTGATGTACCGTAAAAGGTATCTTCTAATTAAGAGTAGTGGCTTAGCTATGCTACGTATTAGATCTCAGCTTTTGAGGAAGCCATTCTTTGGTTTGTGTTTATTTATTTGTTTATTTTAATTTTTTTTAATGTTTTTATTTATTTTTGAGAGAGCACAAGCGGGGGAGGGAGTGAGGGGGGACAGAGGATCTGAAGCCGGGCTCTGTGCTGACCGGCTGACAGCAGCAAGCCCGATGTGGGGCTCGAACTCACTAACCATAAGATCACGACCTGAGCCAAAGCCAAGAGTAGGATGCTTAACCGACTGAGCCACCCAGGCACCCCTGACCCCTTCCTCTTAAAGAGTTTCTACATTTTGCCACCATCAGCAGTTTGAGCCAGATAATTCTTTGTTGTAGGGACTGTCCTGTTCATGAAAGGAACATTGGGCTCCTCACTTACAGCACGGAGCCTGCCTGGGATTCTCTCTCTCCCTCTTTCTCTGCCCCTCCCCTGCATGCACTGTCTCTGTCTCTCCCAAATAAATAAACTTTAAAAAACAAAAAGAGGAAGGAGTCACAGTGTGGGGCAAAGAGGAAGAAAATAAGCTTTAATACTTCAGGCTAATCAGTTTTTTGGAGTCTGGCCCATTATCTTGGTCAGCTGGAAGGAATTAAGAATTTTTATTAGTCCACAAAAATTACTACTTTCTGTTAGAATGAATGTCCCTGTTCTTTGGAAATATATGTTGGATGTCGTGATGTCCACATTTTGTTTTGAAGTTTTTCAACAGCAAACAACCAAAAAAAATGCATGTGTAAACAGAGATAAAGCAGATGTGGCCAAATGTTGACACCTGGTGAGTCTAGGTGATTTGGGTGTTAATTTCAACTTTGCTGTAGCTTTGAAGTTTTTCAAAATAAAAACTGGCCTGAGGTCAGGATGGTGATCTAGCAATAGGTACTAAATGTTGGGATGGTGAGTGGGCATCTTAGTTAAGATTTAAAAAAAAAAAAAAAAGATTTTTCATCTCCATGGCCTGGTGATCCTTGTCACTTTAAGGTTCAAGCAAAATTGACTTTTTACTTTTCACTACTTCTAAGTAATATTTTTTTCTTTCAAAATATGCATGGGATGCCTGGGTGGCTCAGTTGGTTAAGCGTCTGACTTCGGCCCAGGTCATGATCTCACGGCTTGTGAGTTCGAGCCCGTATCAGGCTCTGTGCTGACAGCTCGGAGCCTGGAGCCTGCTTCGGATTCTGTGTCTCCCTCTCTCTCTGCTCCTCCCTAGCTCATGCTCACACATTCTCTCTCTCTCTCTCAAAAATAAATCAACTTAAAAAAAAATTTTTAAAGCATGCAGTTATTTAACAGTGGCTATACCTCGTGGTGAGGAGGTAGGATTATGGATGACTTTTATTTTCTTCTTTTTGTGTATTTTCTAAGTGTTCTGTAATAAATACATATCAGCTTTATAAAAACAAAACACTCTTTAAAAATTCTGTCCTTTTACACAAACTCCTGTTTTTGTTGAAATCACGTTTAATTGTACATAGGTACTCATTTTTGTTGCTTCAAGCCTAATTAGGCTTATTAACACAGGAAAAACCATAGCGATGAATGGTTTGCCTGCATATCATCAGCACAGAATGACAGAAGAAAAGCATCATTTGTGCCATTTTCGAGAGAGTAGAAGATGATTTGTTCATCATCTTATTCCCTCCACACTTGAGTGTCCTGGAGTAACGTGTCAGCGGTAGAGCTTGTCAAGTAAGCAGGTCTCCTGTAATGTCTTCATTGTGTGACGCACTAAAGCATAAATCTCAGTGGGAGTCACAAATTTAAATGGAGGCTGCTGTGTGCTTCTCTTAAAATATTTCTCTAATTTCGTATTTTCGTTAATAGTGGCGTTGAAACCTGAAACTAATTTCAGTGAAAAGACTATTTTTGTTCACCTGAGTCACTAGAGACGTAATTGTTAGCAGTTTGGGTACTTACACACTTCCTGTTTATGAAAGTTGGAGTTCTTTGGCTGTAGTCATTTCTCCAGTCCGTAAGAAAATTGCTAAAGTTTTTTACAGGTGCAAAAATACTATAGATTTAAGCCCACCTGTTGGTTTGGATGGGAAGTTAGAAGCAGGGCAGAAAAGAATGAACACGGAAAGGGGTTGTAGACAGCGTGCTAGCATTATGGGCGAGATGACGTACGAGGTCCCACTTTTGCAACTCACGCCGTGCTGTTTTTCCTAGCTCCGGTTTGGGTTTTAGGGCCTTTGCAGGGAATTGCCATGAACAAGTTGTTTCTCATCTGAAGAGATCCCTGGCTTTCTGATTCCTTTGTATCGGCGCCAGGAGGGCATGTGAGAGAAGCCAGAGGTGGAAATTGAGCTGTGATGTGGAGGAGGAACAGGCGCAGCAAAGGGGGAGAACGCACAGCTCCCCGCTTCCCTGGTAACCGCCGGGTTGTGGAAGTTCAGCGCGTGAAGCAGGATCGTTTTGGGGGCCAGTGAGTTCTTCTGGCAAGTCCTCAGCGTAGTCCGCACTGTTGCTGTTGTTATCATAACCCGATCCCGGGGGTGCCCTTGGGTGCCAACAGGAGCCACAGGAAACAGCAAGGCACGTAAACGCCGAGTGTCCGGTGAGCGGACAGGACAGAGAATCACTTGTTTTGTCATAGTTTCCAGATACGTAGCTTCAAGGAGAAGCGCTCTTATTTGGTCATTATAGCTCTTAGTTAGGATATGGTTCATCTGAAACTGGGGTCACTAAGATTCCAGGGACCCAACTCCAAGGCACACTCTCTGTCCTTAGCTCACCTGGCTGCATCTTTCTCTTTGCTTACCTGATACACGTGCTTCTGGTGCAGCCACATCCGGCCCAGTCCTTCTTCCCTGGGGACTTCATTATCTCCTCCCTCGTTTTCCTCTTTTTAGAAAAGATTTTAAGTGGTCTCTACACCCAGGGTGGAGCTGAAACTCACAACCCCTAGGTTAAGAGTCTCACGCTCCACCAACGGAGCCGGCCAGGTGCCCCTCTCGCTTTGCTCTTAATCGTTCGGATTTGATACCCAGCTTTCTGTTCGTTTTACTCCTTCCTCCAAGGCAAACTCTATCCATCACCACCTGTTTGCTAATGGCTCTTCAATCCAACTATAGCCCACATTTCTCTTAGGTACATACTTCTGCCAACTGAACTTCTCCACGTGAATGTCCCAGGGGCATTCTAATGGTGATGTCATAATAGTAATAATATATACAATTTATTATTATTATTGTCATATCATCTCCGTCCCATCTGTTCTCCTCTTTCCCTGTATTTTCAGTATTGGGTACTAGTATCTTTTCTCCAAGGCACCCAAACCAGAATTGTGGGATTTATCCTCAACTCTCATATCCAGGCACTCACTAAATCCTATCAGTTCTTTCTCCTGAACAGATCTGGTATCAGTTCTTCCAAACTTTACCACTATTAAAGTTTTAGAGGAAAGTACCCCGAGGGCAAGAGACTATTTTGCCAGGAAAAAGACACATGATTAACCCAGAGCAGCCTCCCGTTGCCAGGGGTCTCACAGTTAGCTCTCAGGTCCAGCCCTGACCTTCCGGTTAGCTCACTCGGAGATGATCAGATTCTCACTGAGTGACACTGAATAAATTCACAGAAGACCAGTTTGTAAACCAGAATGTCCATTCATTCGACTTGAATGGGTGTTAGCTTATTTAATTTGAAAGTCATGACCCCTTCCTGGGGATCTCCTAACTGGGATCTCAGGCACCAAAAAACCCAAATCTGAACGGTGCTTGCTTGGTTTGATCACTGAATTCGATTACAACAGTGGGACGTGGCTCATTCAGGTAGGATGTGATAGGATGCTTTATATCTTCCAGTTCCTGTGTCTTTCTCCCACTGGCCATTGCTACATTGCCAGATTTCTCTCTTCACCAGCTTTTTTGGGTTTGGCCACTTGATACATTGTTTTAAGGTATTGATTTTACCAGCTTCAACCCCAGAGCACATCTCAGTTATTAGAGACATTGTTTCCTTTAATGTAAGCATTTCATTCAGCTCAGAAGCCAGTCTTTTTTTTTTTTTAATGGCGATGTAATTGACATATAACGTATTGGCTTCAGGTGTACAACATAATGATTCAGTACTGCAAAATGGTCTCACTAAGCCTACTTCACGGCCATCTCCACAGTTCCTTTTTTTTTTTTCTTGTGATGAGAACTTTTAAGATAGACTCTCTTAGACATCTTCAGATACACGTTACAGCATTATTAACTGTGGTCACCGTGCCGCACATGATTACATGCCCAGGACTTATTTATTGTATAGCTGGAAATTTGTACCTTTTCACCCCCTTCTGCCGTTTTGCGCATCCGCCCAGCCCCTGCCTCTGGCAACCGCCCATCTGTTGTCTGCATCTATGAGCTCAGTGTTTTGTTTTTGGCTTTTTAAAAAAATTTTAGGTCCCACATATAAGTGAAATCATACGGTATTTGTCTTTGTCTAACTTCCCTCAGTTACGCATGATGACCTCAAGTTCCATCCATGTTGGAAACGGCAAGGTTTCCTTCCTTTTTATGGCTGAATAATATTCCTCTGTGCGTGCATGTGTGCGCATCACATTCTCTTCATCTGTTCACCTGAGGACACTTAGGTTGCTTCCACGTCTTGGCTGTTGTAAATAATATGCAGTGAACATGGTGGCGCAGATATCTTTTCAAGTTAGTGTTTTCATTTCCTTTGGATGAATACCCAGAAGTGGAATTACTGGATCGTAGGGTAGTCGTATTTTTACTTTTTTCAGGACTCTCCGTACTGTTTCCCACCATGGCTACAGCCACTGTTTCCCTTTTCTACACATCCTTGTCAACACACTCGTTCTGTTTGTCTCTCTGACGGTAGTCACCACTCTAACTGGTGTGAGGGGATAACCTCATTCTCTGACGGTGAGTGATGTCGAGCATCTTTTCATGTATCTGTTGGCTACATGTTGTCTTTGGAAACATGTCTGTTTAGATCTTCTGCCCATATTTTAATTGGATTATTTGGATTTTTGCTATTGAATTGTAGGAGTTCTTTATATATTTTGGATATTAACTCCTTGCAAATATTTTCTCCCATTCATAGGTTGCCTTCTCATTGTGTCAATGATTTCCTTTGCTGTGCAGAAGCTTTGTGGTTCAGTGTGGTCCCACTTGTTTATTTTTGCTTTTGTTGCATTTGCTTTTGTTTCAAATCCAAAAAATCATCGCCAAGACCAGTATCAAGGAGCTTACTACCCATTTTTTTCTAGGGGTTTTATGGGACCAGGTCTTATGTTCATGTCTTTAATCCGTTTTGAGTTGATTTTTGTGTATAGTACAAGGTAGTGTTCTAGTGTCATTCCTTTGCATGTGGCTGTCCCGTTTTCCCAACACCATCTATTGAAGAGACTGTCCTTTTCCCCCATTGTATATTCTTGCCTTCTCTTCTGTAAATTAATTGACTGTATGTGTGTGGGTTTATTTCTCAGCTCTCTCTTCTGTTCCGCTGATCTTTGTGTCAGTTTTTTGCCAAAACCATGCCGCTTGATTACAATAGCTTTATAATATAGTTTGAAACCAGGAAGCATGATGCCTCCAGCTCTGTTCTTTTTTTTTTTTTTTTGTAATGTTTATTTATTTAAGAGAGAGAGAGAGAGAGAGAGAGGGCAGGGGGGCAGGGGAGGGGCAGAGAGAGAGTGAGAGAGAGAATCCCAAGCAGGCCCTGCACTCAGCACAGAACCTGATGTGGGGCTTGATCCCACAAACCGCGAGACCACGACCTGAGCCGAAATCAAGAATCGGACGCCTAACCAACTGAGCCACCCAGGTGCCCCAGCTCCGTTCTTAAGATTGCTTTGGCTATTTGTGGTCTTTTTGGTTGGTTTCATACAAATTTTAGTATTATTTATTGTATTTCTGTGAAAAAGCCGTTGAAATTTTGGTAGAGATTGCATTGAATCTGTAGGCTGCTTTGAGTAGTTCGGACATTTTAACCACATTAATGCTTCCAGTCTATGAGCTTGAGTATTTTTCCATAGATTTCTGTCTCCTTCAGTTTCTCGGAAGGCAGTCTTACTTGTTCTCGCCTGGACTCCTGTGATAGTTCCCCTTCTCCCTGCCAGCCGCTCTGGGGCTGTGCTGCTGCCGGAGTGACCTTTCTAAACCGCAGCTATGACGTGTCACTCTTGGGCTTGCGAACTTAAGCGCCTCCCACCGCCTTCGAGATGCAGGACAGACTCTCCATTACAGCAGCCACAGGCGACCTTAGGCTGCCTTTTACGTCTCCTTCCCTCAGCCTTGCGCTTCGGCAATACTGAAGTACTTACCACTGTTCTGAACACGCGGTGCTCTTTCAAGTCTGCCTTTTGATGTGTTATTTCGTCTGCCTCTCACTTTTCTGACTCACATGCCTTCAAGACTTAGCTCCGTTGGCACAGTCATTTGAAATTTTGTCCAAACTCCTCGAGCAGGATGGCTCTCCTTTGTTACTGAACCTGTCGTGGCACATCGAGATGATCTGAAGATACGAGCGATTGCGTTTCTTCAAATCTTCGAATAGCCCGCAGCATGCTACATAGTAGACATTCAAAAACTTAAGGAACGGCTCGTGCCTGAAAGAAGATTGACCCCAAATTTATTTCATCATATACATTTGTTTGGTTTAAAATTTTTTTCCCTGATCATAAAAGTATGAAAACACATGAAAAGAATACAGATTCACTGTTGAAAACTTGACAAAATATAGAAAAGCTAGCAGAATACGACGATGTCCATCTGTTTCCCAACATATTTGGTGTATTTCTCCCCGGTCGTGTGTTTTTCTTCTGTGGGATTGCTGTTTGTTTTTACAGAGTTGAGGTGCAATGTCAAGTTGAATAGAGAGTTAAGGCCACCCAGGGAGAACGCAGAAATTATCTGCACCCGTTTCCAAGATAAGACAGTGAGATCTTTAAAGGGGCACGTCACTGCCTGCGTTCCTCCCAGGGGTCACAAAGTTCTGTTGTGCTGAGCAAAGACACTGTGCTGTGCGCGCTGTCACCGACCCTGCGCACAGCCCTGTGAGGTCGGCACCGCTTTCTCTTTCGTCACGGTCAGGCAGTGACGACCGCAGTGTGAGTGTGGGCCTGCTCTCAGGAACCCTGGAGCTGCTCAACGTATATCAGGAGTCTCACCAACAATGCAGAAGAAGGATCCATTAGCTGAATATAAGGTGACACACTGTGCGGGGAATCCGGACTCTGTCAGTGTTTTTATCTGTTCCCACAGAAAAGCTGTAATGCTTTAAAAAAAAAAAAAAAAGCTTTCAAACCATTGGCCTAGCTTGTTGGACTAATTCAGTTTCGTATAGTTTCCTTATAATCCTGCATAACTGAGACACTAAAGCACTTAATTTTAATATGTGAAAAATTTTAAAGAATATTAAAGCTGTATCTTTTGTCTCGTGCTCTAGACCAAAATTCATTCCAATTAATTGTGAGTTCAACATTGAGTGCATGTTTTTCAGGTGCCTGTTGTATGTCAAGCCATTCTAGGTGCCAGGGACCTAGTGGTTGGTAAAACGGACAACATCCCTGCTCTCATGGTGCCTGCATTCTAGTGGGAGCAGTTAGTTTGACAATAGGAACGTACACAAGGGAGAGCAGAGTGGTAAGTGGTATTAGGAGAGGAAGGCTGATGCGGTAGAGAAAAGGTGGCAGCTGGCTGCCTTCCGTTGGATCTCTGGAGCAAGCCCCTCTGGGGGGCTGACCGTGGAGGTAGCCTGAGCAGTAGAAGGGAGCAGCTGAGCACCCACTGAGAAATTAGAAGACACTGGAATGTAAATGTGTATCAAACCTTGGGGCAGGGGAGTGTAACTTTCTAAGCCCACAAGTTAATGGTAATAATCACAAAGGAAAAGCTTGTCCATTTTGACAAGATAAAACTTACGGACCTTTTAACTTAAAAAGAAGAAACAACAACCCATAGTGTTAAGTGGCGAACAATTCCGAAGAACTGTTTTAGCGTGTGATACATACGCAGGATTATTGATTACCAGATAATACAGATGAATAAGAAAAATAGAAAACTCAGCAGCTAAATGGCAAAGAAGTATGAGTCAGGAATTCCCAGAAGAGACTATATAATTTATAAACATCACTAGAAATCAAAAGAAACACAATTAAATGAGGAATCGTTTTTTTTAATCTACTAAATTGATTTAAACTTCTTTGCTTTTACCAATATCCCATACTTGGAAGGATACAGTGCAGTTGGTATTTTTGTAAATTGGGAAAGATGCTATCAATTAGTATAATTTCCTTTTGAAAAAACAGCTAGGCATTGTGTCCAAAATCCATACAAAATATCTCTGTTTCTTGTCCCTGTAATTTCACCCCAGAAAACTTACCTTAAAACAAAACAATTAGGGAAAAATAAACATTTACACCAAAACGTGATTTATTAGCTTTTTTTTTTTTATTTTTTTGTTTTTAATGTTTATTTTTGAGAGAGACAGTGTGAGTGGGGGAGAGGCAGGGAGAGAGGGAGGCACAGAATCCAAAGCAGGCTCCGGGCTCTGAGCTATGGGCTCTGAGCTCATAGCTCAGAGCCCGACACGGGGCTCGAACCCATGGACCATGAGATCATGACCTGAGCCCAAGTCGGAAGCTTAACCGACTGAGCCCCCCAGGCACCCGTATTAGATATTTGATAGAGCCCAGATGTCTGCCAGCAGGGAGGTGTTTGACTCGGGATGCATGCATGCAATGGCATGTTAGATACATACGAAAAAGGATGGTTGTAAGAGCTGCGGTAGCTTCAGGAGATGCTTCAGTGTAGTGGGAAATGCAAACAGCAGTGTGCAAAATTGTCTCCACACTCTTTGTACTTGTTTTTTCAGATGTGCATGAAAAAAAAAAATGACTCGAGAGTATACACCAAAAAATGTCCACAGTAGTGTCGGAGTAGCTGGGATAAACATTTAACCAATAGGTCTTAGGAAAAAAACTGATTTTTCTTGAAAAACTTACTTAAAACCTCAATGGCAACAATAAAGAAATTGACTCTACTTCATCTTTCCACAAAAAGAGCTTTGAAGGTACAATCGTGTGGGAGAGCCAAGACCTCCAGGGCCTCGTGTCAAGAAATCTGCACAAAGTGACAGTAAATGATGGCGGGGGAGTTCTCAGAGTCATGACGGTAAGCCCTCCTTCTTTTCCTGAGCTTGTTCGGCATACTTAGCATTTTCTAACACATGAAGTGTTTCTAAATTTACTTTTACATCAACCCCGGGAGTATGGAACAGCGAATTGTGTGTATTTTAAAGCATGTACGGCAGAAAGTGCCGAGTCACCGTAGTGAAATTGAGCAGCTCCTATGTTCTACGATCGTGTGACCCCAACCAAGTAAATACACAGTTCTGCCTTAGGATAGGTGCCTTTCTATTTTGTCTTAAGTTTATTTATTTTGAGAGGGAGGGGGCGGAGCATGAGTGGGGCAGGGGCAGAGAGGAAGGGAGAGAGCATTCCAAGCAGGCTCCGTACTGTCGGCACAGAGCCCAGCCCAGGGCTCCATCCCACAAACCGTGAGATCACAACCTGAGCCGAGATCAAGAGTCCGACGCTTAACCGATTGAGCCACCCAGGCACCCAGGATAGGGTCCTTTTTAAAACGTGTGATATATTCTCAATAATTTTTAAGCTAGCGTTCTTGAAGGACACTTGCTCAGTAGTATTCAGAACATTCACTGTCACCCCACAGTAGGTAGTTAAAATAGCACGGATTGAAAATAAGAGGGAGCGTTCGCTTTCATTTGTAGTGCTGGAATCTCTGCTTTTTGTTTTTCTTTTTTTCAGATTTGCTTCAAATTTAAAACAGTGACAGGTGAATTTCTCAAAGTAAATATGGGATGATCAGGTGTAGGCAGACCTAAAATGATAAGCTTTCAGTAAACAAGTGGTGTTTGTGGTGGTGTCAGAAACACTGTCTTTCATTCTCCTTGATGCTGTGGTACAAGGATTAGGAAAGTACTTGGCATTTCATTTCAGAAGCTTAGTATATTCTCATTAATGTTAATCTTATTTACGTGAATTGATTCCTGAATTTGAAATGAATATTATGTGGTATGTTGTCACCCGTTTAGAAAACCACTCCTGGCCCACCATGAGACTTCTACTCCAGTGAGGAAGAAAGACAATAGATGGACAGATCCACAGATTCAAATATAATTACAGACTTAGCCTCGTGGGTTGTGTTTAGGATCTCATTCTTTATTACAAAAAGTCCTTTGTTTAAGATAGATGTTTTATGGAATTTAATTATAGCTTTATTCTTTTCTTACCTTATTTCCAAGGCAAGTGCCTTTAATATGTTGCCTGCTCAGGGCACCTGAGTGGTCAGTTGGTTAAGCATCTGACTTAGGCTCAGGTCATGATCCCTCAGTTTGTGGGTTGAACCCTGCATCAGGCTCTGTGCTCACAGAGCCTGCTTCGGATTCCGTGTCTCCCTCTCTCTCTGCCCCTTCCCCGCTCGTGCTCGCTCTCGCTCAAAAAATAGTAAGAGTAAATAAACATAGTATATATACTATGTTTATATATATGTCATGTTGCCTCCTTTTCTATTATTTATAAAACTTAAAAATATCCAAAATGTGTTGGAATTCTGTAGTATTAAGTTGGTTACACAAAAGGAAACAGATGACTTCTGAGTTGAGGACTAGGTTCAAATGTAAAGACTCAAACGATCCATGTTGGGGGTACATATAGCTGTAGAGAGCTAGAGAAAGCGTAAACACTGAGCTAACCTTAAAAAAAGTCCAGTAACTTAGTAGCGTGTTCTGGGAAACCCCACGGACAAAATTAAGGTTTTCATCGTAGATGCAGAAAGCTCAAAGCTTCCATGAGTCTTGGTCCCTTGCCAGCAAGTGACAATGTCAGAAACTTTTAAAAGCCAAGCTGTGACCTTTTAGATAGAAGTTCATAAAAAGTACTAAAACAATGTAAGGTACGTGGTGAAAAAATAGAGAGTCTACTCTGTATTATAGAGTATATAATAGAGAGCTTTCATAGAACTACAAAGCTGGAAACTGTAGCATTCACCTTCAGCGGTTTCCTCCACATGGAACTACAGACCGTATTGTAAATTAAATGACAAGTTCCCGCAGTCACCTCGGGACAGTGTCTGTCTGCGGCCCGAAAACACTGCCCTGTAGCGCACAGCTGCTGAAAGGTCCGTTGGCAAGAGGACCAGCCAGGCGGCCGCCGTGCCTCCAGAAGCAGTGCTGTGAACTGGCCCAGGTGGGAACATGGCGACGGCCGGGCGGGGGCCGTGCCACGCAGGTGTGCAGCACGCGAGAAACCCCGCACCCTGGGCAGGGGCATGGGGGGACTTGTGAGGTGGGGAGAGGTAAACTTTGATTAATAAGGGTCCTCCAGGGGCACCTGGGTGGCTCAGTCGGTTAAGCATCGACTTCGGCTCAGGTCATGATCTCATGGATCATGGGATCGAGCCCCACACCGGGCTCTGTGCCGACAGCTCAGGGGCTAGAGCCTGCTTCGGATTCTGTGTCTCCCCCTCTCTGTCTGCCCTTCCTCCTCTCATGCTCTGTCTCTCTCTCACTCTCAAAAATAAATAAACATTAAAATAAAATTTAAATAATTTTTAAAAAATAATAAAAAGTCCTCCAGTCCTCAGAGGCGGAAAGGACCGTCGCTGACGGTTGGCACTTTCCACCACATCAGAAATCGGTAGGGCTGCATCTGAACGGTCTGTTTAGAGGGGCTTTTCTCTGCATGGTGGAGCCGAGGTTAAAAATGGGCTTGGGTGCATTTGAATTCATCAGTTTTCCTCTCCAAGAAATCAGAGGTGGTAATAATTTTTTTTCCAGCGGTAGGGTTGAGAGGTAAAAGAAGAGTGGTTGTTATACTCTTACTGTAGCAAGTTCAAGAGTATGTGGTCCTGTGTAAGTTGGAGTCTGAACACTGTATGGACTGCTCTGTGCCCCTGATGTAGTATTGCGACTGGATGACAAAACGAGGAGAGTACTGAGGTCAGCCCGATCGTGTAAGTCTAGCGCGTCAGCTTCATAGGTGGATTTAGCTGCTGTGGTGTCAGTTATCGATTTTGCCAGATCAGTTTTAAAGTAGGAGAAATGTATTTTTAGCATTGAAAGGCTGAGCACTTGTGTTCTTGTTTCTTCCAGGCCGGGGAGGGCGCCTTGCCTCATGGATTCATGGAAGGTGTGGAGGGAGTCGCAGGTGGTTTTATTTACACTATTCAGGGTAAGTGGGCTGCTTGAAAGCTGAAGAGGGCCCTGATTCTTATGTACCTAATCTTCATAGTTTGACATAAAAGCTGATTTTTTTTGTCATTAAAAAAAAAAAGCTTTATTGATCTATAATTCACGTTCACTTTACACTTTTAAAGTGGTTTCCGGTGCATGAGAGTTCTGTAGGTGTCTCCACTAACTGCAGACCATTTCCGTCACTCCACAAAGCAACCCTGTGCCCGGTAGCAGACACTGTCGTCCTCCCCTCCCCTGGCCCCTACCAACCATCACCTGCCCTCCGTCCTTTCCGACCTTAAATGTAAGGATTTATTTCTGGGATCTCGGTTCTAATCTATTGATCCATGTGTCTGTCCTTATGCCAGTACCGTGCTGTCTTGACTGCCTAGTAAGAGGTGATGTCAGAAGTGTGAATCCTCCAACTTTGTTCTCTTTCGAGATTGTCTTGGCTCTTCTGGGTCGCTGCCTTTCCATGTGAACTTTAGGATCGGCTTGTCAGTTTCTGCACACAAGCCAGCTGGGATTTTGAAAGCGGTCGCAGTGAACGTAGATTGTTTCGGGGAGCGTTCCACCCTGACATTCAGTCTCCGATCCATGAACATGGTATCTTTCCATTTGTTTAGGTCTTACTAGAGTCTTTTTAGTGGTTTTGTGGCTTTCAGAACACAAGTCTGGCATTTATTTTGGTTAAATTTATTCTTAAATATTTTTTTTGATGCTATAATAAGTGGAATTGTTTTTTACATTTCATTTCTAGATGGTTCATTGCTAACATGTAGAAATACAGTTGATTTTCATACATCCCTCCCATGTGTTGCAGTTCTGCTGAATTCATTTATTAAGTTATTAGTTTTGTGTGTGCCTCAGGATTTTCCATATACAAGATCATGTCTTCTGCAAAGAGATAGTTTTACTTTTTTTGTTTTTCAAGGTGGAAACCTTTTGTTGATTTTTCTTGTCTAAGCGTCGTGGCTAGAGTTTCTAGAACAGTGCTGAGTAGAAGTGGCAGAACAGACACCCTTGTCTTGTCCCTGCTCTTAGAGGGAAAACATCCAGTCTTTCACCATAAAGGTGATCTTGAAAAATTAGTGGCCTTGGACTTTCTTGGCCCCGTGTGGCTGTCTTTGGTTAATCCTCCAGCCAGGTGGGGACTTCTGCAGAACTGCTAGACCCTGGCCATAGAGCTGTCGTGGGCTCAGTGCTGCTTCTCCGTCAGAAGGGAAGCAGCTCTGTTCCCCTGACCCAGGCATGGTGCCCTCTTTTGGAAGGGGTCTGTTGGACTCAGCTTCCCCTCCTGCTTCACGGTACACTTTCTCCTCATAATGTGAGTATTTAAACATACGCTGTCTTTCAGAGTACATGTTTCTCAAATCCTTCGCCTAATAGATCTCATTTCAAGGATGGCTTTGTTAGGAGAACTCCTTTAAGACTTGGGGTCAGAAGCATTCACTTAAAACTCTAAAGGGAACTTGTTATGATGGAGTTAGTGGCTATGTTTGTCTTGAATGATGCTTATTTCATATCCATCTATGAACTCCAGAGAATTCTATGTCTGTGATCTTTAAGAAAGAAAAACCATTGTTGAGGCAGTTGCTATTGGCCACTGTGCTGAACATCACTTATGGAACAAAGGTGCCCGGTCCTGTTTCTGCCTTGATGTCCCAGAGCTCTGCACACCGTGGGTTCCTATAAAAGAATTAGGACCTGGCTTCCCTGAAGGCTCTCAGTGACCGGGGAAAGCAGGGGCCGAATTCCAAGGGGAGAGTCTGCGGGGGACCCCTCAATAGCACGGTGTTGAGGATGGGACAGACCCCCAGTTTGAGGCCTCTGCATGCTGTTTGAGGATGCAAATGGGCTGTGGCTTTTATTTTTCTGCCAAACGCATCTTTATTTATAGTGTTTCCTCATAGAAGTAGTTGTATGCTTACATCACCCCAAAGGATAGGCTGGGACAGGTACATAGGTTTGGCCCATAAACTTGCCATTAAAAAACCAGCAATTTAAGGTAGATCTATTTTTAATTTTTTGAGGAACCTCCACACTGTTTTCCAGAGTGGCTGCACCGGTTTGCATTCCCACCAACAGTGCAAGAGGGTTCCCATTTCTCCACATCCTATAGTCTCCTGATTTGTTCATTTTAGCCACTCTGAATAGCACTGCTAACAGGAGTGCTGATGCATAGGGACACTTGTACCCCAATGTTTATAGCAGCACTTTCAACAATAGCCAAATTATGGAAAGAGACTAAATGTCCATTGACTGATGAATGGATAAAGAAATTGTGGTTTATATACACAATGGAATACTACTTGGCAATGAGAAAGAATGAAATCTGGCCTTTTGTAGCAATGTGGGTGGAACTGGAGAGTGTTAATGCTAAGTGAAATAAGTCATACAGAGAAAGACAGATACCATATGTTTTCAGTCTTACGTGGATCCTGAGAAACTTAACAGAAGACCATGGGGGAGGGGAAGGAGAAAAGAAAAAAAAAAAAGAGAGAGAGGGAAGGCGCCAAACCATAAGACTCTTAAAAATGAGAACAAACAAGGTTGATGGGGGGTGGGAGGTGGGTGATGGGCATTGAGGAGGGCACCTGCTGGGATGAGCACTGGGTGTTGTTTGACAATAAATTTCATATTAAAAAAATGGCAGTTTAAAATTTAGAGATCCTTACTTAATTCCAGTCCAGAGATTTTACATAAAACTAGGAGACCAGTCTGCCCAGGGAGGTGTCTGCTTACCAGGAAGCTAGTCCAGCCCCGGGGAAAGTTCAGATAAGGAACTCAGGCTGTTTCCTAAAGGGCTCGCACACCATCTGACTTGAATATCTAGCACCTTCCTTTCTTTTACCAGTTCATTCAAGTACGTACTACCAGGAGCCTTTAAAACCCCGTTTAAGGGGCCCCTGAGACTTCTGTCACTAAACTGTTCTACAAGGAGCAGCCACTGTACTCTGGACAAAAGTTTGTCATATTTTTTTTTTTTGTCACGGAGGCTAAAGGAATAAGGTTTGGGTGAGGGAAAATTTCTTTCAAAAAGTGAAATAACTCAAGTTTTAGGCTAAAGAAATGAAAATGAATAGATTGTCTTCTCCTGTACTGGGTATATCTGAAAATCTGAGTATAAATTAATTTTTAAAAATCAGGATCTAAGTGCTATTCAGAACAGTCACGTGGCACACAGATTCTTAAATGTTGTTGGGTGTTAGCATCACTGTCTGGGCCTTACCTCAAGCCACGGAGTTGAAATCTTTAGGATTGGAGCTCAGATGTCTTTATTTTTTTTTTTCCTAATGTTTACTTATTATTTTGAGAAAGAAAGAGACAGAGCATGAGTGGGGGAGGGGCAGAGAGAGAGGGAGACACAGAATCTGAAGCAGGCTCCAGGCTCTGAGCTGTCGGCACAGAGCCCGACGCGGGGCTCGAACCCATAGGCTGCAGACCGCGAGATCATGACCTGAGCCAAAGTCGGACACTCAACCAGACTGAGCCACCCAGGTGCCCCCAGATATCTATATCTTAACAAACTCCCTAGATAGATGTGATGCTTCCAAAGGCTGAGAGACTGTACACTCTGTGGTTCTTTTAAATAGACAGATCATCAGACTTAAAGCACAGACAGATCTATTACTTTATGTTATTTTTCAGATACATGCAATATAAAACAAAACATGTGATTTGTCCATCCGAAAGGCCTATATTTAATTTCTGCTCTTGCATCATTACAGCCATTCTCCTGTTCCTTCAGTTTTCTGACACTTCACTTTCCTTCCAGTGTTAAATTGTGTATGTTTGTCTTTAAAGTTAAAAGCTCTTACAGTAGAATGTAAGAGCTGGAGGGGACACAGGGTCATTTCGGCCTGTGTCTCAAAGGGCAGAAGTGTGTGTGGTCTGCCCGTGTCAGTTCGAGGAAGACACGTGTTAAAGATAGAGTCTTGGGCCCCACCCAGACCTGCTGAATCTTCAGGCTTAGGCCTGGGGATCTGTGTTTTCAGTGAGCGGTCTGACAGTCACTGACGTAGCCCACGTCCTCCTCCTGCCGAGGAGACTACAGGCCCAGAAACATGGAGCTTGACCAGCAGTCGGAATGGCAGAGGCAGAAATCAGGTTCCGATCTCCAGACCCCCATGTGGGCACAGAAGGTGGACTGCCAGATTACTGTGCTGTTTCTCGTCCTCACCCCTCAGCCACTCACTTTGTCACGAAATTTTCTCTGATTTGATCAAGACATTTGAAAAAATCCTGCCCTGGTAAAAAAAAAAATGCTGCCTGAAATTGACAGAAACGGAGGACAGTCCCTGCCCAGATGTGACAAGTGATTCATGAACTTGGGCGATAGTAAATAAATGTTTTCTAGGCACATTTTTATCATGAGATCTCACAAATATACCAAAAATAGAGAGTGCTATAAGAAACGTCCACGTACTGGGGTGCCTGGGTGGCTCAGTCGTTTAAGTATCTGGCTTCAGGTCATGATCTCAGTTAATGGGTTTGAACTCTATGTTGGGTTCTGTGCCGACAGCCGGGAGCCTGGAGCCTGCTTCGGATTCTGTCTTCCTGTCTCTCTGCCCCTCGCCCACTTGCATTCTGTCTCTCTCTCGCAAAAATAAACAATAAATTAAAAAAAAAATCCATGTACTTATTACTCAGAATTAACAAATGTTTATTTTTTCATATTTGCTTTTTAAAAAAATTTGTTAATGTTTATTTTTGAGAGAGAGAGAGAGAGAAATGGAGCACGAGCGAGGGAGGGGCAGAGAGAGAGGGAGACAAAGAATCTGAAGTTGGCTCTGGGCTCTGAGCTGTCATGTCGGCACAGAGCCCCATGCGGGGCTCAAACCCACGAGCTGGGAGATCATGACCTGAGCCAAAGTCCTACGCTTCACTGACTGAGCCACCTAGTCGCCCCTGACGAGAGTGTTTTAAAATTGATTCTTTGGCACCGGATTGTACATATCGATTAGCAATAAATACGCCTTTTCCTCAGCGCCATTTTTCAGTGGCATTCATCTCAACATGCAAGATCAGGGTAATTTTTTTTTTTTTTTTTTTTAACCCTAGTGATTCCTTAAGACCAGCATCCATCCAGTCTGTTCTGCCATTTTTTTTTTAATGTTTATTTTCTTATTTTGAGAGAGAGTACAAGTAGGAGATGGGGGCGGAGGCAGAGAGAGACAGAATCCCAAGGGTCCGCTCTGGTCAGCACAGAGCCTGATGCAGGGCTCGATCTCACAACCGTGAGATCGTAACCTGAGTTGAAATCGAGGACGCTTAACCGACTGAGCACCAGGGTAATTTCTTTAACTGCTGTACTCCGTGGTGCGGATGGGCCATATTTTCTGTTACCGACAGTGCTGGGGGGAACATCCTCGGGAGCACATGAAATACTGCCTCTAGGGCTGGGTCTGAGTGGCCTTTCCCGGTGTGCGCGTCTTCCGCCCGACAGGCCGCATTGCTCTCCGCGGAGAGCGCGTGCGCTCATCCCGGGCCGCGAGGAGAGTTCCTATCAGCTGCTCTCCGTTGGGTGTCTCGGGGAAGGAGTGCAAGTGCGCGTAATGTTCCACGTTCTGGGGCTGAAGTTTACAGTGGTGTTTTTCTCCGACTCTCGGCTTTTTCTTTGTAGAAGGTGATGCTCTCTTACAAAACCTTCATTCTCGCCCTCGAAGACTCCTTGACCATATGAGTAATCTCCACAGGGAAGATGCCTTACTGAGGGAGGAAAGCAGCGTCTACGACGACATCGTTTTTGTGGACGTTGTTGACACTTACCGGAACGTTCCTGCAAAATTACTGAACTTCTATAGATGGTAAGTTGTAAAAAAACGTCGGGCAGGTAGAATTTGTTTTATTGTTCTTTGGGTGTAGAAACAATTTATCAACATTAGACCACTGAATTTTTAAGTTTGTTTATTTAAAAAAATTTTTTTTTAACATTTATTTTTGAGACAGAGTGAGACAGAGCATGAACAGGGGAGGGTCAGAGAGAGGGAGACACAGAATCTGAAACAGGCTCCAGGCTCTGAGCTGTCAGCACAGAGCCCGACGCGGGGCTCAAACTCACAGACCGCGAGATCATGACCTGAGCCGAAGTCGGCCGCGCAACCGACTGAGCCACCCAGGCGCCCCTAAGTTTGTTTATTTTTGAGAGAGAGAGCATGTGCATAAGTGGGGTAGGAGCAGAGAGAGAGAGAATCTGAATCAGGCTCTGCACACTTTGTGGGAGTCAATTGATGTGGGACTCAGACTCCCAAAACATGAGAACATGTCCTGAGCTGAAGTCAGACGCTTAACTGACTAAGCCACCCAGGCTCCCCCTGAATTTATTTATTTACTTTGAGAGCGAGCGAGCTGGGGAGGGGCAGAGAGAGAGCAAGAGAAAGAGAATCCCAAGCCAGCTCCTCACTGTCAGTGCAGAGCCCAACACGGGGCCCAAACTCACGAACTGCGAGATCATGATCTGAGCCGAAGTCGAGAGTCGGATGCTTAACCGACTGAGCCACCAGGCACCCCTGAATTTTTTTTTTAAACAACCCTAAGGCCCCTGAACACCTGGGATGTGATCTCTTGTATCCTGGTTCTTTGCGAGAACTTTTAAAATTCTGCTGCTTTCTTATTTACATGAGCAGATCCATGACATGAATGATCTTTATCAAAAACAGGGCAAAAGTTGGTTTCATTTTGAGTCATCTGCTCTTGGAGTCAAAATCGGTCCTCTGAGTCACTGTCTTGGTGGTCTCGAGCCAGTATCAGATGAAAATCTGTGAGTTTGAAAATGGCCCCCTTTCAGTTGTGTTCATACCCACCGACCTAAACGGCCCGAGTATAGTTTCCTCGAATCCAGGTTAATGATCTGAATTCTGTTCAGCTGAACATCCACATTATATTTCCATCCTCTTCTCCACGCATTTAAAAACCACTTGCCCTGGGGCGCCTGGGTGGCTCAGTTGGTTAAGGATCCAGCTTCCAGTCAGGTCATGATCTCGCGGTTTATGAGTTCAAGCCCCGCATCGGGCTGTCTGCTGCCAGCACAGAGCCTGCTTCAGATCCTTGGTCCCTCCCACGCTCACACATTCTCTCTCTCAAAAATAAACAAACATTTAAAAATATGTAAATTAAAAAAAAATAAAAACTACTTGCCCTAATTCCAAAACTTTTATGTAAGATGAAATCCAAAAACACTTGGAGTCTACCATAACTTCCCCAACCTTTCCATATTTCGTAGACCTTGGTTGTAATTCCTACCTTTATAATAATAATGGCAATAACAACTATTTTATTTATATATATATATATATATATATATATATATATATATAGACAGAGAAAGAGAGAGAGTTAATATTACTAGTTACTCCAGGGTCCCCTAACGTGTCATTGAGCCCTTGAACACTGTCCACCCTAAGTGCAGAGCTAACACCTGCCTCTGTCTAAACCCATAGTGTTTTCACATCTTTGTCTTTACAACTTTGTCAGTGAGCTTGTTTCCTGGTGAGCCCGAGAGTCTGTTCCTGTCCCCTCTGTTGTCCTGGGCAGAGTGGGAGGTGGTCAAGCACTCTGTGGACACAGTCCCCTGGTCCTGAGGGGGAGACGGCCTGATTTGTTTATGGAAGATGATGTTTCCTAGCTAGGGCAAGTTAATATAATTTTGGGGTCACCTTGTGGGCAGAGGGCAGATATAAATAAGGGTTGGAAATTGGGGCGTGTCTGGAATATCAGGGTTTTGTTTGGATAACTAGAGTGAGAAAGAGAACCTTCTTTATTTAGCTCAAGGCTGATAGTAGGGGTTCCTGTGGTAGGGGGGCCAAGGCAAGAATATAAAGAGGCAAAGAGAAGGAGTGGAGGTCCAGGAAATGGGAAATCCGGATTGTGGAGTTCTAGGGCTTTCTATAGGGAGCTGATTGACGGTTGTGGAAGTTGAGTTGAGTTGAGATACCACCGCCAGTTTCAGCTTTGTCTCCGGTGCTCCAAACAGGTCTCTGAGGTCTCGGCCTCTCCCCTCAGTCATTACTGCCACTGTCTTGGGCCATCATCTCCACCTGCACCACCAGTGGAGGGCTCCCAGGGTTGTGGTGGGGGACCCGCTCCCAGCTGCTCGCCTGTGCGCCCTCTTCCTTCTCTGTTCAGTTGCTTGGTCAGCGACCGCAGTGTCCTTTATCAAAAAAGTTCCTCCTAATTAGCAAATAGATAGCATGTGTGCCCATGATGCTAATGAGAAATAAACCATAGAAGCACACGGTTAAGCAATTTGGTGTGGACCTATTGTTGTTAGATTCACCATTGTTGGGCTTAATGAAACTTTCTCCAGATTTCTGTCATTTGGTTCCCTAGCAAGACTCTGGGTATTTTGTTTTGTTTTAATCAAAAATGCATGGGGGTTGGCAGGGTGAGATGAAGTCAGTTTTCTACTTGCCCTCATATGTCTAGGTAAATGAAGTCACCCTCCTGGGCCTCCTAAAGGTCATTTATAATAGTTTAATAGCTGGAAATCGTTTCCAAGGGGAAATATATTTCAGTGTCATAACTCTATCTTTTAAAAACCATAAAATGTGAGTGTAGCATAAATAGTGGCACAGAACAGAGCATCTTGTACAACAGCATTCTGTGTGTGGGGCCTCGTATGACACCCGTCCCCTCATCCTGGGCCCCTGTCGCAAACACACGTTACGAGGTTCGAACGCTGAATGGATTTGGTGGCCTGGCCGGAGCAAGGCCAGTAAAGTGTTGTTTGAGCATATGTTCACTTAAGGCATCTTTTTTTTTTTTTTTTTTAAATTGTGTTCTTGTTCTTTTGTTCCTTTTATATTTTTTTATGTCTGTTTATTTGTAAGAGAGTGTGTGTGTGCGAGCAGGGAAGGGGGAGAGAGAGAGGGAGACACAGAATCCCAAGCAGGCTCTGCACCGTCAGCACAGAGCCCGACATGGGGCTCGAATTCACAAACCATGAGATCATGACCCGAGCTGAAATCGAGTCGCACGCCTCACAGAGCCACCCAGGCGCCCCTCTTTTGCACCTGAAGTCAGCCTGGTACTTCTCTGTGTTATGCCACTTAGTGAACATCCAGCAGGGACTGCGGTCGGCAGCAACTTTCTGAGCAAATGTTCTCAACATCGAAGGAACAAGAAGCTGAAAAAGTGTACAGGCAGCTCAGGGACAGCTTTTCATTAAAATATTAGCGGTGTCATCGCCTTGGCGTCGCCGTGTCTCCTTGTACGGACGCACTGACTTCCGTGTTCCCTTTTGCCAACAGGACTGTGGAAACAACCAGCTTTGATTTGTTGCTAAAAACAGACGACGACTGTTACATAGACTTAGAAGCTGTGTTTAATAGAATTGCCCACAAGAATCTGGACGGGCCTAATTTTTGGTGGGGAAAGTAAGTTAAAGCTTGTTAGCCACTTGGCCTTCAGGTACCTGATCAAATGGAATGAATTTATAATGAAATACATAAGCTGTCTTTCACAAGCAAAACGTGGTTGAGCTGGGCAGTCCCCCTCCTAGGCTCCTGGGTTACTGTACGTTGTTCACCACGTAGAGGGAAATTCTTCAAAATGAGAAACCTCAGGCTCATGTAATGAAGGAGGAGACACGATAGGGCTTTTATCCTCGTGGCCCAGAAAGAAGTGGTTAGAATAAATTGGTGACACATTTCTTGAAACTGCTGCTTCTTTAGAATACAGTGTGGATTAATGAGGGGTTTTTAGCGTATGTACACAAGATGGTCTGGCACTTCCAGAAACCCCACAAATGTAACCTTGAGAGAATCCGATAGACCATTCTTTTATACGCCACACCTGCCAGCTGGAGAATTGCTTTTCTTAGACTAAAAAAACACTTCTCATTCTTTCCTCACCTTTACAGCTTAGCCCTCTGTAGTGATAAGAAAGGGGTGCGGCCTCCTAGTGGTAGGACAGGGGTCAAACCAATACGAAGAGACCAACTTGTCTTGAATCTCAGTTTCAGACTGAACTGGGCAGTTGACCGAACCGGCAAGTGGCAGGAGCTGGAATACCCCAGCCCCGCCTACCCGGCCTTCGCCTGCGGCTCGGGGTACGTGATCTCCGGGGACATCGTCCACTGGCTGGCCAGCAACGCGGGCAGACTGAAGACCTATCAGGTGACTCGGGATCTCTGACCCAAGAGTGTACAAGCTTCACCCGGCCCAGGATCCCATCGCTGACACAGAGCCGGCGTTCCCCAGGGAAAGCATGTTAGTCTTTCTGGGTAGGATTCACCCTCAGAGGTCAGGGATGCCGTCCTCGCCTTCAGATCCTGGCTCTAAATTCTATTCCTAAACCTTTTCTTGAGCCTGCTTGTTTTCAGACTATATTTTATAAGTATAGTCCCTGGAGGAATGGAAGGCTTGACCAAATTCATAAGAAGGAAGACGATAGAGCAAGTGTTTGCTTTCTGTTGATTCCGGTGACGGTG
This sequence comes from Panthera leo, assembly GCF_018350215.1. Lineage (NCBI taxonomy): Eukaryota > Metazoa > Chordata > Mammalia > Carnivora > Felidae > Panthera > Panthera leo. Next base: position 13,076,404 of record NC_056689.1, read on the forward strand.
GCAATGAACAAGCCGCCCGGCTCTGGGATCCAGTGTCCTTCACACGGTCGTGCTGGAGGTTTAAGGCCCATGAGAAGGGCGGACCGGCCACTTGCTATATTGTCTCCAGTCTTCTCCTTGCGATGTGCAGTTCATGGCCGCTGGCTTTTACTCTGTGTACAGGTGTTAATACGGTCTTGGCATTTGCTGGTAGGATAACGAGAAAACAAGTAGAGGATTACGAGAACGTGTGGCATCCCGTTGAAAGATGATACAGCATTTAAACTTTTGCCTTTAAACTTCACGGGGCACGTACAGGGTGAAGACGTGAGCATGGGCATCTGGATGGCCGCCATAGGGCCCGCACGGTACCAGGTAAGCAAGCCTGACGGGGGACTGGCCCCGGGGCACTCGGGAGGCGAAGGTCCTGTGTCAGACGGGCACAAACGGTGAATTGAAGATGATTCACAGAGCTGCACTCTTGATTGAATGCACAGTAATCCACATAGGTTCGCATATAGTATTTTTCTGAGTTTAAACCAAAAGTAAATATTCTGTAAGTTTTCCTACTCAGAGAAGAACTGGGTTTTATACGTTTGGTCGGAAATTCTTTGCCGCTTTAAAACTTAAAGAACCAGGCGCCTGGCTGGCTCGGTCGGTAGAGCATGCGACTCTTGATCTGAAGGTCATGAGTTCAAGCCTCGTGTTGGGCACAGAGATTACGAACAACAACCAAAAAACCCTCAAGGAATCAGCTGGCTTAGGTTTCCAGCAGTGGTGGTTCAAGGACCCTTCAGCCCCTCTGACTGATAGAACTAAAACACTGTAAGGTGTCTTTTAAAATAAACTGATCAGTGAGCCAGGAAAAGAATGAATTTGCAGAGACCAGAACAGAAATAGCCCTGAGAAGACAGCAGGTATAAAGCTGGGGTTTGCCTCCAAGAGTTCTGTTGAATTTTGGATTCTTGCGGCTTCCACTTTGGCCACAGGAGGTGGGGGGCGGAGGCACGTGCAGGGTCTGCCGGACACGACCTCTGCGTGGCGCCCTGGCCCCAGAGCAGGGCACCCTCGCTGCAGGAGTGAACGGGAATAAACTCCCACCTGCTGGGTCAGCTTTGACAGTCTGTGTCCTAGTGAAGCCCAATCTGACTTAACACTGAAGGTAATTTTCTGTATCTGCTAATTGTGCTGTCCGTGGTCTCTGTGGGCCTGAGTCTGTAGTTTGATGTTGCTTATGGAGCTTGTTTCTTGATGTGCTGAGAGACCGGTGTGTGTGACCTCATGTTCCTCGGAAATGGAGGTGTGTATTTAAAACTCCTTCCACAGAGGGCCTTACCGTCTACTTGAGTGCATTACCAACGAATGTGACTCATGCTGCACACCCACCCAAGTGCAGGCGGGGTTCTAGACGCTCAGGGTCAAGGCTGAGACCCAGGTTTTGTTTTCTAAATTACACACACACACACACACACACACACTTTCTCCTTCCCTCCCTCTAGGGGGTCCTGGCTGTGTGAGTCCCCGGGGCCCGTGGCCTTTTAAAACCCAGCAGGGCCTTCGGGGCACACGTGGACTCTAGCTCCTTTCCTCTGCCACCAGTTCAAACATGCTGTGAAAAGACTTGATTCTTTCTAGCATCTTTATGTTCTTAGCAGGGGTTTCTCAGGCTCTGTTGTATCACTGGGAAGTAGCTGGTGGTCAAGAGTCAGTCCTTCCTGTTCACCTTGCCGGCATCTGCTCACCTTTACTACCCTCGCCGTGACTGACCTTGGGCAAAGTACCGCACGCTCAGTCTCTCAATCGTAAAAGGGAAAGGATTCCTACCTCACAGGTTTTAGGAGAATTCACAGTGTTTATTTATAAGGCGCCCGCTGCCATCCCCAGAATACCGTGAGCTCCCATGGGAACAGCTGCTGTTACCTCTTCTCACAGCCGCTGGGAAACTTTCCGCTTGCCCTTCCCAGGCTTTCTGGTCACAGAAATCCCCCCGCTGCCGCCCCCCTCCCACCCCCACCTGCGGTGGTTTCGGTGGTTCGCACGCAGGTGTCTTTGAAGGCCTCTGCCGGCTTTCGTGGTCTGATCTTCAAATCCGTTCCACGGCTCCCAAGTTCACCTTTGTTTTTCTCCAGGACGGCCTGTGGCTGTGTGAGAAGACGTGCGAGACGGGAATGTTGTCCTCACCCCAGTACTCCCCGCAGGAACTGACCCAGCTGTGGAGGCTGAAGGAAGCGTGTGGAGACCCCTGTCAGTGCGAAGCGGCCGGAGGAGGGTCGTAACTCGCGGTGTGTGAGGCTGAGGGTGTGTGCAAGCGAGAGTCTGAGGAGAGCCTACGGTTGGGCTGTCGATTCCATGTGTCTTTCGGGATTGTTCTAGGTTGGCACTTTTTACCTGTAACCAATGTGATATTTCTAGACGTGTGCACAAAATTTCCTTTTTAAAAACCGACTGCTACTGTAGCATAAGAAAAATTTTATTTCTGTATTGGAAGAACATTTGAGAAATACCAAATTGTTTTATAAAACAAAAAAGTTTCTAAAAGCTGATGTATCATTTCTAGTTTATGATTCATTACTATCACTTTTGGTTAAAATTTGGCCTAGTTCAGAAATCTTGAGTAATGACAGAGAATGTGAATTTCAACCTGGATTACAGAATAGTTCCATAAAGCATAATGAGGATAATTAAGGGCCAAAAAGAACTCACAGAATGCTGTGTGGTCACTGATACCAAAGCTTGGGGTTTCTGGAAATGTCTGAAGTGGGCAACTTGAAAAGGAACCAGTCGACTCGGTTCAGGACTTTGGTTTTAAAGTTCACTTATTAAGTGGGCTAATTCAAGTTTTCTTTTGCCATTTAGCACAAATCCTGAAGGTCGCAGTCTGGTACTATTGAAAAAAAACCTAAAATGTGGATATAAGTCAAATACCTCTCAGGGTTTTAGTGACATAGGGAAGGATACTGCTTAAACAGTTGACACTTCAAATGAGTTTTGCTTTCCTCCTGTCATTGCCCGATGGTTCCCTACTACACGTGAATTCCCATCAGAGCTGGTCTTCATCTGTAGAAGACTATATGCCCAGTGTAGGTGCAGCTGCAGGAGAAAGCATGGGATTCATTTTTGCAAGTACTCTAAAAATAGTGCAGCAGAGAAGAGAGATCATAGCATATGCGTTACACACAGAAGAGGTGCCTCCCTGAGTTCAAGGGACATTTTCCAAAATGACCTTCCAAGTCCTTTTGGTAACCTTTTAAACTAGTAGCAACAGTGGAATTCCATTAAAACTGGTCTTATGCTGGACCTTAACTGTGTTCAGATTTCATTAGACTAGCTAGGTTCTATTTAATATTTAAAGTAGCCATGAACCATAAATATGAAATAAAATCAGAAAGTCATTAGCAGTAACCAAGGCTTTGCACCTACTGTTCTATATATGCCTAGAAATGGTCTCTTCCCAATGAAAAATACCACTTTTTCTCTACTTAGGGCAAGTTGTAAAACCTCTTCTTCTGACAGAATTGTTCCAGAGAATCATTCCTTTCCAGTGAACCCCAGTCATGATAAAACAGTGGAGTCTCTGAACTTGATTAGTTGGCTGTTACCATCGCACTAACAGGTAGTCTCCGTTTTCCACAGAATAGAACTGTAATGACTGCTGGTCATTTTCTAGCTCAATCTCTCTGCCAGGCATCTAAAAACAGAACAAAGGGTTAATACATCAAAGATGTCTGTTTTTCACCGAGAATCCAGCCGAGTCACAAAGAGCCCCAGCTGAATGACGCGTCTTACGGGGGGCGGGACCTAAGCTTCACTCTGTGTTTCGCTGGGCAACTTACTTTGGGACTTTCGTAGGACAGCAGAAGTTCTGACACAGGCACTTTGAGAAGACGTGACAGCAGTCCCTTCACCTTCTGAATGGTCATGGAATCTGTCAAAAGACACACCCTCAGTTCCCTTGAATAACAGTTCCGTGTAAAACGAGCTCACGTGACAAGCCCACAGTCGCAGTGACTCAGTGTTCCATCATTAGGGAAAGGCTCACCTGCCCCGGGGCGGCGAGAGCCCGGTCCACACCACCTACTGGACATTCGGGAAGCTGTGGGAAACGGAGCCAATGTTTGACCTAAGTGCCCTTGACAATGGCTTTTCATTACCATCTCAGTGGTGTTTAATATTTCCTCCTTACTCTGAAGAAACCGGAAAACCTATTCTCTGCACAGAGGAGTAAATGTGAGTGAAATCCTGACCTTCCTAAACCTCTGTGATCACTCACTTCTGGATGGCTGAGAGAACGCTGGGGCGGGGCGCCCCGAGGACGTCTGTCCGTCCCTCTGCCTTGGTTTCCTCCCTGGGGAGTGAGGGAGGCCCAAGTGGTCTATAGGCTCCCTTCGAGCACGCCCAGTCTGTGGGGATTAGGACGTGTAAATGCGCTTGACATGCGAGGGGGATTTACTCCATGAGCAAATGCTTTGGTTTGTTCAGAAAACGCTATGAACTTCTTTCCAAAGATGGGTTGTGGTAAATACTGGATATTTTGGTGATGAGAAATAGTTTCTCTGAAGCTTTAGCTGGAGGTACAGCAATAGTGTGGTGTTCCTACAAATATCACATGTATTCGAATATTTTTCTATCAAAAATGATTTTTGTAAAAGCTGTGTGTGTTTTTATGCAACTTGTCATAATAAATGTTATCTTTATTTTAGAATAAAAACTGGCCTTATTTATGTGTTGAATATAAACACTTAATTGACACTTGTAATTTTAATGAACGTAACTTGTTCTTTTACGTGTGAATCTGTGTAGATAATCTTGTCCTTTCAAAAGCCTTAGGTGGACCGGCTTTTCCTTGTTTGGAGGGTGATCAGCGATGGGTTAACTCCTCCACAGCAACAGGGAAGACACATTCCTAACTCACATCAGAAACAGAAAGTTTGGTCACAAAACAATCCTAAGAAGAAATCTGCCTACTCGCACTGTGTCTTTAGAAAAACAGCAATTTGCGTGTAATGCTCTAAATAACAATACCATTTTTAATGTGAAAGTAACACGATTGTCTTCACATTTAGAAAATGTAGAGATGGTTAACTGTCCCTGTGCCTCCCCATGACCACTGTTAGAATTTTAACGGGTAGGGCGCCTGGGTGGCTCAGTACGTCAAGGGTCCGACCTCAGCTCAGGGCGTGATCTCATAGTGAGTTCGAGCCCCTCGTCGGGCTCTGTGCTGACAGCTCAGAGCCTGGAGCCCGCTTCGGATTCTGTGTCTCCCTCTCCCTCGACTGCTCCTCTGCTCGTGCACTCTCAAAAAATAAAATAGAACACTAAAAAAATTTGTTTTAAGTTTAACAGGTATACACTTCCAGGCGTTCCTCCGTTTCTAGAAGGATGGACAGGTTTCACCTGCAGCGGTCCATCTTTTCTCTCTTCACGCCAGTTCCTCTAGACCTGCACAGCCCTGCACAGCCCAGCACAGCCGCTGCGTGGCTAGTGAGCACCTGAAGTGCGGGGAGTACGACTCAGGAACTGAATTTTAGGATTTCAATTTAATGCATTTAAATTGTGGCTCGTGGCAGCCATCCTGGACAGTGCGGCTCTAGACCTACTTCGTTCTCTTGAAAGATCCGTGATACGGCAATGCGTGGCCCAAACTCACTCAACCACTTATTTCTCCACCGGTGAACATCTGTTTTTAATTCTACCATCACAAGAGCCACAAGGTAGAATGCTCGGTCGTACCGTATACCCATACGTATGGGCAAAAGACGATGTTGCAGTCGTTTACATTTCCTTATGTATCACGTTTTGAAGAACAGTTATGTTGGTGGTTGAATATTGGCAGCATGTGGCATAAAAATCGATAGCAAGAACTGTTGTAATCTGCTGGCTTGCTGCCAGGTTTCGAGAACACAGGACTCCCGATTCTGTACTGCTTGAAGCAGTAAGTATTACATATAATTTCTATGGATGATTCTGCTCTCTGCTGGGTCCATCTGAAGATTAATACAAATCAGTGCATGAACATGGTGGGTGTTCCGGGGGGAACCGCATCTCAGAAGAACTGGGACCCAGGTATAGAGGGTGGAAGAGGAGAGGGTGAGGCCACTCTGTCGCCATCAGCCTAGAGCCACAGTCACACGCACACCCGGCCACAGTCCTTGACGGATGGAGCTTGGTGCCCTTCCCCAAAGAAGCCCTTGGACAGAAAGCTGAACTCAGGGCTGACAACATTCTTGAGCAAATATTCCTCAGTAATAACCTCCCCAGGAGTTGATTTTATGGGTCTGGAAAGTAAAGGGAAAAGCAAACACGCATCCAAAGCCTACTACATTAACAAAAAGCTCTGGGTCTCTCACTGGTCCGTCCCCGTGAGTGTCTTTACTGACAGTACTTAAGTCTGAAAACAATAACCAAAGGGGAGCCACTACTTTGAATTGCTAGTGATCTAACAGCAGAATTACAGATCACAGGAACAGAAATTAGACTGCTAAGGAAAATGGAGTAACACTGGTATTAAATGACAGCTACCAGTCAGAAAGTTACCCCTGTGAGTACAAACCCTTCCATAAGCGATACTGTGAGCTTGTAGGATTTGATAAAAAATTAATTTAAAAATAAATGTGAATTTACTGCACTGACAGGCAAACAAAGAAAAGTCTTTTACTAGAGTCATTTATGGTGATCTACATTCCATTTCTTGGGCAAATCCTCACTGTTCTAAATTTAACCTGTTGATATTACTATTTAACTCTGAATCAAGTTTAATCTTGAGAATTCTTGAGAATTCACAGTATGCTCAAAAGATGGGCTGTACTTTTTTCTAAGTTTAAGGTCACTTAGAGGAATCTAGTTTGTTGACGCAGAAGTATTTTCGGAATAAAATGAATTCAGTTCTTCCAGCAGCACTAATGTTTGGACGGAGTTCCGAAGTAGCTTTTCCAAAAGAAAACCATTTCGGTGTTTCCGTCACAAGACCACGTCTGAGAACTTTCCACAGGGACTCCCGATCGGTAAGGAGTCGAGCGTATGAGAAGTCACAGGTGTCCAAATAACTCACGGTTCTGGTCACTAGGACACATTTCCTGTTTTACGAAGGGATGGCGAGACAGACCTCAAGCCCGGTGAAACAGTCTCTCCGGGCCAGAGCAACAATTTGAGAACTAACCCGAGGTGGATGCAGGAAAGGCCGAGCCAGTCCAGCACTAATGACTTTGGCTGAAGATGTAAATGTGCGCAGGGGCTTCTGGTTTAACAGGACTTTCCTAGATAAGCTGATACGGTTACAGGAGACTTGGGCTTCCGGGAAGGGGTTGGGGGGGTGGGGGGAGGACGAGGATGCTGGCACGATTAGTTGTATTTTAGATCATAAAAGATGAGTGAAAACCTACTCTAGAAGTTCAGACACTTTGCTTCCAGCCAACTCCTAGGCCAGCAATTCCTAAGCGCAACGAGTGGAAAAGCCTGTTTTTCTTACCTGGCAGTTGTTTTTCTGTGACTTTCTGATCAACCTGATTAGGATATTTTATCTTCAGTGCTTGAAGGAAAAAAGGAAAGAGAGTGACTGAGACCTACTGTAATAAGGATTTAAATTACACACACACGTTAACAGTAGCTGACAAATGATAATGGCTGTTCCGTACAGCTTGGCTCAAATCCTAATAAAGGGTCTTACCGATGTTGAAAATCCCTTCTGTTAACACTTCACAGAATTACTAACAACAAAAATAGCTGGACCAACGTTCTAATGCCATCCCTTCTCCCCTTAATAGTCCTTTCCTGAGAATTTGGCTGTGTGTTCCAGTGTAAGAAAAGTCACACATTTACAAATCACAAGTCCATTCACTTCTCACATACTGCCCATTTATAACACCATTAGGTGAATTGAAAGCATGAGAATTGCCAAATGTGCCAATATAAGAATTAAAATTCTTTTAAGATGTTTATTTTTGAGAGAGAGAGAGAGAGAGAGAGAGAGACCAGGCATGAGTGGGAAAGGGACAGAGAGAGGAGGAGACAGAATCCGCAGCAGGCTCCAGGTTCCGAGCTGTCAGCACAGAGCCTGACGCGGGGCTCAAACCCACGAACCGCGAGATCGTGACCTGAGCCAGATTCGGACACTCAACCGAGCCACCCAGGCGCCCCCCAATATAAGAAGTTAGATAGGCTTGAGAATTCATCATTTCTCTAAAAACTGAAGTACTCACTTAGGTACTTACTTAAGAGAAACAATCCCTACTAGCTCATCACTATCTGTTTCCGCGCCTAAGGACACGAATACAAATACGCGGCCTTTGAGTGTGAGGTTCTTACTTAGTAGCTGGTTTTTGAGCAAAAACGGCTGTCGTGTTTTGAGTTCCCCGTCTTCAGGTGCACCATATTCTGCGGAAGAAGAAATAAAAAAGGATGAGTGATAAGCCTTAAGCCACCGGAAGCAAAAATACAAACAGTAAGTGTTTGCACAGCCTTTTCCCTTCCGGGGATAAACCTCGCAGCGGCTGCCACGCTAACCTGGCAGCGGGGTCCTTTTATTCAGTTACTGGTTTGCTTGTTTATTTTTAGGAAGGGCGGACGCAACTGCTTGCAAGCCTGGGACCCTCCATCACTGATCCTCACAGACGGCGCCCCGACTCGAGCTGGCAAGAGGAGGCTGGGCTTTCAGACGCTTAGGGCACTTTTTATTCAAAGTTTCACCTTTGCTAACCGTTCCCTCGCATTCTGGGTCCTGAGAGAGAAGCCTGGTGCCATCTGGGACACAGCTCACGGGACACCTTTGAGTCTCGCCCAGAGCGCACGACACCAGGCCGGGCGCTCAGCACCTCCCCCTGCCTGGGAAGGGGATCCCATAGGAGGACATCAGAAAAGCTGGAGCCTTCCTGCTCGAACTTCTGCTGGGCCAACCAGAGACCGCGTTTCTAGAAACACCCCCAAGTATCTGTGCTTTCGTCTCGTAGCGTTCTCAGCCGTGAAATACTGGGCCGTAGGCACAGGAATGCGTTAGAATCTTCCCTTCCCGTCACCTCCCCCAAGTGCTGCAGAATTCACCTAAGGTGGCCAGGAAATTGGGCCAGCTAATAGAGTGATTTGAAAGCAATTCCCGTAGGCAGCTTTTCTTCCTCAAAGATCATGTTCCAGCCTGAAGCGCTTATGCGGTGAGCTTCTTGCATTAGGAAATATATATTAAAAAAAAAAAAAAAAGAAAATCACATAAAAGTGAAATTTGGAATAATAATGAAGTCAAAACAAAATGGAAAGCTACATCAGGGACTAAGAATCATGAAGTCATGGCTTCAGTGCCTGAGGACCCAGGCTGGTGAGGGTGAGGAAGTACCTTGTGTTCCCAGTGCCCAAACCAGTAGGGGACACGCACACGGGGAGCTCTCAGGACAGAGCGCTGAGCAAGTACCGTGCACTCGTCTGAACTTTCCCGGACGTTAGAATCAGCTGGGGAGCTTAAATGCCGATGCCCAGATTCTACCTTGACATCTGTGTGTTTTTTTTAGTTTACTTATTTTTGAGAGACCAAGAGAGTGTGAGCAGGGGAGGGGCAGAGAGAGAGAATCCCAAGCAGGCTCCGCACTGTCCGCACAAAGCCCGACATGGGGCTCCAACTCACGAACCGTGAGATCACGACCCAAGCCAAAACCAAGAGTCAGATGCTTAACTGGCTGAGCCACCCGGGCGCCCCTTAATTTTTAAAATGCCCTCAGTACGTTTCTGGGAACACACACCCCAATGTTTATAGCAGCACTATCAACAATAACCAAAGTATGGAAAGAGGCCAAATGTCCACCGGGGGATGAATGGATAAAGAAGATGTGGTATATATATACAATGGAATATTACTCGGCAATCAAAAAGAATGAAATCTTGCCATTTGCAACTATGTGGATGGAACTTAGAGGGTATTATGCTAAGTGAAATTAGTCAGAGAAAGACAAAAATCATGACTTCACTCACACGAGGACTTTAAGCAACAAAACAGATGAACATAAGGGAAAGGAAACAAAAATAATATAAAAACAGGGAGGGGGACAAAACAGAGGAGACTCATAAATATGGAGAACAAACTGAGGGTTCCTGGAGGGGGTGTGGGAGGGGTGATGGGCTAAATGGGTAAGGGGCACGAAGGCATCTACTCCTGACATCATTGTTGCACTATACGCTAATTTGGATGTAAATTAAAAAAAAAAAAAATTAAATTAAAATGCCCTCAGTACAACCCGAGTCAAGATACGCTGGAGTGCTTCCTGCCCCCCTTAAAGGAGGGAGAGTACTGCCTCCTCGAGCAGGGAGTCGGGTGAGCACGCAGACACGAGAACTTCCACGCACAGCTGCTTTCCGTCCCGAATGCCAACCTCTCTCTTCCGGGAGCGCACGCCCTTTCCCAGCTTCCTTACTTCTGCTCAGACAGCTGCCTGCTTCTCTTTCCTAAAGGCAGTGGTTTAATTCTTGCTCCCAACTCCCTGGATCGGCCCCAGGAAAGCACCCGTCAGCTATGCAGAGGAGTACGAAGAGACCCAGAGGAGAAAAACGGTGGCACCGAGGGTCCCCTTTGCTCCCCAGCTGTTCTAGCTGCAAGGCCGCTGGCAGGGAGGGGGGTGGGGGTCGCCGCGCGGGGAAGGCTCCGGGCCTCATGTACGTACTCAGGCAGAGCGACTGGTATCTGGGATGGGCTGCAAGAAATTCTTCATTTGGCCTGTTTTTGTCTGGATCCTGATGTCCGCCAGCCTTTTTCCATTCATTTCCAAATGCTTTTCGGTAATCAAGCTCAGCCCCACGCCTTTCCTCTGGTAGAATCTACATTAATGTGAATCAAAACAGGTCTGTTAAGGTGGTTTTTTTTTTTTTAATGTTTATTTTCGAGAGCTAATAAACAAGGGGGAGGGGGAGAGAGAGAGGGAGGCACAGAATCTGAAAACCGGCCCCAGGCTCCGAGCTGTCAGCAGAGCCCGACACGGGGCTCAAACTCATGAGCCAGGAGATCGTGACCTGAGCCGAAAGAAGTCGGCTCCGCTGAGCCACCAACTGAACCGCCAGGCACCCCCGTTGAAGTGTTCTTCTAGCGAGTGTTTGCATTTTGTACCCTGTCCTTCCTCCACTCTTCACACACACAGAATAATCACGTCGAGAGGGACGACGCTTCGTATGGCTTTACCTTTCCTCGCTAACACGGACAGAATTCAAGAGTTTACTGAAGAAGAAAAACCAGTTTCGGTCTTACGCTTTTCTTCATGAGAGTATTTGTCCACCTGCCGGCGTGTGGGCTGCGGCGGGTGTCCTGGGCCCCTGGGGGCGCTGACACCACAGGCGAGCGGCCCCACCTGGGCAATCGGCTGAGGAGAGGACAGGCTCTGCGGTTCTGTGTCCCGTCTGCCTCTGCCCCCCCGGGAAAAGGAGCAAGTGCCCAGAATCCCTCGCCCCTCCTCAAGGGGCAGCTAGGCAACTTCTGTCCTCACCTGAGTAACGCCGCCTCCCGAGGAGTCGGAAAGAAAGACTTCTTAGTACCGCACAAGGGTAGTATTTTACCATATGGGGGGAAAGCTACATCTGAACCCTTTACAAGATTCAGGGGCGCCCGGGTGGCTCAGTCGGTTAAGCGTCCGACTCTTGATCTTGGCTCCGGTCCTGATCCCATGGTTTGTGAGGTCGAGCCCCGTACAGGACTCTGTGCTGACAGCGTGCAGCCTCCTTGGGATCCCTCTCTCCTTCTCTCTCCCCTTCTCTCATTCACGCATTCACATGCGCTCTCTCAAACAACCAACCATAAAATACCTCATCGTGATACTAAGCGCCCACCTCACATTTGTTCAGGGTCTTCAGCTGACCGATTTTGGCGATGATGAACTGGCGTGTGGTCTGTGGTCCGCTGCCTCCTTCCGTCAGGGGGTTTCTTACGCAGGACAGAGCACGCAGACTCTGTAACTTATCCAGCTCATTGATAAATGACCACTGAAACCCAACGGAAAAAATACGTGAATATAAGCATGTTTCAGGCTACTTTCCTAGATGATTTGAACTAGCCAGAGAAAAGCCTGAATCTCCAGTTCCAATCAGAGGCACTGGATCTCATCATGCACCAAGCACCCACTAAGAAGACCGTGCACTTTTACTCTAGAACTGTGCCGTGTAAAATGACCGTCTGCTGACGGGCGAATTAAACTAATTTCTCTGTTAATATTTTTGGGTTTTCTGAGGAGTTTCACCCTGAGGAAGCGCTTCTCTTTCAATCTAAAGTATCTTTTGACTACAGCAAAATAGAAAGTTTCTGCAGAGCAAGGGAAACCATCAACAAAACTAAAAGGCAACCTACAGAATGGGAGATCATCGCAAATGACATATCCAATAAAGGCTGAGTCCAGAATATGTAAAGAACTTGTAAAACCGAACGCCCAAAAGACAAATACAGTAAAACCTTGGATTGTGAGTAACTTGTCCTGCGAATGTCCCGCAAGATGAGCAAACTTTTCTGATAAATTTAACTTGATAAACGAGCAACGTCTTGCAATACGAGTACTACGTGAGGCCGAATGTCACATGATCACAACTGAGCCAGTGGTTCTTGAAATTCGCTTTGATATACGAGTGCTTTAGAGTATAGTTTGCATCCGGAACAAATTATGCTCATAAACCAAGGTTTTACTGTGATTCGATTAAAAATGGGGAAAAGAAATGAACACATTTCTCCAAAGAACACATCCAGATGGCCAACAGATACAAGCAAAGATATTCAACGTCACTCATCATCAGGGAAATGCAAATCCAAATTACAATGAGGTATCATCTCACACCTGTCAGAATGGCTAGTATCAAAAACACAAGAAGCAACAAGTGTTGGTGAGGATGTGGAGAAAAAGGAACCCTTGTGCTTTGCTGGTGGGAATGCAAACGGGTGCAGCCACTGTGGAAAACGGTATGGAGGTTCCTCAAAAAGTTAAAAACAGAACTCCCTACAATCCAGTCATCGCATTACTGGGTCTTTACCCCCAAAAATACAAAAACACTAGCTTTGGGATACATGCACCCCTATGTTTATTGCAGCATTGTTTACAAGAGCTAAATCATGGAAGCAGCCCAAGTATCCATCGATAGGTGGCTGGATAAAGAAGACGTGGTATGTATGTGTGTGTATGTATACACACACACACACACAAATACACACACAAATACACACATACACACACACACACAAATACGCACACACACACATATATAGTAAAATATTACCCAACCCTCAAAAAGAATAAAATCTTGCCATTTCCAACAACATGGATGGAGCGAGAAAGTATTATGTTACATGAAACAAGTCAAAGACAAATAATCTATGATTTCACTCATGTGGGATTTAAGAAACAAATGAACAAAAGGAAAACACAAGAGAGCGAGACAAACTAAGAAACAGAATCTTAACTCTAGAGAACAAACTGATGGTCACCAGAGGGGAAGGGGGTGGGGGTGAAATAGGTGACGGGGATTAAGAGCACACGTATCACGATGAGCACTGGGTCCCGTGGGGAGGTGTTGAATCCCTGTATTGTACACCCGAGACTAATAGGACACTGCATGTTAACTCCACTGGAATTAAAGTTAAACACTTTAATAAAGAATAGTCTTAAAGTAAAATGTTTTTTAATAGAAGGAACCTGCAAACTCCATCATAAGAGTGGAAGTGAGGATACAATGTGCACATTGTGAAGAAGCTCTTACTTGTGAGATCTGATTGTCATTTACTACAAGGTACTGCAAGGAAGGAAACATTGATGTTTTGCACCCTGGAAAAAAGGAGAATTAAGTTACACGGCAGAAGTGAAAGAAAGAGCAGAAGTATGGGCTACCGGGCAGGGGTGGGGGGAGTAGAGTTAATCTCAAATACCAGTTCCTGCATCCGGAAAATGTATAGAAGAAATTCCGACGTCAGAAAGGATTAGTTGTTCTAATCTGAAATTTAAAATGTTAAATTTGATTACAAGGAACAATATGAAATGCTACAGGCGGTCAACCAGACTAGATTTGTAATGCTCTTCCCCTACCCTAGGTTTTTGTGCCCCATGAAATGCTTAGAAACCACAGAGTCTGGTTTAGGGCGCGCAGAGAGGACTGTTTACGCTACATTGTGAGGGCTCCCCAGTCACCTGCTCCTGGTGCCCGCGGCGGTGCCACGTGTTAACGGGTCTCCAAGAGCAAACAGACGTGATCTGACTTCCGTAAGTTTAATGAATGAAGACTTCTGACATTAGCACCAGGCCGAATTACCCTTTCCTCAATGACCTAGTACAGACACAGACTGCGCACTACGTGGTCTGCAAACACCTCCTCTACGTAAATTCAGAGAAAAGTTTCCCAAAGGGAATTCGTCTGTGAATTCCATCTGAGCAAGTACACAGAGCCTACGATCCATTCACGAAAAATCTAAGCACTGCTGTAATGGCATTTTAGGAGCAAATTACCTGGGGAGATAGGCTATGAGAAACAGCTGATTTTCATCAATTAATGGATTAGAGGAAAGGTCTAATAACTTGACTGTCTGTAGAACATCCGCCGGCCTGTGTGGAAAATCAAAGTGTGTCAACATGAATTTAACCTGACTTGTCTTCAAAGATATATGGCTTTTAAAATACCTGCATTTGGTGTAAAGGAGGTGAAGGGAGCAGGAGGCGAGGGGACAGGACTGTGAAAGGGCAACAGGAGGGAGGGACCCTTGCAGTGCTGGAAATGTCCTCTATGTGGATGGACCAACTTCAGGATCCTGGCTGTGGTATCGCACCCATGGGAGAAAGTGGGTGATGGGTACAGGGAGCTCTGGGCATTATTTCTTATAACTGCATGTGAACCTCAAATCATCCCCCAAATAAACAGTTTCACTTAAAAACACCTGCATTCACCTGTATAATAAGTCGTTCCATACAGTGAAGTCTCATTGGCTTGAATCCTTTCATTGGGAATGTATTATAAATTTGCCCACGTTTAATTTCACATAGTAATTTAATGATATCAACAAAAGAGGCAAGACAACATATTTAATTTACTCAAGGAGAATAAGCTTTTCCATAGACTCAGTACATCAATCTTACACACACAGTGCTACCTACAATGCAGGATTTGAGCCGTATAAAAGCATTTCCTCTAGAACCTCCATTTAGACACAGAAGTTAACTATATTTCTATGAAGCTACTAAACTTCCGGTCTTCAAATATGTTTAATTCAAGGCTTACACTCCGATGGGCTGTAATTTGTGAGTAATAAGCATTTTCCCATTCTTATTTGCAAATCCTTAAACAAAATAATGTTGGGGGGCGCCTGGGTGGCTTAGTTAAGTGTCTGATTCCATTTCTGCTCAGGTCATGATCTCACGGTCTGTGGGATCAAGCCCCACATCAGGCTGTATGCTGACAGTGTGGAGCCCGCTTGGGATTCTCTCTCCCTCTTTCTCTGCCCCTTCCCCCCATACTCTCTCTGTCAAAATAAATAAAATTGGTGATGGGTATAATGGAGATCACGTGTTTATTCAGGATGGCTGAATGGCGACACACGCGTGGACGTGAACCCTTGTTACCTTTCCGAAATGGAGATGTCGTTAGACTTGAGGTACAGCTCCTCCAGGACCGGCCACCCGGGGGCGCACCGCAGCACCTGGAAGGGAAACTCCGGTCAGGGCGAAGCAGCCTCTACTGGTCCTTCCTGTGTGTTTACTACCGTACCTTCCCCGTCAATTCAGTTCAGTTACCGTTCGGGAAACAAAGTGCCCTACGGACATTTCATCGCAGACTCTAATTCAGGCCAGGAGTGCCAGTGGACGGGCGGTAACACTTAAATGTTAAGGGCTGTGTTTTAATGACACGGCCGCATAGACATCGGGCACTCTAAGCTACGAGCGGGCCATCCAGGGGCGTCCTGAACTGTACAAGGCTCGTGCGAAGTAGACTTGCAGACAGGACAGTTTGCTTACCCAAGAAAGGAAGGGACTTGAGGTCCCCACCTGTCCTCGATTCTCAATGCCAACCCGGGTTTGCGAAGAGGACGCTAATCGGACGGTACTTCGCAACCAGGGTTTCTAAATTTCCCCACTTGCACTTCAGCCCCAGCATCTCGATCTCCAAGTGCCCTTCCTGTTCCGATGCTCAGTCTGAACCCCACTCACCAGGGAGGAGCCCTAGGACACAGGCGCACCAGGCAGAGGTGATTCGTCCCTAAGGGAGGTGCCTCGGTGGCATTTCATAGACGAACCACTTGGCTGGGGATATCCTTATCTGCACTTGGTTCGAAAAAGGAATACGCTGGGTGTGTGAGGTCAGTTAACCTCAAACGGAAAATAGCAGTGCCAGATATAAATCCCAAACGCTGCCGGGTGAGGGACCCCCGAGCCCACTGTCGAGCCCAGCTGTCTATGATGAACGGCGGCTTCCAAGAGCCAAACTGCAAACAAGAAAAGGATGCGAGAATCTTCCGGCAGCTCCGCCTCGGAGCACTTGCGGGAAAACCCAGCGAGCTAAAAGCCCAATCCGCAGCTAAGTTGAGGGCTTTCTAAGTTCAGCCTGTGTGAACTGCACAGCATTATGGAGCGCCACCGTCTAGAACGATGGCAGAACAAAACAGAAGGAGCCGAGAGAGAGAACACCGATCCCAAGATAGAAAATTCTACCTCACTACAACAAGTTTGTAACTCCTTTCTGTGAGGCAGTTTAAAGGATCCTATTATTTGGATAACGTGATTAAAATGAAGGCACAGGGGCGCCTGGGTGGCGCAGTCGGTTGAGCGTCCGACTTCAGCCGGGTCACGATCTCGCGGTCCGTGAGTTCGAGCCCCGCGTCAGGCTCTGGGCTGATGGCTCGGAGCCTGGAGCCTGTTTCCGATTCTGTGTCTCCCTCTCTCTCTGCCCCTCCCCCGTTCATGCTCTGTCTCTCTCTGTCCCAAAAATAAATAAAAAACGTTGAAAAAAAAAAAAAAAAATGAAGGCACAGTCGGGGCGCCTGGGTGGCGCAGTCGGTTAAGCGTCCGACTTCAGCTCAGGTCACGATCTCGCGGTCTGTGAGTTCGAGCCCCGCGTCAGGGTCTGGGCTGATGGCTCAGAGCCTGGAGCCTGCTTCCGATTCTGTGTCTCCTTCTCTCTCTGCCCCTCCCCCCTTCATGCTCTGTCTCTCTCTGTCTCAAAAATAAATAAACGTCAAAAAAAATAAATAAATAAAATAAAATAAAATGAAGGCACAGTTGTGCCTCAATTGCCTATTAAGCCAAGAATTTAAAATTTCTTATCTCTGGGTAATAAACTAAAGAAATATGATTACCTCAGCCCATGTTATTCCTGTTCGGTTAAGAACCAAAACCTTCAGTGCAGGAAATGTTCCAGCTAGAGATGGTGAACCCGAGGGAAAGCGCAGTTTATTCTCACTGTGTAGAAAAAGAAGACACAATGTGCTGAATGCTTGCTCTCCAGTAGGCCCGAGTGAAAGTCATAGAAAGCAACAATTTGGGATTTAATATGAGGCGTTTGGTTTGTTTCAACCTTAAAATGAAATTAAAGGTGCCTGGATGGCTCAGTCGGCTAAGCATCCGACCAGGTTTTGGCTCAGGTCATGATCTCACGGTTCATGGGATCGAGCCCTACATCGGGCTCTGTGCTGAGTATGGAGCCTGCTTGGGATTCTCTCTCTTTCCCTGTTTCTCTGCACCCCGCCCCCTGCTCATGCTCTCTCAAAATAAACATTTTATTAAAAAATGGAATTAATTAAAAACCAAAGGACTCCAGACTATCAGTCCTACTGATACACTATACCAGAGGCTATAATTTTGCTTCTTCGGAGTCTCTAAACCCCTCTTTTCCACTAGGATGGATCAAATAAATCACCACCTTTTCAATTTTCTCTCATGATCCTCATCTCAGGACTCCATCCTGACAGTCTTTTTTTTTATTTACTTAAAAAATTTTTTTCAATGTTTATTTTTGAGAAACGGAGACAGCACGAGCAGTGAAGGGGCAGAAAGAGAGGGAGACACAGAATCTGAAGCGGGCTCCAGGCTCTGAGCTGTCAGCACAGAGCCCGATGTGGGGCTCAAACTCATGAACTGTGAGATAATGACCTGAGCCGAAGTCAGACACTGAACCGACTGAGCCACCCTGGCTCCCCCTGACAGTCTTTTTGAAAGAAGATACCATTAAAACATATTAGCCCTTATTTCCAGAAGAGGAGACACCGTGGGTCAACTTACACCCTTTGCTCTATTTGAAGCACAATTAATTTAGGCCTGACCATCTACTATAACTGAATCTGCCTGAACCAGGCACAACCCACCTATCTATGTAAAGCTGGCTCGAGTAGGAAAGGGGATGCCTGGCTGAGGCCTTGGAAAATAAGGTTCAGAGATTGAAACTAAGCAAGAATTTGAAAAGGCCTGGAAAATTATGGCGTTAGTGAAACACGTATCTTGATGGAAAATCCTTATCAGAACTGAATGAAACAGTAGTCCGGTGAAATTATTCATTCCTAAAGCAATTAAATGCTAGAAACTTCAGAATGGAGAAGCACCTTTTTTTTTTTAAATATTTTATTAAGTAATCTCTACACCCAGCGTGGGACTCGCACGCATGACCCCAAGATCAAGAGTTGCACGCTCCAATGACTGAGTGAGCCAGGGTGCCCCCAACAAGCACTGTTCATAGCACCTCTCCAATTCTTCCGTTAAATACCAACTCCTCCAGATGGCCCATCCTTCATGGTTAGGCTCACGAAAAATATGGAGATCTTGCTCAATAGGCCAACCCCCCCCCCCAGCCAATCAAAGGAAAACACATTCCACCCCCCCACCCCCAAAAAGGGATACCTGGCTGGCTCAGTCAATAAAGCGTGTGACTCTTGATTTCAGGATCGGGAGCTGGAGCCCCACATTGGGCACAGGGACTAAAAGTAAGTAAAACACACCCCTATAGTGAGTCACCTCGTGTGACCATTTGAAAGACTACAATAACCAAGGAATATTAAATACTAAGTCAAAGAAAAAGTTAGAATAAGTAAAGTCTTAAATTCCAGTAAGCTGTCTCCCCCCTCCTTCCCACAGCGATGTCGTGAGGGAACAAGGAAAGATCAGGAGTTTTATACCAGGTGACAAATGGACGTCCAAGGGTTCATACCTGAGATTGAGAACTTCCAGGTGTTTGAGCTGATCAGCAATACTTAGGACTTCATCCCATGAGGACAGCAGGTTTCTTGACAAATCTACCCTTCTGATATCTCAAAGCACACATTAAGAAAGAGTAATATAGAAAGATTCAGACAAGACATAACAGTAGTTACCTCTTAATTCTGGAGCATGGATTTTTATTTACTTATTTATTTTTTACCTTACACTCTCTATCTTGCTTGAATTTTTTTTTCCTTTTCTTCCCTTTACTTTTCCCTTTATTTATTTATTTTTTTTATTTGAGAGAGAGAGAGAATTTTAGCAGGCTCCACGCTCAGCATGGAGCCTGACATGGGGCTCAGTGTCACAGCCCTGGGATCATGATCTGACCCAAAATCAAGAGCCAAATGCCAACCAAGTGAGCCACGCAGGTGCCCTACTTTTTACCTTTTTAAATCACATAACTCTTGCTTCAGATCCTGTGTCTCCCTCTCTCTCTGCCCCTCCCCAGCTCGTACTCTCTCTCAAAAATAAATAAACATTAAAAAAATATTTTTAAAAGGAGGCACCTGGAGAGCTCAGTCCATTAAGTGTCTGACTTCAGCTCAGGTCATGATCTCATGGTTCGTGAGTTCAAGCCCCACATCAGGCTCTATGCTGACAGCTCAGGGCCTAGAGCCTGCTTCGGATTCTGTCTCCCTCTCTCTCTGCCCCTCCCTAGCTCACACTCTGTCTCTCTCTCTCTCAAAAATAAATAAAAAAAATTTTTTTAATTAATCACCCAATTCTTTATTTAAAAATGAAAGATTATCATATACTGCAAACTTAAGACAAACATCTACAATCGAGTAAATAAGAACCAAATGTTATAACCAATGCTAAACCATCCTGAGGATGTCCAACAAAAAGAGAAAAAAGAACCGTGTTAGTGACTGATTTATTAAGCACCTAAGGTGTACCCACAGGCCTTGTCCTGGGCACTACCTACGGCTGCAGCCTCACGGCAACGCACACGCCTTCTCCTACGGTGCATCATTCTGCTCTGCAGGAACCTCCAAATCATGAGTAGCATCCCCAGGACACGCAACAGGGGTTAGCATGGACAAATGTCCTAAAGTGCTACGGAAAATTTGGGAATTCAGGGGATAAATTAGGAGGACGGAAAGAAAAAGGCACCGAGCTGAATCCTGGAGGGGAGTGCCATGCCGTCCAGAAAGACACAGCTTAGCAGAACCCCCGGGGACAGAGAAATGGGAAGAGAAGCTTGGAGCAGGACGGGGCGGCTAAAGGAGAATCTTGCATACTACTCTGCTATGGAGGGAAATTATTCAGTTCATCCATCTATCCCGCAAGTGTCGGGGCCCGGAGTATAGCAGCGAACACAACCGTCTCACTGGGGGAGACGGCGTTAAGCACGTGGCTCTGCAACATGCCAGGTACAGACACAGGCTCAGAGTAACAGAGCAAAGGACAGAGGAAAGGGGTGTGTGGGGGCTGCATATACACTGGTGGTGGAAGCCCATCTTCTCTGTGAAGGTGCCACTTAAGCGGAACAGCTCAGCAAATGAAGAAATGCCATCTTGGAAAAGAGCATCCGGGCAAAGAGAATGATACAAGCGAAGGCCCTATGGTTAAAGAATGCAGGTGACCTACGACACGGACAGCGAGCTCCAGTGTGCCTGGGCAGAGGGGGTGCGGGGTGCTGGAAATGCGGTCACATGGGCCGCAGGGGCCAGGCCACATCGCCAAGGGCCCCGCAGGCCACTACACAATCTCGGCTGGTCTCTGACTGAAACGGGAGGTAATGGGGGGTCAGGACCCTCCTGCGACCGCTGAGCTGGGTGCTTTCACACCCCACGGTCAAGCTCCAGCCACCTTTCATTTCCATGACGCTGCTGAGTAGGGGCTGTCGGGGTTCCTTAGAAACAGTGAGTCCCGTATCCTTCCCTCAAAGTGTAGGCCAGGATCATAAATATACCTGCTAGTCTGCCCAGAGCACATGGACGCCTGCCTTCTGAAATCAACTCCAAACTCTAACAGTTTCACGCACCGCCCTCACGCACGTGCACACACACGCACTGCCCCTCGTGCACGCACAGTCCAAGGAGCTCCCGGCGTTGCACGGTGCCTGCTCGCAGGGACAGACCCTGCGCCCCGTGCAGAGTCAGCTGCTTCCCAGCCCGGCAAGCTCAGGGCCCCGGCACTCCTGCAGCTTGTCGTCGGGACTCAGGGAGGGGACCTCGGAGGGGGCCACCGAAAAAGGATGACTTAATTACACACAGGCAAAACTTCCACTTCAGGCGGGAATTCAACCAGGAACCGTGAGACATTCATCACCACATCTGCAAATATCAGCTGTGACTTGATTATCTCACGAAACCTCATTGCTTCTAGTCTGGGGGACGCTTTCCCCCCAGGAGAGAGCCACGTGAAAAAGCAAGATGCTGCCTCTCTAGCACACGGCTGACAACTCTGAGCAATCCAACTGCAAACGTTCCCAAACCCACCTACTGGCCACATCTTTTCTGATACGTTGAAAGTAAGTCTTGAGCCACCCAATTCCCAATCTTCTCAAATCATTGGGGAGCCGGCCGGGCAGATCACAGAACGCTCCAGACGCTGCCGTGGCATCCCCTACCAAACTACACCCTCCGCCCCAGTTCCCTTAACCAGGGAAGAAGGGACCACGTTGGTTCAGCCCACGGGGGCAATGGGAAGGGCTGCTCACAGGCAAGGTGACCGGGTCCCGACCGACCCGCAGGCTGAGGAAGTAAGACACCCAGACATGCTGGCCGGGGAGCTCTGCTCTGATTTCGGTCACCATAAAGGACACACCATAGGTGTAGTTAGAAATAGCTGGCTAAAGGGGCACCTGGGTGGCTCAGTCGGTTGAGCATCCTTCCAACTCTTGATTTCAGCTCAGGTCATGATCCCAGGGTCTTGGGATTGAGCCCCATGTCAGCATGGAGCCCGCTTAAGATATTTCCTCCCTCCCTCCCTCCCTCTCTCTCTCCCTCTTTCTCTCAGGGAGCCCGAGTGGCTGAGTTGGTTAAGCCTGACTTCAGCTCAGGTCATGAATTTCATGGCTCCTGAGTTCGAGGCTCTGTGCTGACAGCTCAGAGCCTGGAGCTTGCCTCAGATTCTGTGTCTCTCTCTCTCTCTCAAAAATAAACATTAAAAAAAAAATGTCTTTAAATATTCTGTCTCTCTCTCTCTCTGCCCCTCTCCCCCACTAACATGCCCTTTCTAAAATAAAAATAAAAATTAAAAAAATTTTAAGTTAACTCCCATTTGCCGGTGGGAGTTGTTGTGTTTTTAAACTTATCTCCCATATTTTTAGTTGTGGGCATGAAAGCAACGTAGGGCAAACACACACACCCCACTTCTAGGAGAAGGTAGAGAGAAGAGATTACAAGCCCTGGAAAAGCCTGTTTGGAGGTATTGTGACAGATGCAAGCAGCTGCCTGAAACAGGAGAGAGGAGTCTGCTCACTCACAAGGTGGCGGTCCAGGGGCCCCGGGGCTGGTGCAGGGGCCCTGTGATGCGGTCAGGCTCCGCCTCTGCTGGCCCAGGCCGCGCTGGACGGTCATCTTCACACAAGACGGCAGCTGGGCCCTGGGCGTCCTGTCCACACTCGAGGCAGGGAGCAGGGTAAAGGCTCTGGGCAGAAGGCAGACGCCAGCCAGGTCTGGCCCCTCATAAGAAGCCCTGTCCAGAGACTTCTGCTTGACATTTCCTTGGCTGGGGCGTGCACACTGCCTCACCTGCAGGCAAGGGGGCCTGGGAAGGCGAATAACTCACCCGGGCAGCCCCTGCACCCGGTGAAACAGAGATGCCCTTAGGAAGAGAGCTGGGGACAACAGACACAGGGCAGGCGACTGGCGGGGTGTGGCACCAGGGCCAAGCCCAGCGTCCGATACTCCGTGAAAAGGATACTAGGACACGCTTTGGCAATTGCTCCTTTGTCGCCGGCACAACTCACCACGCAGTTCCTCAGAGAAATTTCCTGCAGCTTGCTCAGCTGACTGCATGAAAAAGAGTTCACACGTATGTACAAGCATGTATGTGTCCCCTGGCTCTTTAAAACCTAAAAAGCATTTCAGACATATCAAAAGTCACCAAAAATAACAAATACCGGCACCCACCACCCACTTTAAGAAATAAAGCTTTAGGGGTGTCCGGGAGGCTCCGTCGGTCGAGTGTCCAACTCTTGATTTCAGCCCAGGTCATGATCTCACAGTTCATGAGTTCGAGCCCTGCGCTGGGCTCTGTGCTGACCATGCAGAGCCTGCTTGGGATTGTCTCTCTGTGCCCCTCTCCCCCACTCTCACTTTCTCTCAAAATAAACAAACATTAAAAAAAAAAAAAAAAAAAAGAAAGAAAGCTTTAAACTACAAAGAAAAAAAGCAAGCATCACACACACTACAAATAGAAATGAAGTCCTCTGCGTTCCTCCCAGAACATTTCCCTTCCTTCTCTGCTCCCTTTGGATAACCAGTATCCTACACTTGGTGTTTATTTAAACTTGAGCATTGAATAGTTTTACCACACGTTTGCATACCCCTAATTATAGTATTTCATGTATAATGAAATTTGATATAAACGGTATCCTACCATATATGTCCCCCTCCAACCTTTTCCCCGTCAACAGTATATTGGTCAGCAGCGAGATTTAGCTATACTGACCCTTGTACTCTAGAGCCACTCATTTTTATACATGATAGACCACAAATAATTTATTTACTCCTCTGATTATTCCCAACCACGCTGTGTACCTGCTGCTCTCACACATGAAAGTCTCTCTAGGGTTACATCCTGGAGAGCGTGCGTCCCTTCAGCTTTATTACGTAATCTCTGAAGCCACTTCTTCGGTGCGGAGAATCTGCGTTTTCTACTCATTCAAAGAGCCCGTGTGTCTAGTCTCCGAAGAGTATCTAGAATGTGAAATCTGGAGACCCATCGCCGGGGTTCAAATCCCAATTCCACTACTTCCTTTGGACTTCAGGAAGTTAAAATCCCTGGGCCTCTGATTCCACAGCTTTAAAATGCTGTGGCATACACACGTGTTTACAGCATTATTACCGCAGGAGCCCAAGGGTAGAAACAACCCAGAAGCCCATCGATGGATGAACGGATAAACAAAGGGCAGTGCATCCACACGGTAGAATACTACTCAGCCTTAAAAAGGAAATTCTGACATACAATACACTGTGGGCAAACTTGAGAACATGATGCTAACTGAAAGAAGTCACTCGCCAAAAGACAATACCGTGTGATTCCACTCACGTGAGGTTCCCAGGAGTCAACTTTGCAGAGACAGAAAGCAACATGGTGGCTGCCAGAGGCTGGGGGTGGGGGAGGGAAATGAGCTGCTGTTTGATGGGGACAGAGTTTCAGTTTGGGAAGGTGAAAAGGTTCTGAAGATGGAGGGTGCTGATGGCTGCACAACAATGTGAATGTAGTTAGCACCACCAAACTATACTTAAAAATGGTTAAGATAGGGGGGGCGCCTGGGTGGCTCAGTCGGCTGAGCGTCTGACTTCAGCTCAGGTCATGATCTTGCAGTTTGTGAGTTCGAGCCCCGCGTCGGGCTCTGGGCTGAAAGCTCGGAGCCTGGAGCCTGCTTCAGATTCTGTGTCTGGCTCTCTCTCTGTCCCTCCCCACCTGCTCATGCTCTGTCTCTGTCTCAAAAATGAATAAAACATTAAAAAAATAATTTAAAAAAATGGTTAAGATGGTATATTTTGTGTTGTTTTTTTTTTTAAATAATCTTAAATGCTATAATTAGTGAGTTAGCATTTGTGAAACCTTAGAATACTGCCTGATACACAGTAAATTATTTTGTAAGTATTTATAAAAATAGGGGTGCCTGGGTGGCTCACAGTCAGTTGAGCATCCGACTTCGGCTCAGGTTGTGATCTTGCGATTCATGAATTCGAGCCCCACGTCAGGCTCTGTGCTGACAGCTCGGAGCCTGGAGCCCGCTTTGGATTCTGTGGGTCTCTCTCTCTGCCCCTCCCCGGCTCATGCTCTGTCTCCCTCGCTCTCAAAAATAAACGAATATTTTTTTAAATGTTTCTAATAAATAAACAAGTAAATAAATGATAAACTGACAACCTTTGAGGGAAACACTCAGATGAAGACACAAGGCACTTACTATTACAATCATCAGAATCTGGGGGAAAGGCAGCAGCAAAGGTCTAACACAGAACCTTCTAAACCTGCTCAGTTCACAGCGCTCTTGGTGTTTTAGTAATTTTTTCAGTGTGTCCCTGAGACAAAACACCTCAGTTTCCATTTAGTAAGTAGTTAGGGCCAAACAACTTAACTATTTACGTCCTGTGAACTTAGTGTCAGCTGGGCCCCGCACAACTTCCCAAACCCTGGAATCAGACTGGACATCACTATCTCCATTTCTTGTTTCCATGATGATTTTCAGGAGATGCTTGCTTTTTATCACAGCCATCACCAAAAACCCAGCTTTGCAGGGATAGGACACCCACAAAAGGAACCGCAGGAATATCATGAAACTGAACAACCTCAAGCTAATAGCTTGCTCTGTGTCCAACAGAGGTCACCATTCCCCTCTAAAGTTAAAAATACCCTGCTGTGCCAGTGAGTTCACTGCAGTGCCCAGGGGACCTCACTCCAAAGCCAAAGCCATGTCCAAGAGAAATCCCACATACTGGTTTTTCTTTTTTTAATCCAATTTTTATAAGTCTTAGTGGTACAAACTCAGAGCTGGTCAGCTGGATATTATTAAGGAGGTAATATGATGGCTTAAAGTAGAGGTTTCTTTCCATCCTTAACACAGATGACTGAATTTCACTGCACAATCTCACTTGTTATCCCCAGCAGCTCTAACAGCTTAGGTAATGTTTTGCAAACGAAGAAACTGAGGCTTAGAATGAGGCATACTAGCTCTAACAGCTAGAAAGTGTCAGGGTTAGAAGTTGGCTTAGCTGACATCTGAACCCAGCTTGACTCCATCATTGGTCATTTCCAAGAAAGTCACTGGCAATTACTGAACACAATGATGCTCAAATAGTAGGGTCATTCCCCCCCACCCAAATTCTTGAGTTATACAGTTGTTCATAAGCCAGGGGAGAAAAATCGGTTTGCAATTTGTCAATATTCACAGAGTCGTGGTATTCTCTGAAAGAGATTAACCAGTAAGAAAAAACTGTGCTTCTTTCGGGGTAAAAGATCCCACGATATGTGCATTTTTTTCATTACTTGCATTTTAAATGGAAAAAAATAAAGCCAAGAAGTCCAACCCTATGAAGCACATAGTTCTTCAAATCTAAGTAAACCAGTAGGATAAAAAGCAAAAAATACTCATGACAGTTATCTCTCGGTGGTGGCATTAAGTCATAACCTCCTTTTGTTCAATTTATAGTTCCTAAATTTTCACCAATGAGTGTAAACTGCTTTGTGATTTACTGTCAAGTTGTTGCGTTTTTAAAAATCTCAATTTATGGGGCGCCTGGGTGGCTCAGTCGGTTAAGCATCCGACTTCAGCTCAGGTCACGATCTCACGGTCCGTGAGTTCGAGCCCCGCGTCGGGCTCTGGGCTGATGGCTCGGAGCCTGGAGCCTGCTTCTGATTCTGTGTCTCCCTCTCTCTCTGCCCCTTCCCCGTTCATGCTCTGTCTCTCTCTGTCTCAAAAATAAATAAACCTTAAAAAAAAAATTTTTTTTTTTTAAATCTCAATTTATTCCAAGTTTTTTTTCCTCCTTCACAATTTTTTTATTGAAAAAAATTACATATAGGAAAGTATGTGCGTTAGCCTACGTATATATAACTACACATCTCAGTGATTTTAAGTGAGTTTGCACAGGTGACCACCACCCAGATCAAGAAATAGTACAGGGTCGCCTGGCTGGCTCAGTCCGTAGAGGACGTGACTCTAGATATCAGAGTCGTGAGTTCAAGCTCCGCGTTGGGTGTGGAGCCTACTAAAAAATAAAAAAAAATAAAGTGAAATGATTAAAAAAAAAACAAAAAAAAAACAAAAAAAAAACCTAGTACATTCCCAGGACTCGGGAAGGCCTCTTTGTGCCCCTGACAGCTGCTTCTCCCTCCCCTTAAAACTGTCTATTCTGACTTCTAACACTATAGATCAGTTATGCCTGCTTTTGACCTTCGTATACACGGCATCACACCACGTGTACTTCCTGGTGTCTGACTCCTGGTCGCTATGTTTCTGAGATTTCACCCACACTCTTGCACAGAGCTGTTGTTCGCATGTTCACTGCTGACAGTACGCCACCGAATGAATGCAACACTATTCATCCGTTCTAGGTTTACAGATATTTGGATTGTTCCCGTGAATTTTCCCTTGTTGTTGTTTATGGGGGTCATCTATGCTACAAAGCAGAGGTATCAAAGAAATGAATTTATTCTTCAACACTGTCACCATGTGCACTTTATATTTTGTATTATGTTAAATATTAACAACAATAACAACAGATAAATAAGATAGCAAATAAACGTACTTAGAACAAAACCACAGTTTAATTCTTTCACTTGAGAAAGTAAAAGATTGCAGCCCTAATAAGCCACGCGGCTACAAACCTCCTCTCCACAGCGGCCACCAGGGGTCGCTACGAAGTCACCTCATCCAGGTCAGGGTCAAACACCACAGCACTGACCATCACTTGACCTGCATGTCCTGGGAGGTTCTTGTGCACTTGTGTCTTTGTGGGAACACGAGCTTCTACTCACTCTGATTCAGATAGCGCGTTGGAGCAGAAAGCCCCTCTGCATAGAACCACAGTGTCCAGAGAGTTTCAGACAACAGAATGTTTGCATGCACAGTTCTACAATGGATTCTTTAGTGCCCCTCAGACTGCTACATAATAATCTGAGGTCCTTCTAAAAGCAAAAGCCCATGGTATTCTGATTCAGGTTTGGAATGGGACCCAAGATTCTGCAGTTTCACAAGCAGCCCATGTGACAAGGGTGTGCAGCCAGAGATGGAAGCTAACTCAGTTCTAGATGGCACCAGCATGCCACAAGGCAGGTGAGGCCTCTGCTCCCATTTCTGACTTATCTCCGGTTAGAAATGTCACCATGAAATAAAAAAGAACCAAAATGTCAGTCTTAGTTACTTATCATACAAGGCAGTCGGCATAAATATGAATAATGGGCAACCCAATGTTTCAATTCCATCTGGCAAAGCCCAACAACCCTATACCAAATTAAGAATTTTAGTTTCCCTGAAGACTTCAATCCTCAGATTCGTCTGATTTCAATTTGTGTTTGTGCAGGAAGGCCAGACCAGTTTGGGAGCAAAGTGTTGAGTATCAAAACACAGTCAGTCGGGTGAACTTCGTTCAATCCTGACCGGTGATGAAATGGTCAAAGTCAGTTCTGCCCTTATCAACTCTACATACCTTTGCTGTTTTACGACAGAGTCAAAACCAATAGTTTCCACAGGTTTATTTCCAATTGTAACAGGTTGCTCTTTTCCATCTTCCTCCGGTCCATCTTCTAACACGTAGCGATTATTCACTGCAGTGAGAAAGTCCACTCCAAAATTTACTTTGTTTGGACGAACAAAGGATCCTCCTGTTGGGTGCCTGGGGAAAAAGGAGAAATGGAACAGATGAAATATCATCAATGTGGACATTTAAACACAAGGACACATTTGAAAATCCTCTGTAAATTCAGTCTGCCAAGAATGTAAAATGTCTGCATTTACAAATTTGTTCACAAATATTTAGTAGCAAATAAAAGCAATCACACATTTTTTAAAGATTATCTTTTTCAGTAATCTCTACACCCAGTGTGGGTCTTGAACCTACAACCCTGAAATCAAGAGGTGCATGCTCTACCAACTGAGCCAGCCACACGCCCCAACGATTACATAATTTACAAAAAGAAGAGAAAGAAAATTTCATCCACCAGAATGGTCATAAATGCAACGTTCTGAAGGCCAGCAAATTTTTCTCTATGCCGAAAAATCAAAATCAGCATAAAAGGAAAATAATATACAAATGTATAATTGATACGATTCCTCAAAAAGGGTTGTGAGCTTATACAAGCGTATCAAGTCCCAACAGGTCAACAAACAAGAAATAAGGAACAGACAATTCGCACAAGAGGAAACGGAAGTATTAAATCCATAGGGGGAAGTTTCACCTTGCTAAGTAAGAAATGCAAATTCAAATAATTAAATTATTCTCAACAAAACTGGCAAAAAATAAAAATCCTAACACCTCAAGGACCTCAAGACTGGATTTTTCATTGTATAATCCTACTCTAGGGAATTTGTCAGCAGACAATCATTTAAAAATAAAAACAGGGGTGCCTGGGTGGCTCAGTCAGTTGGGCGTCCGACTTCAGCTCGGGTCACCATCTCACGGTCCGTGAGTTCGAGCCCCGTGTCGGGCTCTGGGCTGATGGCTCAGAGCCTGGAGCCTGCTTCCGATTCTGTGTCTCCCTCTCTCTCTGCCCCTCCCCTGTTCATGCTCTGTCTCTGTCTCAAAAATAAATAAAAATGTTAAAAAAAAAATTTTTTTTTAATAAATAAAAATAAAAACAAAATTGCATTTACAAAGCTTCTGTATAATAGCATTTATTTGTGACTGAGGAACTCTGGACCCCATAAAAAAACCCAGCTGAATAAGAACTATTAATTCAACCAGACAGATGCAGTCATTAAAAATTCTAGCTGTAACACTTAATGAAGTTACAAAATAATGTTGAGATTTTTAAAAATCGAACCAAATTGTACATGACACACGTATAGAGGAATCATATCCAGACAGAAAAGGACTGAATAAGGACACAAAGAAATGAAAACATTTAAAAAACAACTTGAACTAAATATATTTTAAAAAGCTTAAATATGGGGCTTAAACAGAGAATGTGGGAAGAATTCTACAGAAATATAGGATATTTGACCACAATTTCAGCTATTAGAGCAATTCTTAGTAATAACCTCTAGCAGGATTTAATGGAAAGACTAATTATATTACTGTGTGCAATGGCCACTCTGTCAGGCTTTCAAGAGAGTCAAAGTGGATCTTTGGACCCCTTAAATGTCACCATCCACTATTACATCATGGCAACAAGACCTTATTTTTAGAATAATCTAAGTATGCGCTATAAAACAGCCATACATGTTAATATTAATCACTTAAAAGAGTAAATGATGAAATACATGAATGGCCAAAAATTACAAATACTATTTCGGCTCGTTACCTTTAACTCTTAAAGAAATTGAACCTTCCTAGAACTCACCAGAATTTAAAAGGATGAAAACTTATACTGATAAATTTTGACCATATCAACATACACTTTTTTTTTTTAAGTGGGGCCACAGAGAGCACCACAATGTGAAAGGGACTTGTGATCCCCAGAAGTCAGAAGTAATGTCTCAGGGAAGCAGAAATAGCACAGAGGTCACTAGAGCCCCCCCCCCCCCCCCCCCCAAGAGTGTGGTGTCCTGGAAGGCAGTGACGAAAGGGGACGTAAAGGGGACGTGTCCAGTGCTATGGAAGGATGTGAGGGGATGGCTGAGGCTGGCCACCAAACCTAGCAACTAGAAGGCGACCCTGGTAGGAGCACTGGGGCGGCAGCCTGGCAGGTGAGCTCCAGAAAGGGAGAGGACACTGGGCCCAATGGCTACTCTCGCCCAGAAGGGCTTTACCGCAAAGGGGAGAAGGGCACAGGGCAATGGCTGAACAGAGGGGATTAAAAGAGGGAATGTCTTAACGATGGGAGGGTAGATCTGGTCTGTATGCTGTTGAAAATAATCCAATGGACAGGGGAGAATGGAAGACGCAGGAAATTAAATTTTCTGTCGCAGCAAAATCAAGTTCTGGGTCTCTACAGTATGTTGTGATATCAGAGGATCACTGACTAGTGGAAGCTTCCTAGAAAATATTACATTTTACCCTAGGATAGGTTCATGCTGTAAAAAAAAAATGCAGTTCTGTTTTAAGAAGTGCAGTTACATTACTCAGCTAGAGAGCTCAAATACAGCTAGCATCACTTCTTAAAGAGTTCAAAGAGATATTCTTTAGAGATTATCTAGGCTAGGACTCCTCAAACATAACCTAAAAAGCAGGGGGCCTGGGTGGCTCAGTTAGGTAAGTGTCCGACTCCTGGTTTCAGCTCAGGTCATGATCTCATGATTGGTCAGATTGAGCCCCACATTGGGCTCGGTGCCACTCTCCCTCTCTCTCTCTCTCTCAAAATAAATAAACTTAAAAGACAACAACACCTAAATATCAGAAAATCACTGAAAAATCTTACTGGATTCCACCCCGGGGATACTCATTCAGTGGGGCTGGGCTGGAGCCCAGGAATTTGCCTATTTAAAACAATACTGAGGGCTCTTGGGTGGCTTAGTAAGTTAAACGTCTGACTTCGATTCAGGCCATGATCGCACAGTTCATGGGTTCAAGCCCCACACTGGGCTCTCTACTGTCGGCATAGAGTCTGCTTCAGATCCTCTGTCCCCCACTCTCTCCCTCTGCCCCTCTCCTGCTGGTTCTCTCTTTCTCTCTCTCAAAATACATACTTCAGTCACTGTTAGAGAGATCATGGCTATGACCCAAAATCTTGGATTTCTGACTACTGGTGCACTGCTATCCTCTCCCACGTCTCTGTCTGGGCTTATAGATACAAATTAATGGCTTCTTTTGGTAAATTGAACACATTCCTTAAATTCCTAATTAACCTATACATTCCTCAGATGGGAGGCAGGATCAGGATAGACTGGGAACAGCTCTGGAGTCAGGCAGAGCTGGGATCCCCCAGGGCTCCATTACTCACTGGCTATATGACCTCAGACAACTGAATTTACATTCTCAGCCAGCTGCCTCAACTATAAACCCCTATCATCAAATGAGGTTATTTATAAGGATCAGATACACCATCACTACATTGCCCAGCACAAGCCATCTGTCCTTTCCATACAGTACTGTATCTCATGTGCCATTAAACATAAACCCACATGTTCTCAAACACTGGGATATCCCAGAAGCCATACTCTCTAAACTCAAGTGGCTGCCAAACTTGTTCAGATGGGCTCCTGCGATGTAGAACATCAATGATGACATAATTTCGTGATACAAACTATGTAGTTTTGCTAAGAAAAAAAAAATGCAGTTACTAATACATGCAAGATAAAGTTCACACACGACATCGGGCACAAAGCTGCTATCTACTGCTACATAAAAACTGCCCCCAAAGCATAGGGGCTGAAAACAATGATTTACAGGGCGCCTGGGTGGCTCAGTCCGTTAAGTGTCCAGCTCTCTGGCTCAGGTCACAACCTTACAGTTTGTAAGTTCAAGCCCCACATGGGGCTTTCTGCTGTCAGCGCAGAGCCTACTTGGGATCCTCTGTCTCTCTTTTCTACCCCTCTCCCGTTCGTGCTCTCTCTCTCAAAATAACATGAAAAACAAATAAAAGCAATAGCCATTATCACGGCCTGTGAAGGAATGGAACTCTCTATTCGGGGCTCTGTCAAGTGCTTTGTATGTGTTGTTTAGTTTAAAAAAAACACACACAAATTAAGAAACTGGAAGCAGCAAAACAAAAGGTTATTATAAAGGAAGATTAAAGGTTATTACAAAAAAAAAAAAAAAAAAACAAGCAAAACCCTCCAGAAATATGGTATCATTAATTTGTGAATTTCTCATCTGTAAAACATTTAACTTGTGCATAAAAGTTTCGACACCAATGCTTTGAATGTTCCGAAAGAGCAGCATGTATTGAGTAAGTAATATTACACAACTCAATACTTTGACAGTCTAGTAGGTGCTAAGAATGAGGCAAGGTGCTTTCATAATACAGGTACCTTCATTTGAATAGGCTCATCTAGAACTCTTAGGTTTACTGGCAAGATGTGCTTCCAAGAAACAGAAATGCGCCCTCAACAAGGAACACTCCATGCCTCCGAGTAAGAGGAAATGGCGACATGCACCAGGCTGGATTTCAAAACCATGCAGCTTACTATTGTCTGCTAGGTGCTTCTCCTTCTCCTTTTTTGAACCAGAATATCGACTGCAGTTACTCTGACCCTCTCATCACTGCATGCTGGGTCTGAGGAAGGCCGATAACTTTTTACTTCCCAGACCTCTGGATCCAGGAGCTCCTGATGGGCACCTACACCAGAAAATGCATCCAAGGAGCCTCACTGGCACCTGGAAGTAGTTTGGCAACACCTTAGATTTCGAGCCAGGGCCAAAAGGGGTGAGACTCTTGGGGGTGAGAGGAGCGAACGTGACATGGGGAAGACAGGTGAGTAATGGTGACAGCTGGTGAACTGTGGTAAGTTACTTCCACAGATGACTCCAAGCCCACATGCCCTTTGGCAATGGGATTTTGCCACTTGTCCCATCACCAAAAACCTATTCCCCGTCCTCTTGAATCTAGACTCACCCAGTGACTTGCTTTTACCAAAAAGGAGTGAAGCCTGAGCCTTAAGAGGCCTCGCAGCCTCCATTTTCACCATCTTGGAAAACAGACACCGTAAAGAACCTCATGCTAGACTATGGTGAAGGGCCGTGGGAAGAAAGAGAGAAACTGACCCATCCAGAGGAGTTCAAGCCCCACGCTGGGTGTAGAGATTATTTAAATAAATAATATACTCTTATGCCTCCTGAAAGGATGTGTATCACAAAA
Organism: Panthera leo; assembly: GCF_018350215.1. Classification (NCBI taxonomy): domain Eukaryota; kingdom Metazoa; phylum Chordata; class Mammalia; order Carnivora; family Felidae; genus Panthera; species Panthera leo. Next base: position 13,110,132 of record NC_056689.1, read on the forward strand.
AGAACCTTGGGTCTAATGTGTATTCGACAAAGAAGGAGAATCTTTGTGGAATCTTGCAGGACAACCAATAGATTGGTAAAAAAGAATGGTACTTTTGTCCTACCACAGGCATCAAACAGGATCCTACGTGTAAATGCTTATGAAGATAAAGTAGCACAACAGAAGCAGTATTATCGAAAATAAAACATTTATGGAACTGTATAACATTTTCAATAAAATATTATGGTTGAAACAAATGCTTCAATAAAATATTATGGTGCTTTTTCTGAAGTAAATTGCAAAGATCGCTTTTGGATTATCTCCTTGCGTTTTCTGTCAGGGCAGCACACAAAGAGATCTTGTGTTTACTGCCAAATAAATGCTACTAATGGTAAACATCTCATGCGCACAAAGCTGAACAAAGCCCCGTAGTCAGGTGTTGAAATAACTCCAGACAGTTTAGGATAATAGTTTATATATCTCAATCTATCTAAATGTGTACAAACAAGTAGGTTTTGCATTTAAGCGACAGTTACGAGAATCTCACATTTTTAAAACAGGTTTTAATTTACAAACTAGTGAAATCTGACATTCTAATGAAATGCAAGTATGAAATTTATCAAATAGTACTGGTTTGCCTTAAAGGAGTAACATGGGGGGGGGGGCGTGGAAATGGAGGAAGATTTGTCTTTTTTCTGTTTTTTGGAAGATCTATTTTTCAAACATTATGTGATTTAAATGAAAAAATAATCCTAGTGGCAGTAATCAAATGAGAAAAAAAATAATAAAAGGCACCCAAATTGGTAAGACAGAAATACAACTGTCACTATTTGCAGATGACATGATACTATATATAGAAAACCCTAGAGACTCCACCAAAAAAACTATTAGAATAAATCAATTCAGTAAAGCTGTAGGATACAAAATTAATACACAGAAATCTATTATGTTTCTATACACTAATAATGAAGTAGCAGAAAGAGAAATCAAAAAAATGATCCCATTTACAATTGCAGACGCAATTACCTAGGAACAAATGTAACCAAGGAGTGAAAGACTTTTACTCTGAAAACTGTAAGACACTGATGAAAGAAATTTAAGAGAACACAAACAAATGGCAAGATATCCCACGCTCATGAATTGGAATAATAATGTTGAGATGTCCATACTACCCAAAGCAATTGACAGATTCAATGCAATCCCTATCAAAGGACTGTCAGCAGCACTACACAGAACTAGAACAAACAATCCTAAAATTTGTATGGAAGCACAGAAGACCCAGAATAGCCAAAAGCAATTCTGAGAAAGAAGAACAAAGTGGATGTATCACAATCCCAAATTTCAAGCTACACTATAAAGCTGAAGTAATCAAAAACAATAAGGTATTGGCACAGAACACATAAATCAGTGGAAGAGAATAGGGAGCCCGGGGAGGGGGGGGGCAGGAGGGGGACCTCTATGACATAGGAGGCAAGAATACAATGGGGAAAGAGCAGTCTTACAATAAATGATGTTGAGAAAACTGAACAGCTACATCCAAGAGTGAAACAGGACCACTTTCTTACACAGTGTGCAAAAATAAATTCAAAATGGATTAAAGACCTAAATGTAAGGCCTGAAACCATTAAACTCCTAAAAGGAACATAGGCAGTAATCTCTTTAACAAGATTTTTCTGGATATGTCTCCTCAGATAAGGGAAACAAAAGCAAAAATGAACCATTGGGACAACACCAAACTAAGAAGCGTTTGCGCAGGAAGGAACCCATCAACAAAACAAAAAGGCAGGGCACCTGGATGGCTCAGTTGGTGAAGCATGCAATTCTTGATCTCACAATTGTGAGTTCAAGCCCCACAGTGGGTGCAGAGATTACTTGAAAACAAAGTCTTAAAAACAAAAAGAAAGGAGAAGGCAACCCACTGAATGGGAGAAGATATTTGCAAATGACCTATTCATTAAGGAGTTAATATCCAAAATACATAAAAAACATACAAGTCAACATTAAGAAAAAACAAATAATCAACTAAAAGATGGGTAGAGGACTTGAATAGACATTTTTCCAAAGAAGACACACAAAGGCCAACAGACACATATGAAGACACTCAGCATCACTAACCCTCAGGCAATGCAAACCAAAACCATAAGGAGACACCAGTCAGAACAGCTACCACCAAAAAGGCACTAAGTAGGTGTAGGTAAGGATGTGGGGAAAAGGGAACCCCTGTGCACTATTGATGTGAATGTAAATTCATGTAGCCACTAAGGAAAACAGTATGGCGGTTCCTCAAAAAACTAAAAATTGAAATACCAGGGGTTGCTGGGTGGCTCTGTTAAGCATCTGACTCTTGATCTCAGCTTGGGTTTTAATCTCAAAGTCGTGAGCTGAAGCCCTATGTTGGGCTTTTAAGTTGGCATGAAGCCTACTTAAAAAAAAAAAAAAAAGAAAGAAAGAAAGAAACAAAAGGAAATACCATACAATCCAGCAATTCCACTGCTGAGTAATTACCCAAAGAAAACAAAAAACACTAGTTCAAACACACATATGCATCCCTATGTTTATTGCAGCATTATTTAAAATAGCGAAGATACAGATGCAACCTAAGTGTCCATCCATAGATGAATCCAAAAGATAGATGTGGTGTAGACAGACATACAAATACACAATGGGATATTTACTCGGCCATAAAAAGACTGCAATCTTGCCATTCACGACAACACAAATAACACTACGTGTTCACGACAACACCCTAAAGGGGATTGTGCTAAGTGAAATATGTCAGACAGAGGAAGACAAACACCATATGATTCCACTTATATGTGGAATCTAAAAAACAAATGAACAAACAAAATAAGAACAGACTCCTAAGCACAGGGAACTGGTGGTTACCAGAGTGGGGAGGAAGGTAGGGATAAGCGTAACAGGAGAAGGGGATGAAGAGGTACAAACTTCCAGTTAAAAACAGGTCATGGGGGTGACAAGTACAGTATAAGGAATATAGTCAATACTACTGTAGCAATAATACATGCTACATACATGTGTCTGTATGGTGACAGTGACTGCGTTTATTGTGGCGAGCGCTTGACGATTGACAGCATCGTCAAACACAATGTTGTACACCCAAAACCAACAAAACACTACATGTCAGCTATACATCAACAACAAAATACATGAAAAAGCACAAGCACGCAAGTTTAAAAACTAGCACAGTTATAATAAATGATAAAACAACAATGTAAAACAAATACCATGGTTTTCCTTTTTGTTCTTAAAAAATCTACACTTTTTAAACAGTGGTAATGAATCATTCAAGAAGAAATCTTTATTACTCTTTAGTTCGGCTGCAGGCAGATGAAAGGAGTTGGAATGGTATGTATTAGGTAGTTGCAAAGTAGATGCTGTGCCCTTTACAGATCAAAGGATAACATCAAAGATCAGTCTCCTCTGGCACATTCCTGGAGGGTTTCTCAGAAAACAAAACGGCCCCACAAATAATGAAAAATGCCAGTTGAATGAGTGCCCACCAGTAACAATAAATCTCCAAAAATAAACTAATAATTTACATAGACTCCATAGAGATTCTAGATTAATATGGAGATGTTGCAACCCAACACCAAAATTCTGAACCCTGTCCAAAGAGAAAACATATGGGGAAGGAGCAGAAGGAGGAGGGTCCAAACGTTTTACTCATTAGCATTCAGCGTGTTCCAGTTCCTTCCTCTTCCTGCCCACCAAGTACAGATGATGCTAACAAAAGGACATCCTGATCATGGCCCTGGTAGAAGTGGAGACTCCCACAAACCCCTGTAATCGAGGCTCAACCTGTACCATTATCCCCAACGGGTAAATTCAGAGTGCCAGTTAAATTTGAATTTCACCATGCATTTTGTATATTTATTACCTGCATCTGGCAATCTTCAAAGGTAAAGGGTCCCCAAAAGATTACAAAATTCTCCATAGGAAGCATTTTCTCACTGGGGATTTAGATGCTGCATCCTGGGAAAGGCTGGGTCCCTGGGGAGACTCCAAAAAATGTTGTTGATCTTCATAACCTATTTGCTGCAGGCATGTTTAGAGCCTTTCAGGCAAGCTCACAGAACTAACTGTTCAATTTCACTCGACTATGTATATTGCTGTATGTGAGAAGTGACCTGGCGAACTCATGTTCCCAATGGAAAAAACACTCGGTTAGCTAAGCATCTTTTTGTAGACTGCTCCTGAGTGATGCAATTTTTATTTTGCCCTGATTTATGGGAGTCTTCCAAGTATGAAATGCCTCTCTTCTTCATCTTTTGCAAGCCATCAGTACATTTAGTGACTTTTTAAAAAAATTCTTGCAACACTTTATACCACACCAGGGAAAGTAGTTTAGGCTGATTCGTTAATGCCATCGCAAGAACCTCAAAATGCTTTACAACAATCTTTACGACAATCTTTATGGCATACACAGGCTGAGTTCATCAAGATTGTATTTTGTAAGTTATCCAGGATTGTGCACAAAGTCTAAACAGTGTGTTTCCTCTGATGTCAGGTATTAGATTCCATTCACTGGTGCCAAAGAAAAGTCACTTTTTTTTTTTTTTTTAAGATTTTATTTTTGAGTAATCTCTACACCCAAAGTGGGGCTCAAACTTACAACCCGAGATCAAGAGTCGCATGCTCCACCAACTGAACCAGCCAGGTGCCACAAAAAGTCACACTTCAAGATTTCTTGCTCACCAGAAAAATTAGGTAACTGCTTGGAAAGAGGGCATTTTAAATAAAACCTGAGCAGTGGAAGGCTGTCCCACACAGTTCTGTTTACAGTATACTCTCTAGGTTGAAAGAAAAAACTGGAAATCACTCTATCTAAGGGACAAGGTGCTGAGAACATCAAGGTTCATCACCTTAATTGAATGCCTCTACTCCCCAAGAAACAAGAGATGGAGAACAGCACCCAGGAAAGCGCTGCTGACCGGTTCATAGCACAAATTCTAGGAGAAACTGTAAACTAATATTAACTGGTAGTGTCCCAAATATTTATTATGGGTAATAGCGCAGGAGATCACCCTATTTACTGCAGGTTATATCAGAGATCAGGCTGCAACTACAGAGTGACACGAAATGATCAAAACCCAGGTTTAGAGGGGGCCTTAGGAGGCGATCTGGTCCACTCCCTAATCCTCTTCTGACACACTCACACCAACTACTGGGGGTGGGGAAAAAACCCCACAGAACGATCTTATTTTTAGAGGCCTCCAATGAAGAGAAATCCACAGCCAGGATTTCATCAGCTCAACTAAAATGCTATCTTCATAACCCATTGCCATATTTGGTCATCAGTGAAAAATATTAATGACACCTGTCATAACAATCTCAAAGAGTCAGAGTAAGGATCAAATGTGATAAAATATGGCGACACTATAAACTAACTGTACAAATGTTTATTCCCTGGGTTAAAGTGAAACCCATATTCTTCCGTCAGGTGATTATTAAAGGAGAGATTAGACCCTGGCAAATGTTATTCCACTTTACGCTGGAGTCTCATGAGATTAAGGTGAGGCGAGCTGGTCGTGGGAAAATCTACTGAGAACGACGTGTGCCATGAGTCAGGCCTTGAGAACGACACGGTCTCTTCTAAAAATCAGTCGTCGAGGGGCAGGACCTTACTCTGAACAGCAGAGCGTCAGTCATCCTACCAACCTGATGCTGGGGACGCGCACCAGAACTCACCAAAATCCACTTCATACATCCTGACATCTTGCTTAAAATGCAAAGTTTTAGAAGATTTGAATTTCACCATGCATTTTGTATACTTACTACCCGCATCTGGCAATCTTACTCAAAGGTAAAGAGTTCTCAAGAGATTACAAAATTCTCCATAGGAAGCATTTTTCTCATTGGGGATTTAGATGCTGCATCCTGGGAAAGGCTGGGTCCCTGGGGAGACTCCAAAAAATGTTGTTGATCCTCATAACCTATTTGCTGCAGGCATGTTTAGAGCCTTTCAGACAAGTTCGCAGAACTAACTGTTCAATTTCACTCGACTATGTATATTGCTATATGTGCCAGAGCACCTCTCTCCATTGTTATATATGCAACACTAGCAGTCCCCTGATATTAACCCAGGCTTCTGAAGAGAGAAGGATCCGAGTTCTGCTCGAATAGGATGGCCTGGGACTCATTTTTCTTGTCGAAAACAGGTACACTACCATTTTGCCATTTACCGTAATATTTCACACGCTTATCATGAGAAAATTTGTGATCTGACAACTTAAAATTGCTTCAGCTTCATGAAAATAACGTCTAAACATAAAGAAACATGTTTACTGTGGTAAAATACTTGTCATTTGACTTTCCAAGTAGAATTTGCAATATAAAAAAAGACTGCAACGAATTTGACAGGGAAGAAGCACATATGACATATTAGGACGAGATCTGAATTAGCTCAATAACAAATAACATGTAACATAATCTGTTTTGTCTGATGCAGAGATTCTAAGATATTGGTATAAGCTTTATTAGTCATGTTCTAATTATACCAATATAAACATTAACAACTATACAGATCATTCCTTCACTCTAGGCAAGTGGTTTTCTACCACATCGGATCCAATGCTCCTCTCTGTACTGCCCAATAAATATCCTGAAATGGAATTCATAATTAACATTATCTACCCATATAGGGCATTAAAGTCAACAAAAGGCTCATTTCAATGAAACGAAAGAAAAGTAGTTTATAGTAAGAGAAATGTCTGCAAATGCTCAGGCATGACTACACTAGAAGACATAATGAAATCAGGAAATGCTGCTCCAAGGGTAAGAATCCAAACACTGAGCCCATGTCCTTGAACCGAGGCCTCCTATCAGCACTTCAGGCAAATCCTAGATCTGCCAGGACCAAAAGAACCCTTGATTTCTATACTCAGAATAACTAAGACTGCAAATATCACTCTACCTAAAGACCATGAAGGACCATGCAGGCATGGCTCAGGTGGGTGAGGGAGCAACAGGCCAGGGTAAGAAATTTCTATTTCCACACCTCCCTAAACATATCCTCCATGAGCTCTTTTTTTTTTTTTTTTAAGTTTATTTATTTATTTTGAGAGATAGAACACAAGCAGGGCAGAGAGAGGGAGAGAGAGAATCCCAAGCAGGCTCTGCACCATCAGCACAGAGCCCGACATAGGGCTCGATCTCACAAACCATGCAATCATGGACCTGAGCTGAAACCCAGAGTCACACACTTAAACGACTGAGCCACCCGGCATCCCGCCCTGCCCCCGCCTCCATGAACTCTTGACAGATTCTGAGCTGGCCTCATTCCAGGTTTGCAATCACAACTGGCCTCCAAGGACATGCTGATTCTTCTAACCTGATATTCTAAAATTACAGACTGGTAGGCCGGGGAATTTTGCTATTATCTAATTTCAGATCTAATTTTGCTATATATCTAATATACAGACTGGTAGGCCGTATTTTGCTATTATCTAATTTCAATCCCCATTTTAGAGGTTAATAAATTTAGTGCTGTTTGGGGTCATAAAGATTGTTAAGAACAGAGTTAGAGGCCTCTTGATTTCCAGGCCAGGACTGTGTTCACTGTACCACATTTAAGGAAAAATAAGCTTAATGTTAAGAGATCTTTTTGAGAACGGAAACCTAAAGAAAACAAACAAAAATTTAAATGATTCTGCCTGAAATCACCCCACTATCTTTTTCAAAGCTTCATGCAGCTTCTCTGAAATCAAGCAGCTAAAAATATTAATAGACATGCAATATAAGGTGTAACTCTTTCCATGATAGTCTTTTTTAATGGTGGCCTAGCATTCTACCCTTCGGATGTTCTGTATTTTGTTCAATCAACTGCTTCTTACTAGATATCTAAGCTATTTCTCTTTTTTACTACTCACTTAGTGGACTCACTTGTTAATGAATCGATGAGAAATGTTTATATTTATCCACTTACAAAAAATCTGTTGGGGCGCCTGGGTGGCTCAGTCGGTTAAGCGTCCAACTCTTGGTTTCAGTTCAGATCATGATCTCATGGTCATGAGATCAAGCCCTACATCAGGCTCTGCACTGACAGTGCGGATTCTTGGGATTCTCTCTCTCCCTCTCTGCCCCTCCCCTGCTCTCTTCATCTCTCTCTCAAAATAAATATTAAACACTAACAAAAAAAAAGTTGTACAAATAGAATTGTTTTTTTTAGAACACATCAAATTCTACATTGTAACTACCCCCAAAGCCAAACATTTCCTCTTCTCCACCTCCCTTTATTCAAATCTTAAATATTGTCCCAAATAACCATGCAAATTCATCATGACAAATTACCTGCATTTAAAATACACAATCCCTTCATGGCTTCCATCATGCTTTCCTCTCGCGGGATTGTCCCATTCCACTCCTAGCCAGAGTCCTAGCAGAATAAGAGAAACCAGGTAAGCAATAAGGGATGACAGAGATCATTAACACTCCTTTTTTCTGCAAGCCAATACAGTTTGCGCCAGAAACCGTATCGCACAGACACTACTGGGGGAGAAAAGTATCTTTGGAAAAGGACAAGCTAACCTCAGAGCCGGGACTGCAATCAGCAGATACAATGGCATGTTTGGTTCAGAAGCCGACAAAAATTACAACTGCAGGAAACAACAAATTTACTAAGCACTTACTGAATGCCAGAAACTTTCTTTGCATTTTCTCATTGGTATCCTTACAACAGACATTTCAGCTTTGTAAAGCAGATTCTTCTTCTTACCTTCTTTTTACCAGTTCCCAAGCAAATACACAAGTTTTTTTCAGTCCTGGTCTAGTAATCTGCTTTTCACAAAATAAAAATCTATATGTAAATGGTCTTCATAGTCAACATAGGTAAAATAACTTGCCCGAAGTCAGACATCTTCAAAACCAGGTCATGCTAACTCCAGAAGCCAACTCTTACCCATCACACTGTGCTGTGTATAGCTCGCACCTTATATTTGTATAGCACCTTACAGTTTCCAGAGCATTTTCTTTCCTTTCCCTCCTCCCTTCCACACCAGATACAGCACCGTGCTAGGTGCAAAAGACAAGAGAGTTTCACTTCTGGATCAGCCTTCTTGGTGAAAAATAGAAAAGCTAGATAAACTATTTTTTTACAGCACACTTTTAATTTTTTTTTTTAATGTTTATTCATTTTTTTTTTTAAAGAGGGAGACAGACAGAGGCACAGTACAAGTCGGGGAGGGGGAGAGAGAGAGGAAGACACAGAATCCAAAGCAGGGTCCAGGCTCTGAGCTGTCAGCACAGAGCCCAATGCGGGGTTTGAACCCATGAACTGTGAGATCATGACCTGAGCCGAAGTTGGATACTTAACCAACTGAACCACTCAGGCACCCCTAGATAAACTATTTTCAAAAATCATTTTACATATCGGAGCACTTCAGTGACTCAGTCGGTTAAACGTCCGACTCCTGATTTTGTTTATTTAAAATGAAGAGTTTCAGGGGCACCTGGGTGGATCAGTTAAGTGTCAGACTTAGCTCAGGTCATGATCTCATGGTTTGTGAGTTCGAGCCCCACATTAGGGCTCTCTGCTATCAGTGCAGAGCCCACTTCAGATCCCTCTGTATCCCCCACCCCGCCCCACCCTGCACTCACTCACACTCTCTCTCCCCCTCACTCTCTCAAGGAGTAAAAAAAAAAAAAAATGAAGAGCTCCAAATAAATAGTAATGATGGATACACAATGATGTGAATGTACTTAATACCACCGAACTGTACTTAAAAATGGTTAAAAAGGGGTGCCTGGTGGCTGAGTCAGTTGAGCATCTGACTCTTGGTTATGGCTCAGGTCATGATCCCAGGGTCATGGGATCGAGCCCCACATCAGACTTTGCAATGAATGCAAAGTCTGCATTGAATGTGGAGTCTGCTTGGGATTCTCTCTCTCCCACACTCTGTCCCTCTCTCCCACTCATGCCCTTTCTCAAAAAAAAAATAATAAAAACTAATGGTTAAAATGGTTAGTTTGGTCATGTACATTTACTACAATTAAAAAAATATGTATACATATAAAATATCTCTTTGAAAGCACCAGAGAGCTACTAAGGCAGTGAAGAATTACAAGGCTGATATGGAGAAGAGGGAAACCCAAAGAGTTGAACTAATAAGCATGTAGAGCAATCTTTTCCCCTTGAGGCATCTGGTAATTCTGATAGAAGAAGCTAAAAAGCTGAACAGACCTTTGGACAGATTTCAGGGGCTAAGAAATCAATATTGAAAATCACAGCCTCCCAGGGAAGGTGAAAGTTGCCGAGAAACTCTAGGATTTGTACTGGGCTCAAAATGTCTTCATTCTAAGAGTAAGGAGGAATCAACTCTAAATAAACTAGCCCTTGTAGGGATTAACGGCCAACTTCAAATAATCTCATTCTCAGATACGTTTAAAGTGATCTGGGATTGCTACTGACCCTAGCTACATGCCAGAGCAAATTTCAGTCCTCTCTGGAGGAAGATAACACTATTGCAAAGCTCAAATTATGTTTTCATAATAATTTCTGGCACTTAAAAAATATCTAAGAAAAAGACAAAGACATACAAAAAGACAAAGACTATGTGACTGAGAACCAAGGAAAACAACAGCCAACAATAAACAGATTAATCAGACATCTGCATGATGGAGTTTTAACTGTATTTAATATTTGCAAGAAAAGCTTAAGAATTTTGCAGAAAAGTTTAAAACTCTATTTTTTAGAATCCTAAGTAAAACTCCAGAACTGAAAAACACAATTCAAATTATAATCTAATGGATGGAGTTTTCAAATAGATTATCCTAGGGGCACCTGGATGGCTCAGTGGGTTGAATGGCTGACTCTTGGTTTGGGTTCAGGTCATGATCTCAGTTTTGTGGGTTTGAGCCCCCACATCGGGCTCTGCACTGGCAGCATAGAGCCTGCTTGAGGTTCTCTCTCTCCCTCTTTCTCTCTGTCCCTCCCCCACTCGTGCTGTCTGTCTTCCTCAAAATAAATAAACCCAAGAAGTTAAAAATAAAAATAAAATAGATTATATCATACATTATTAAAAAACAGGTCAGAAAAAATATAGAGAATGAAGCCTAGTGATGAGGGATGAAAAACAAGGGCTAGAGTGGAAGAGACCTAAGGGCATAATGAAAAGGTCTACTACATATATAACTGAAGTCCCAAAAAGAGAGGAGAGATTGTGGAAGAAGTAATCTTTGAAGAATTAATAACTGATAATATTATAAGGCTAAAGAAAGCCATTAAGCCACAGACTCAAGAAGCTCAAAAAACACCAAAGTACAAATGCAAAGAAAACCACACCCAAGCACATTAGGATACAATTGCCATACACCAAAGACAAAGAGGAAAATCCTAAAACAGCTGGGGGTGGGGGAGAGGAAACAGATTACCATCAAAGGAAAACAACCAGATCAACAGCTGACTTCCTCGTAAAGACAGTAAAAGCCAGAAGACAAATGAATGATTCAAAACACTGAAAGAAAGTAACTGGTGATCTGGAGCACTGTAATTGGTGAAAATATCCCTCAAAAAGTGAAAGTGCGCAAGGGGCCCTGAATAGCCAAAACAATCTTGAAGTACAAAGTCAGAGGACACACTTTCTAGTTTCAAACTTACTACGAAGCTACCGTAATCAAAACAATGTGCTGGCATAAGGATAGATGACATACAGACCAATGGAATAGAATTTCGAGACCAGAAGTGAACCCAAAAATGGTCAACTGATTTTTTACAAAAATGCCTAGTCAATGGGGAAAGGACGATCTCTTCAACAAATCGTGTTGAGGCAGCTAGAGATCCTCATACAAAAGAAAAAATGTGGACCCCTACCTCACATCATAGGACCCACATAGATCACTAATATAAGGGCTAAACTCATAACACTTAGAAGAAAGCTTAGAGATAACTCTTCATGACCATGGATTTGGCAATGGATTCTTAGAATACCAAAGCACAAGCGACAAAAGAAATATAGATCAATTGGACCTCACAAAAATTAAACACTTATTTGCAAAGGACATGATCAAGAATGTGAAAAGACAACCTACAGAATGGGAGAAAATATTTACAAATAACTCATCTGATATGGGCTTAATATCTAGAATATAGGGGCGCCTGGGTGGCTCAGTCGGTTGAGCGTCCGACTTCGGCTCAGGTCACGATCTCGCGGTCCGTGAGTTCGAGCCCCGCATGGGGCTCTGGGCTAATGGCTCAGAGCCTGGAGCCTGCTTCCAATTCTGTGTCTCCCTCTCTCTCTGCCCCTCCCCCATTCATGCTCTGTCTCTGTCTCAAAAATAAATAAAATGTTAAAAAAAAAAAATTTAAAAAAAAAAAATATCTAGAATATAAAACAACACCTAAAACTTGATTACAAAAAGACAAGCCAAATGATTGTAGTTTTGGTTTGCATTTCTCTGGTGGTAAGTGATGAGGAACATCTCTTCGTGTGTCTGTTGGCCATCTGCCTGTCTCACACCTGTCAAAAAGGTTAAAATAAAAAACACAAAAGGTGCACCTGGGTGGCTCGGTCCGTTAAGCGGCCAACTTCAGCTCAGGTCATGATCTCTAGGTTTGAGAGTTCAGGCCCCACGTCAGGCTCTGTGCTGACAGCTCAGAGCCTGGAGCCTGCTTTGGATTCTGTGTCTCCCTCTGCCCCTTCCCCGCTTGTGCTCTCTCAAAAATAAACTTAAAAATTTAAAAAAAAAAACACAACGGGGCGCCTGGGTGGTTCAGTCAGTTAAGCGGCCAACTTCAGCTCAGGTCACGATCTCGCGGTCCATGAGTTCGAGCCCCACATCGGGCTCTGGGCTGATGGCTCAGAGCCTGGAGCCTGCTTCCGATTCTGTGTCTCCCTCTCTCTCTGCCCCTCCCCCGTTCATGCTCTGTCTCTCTCTGTCTCAAAAATAAATAAAACGTTAAAAAAAAAATTTTTTTTTTAATTTAAAAAAAACACAACAACAGATGTTGTGAGGATGTAGAGAAAAAGGAAACCTCTTGCACTGTTGGTGGGAATGCAAATTGGTACGGCTATGTGGAAGACAGTATGGAGGTTCCTCAAAAAGTTCTAAATAGAACTACCCAGCAATCACGCTACTGGGTATTTACCCAAAGAATACAGAAACACTATTCAGAGGGATACATACATCCCTATGTTTATAGCAGCATTCTTTATAATAACCAAGATATGGAAGCAGACCAATTGTCCATTGACTGATGAAGGGATAAAGATGTGGTATATATACACGATGGAGTATTATTCAACCATGAAAAAGAATGAAATCTTGCCATTTGCAATGGTATGGCTGGAGCTAGAGAGTGTAACGCTAAGCAAAATAACTCAGAGAAAGACAAATACCATAGGATTTCGTGGAATTTAAGAAACAAAATAAGCAAAGGGGAAAAAGAGACAGAGACAGATCAAGAAACAGACCCTTAACTATAGTGAACTGATAGTTACAGAGGGAAGGTGGGAGGGGGAAATGGGTGAAATAGCAGAGGAGCACTGGGTGATGTACGAAATTGTACACCTGAGAGTAATACAACACTATGTGTTAACTAACAGGAATTAAAACTTAGAAAAAAAAAGACAACCCAACTGAAAAATGGGCAAAGGACTTAGACATTTCTCCAAAGATATACAAATGGCCCAAAAACGTATAAAAAGATGCTCAGTGTCATTAATCATTATGGAAATGCAAATCAAAACCACAATGAGATACCACATCATACCTAGTAGTACAGCTATTATCAGAATAATGGAAAATAAAAATAAAAATAATCATAATAATAATGGAAAGTAACAAGCGCTGGCAAGGATGTGAAAAAGCGGGAACCCTCAAACATTGCTGGCGGAAACATAAAATGGTGTTGTCACTGTGGAAACAGTTTGGTGGTTCCTGAAAGAGCTAAATATGACCCACCGATTCTACTTATAGCTATATAACCAAAAGCGTTGAAAAGACTCAGATACTTATATGCCAATGTTCACTGCAGTATTCGCAACAGCCAAAAGGTAAAATAACCCAAATATCTATCAACAGATGGACAGATCAAATGTGATAAACATACCAAGGAATACTCAGCCATAAAAAGGAATGAAGTTCCCACACATGCTACCTGGATAAACTTCGAAGACATCATGTTAAATGAAATAAGCCGTCCCGAGAGGACCAACACTGTATGGTTCTACTTAAATAGTGACTATTCTAGATACCTTATGTAACTATAAAACTTAAAAATGGCTAAGATGGTAAATTTTATGTATATTTTACCACAATTAAATATTTCAACAGGCTAAAATAGGGGGAAGGAAGAGATGGGATAGGTGGAGCACAGAAGATTTTTAAGGCCGTGAACCTACTCTGTATGGTATGTGTCATTATGAATTTTTCCAAACCAACAGAACATACAACACCAAGAGTGAACTTCAATGGACTTTGAGTAATAATGATGTATCAAGACAGGTTAACCAATTGCAGCCAATGCACACTCTGGTGGGAGACACTGATAACTGGGTGGGGTGGGGGGTGGGGGTGGGACAGGAGGAAATCTCCCTACCTGCTATTCAGTTTTGCTGTGAGCTTAAAACTACGCTTAAAAAATAAAGTCCAGGGGCTCCTGTGTGGCTCAGTTGCTTGAGTGTCTGACTCCTGATTTCATCTCCAGTTAGTGAGATCAAGCCCCATGTCAGGCTCTGTGCTGATAGTGCAGAAAGAAAATAAAGTCTATTCAAAAATAGGTTAAAATGGAAAGATTCGTTACATATATTTTACAACAAACTTTTTTTTTTTTTTTAACGTTTATTTATTTTTGAGACAGAGAGAGACAGAGCATGAACGGGGGAGGGGCAGAGAGAGAGGGAGACACAGAATCTGAAACAGGCTCCAGGCTCTGAGCCATCAGCACAGAGCCCGACGCGGGGCTGGAACTCACGGACCGCGAGATCGTGACCTGAGCCGAAGTCAGACGCTTAACCGACTGAGCCACCCGGGCGCCCCAACAATCAAACGTTTTTAATGAAGGGGCGCCTGGGTGGGTCAGCTGGTTAAGCGCCTGACTTTGGCTCGGGTCACAATCTCACAGTTTATGAGTTCGAGGCTCACATCGGGCTCCGAGCTAACAGTGCGGAGCCTGCTTTGGATTCTCTGTCTCTGCCTCTCTCCCTCCCCCTCCCCCTCCCCCACGGCACACGCAAACTCTCCCTCCCTCGCAAAATAAACAAACATAAAAAAAATGTTTTAACAAAAAAC
Organism: Panthera leo; assembly: GCF_018350215.1. NCBI lineage: Eukaryota > Metazoa > Chordata > Mammalia > Carnivora > Felidae > Panthera > Panthera leo. The sequence goes on from NC_056689.1 coordinate 13,125,357, forward strand.
GGTCAAGGGGCACCTGGGTAGCTCAGTCAGTTAAGCGCCTGACTTCGGCTCAAGTCATGACCTCCTGGTCTGTGAGTCCTAGCCCCATGTTGGGCTCTGCGCTGATGGCTGGGAGCCTGGAGCCTGCTTCAGATTCCATGTCTCCCCCTCTCTGTGCACCTCCCCTGCTCACATTCTGTCCCTTTCTCTCTCTCTTAAAAAATAAAATAAACATTAAAAAAAAAATTTAATGGTCAAAATCTTTTATATGCGTGTTACAATTTAAAAATTAAAAAAATTTTTCAACAAAGAAAAATTAATAGGCGTCATCTTAAGGGTAAAGAAATTTATCCCAGGGGTGCCTGGGTGGCTGAGTTAAGCGTCAGACTTCAGCTCAGGTCATGATCTTGCGGTTTGTGAGTTTGAGCCCCATATTAGGCTCTGTGCTGACAGCTCAGAGCCTGGAGCCTGCTTCAGATTCCGTGTTCTGTGTCTCCCTCTCTGCCCCTCCCCTGCTCACGCATGCGCACGCTCTCCCTCTCTCTCAAAAATAAATGTTAAAAATATTAAAAGAAAATTATCCCAGATGAAAATGTGAAGATACAGAGGGGAACAAAAAGAAAAGAGTACATATATGGATAACTCTAAATTAAATAAAAATATAAATAATATCAGCTCTTTGTGTTTAACAGGCACAAAGATTAAAATATCCAGCATATGCATTAGAAGTGGGCAAACAGAATTAGTATTCGAGTCTTCCAAGGTCTTTTCATGAGTCCACAGGAAGAAGTAAAATTACTAATTAGACTTTTATAAGTCAAAGATGCATGTTTTTATCTCTATGATAATTACTCAATAAAAAATGCATGAGTACCAAATTAATAGAAAGGAAAAACAGAGCTTAAAAAATAATCCAGTAAAAGGGGGAAAAGGAGGGAAAAAAGGACAGAGCACAGGCAAGACAAATAGAAAGCAAATAGGAAGATGGTAAATATTAACCCAAATTATCAACAAACAAATGAAACAAAAAATGACTAAATGTTCTAATTACAAGAGTCAGCAGAAATGATCACTGGGATTTTTACAGGGATCAAACAGAATCTGTAGATTGCTTTGGGTAGTACTAGCCGGTTTTAACAATATTAACTCTTCCAACCCAGGAACATGTGATGTCCATTTACTTGTGTTTAATTTCTCCCAGCAATGTTTTATAGTTTTCATTGTGTAAGTTTTTCACCTCCCTATTTAATTCCTAAGTATTTTATTCTTTTTGACGTGGTATATGCATGCAATGGAAGATTATCCGGCCTTAAAAAAGGAAGGAAATTCTGCCACATGCCACGACATGGATGAACCTTGCAGACATTATGCTGAGGGAGATACACCAGTCAGAAAAGGTGAACACTACAGTCAAATTCCTAAGAAACAGTAGAATGGTGGTTGCCTGGGACTGGTGAGAGAGGAGGATGAGACATTACCATTTAATGAGTATGAGATTTCAGTTTTGGAAGATAAAAAATGTTCTAGAGATGGATGATGATGATGGCTGCACAACAATACGAATGTACCTAATGCTACTGAACCATATCCTTAAACAATGTAAAAAAAAAAAAAAAAAAAAAAAAAAAAGTTGGGGAGGGGCAGGGAAAAAAGGAGAGAGAATCCCAAACAGGCTCCGTGCTGTCTTCGTAGAGCCTGACATGGGGCTCCATCTCAAGAACCATGAGATCATGCCCTGAGCCGAAATCAAGGGTCAGACGCTTAACCGACTGAGCCACCCAGGCACCCCTAAATTAGGAAATATTTTGAACAGGGGCGCCTGGGTAGCTCAGTTGGTTGAGCGGCCGACTTTGGCTCAGGTCATGATCTCACAGCTCGTGGTTTTGAGCCCCGTGGTGGGCTCTGTGCTGACAGCTCAGAGCCTGGAACCTGCTTTGGATTCTGTGTCTCCCTCTCTCTCTGCCCTTCCCCCACTCATGCTCGGTCTCTCAGAAAATAAACATTAAAAATTAAAAAAAATATATTTTGAACAGAATGATAAAAATACTACACATTGAAATCTGGGGATTGTATCTGTAAGTGGCATTTTGAGAGAAACTTATGGACTGAAATGTATAGGTTAGATAGAAGATCGAAAATAATCATCTATCTCAAATGCTGAGCGGAGAAAAACGAGCAAATTAAACCTACAGAAAAGTAGAAGGCAAGAAATAATAAAGAGGAAAAACAAACAGGAGAGCAAAATAACCAATAACCAACAGTTTCTTACCGTAAAACATCTCAAAGATTTCTAACAGGGACAGATGTGAAAACCAGCAGCCATTATATAAAGGAATAAATCTTGGAATAAAAGAAAGTACAGGTGATATGGAAGCATAGATAAGACAGATAATAAGGCCGGTGGGTAGGAAAGATACGCAGAAAGAAATACTAACAGGAGGCAAACCTTGAAGGGAAAATATGCGAGCCCAAGGCAGAGTGGAGAGTTCAGGACCTATTTAGGGAACCTCAAAAAAAAAAAAAAAAAAAAAAAAAAAAAAAAAAAAAAAAAAAAAAAAAATCAAGCTACAGCTGGAGGTGGGGCCCAGGGGTGGGGGCAACAGTCATAGCAGGAGAAAAAGACTAGCAGGGGTGAAGAGAGGCTCAGCCCTAAGATAAAACCTTCGTACAACACGGTTAAGAGCTTCAACTTCATCCTGCTTCTCCTGGGAACCCCTATTTAAGCAGCATGGAGAGATAGGATCTCCATTTTAAAGATAAGAAAATGAAGCTGTGGGGAAATACGTCACTGGCTAAAGGGAAACGTTCTTCCTCTAATCTCACAGCACTTCTGAAGGCAGATGTGTGGGTTTTTCCTCACCACACAATTCTCCAATTCTTGGCAGACAAACTGGGTGTCCTACAATTTAACTCAAAGCTGACACTGCCTGCCTGGATCAGCGCGGACCCCTTGGATGAAGGGCTCAGTCCCCTAATAATGACCCCACTTCAGACACCAGTCCTAAGTCCCAGGTTGTCGCCCGGACTTCTCAGCAACCAGTTATAAAATCAGGGGTTTCCACATCCGTTACTCGCGTCTGACAATTTGCTAGAACTGCTCACAGAACTCCAGGAAACCGTTACGTTTACCGGTTTATTATACAAGATAAAACAGAGAACAGATGAACAGCTACATGAAGAGGTACACAGGGCGAGATCCAGAAGGGTCTTGAGTGCAGGTGTCTATCCCTACAGTTTGAGGTACACCACCCTCTAACCAGACTAGAAACCCTCCAAACCCCCCAGTTTAGGGATGTTCACGGAGACTCCATCGTGTGGGCATGATTGACTATTCATCTCCAGCCCCCCTTCCCTCCCCAGAGGATGGAGGTGAGGGATGCGGGGGTGGGGGGTGGGGGTGGGGGTGGTGAAAGTTCCAAGCTTCTAATTAAGGTGTCTTTCTGGCAACCAGCCCCTACCCTGAAGCTACTTAGGGGACCCCAGTCACCAGTCATTCATTATCATACAGAAAGACGCTCATCACTCTGGAGATTCCTTCTTTAGAAGCTCTTGGTGTTGGGAACAGGGGTGGAAGAGCAAATGTTAGAACATGTGAAGTTTTACTAAAACGTAGTCAGGAGGTTTCACAGGGGGAGCACTCACGCTCTACCATCATTGGTAGTCAAATGCAGACAGGAAGAGCGGAACCGGACTTTACATGGACTTGACCTTGCACCCAGATCCTCCTCTCTTATTCCAGCCAGAAGAAGAGACATTTTCTTTATCCCCTGGGCAACAGCTCAGACAATGAGTAGCCACCATACTTCACACTCTCAGTTTCCTCCAATGGACTTAGTTTATTATTTTTTTTAATGTTTATTTACTTTTGAGAGACAGAGAGACAGAGTGTGAGCTAGGGAGGGGCAGATAGAGAGGGAGATATAGAATCTGAAGCAGGCTCCAGGCTTCGAGCTGTCAGCACAGAGCCCGACGTGGGGCTTGAACTCACAAACTGAGATTATGACCTGAGCTAAAGTCAGATGCTGAACCAACTGAGCCACCCAGGTACCCCCAGTGGACTTAGTTTATAACAGACTTCCCGACTTACTCCTTTCCTCCTTAAAAAAAGCATGCCTCTCCTTTATTCCCTTGGACTTGCCCATGGATTTTGCCACAGCTTATTTGTTCTGGACTACAGTTCTCTTTTATTCCTAAATAAGCCCATCTTTTTCCTTTTTTAAACAGACATGTTTTTGTTTAAAGTGATCGCTATAGCCAACATGGGGCTCGAACTCACAACCTTCAGACCAAGAGTTGCATGCCATACCAACTGAGCCAGCCAGGCAGGGGGCTTATTTTATTCCTAAATAAGCCCATCTTTTGCTGGTAAAATAACAGGCAGTTTTTATTTTTAAGTTTAACAAAAGATGCTCCTAGCATCCCCTACCACACAGGACATTACATGGGTTTGGGGGAGGAGTTTTATGTCAGAAACCAGAGGCAGAGACCAAATATATTTTTCTTATTATGTCACACTTGCCAAAATAACACAGCAAAAAAGGGCCAGACACACTTCTTTTGTGTCTTAACCCACTTTTTGTCAAACAAAGCCCTTCACGGAAGAAATAAATACAACAAATGCTATTCATCATAAAAGTTGTCAGGATGAATGGAGTTGGTGGACATCACTAGGAAGGATGCACCACACAAGGCCATTCTTCCACACTGTTCCTCGCAGGAACAAGTCACTTCTCAAGCTAACACAGGTGGAAAGCACAAGGCCCTCATGCAACTGTGATCAGCTGTAAGTCTGGTGAAGCATACCTACTGTTTGCCAAGTTATTATCCAGTCCATTAACGACAGACTAGCAAGTACAGAAAATCAGTACAGATGGGAAAACGGACAGAAGTGGCAGCTGGGCAGGACCACGGCATCAGTCAGTCCCAACACTGTAAGATCCAGGCTTCTGCCTTCTACATGCCATGGGTGAGAAGGCCCTATTAGCTTCAGTCTACCAAATTCAAATGTGCAAAAGACTGAAGCAGATGCTAGAATATAGGTTTATTAGTTTACAATCATAAACAAAACTGTTATACAAACCAAATATTCTGGCCAGCATGAGCAGTTCATTCTCTTCCTGGACATCAAGACACATGAAAAACCAACTGCAATCAGAGCCTTCACTAAAATCACAAGAATTAAAAATAATGACTCCAATGAACCAGCAATCATATTGCTTCGTATTTACCCAAACGAGTTCTACCCACACAAAAGTTAACGCCCAGATATTTACAGCAGCTTTGCTCATAATTGCCATAACTTGGAAGCATGGACAAACTGTGCTATCTCCAGACAATGCAGTGTTATTTAGCATTAAAAAGAAATGAGCTATCAAGCCATGAAAAGACATGGAGGAAATTTAAATGCATGTTACTAAGTGGAAAAAAAAAAGGCAATCTGAAAAGGCTTCATACTGTACCATTCCAACTATAGGACTTTCCAGAAAAGGCAAAACTATGGAGACAGGAAAAATTATCAGTGTTTAGGGAGGAGGAAGAGATGAATAGGCAGAGCACAGGGAATTTTGAGCCAGTGAAACTACTCTATGTGATATTATAATGGTGGATGCAGGCCATTGTGCAAAATGTACAACACCCAGAGTGAGCTCTAATGTAAATAATGGACTTTGGGTGATAATGAGAAATACAGAGAATCTTCCAGCTCCATTAAGCAATACTGCTAATCTGATTTATTCAGTGTCAATCTTTACAAAATTACTCGCAGAGAGGGCAGGTGTTTAGGGCCTCCTACTATTGACAATGGCTTATAGCTGAAACAAACTCAGTTTCAATACTTTGGGAGCTGGACTCATACAACTATAAGATTAGTCTAAAATGCCTCAAGTTCTTTGAAATTGTGAAGTAGGTTGTTTTTAGCACCACCCTAGGCAGTCTTGCTCCAGGAATATGCCAATGCCACTGGGAAGTAGTCTTTTGCTTTTGTAATCTGTAACTTGAGAATATCTAAAAAACATATGCAGTTCACTTACAATTGAAAAAAAAAAAAAATGGAGGGGCCCAAGATGGCATAACAGCATGTAAGTTTTTTTGTCTCTCGTCCCTGAAATGCAGCCAGATCAATACCAAACCATCTTGTACACCTAGAAAACTGATCTGAGGATTAACACAACAATCTGCACAACCTGAACCACAGAACTTAGCAGGTACATGGCATGGAGAGGTGAACTGGGGGAGAGGGAAGCCGTGGAAGGAAGGGAGCTGCTTTTGCTTCTGGAGAGAGGACAGAGACGGGGGGAGAGTATGGGAAAAGCACCCCCCCCCCCCACCCCTGAAAGCAGCTCGAGAGAAAGAGGAAGAGTGGAAACAGCTGCAAGGGACTGAACAAAAAAGGGAGAAAGGAGAAAGAAGAGTGTTTAAATTCCATTAAGACTATAAATAGGGAGTGCAGAGTCTGAAACTCCGCAGCTTGATACCTGGTGGTGCTCTGGTGGGAAGGGCGAATCCACAGGAGCAGAGCGTGAGGTTTGAGGGGTCCTTCAACCACATGGGGAGAGGCGGTTCCCCTGCAGGGAGGATATTTGGTACAAGCTGTGTGGCCTCCCCACCGGCAAAGGTCCCAATAGACCCCAGAGATCAACCACATTCGCTGGTGTTGGAACAAGGACATCAGGGGTGAAGCCTGGCACCAGATGTGTGTTGTGATTTACCATAATCTCTGAAACACTGAGGCTACACAATCGTGCGAACTTTTTCTGGGGCAGGTGGGCACCCAGCCACTGTTCCGTGAGACCCTTCCCCAGAGGGTCTTAGCAGGTCAAGGCCACAGTCCCTCAGAAAGTGAGGGGATGGGAAACACAGCCCCATCTGAGACAAAATTCAGGAGGGAGGTGCTGTCTGGCAGCCCGACGGCTTGGTCACAGACAACGCAGAAGCAGGGAGAGGATGGAAGCTGGAGACAATGGAGGGGCACTTGATTGCCGGTCATGGAGAGCACAGAGTTCTGATACTAGAGCCTGGCTAGCTGGGTGACGCCATTTTCACCCCTCGCGGCACATGCACATACACGCCTACTCACACCACAACGATACGCCCCAGTAAATTAAGCAGCACCATCTAGTGGAGAATGGAGCCATTACACCAAGCCTTGGCCAACTGCGCCAATCGCGCTCTTTAGAACATCAGTCTCTCCGCCTGCTTAGTTTACAGACTATAAAGTACTTCATAGTTTGACTTCTAGGGGAAACTGCATGTAATTTCAATCGTATTTCATTCTGTTTGCTGGTCCATCTGTTCAATTATTTTTTCTTTTCTTATTCTTCAATACAGAAAGAAAAAAATTTAATTTTAATTTTTTGTTTTTATAAAAATGATTCTTAAGTTTTTACTTTTTTGTAAATTTTTAAAATTCTATTTTACATTCAGTTTATTTTATTTTATTCTTTTTTTCAAATTTTCAAATGTTTTCCTTTTTTTTCTTTTCTTTCCCTTTTTTGTCTAATCTATCAAGCTTCTTTCAACAACCAGACCAAAACACACCTAGGATCTAGCATCCTTTGATTTTTTTGTGTGTTTTTAATTTTTTTAATTTTTTTATTTTTATTTATTTTTTTACTTTTTTCCTTTTCTTTCTTCAAAATGAAGAAACAAAGGAATCCACCCCAAAAGAAAAAACAGGAAGAAATGACAGTCAGGGACTTAATCAACAGATAAAACAGATACAAGCAAGATGTCTGAACCAGAATTTAAAATCACAATGATAATACTGGCTGGGGTTGAAAATAGACTAGAATCACTTTCTGCGGTGATAAAAGAAATAAAAGCTAGTCAGGATGAAATAAAAAATGCTATAACTGAGCTGCAATCTCAAATGGATGCCACAGAAGCAAGGATGGATGAAACAGAGCCAATCAGTGATATAGAGGACAAATTTATGGAGAATAATGTAGCAGAAAAAAGGAGGGAGACCAAGGCAAAAGAGCACGATATAAAAATTAGAGAATTCAGTGACTTATTAAAAAGGAATAACATCTGAATCATAGGGGTCCCAGAAGATGGAGAGAGAGAAAAAGGGGTAGAAGGTTTACATGAGCAAATCATAGCGGAAAAATTTCCTAACCTGGGGAAAGACACAGACATCAAAATTCAGGAAGCACAGGGGACTCCCATTAGATCCAACAAAAACCGACCATCAACAAGGCATGTCATACTCAAATTCACAAAATACTCAGGCAAGGAAGAATCATGAAAGCAGCAAGGGGAAAAAAGTCCTTTACTTAAAAGGGAAGACAGATCATGTTCACAGCAGACCTATCCACAGAAACTTGGCAGGCCAGAAAGCAGTGGCAGGATATATTCAATGTGCTGAACCAGAAAAAACATGCAGCCAAGAATTCTTTATCCAGCAAGGCTGTCATTCAAAATAGGAGGAGAAATAAAAAGTTTCTCAAACAAAAACTAAAGCAGTTTGTGACCACTAAACCAGCCCTGCAAGAAATTTTAAGGGGGACTCTCTGTGGTGAGAAAAGACCACAAACAAACAACAAACAGACCAAAAGCAACAAAGACTTGAAAGGACCAGAGAATACCACCAGAAACTCCAACTCTACAGGCAACATAATGGCAATTAATTCATATCTTTCAGTACTCACTCTAAACATCAAAAGACTAAACGCTCCAATCAAAAGACACAGGGTAACATAATGGATAAGAAAACAAGATCCATCTATATGCTGTTTACAAGAGACCCATTTTAGACCTAAAGATACCTTCAGATTGAAAGTAAGGAGGATATGGAGAACCATCTACCATGCTAATGGTTGCCAAAAGAAAGCCAGAGTAGTCATACTTATAACACACAATCTAGATTTTAAATTTTTTAATGTTTATTTATTTTTGAGACAGAGAGAGACAGAGCATGAACAGGGGAGGGTCAGAGAAAGGGAGACAAAGAATCTGAAACAGGCTCCAGGCTCTGAGCTGTCAGCACAGAGCCCAACGTGGGGCTCGAACTCACAAGCTGTGAGATCATGACCTGAGCCAAAGTCAGATGCTCAACCGACTGAGCCACCCAGGCACCCCATACAATCTAGATTTTAAAATAAAGACTGTAACAAGAGATGAAGAAGGTCATTATATCATAATTAAAGGGTGTTCCACCAAGAAGATCTAACAATTTATAAACATTTATGCTCCAAACATGAGGACACCCAAATATACAAATCAATTAATCACAAGCATAAACAAACTCGTTGATAATACCATAATAGTAGGGGACTTCAAGACCTCACTTACAACAATGGAGAGATCTAAACAGAAAATCAACAAGGAAACAATGGCTTTAAATGACAGATGGACTTAACAGATATATTCAGAACATTTCATCCTAAAGCAGCAGAATACACATTCTTCTTGAGTGGACATGGAATATTCTCCAGAAGACATCACATACTGGGACACAAATCAGCCCTCAACAAGTACAAAAAGATCGAGATCGTAATGTGCATATTTTGAAACCATAATGCTATAAACTTGAAATAAGCCACAAGAAAAAATTTGGTAAGATAACAAATACTTGGAGACTGAATAACATCCTACTAAAGAATGAATGGGCTAAGAAAAAAGTTAAAGAGGAAATTTAAAAAGTACATGGAAGTAGGGGCACCAGGGTGGCTCAGTTGGTTGAGTGTCCAACTTCGGCTCAGGTCATGATCTCACAGTTCATGGGTTCAAGCCCCACAATGGGCTGTGTGAGGACAGCTTGCCTGAAGCCTGCTTCGGATTCTGTGTCTCTCTCTCTCTCCCTGCCCTCCCCTGCTCATGTTCTCTCACAAAATTAAATAAACATTAAAAAAAAAAAAAAAAGTACATGGAAGTCAATGAAAACAATAACACCACAGCCCAAAACCTCTGGGTCATAATAGGGTAGTATATAGCAATCCAGGTCTTCCTAAAGAAGGAAGAAAGATCTCAAATACACAATCTAACCTTACACCTTAAAGAGCTGGAAAAAGAACAGCAAATAAAACCCAAAACCAGCAGAAGATAGGAAATAACAAAGATTAGAGCAGAAATCACTGCTATCGAAACCAAAACAACAGTAAAACAGATCAATGAAACCAGGAGCTAGTTCTTTGAAAGAATTAACAAAACTGATAAACCCCTAGCCAGTTTGATCAAAAAGAAAAAGGAAAGGACCCAAATAAATAAAACCAAGAATCAAAGAGGAGAGATCACAACCAACACAAAAATACAAACAATAATAAGAGAATATTATCAGCAATTATACACCAATAAAATGGGCAATCTGGAAGAAATGGACAAATTCCTAGAAACATATAAGCTACCAAAACTGAAACAGGAAGAAATAGAAAATTTGGGCAGATCCATATCCAGTAAATAAATTGAATTAGTAATAAAAAAATCTCCCCAAAAACAAGAGTCCAGGGCTGGATGGCTTTCCAGGGGAATTCTACCAAACATTTAAAGAAGAGTTAATACCTATTCTTTTCAAGTTGTTCCAAAAAATAGAAACTGAAGGAAAACTTCCAAACTCATTCTACAAGGCCAGAATTACCTTGATTCCAAAACCAGAGATCCCACTAAAAAGGAGAACTATAGACCAATTTCTCTGATGAACATGGATGCAAAAATCCTCAACAAGATACTAGCCAACCGGATCCAACAATACATTAAAAGAATTATTCACCACAACCAAGTGGGATTTATACCTGGGATACAGGGCTGATTCAATATCCATAAAACAATCAATGCGACACATCACGTTAATAAAAGAAAGGACAAGAACCACATGACCCTCTCAATAGATTCAGAGAAAGCATTTGACAAAATACAGCATCCTTTCTTGATAAAAACCCTCAATAAAGTAGGGATAGAAGGATCATATCTCAAGATCATAAAAGCCATATATGAAAGACTCACCACTAATATCATCCTCAATGGGGAAAACAGAGCTTTCTCCCTAAGGTCAGGAACACTGCATGGATGTCCACTCTCGCCACTGTTATTCAACATAGTATTGAAGTCTTAGCCTCAGCAATCAGGCAACACAAAGGAATAAAAGGCGTCCAAATCGGCCAAGAGTAGGTCAAACTTTCACTCTTCGCAGATTACATGATACTCTATATGGAAAACCCAAAAGATTCCAGCAAAAAAACTGCTAGAACTGTTCCATGAATTCAGCAAAGTCCCAGGATATAAAATCAATGCACAGAAATCGGTTGCATTCTTATACACCAATAATGAAGCAACAGAAAGAGAAATCAAGGAATCAATCCCATTTACAATTGTGTCAAAAACCATAAAATATCTAGGAATACACCTAACCAGAGATGTGAAAAATCTATACACTGAAAACTATAGAAAGCTTATGAAAAAAATTGAAGAAGACACACACACAAAAACAGGAAAAATATTCCATGATCCTGGATTGGAAGAATATTGTTAAAATGTTGATACTACCCAAAGCAATCTTCATATTCAATGCAATCCCTATCAAAATAACACCAGCATTCTTCACAGAACTAGAAAAAACAATCCTAAAATTTGTATGGAACCAGAAAAGACCCCGAATAGCCAAAGCAATCCTGAAAAAGAAATCCAAAGCTGGAGGCATCACAATCCCAGGCTTTAAGATGTATTACAAAGCTGTAATCATCACGACAGTATGGTGCTGGCACAAAAACAGACACTCAGATCAATGGAACAGAATAGAGAACCCAGAAATGGACCCACAAACATAAGGCCAACTAATCTTTGACAAAGCAAGAAAGAATAACCAATGGAACAAAGGCAGTCTCTTTAGCAAATGGTGCTGGGAAAACTGGTCAGCAACAGGCAGAAGATGAACCTGGACCACTTTCTTACATTATACACAAAAATAAACTCAAAATGGATGAAAGACCTAAATATAAGACAGGAAGCCATCAAAATCCTAGAAGAGAAAGCAGGCAAAACCCCTTTTGATCTTGGCCACAGCACCTTCTTACTCAACACGTTTCTGGAGGCAAGGGCAACAAAAGCAAAAATGAACTAGAGGGACCTCATCAAAATAAAAAGCTTCTGCACAGCAAAGGAAACAATCAGCAAAACTAAAAGGCAACCAATGGAATGGAAGAAGATATTTGCAAATGACATATAAGATAAAGGGTTAGTATCCAAAACCTATAAAGAACTCAACACCTAGGGGCGCCTGGGTGGCTCAGTCGGTTAGGCGGCCGACTTCGGCTCAGGTCATGATCTCGCAGTCTGTGAGTTCGAGCCCCGCGTCGGGCTCTGTGCTGACAGCTCGGAGCCTGGAGCCTGTTTCGGATTCTGTGTCTCCCTCTCTCTGCCCCTCCCCCGTTCATGCTCTGTCTCTGTCTCAAAAATAAATAAACGTTAAAAAAAAATTTTTTTTAAATAAATAAAAAAAAAGAACTCAACACCCAAAAAACAATCCAGTGAAGAAATGGGCAAAAGACATGAATAGACACTTCTCCAAAGAAGACATCCAGATGGCTAACAGACACATGGAAAAATGCTCAACATCACTCATCATCAGGGAAATACAAACCAAAACAACAACGCGATACCACCTCACACCTGTCAGAATGGCTAAAATCAACAACACAGGCAACAACAGATGTTGGCAAGGATGCAGAGAAACAGGATCTCTTTTGTAGTCCTGGAGGGAATGCAAACTGAGGCAGCCATTTTGGAAAACAGTATGGAGGTTCCTCAAAAAATTAAAAATAGAGCTACCCTATGACCCAGCAATTGCACGACTAGGTATTTATCCAAGGGATACAGGTGTGCTGCTTTGAAATATGCACCCCAATGTTTATAGCAGCACTATCGACAATAGCCAAAGTATAGAAAGAGACCAAATGTTCATAGACAAATGAATGGATATGTGTGTGTGTACACACACACACACACACACAAAGTAGTATTACTAGACAATCAAAAAGAATGAAATCCTGCCATTTGCAACTACATGAGTGGAACTAGAGGGCATCATGCTAAGTGAAAATTAGAGAAAAACAAATATCATAGGACTTCACTCATGTGTGATTTAAGATACAAAACAGATGAACATAAGGGAATGGAAGCAAAAATAATATAAAAACAGGGAGGGGGACAAAACATAAGAGCCTCTTAAATATAGAGAAATGAGTGTTGCTGGAGGGGTGATAGGAGGGAGAATGGACTAAATGGGTAAGGGGCATTAAGAAAGACACTTGTTGGGTGGCGCCTGGGTGGCTCAGTCGGTTAAGTGTCCGACTTTGGCCCAGGTCATGATCTCACAGTTCGTGAGTTCAAGCCCCGCATCAGGCTCTGTGCTGACAGCCTGGAGCCTGCTTCAAATTCTGTGTCTCCCTCTCTCTCTGCCCCTCCCCACCTCCTGCTCGCACTCTGTCTTTGTCAAAAATAAACAAACTTAAAAATTTTTAAAAAGAAAGACACTTACTAGGATGAGTACTGGGTGTTATACATAGGGGATGATTCACTGGAATCTACTTCTGAAATCATTGTTGCACTATATGCTAACTAACTTGGATGTAAATTTTAAAAATTAATTAATTAATTTTTAAGAATCAGGGAAAAGAAAACTAGGTACTGGAAGATCAAAAGCCACTAACCAAGAAGGGCAGGGGAAGTGGGGAATAAACATTTAAAAAGCAGAGAATCATCGAAAAAATAGCCATGTAGTACAAAACATTGCTCTGCGCTTCCTTGCAGCAAGAAAAAGGTGCAGTTCTCTTGACCGGTAGTAGAAACATCCGTTTATTAGAAGAAAACCATTTTTCCCTGTCCCTAAGCTAACTGTAAATTGTCACAGCGGTACTTGTATAAGGAGCATCAAATAAGATAATGACGGTCACACCCCACTTGGTAACAGCTTTATATCATTTTCACTGGTGTTGCACAAGTGGTTATTTCTTAATTCGAGCTTCAGGATAGAAAGCTTAGTTTTGTAAAGGCAGTTACAGAAAAGCATACAGGTTTATTTCACTTTCTGAGGATCTCATTTTCCACCTGTATATTAGTGCATCCTAAGGAATAAAAACAGAACCATTCCAAAGTGTGGCATCAGAATCATCTAGGGATCATGTTAAAAATGAGTCCTGGGCACCTAGGTGGCTCAGTCTTTAAGCATCTGACTTTGGCTCAGGGCATGATCTCACGGCTGGTGGGCTCGAGCCCTGCTCCCAGTAAGCTCCGCTTCTCTGTCTCTCTACCCGCACCCCTTCCCCCCCGGGATTCTCTCTCTTTTTCTCTGCCCCTCGCTCATTTGTGCCCCCTATCTCTCTCTCTCTAAAAAAAAAAAAAAAAAAAAAAAGAGTCCTAAGCCCTAACTCCAACCTACTTAAATAGAATCTCTGAAAGCAGAATCTGAGAATTTGTATTTTCAACAAGTTCCCCAGGCACACTGCATTAGACTTCCCTTTCTCAACAGAGGTGATCTCAGCTAGGTTTCTAATTACAGTGAAAGGACAGCAACTCCAAACTGAAGTCACTTAAACTGAGGAGAAGGTATTATATATTGCCAATCCAAATACAAGGCACATGGTTGATAAGCATAATGGTTTAATGTATTAAAGACCATACTTTCTGGCTCTAAGGGCCATACATAAATTACAGGTTTTTATATTCATTACATCAGTTTCCTGACAGAGGACAATGAGTCCTCTAACAAAAATCAATATTCTATGATGATTTTCCTATACATGGAAATGAAGTGTTCTGGGAAAGGAATACTTTTTCTTTCTAAATCACAACAATAACAGCAAAAACACTAATCTTTAACATTGAAAAAGTTCTTACTTCCTGTCAGGCATGGTTCTAAATGTTTTATATATATATATTAATTCACTGAATCCTTCTAACAACCCTCTAAAGTAGAGGGCCATCCACTTCAGTATAATTGTGGGCTACAGAAATACCACTAACTTTCAGGAGCAAGAATTCTCTCTCAGGAAGCAACCCCACAGCTGTCCAAAGCCTCAACCAAGTATATGACTGAGGACCAAATTGTTTGTATCTATAAATATGGAAAAGATGACCAGGGGCCTAAAATACTTGAAGTTATAAATTACTGAATGCCTATTACTCCTATAATAAAATTATAAGCCCTGCTTATAATTTTAAGCAGGGCTACACCCCAGTAATAAATAAGCTATAAAAAGCACCTTGAAATAATTAAATGTATTACCTATTTAAATTACACTATTCACAATTTTTCATCTGAATACTATTACGTGTCTGAGACCACAAATTGGTTTTAACGTAATGTTTGAATGTTCTTCTAGACAACAGTTATGTCAAATACTTTAGCCATTTCTTCCATCAACTCCCAGAACATGAAAACATATCCTGTCATCACCACATTTAAACACACATACGCCTATCTATAGTCCAAGTATGGAAAGAGCCCAAATGTCCATTGACAGCTGAATGGATACAGAAAATGTGGATATATATATACGCAACGGAATATTACTCGGCAATCAAAAGAACGAAATCTCGCCATTTGCAACTATGTGGATGGAACTAGAGTGTGTATTATGCTATGTGAAATTGGCCAATCAGAGAAAAACAAATATCATATGACTTCACTCGTGGAATTTAAGATACAAAACAGATGAACATAAGGGAAGGGAAGCAAAAATAATAAAAAACAGGGAGGGAGACAAAACATAAGAGACTCTTAAATAAGAACTGAGGGTTGCTGGAAGAGTTGTGGGAGGGAGGATAGGCTAAATTGGCAAGGGGCATTAAGGAAGACACTTGTTGGGATGAGCACTAGGTGTTCTATCTAGGGGATGAATCACTGGATTCTACTCCTGAAATCATTATTGTACTGTATGTAACATGGATATAAAAAAGCAAGAAACAAAAAACGGGGCTCCCGTGTGGCTTAGTCGGTTAAGCGTCTGACTTTGACTCAGGTCATGATCTCATGGTACGTGGGTTCGAGTCCCGCGTCAGGCTCTGTGCTGACAGCTCAGAGCCTAGAGCCCGCTTTGGATTCTGTGTCTCCCTCTCTCTGCCCCTCCCCTGCTCACACGCACGCACGAGCGCTCTCTCAAAAGTAAAAAAAAAAAAAAAAAAAAAAAACAAAAAAAAACCATAAAAAAAATAAATAAAGTGCTTAAGCAAAAAATGAAAAGAAATGAAGTAAATAAGGCAAAATATCAGCAATGTTAAATTGACATCACAAGTATATACAGGTGTTCCTTATACTATTCTCTGCGGGATGTTTGAAACTTTTATAAAAAGTAATAAAAAATACACATATCCTCCTTAAATCTATTCTACTTTTAGGAATTAACTCAACGTAGCAGCTCTGTCAACTAAAAATGGCCTAGAAACGACGACCGACCCAATAGCAATGAGCACTGCAGTAACTCAGATTGTGGCCTACAAATGTTATTTCCTACTTAAAAAAAAAAAAAAAAAAATCAGGCCCTTGGAGAAATGGCTGATTGTGACGTGGGACCAAAAATATGTAAGACGAACACCCTGCACATCTGATAGCTTCCTTATCATATCAGGAAGGAAGCTATCAGAAACCACTGGGTCACATCAAAAGTACTCAGGAGTCAATTTGAAGGGGTTCCTTAGGGCCAAATATGGGACACTTCGAGCATCAATAAGGATGTGGACTAAAACATATCAAATATGTTTAAACCCATGATTTTATAAAGATTTTTAAAATCTTTCATAGGTCTTCTAAGTGAATCAATTCATTATGAAGACTAATAAATAAGAGGAAAAAAAATCAAACATTTATCCTGCCTTTCAATCATCCAATTACTTTGTAAAGCAAGTAATTGACACAGGGACATTCTCCACAATATAAGTTGCCCAGCTATTTCATTGATCAAAGGAATGATAAAGAAAATTATTAGAACTTCACCTTTTGACAATCCCCAAATGACCACTATAAACAACGGTCATCATGAAATAACATCACAGGAGCACCTAGGTGGCTCAGTTGGTTGAGCATCCAACTTTGGCTCAGGTCATGATCTCATGGTTTGTGGGTTCAAGCCCTGTATTGGACTCTGTTCTGACAGCTCAGAGCCTGGAGCCTGCTTCGGATTCTGTGTCTCCCTCTCTCTCTGCCCCTCCCGCACTCATGCTCTGTGTCTGTTTCTCAAAAATGAACAGACGTTGAAAAAAATGTTTTAATTTAATAAAAAATTAAAAAAAAAAAAAAAGAAAGAAATAACAGGGCGCCTGAGTGGCTCTGTCAGTTAAGCGTCCGACTTCAGCTCAGGTCATGAGCTCATGGTTTGTGGGGTCGAGCCCCATGTCGGGCTCTGGGTTGATAGCTCAGAGCCTGGAGCCCACTTAGGATTCTGTGCCTCCCTCTGTCTGCCCCTCCGCTGCTTGCACTTTGGCTCTCACATTGTCTCAAAAATAAATAAATGTTAAAAAAAAAAGAAAAAAGAAATAACATCACAAAAAGAGATACAAGCAGACGTTATGTGCCTGACTGAAGTACACAACACTTAGAGTATTTGTAAAAAAAAAAAAATAGAGATACCAAACCTGAGTTTAATAAAGCCTATATAACTACCAATTTATAGGCAACAAAGACAGAAAAACATGTTAATGATATCATGTGGATGTAATCAGAAGAACCCAGAACATGGGAAATTTTAGAAGACAAACACAGTATTTTCAACAAATAAACTGCAAGGAAGAATAAAAGGAACAGAGGATCAATCTAGGAAATCCCATATCCAACCAACAGGAGTGCCAGAAAGAAAAGGCAAGTAAAATGGAAGGGTAACAACTATCAAAGATAATCTTAGAAGAAAACATAACTGAAGAGGTACATGTGACCTCAATCAAATAGGCTTGTTTAAGAAAACACCTACAACAGTGAAAAAAACACCTACAGCTGGACACTCCTGCTTTTCATCATGAGCCTTTATGCACTAGGTATTAACAGGTTCATGTATTATTTTAATAAATATTTTTTAAAAAGTAGCAACAAGGTTTCAATAATGACCCAGAAGATTAATTAGCACTATTTACCCAATGACACTATAAGAAAATCTTGTTATATCGTATTTTAATTTTTTTTTCAACGTTTTTTATTTATTTTTTTTGGGACAGAGAGAGACAGAGCATGAACGGGGGAGGGGCAGAGAGAGAGAGGGAGACACAGAATCGGAAACAGGCTCCAGGCTCCGAGCCATCAGCCCAGAGCAGGACGCGGGGCTCGAACTCACGGACCGCGAGATCGTGACCTGGCTGAAGTCGGACGCTCAACCGACTGCGCCACCCAGGCGCCCCTATAGTATTTTAATAACAACACCATCTAAGATGTAAACAAAAAATCTCCCTTGTTCATCATGGAAAATTACAATAGTCCTCTAAAACGCAAGGAAAAAAAAAAGTCTGCTAGAACTCTTCCAATGAGCCACAGAGATGTGCAGGGTAGAATCAGCCCCTTGGAGAGTTCAGGCCAGAAGCTGGAATCTGGGGGACCAGAAATTGGTATGCAGGTTTTGGTAAAAAGATGTGAGGAGTAGAGAAAAATACTAAAAAGCCCAAAAGCTGACTTCTAACTTTTCTAACTCAGCTGTGAGCCGCTGTTCCTTGATGAATTCGGATTTCTGTTTCAGTAGGTGGCAAGGCATTTCAATCCCTACTTAGGATCAATAAACTGAGTGACGAATACAAAACGCCTCCATAAGAACTTAGAAGAAATATATTTCTGCTTTTTTGTTTAAAGTTAACATTGTTACTTTGGGATAAATCGAACCCAAAATACTGTAGGGCTATTTAATTTAGTCACTGCATATAGGTAGGCAGTAATGCCAGATTTCAGTTACGATAAAACATATTATAAAACAATAACTAAGGGCAAAGAACCATGAAGACAATTGCCCAGGAGGAAATAAAAATACAATGTACATCAGGATTGATGTAAGCAACTCCAAGTATATGGATATGAGAATATCCAGTAATAATTTTTAAGCACACAGATGTATATTAATCAAAGGTCTACTTATGGTATTTCATTAATTAAACCAGTTACATTATCACTTTAAATCACATGATATGAATTTAGAAAAAGTGCTTCCTCACTCCCGTTATTTCATGAAACCATTTTAATCAGACTCTTCAAACGCAGTTCTAACATTAGTGTTTAACTATCATCACTAGGGACGCTTTTTTTTATTAAAAAATTTTTTTAACGTTTAATTTTTGAGACAGAGACAGAGCATGAATGGGGGAAGGGTCAGAGAGAGAGGGAGACACAGAATCAGAGGCAAGTTCCAGGTTCTGAGCTGTCAGCACAGAGCCCGATGTGGGGCTCGAACTCACGGACCGCGAGATCACGACCTGAGCCGAAGTCGGACGCTTCACCGACTGAGCCACCCAGGCGCCCCACTAGGGACACTTTTAAAATACCTCACACAGGGGCACCTGGGTGGCTCAGTCGGTGAAGCATCCGACTTCGGCTCAGGTCGTGATCTCACCTCTTGTGAGTTCGAGCCCCGTGTTGGGCTCTGTGCTGACGGCTCAGAGTCTGGAGCCTGCTTCGGGTTCTGTGTCCCTCTCCCCCTACCCAACTCACACTTTGTCTCTCAAAAAATATATAAACATTGAAAAGAAAACTTTTTTAAATAAAATACCTCACACAATAAGCGAGGCTATATCAGTTTCCTACTGCTACTATACAACTACACAAAGTTATTATCTTACAGTTTTGGAGGTCAGAAGCTTGATGAGAGTCTCACTGCACTAAAGTCAAGGTGCTGCAAAGCTGTGTTCCCCGCTGGAGGCTCTAGAGGAAAAGCTGCTACCTTGCCTTTTCCAGCTTCTAGAGGCTGCACTCGTTCTTAAGCTTCCTGCCTCCCTTCCATCTTCAAAACCCACAATGGCCAGCTGGAACTTTCTCACATCACGACAAGTGCCGGCACTGCCTTCTTCTTCCACTTCTACTTCCAAGGATCCTTGGGATTACACTGAGCCCACGTGACAATCTCCCTATCTTAAAGTCAGCTGATTAGCAACCTTAATTCCACCTGCTACCCCAATTCTCCCTTGCCACGAAACTGAATAATGCTCCCAGGTCCTGAGATATCCTTGTTTGAGGGGAGGGAGCATTATTCTGCCCACCACAGCATATCATCTTTACGTAAAATAAACGTGTTTTAAAACTTGCATATGATGCTATCTCAGGAAATTACACGTCCATCCCCATTTGCAAAACATTAGAACCGCTCCATTTCTTTTTTAAGTAAATTTTTAAAATGTTTATCTACAACAATAGTTAACACTATGCACCAGTAACTGATCCAAGTGCTTAAACATCTTAACTCGTTTAGTTATAACACATACTGAGGTAACACCAGGAGTAATTACTAAATCTGCATTCGATTTCTCCTATCTTTGTACCAATTCCACCTGATGACTTCTAAAAGAAATCTTAGGGGCACCTGGGTGGCTCAGTTGGATAAGTGTCTGACTCTTGCTTCCGACCCGACTCAGGTCATGATCTCACGGGTCTCATGAGTTCGAGCCTTATGTCGGCTCTGTGCTGACAGTGCAGAGTCTGGGATTCACTGTCTCCCTCTGTCTCTCTGCCCTGCCCCCATTTGCGTTCTCTCTGTCTTATTATTAAAAAAAAATTATTTTTATTTTTTTAATGTTTATTTATTTTTGAGAGAGAGAGAGACCAAGTTCAGTAGGGCAGGGGCAGAGAGAGGGAGACACAGAATCCAAACCAGGCTCCAGGCTCAGAGCTTTCAGCACAGAGCCCGATGCAGAGCTCGGAACCCACGAGCCGTGAGATCATGACCTGAGCCAAAGTCAGATGCTTAACCAACTGAGCCACCCAGGTGCCTCCCCCCACAAATTTGTTAATAAATAAATAAATAAATAAATAAATAAATAAATAAATGCATACATAAAATCCCAAAGTAGCATCTTTGAGGTAAAATAATAGAGAATGCCCTCATACAATCAGATAATTAATAGAGTAAATAAAGAATAGCTCCCTCTTTGCACAATTATAATTTCAGGTAAAAAATTGCCTGATAATACATACACGAAGGAAGTGTCAAACTCACAGGCAATTTAATAAATGAAAATATGTACTACTTCATATTCACTAAATTACCATGAAATAGCTTCCATCTGTATTATTAGATTTGGGATGCACTACTCCGAGCTGCCTTTACAAACAGAGCCTTATTCTCATCAGCTGCTGGGAATACTAGCTTCTAGCAATTAGCCCTCAACTATGGTCCCACTTTTAGAACCAAAAAAAAAAAAGTGCCTTGCACAAGCACATACACCCTTCCACATACCAGGATCCAGTGATGGATCATCACAGATGTAAATGCCCAGCCCCTCATCTCAACTAGGAAAATCTCTGAAGGGCCCCCTATCTATCTTCAGAATTGCCCACAGGGTCAGGTGAAACTTTTGTTTAGACGACATCACAGGGGCACCTGGCTGGCTCAGTCAGTGGAGTATGCAACTCTTGATCTTAGGGGTTTTAAGTTCCAACCCCACAGTGGGGGCTAGAAATTACTTAAAAAAATAATTTTGAAAAAAAAAAAACTGCACAGCAAAGGAAACAATCAACCAAACTAAAAGGCAACCTAAGGAATGGAAGAAGATATTTGCAAATGACATACCCGATAAATGGTTAGTATCTAAAATATATAAAGAACTTACAAAACTCAACATACACAAAAAAACAAATAATTGGATTAAAAATGGGCAGAAGACGTGAATAGACTTTTCTCCAAAGAAGATATACCAATAGCCAATAGACACATGAAAAGATGCTCAATATTACTTATCATCAGGGAAATGCAAATCAAAATTACAATATTATCTGACACCTGTCACA
Organism: Panthera leo; assembly: GCF_018350215.1. Classification (NCBI taxonomy): domain Eukaryota; kingdom Metazoa; phylum Chordata; class Mammalia; order Carnivora; family Felidae; genus Panthera; species Panthera leo. The sequence continues at coordinate 13,147,228 of NC_056689.1, forward strand.
ATGGCTAAAATCCAAAACACAAGAAACAGAAAGTGTTGGTAAGGATGTGAAGAAAAAGGAACCCTCGTGCACTCCTGGTGAGAATGCAAACCAGTGCAGCCATTGTAGAAAACAGTATGGGGGTTCCTCAAAATATTAAAAATAAAATTACCACCTGATCCAGTAATCGCACGACTACGTATTTATCCAAATATGAAAACACTAATTCAAAAAGACATATGCACCCCTATATTTACTGCAGCATTATTTATAATAGTCAAATTATGGAAACAGCCAATGTGTCCACCGATTGACGAATGGATAAAGATGTGGCATATATAAAAGGCAAAAATAAAAAAGGAATGAAATCTTGCCATTGGCAACAACACGGATGGAGCTAGAGAATATAATACTAAGCAAAATAAGTCAGAGAAATCATTTCATTCATGTGTGGAATTTAAGAAACAAAAGAAAAGAATCAAAGGGGGAAAAAAAAGAGACAAACCAAGAAACCAACTCTTAACTATAGAGAACAATCTGATGGTTATCAGAGTGGAGGTGGGGGTGGGGGGTGAATGGGTGAAAGGGGACTAAGAGTGCACTTATCTTGATGAACACAGGAAAAATGTAAAGAATTGCTAAATCACTACATTGTACACTTGAAACCAACACAACAATGCATGGTAACTATACTGGAATTAAAATTTAAAAAAATAATAATAATAATAAATAAATTTAAAAATAAGAGAATGAGGGGTGCCTGGGTGGCTCAGTCAGTTAAGCGTCCGACTTCGGCTCAGGTCATGATCTCACAGTTCATGAGTTCGAGCCCCACATCGGGCTCTGTGCTGACAGCTCAAAGCCTGGAACCTGCTTCGGATTCTGTGTCTCCCTCTCTCTCTGCTCCTCCTCCCTCCCTCCCTCTCAAAAATGAATAAACATTAAAAAAAATTGTTAATAAAAAATAAAAAAAAATACAAGAATGATATTATTTAAAAGGAAAAAAAGTTACCACACCAAAAAGACTCTGTAAGTATGTATGATGATGAATGTTAACTAGACTTAACTTGGTGATCATTTTGCAATATATACAGATATCAAATCATTGTTTTGCATACCTGAAACTAATATAATGTTATATGTCAATTATATCTTAACAAAAAATGTAAGCAAAATACTATAGAAACATAAATATATTCCAAATAATAAATGAAAGAAGACATCACAAATTGTATTTATATCGATTTAAGCTACTTCAAATACATATACACGTGTACATATACACGTGGATTAATGACAAAAGAAATTTCCAAAAAAATTCTTAGTTTTTGAGGGTAGGGTATGAAAATTCAAGATTATGAGTTGTTTTAAGTTTACTCAGAAGATATTTTAACATTCAATTAATATAAAATAGTAACACTAAATAATTAGATAAATGTAAAATGAAATAAAACCATAGGTACCACAGGATATTGTTAACCGAACAAAACAATGGTATATAAGAATATAAGAAGCATCTACAAATTGTTTCTTGTTGTTACAAAGCACTATGGGGGGGGGGGGGTGGGAAGCACTACAGAGAAGCCTACAAAGAAACAATCCAGAATAAATAAATACACACACCACACACACACACTTATAATTTACCTGCCACAGGAGGGACGACACCAGAAAAACGCACTGTTGCATGTTCTCCATTAACTTCAACTCGTCGACCAATGACATCTAAGGTCAACGTGTCATTCATGATAATATAGCCAGAATCCAAAATATGAGGAGATCTAGGAAGAAAATTACAAAATTGACAAGATCTTAATAAACTCCTTAAAAATTTGTTCTTTTCCATGTATTGAGATATTCCTTTTTTTTAATGTTTATTTTTTGAGACACACACACACACACACACACACACACACACACACACGAGCGGGGGAGGGGCAGAGAGGGAGACACAGAATCTAAAGCAGGTTCCAGGCTCTGAGCTATCGGCACAGAGCTCAACACATCACCCAAACTTGTGAGCTGCGAAATCCTGAACTGAGCCAAAGTCAGACGCTTAACCCACCAAGCCACCCAGGCGCCCCTTCACTTTAGTGAGATATTCTTGAGGTCAACACTCCTGCAATTTAGTCTTCATATTTTGGTGAAGAGAAGGACCTATAGGTTTATGTGGCATATTCTCATAGTTTCATTTTACTTTACTTTCTAACTATATTTTGATAATAATGTTTATTTTGAGAGAGAGAGAGAAGAGAGCAGAGAGTGCACACACGAGCAAGGGAGGGGCAGAGAGAGGGAGAGAGAAAATCCCAAGCAGATTCCATGCCATCAGCACAGAGCCTGATGTGGGGCTTGAACCCACAAACTGTGAGTTCATCATCATGATCATGAGCTGAAACAGAGTCAGACACTCAACCAACTGAGCCACCCAGGCTCCCCAATAATATGTTTTTTAAATGTTGCTCAACTCCCGTTAGCTCACATCACATAACTTGTCTACTCTGTCATCTACTGAAGGGGATAGGAAGGAAAGGAGAATAGAAGAGAGGGGGACAGGGGCGCCTGGGTGGCTCAGTCAGTTAAGTGTCAGACTTTTGATTTCGGCTCAGGTCGTGATCTCATAGTCGTGAGATCAGCCCCGTGTAGAGCTCCATGCTGTGCACGGAGCCTGCCTGAGATTATCTTTCTCCTTCTCACTCTGCTCCGACTCCTCTCTAAAATAAAAAATAAATTAAATAAATTAAAAAAAAAACAAAAAAGGAGGAGAAAAGTGATAGAGAACAGGACAAGAAAACAGGCAATATGGGCATTGTTATCTCTTGAGGATGGGAGAAAAGCACAAATCCGTAGATATAGGAAGCAACACGTACAAGGAACAATAAATAAAAATTAAACTCTAGGGGCACCTGCCTGGCTCAGTTGGTGGAGCATGTAGTACTTGATCTCGGGGTCGTGAGTTCAAGCCCCACGTTGGACACAGAGCTTACTAAAACAAAACAAACAAAAAACCAGGAAACTCGGGACGCCTGGGGGGCTCAGTCGGTTAAGAGCCCAACTTTGGCTCACGTCATGATCTCATGGTTTGTGGCTTCAAGTCCCACATCGGGCTCTGTGCTAACAGTTCAGAGCCTGGAGCCTGCTTCAGATTCTGTGTCTCCCTCTCTCTCTGTCCCTCCCCCCTCACATTCTGTCTCTCACTCTCAAAAAATGAATAAACATTAAAAAAAAAACAACAACATTAAACTCGAATAAAAAGACAGAACCATGAAACTAAAGAGAAGGCCCTAAAGGGAGACAGAGTGAAAAGTATCTCCTATCCAGGAATGGTAACTAGATCTACCTCCTACTTCACAGGAAAGCAGAAGACTGAGGAACATGTGAAAAGACACAGTCAATCCAAAATCCAGGGAACCCTACCGTCAACCAAGTTAGTTTCTTCAACACAAGGAGAACACAAGAAGAAAAAGAAAGACATGGAGGGAGAACAAACAGATTTAAAAACACTGAAGACAACCAATTGCAACATATAGACTTCGTTTGGACCCTAATTTTTTAAAAAAGTGTAAGTAACTTTAAAGTAAAAACTTGTGAGAATATTGAAAATTTGAACACTGACTAGATTTGATATTAAAGAAAAACTGTTTGGGGCACCTGGGTAGCTCAGTCGGTTAAGCGGCCGACTTCAGCTCAGGTCATGATCTCGCGGTCCGTGAGTTCGAGCCCCGCGTCAGGCTCTGTGCTGACAGCTCAGAGCCTGGAGCCTGTTTCGGATTCTGTGTCTCCCTCTCTGAGCCTCCCCCGTTCATGCTCTGTCTCTCTCTGTCTCAAAAATAAATAAATGTTAAAAAAATAAACAAATAAAAATAAAGAAAAACTGTTTAAGACTCAATGAAATCCTTATCAAAATACCAATCGTAGCTTCCACAGAACTAGAACAATTCATGCTAAAATCTGTATGGAACCACAAAAGACCCCAAACAGCCAAACCAATCTTGAGAAAGAACAAAGCCAGAGGCATCACAATCCTGGATTTCAAGTTATATACAAAGCTGTAGTAATCAAGACAGTATGGTACTGGCACAAAATTTAGACAAATAAATAGAACAAAATGGAGAGCCCAGAAATAAACCCGCACCAGTACGGTCAATTAATTTATGACAAAAGAGGCAAGACTACCCAATGGAAAAAGACAGTCTCTTCAATAAACAGTGCTGGGAAAAATGGAGAGCTACATGCAAGAGAACAAACCTGGATCACTTTCTTACACCATACACAAAAGTAAACTTAAAATAGATTAAAGACCTAAACATGAATCCTAAAACCACAAACTCCTAGGAGAAAACATAGGCAATAATTTCTTGGACATCAGCCTTAGCAACATTTTTCTAGATATGTTTCCTGATGCATGGGAAACAAATGCAAAAATAAACGACTGGCACTACCTCAAGATAAAGAGCTTTTGTACAATGAAGGAAACAATCAACAAAACAAAAAGGCAACCTACTGAATAGGAGCAGATATTTGCAAATGATATATCGGATAAGGAATTAATATCCAAAATACATAAAGAATTTATACAATTCAACACCGAAACTACAAATAATCCAATTAAAATGAGCGGAGGACCTGAAGAAATATTTTTTCCAAAGAAGACATACACATGGCCAACAGACACACTGAAAGGATGCTCAACATCACTAATCACCCAGGAAATGCAAATCAAAATCACCATGAGATATAACCTCTATACCTTTTAGAATGGTTAGTGCCAAAAAGACCAGAAATAACAGGTGTTGGTGAGGATGTGGAGGGAAAAAAACAAAAAAAACAAAAAAACAAAACCAAAACCCTTGTGCCCTGTTGGTGGGAATGTAAATCGGTGCAACCACTGTGGAAAACAGTATGGAGGGTCCTCAAAAAATTAAAAATAGAAATACCATATGACCAGCAATTCCACTACTGGGTATTTACCTAAAGAAAATAAAAACACTGTATCAGTTTGAAAAGATGTATGCGTCCTGTGTTTATTGCAGTATTAGTTCCAACAGCCAAGATGTAGAAGCAACTCAAGTGTCCCCTGATAGACAAATGGATAAGGAAGAGTGGTGTGTGTGTGTGTGTGTGTGTGTGTGTGTGTGTGTGTGTCAGACGAATATTATGCAGCCATAAAAAAGGATGAGTTTGAGCCATCTGCAACAACACAGATGGACCCAGAGGGTCTTATGCTAAGTGAAATAATTCAGACTGAGAAAGACCAATATCCTATGATTTCATTCATATGTGGAATCTAAAAGCGACAACAAATGAATAAACAAAACAAAAAAAAAAAAGCAGAATCAACCTTAAATACAGAGCTGATATTTGCCAGAGGTGAATGGGGTGGGGGTGAATTGGCAAAATAGGAGATACAGGCTTCCAGTTATGGAATGAGTAAGTCACAGGAAGAAAAGTCACAGCACAGAGAATATAGTCGATGACACTGTAACAATGTTCTATGGCGACAGATGGCAGCTTCACTTGTGGTGAGCAAAGCATAATGTATAGAGAAACTGAATCACAATGTTGTATACCTGAAGCTAATGTACCACTGTGTAGCAACTATACTCAAATAATTTCTAAAATAAAAATTCAAATGTAAAAAAATTTAAATGTGTAAATTTAACTATAATTATCCTAAAAAATAGTTTTCACTAGTCTTAAATGCCTTTTTAATTTTCATTAACATGTAAATAGAATTTTTTACAAGCGAAATAGATACATAATTTCTATCCTACTTCTTTTATTAACAGGTGAACATTTTTCTATACAGCCACAGAGTTATCATATTAAGCTCTTTTATGTTGACCTGTAGATCCACAATTTACTTAATCATTTCTATTCCTCCCCCCACCAAAAAAAAAACAGCTAAAAACATGGTTTTGTTTTTAAATTATTCTTGTCCCCTGAAGTATTTCCCTGGGAAAAATTCTTGAGACAATTATTCAAAGTAAATAAACATGTTTAAGATTCGAGAAAGCCATGGCCAGACTGTGCATCCAAAAACAAAGTTAAATACTAACACTGACACTAAAAGAAAATCTACTTGTTTGTTTCTATAAAGTCTTATGAATTCCCATGAAGAACTTTCAAGTCAGGTCTTCTCTATTCTATACTTGTACAACTAATTTTTTTAAACTAATCTCTACACCCAACATGGGGCTAAAACTCACGACCCCAAGATCAGGAGTTGTGCGCTCTACTGACAGAGGCAGGTGCCCCTTGTACAACTAATCATTGAAGCAGGACTTAACACATCATTATTCATGTAAATGCAGAACTTTACATTTATATATACTGAACATTGAACACTCCAACATTAATTATCTCTCCCAGCTCTGTCCTGTGCAATTTTTGTAAGATCGAAACAAAATGTGTATGTGTGTGTGTGTGTCTGTGTGTATTAGATATATGACTTTGACCAAAGACAGAACCCATACAAATTGTGTGTAAAACTTTTCAGTTATAAGCCCTCCTATTATCCAGTTCACATGCAAGAACATCATGAACTTTGTGAAATGCTCCCCTGAAATCAAAATAAACTGTCAGTCCCAGAATATACTGTCAATCAGAGGAACGGGGTAACTTAAACACCTCTGAGTTGTATGAATATTTTTGGAAGGAACAGTTGTTCCTTTGTGATTTGTTCTATTGACAATAATGAGTACGAGAAGGAAGATAATGATGATCAACAGAGAAAGTAAATACTGCACTGTTCTCTGCAAATTTCCCTGGCTTGTCAGGGAATTGCAATCCAAACAAACAAACAAAGGCAAATTTAGCAAGACTCGCTCAACTCTTGCTACTTCCTTAGGATTACTGCTTTTCTAAATGTTCACAAAAATCTTTCCTAGAGGTTCTATTTCTCCTTGTTCATTACTCTTTAAAGATTACGGACAGGAATTTTTGCAATCGTATTTCCCAGTTCTTTCCTAAATTACTACATGTAATTTCTCTTGGAATGCAGGCTAATTCAAAATGGCCAAACACTGTACCACCTCCTTTTATCTTCAACATGCTTTTAAACAGGCTTTTTTTTTTTTTTAAAGACAGAAATCATTTTCCATAGACACGACAAAAGATAAAAAATTGAGTCAATCTGTGATTTTTCTGTCATCTCTATGCTACATTAAATATATTTTCAAAAGATGAAGCAAAGGTGGCAAAATGTTAACAATCGCTAAATAAAGGCAACGAGTATCTGGGTGTTTCCTATGTTTCAAAATATTCTAGATTTAAACTAAAAGCCGTATATTACTACACCCAAGGCATTTGTACTACTTTTTAGTCTAGATCAATCCTAGAAGCTTCTTTTCTTATCTTCCCATTTTTTCACAAATTGATTTGGAGGCTCAACCTTACCAGTATTTTTCTTAAGAGGTCCATTCAAGTGCCTGAAAGTCATTGTTATGCTGTTTCTTCTTCATTTCAGGGATGCTCCTTATATTTTTCCAGATACATCTTTCTCACTTAATTTTTTTTCTTTAAAAATTTTTTAATGTTTATTTATTTTTGAAAGACAGAGAGAGAGAGAGAGAGACAGAGCATGAGTGGGAGGGGGCAGAGAGAGAGAGGGAAACACAGAATCGGAAGCAGGCTCCAGGCCTCAAGCTGTCAGCACAGAGTCCAACACAGGGCTCGAACTTGGGAATGGCAAGATTGTGACCTAGGCCGAAGTCGGACGCTTAACCAACTAAGTCACCCAGGTGCCCCTTTTCTTTTCTTTTTAAAGTTTACCTAACCATTTTGAAGGGAGAGAGAGAGAGAGAGATACAGAGAAAGAGACAGAGAGACAGACAGAGAGAGAGAGAGAGAGAGAGACGGAGGGAGGGAGGGGCAAGAGAGAAAGGGAGAGAATCCCAAGCAGGCTCCACACTGTCAGCGCAGAGCCCCAAGTGGAGCTCACACTCACAAACCATGAAATCATGACCTGAGCCCAAGTTGGATGCTTACCCAACTAAGCCACCCAGGTGCCCTTCTCACTTAACTTTTTAAATAGATGATACTCAAAAGAATAAAAGGGAATACACTAAAAGTTTCCCTTCCATTCCTGCTAGTCATTAGCTCTTTCCACTGGCAACAGTTTTATTGTATCTTATAGTATCTTCCACACACATTTTGTGCTTATACAAGCTGCTATATTTTTTTCTTTCTTTCCACAAATGAGACCATGCTCTATATGGGGTTCTATTCCTTACATTTTCATTTAATAATATAACCTGGAAATTTACCCACAGCCATGTCAGAAGCTTTTACATTTTTTATGGCTACACAGTATTTGCATAGATATACCATAATTTATATAACCCGTCTTCACAAACTGATGGACTTAGGTTACTTCCAAGTCTTTGCTATTATAAATAATACTGCAAAGATTAAACCTGCTCAATTATTTTTTATACCTGTGCAAAAATAACTGTAGCAAACAATCTCAAACTGGGTATTGCTGAATCAAAGGGGAAGAGCATTTTTAATGTCGAGAGCTAATAACAAATGTCCCTTTTTAGGAACTGCACCAATTCACAATCCTACCAGCACTGTATGCAAGTCCCAGTATCATCACAACGTTGCCCTTCGCAAATAATTTTTGGTTACTTGTCAGTCTGATAAGTGAAATATACATTTTATTTACATTTCCTTTTATGAGGGAAGCTGAGCATCTATTCATTTTGATTCCCTTTTCTATGAATTACTTGTTCACATCCTTTACCCACTTTACTTATCTTTTTCTTAAGCTGTTTTTAAAAATATAAGCTGTTTTTAGGGGCCCCTGGGTGGCTCAGTCGGTTAAGCGTCCGACTTCGGCTCAGGCCACGATCTCACAGTCTGTGAGTTCGAGCCCCGCGTCAGGCTCTGGGCTGATGGCTCAGAGCCTGGAGCCTGCTTCTGATTCTGTGTCTCCCTCTCTCTCTGCCCCTCCCCCATTCATGCTCTGTCTCTCTCTGTCTCAAAAATAAATAAAAACGTTAAAAAAAATTAAAAAAAAATATATAAGCTGTTTTCTGGATGTTCTTCACAATGAGATGACTACATAATTCCTCAAATTAAATCCTTTGAAAAGAATTGCAAGGAAAGGGGCGCCTCGGTGGCTCAGTCGGTTAGGCGGCCGACTTCGGCTCAGGTCATGAGCTCATGGTTCATGAGTTCAAGCCTCGCGTCGGGCTCTGTGCTGACAGCTCGGAGCCTGGAGCCTGCTTCAGAATCTGTGACTCCCCCTCTCTCTCCGTCCCCTCCCCAGCTCATGCTCTGTCTCTCAACTAATAAAAAAACATTAAAAAAAATATTTTTTTTTAAAGAATTGCAAGGAAGGACACAAGCAGATAATTGTACAACCACGTTCACGGCGCTATTATTCACAAATAGCCAAAAGATGGAACTAACCCCAATATCCGTTGATGGATGAATGGATCAACACGATGTGGTATACACATATAGTCAAATATTATTCAGCCTTAAAAAGAAAGGAAATTCTATCACATGCTATAACATGGAGGAACCCTGGGAACATCATGCTAAGTGAAATAAGCCAGTAACAAAAGGACAAATACTGTATGATTCCATTTAAATGAAATACCTAGAGTAGCCAAATTCATAGAGAAAGTGGAATTGCGGTTGCCAATGGCTGTGCAAAGGGGGAAATAGTGTTAATGGCTACAGTGTTACAGTTTTGCAAGATGAAGAGTTCTGGACACATATGAGTTAAGATTGCACAACAGTGTGAATGTACTTAACACTACTCAATTGTACACCTAAAATTGTTAAGAGGGTCTGGGGCACCTGGCTCGCTCAGTCTGTGGAGCATGAGACTCGTGGTCTCAGGGTTGTGAGTTTGAGCCCCATGCTGGGTGTAGAGATTACTTATGCTCTGTCTCTCTCTGTCTCAAAAATAAATAAATGCTTAAAAAAAAAAAAATCCTCAAGGGATGCCTGGGTAGTTCAGTCAGTTAAGTGTCTGACTCTTGATTTCAGCTCAGGTCATGATCTAGCAGTTCTTGAGTTTGAGCTCCGTGTCGGGCTCCTTGGTGGCAGTGTGGAGCCTGCTTGGAAGTTTCTCTCTCCCTCTCTCTGCCCCTCCCTGCACACCCTCTCTCTCTCTCAAAATAAATAAATAAACTTTAAAAAACTGTTTTAAATATTTTTTAAAACTTGTCACGGCGCCTGGGTGGTTCAATCGGTTAAGCCTCTGACTTTGGCTCAGGTCATGATCTCATGGTACATGGGTTCGAGCCCTGCATCAGGCTCTGTGCTGACAGCTCAGAGCCTGGAGCCTGCTTTGGATTCTGTGTTTCCCTTTCTCTGCCCCTCCCCCGCTCATACTCTGTCTGTCTCTCTCTCTCTCTCAAAATAAAGACTAAAAAAAGGTGAACATAAGGGCAGGGAAGCAAAAATAATATAAAAACAGGGAGGGGGACAAAACATAAGAGACTCTTAAATATGGAGAACAAACAGAGGGTTAGTGGAGGGGTTGTGGGAGCGGGGGATGGGCCAAATGGGTAAGGGGCATTAAAGAATCCACCCCTGAAATCATTGTTACACTATATATGCTAACCAACTTGGATGTAAATTTAAAAAATAAACAAATAAAAAAGAATTTAAAAATTTTTTAAATAAATAAATAAAAATAAATTTAAAAATTTTTTAGTATTTTTCAAAAATTGTCAGGGCGCCTGGTGGTTCAGTCTTAAGGTTAAGCATCTGACTCTTGATTTCAGCTGGGGTCATGATCTCACCATTCCCGATATGGAGCCCCACATCAGGATCTGTGCTTACAGTGCAGGGCCTGCTTGCAAGTGTCCCCCCTGCCCCCACTCTGTCCCTCCCCTGCTATCGCTCTCTCTCCAAATAAACTTAAAAAAAAAAAAAAAGTTAAGATGGTCAATGTTATCTGTATTTCAGCACAATTAAAAAAATAATATGAGGGGCACCTGGCTGGCTGAGCCCAATATTTCAAGTTTTAGAGAGCTCTGATTTGCTTCCACTTTAATTGGGACACTGAATCATTAAGAATATGGTATTTCATGGGAATAGCCATATGCTTACCTCTTTGAAACTACACTACATATAATGCATCCTTCAACTGACCTCTTGATTAAGACAATTGTTTGGAGACTATAGATGCTGGCGAGGATATGGAGAAACGGGAACCCTCTTGTACTCTTGGTGGGAATGCAAACTGGTGCAGCTGCTCTGGAACACAGTGTGGAGGTTCCTCAAAAAATTAAGAATAGATCTACCCTATGACCCAGGAATAGCACTGCTAGGAATTTATCCAAGGGATACAGGAGTGCTGATGCATAGGGGCACTTGTACCCCAATGTTTATAGCAGCACTTTCAACAATAGCCAAATTATGGAAAAAGACTAAATGTCCATCGACTGATGAATGGATAAAGAAATTGTAGTTTATATACACAATGGAATACTACTTGGCAATGAGAAAGAATGAAATCTGGCCTTTGGTAGCAACATGGATGGAACTGGAGAGTGTTATACTAAGAGAAATAAGTCATACAGAGAAAGACAGATACCATATGTTTTCTTCACTCTGATGTGGATCCAGAGAAACTTAACAGAAGACCATGGGGGAGGGGAAGGGGAAAAAAAAGGTTAGAGAGGAAGGGAGCCAAACCATAAGAGACTCTTAAAAACTGAGAATAAACTGAGGATTGATGGGGGGGTAGGAGAGAGGGGAAAGTGGGTGATGGGCATTGAGGAGGGCACCTGTTGGGATGAGCACTGGGTGTTGCATGGAAACCAATTTGACAATAAATTTCATATTAAAAAAAAAAAAAGACAATTGCTTGCAAGCGAAAAAAAAAGACAATTGTTTGCAAGCGTGTGTATAGAAGCTAACAGAAATAGCTGTATGCTTAACTCATTAAAAATACATTGTCTTTAAAAAAATGAAAAAAAAAAAGAATATGGTATTTCTTCTCCACTCTTCAAATTATACCCTCCTAATGCCCTAGGAAGCAGTTTGATTATATTCAACATTTTTTTCATTGAGAAGATTCAAAAATAGCTTCTTTTCCCAGAATCTTTGAGGCTCTTTCACTTCACTTATTTCTTCCTCCTTGTTGATGAGAATTCAAAACAAAGGAATCTTTCCTCTCATTTTGTTTCTGCCAAGGAACTTAACAATGGACCCTCCCCACTCCACACACAAATCAGGTCTTTTCCAGAGAAAAGAAGCCTCTAGCAGAATTTAAGACAGCTGAAATCTTTCATCATTTATCTGATTTTTGTGCCTCTTTTATAATCTGTATTAGGAGGATAACAACCTTATTCTCTTTACCAAATGATATACAGCATAATCGATAGATCTCTTCTACTCCTCAGTCCTAGCATTGTCCCTTGTGCTTTCTACCCTAATGTCACTACTCTTCGCGCCAAACAAATATGTTTATCTTCCTGATATATACTCTTCAGCTCTCAAATCTTACATTGGATTGTTTTTAACAAAGACATGTATTTCCATTCCAATAATGAGCCCATCCCAGCAAATTTTAGTGATATTCACGGTATTGCAGGTATCCGCCTGGAACGGAAACTTGAGACCACACGTTCAGGTACTATGCTTTTGCTACAATTTCTCCCTAAAATCTTTTGGCTGTCTCCTCCATTACTTTGGTTATATATAACACTCTTTCTTCTCAACAGCATCCAATTTCCATAGTGTCAGGAGCAATTTTTCCCTCTTTATAGAATGTTAGTATCCATTCCTCTCAATCACATTTTCTTAATTCTTACTGGGAACTATTTTTCTCAATTCCTCTGAGAGGCAGACTACTTTAGAATGAGGCTGATCATTACCTGGGAAGACAAGAAAAGAAATGGCCTAGCATCTGAGTTATTATCTATGCTTATTAGGAATAAAAGATGAGAGGGAATATATCTTCAGTGGTTAAGTCATGACCACCAGAAACTCAGACTGAAGGTAGGTCAAGGTTAGTACCTGGCCTTGATGGTATTCAAGAAAACATACATGACTATCCCAAAAAGTGGGGACTGCACCATAATGGGACAGTGCAGGTGGATGTTCCTCAGAAACCCAAAGGTTGCATCTAGAAAGCTTGGCCAAAGAAATATAGTATAAGTCATGTAACTGGGATCAGGGGTAACTAACAAGAATAGAGTAAGACCTCACTCAACTCCAGGTAATTGGACCACTGGGCTGATTACCTGGACAGAGCCTAAGGGAGGTTTTTTTTACCCTAAATCCATAGACTCAAGGCATCTTCTAACTGAAATTCGGCATTTTCCAAAATTGTGCACATAGGCAAAAAAAAATAGTTGATTAGCAGCACCTGTGATCCCACATCTATCACATTACAGCTAGTATAGCTATCCCAAGATATATTTTATATGCATCACTATTTCAAAATTACAGCATTTATTAGACCTGCCGCTAGATTCTGTCATTTAAAATATTAATGAACACACATTACATTACAATTTTTAAGTATTTTGATAACTTTATTTCACATAACTGGATTCTCATCTAAAATCCTATATGTTTTTTTCCAACCTTTATTATTTATGTTTATTCCAATTTTACTAAATTCCAGTTAGTTAACATACAGCGTAAAATTAGTTTCAAGTGTAGAATTTGGTGATTCAGCACTCCTATACAACAGCCAGTGCTCATCATAACAAGTGCCCTCCTTAATTTCCCTCACCTATTTTACCCATCCCCCACCCACCTCCCTTCGCGTAACCATCAGTCTGTTCCCTGTAACTAACAGTCTGTTTTGGGTCACCTGGGTGGCTCAGTCAGTTAAGGGTCCAACTTCGGTTCAGGTCATTATCTCACGGTTCGTGAATTAGAGCCCCGTGTCAGGCTCTGGGCTGACAGCATGGAGCCTGGAGCCTGCTTCAGGAGTCTGTGTCTCCCTCTCTCTGCCCCTCCCCTGTGCACTCTCTGTCTGTCTCTCTCTCAAAAATAAACAAACATTAAACAAAATTTTTTAAAGTCTATTTCTTGGTTTTCCTCTTTTCTTCTCCCTGTGTTTGCTTTGTTTCTTAAATTCCACACTAGCGAAATCATATGGTATGTCTTTCTTGGATTTATTTCGCTCAGTGTAATACCCTCTAGCCCTGTCCACATGGTTGCAAATGGCAAGATTTCATTCTTTTTTGTGGCTCAGTAATATTCCATTATATACATATACCACATCTTTTTTTTATCCATTCATCAGTTGATGAACTTTTGGGATCTTTGCAATTTGGCTATTGTTGATAATGCTGCTGTAAACATCAGGGTGCATGTATCCCTTCAAATTAGTGTTTTTGTACATTTTTGTATCCTTTGGGTAAATACCTCTTGGTGCAATTGCTGATCATAGAGTAGTTCTATTTTTAACGTTTTAAGGAACCTCCACACTATTTTCTACAGAGGCTGCACCAGTTTGTAATCCCACCAATAGTGAGAGTGTTCTCCTTTCTCTGCATCCTTGCCAACACCTGTTGTTTCCTATGTTGTTAATTTTAGCCGTTCTGCCAGATGTTAGGTGGTATCTCATTATAGTTTTGATTTGTATTTCCCCAGTGATGGGTAATGCTGAGCCTTTTTTTTCATGTGTCTGTTAGCCATCTGTATGTCTTCTTTGGAAAAATGTCTATTCATATCTTCTGCCCATTTCTTAACTGGATTATTTGTTTTTTGGATGTTGAGTTTTGTAAGTTCTTTATAAGAAATCCTGTGTATTTTCTGTATTTAAAAACATTTTGGGGCACCTGGGTGGCTCAGTCGGTGAAGTGTCCGACTCCTGCTTTCGGCTCTGGTCATGATCTCACAATTTGTGAGATCAAACCCCACATCGGGCTCCAGGCTGACAGTGTGGAGCCTGCTTGGGAGTCTCTCTCTCCTCTCTTTCTCTGCCCCTCCCCCCTCAAATAAAGAAACACTTTAAAAAAACATTCTAGGGTGTCTGGCTGGCTCAGTCTGTAGCATATTGTCAGCAACTCTTGATCTTAGGGTTGTGAGTTGACCCCCACATTAGGTATAGAGATTACCTAAAAATAAAATCTTTTTAAATTTTTTTTACCTAAAAATAAAAATTACCTAAAAATAAAAAAAAATTCTAAGGAGCTCACAGAATTTATCAGACTGCTAAAGGGGTCTTTATCCTAGATAAAGAATCAAAGAAAATTTGAGGACATGACAGGCATCAAAGTAAATTATTTAAACTAAATTACATAGCCCTTTACAAAACGCTTTCATTTTCCTTATTCACAATATTCATTCAAAATTGCCGGCAATTTCTTTTTTTTTTTTTTAATTTTTTTTTAACGTTTATTTATTTTTGAGACAGAGAGAGACACAGCATGAACGGGGGAGGGGCAGAGAGAGAGGGAGACACAGAATCGGAAGCAGGCTCCAGGCTCTGAGCCATCAGCCCAGAGCCCGACGCGGGGCTCGAACTCACGGACTGCGAGATCGTGACCTGAGCCGAAGTCGGACGCTCAACCGACTGAGCCACCCAGGTGCCCCGCTGACAATTTCTTTAATTCTTCTACAGATTCTTCTAAAAAACCACTGGTTTGTTTGTGTTTTTTCTTAATATATGTAGGCGTCACGCCCAGCATAGAGCCCAACATGGGGCTTGAACTCACACCCCTGAGATCAAGAAATGAGCTGTTACAGTACACTTCATTCAACTTCTCCAGTGATAGATGAAGAAACGTCAAGGGACTTTTTCCTTATACTAAAAGGCATGTGGCATCCTGGCCCTGGTATCCTCTGGTGACAGGAACGCAGACTGAAAGAAACAGTTCCACTAGTTTGTTCTGCATTCATTCCGTCTCACCTCGGTTTGTCTCTGGAATCCATGTTGCTAACATCGTGTGTTTGTTGTTAAAAATAAAAATATAAAAATAAAAAAATAATAATTAAAAAAAGAAATTAGCTGAGATCAAGAGTTGGATGCTCAATTGACTGAGCCACCCAGGTGCCCCCAACTGTGTTATTTTCTGAGTGGAAGAATCTTAACGTGGGAAAGGCATCTGAAGAGTTCCATCTATATTATCGAAATGGTTCTCACCTGTTTTCTGCCATTTTGAGCCCAGCATCTTCCCCTTGTGGGAAGTGTACTTTCTCTGCCTGGTGGGCTGTCACTCACCCACCAGAGGAGTGGACACATGGCCCAGGATGGCCAATATAGTGACTCCTCACCTCTATTTCCTTGCATATAGCAACTGGTCCATACATGAAGACCCTAACCCAAGCAGAGCCAACCTTTTAGAAAATGACATGGGCTCTTGAAGACAGGATCCATCCCTCTCTTTCCCAAGACCTAAAACAAAAGGACCACTTAAACCTGGAATAACTGAGGGCACCTGGGTGGCTCAGTCGGTTAAGCATCTGATTTCAGCTCAGCTCATGATCCCACAGTTCATGAGTTCAAGTCCCCACATCAGGTGAGCCCTGCTTCTCTCTCTCTCCCTCTCTCTCTCTCTCTCTCTGCCCCTCGCTCACTTGTGCCCTCTCTCTCAAAAACAAAACAAAACCAAAAAACACTAGAAGAGCTGAGAAGTACTTCTGATACTATATGGAAAAAATTTGTGTGAAAATAAGGCCGCAAGGGAAAGTGGTGTTGATCCAACTATGCGTGAAGCCTTTCATTAGCCCAAATGAAACAGTAAATTTTCTTTCGCTTACATCAGTTTGAGCTGAGTTTCTTTCTCCTGCAACTGTTAAGAATTCTGAAAAAATACACAAGAATTAAGATCACATGTGTTCCTATTTACTGTAATACGAACATTACATGCAGTCAGTCTGCTGGAAAGAAATTCGACCTCATCCACTACATGTTACCTATGGGACACTGGATAATTTAACCTCTGTGTGTCTCAGTTTCCTCATCTGTAAAATGTATACCAGGAGGACCTACTTCACAGGACTGTTGTGAGAATTAAATGAGTTTTTATGTGTAGAAGTGCTCACCATCAACAGTTGATAAACGTTAGCCATTGGGGCACCCGGGTGCCTCAGTCAGTTAGGCATCCAACTCTTAATCTCGGCTCAGGTCACAATCTGATAGTTCTTGAGTTCGAGCCTCACATTGGCCTCTGCACTGATGGCACAGAACCTGCTTGGGATTCCGTCCCTCCTTCTCTTTGCCCCTCCCCTGCTTGCACTCTCCCTCTCAAAATAAATAAACTTTAAAAATAAATAATTTACTGGGGCACCTGGGTGGCACAGTCAATTGAGCATCATCCGACTTCGGCTAGGGTCATGATCTCACGGTTCAAGGGTTCGAGCTCCATGTCGGGCTCTGTGCTGACAGCTCAGAGCCTGGAGCCTGCTTTGGATTCTGTGTCTCCTTTTCTCTTTGCCCTCATCCTCCCCACCCACTTACACTTGGTCTCTCTCTCAAAAATAAATAAAGCAGTTAAAAAAATAATAATAAATGTTAGCCATTAACATCTCTTAATCACTAAGACCCTTAACATCATAAATTAGATTCTATATTTAAAAAATTTTTTAACGTTTATTTTTGAGAGAGACAGAGGATGAACAGGAGAGGGGCAGAGAGAGAGAAAGGGACACACAGAATCGAAAGCAGGGGCTCAAACCCTCGAATCGCGAGATCATGACCTGAGCTGAAGTCGGACGCCCAACCAACTGAGCCACCAGGCACCCCTAGATTCTATATTTAGATAAGGAGAAAACCCTCCATAAATTCAAAGAAATATATTACAAATTCAGAATAACAGTACCTGACATGGGGAAGTTTAATTGCAGTAGGCCCACACCGTTCACAGGTATGGATTCTATCTCATTTCCCACCTTCTTAAACCACCAAGAGATCCAAAAAGATATCTGATGCACAAAAGAAGAGGTAAAACGTACTGGCGCTTCGTGAATGAATGTTAGAAAAAAGATTTTTCAATATGACTTCCATTACCTTTCCAAATATATGTCCCTCAATCTTTGCCTGTGTTTATTCAAAATTGTACCAAAATAATCGGTGTGAGGTCTGAAGATCGTTCACACACTGACACCTACCGAGTAGAAAACTCAACATCAATGGGAGCCACACCTAACTGAGATTTTGGAGCTCCAAGTAGTGATCTTAGCTCAGACACTAACAAGCTGGGACTCCTTACGCTTATTAACCTGTTACAAAGAACACAAGGAGTTGAAAGACATGCTCTTAAAAGGAACTTATAGTCTAGCTGGGAGAGATAACCAACAGCAAAAAACTAAGACCTAAAATTAAAAGTGCAAGGACCAAATTCAGTGATGGAAGAGAACCATGTGGGTTAAGAGGAAGGGAAGGCTCCCTGTGGGAACCACGCCCTGAGGAAGCTGTCAGGAACAGACAGCAGAGAGTAAGGAAAACGAACTTTCTAGGTAGGGAAATGTAAGAGGGTTTCTTTGATTGGAGGTTCATGTTGAGACTAGATACAGAACTTGGGAATCCTTTAAACATTTAAGGGCAAAAATATCATCTGCTTTTAACTTACTACCCAAAATGTAACAATTTCCAAGTACGTAGCCCAATTTTTTTAATAAGCCCTACCCCCAACAAGGGGCTCAAACTGACCACCCCAAGATCAAGAGTCATATGCTCTACCGACTGAGCCAGCCAGGCACCCTGCTATTTAGCACAATTTTAAACAAACCCACCTGCTGTCTTTCCCGCCACCCCCCCCCCTGCCCCCCATAGACCAGCGTTCCTTTATTTTGGCTAAACACATGCCTTGTTGTCTGCTCCCATTCTGTCAGCAGCACCTGCTAGGCTGCAAACATCGAAAGGGAGGGGGCTGGAACCAAGAGCCGTAACGTCCGCTGCCCTCAAGGACTCTATTAGATTTAAGCCAGAGAACAAATGCAAGGAGCCTCTTAAATGTATGGTTTCAGAGGTCGCGGGACATAGAGGTAGGCCGTTTATTGGGGCAAGCGTGATGGCTCACACGGGCTTGAGGCATGCTTGTAAATCAGCTGTTCCGGAAGGACAGCCTTGAGCCTGCCCTTGCTGACAAGGCAACCAAAATCTGCTTCAGGGACTTTTTTTTCATTTTTCTTTTTGCTTTTTTTTTTTTTTAATGTTAGGAAATCACGGTGCCCAACCAGTCGTTCAGCTCTTCCTCGGTAACAGTGTTTGATGTACCTGGTTGCTCAGACTCCACGTTTTCTTCCATTGCAGGTGGTTCTGCAGGACCTTCTTCTTGGGCCACCTTCCCATCTGTCTCAGATTTTCGGCCCTGGGGTGTCTGGTCTGCTAAGATGTTCTCTCTTTTACAGGCACGTCTAAACTAAATGCCAGATCTCCTTCTTCCTCCGAGTGGTGTGCGGCTGACTGCAGTGGGGCAGCGGGTTCCTAAGAACCCTACAAGGATCCAGGCTTGGGCTACCCTTCCCCAGGTGCCTGAGGCAGCCAGCAGCAGATTTCAGCTCAGAGACGGATCCCTTTCCTCCAGGCCCCAAGGGCCCTTTTAAGTGCCTCCCCAGTCCCTTGGTTTCATCATTTCTCTTTGGTTTCACCTGAGGAAGCTCCAAAGGAAGGGTGGCCTGGACCGATTCGGCAGCAACATGGAGGTGGACTAAGACAGGCAGTTCTCGAAGGGCTCGAACCAATGACTCACAGTCCACAGAAAATGAATTGTTTTGGACATAAAGCTTCACCACCCCACTCTTTCTCCTCAACAAACCGTTACTGTGAGAATGAGTCCCCTGCAGAGCTGAGAACACCAGAGTCTGGCCCTGTGGTTCTCAACTATCATTATCGACCTCTTTTTCAATATCTTAATATCCATCCCAGTTGGAAACTATCTTGCTTTTAGATCTCCGCATCACTGTCACCTTCAACAGGCACTCGGGCGCTGGGGCACCGGACTGCTCACCTCCCCAGAGCCCCAAGGAAACAGGCTGCTCTGAGCTCTGAGGTGCCACCAGCATCGGAGGCGGGTGGGGGGGGGGGTGAAGGTGGGGAGGGGAGCACAGGATCCTTCCCATGTCCTTTATAAAGAAGGTTTTTTAGTTGTGGTAAAATACACGTAACATAAAATTTATCACCGTAACCATTGTGTTTTAAGTTTATTTTGAGAGTGAGCCTGCAGGGGAGGGGCACAGAGAACGGGAGAGAGAATCCCACGCGGGCTCCGCACAGTCAGCGCAGAGCCCAAGGGGCTGGAACTCACGAACCGTGGAATCGTGACCTGAGCCGCTTTCAAGTGTACGGTTCAGAGGCATTAGATATGCTAACACTGTTGTGCAACCAATCACCGAAACTTTTCTATCTAGCAAAACTGAAACTCTATACCCACTGAAGGACTCCCCATATCCCTCTCTCCCTAGCCCCTACCTTCTGCTTCCATGAACTTGCCCCTCTAGGTATCTAAGTGGAATCCAGCACTATTTGTCTTTTGGGACTGCCTTATTTCGCTCAGCATGTCTTGCTGTCCTTTTATGCCTCATGTCAAAGCCTGTCTCCAAGTTGTACTCTGTCCTCACGGTAGTTCCTTTGTCTTTACATACTGAACTGTCTCATGTAATTTTAAGCACGTCCTCCAAAAAGTTTTAAGCATTTCCTAAGAGGCTATAGGAGGCACATGTTCTCTCTGAAAGAGGCACATCTCCTCTCTAAAACATCAATGACTGGGGCGCCTGTGTGGCTCAGTCGGTTAAGGGGCCACTTCGGCTCAGGTCATGATCTCGCGGTCCGTGAGTTCGAGCCCCGCGTCGGGCTCTGTGCTGACAGCTCAGAGCCTGGAGCCTGCTTCCGATTCTGTGTCTCCCTCTCTCTGACCCTCCCCCATTCATACTCTGTCCTCTCTCTGTCTCAAAAATAAATAAACGTTAAAAAAAAATAAAAAATAAAAAAAAAAATAAAACATCAATGACTTACATCTACACCAAACCCACAATTTTTCTGACAAAACTGTATAAAAGAGAATGAATTAATAACTTTGTGCCCTTTCTGTACACACTTTCAAAAATCAGCAAATCTTCCCAAATCATTCCTCCACAAATTCATCCCAGCCACTCCTAATAACTGGCAACCTATAACGTTTCTCCTTTCTGGCAGACCTTACTTTCTGGGTCATATTCATTTCCCACTGAATAATATGTCTACCTTATTATTTTTTAACGTACTCTCCATTAGAGACAATGCATTGTTGCATATTTCCCAACAAAAGGGTAAGGTAGGGAAAGTACCATAAACTTTTTAAATAAACTTTGAGGTGCTAAGCATACAACAAATATTCTACTAAAGTATATGATAAACTGACTTTAATCAATCAAAAAGAAAAAAACAAAACCACCAGAAAATGGTAACAACTCTAGTTTTATTGTTGAACATTCACATCTTACAAAAATAATTAAGAATTGAGATGATCCAAGAAGTCTGTTTAAATCCATAACTTAAAGGTAAAAACAATATTGTTCTGCAGGGTTGAGATTCAATTAAGACTGGGATGCCTCGGTGGCTCAGTCGGTTAAGCATCTGACTTCAGCTCAGGTCATGATCTCACAGCCTGTGAGTTCAAGCCCCAGTCTGTGAGTTCAAGCCCAGTGTGGGACTCTGTGCTGACAGCTTGGGAGCCTGGAGCCTGCTACGGATTCTGTGTCCCCCTCTCTCTGCCCCTCCCCTGCTCACACTCTCTCAAAGATAAACATTAAAAAATTTCAATTAAGATTGAATTAGATTCAATTAAGTATTCATAGTGAAATTCAAAATTAAATTTAAAAGGTTAACCAGGGCACCTGGGTGGCTCAGTCAGTTAAGCATCCGACTTCGGCTCAGGTCATGATCTCAAGGTCTGAGACACAAGCCCCGCATTGGGCTCTGTGCCTACAGCTCAGAGCCTGGGGCCTGCTTTGGATTCTGTGTCTCCCTCTCTCTCTGCCCCTCCCCTGCTCATGCTCTGTCTCTCTCAAAAGTAAATGAACATTAAAAAATAATAAATAAAATAAATAAATAATAATTCTTCCTTAAAAAAAAAAAAAGGTTAACTGGTATAAGAACAGAGTAATATATCTTCCAAAGAAGTAGAAAAGAAAATATGAAGAAAGAAAACAAAACAAAATCCAATCTCAATCCAAATCTCAGTCCAAAAAAAGTCAAGAAAGGAGGAGAAAAAAAGCACAGAAAGTACAAAGTATAAAATGGTAGAAAAGGTCCAAATCCATTCATTCAACTGTTATATTATGGGAAGCCTATTGAAAGCCAGATACTGTTTTAGGCACCAGGAATACAGCAGTAAACAAAACAAAAATATCTGCCCTCATGAAGCTTCTATCCTAGTGGGGGGAACATAGTAAGCCAGATAAATGAATAAACCACATGGCATGGCATGTCATGTAATGAATGGGAAGCACAACGACAAAGAGGGCAACGGAGATGTAAGGGAAGGATATGTCAGAGAAGACCTCACTGACAAGGTAAAATTCCAAAAACGAGAAGGGAGGTAAGGGTCTGAACCATATAGACAGACGGAGGGACTGGAGAGACTTCCAGGCAAAAGAACCCCAAGTGCAAATATCCTGAGGTTGGGATGTGCTTGAGGAGGCTCGAGAAGTAGCAAGAGAGATCAGAGGTAAAACAGGAGGGGATCATACAGGACCCTGGGGGTCACTCTACCAGCTTCGGCTTTTACTCTTGAATGAAATGGGCATTCTTTGGAGGATTTTTTTTTTTTTTTCTTTTTCTGTTTCTTTTTTAAGTAGCCCTCACACCCAGTGGGGAGCCTGAACCCACCACTCTGAAATCAACACCTGAGCTGAGATCAAGAGTCGGAGGCTTAACGAAATGAGCCACCCGGGCACCCCTGTAGTCCATGGAGGATTTCTCAGAGGAGGGCAAAAATTTGATTTTTTTTTTTTTTTTTTAGGAGGATCACTCTAGATGCTGTAATGAAAAAAGACTGAAAGAAGAAAAAGCAGATTAGTTAGGTGGCTATGCAGTAAGTAGTCTGGGTGAGAAGGGACTGGGAGTCCGGACAGATTCCGAAGGTGAAGTCCATACAATCTGCTGGCAGATCGTACGTGTGGTGTGTGAAAGAGATGAGTCATGGATGGCTCCAAAAGTTTGGGCCTGAACAAATGTCTCAGTAATGACAATGAATAAGTACAAAAACCTGCCTGTCAAAAGGCAGAGACTGTTGCCGTGGACTTTTAAAAATCCCCAGCGACAGCTGTTTCTAAAAGCATACAGAAAGGTTAAAACTTAAACGATGCTGAGACAAATATCAAATGACAGCGGCCTTGGCTAGGTTAACGTCAAACAAGTCTGCTCCCTTCATCTTCATCTCCCCCGTCTCTACCTTAACCGTCTGGCATTTGTGAACCCTGTCTTCCAACGAGACTGTTGTTTCTTTGGGGACAGGGATGTCGCACCCTCATGTGCACCCACCCACAACTCGGAACAGTCCGCAGTTGGTAGTAAACACTATTTCAAAATGTTAAATGTTCTCCACCTACCACACGTTATTCCTCCTCGTCCACAAATGTTAAATGATTCGGAACTTCAGGGCTGTTTCTCTAACCCGACCTATTTCACCTCGTCCAAAGTGACCCGCCAGCAAGGCTTCCCGGTAAAGGGATGGACGGCGCTGCCAGTGCGGCTTCCTGGTCCGCTCGCCGGCCCGGACTCCCTACAGCCGGCGCGCCTGGGTCTGGTCGAGGCGGCAGGGAGCAGGCAACGCCCGACTCCTGACCACCTAAGAAGTTTCTAGGAAAGGACTAAAGGACCGAAGCATTGCAGGGTGACGCACCGGCCACCGGCCGGCCACGAACGCTTGGCTCCCGCAGCCCCTCAGCCCCTCCGAAGCTCACCTGCAGGCAGAGAGCCCGGGGGGTCCGGACACCGACCCTCGCACGCGCCAGGCAGCAGCGGAGCTTCCGGTCCTGGCCGGAAGTGCTTCCTTAGGGAGACAGGAAGTCCCACCTCCGCTGGGTGGGCGGTGGCTGCTGGAGCTTAGGCGTGGCTATAGCGAGCCAGGGGCTTCGGAGTCGGAGGTTTGGCCCACCCACCCAAACCTGGGCAAGCTCCCCGCCCCTGTGCTGGCCCGGTGATTCCTCTAAACTCAGGACTGCAGAACAAGCCAATGAACGTACATGTTCCAGCCTACTTGTGATTCACTTCCATGTTTATTGAGAGTCTACCAAGTCGGAGGCGTGTGGTCACAGATAAGAAGATAGTGTTGATGCCTCAAAAACTAAGAGAATAATAATAATAATCAACCAGGTAAAATAGGCAGAATGAAAGTAAGTGCAATCATAGAAAAAGCAAATTCCATACGTTTGTTAATTTCTAAGCGTCAGGTTTCTATGTAATTAGCTCAGTGGTTTGTTATGAGGATCAAATGAGGTGACACAAATAAACATTGAGCAATGGGGTCTGGTACATGATTAAAGCACACATAGCTGTGGTGTTGGTATCATTGGTTGAAAATAAGAAGCCTTTATCCACCCCCCCCCCCCCCCGCACAAGGGGAAATTGAATAACAACTAAGGGAGGTAGCATTCATGCTGACTGTTAAAGTTGAGAAGAATTTCAGTACATAGAGAGATATCCATTGTGAATCTGTAAACAACTGCTTTTGTTGATTAATGAAAGGACATGGGATGAAAAACCTTGCTCCCTAAAACAGAACTCTCAGAAGTTTGTTGTTTGAAATCCTATCAGTGAGAATGGAACATCCCTCTCCTGCCTGGCAGAGCTGAGCCATGTGGATCATTTTGGCACTTTTCCAGTCCAGGTATAGAGCTTCAAATAAGGGGTTTTCAGATACAACATTCCACGTTTATTTTAACTTTGTAGTTTTCAAGAGTTCCAGACCTTAGAGTCTGTTTCATAGCCCAGACCAGAGCCTGCTTAATTCTTACCTATACTGCACCCAATCCTATGCTATCACAGTCTCTTCCCCTGCCTCTGCCTTTTTTTTTTTTTTTTTTTTTTAAGTTAGACATCCTGCCCCTCTGGTGTGTGTGTGGTCTTACTTGTTTCAGCAACTAAATAAACCTTTGTTAGACTATAGGCTTGCTTTTGAATGAACCTTATCACTATAGTGAACAAGGTTCTTAGACTCATGAAAGTTGGAGGACACTTTTATTTTGTTTTTAAGGTTTATTTATCTTTGAGAGAGAGAGAGACCGAGAAAGAGAGCATGCAAGCAGGGGAGTGCCGGGGGGGGGGGGGGCGGGGGGAGATAGGGGATCTGAAGCAGGCTCTGTGATGTCAGTACAGAGCCCACGGTGGGGCTCAAACTCGAACCGTGAGATCATGACCTAAGCCTGACAGACACTTAACCCAGTCAGCCACCCAAGTGCCCAAAGAACTCCAAAGAATTCTTCTAGTCTCTTCTTCCTTCCGTAAAGTAAAGGAGTTCTTACTGCTTTGATTGCTCCCTCCGTGATTATCTATCTTTGCCTATCGTTCTTCTTGTGCTGCCTACTCTCTCTGTGTCTACATCTACTTTCTTGATTTTTGTTATTGGAAGGCTGACAACTATTTTAATACAGAAATCATTTGGAGTTATGGGGTAACTTGATAGAAGATCAAGGTCAGGTAAACCCACTAAATACCAGGAGACATATTTGATTTCATTAGTGTCTAAGTAGACAGCATGAAAGTTGAGTCTACACCCAGATATTTGGTCAAACACTCGTCTAGAAATTGCTGTGAAGGAGTGTTTTAGATGAGATAAACCGTTGAATCAGTACACTTTGGGCAAACCAGATTGCCTTCCATAATGTGGGTGGGCCTCATCCCATCACTTGAAGGCCTTTAGAGAAAAAAGTCTGACCGCCTCAGAGGAAGAGAGAATTCTGCCTCCCTGGAAGCACATGGCCATGAAACAGGGAGAAAGTATCAAGGTTCTTACCACAAGAAAAAAGCAAGGAAATGATTTCTGGGTAGGTAAACAACATCAGGCATAGATTCAATTCGATATCTTCTCAAATCTCTCCAATGGTACTATTTAAGGTTATGGTTTGTCTTATTTTAAGGTTTTCTGTGTTGCCTTAATTATTCCTGTCCCGTCTAAGTTAAATTTTTCTATATTTTCTTGTTTTGTTGTTGCTTCTTTTTTAACCTCGGTTTTCTCTGTTAATACGGCAGGTACTCCATAAATGTGGGAGTTTCCAGCTGTCCATTTATATTACAGAACGAGGCAGTAGAAACGCTAAATGGGAGCAAATGGGAGCTCAGCTCCTGTGATCAGGGCTGCCTGATGGTAAGTCTCATTGTCACGTGAATGGGAAGGGAACAGCCATCAAACTTCCGGAAGGCTCTCAAATGCCCAGTAGAAGAGTGTGGCTCTTTGACACCAGCATGTCTGCTAGTTGCCCAAATTCACCCCGGAAACTGACTTCTAGTTCTCTAGAGAAGATGTCTTCCTCTTTTGCTTGAGGACATATACCTGGCAATGATGATTTAGTTTTCCTACTGGCACAAGAAGGAGGTAGTGGCGGGGGGCGGGGGTTGTTCATCCTTTTGTTTACAGACCATCAATTAATTTCTGTTTTCATCCATATTTATCCCTTCAAACCTCTGTGTTGACCAGTATAGCACTGTTCCAGTTAGTTTCCTATTGCTGCTCTAACAGATTATCACAATCTTAGTGGCTTAAAACCACATATATTTATTATCTTACAGGTCTGAAGAAGTACAACACTTCTCACTGGGCTAAAAGCAAGGTGTCAGCAGGGCTGTGTTGCTATCTGGAGGCTCCAGGCAAGAATCTGTTTCCTTGCCTTTTCTGGTTTCTAGGGGCCACCTGTATTCCATGGCTCATGGTCCCCTTCCTTCATCTACACAGTCAGAAATGGTGGGTTGAGTCCATTCCACATCACTCTGACTTTGTAGTCTCACATTTTCTTTGACTCTCCCCTTCTGCCTCCTTCTTCCACTTAGAAAAATTCTTGAAATTACATTGGTCCACCTGGACCATTCAGGATAATCTCCCTGTTTTAGGGTCATCTGATTAGCAACTTAATTTCGTCTGCAGCCTTCGTGCCCTTTGCTGTATACCTACCATATTTACAGTTCTGGGGATGGGGACAGGGACATCTTTGGTGGGGGCATTATTCTGCATATGGCTTTACTGAGCCTGTTGGATCCTGTGTCAGCCACAGCCACTTCTCTGCATATATTTAACTATGGCTTTATCTGCACGGCTTTCATCAGTCAGTAATCTGCTGTCTGTATTCTGGAATCTCTCATCCACTAACAGAGCCCTTCCTTTTAAAAAAAAAAATAATAATGTTTATTTATTTTTGAGAAAGAGAGGGGGGAGAGAGAGAGAGAGAGAGAGAAAGTGCAAGCGGGGGAGGGGCAGAGAGAGAAGGAGACACAGAATCCAAAGCAGGCTCCAGGCTCTGAGCTGTCAGCACAGAGCCCGAGGTAGGGCTCGAACTCACAAGCAGCCAGCCGTGAGATCATGACCTGAGCCAAAGTTGACTGAGGCACCTAACAGAGCCCTTCCATTCTCAGTGTTATTTCGATATTTTTAGCCTTTTTATTTCTTTTACTTTCCTTGTAGTATTCTCCCAAACTGAAAAAAGAATGAACACTAGCAGAAAAATTCATCTCAGGCAGACTTGGGACCACTTTCCCAGCTTTTAGATTTAAGAAGCGCCTGAGGGCGTCTCATCTCCAAGCTTCGTAGACACTGTTGACAGCTTTATTGTTAAAGCTGACAAAGATCCTTCAAAGTCTGACATGTTTCTGCTTCCTTGCCATGGGAATGTTGCTATGAACATTTGTGTACGAGGTTTTGCATGGATATTTTTTTTTGCATTTCCCTTGGGGTAGTGGATTGAATGTGTCCTCAAAAAATTCATGCGGAAGGGAGTGGGGATGTTACTGTCTGGTCCATCCTCTCTCGAGTCTTGCTCATCCCCAGGAACGTTACCCACAATCATGGGAACTTCTGGTTTTCGCTCCCTTCCCAGAATCTCTCCTCTCTTCTTTTCTCTTTGCCCTGAAAGTCACCGCTCCTTTTTTCCGTACCCTTCTTCCCGGACACCTAGACTGACCTCATCAACAGGCTCAGGTTTCAGGAAGATTAATTCAGAAAAGGAAGTATCTTGCAAGAAATTTCTTTTAGTCTTAGAATCATAATACTTCCCAGAGGTGAAAAAGCGCAAAATGGCATGGGTACCTTTTTGGAAGTAAGGATGGAAAAAATAGAGGTGGAAGAACACAAGTATCTCACAAAAAGTATTTTGTTAATATCTGTATCTGTAAATATCTATATCTACGTCTATATGTCCTGATAGTATACAGTTTTGCTCCACTCAATCACAGAATGTGATTTAATCAACTTTTTTCTATTATAAATGCTGCTACAATAAATATACTTTTATAGGGGCGCCTAGGTGGCTCAGTTGGTTAAGCGACCGACGTTGGCTCAGGTCATGATATCACAGTTCGTGGGTTCAAGCCCTGCATCGGGCTCTGTGGTGACAGCTTGGAGCCTGGAGCCTGCTTTGGATTGTGTGCCTCCCTTCTCTCTCTGCCCCTCCCCTGCTTGTACTCCATCTCTCTCTCTCAAAACTAAAGAAAAACATTAAAAAAAAAAAAAAAAAAAAAAAAATATATATATATATATATATATATATATATATATATATATATATACTTTTGTATACATTTTGTACATCTGAGGGAGTATATCTTAAGTATATAGTCCCTTCTCAAAATGTAAAACAAGGTCACCATATGAGTTAGCAATGCCACTTCTAGGATTTACCTGTCACTGTTGGCTTGAGCTGCTATAACAAAATACCACAAACTGAGTGGCTTAAACAACAGAAGTTTATTTTCTCACAGTTCTGAAGGCTCAAGTCCAAGGTTAAGGTGCCAGCCAGTTTGATTCCTGGTGAGAACCTCTTTCCTGGCTTGCAGATGGCTGTCTTCTCACTGTGT
This sequence comes from Panthera leo, assembly GCF_018350215.1. NCBI lineage: Eukaryota > Metazoa > Chordata > Mammalia > Carnivora > Felidae > Panthera > Panthera leo. Next base: position 13,176,125 of record NC_056689.1, read on the forward strand.
CCTCACATGACATAAAGAGAGAAAATAGTTCTCTCTGTCTCTTCTTACAAGGACACTAATCCTGTTGGAAGGTCCCCACCCTTATGACCTCATTCAACATAGTTACTTCCATAAAGACCCTATCTCCAAATACAAAATAATGGAGGTTAAGGCTTCAAAATATGAGTTTTGGGGGAACATTATCCAAAAGAAATGAAAAAATACACCCACACAAAAACTTATATGCAAATGTTCCTAGCAACATTACTCATAAGAGCCAAAAAGTAGGAACTACACAAATGCCCATCAATTGACAAGCGGATAAACAACATGTGGTATATCTATATGATAGACTGTTATTCAGACTTAAAAAGAAATGAAATTGTGATACAACACGGATGAACCTTGAAAACACCACGTTAAGTGAACAAAGCCAGTCACGAGAACTATGTAATACATTGTATGATTCCACTTATATGAAATGTCCAGGATAGGTGAATCTACAGACAGAAGACAGATTTGTGGCTGGCCAGGGTGGGGTCTGGGAAGTGAAGTGGACGGAAAATGAAGAGTGAATCGTAACACGGATGGGGTTTCTTTTAGGGAAGCAAAAATGTCCTAAAATTAGATTGTGGTGATGGTTACATAACTCCATGAATATAATAAGACCCACTGAATTGTATGGTGTGTGAATCAAAAAAGCAGTTTCAAAAGATATGTATATCCCTAAAAGTGGAGTGTCCAGGGATCAGTGCAGAACCCACTATGCCTACGTGAGCTCATTCAGTCCCACGGCTCTATACATCATCTGCATGTCAGTGACACAATTCCAACTTCCTGCCTTGCTTGATCTCTCCTGTGAACTCTCTCTTGCCTTGTGCCTGCAAATGCCTTCTTGACATCTCTTCTCGGATAGCGCATAGGCATCTCTAATTTCCCCCCCAAAATGCTGTTCCTCCTCTGTCTTCCTAAATCCAAGTTATGGTACCGCTATCTACTCGGTTTCTTTAAAAATCCAGTGATCATCCGTGATTCCTCTTTTCATTAACTCTACATGCTATCCACCAGTAATTCCTGTTAATTCCACTTAAACTAACCCCAGCTTGACCTCTTCGCACTGTGTGCCCTGCTCCCACCCTTGTTTTAGCTACCATTGTCTCTCATGGGATACTCTGACGCTGTTCTCAGGGGTCTCCTTATGTCCTCTCATAGCCATCTATGAATTCATCATCTATTCAGATGCCAGAATGGTCTTTTATAAATGTAAATTAAATATAGTTCCTCTCTTTCTTGAAATCCTCTATTGGCTGCCCAGTTGCATTTAGATGAAAAGCTAACATCCTGAGGCACCTGGCTGCCTCAGTCGGTAGAGCAGGCGTGCGACTCTTGATCCCGGGGTTGAAAGTTCAAGCCCCATGTTGGGTGTAGAGATCACTTAAAAATAAAATCTTACCTCTCTCGACTCCACTTAATCATACTCAGTGTGTGGTTGGTGTATTTTCAGAGAGAGAGACAGGCCCTCCTAATGCACTTCAGACCAGCCCGAGTGGCCTCTGTTCCTAGGATTACAACAGCTTCTATATGCATCGGGAGCGTTGTGTCAGATGAATCCACCACCCCCCCTCCTGCTGTTTTCCCTTTTCCAGCCAAGGCCTCTTTTGATGCCATGTCCAAGACCTACAGCTATCTCACCCCTGGCCTCTGGAAAGAGACTGTGTTCTTCAAGTCTCCCTATCAGGAATTCAATGACCATCTTGTAAAGACCCATACCAGAGTCTCTGTGTGGAGGACCCAGGCTCCAGCTATGGCCACCACATAGTTCTATACTAGACAAATGCAGTGAGGGGCACCTGGGTTGCTCAGCTGGTAGGCATCCGACTTTGGCTCAGGTCACGATCTCACAGTTTGTGGGTTTGAGCCCCGCGTCAGGCTCTGTGCTGACAGCTCAGAGCCTGGAGTCTGCTTCGGATTCTGTGTCTCCCTCTCTGTCTGGCCCACCCCTGCTTGTACTCGTACATGCTCTCTCTCTCAAAAATAAACATTAAAAAAAATAAAGTGAATTAAAGTTCGTTAAAAAAATAATAAAATCTTAAAGAAAAAAGCTAAAACCCTTACTCTGGTTTACAAAGTCCTTCGTGATCTGGCTCCTACGTTATCTTGTACATACTGGCAAAGGTCTTTCTCACCTTAAGACCTTTGTACTCCTTTTGCTTCGATTGCTCTGCACCAGGATTATAGTATGGCTAATTTCTTGTCATTCAGAACTCAGCTTAAATGCTACTTCCTCAGAGAGGTCTTCCCCAAACACCTAATGTAAGTAGCCAGCTTTTAAAAATTATTTTATTGCTAATATTTCTTGTTTATTGGTGCTTTCATGACTTGTAAGATTTTTAATATTTGAATTGATAATACATTCACATGCTTCAAAAGTCAAAAGTCATACATGGGTGTACAGTGAAAAATCTCTCTTGTTACTCCTATTTCCCAGTTTCTGTTCCTCACTTCCACTCGGGATAATTTAGTCAATATTTTTCTTTTATGCCATGCTTTTTCACACAATGGCAATTTCTTGTACAATCTCTTAAGCTACGTGGTGTCTTGTTTTTCTCTTTCTATAGCTTGAATATCAGCTTACCTTAAGAACAAAGGGAGGGGTGCCTGAGTGGCTCCGTCGGTTAAGCCTGGGACTCTTGGTTTTGGCTCAGGTCACCATCTCACAGTTCGTGAGTTCGAGCCCCACATGGGGCTCTGCATTGATGGCACAGAGCCTGCGTGGGATTCTGCCTCCCTGTCTCTCTGCCTCTCCCCTGCTCACTCTTTCTCAAAAATAAATAAATAAACATTAAAAAAAAAAAAAAAAGAACAAGGGGAATTGCTTGAAGGAAGCACTAGGTTGAGGTTTAGGTTCTGGACAAATAACCAAGATAGAAGAACCAGAAAAGAACTGTAATGGCAAGTACTGTTTAGTCATTTGGTCAGAGTCTGCTTCCAGATGAGTGTATTCCAACAGTTTTTTCCACTCAAGAATCCCCCTGGAGACAGAATCCAACTGGCCAGGAGTAGGTCATGCATTACCCTTTGGCCGTAGCAGGACAGTAAGAGGAAGGACGTAGCAGCCCCCTGGGACCCTTTGGCTTCTGTACTGGAAGGCAGGACGCTTTGGCTATATCCAACTGTGGAGCAGTAGTTTGCCAAAAGGAAACAAACATGATGAGGAAGAATTAGGGTGGGAGAGGGTTGCCGTGGCCATGTGCAACTGCTACAGTTTTATCCCTGTGTCTAACTCCCTCCTCGGAGGCACTGCTGGCAGGACCTCCACTGGCTTTGCCCAGCACTTGGAGACCAACAAACAGGTGGTGCTTGTCAGCTATAACCATCAAAGCACAGACAGTGGCCAGTGGCTTCACGTTACCTGTAGAAAATACGATCAAGGAAGGAGGTGGCTTTCCCAGAAAAGTTCTGGCAGAGTGCCAGAAGTGAGGACTTGTAAGTTATGTACAATATACATTTAAATAAATGGATTGAGGGGTACCCAGGTGGCTCAGTCGGTTGGGCTCCTGACTCTTGATCTCAGCTCAGGTTTTTTGTTTTTTTATGTTTGTTTGTTTTTTTAAATTTATTTTTGAGAGAGACAGCGTGAGTGGGATAGGGGTAGAGAGAGAGGGGAACAGGATCTGTGCTGACAGCGGTGAGCCTGATGTGGGGCTTGAACTCATGACCCCTGAGATCATGACCTGAGCTGAAGTTGGATGCTCAACCAACTGAGCCACCCAGACACCGCTCAGCTCAGGTCTTGATCTCAGGGTAATGAGTTCAAGCCCTATGTTGGGCTCCCTGCTGGGGCTTGACACCTACTTAAAAATAAATCAATGGGACGCCTGGGTGGCTCAGTCAGTTAAGCCTCCAACGTTGGCTCAGGTCATGATCTCGCAATTCATGAGTTCGAGCCCTGCATGGTGTTCTCTGCTGTCAGTGCAGAGCCCCCTTTGGATCCTCTGTTACACCCCCGCCCCCCTCTGCCCCCTTCCCCACTCACTAGTGTGTGTGCTCTCTCTCAAAAAAAACAAAACAAAAAACCCCCAAATAAATAAATGAATTCCAAAAACAACAATAAAGGCCTCCCCTATAGCTAGTTTATGCTTTGTTTTACATATGTAACAGTATAACAAAAGTAACCTAGGTCAACAGTAGAGGCCCAGGATAATTGTTTTTCTTTTATTTAGTTTTTTGTTTGTTTTTCATTGGTTTGCCTTTTGTTTTTGTTTTTCTTTTAAAGGAGATGGTACATTATTCAAGTTGGAGAATCACTGTCATAAATTCCTACTAAAGAAATGTTTTCCAGTTGGCTTACAATGCAGTCAGCCCCTTACTATCTGTGAGCAACAGGTAGGCTGAGAATAACAAAGAGACCCTTTATTGAGTTAGTCCTATACCTTTTAATTACCTTAGTCACCCAAAGACCACATTTAAGCTTTACTTTGTAAGGTCTCTACTAAATACTTAGCCCATTCTCTTACTCGTTTTCTATCTGGGTGGAGGGAGTAGTTTATTTCATGTTTTATCATTACTATTATTATTTATCAGAAAGCCATTTTGACTTGAAAAGTTTTTGGCAGGGGAATACAACTTTAAGTTGGAATTTGGACATAGAACAAATTTAATGGGTGGCAGAGGAACATTTCAGTTACAAGCATATGAGTACAGGCTTCAGAGTGGGAATGTGGGGGCGCCTGGGTGGCTCAGTCCGTTAAGTGTGATTCTTGACTTGGCTCAGGTCATGATCTCACAGTTTGTGAGTTCTAGCCCCACATTGATGTCTCTGCTGTCAGTGTGGGCTTGCCTCAGATCCTTGGCCTCCCTCTCTCTCTGCCCCTCTCCCGCTTGTGTGCTCTCTCTCAAAAATAAATAAACACTAAAAAAATTATAAAGTGGAAATGTGTATAATGTTTGTAGGTGGGGGAGGACAAAATTGACAGGCTCAGGTTAAGTAAAGGCATAGTGGGAGGTAAGTCCAGAAGCTGATTATAGACAGCTTGGACTGTGAGGCTGAAATGTTTGACCTATATGGATATGAGTTTTGGGGCACCTGGGTGGCTCATTTGGTTAAGCGTCCAACTCTTGGATTTGGTTCAGGTCATGATCCCAGGGTTGAGGGACCAAGCCCCCCACCTTGGGCTCCACACTGAGCGTGAACCCCACTTAATATTCTCTCTCTCTCTCTGCCCTTTCCTCCCCTCCCCTGCTGGTGCACACACTCTCTTTCTCTCTCTCTCAAATAAAAAAAAAAGGATATTATTTTTGAACAGAGACATAAAATGAAAGCAAATGATTAAGATTAATTTGGCAGTTGTGTGCAGCATGAGCTATAAGAGAGGGATTCCAAGAACACAAGTTAGGTGACATGAATTGTGCATATATATATTCCAAGCCAGGAAGAAATTATTGGTTTGATTTTTCATTTGTTGTAGCAGTCACGTAGCTCATTGTTACCCCTGTTGGAGCCATGATATAACACAGTAAATGGCAATAAATTCTTTCAACAACTTCCTCATTAAATTCATAGGCATATGTGACTTGTGGTCTCAATGAATTGAGAATTTCTTTTCTAAATTTTTTTTAATGTTTTATTCATTTTTGAGAGACAAAGATAGAGTGCAAGTGGGGGAGGGGAAGAGAGAGAGGGAGCCACAGAATCTGAAGCAGGCTTCAGGCTCTGAGCTGTCAGCACAGAGCCTGACACGGGGCTTGAACCCACGAACCGCGAGATCATGACCTGAGCCGAGATCATGACCTGAGCCGAAGTCGGCCACTTAACCGACTGAGCCACCCAGGCACACCTAAATTGAGAATTTCTTAGTATTAGTGACATTCTTTATGGTGCTGAATCCTCTTGGTTTCCTCTGAACTATTGACAATTATATTCCATTTTTTTCTAAGCCTTCTAAAACTGTCTAAATTGTATATATTTTATATCTTTAGTGCTAAGTCATTTAGCAAATGCTATTCTTTAATTTTTGTTCATCTTCAATCCAGAACTTTACAAACTTCAATTGGCCAAGCTTAGGATTCAATAAATTTAAAAAACTTAAAATAAATTACACATTCAATTATTTTATTTTTTTAACTTTTTTTTTTTTTTTAATAATTATCTTTGAGAGAGAGACAGAACATGAGCAGGGGAGGGGCAGTGAGAGATTGAGACACAGAATCTGAAGCAGGCTCCAGGCTCTGAGCTGTCAGCACAGAGCCTGATGAGGGGCTTGAACTCATGAACCATGAGATGGTGATCTGAGCCAAAGTCGGACACTTAACCAACTGAGCCACCCAGGTCCCCCTACACATTCAATTCTATTATCAAAGCACAAATACATTTTCATAAAACTTATTGGAAAATCTATGAGTTTATCTCTTGGAATTACTACTTTGTTTCAAAGAACATATGATTATTTCTTTAAATGACCTGCTTTATTTTCAGTTTCCTTTACCTAGTCTTATATGTTCAATTCTCTATGGTTGCCTTAATCTGTCAGGTTTTTAAAAAATTTTTAATTAAAAAAAATTTTTTAATGGGTGCCTGCTCCTCCCCTGTTTGTACTCTGTCTCTCTCAAAAATACATAAACATTAAAACAATTTTTTTTTAGGGGCACCTGAGTGGCTCAGTCTGTTGAGCATTGTACTTTGGCTCAGGTCATGATCTCATGGCTCATGGGTTCAAGCTCCACATTGGGCTCCATGCTAGCAGCACAGAGCCTGCTTTAGATCATCTGTCCCCCCCCCCCCCCCCCCCCGACCCTCCCTGCTTGTTCTCTCTCTCAATAAAGAAGTAAACTTAAAAAAAATGAATGTTTAATGTTTATTTTTGAAAGAGCGAGACAGAGAGAGTCAGAGAGAGAGGGAGACACAGAATCCGAAGCAGGCTTCAGGCTCCATGCTGTCAGCACAGAGCCTACTGCGTGGCTCGGACCCACAAATTGGCAAGATCATAACTTGAGCTGAAGTCAGATGCTTAACCGACTGATCCACCCAAGCACCCCTAATTTTTAATAAAAAAAAAATCTCTATGTCCAACATGGGGCTTGGACTCCTAACCCCAAGATCAAGAGTCACATGTTCTACAAACTGAGCCAGCCAGACACCCAAAATCTGTCAGCTTTAATAAATCATTTCTTTCTTATACAGTGTTGACATCAGAGTATCATTTATTACAACTAAATCTCTTCAAAGTTTTTACTTTTCAAGTGTGTAACTAGTCGCATTTTATAACTTCTAGGGGTCAGTGGGTTAAGCGTCTGACTTTGGCTTGGGTCATGATCTCATAGTTTGTAGGTTCGAGCCCCACATCAGGCTCTGTGATGACCATGCAGAGCCTGCTTGGGATTCTCTCTCTCTCCCCCCCCCCCCCCCCCCCCCCCCGCCTCAAAATAAATACCTAAACTTTAAATGCAATTTCTGGTAAGTGACCTTACAAGTTTCGGAAAGATTTACAAATTACTTTTGCAGCTCATCATTAGTACTACCTCGCCCACTGAGGTCCAGATATCTGCCACTATTCATTAAACCAATTCTCAGGTAATCAGATGTGTTTTTCTTTCTCTATATACGGTAACAAGTGTAATTCAAGGATAATCAATTGGTCATTCTCCTAACGATACAGTGTTTTATAAAGAATGCACATAATACAGCAGCTAGTGCTACAGATGTTTCCCAGACATCTCTAGGAAAAGATGCTCATTGAACAATGGTCACAAAACATTCTACAGAATTAACTTGAACTAATGGGTTAACATAGAAATTTTGCTAATATTATTGCTTATTGTGCTGTTAATATTTTTTTACCAGCCAGTACACAGTAAAAACATGCCATTACCACTTGTTAAGGTCCGGTATATTCAACCACATTAAATGTGAGGTTGCATTACTGTAAGGTTAATGGAATAACCAGAGAAAGTCTGGTTAGCCAGACTGGAGATGGTGGGGGTTTAAGGAGCCAAATGCCAATTGGGTTATATCTGAATTCACATTATTGTGGGGTCCATTGTGATGAGTCCTTTTGTGTATTCTTACCACCAAATATCAGCCCTATATGTATGGCAATAAAGCCTGTTCTAATGACAGGGAGAATGCAAAGTACGGGTCAGATAAGAGACCTCTTAAAGGACAAATCTGTAGGACTTGGGAGGACTGGAGAGACAGAGGAGACGTGGGCAAATCAATCAAAAACACACTCCTGGATCACTTGAAGAATAAAGATTGTGACAGAAAAGGCAGGGAGAGAAGTGGTTCCATTCCATTGTTTGAATTGGTAGAGGGATAGGAAGGGATGTATAAGTTGGTTTTAATTACATTATTTCAAGGTGACAACACAAAGCTCAAGTGAATAGGCAGTTACAGGACCTGAATTTGAGGTCAGGCTTTGGATGAAATGGTAATCATGGACAAAACAGTGAGCAGTCTAAGAATCCTCTCAGAAGTGAACAGAACATTGAATAAGAGTCATTAGAGAAAGAATTCGAGGTAGAACCGCATTAACATAAATGCTAACATTTGAGGCTTATGGTATCTTTTCAAATGAATACGTTTTTTTTTTTTTTTAAAGTTTATTTATTTTGAGGTGGGGAGGAGCAGAGAGAGAGAGAGAGAGAGAGAGAGAGAGAGAGAGAGGGAATCCCAAGCAGGCTCCATATCAGTGCAGAGTCGGATGCTGGGCTCGAACTCAGGAACTGTGAGATCATGACTTGGGCTGAAGTCAAGAGTCAGATGCTTCACTGAGCCACCTAGGCTCCCCACTCACATGTTATTTTAATGGAACCCTTGAGAGGTGGGGGGTTAGTTTCAAGTATATTTATTCATTCATAAATATCTATTAAGTGCAGGGCACCTGAGTGGCTCAGTTAAGTGTCCGACTCTTGATTTTGGCTCAGGTCATGATCTCACAGTTCATAAGTTTGAGCCCCACACTGGGGGCTGGCAGTGCAGAGTCTGCTTGGAATTCTCCCTCCCTCTCTCTCTGCCCTTCCCCTAGTCACTCACACTTTCAATCAAAATAAATAAACATTTAAAAAATATCAAGTGTTTCTGGGAATACAGGGGTGAATATGTCACAGTCCTTGCCCTTAATGAGTTTCCAATCCAATGGGAGAGGCAGATAAGTAAACAAGTAATTACTCCCCCTTCCCCCCGTGCCACCCATTACAGCAGTAACAATCTGTTTAATAGTTGGCTATTTACTTGCTAGCCTCCATCACAGAAAAATCACAGGGTTATGGAATGGTGTCTTTATCACTCTTACATCTCCAAAACCTAGCAAAGGATCTAGCACATAAGCATTCAGGAAATATTTCTAAATGAATTAAATGAAAATAGACGATGTCAGCAACAATGAGCACTATTTTATGGCAGAGTAAACTGTTAGGAAATATGGTTATGGTGGGTTGGAGATAAAATTTTGGGAAGTCTTATGTATTATACCAAGGAATTTATAGGTGATGGTACTAAGGATTCAAAGATGGCGACGACCATCACATTTATGCTTTCGAAAGACAACTCTGGTTGGAGTGTATATTATTACAATACACGAGTGGTTTCCAAACCTTTAAACACATATAAATGTGCATATAGAATGAGAGGCCAGTGGGGTGCCTGGGTGGCTCAGTCGGTTAAGCGACCGACTTCAGCTCAGGTCATGATCTCGTAGTTCCTGTGTTTGAGCCCTGCGTTAGACTCTGTGCTGACAGCTCAGAGCCTGGACCCTGTTTCAGATTCTGTTTCTCCCTCACTCTCTGCCCCTCCCCCACTCATGCTCTGTCTCTCTCTCCCTCAAAAATAAACATTAAAAAAAAATTAAAAAAGAAAAAAAGAAAAAGAAAGAATGAGAGGCCAGCTGCCCAGAACAATGTACTTTGACCTGTACTCAAGGGTCTGGCTCTGCTCGGCAAGTGCTTGAAGAAAAAAACAAATCATCTGGTACCTGATAGGTACTTCATATATGTACATTTCCTTCCCCCTTTCCTTCTCAATACACAGATTAAGAAAGAGCCAATGGGTGGGGCACCTGGGTGGCTCAGTTGGTTGGGCATCCAACTTTGGCTCAGGGCATGATCTCGAGGTTCATGAGTGCAAGTCCCTGCACTGGGCTCAGTGGGACTCTGCTTGGAATTCTCTCCCTCCCTGTCTCTCTGCCCCTTCCCCCCCTTGCTCTCTCTCTCAAAATACGTGAATAAACATTAAAAAAAAAAGAGCTAATGGATAAACCTTGAGGCTGAATCTTAAGGCAGAGGATTGAATAAGGCCCTCAAGAGGCAGAAAGGGAGGGAATCAAGAACAGGACAGCTTGCTTGGCCTATGTCATGAGTACAAACAACTTTTCTTGAGATGAAAGGAAGACAACTTGAGACAGACTTAAGAAGTAGAGAGGAGGAAAGTTAGGAGAACTTACATTAACTGGGAAAAGAGTGGAGAAGCAGGGGACATTAGATTGACCAATGTGAAATCTCCATCAGGAATAGAGAAAAATAAATAAATAAAAGAACTTATGGAGGCTGTAACATGTTAATTTGCAATGGCTACAAGGGCAGTTCTGAAAACACTCCCCAGCAGTGCTCAGCAATATGGGGGGAGCAAAGTGTGCAGGTGTTGGATGCTTCTAGAATTGGGAACTGGCAGGATGAGAAGGGCCAAAGGAAAGGAGGACCCTGATCTGAGAAGTTCTTGAAAGGCTGCCTAAAGTAAATAAATACAGGGCATAGGTCAGGAAAGGAAGGAAGTCAAATTAGAAGTTGACACAGTGGGGGTGCCTGGGCGGCTCAGTCAGTTAAGCATCTGACTTTGCCTCAGGTTACCATCTTACAGTTCGTGAGTTCGAACCCTGTTCAAACTCTGCACTGATCAGCGAGGAGCCTGCTTCGAACTCTGTCTTCCTTTCTCTCTCTGCCCCTCCCGCTCATGCTTGCTTACTCTCTCAGAAATAAACATTTAAAAAAAGGTAAAATAGGGGTGCCTAGGTGGCTCCGTCGGTTAAGCACCTGACTTTGGCTTAGGCCATGCTCACGGTTCCTGAGTTTGAGCCCTGTGTTGGGCTCTGTGCTGACAGGTCAGAGCCTGGAGCCTACTTACAATTCTGTGTCTCCCTCTCTCTCTCAAAAATAAACATTATAAAAAAATAAAATAATTTGAAATCTTCCATTTTAATTGATATAAGGAAACCTCAAAATCATGGGTATTTATGCTACATTATGGAAACCTGAACTGTTTATGAATTCATTACATAAAAGAAAATTTTAATGATTATTCAAAAAGATCTAATGCTAACTATATAGACAAAATAGGGGCACCTGGGTGGCTCAGTCAGTTAAGCATTGGACTTTGGCTCAGGTCATGATGTCCCAGTTTGTGAGTTCCGAGCCCCGCGTCGGGCTCTGTGCTGACAGCTCAAAGCCTGGAGCCTGCTTCACATTCTGTGTCTCCCTCTCTCTCTGTTCCTCCCCGCAACTCATGCTCTGTCTCTATCTCTCAAAGATAAATAAACATTAAAAAACAAAAAAGTATTGTTAAAAAAAACTATATAGACAAAATATTTACCTTTAAGATGAAGACTGCCTAAGTAGATTATTCCTTACTTAATCAAATTACTTTTGGCCTGGTGCTATTCATGATTCTTTTGTCATTTGTATCTGGCCTTTGTCAATGACAGAAATGCTTGACATGAAATTGGGACCTTACAAAAAGAAATCATTTTATCTATTAAGTAACCAAAAATCTATTCTTTTCACTTGAACTATAGTCACAGTTGTCAATACAGAAAACACTGTAAGAGTAGTTTAAATCTAATAAAATATATTATCTACTTAGGTTTAAACTACAGTATTTTTTGTTCTGCAAAAGGAAAAGTCTTAGAACCCAAGTAAACTGGATTTTGTCATTTAGAAGACATGTATTTTAAAACATTTTCACATTTTCTAGTCTATGAAGTTTCAAAAAATAAAATTTTTTGCTTGCCAAAACCAAAAGAATGAAGGCTAATTATGTTGCCATAAATCACTTTCAGCAAGATGTTAAATCCATCAGCTCTCTATTCCACTGTGTCAACCTTAAAAAAAAATAATTTTAATGTTTATTTGAGAGAGAGAGAGAGAGAGAGAGAGAGAGAGAGAGTGAGAGTAGGGGAGGAACAGAGAGAGTCACAGAATCTGAAGCAGGCTCCAGGCTCTCAGCTAGCTGTCAGCACAGAGCCTGATGCGGTACTCGAACCCATGAGCAGTGAGATCACAACCAGAGCTGAAGTTAGACACTTAACTGATTGAACCAGCCAAGTGCCCCTAATTTATTTGAGAGAGAGAGAGAGAGCGCGCGCGCGCGCAAGTGAGTGAGGGGCAGAGAAGGAGAGGGAGAGAGAATCCCATGCAGGCTTCACACTGTCTGCGTGGAGCCCGAAGCAGGGCTTGAACTCACAAAATGAGAGATCATAACCTGAGCCGAAGTTGGACACTTAATGGACTGAGCCACCCAGGGTGCCCCAGATCCAAATTATTTTAAGTTAGTAAAGATAGTACCCAGTTTTTCAAAGATTTAGATTGAGTGCTTCAGTGAGAAGTTCTCCTACAAGCACATGGTGATTAGATCTGAGATCACACACCAGAATAGAACCAATCAAGCAAAATGCAGTGTTTCTGGAAAGCAGTTTTGTTTTGGGAGGTCAGCAACACTTCTAAGTGAAGGAATCAGGGTTTTTCCTTTGCTGCTACTTGTTGCCACAGATGGCTCCAGGGGCTTGGGGGTGGAAAGTACACAAAAGGGATAGGGGGTCAGTATGAAAGCACTGTAAAGCTAATTAGTGCCTGATAACATAGGCTTTGACTACTTTTCAGCCAGCCAAGCACCAGCTCTCAGGTCAACACTTTACATTCCTTTAATCACAGAGATTAAAGATACCTACTTCCCTTTCCATTCAAGCACCAATTGCCTTCAGTAGTGGCAAGGAAAAGGACACTTCCTTCTGCTTTTGTACTTCAGGTGAGCAAACAGCTCTTTTATGATTTTTACTACTGATAGGAAAATATAAAAAGGTTTTTTTTTTCCCCCAAATGTTTATTTGAGTGAGAGAGAGAGAGAGAGCGAGCGAGCAAGTGCACCTGAGCAGGGGAGGGGAAGAGAGAGAGGGGGACAGAGGATCCGGAGTGGGCTCCGAGCTGACAGCCCAGCACAGGGCTCAAACTCATGAACCATGAGATCATGACCTAAGCCAAAGTTGGATGCTTAACCAACTGAGCCATGCAGGCGCCCTGAAAAATATAAAAAGACTGAAATAAAGGCTACTTCATAAAATACATTTTCCACGTGCCCTTTTTCCTTTCCAAATGGAAAGACAATGCCGTATCCAGATACTAATCAGCTTTGGGTCACAAATTACATTTAGAAGGAAAAAAGAATGAATGTGGGGTAGCATATAAATTCCAGTAAGTGGAGACTCCTTGGTTAAGGAGAATTTGCTGGGCAGAGAGGATGAAAAACAGGAAAAGGTAAGAAAAAGGGCCAGATCGCTTACTGCTTATCACAGTCAGCTTTTTCATGGCAGACTTTAGTAAGGGAGTTTCCAAGAGGAGATGAAGATATTTTAAGTAGCAACATTTAGGAAGAGAGAGGAGGTCCTGTGGTCTTTGGGTCAGCTAGCTACCGGAACTGGTTCCAAGTAGTCACTGGCTTGGAAATGGGGTAGACGAAGAATGGGGAATTGCCCAATACAGCACAGTTAGAAGTATCTGGATAAGAATTCCCGGAAGCTGAAGTCTTCTTTATTGATAGAATTAGCAGAACATTTGTGGCAGTTGTCCATAAGGTCCCAACACAGCACATTCTGACATTCATATTAGACCTATTTAAATGTGGCTCCTTTTGATTCCATCAACTTTGTACTATGATGATTATCTGTACAAAGGGGTTCTAAATTGAAACAATCTCACTCACATCACCCCAATTCACTCAGTTTGAGGAGACTAACAGCTCGGTCCTAATTTTTAAAAAAGTGATAGGCTAAAAGACAAAAAAAAAAAAAAAAAAAAAAAAAAAAAAAGTCAACTAAAATAAGCTCCCAGGCCTAATCAAGAATGACTTAATATTATTCATTCTCTTCTTTGAACATTTTGCTTAAGTGCTTTATTAGAGCTACAAGCTCAGGGTTCCCACCACGTGCATCAATTTGTTTATAGGCTTTAGATTCAAGCTCTTTAAGAGTACTCCGAGTGTATTCAAAAGAACCTACATTCTCAAGATAATGTACACAGTATTTTTTAATATCTATATTTTCGGTTCTCTGGCGCAAGATACTCTGCACCTGGGTGCTTTCAGGCCTTGACCAGATGGCATGAATAGTAGGGAAGGAGAACTTTCCCTCTGTTAGATCTTCACAAAAGCTTTTGTTTTCACTATATTCTTTGGAGTGCAGATTAGCATAATCATCCCTAATTTGGAAAAAGAGCCCGAGTGTATTAAGCAGTGGCTTTAGATCTTCTTTGTAATCAGAGAACAACTGCATGAGACCCACTGCTAATCCAAACAGCCCACCTGTCTTTTGTAGCACCATAGCCTTATATTCTTCTTCGGTGGGACAAGTGTAATTATCCCTCCAATAGATATCTAGGCCTTGTCCCTGGTGGAGTTCCAGAAGCTGGTGGGTAAAAAGCTTTACCGCATCGGGGTGATCAAGGGTTAAGACTTTCTCTAGGCCAAGAAAATACACGTAATTGGCAGAATTGATGACGGACGGAATCCCATAGATACTGTGTGCCACAGGAAAGCCACGTCGGAGTTTTGAGTTGTCTTCGATATCGTCGATGAGCAAACTGGCATTATGCAACATCTCCGTCACTTCAATGATAATCTGACAAAAAAGACGATGGACAATTTCATTTTATTTGAATATGCAAATATTCAAAAAGCTTATAAATAATTAAATTAACAGATTACGAGCCCTGGATTCCTTAATTTTTACAACTGGTATTTACTTAGCAATGTCAATATAATACAATATATGCGGGGAACATTAAACTCAATTAAGAGCAAGGAGTATTTTGTGTGACATCTTTTAATTTCTTAAGGATTAAGAGGTTTTGAATTGCCTAAATACCTGCAGCTTATCTTCTGGAACTTTGAGCCAATGATTAAATGCCTGTGAAAGTTTGGTTCTCACTTGTTTACCTGGAATTAAAGAATAAAATTCGGCAATAAAATATTTCAGTTATAAAAAACACATTCAGACACTTCCTCTAAGACTGACCAGACTTGATGAACCCAGCCCCACTAATCCATTACTAGAGAGCTTGCCTTTCACTACTGGGCCCTGAACGCTCCACCCCCTCTGCTGAAATGCAGTCTAAAACGCCACAGCCTTTTAAAATTAGGGCGGGCAAAGACATTCTGAAGTATTCCAGGGCCCACTAGTAAGCCCACTCCTTTCACTGGAATGAAATGGGCATTTTAGAAACTATGATCTAACGCATTCCTTTTTTGAAAAACAAGTTAGTCTAGTTAGTGGCAGTTAATTAGCACTGTCCATTTCAGAGGAACTATGGGGATTTTTTTTTTTTTTTTTAAGTAGGCTTCACACTCAGCGTGGAGCCCAATGTGGGGCTTGAACTCACGACCCTGAGATCAAGACCTGAGCTGAGATCAAGAGTTGGATGCTTAACCGAGTGAGCCACCTAGGCATCTCAGTATGGGTATTTTTAATGAAGCATACTTTGCTACTGATTTACCTCATATAATTACCTCTTACAAGTATCTACCATTCCTTTAAAGTTTTAGAGATTGTATAGTTCTGCGTCTTTCCTATCAAAAAATGAGATTCCCATTCCCTGAAGTATTCCCTTTTAGGATCCCAGTTTAGTAAAAAATGAGTCTTTTTATTTTGACTACGGCCATTAGTTTTTCAATATTATCATTTTCTTACATGGAAAGCTCAAGAGATTTTTGGCTAGTAGTTATCAATAGAAGTCATTTTAGCCCAAATATAAAGGAATGATAGATAAAAACCCCAACCAGTTCACTTAATAATGTTCTATGAGCTTCCTGCTAAAGTGAATGCACAGTCACATCCTAATTTCAGATGAGGTTTCAGAAAATAGTTACATAAAAAGTTCCAGTGAACAAAAACAGTATTTTCTAAGACTTATCTAGGTTTTTTTCTCTGTACCAATCACCCAAAAGAATGAATACATAAACTCTCATCACATATCCAAATGAAAGAAAGTTGCACTTTCTGTGAGAAGTCTGGAGGGGAAGGCTCTCTTAGGGTTCAAGAAGGAGTATCTTCTGTCTCCTAATCCTTAAGGTGAACATGGTCTGGGTAGCAATTATATACTTTATACTTTTGATCTACTTTCCAGTTTAGCTAAGGCTAATTTGGGCTTTACTTACAATGTACAAGTGTGTAAAGTAACCCATGTCACTTTAGAAAATAAGCTCAGAGGTGCCTGGGGAGTTCAGTTGGTTAAGCAACCAACTCTTGAATTTGGTTCAGATCATCTCAGGGTCAGGGGATTGAGCCCCATGTTGGGCTCCACGCTGAGTGTGGCACATGCTTAAGATTCTCCCTCTCTGCCTCTCCCCCCTGCTTGCGTGGGTTTGCTCTCTAAAAAAAGAAAAAAAAGTTCAGAAGATGAAGAACACAAAGTGGAGAGACATTCTCCTTTTTGCTTTAGAATATATATAGAAAAACAGTCCAATAAATGGCTTAATTTACAAGTTTTTTTCCCCAAACTTTATTTATTTTGAGAGAGAGAGAGAGAGTGCGCACACAAGCAGGGGAGCGGCAGAGAGAAGCAGAGTGGGGAGGAAAAGGGAGGGAGAGGGAGAGAGGGAATCCCAAACAGGCTCCAGCTGTCAGCGTGATGTCCAACTCAGGGCTCCATCTCACGAACTGGGAGATTATGACTGAGCTAAAATCAAGAGCCGGATGGCTCAACCGAGTCACCCAGGTGCCCCTGCAGTTGTGTTTGAATATATTCTTTTCCTTTAACCAGGTTCTGGGGTCTGGATTGATACTTTTAAGTCCCCAAATAGTTTCTAACAGATGTTAGTCATAGAAATCCCTCAAAATGAAAAGAAACAATAATTACCTTTCCTCTTTAAAAGACCTTAACATTATGGACTCCCTGGCCTGGGGACCTACACTAGGGCAAATAAACAAACAAAAGTCATTCAACCCCACTAATTTCAAAACATCCTAATACTAATAATTTTTAATTATTATAATCTTTTATTAGCAAGAGTAATTTCCCAACAGAAAAAATGTTCTGGCCCATCTTGAAGTCACTTTAGTAACTATGAAGTTCTCTGTGAAAAACAGGTTTACTATGCATAGTGCAATTTCCTATTTCTTTTTTTTTTTTTTTTTTTTAAGATTTTTATTTTTTAAGTAATCTCTGCACCCAACGTGGGGCTCAAATTTACAACCCCGAGATCAAGAGTCCCGTGCTCCACTGATGAACCAGCCAGGTGCCCCACAATTTCTTATTTCTTTAGGAAAATCTTTTGAGGTTACATTGTATTATGGATGCAAGAATACATTTGATTAAAACAAATTAGCTACCTAATGAGAGCTTTAAATGTTATCTAATGACTTAGATATTAATTCAAGATGAGGATTAAAAAATGTTACAAAAGGTCATTACACAGGTAAACATTATTGCTAACATGTAACTACAGGGGTGCCTGGGTGGCTCAGTAGGTTAAGCTTCTGATTCTTGATTTTGGCTTGGGTTGTGATCCCAGGGTTGTAGGTTAGAGCCCCACACTAGGCTGCATTGGGCTCCAAATGTGAAGTTGGTTTGGGATTCTCTCTCTCTCCCTTGCTCCTCTCATATCCACTCTCCCTACAATAAATAAATAAACACACAGAATAAAATTACAGACAGTCCTTGCTCTGCAAAGTGGCAGGAGACACTCTTTAGACCCTTTATGGCATTGATAACTGCCATATATTACCATAGCCCGGTTCCAGCCAGTGTTTGCAAACTTGTTCCCAAAATAAGTTCAACAACAGATGAAGAGAGTGCAGGAGAAACATCACCATGTTTCTCAGTGGGAGACCCTGAAATAAGTGTAGTTTACTAGCTGTTGAATAAACGTCACTCAAAAGCAGTCTCTTGGCTTTTCCTTAAATAGCAGGAAACTTTCCCTTTGCATTCTCCATTTCTGTCTTCCCTCCAACAACATTAATTACAATGCCAACGACTATATTCCTTATGTTGTACTTTTTATCTTTGTGATTTATTCATTCTGTAACTGAAAGCCTGTACCTCTCACTCCCTTCACCCCTTTTTACCCATTCCCTAACCCCTTTGATAACTTTTTTCAAGCTCTATGCCCAACGTGGCTTGAACTCATGACCCTGAGATTAAAAGTCGCATGCTCTACTGCCTGACCCAGCCAGGCACTGCCGCCCCTCCATAACTTTTTGAGCTGTACTTACGATCATTGTTTATGCATGTTATACATCAATAAAAAGCAGCACCATGCCAAGAGCAAGGTAGAATTATGTACCCTGGCTGTAGGTAATAAAGAGGTGCACTATCTGTAATGAATTTCAAAATATTAACAGACTAGAAGTTTCTTAAAAAGTACGTATCTTCTTTGTCCTTTGTATCTTGAGGATTTCATCTTTGTTTACTATTTTTTGAGACAGTGTGTGCACGGGGGAGGGGCAGAGAGAGAGTGAGAATGGAGCCAGACTCAGGGCTTGATCCTATGAACTGTAAGATCATGACCTAGGCTGAAATCAAGAGTCAGATGCTTAACTGACTGAGCCACCCAGGCACCCTGAGGATTTCATCTTTAATTTTTTTTTTTTTTTGTCACTGGAATCATCACAGTGGAAGGTAATTTATATCCAACAAATTCTGGATACTTTTAAATAGCTTCTGTTGTACTATGGAGTATCTTCATTCTGTCAATTAGATTTCATCTAATAACCTTTGGTGAGTTATATGAGATAATATGGCTGGGTATAACTTGAGTTAGGAAATAGATAGTTCCCTTCATTCTTTTGAAGCACTGACATCAGCAGGTACGTCTTCATTAAGATTTGCCAGAATAGAAATGACACTAATCATGATGGCTTTGAGGATGTAGCTGGGGAGCCACCACTATTCTGCCTTTGATAACCATATTTATTCTCTCCAGGCTCATGAAGAACAGAAACATACCACTGACATGTGCCCATAAAGAAAGATATGCACTTTAGAACAGAAATAAAAAAGTGTTTATCGTGATTGAGTTGAGAACGTTATTAGTCTAAAGGTTAGCTACCTTGCATGCTAAGTAGGTTTTTATGGTTGTCAACTAATTTATCACCTTTTATAATTTCTATAAGAAAGAGAATTCCAGATTTCAAGTACTTGGTTTGTGAATGAATTTTTATTACAAAAACCCACGCTTATTATATATATGAGTTTTTACTTGCTATTATTATTTTCCAAACCAAGCTTAAAAAAATAGCAAAATAAAACATGCACATACATGTGATTAGGCAGGTGTTACTCTAAGAAGCCATGTTCGGATGACCCATCTTTATATACGAATGATGTGGGCTGTTTCCAAGTAATGTGAGTTAGAGATGCATTACTATTTGGCTCTTAAAGGAACCAGTAGTGTAAGAAATGCAGTGTGTATGTGACAGTAGAACAAATGAACATGGAAGATAGAGTGAAGCTTTTTGTTGTTATACAAATTGGAGTTACTTCCCCTAATATCTAAATGGTGGGGAATAGGAATGTATGGCATCCATAAAGAATGAAACTTCCAATGAGGTACTCAAATGTTTTAATTTTTTTTTTTTAGTTATGTTGTATAATTGGACATTTTTAAAACAATGCTTCAAAAATGTCCCTTTTAGGGAGCCTGGGTGGCTCAGTCCGTTGAGCCTCCGACCTCAGCCCAGGTCACGATCTCTCGGTCTGTGGGTTCCAGCCCTGCGCTGGGCTCTGTGCTGACAGCTCAGGGCCTGGAGCCTGCTTCGGATTCTGTGTCTCCCCCCACTTCTCTCTCTCTCTGCCCCTCCTCTGCTCACACTCTATCTCTCTCAAAATCAAATAAACATTAAAAAATTTAAAAAAAGCAAAACAAAAATGTCCCTTTTAAGAACAAAAAACTAAAATGTTCTATTTGTCATTTTTCTCAAATGCATGCCTTTAAATAGGAAATCTTAAGAGATGGTAAATCTAATCTTTTCAGTAATTTAACATTTGAATGACTACTACTCTATAAAAAGACCCTATATTAACCATAATTAAAGTTACCTGGTAACTGAAGTAAATACTTATAGGGTTCTAGAAGAATTCTTTGCACTGTTTCTTGAGTCTTCTCCATTGTTTTTGAATTTCAAAGCTGATCTGTGAAAAAGGAGAAGGATAAAGATGATCTTATTCACTAAATTAATTTTGAGTGTTAAACTGCAAAGGAATTTGTATCTCAAGGTGTTTTTGTGCAAGTACACTTTCAGTTTTGTTTTAAAAGAAAATTCCACACAGGTGACATCTTGAAACATGCTGAAGTGAAAGAAGTCAGTCACAAAAAACCATATAATATATGAAATGTTCAGAATAGGCAAATCTATAAAGATAGAAAGTAGTTTGGTGATTGCCTAGAGTTGGGGTAGGAAGAATACAGAGTATGAAGTTTCTTTTTGTAGGGTTCAAAATATTTTAAAATTAGGTTGTGATGGTTGCACATCCATGTGAATATCCTGAAACCTACCAAAATGTATACTTTAAATGGGTGAACTATATGATATGTAAATTATCTCCCTTAAGGGGAAAAAAAAAAAAAAAAAGGAACGTCTTCGTGTGATTTCATTGGTCCCAGTATTCACCTGGATTTTAAGTGATTTCCTTAGTTACAGAACTTATATTAAGCTTTTCTTATTGTACTCAACCATAAAAGGCATAAAACCAAATCAATGTCAAAACAAATCAACAGATTTAGATACTTTATATTTGATTGATTACATAAATTCGTAAACATACTTTTCCCCCAAGAGCATTGAGATACGTTTTATATATTTAAAATTTAAGGGGAAAACTCCTCTCTTGTAATTTCTTTACAGTCAATACATTTCAAAGATTCCAATTCAAGACGTGCATTAGTTTGAATGCAATTATCAAAAATATTCCCCTGTATCCGCACGCGCGCGCGCGCGCACACACACACACACACACACACACACACACACACACTTCTCTGTAGCGATAGATTATTCTGAGTTTTACATTTACTTTGATATTTCCTAGAATAACACTCATGGTCTTCCTACAATCCTCCTTTTCTATTGAATCCAATCTCTACTTTGCTTCTTTGCTGTTTTTTATTTGTCCTTATCTTAGGAATCTTCTTTACTAATTGCTCTCACATCTTGGGTACATTTTAGGAGGTTTCTCACCTTTATCTGTTTTCTTTTGCTTCTATAACAATGATTTGGTCTCTAGGATCATGAACTAAAAAGACTGAAAAGTGTGTTTTTTATAATCTACTCTGGAGTGTCTAGGTGAAACAATCATAAGAACTGAGCACTCCAGGGGCGCCCGGGTGGCTCAGTTGGTTAAAGTCTCTGACTCTTGACAGCTCAGGTCATGATCTCATGGTTTGTGAGTGCAAGCCCCGCATCGGGGGCTTGGGATTCTCTCTCTCCCCTCTCTCTCTGCCCCTACCCCGCATGCTCTCTCTCTCAAAATGAATAAACTTAAATTAAAAACAAAAAGCAACAAAAAAAGAACTGAGCACTCCAGCAAAGGAAATCATCTTAGCAATATGACCTCAAGGAGAAACATTCCATGTAGGAAAGTTTTATACCTGCCTTAACTGACAATGAATACCAAGGATGTCACAAGGGGGGAAAAAAGTCCAGAAAATATTTTGAAATTATCCAAAAATCAGTTTAGTAATCTTTTATCTATACTGTTTAAACTCTGACATGTTATCTCATTCTTAAGAGATTAAAAAAAAAAGGTAACAAGAATAATCACTTAGGTAAAAGATTATTGAACAGAATTAAAGGTAAGATAAAAAATAAAAACAAGCATCATTTATATATTTCTGCATTTAAAGCAGTTGGTGGCTATCTCTTCCCAACAAGGTTGAAAGCAATGTACTTAACTTAAAAATCAATGAGACCACCTTTCAAGAACTCTTGTCTCCCTGTGGATCAGTAACAAGTATACTCTTGCCCAGAAGTCAGAGCTAACTAACTTTTATTTCAATTCTCAAGGCTTTGTCAACGCTATTAAAAAAAAAACAAAAACAAAACCAGTTATGAATCTTTAAAAATTACCTTAAGAACACTCATTAAACAAGTCAATTAATGTTCCTTTCCTAGAGGATGTTTATACACAAGTATTCTTGGTAGTAGGAAAATACAGGAACCTCAATATTTCTAGGTATTGAAAAGTAATGTTTTGTGTCTTCTTAAAGAGTCTAAGGGGTTCTATACACTGTGGCATACATGCTTTTTTTTTTTTTTTTCTTTCTTTTTTTGACCTAAAGGAGTGCTATTTATCATGGCTGGAACTTTCAGCCATCATGTACTAGACTCAAATATAAAGGGGCATTAGTGTTACATGAATTCTACTCATTTATTTTTAGATTGAATAACTACAGAATGCCTCTATGAGAGAGTCTGAAACTACTCACTTCCAAAACTGGCAAACTGCCTTAAATGGGTTCAAACAGTTGATGGATGAATATTAATACGAAAATAGATTGTCCCCTGTGTGGACTACTACTGCAATAATCTCCTGGTTGGGCTCCCTGCGCTCACTCCTAGATTAGGTTCTCTAATCGAGATCTCTACTCTTCAGCCAGTGATCCTTGCAAAATTCAGATCTGGTCCTGTTTCCCTACCCATTGAGAACCCTTTGAAAACATCCCTTTGCTCTTAGGTAAGAACAATTCCTTAATAAACTGCATAATAGTAGGTTACTCTCCCGCCTCCCCTCCCCTCTCCTCCTTCAGGTCTTCACAATTAATTCTTCACACTTTAAAAGCCTCTAGACACAGGCTTTCCAACATGTTATTCTTTCTATCTGGAATGTTCTTTTCTTAGTTAACTTATGATAACCTTTCCACTCTCAGCTGGATCCTCACTTTATTTCCCTTAAGCCAAATTCCCTATTTTAAATTCTCCTATCACCCTGTAACTCTCCTTTGTAGCACTCACCACTGCTATTAACTTCACATTCAATTGTGTGTCCATTTTAATATCTGTCTGTCTCACTAGGCTTAGGTCCACGAAGGCAGGGGCTGTTCCGTTTTTCCACATGGTAGGCGCTCAATAAATATGTGAAGGATTGAATGAACTAACGGAAAGTGCCTTCTAACGCTCTAAAAAAATGAAACCAAGGAACAGACTTGCAATATGAAAAGTTATCATACCATGCAAGTTTTTTTTTTTTTTTTTAGGGAACGATCTGGTTTCAAAATTGCTAAATAGTGACACTCAGCGTAGCTGTGAAACGCAGAGTGAATCCTCCACTTAAACTTTGGGAGATGATAGAGCTGAAGAAAACTGCCTGAGATAAAAGCAGTGGATTTAAATAACCTCAAGGCAGATTTTTAACAGAGACTTGGCAAAAGAACTTCAAGGGTCTACTATGCTGGTACAGAGCCCGCAGGAGAGGAGAGGTTTCTGCTTCCTCTCCGCTCAGTTGCCCCCTTCCGCCCCACTGGGTCACCTACCGCTCCACCCCTTCTCTAGCAAGTACGGAAAACTCATACACAATCCGGTTCAGCATCCGGGTCCTCACCCTCCTTTCTTTCTTTCCTCCGGACCCCGCCTTCCAGCCTCCCCCGCCCTCATTCCCATCCGGGTTCCCCCCGACCGCCACCACAGCCGCTCACGGTTCAACGGTGATATCACAACTTTCACGCTGCCGGTCCGGGAGTAGCAGTACCCAGCATCAACTTCCCACTTTATAGTTCAGACCACGGCTCCTCCGAACGCCTACATAGATCCCTCCCCCTACTTCACCACGGAACTCTCCACCCTTCTCAGCCGCCAGCGACACCGCATTACTCGGTGCAAGAAAATACGCCATCCCGGTCACACTGCGCAGGCGTCGTTGCCGCCTCCCCACTGCTTTGTCGCCCCGCCCCCTCCCCTCCCCTCCCTCCCTCAGCTCACGCAGACGCGGGGCATTGCGGGTCTTGCAGTTCTCAGGGGCAAGGGCTTCCGTATTGGCCTCAAAGGTTGGACTACATTTCCCGGGAAGCTTTGAGGCGTAACTTTCTGTTTCCATAGAAGTGGTGGGAAAATGGCGTCGTTGTTTGTATCCCGAGGACCAATGAGAATAGGGTGTAGGCGGGTTCTAAAGAACTCTAGCCAATCCGAGGTCATCTAAGAGGCCATCCGGGAAAGAGGTAGGGGAGGGGAAAATATCTAGGGGAGGGGAGAAAGAAGGGAGGGGGGCACTTGGGGTTTGGGGGGGGGGGAAAGCGATGTTTGCCCGTCAGTCGAGTCCGGAGTGAGGAGCTCGGGCGCCGGAGCGGAGGGAGACTCTTGTGCTTAAGCTTGCCGCCGCCACGGCCACCGCCTGGACCTTTGCCCGGAAGGAGCCGCAGAGGGTCTGGCGCCGCCGTCCTCTGGAGGGCAGCGCGATTCGGGGCCCGGACCTCCAGTCCGGGAGGGATTTTTCGTCGTCCCCCCCTCCCCCCAGCGAGGGAGCCCGAGCGGCCGCCAAACAAAGGTACCAGTCGCCGCCGCGGGAGGAGGAGGAGCCGGAGCTTCAGCCTCAGCAACCGCTGGACCCGCCGCCCTTCTTCCCCCATCTCTCCCCCGGGCCTGCTGGTTTTGGGGGGGAGTAGGGGAGGGAACTCTGGACGTGCCAGGGTCAGAGCTCGCCTCCGAGGAAGGTAGGGACATTTTCTGAGGCTTTCGCGGTCTCGCAAGGGGGTCCTTTCGGGAGTCACTGGGCCTGGCCGAGGAGCGGGGGAAGATCGCTCGGTGGTCTCGCCGGGAGCCCGGATTGGGGGCCTCGGCCTCCCGGGAGCCCCCGCCCCCCGTGCTGTTGCCGAGTCCGAGTCGCCCCCCAGCCTGGCGGCCGCACACTCAGCGGTTTAGCTGCTCCGGGCCGCGGTGGGGGGCCCGGGCCGGCGCGGGGGGCTGTGCCGCCTCCCGGCCCCTCGGTCCTCTGGCGGTCCCCGCGGCCCGGCGGACGGGGACCCCGCTCGCACTTGTCGGGTGTCCGCCTCAGAACGGGACGTGGGCAGAGGCTGCGCGGTGGGTCGGTCCTGCCCGCGGCCCTCCTCCGGCCCGCCTGGCCTCTCCGCCGCCCCCCACCCCGGGCCCCTCGAGCCCGGGCCTGCTCCGGCTCGGACGCGGGGCTGCGCGACCCTTTGGGGGCGCCGACCAGCTCGGCCGGGCCCGGAGGCCCTCGGGGAGGACAGCCGGCCCCGCGCCGGCCCCCGGGCTTGTTGTGAGTTTCTTCTCTGACAGAAATGGCGTCATTGTCGGAGACGGGAAACTCCGGCGGGTCCCGACAATGGGGACGGGAAGCCGCCGAGCTGTGTAGGTGGCCGGGTTTGCGGGGCTGGCGAGGCCGGAGGGAGCCCCTCGTCGGCGTTTCGTGGTTCGGGGGCTGATGCCCGCCACGCTCTTTCTTCGGGGTTCAGGCTTCGCTCGGTTCCCTCCGCCTCCGCCAGTGCAGAGGGGTGCCCGGTGGTGTTGACTGGGTGTCTTTTGTTTTCCCTCCAGGTGCAGGTGAATCTGGTGTTTTCGAGGGGATCGCGGTCCCTGAATCATCATGAAGGTAAGATTGCTCCCAGAAAACGACCTCTGGGGTTACAGAATTGGGGAAGTATGGGGGTTTGATCGAGGTCGTGTGTGGGGCCTCCTAGTTTTGCCGAGGAAGGTGTGTTGGGTGGCTTGGTGCCCGAGCCCTTTGCCGGGAGACGACGGGGGTCAGCTGGTGTGGCTCTCTACCGGCTTTGCTGTGGAGTTGGGGCCACTTGGAGGATATCGCACCGAGCAGAATTCTGCCCTGTAGGACGTCTCCTTTTTCAGGTTAAGGTAGGAGGAACTGCTTGAATTAAAGTGTTTTACAAGGTAAAACAGAAAAAGCAGGTCAAGTAATCTGACTCTAGAAACTGAACTGTATTGTGCTTCTGTCGATTACACTGATGAAAGAAAATCTCATTTATTGTGTGGACAGTACTGTGAATTTTTAGCAGAGGACCTCTAGGGTTAGCCATGAAAGTGATCTTCATTGAGAAATCCTTAAAGAGAATCTTTGTGATCTTTACACAACTCAGAGATAGCAGTTGCTCCTTGTATTTCCTGGGATTTAGCGTTATATGGTTTATTTTTCTTTGTTGATCCGTAAATTGTCAGATGTTGTGGTCAAAACCCATGTGGATTGATGTGGAAAGCTCATGGCCGGGTTCCTCTTAAACGTAAACATGTTAACTGAATGGAGGATAGTGTCTAAAGGGTAGAATTTACTTAGTCGGTGGAAGAAATTATAGCAATGGAAGTACTGGTTGTTTTTTTAGAGAATATGTAATTGAATGCTGTCATTTTTTCTGAAATGTCTAGATTCAACTGGTGGAACTTAGACACTAGACAGCTTGTTCACCCGTGACAAATTCGGAAGTGCTTAAAAGGGTAGAGTGTGTTTACGAGTGTAGAAATGTGAAATAGTATGTGATAGTATGTGAAAATAGAAATGTTGTCTACTTTGGATAGTTCCTTTGAATTATTTAAAAAAAAGTTTTCTTCGCTTGTCTTCAGAATCAAGACTTTTTATAGTATTGCATCTAAATGGAAATTTGTAATGTTTGTGTTTATGGAAGAAGTAAATGCTGTGGCCACTTAAATATTTATCAGCTATACAAAGTAAATTTAGTCCAGTTTTGGTTTTTTTTGTTTTTTTTTTTTAGTGTTTTTTTTTTTTTTTTTTTTCCCCCCCGTCTTGAGTTTAGGGTGTTTATAACCTAAAACAGTTCATACCTGAAACAGTTTATATCTGCTGAATTCCTGTCTCACCTTCATGTAGATGAAAAAAATGATCAGTGATGTCTCTGAAATGAATCCCTTTTGTTAGTCACAGATGCTAGCGGTGACTCTTGTGACCTGTGTAAAACAGAGACAAGTGAATTCGTTAGGAAAAACTGTGTATCTTCCTCGCTGTTGGATGACAATTTAAGAAAAGCGTTGGGTTAAATAACATAATAAATTCAGAAGCTGAATAACACAGGATTTAGTTTGTAATAGATGTTGTAATATGTCAGTTCCCCGTATACTGCCTGGCACATCTTAGGTACTCTGTTAATGTTTGGTTAAAAGAAATGTAGTTAAGTTGAAGGTCCTTTAGATTTACATTTTCTTCCTTTCATTTCCCTTTTTTTTAACTTGTGTGTTTAAAAAATGAAAGTACGTTGGAAACTTTAGCCTTAAAAGTTTCAAAATATTAGGCAAATGCAAATTTTTTGGTATCATTTTAGAAATACTAATTTTAAGTGCTTAGCATCTCCATTATTATTGCCTTTAAAAAAAGGTACTAGTGATGTTGAGTTATTAAAGTAAATTTCTAGTTTTGTGCAAGAAGAACTTCCTGTTATTGTACGTGTACTAAGTCTTCTCTTTGGCAGTCTATTAATAATCAGTAGTACTACAAACTTAGCTTATTTCTTACAACTTAATTTCTTATATGCTGAAAAGTTGAGAGGCTGCCCATGATTGGTATTTTCCTTCAACAAAATTGCAATTCAAGAAGTATTTAGTAGTGATTATATTGGGCTTAAATCTTTTATGTGTGTGTGTGTGTGTGTGTGTGTGTGCGCGCTCCCAGTTTCTAAATTGTAATGACAGCTGAGCAATAGAAGGATTTGTGCTATTTCTTAGATCTTACCAAACATATTCATACTTCGAGGTGAGCTTTTAAATTTTTATTATCTGTTTTATTCAAGGAATTTTTTTATTTTATTAAGTGACAGTATGCTGATGTCATTGGAAGAGTGCTTAGTAATACTTTTCTGGTTGTTGCGTTAAAATGTATGTGTCATTTTAAATGTTATATGTTTTAGCGACAATTTTCCTGTAGTACGTGACTTCAAGAGTGTATTTAAATAAAAGTCCTTTACTAATTAGAATACTCTATCTTGTAATATTTTTGCCCAGTGTGGTTTTGAGAAATATGACTGTAGCACAGAAGCAATTAAAAAAACCAAACCTGTTTATTGTGAGAGAGCACCACTGCATGTAGGGGAGGGGCAGAGAGAGAATCCCAAGCTGACAGTGCGAAGCCTGATGCGGAGCTCAGTCCCACGAACTGTGAGAATCTGACCTGAGCCAAAACCAAGAGTGAGATGTTTAACCGACTGAGCCACCCAGGCACCCGAAAAGCAGTTTTGTTCTTAACACAGGTCATGTTGTTGGTGTTATGTTGGATTTTTTTTTTATCCTTTCTATAGATCTTTCAATGTCATTAATAGCATGTTATCAGGAAATGATAGTTTATTGAAAGTTTATTAGTGATTCCAAGACTTGATTATGTCAGATTCATTTCCTACTTTTTAAAAAATGTTTATTTATTTATTTTGAGAGAGAGAGTACACACCCATGCTCACCTGATCGGGGGCAGGGCAGTGAGAGGGAGAGAGAAAAATCCCAAGCAGGCTCCACAGTGACCACGGAGGCCTGTGCGGGGCTCTATCTCACCATCACGAGACCAGGACCTGAGCTGATACCTAGCGTCAGATGCATAACCGACTGAGCCACACAGGCGCCCTTATTTCCTACTTTTTCCTAACTAAAACTTTGTTTCTACGTTGTGCATGTTATTAACATCTCTCATTACATTGCAGTAAATTTTCAAGTGAAGTGGCAGAGGCTGGACATTTCAGAATCTTTATGGGAGAAGTGATTTAGATGGTTATGCTTAGAATCTCCGGGAGATGGGCTTTTTCAGATGTTCCATTCTCTCAGTAATCACTGGCGTAGAACACAGAAGTAATGGATTGTGTACAAATGCCCTTTGCTCGCGTGCCTGTGCACATGCGTGTGCGTGTTCTCACCACCCTGCCCCTTCCCTCCTGCCTGCTTTCCCCCTTTCCTTTCCCTGGCTCCTCCTTTCCCTTTTTGTTTCTTTTACTTTTTTCCTCTTGTCCTTGTTTTCGTTCATTTCCTCTTTCCCTCTCCTCCTCCCTCTCCCCTCCCTCTTCCCTCCCTCCCTCTCCCCTCCCTCCCTCTGCCTTTCCCCTCCCCCCCCTTTTTTTTTTCTTTCTTCCTCTTCCCCCCTACTCCCTTTCACAAATCATTCATTTAACAACAACCCCTTCCATGCGTGGGGCAGTGTGGAATGAAGGTGAATACTCTCAGAACTGCTCTCAGGGAGCTCCCAATTTAGTAGAAGACACAGAAAAATAAAGCAAAACAACATATACCCAATTGTAAGAGTATTGACGGCAATGTACGGTAATTGTGGTAAGTGCTGTGGGAGGGCAGAAGAGGACATCTAAATCAGAGTCATGGAAAGTTCTCTGGTGGAATTGACATCTAAGCTCAGTGTTAAAGCTTTCATTTGGCAAAGAAGGGTAGAAAAGAGTGTTTGAGTCAGAAAGGGGACTACATACTGGAAAATGAAAAAAACCCCGAGATGGTGTATTTGGAAAGTGTAAGTCGTTCACTGTGCCTTGCTTAACTTTGAAAGCATGATGTGTTTGGGGTGGGAATAGGAGGGCAGTGATAGGAAATGAGGCTGAGTGAGGGGGTTGAAAATTTTCTTGAAAGGTACATGGAAGCACGGAAGGTTGTTAGGAAAGAGTAAGGATGATGGATTTATATTCTGGAGTGGTCACTTTGGTAGTATCGTAGTGAATCCATCGAAAGGGAGATCTAAATGGAAGATCTGGAGATTCCAGATGAGAAGTCCAAGTGAGAGGTGAATAAGGGCTTGAACGAATGCAGTGGGGGTAGAGCAGAGGGGACGGATCTGAGATATCTCAGAAACTGAACTCAGGACCTAGTAACTCTGGGCCCCGGGGTAAGAGGAAGATGGAAGTTTCTGTGGTGGGTCATGGGATGGATGTTATTGTCATCTGAAGTATGTCGTCCTGAGAGGAAAGCTGTAGTACAGGGTTTCGAGTATTGAAGGGATCTGTAGGATGTCCACATCTACGAGTCCGGATGTAGGATTAAGAGAGCAGGTAGGGTGAGGGGTTCGTGGGTGGCTCCATCGGTTAAGCGTCCGACTTCGGCTCAGGTCATGATCTCACAGTTTGTGAGTTCGAGCCCCCCATCGGGCTCTGTGCTGACAGCTCAGAGCCTGGAGCCTGTATTGGATTCTGTGTCTCCCTCTCCCCCCGACCCTCCCCCACTCACACTCTGTCTCTGTCTGTCTCTCTCTCTCTCTCTCTCCAGTTAATAACTTTTAACTGTACATCCATAATGTGGCATATGTGTTTTGTTCTATGAATTTGTGGTCTTTTTGATGAACAGGTAATTTTGGTAAAATACTGACTTGTTTTCTCTGCCCATTGCTAATTCTTTGTTTTTTTGTGATTTTTAAAAGTAGATTAGATGAGCACATATTTCACTGAAGAATGTGTTTTTGCTGATTCAGTCTGTATATTGTGTACCTTCCACGTACTAGATGTGCTTTGAGGTGTTGAGGATCCAGCAGCGAACAAGAGTTCTTACCCTCATGGAGTTTACTTTCTATTAGGATAGACAGGCACCAAGCAGGGGAAAAAAAAAAAAAGTGTGCTAAGTGCTGTGAAGAGAAATAAAGCATAATCAGGATAAGAGGTTACAGTGACTGAAGGTGTTAGTTTTAGATTAGGTGTAATAAAGGGCCTGTTTGTGGAGGTGACATTTAAGCAGCACGTGCAACAAGTGACAGAGCGAGCCGTTCGCCTATCTGGGGGAAGAGCATTCCAGGCTGAAAATACAAATGCCAGGGTCCTGGGGAGAAATGTTTTTGGCCTGTTTGACCTTGGCATACCTTAAGGAGGTATGGAACTGGAAGGAACTGGAAGAAAGCCTTTAGAGCTGGCGTTGTAGGAGATGAGGCTAGAGAGATCACGAGAGCCGGTACAGTGTAAGGGCCTTGTAGGCCGTGGGAAGTACGTAGAGTAAAATCTCAGTGTTGTAAGAAGTCATTGAAGGGTCTCGAGCAAGAGTGTGAAGTCATCTGATTGACGTGTTTAAACGGTAACTGCTGTTCAGAGAACAGACCGTGGGGGAACAGGAGTGGGAGTAGGGGCGGCAGTGGCATGGCTCCTGGATTAGTTCTGGTGAGATGGTGTGGACCAGGTGTGGGAGGTGGTGGTGTTGCAGGTGGAGATGATAGCATTTGAATGGATTGGAGGGGAAGGAAAAGTTGGGCTTGCTGCTACTGACAGGACTAGCCTCTCTCCCTCCCTTTTAAAATATTTCTTCTGTGATTAGTTGGTGGATGGGATTCTGAGAATCGAATACAGCCAAGAAGGCATTCCCAGCTCTTAGCCTTCCTTCATGTGTGAGCCGTGAACATTGAGCCTGAGCATTCCTTTATGTTTTTCTGTTTTGTTTGGTTTTTGAGTTTTAGGAAAGGAGGTAAAATTCACCCTTTTAAAATGTACAACTCAAAAAAAAAAAAAGAAGTGTACAATTCAGTACTTAGTATTTTCACAAGATTGTTCATCTATCACTGTTTAAATGCAGAACATTTTGTTTTCCCAACAAGAAGCCTGTACCCATTAGCTCTCACTCCCTGTTCTCTCTCTCTCCTCTTTCTCTCCACTGGCAGTTGGTCATCTACTTTCTGTTTCGAAGGGTTTGCCTGTTCTGGACATTTCCTATCAATGGAATCATACAACATGTGGCCTTTTGTGTCTGGCTTCTTTCACTTAGCATAATATGTTCAAGGTTCATTCGTATTGTAGCCTGTGTCAGTACTTTATTCTTTCCTGTTGGTGAATAATATTTCATTTAGTGGATATACCACATTTGGCCAATCCGTTCATTAGCTGTTGGACGTGTGGTGGATTGTATCCACTTTTTCCCTATTATGAATAGTGCTGCTGTGAACGTTTGTCTACAGGCTTTTGTGTGAACGCATATTTTCAGTTTTCCTGGGTCCTGGGAGTGGATCTTGCTGTTTTTAGGATAGCAATATTATCTGTGGTAACCCTGTTGGGAAGTGAATGTTTAACTTCAGGTGTTTTTGGCATGATGGCTAGTGGCCACTAAGGATTTGGACATTGAAACAATTTATTCAACATTTATTGAACACTTAAAGTGCTGGTCTCTCTTTTCTAGCCATTTAGGATACATCAGTGAACAAAAAGTCCTGGCCCTGTGGATCGTTTTAAGGGAGCAAGGGTGGACAAAGAGAAATAAACATAATAAGTAATCTAGTTTATTAGATGTTAAATAGTATGAAAATAAGAGGAGAGCTGGGTAAGGAGGGTAGGGAATACATACAGGGTTGCGGCAGGCTGTAGTCTTTTTGTAATACATTTTTTAATTTATTTTATTTTATTAAAAAACCTTTTTTAAATGTTTATTTTTGAGAGAGAGAGAGAGAGAGAGAGCGAGCGAGCGAGCTCATGTGCATAAGTGGAGGAGGGACAGAGAAAGAGGGAGACATAGAATCTGAAACAGGCTCAGGCTCGGAAGCTGTCAGCACAGAGCCCGATGCGGGGCTCGAACACACTAATTGTGAGATCATGACCTGAGCCAAAGTGGGCAGCTTAACTGACTAAGCCACCCAGGTGCCCTTTACATTTTTGTTTTTTAATATTTACTTATTTTTGAGAGAGAGAGAGAGAGAGAGAGAGAGAGAGTGTGAGCGGGGAGAGGGGAAGAGAGAGAGGGAGGCACAGAATCTAAAGCAGGCTCCAGGCTCTGAGCTGTCAGCACAGAGCGGGACAGGCTGTGGTGTAAAGGTGGTCAAGTAGGTATATTGAGAAGACATTGGCACAAATATTTGTCTAAAAGATGTCATTAGTCATGTGGCTTTAAAGACAGGTCAACATGTTCATTGAACTGCACAGAGGCCAAGGTGGCTGCGGTGGAGTAAGGAAAGAAGAGAATGGGAGGGGGTGGATAAAGGGTATGCAGGTTGAGGGCGGAGCCCATCAGGTCACCTAGGACCTTGAAGGCCATTGTTAAGGATTGTGGTTTTCACTCTTGTAGAAATAGGGAACTGTGAGTTATGCAATCTCGTTACAGAGTGGCAGATTTTCATTATATTCTTAAGGGATCACTCT
The DNA here is from genome assembly GCF_018350215.1 of Panthera leo. Classification (NCBI taxonomy): domain Eukaryota; kingdom Metazoa; phylum Chordata; class Mammalia; order Carnivora; family Felidae; genus Panthera; species Panthera leo. Next base: position 13,209,336 of record NC_056689.1, read on the forward strand.
TTGTTGTGTTAAAAACAGGCTGAAGGCAAGTTGAAGATAGAAGCTGACCAGTTAGGAAGCTATTTTAATAGATGATGATGGTGGGATATTAGCCATCACAGTGAGGGGAGTGAGGAGTGGTCAGGGTCTATATCTCCTTTGAAGGTAGAGCCAGTAGTTCCGGTCAGATTCAATGTGAAGGAAGGAGAATTGAGGAGGACACCAAGATTTTTTGGTTGAAGAACTAAAGATCTGGGGTTTAGAATGAAGTTAGGGCTGTGTAATTTTTGGAAATAAGCATATTTTATATTCATGAAAAATGCTAACTGGCATATTGCTTCGCGTAATGTGGCTGTAAACAAGATATAGATATGCTTTATTAATTTTTTAGTGATAGATACATTCAAAAGAGTTGCAAACTTTTGTTCTTGATGAATTGCTTAAAAACAGGACTCTTGCAGCGCCTGGGTGGCTCAGTCAGTTAAGCATTCTGACCTTGGTTTCAGGTCAGGTCATGATCTCATTGTGAGTTCGAGCCCCGCGTTGGGCTCTGCACTGACACTGTGGAGCCTGCTTGGGATTCTCTGACCACCACTCCCCTCCCCCCACCCCCGTCTCTGCCCCTCCCCCTCTCATGCTCTCTCTCAAAATAAACAAATGTTAAAATAAAAATAGGATTCTTGCCGCTTTCCTTTTGGTGTCACAGAACGAAGATGTTCTGCATTCATGAGAATTCGAATCTAGTATTCAGTGTGACACTTGGTAAGCGGTGGAAACCATTGTCATATTAATCCTTTTGATATTTAAATGTTGCAGATTGTAGAAGGTGTGGATTTTGAGAAGGCCTGTGAAGAAAGCGTGTCAGTATTTTTTCTTTTCAGTTGGGCCTCCTTTATACCTAGTGGACAGTGAACGAAATATAAGCCATAACTGGCTTTTCGTTCTCAAGATAATTGAAATTTTTTCATTTAATTACTTTACATCAAAATAAGACTGTGCGCATATTTGTTATGTCTTAAACTACTAATCAGTATGTGTATCTTAATTTTAAAAGAGAGCTTTTGTGGGGCGCCTGGGTGGCTCAGTCGGTTGAGTGTCTGACTTTGGCTCGGGTCATGATCTCACGGGTTCGCGAGTTCGAGCCCTGCGTCGGGCCCTTTGCTGACAGCTTGGAGCCTGGAACCTGCTTCAGATTCTTGTGTCTCCCTCTCACCCTTCCCCCCCCCCCCCCCCCCCCCCCCCCGCCCCGCGCTCGTGTGCTATCTCTGTTTCTCAATAAGAAATAAATACTACAAAAAATATAAATAAATAAGAGAACTTTTGTTGTAAAAATGACTACATTTCTGCTTTTGAGAGGGCTGGAAATTCTGACATTCAAGTTTTCCATGGAAGATAATGTGTTTCTGGAAATCTGATAGTTTTCATACTAAGATTCAAGATAGCAGTCAGGTTTGGGGAGGAAAACCATGAGTTTATAAAAGTATATTAACAGTTTACTAGAAAATAAAAGGGTCAGTTTACAGAGACAGAGAAACCAAATTTGGTATTTAACTTTCTATGCTAAAGGTCATATTTTAGGCTGGTTAATAGAAGGAAGGGACAAAATAAAAGGCAAAAAAGAGGGAAAATTTTAAAACAGCACTTGTCTTACTTTGAGTATAATTCCCAGTATTCCTTAATTAATACTTGCTCGTGCTCCACTCAGAAGGTCCAGATATGGGCTTCACGGTTGCTGTAAATCTCTCCTCTCCCCAAAGTTTATGTGCCCAAATTCATGTGGCCATACGTTTTCTTGGGGAGATGAATTTCATCAAGTTCTCACTGGAAACTTTGATACGAATATTAAGAAACACAGCTCTGTAATGTCACCTGTTACTGATCTGCTGCTAATCTTTTTAAAGTTTATGTATTTTTCTTTATTTTGAGAATGAGCGAGAGTGGGGCGGGGGTGGGGGCAGTGAGAGAGGGAGAGAGAATCTGAAGCAGGTTCCTGAAGTCCCATGTCAAGGTTTTGACGAGAACAGACTGCTGTCTCCTGTATTTGATACTTCTGCTGGGTGTGATCTCTTATGACAACATAATCATTGATACCTGTTTATGTTTCTTTGAAAATCACACTTTTTTGTAAGTTTATGCATTTATTTTGAGAGAGAGAAAGCATGAGTCAGGGAGGGACAGAGACAGAGGGAGAAAGAGAATTCCAAACGGGCTCCTCGCTGGCAGCACAGAGCTGATTCAGGGCTCGAACCCAGGAACCCCGAGATCATGACCTGAGCCAAAATTGGATGCTTAACTGAGCCACCCAGGCGCCCCCCCAAAAATTACACTTCTTTTGAATCATTTACTTTCATCACAGAAATGAAGATTGTAAACTATCAAAACTTTGAGCAAATGGAATTTAAAGAAAAGATTCACTTTCTACTGACAGGAAAAACTATACTTGAATATGGCTGTAAAAACCATCTTTGTTTAGTTAAAGTGCCCAATAAACAGTGTGGCTTAATGATTAAGAGCATATGGTTTGGAAAGAGAGGTCTTGTTCCCAGTACCGTCTCTCTCTGTTCTTGACTTGGCTGTTGAAGTTTGGGCAGTTATTTATTTTTGCAATGAAAGGAAACGTCATTTTCATTTTTCGCAAAATGGGGATAATAATAGTTACCTTACAAGGTTTGTAAGTACTAAATGAAATAGCATTGAAAATGTTTTACACTACACTTGGCATAGTTCTCAGTAGTCAGTATGCGATAGCTTTATTATTCCAGTAAAAGCCAGTCACTTCTTTCATAAACTGATAGAGTGAGGATTCTTTAATCTAGAGTGTTTGGGATTGAATTGGGATTCTCCTGTTTACCCAAGTTGTGGGCAGTTTTCTTAAACCTTCTAAGAAGGCTGGTGTCCTTGTCTAAAATGAGAAACATTTATAGTACTTACCTCATGGGATTATTGGGGATGACTAAATGTAATAACAGGATCTATTACATAGTAAATTCGCAATAAATTGTAACTATTATTCTTAGTTCTCTGGAAAGAATGTGCAAACTCTTAATTTAAATACACTTTCAGGATGATACAGCTACTGTAATCTTTTGTAACTTAAAGATTGATTTGGAAGTTTTGGAGAAAAGTAATTTTGTGATTGAGGTTAAAACCTGTTATTTTTGTCTTTATGAATTCCTTAAGAACAGAGTATTTAATGGAAGGGGAAAACCAGATTTCTTGATTCTAAGAACTCTTTGCTCCCATTTCAGACTTATTTTATCCCAGCCCTTCCTGATGCAGAAGCTTCTCTTAGTAAATATAATACTTGTCCTTTCTTCTAATTTGCTGCTGGTTTGCCCAAATGGGATTCTTTCAAGGGAAAAGTAAATTTTACTTCCAAGCCTAGAGGGTTGTTATTGGATTAGGTGAACCACTGGAGATATTTATTTTCTGGATAAGCATCCACCTCTAGCCTTGCGTATGTAGGGCAAACATTTTTTTCTTCTCTTGATCCGATCACTGTTCTGATGTGGCAGTTAGTCACCTGAAGCTGGTCTGGCATCCTGAGCCTGTGGGGGTGGGGCAAATGCGCGATGGGGCCCTGCCAAGCCTGTCTCTACTCTAGAGAGGAGTAAAAGGAAAGGCGAACAGGCTTGAAGACAAAGGAGCTACTATTGCTGTCAAAGTTTAAATGAGGCAGCTTGGCTTATGCCTATTTGGGAATTAAAAAAAAAAAAAAATGTAGCTTTTCATTTTTTCAGTTTTATCTTGGTGAGGATATCTCACCAAAAGACCCATCTCTGTTTAGTTGTTCAGGGATTTTTTTTTTTAAAGTTGTTTTGTGTATTGAGGGTTTTTGACACTTAGTCACCTAATTTTGCTTTCCCCCAACTTAGAGACATATTTTTTTCTAAACTAGTTCTATTCCTACCAGAATTCAGAAGTTTTTATTATAAAAGCAGTACAAGTTTGCTATAAATATCAAAAATTATAGAAATTAGGGGTGCCTGGGTGGCTCAGTCGGTTAAGTGTCCGACTTTGGCTCAGGTTATGATCTCGTGGTTTGTGGGTTCGAGCCCCATGTCGGGCTCTGTGCTGACAATGACAGCTCAGAGCCTGGAGCCTGCTTCAGATTCTGTGTCTCCCTCTCTCTCTTCCCCTTTCCCACTCGCACTGTTTCTCTCTGTCTTTCTCTCTGACAAAAATAAATAAACATTTAAAAAGTTACAGAAATTATATGGTAAAGGCACCACTATGTTTCTTTAGCTTTTAGCTTTGGCAGATACGTACAAACCTCATGTATAGCAGTGTTTAGCATTCAGTTAGGTAATCAGTAAGTATCGTTGATTTATTTGAATATTTAGTGCTTCTAGGTGGTGGACAGTCCCAGCAGCATTTATGATAGCCCTTCATAGGCCTATGGATTATTATTACAGCTACTAACTAATAATGAAATCTAACTGCATGAGATTGCTATGAAAAGGTAAGCTGTGAGGTTAGTGAGGGAGCATCCCTGTGCTGTATGGCTGCTGCTAGAGTAGCTAATGCTGTTCTTGGATCCCTAGTAGCATTTATTAGGAAGGTTAATTTGAGGACACACTACCGTAGGCATTGACCCCTGCAGATGCTTAGGGTCAGAATATGTGGTTTCTAAAGGGTTTTTTTTTAACACTAGCATTATAATGTTTTTAAGTGGCACATTATGTTTTTAAAGTTTCATGATCATTCGTTATTCCTTATAATATCCCTTTGAGGCAGGTCAGCAACATTTTTCCTTTTTTATGGTTGGAGAAGCAGATGCAAAGATGTTGAGTGATTTGCCCACAGGCACACATTAAACCGATGGCAGAATCTGCTCTCTTGTTAGTAAACCAAACCACGCTGCCTCTGTTAGTTATAAGTGAGTAATAAAGTTGTTTCCATTTAGTGACCTTTTGATGCTTTATGGAATAGTGTGTAGTTTAGAAACCTTTTACCTACTTTCTTTATTGAAAGGAAATCCTTTTAAAGCTTAGAATTGCATTGCATCATGATATTAAATATTTGGTGTTAACTCTTTTCTTAAAAATAGAAAGAAAATCATATGAAAATATATTAAAATGGCCTACAGTGGACTTCATGCTTCTGGGAAAACCTTTACTGGTTTGAAAATTAGTATTTAAATTAGAGGACAAGAGGACAAGGCTTTGAAGAGTTAATATTTTAAAGTAGGAGCAAAATGAATCCTCAGGTTATATTGCCAAAGTAATTTTGAATTGAAACACTGTGGCCTATAGAGCCAGAAGAGCTTCAGAGATCATGTGGCTCTGTGGATTTAGAGCCCAAGTGTTCTGCCAAGTGACAGCTAGGTTACCTAGACTAAAAAACTGTCTACAGTCTGGTTGACATCCCTTAAGTTCTGAGTTTTCCTGTCCATTGGAAACATTCTCTATTTACTTGTTTGGACTTGATTCTATTTTTCCATTCCCTCTTCCCTGGTGTAATAATAATTATTATTCTTTCCTATATGCAACCTTTTTTCCTTCCAGTTGAAAAGAATTCTGACTGTAATCTTCTTGTGTCGATAGAGGGAGGTTGTGGGGGAATTTTCAAATAATAGGCAACTATTGTAAAAATGATTTAATTTAAGGGATCACAGAGAGCCAGAAAATTATATATGCAGTTGGAGCGTTAAGACAGATGTTTTGACATGAGTTGTAAGTCTGTGATAATAAGTAATCGTTAATCCTCATGTACGTTGGTAATTAACACAATCCTATATTGTGTACTAGTGTAAATCCTGTATTTAGTTTAGTAAACATGTAATTTCTGAATGCATCTTTTACTTTTATAATCACATCCCATTAATCCCAAAGTCAAGCTGTCATTAATTTTGTCTTGTTCTGAAATAGTATTAAAATTTTATCACGCGGCCTCTGCCCTGGTCATGTTCTATGACATCATCAAATTCATCATTGTTATTATCATGTGATAATTTTGCTACTCGTTTAGTCCTTATTAGTATGTGTCAGACATTTTATACATTTTAAAATTTAATTCTCAAAAAAATGCTGAGAGGTACGTATGAATATGCCTGTTTCACAGATGAAAAAATGAAGACTGAGGAGACTGTGTACTTGACCTCAGTAAATTCATGCCACTAGGAAGTGGCGAAGCTAGGTTTTAAGCCTGAGCTGCTCCAGATCCGAGCTCTTACTATTACTAATCCTGTTCTGCCTCTCAGTTAACATACATAGCTTTACTTAGATGTCTGGTTTGCTTAGTCCACAGATGGTTTAGAAATATCCAGTTCTTTGTGAGTTGGGAGTGTGTTTGTGTGTGTGTTTATGTTTCCATGTACATGTAGGGGTATTGGGAGAGGAGTTTTGAAATGGGGATAATGAGAGCTGGAATTACAGCAGGAAAAGGAAAAAGACGCTTTTGAAAACTAAGACACACAAGTGTATTCTCGTTTAGTGTTTCAGTTTTCAAATGTGGACCTTGAATTCATCAGGTTTTAATATGTTCCATCTCTCTCTTGCTTTTTTTTTTTAAAGTAATCTCTACACCCGACGTGGGGCTTGAACCCACAACCCCTGAGATCAAGAGTTGCATGCTCCATCAACTGAGTTAGCCAGGCGCCCCTGTTCCATCTCTTTATGGAACAAGGGAAGCAGAAGAATTTAGAAAGATCATTAAATTTTCATGAAGAGTAGGGTTTTGTTCTGGAAAGTATAAACTTATTAAAAAAATTAACTTCTGTGGAATACTTCATTCTTTCTTGGTACTGGGCAGAAAAGTTGCTGTTATATTTTTAAATAATATTTTAAAATTCAGGATTAATCACTATTTAATTTTCTTTAGGAATCAAGAAACTTTTATGTGAGTATACAAGTTGAATTTTGAGGGATTAGATGGGGGAGATGTTTTTATATGCAAATCAGTGCTAAATGTTACCACTTGCTACTTAGGTTCTTTATAAAACTATTTGGTAAAACTTGTTCCGTGGTGCCAGATTTAGGTTCCGTATTCGTTTCCTATCGCTGCTGTACCAGTTGCCACAAATTTGTGGTTTGGAACGACACAGGCTTATTATCTTGTAGTTCTGGAGGTCAGAAGTCAGAAATGGGTGTCTCTGAACTGCATTCCTTCTGCAGGCTCCATGGGAAATGTTTCCTTGCCTTCTCCAGCTCTGGAGGCTGTACACAAGCATTCCTTTGCTCTGTCTTCCCGTCTCTGATTGACACTGCCTCTTCTGCCTTGCTCTTTCACTTGTATTACCACCCTTGTGATTTCATTGGGCCCATCCGAATAATCCAGGATAACCTTCCCATGTCAAGGTCAGTTGATTAGCAACCTTAATTCCATCTGCAGCCTTAATTCTCCCTTGCTGTTTAGCAACATTTTCACAGATTCTGGGGATTAGAAAACAAACATCTCCGGGGAGGCCATTATTTTGCCTACCACATAGGCTCTTTAGTTTAGAACAATCATTTAGCCTTTTAGGCTTTTTATGTAAAGTGAAATTTATATTTATTGTTTACCACAAAGGAATTTTCATGAAAATGGAAATTCTGTGCCAGTGCAGGCAGATCATGCGTAGTATTTACTTGCAATTATTAACAGATGTTTCCTGGTTGGTCTTACCTGTTGGGTAGATGCTTGGGGTGAGGTGGTCCCCAGCATAACCAGGGGGCTTGGTAAACTCTAGTCTGAATAGTGGAGTTAAGCTTGGCCTCTAGAAGCAGAACAGGATGTCAGTGACTCAGACCCTTCCCAGAGAAGTGAAGCTTCACAAAAAGTTGTTTACTTTTTCTTTGACTCTTTAATGTGGCTCTTTTTGTTTTAGAATTTAGCCTTTCCAGACCTTTGCTTGTTGAGGACATTGAAAATTTATAGCACAGTGTTGAAAAAACAGATGAATGCTTAACTGTCATTTTTTATGATTTGAGTCTGTTTTAGTCTAAAAGATACAATATTTTTTAAGCAGTAGGCTTTTCCCCTTACTATGCTTTTTCAAAGGACTGCTATGATAATAATTAAGGAGGGTTTCGAGCAATAGGCAGTTTTAAGTCACAATTGCTTATGATTGATTATTTTGTGTGTGCCTAGTTGATACAGTTTTTGATTCTCCCAAGTTGATCTTGGAGAATTGCTGTTTTTAATGTTTCATTTGTTAATTTTTCTTAGAGCCACCTTTTTACTTGGTTAGCTTAAAATGTCTCTTTTTTAAAAAAAATTTTTTTTGACATTTATTTTTTGAGAGACAGCGACTGGGTGTGGGTGGCGGACAGGCAGAGAGAGAGGGAGACACGGAATCTGAAGCAGGCTCCAGGCTCTGAGCTGTCAGACAGCACGACGCGGGGCTCGAACTCACAAACCGCGAGATCATGACCTGAGCTGAAGTTGGATGCTTAACCGACTGAGCTGCCCAGGTGCCCCTAAAAAATTTTTGTAAACGTTTATTTGTTTTTTGAGAGAGAGAGAGAGAGAGAGAGAGAGAGAGCGCGCGCACCTGCTCACAAGTTGGGGGGGGCAGAGAGTGAGGGAGACACAATCCACACAGGCTCCAGGCTCTGAGCTGTCAGCACAGAGCCCGACACAGGGCTTGAACTCACGAACTGTGAGATCATGACCTGAGCCAGAGTCGGACACTTAACTTACTGAGCCACCCAGGGACTCCATAGCAAAACACTTCTATGTGAACATTCCCTAGGTCATCTTGTAAATATTATAGATGGAAAGAGAAGTCACCTAGTTCTGTCTTGTTACAATACAAACCTGCTTTGAGTAAGTAATTGATAGAGATTTTTTTAGTTTTGTGGTTGGAAAAAATTATTTCTAGATTGCATTATTGTATATTTCTTTGCACACATAACTGCTAGTTAAGTGTGGCCTAATTTAGAATGTGTCTAAAGATTGAGTTGCAGCTAGTGATTTGGTTCTTGCAGTTTGATAGTATTCTCTGTCTCCAGGATATCTTTTCCTGATTCTGAACCTTCTCTTCTCTGTGCTATCCCTGTATTCTTTACGTATTTCTAGTAGCGTACCTTTAATTCTCTAATGATAGGCAGTAAATACAGAACAACTATTTTCATAAGTGCATCTGCAAAATCAGTTTCTCAAAGTTGTGTGTGTCTTGAGTTGTAAATTTATGCTTTCAAAGTTTCTGTTTTACATTTATCAAGTGTTTTGTGCAGCATTTCTTAGAAAGTAGATAGGGGCATGATTGATAGTACAAATGATACTGTATTCAAATGGTTATCTGACATTTTAAAAATGAAATCTCAGTATCCCATTTTAATGGAGGTGATAAATTCAAGTACTACTCTTCATTGTCAAACCTCGGCAAAGTTGTATTAGAAGCAAAATGATGTGCTGTCACTCATTTCATCACCCTGAGGATAGAGAGATGATATAGTAGAGTAGATTTGTTAGGTTGAAATCCTGCTCTGACCCTTAGCTAGTTGCATGGCCTTAGGCCGTTTATTTCTTTGAGCCTTATTTTCAGCATATGAAAAATGGGAAGAATAAAATTTACTTTCTCGTTTTGTTATGAATGAAATAAGATGATACATGCAACATTCTTATGGCTGTGTTTGGTTTATAAGTGCCAAAAAATAGTAACTGTAATATAGAGTATGGAGAGGCCACTTTTATTACAGGTTTTCAAATTACCAATTGCTAATAGTTTAGAGTATGTACTTAGTATGGTCAGAGTGTGCTGCATTATGATAAAACATATAGAGTGCTTATTACCTGTGCACTGATTTACTGGCAGCCAGATTCATGCAGTTTTGGTTAATCTTTGTTTTTGGAGCCTCACATTTTTTCCTTTCCTGGTTCACTTTTTTTTTGGTGCTGTTCATTAAAAAGGGGAATTGAGTGGGAGTTTTTCACTGGAAAATATCTGTTTCGGGGACATTGTCTTTTTGAGACCTATGTTACCTACTGTGCTAACGAGGCACCTGGTGGACAGTGTCTTTAATAAAGTAAAATTCAGGAATATAAATTCAGAGTTCACTATAGTAGAGCCTCAGTGGTTAAGAATATAAATTTTGAAACCAAACTGAATTCTAATCCTCGAACCATAACTTACTTTGGGCATATTCTGGGTGAATTACTTAAACTTCTCTGATTCTTTATTTATTTTTATTTTTAAAAATTTATTTGTTTTAATGTTTATTTATTTTTGAGAGACAGAGAGAGCATGAGCCGGGGAGGGGCAGAGAAAGAGGGAGACACAGAATCTGAAACAGGCTCCAGGCTCTGAGCTGTCAGACAGAACCCAATGTGGGACTCAAACCCACAAACCGTGAGATCATGACCTGAGCTGAAGTTGGACGCTTAACTGACTGAGCCATCCAGGTGTCCTGAACTTCTTTGATTCTTAATTTAAAATTTCTGAAATGATGATAATGATAAAACTGACCCCCTACTTTGGAGGAATTGAATGAGATAATCCATGTAAAGCATTTAGCAGTGTGCCTAATATTACTGAACAACAGCTGTTAGTTATTAATAAGGATAAATAAATAGGAGAAGGGGTAAATTAGTGGGCAGGTATTCGGATGCTAGAGTGTATTGTTTAGAACAGTGTTGTCAAAAAGGAATATAATGGGAGTCATGTAAAAGTTAAGTTTATAGTAGCAGCACTTAAAAAAATAGGTAAAGTTCCATTTTAATATTGTGTTTAACCTGGCATATCCAAAATACTGTCATTTTAATGTGTAATCAATATAAAATTATTGATGAGATTGTTACGTTTTTTTGTCACGCTACGTCTTTGAAATCTGGTATGTATTTTACACCTACGTCACATCTTGGTGTGGACAGTAAGTTGTCATTGGAGGGGCACCTGGGTGGCTCAGTCGGTTGAGTGCCCATCCACGGCTCACGTCATGGTCTCGCGGTTCGTGAGTTCAAGTCCCACGTTAGGCTCGCTGCTGTCAGCACAGAGCACACTTTAGATCCTCTGTCCCCCTCTCTCTGACTACCCCTCCCCCTGGCTTGTGCTTTCTCAAAAATAAACATTTTTTGTTAATTGTCACTGGAGATCCCTGATCTGTATTTGCAGCTCATAAAATTTACAGTTGAAGAAGTAGATTCTCATGTCCAGATTGTTCTAAGCATACATAAAAGTTTTATAATACCTGAATTGAATATTGGCTTTTAAGGGGCTCCTGGGTGGCTCAGTGGGTTAAGCATCTGACTTCTGCTTGGGTCATGATCTCACCTCCTTCTGTGCTGACAGCTCAGAGCCTGGAGCTGCTTCGAATTCTGTGTTACCTCTCTCTCTCTCTCTGCCCCTCCCCTGGTTGTGTTCTTTCTCTCTCTCTCGAAAATAAGTAAACATTGAAAAAAAAAACCCCAGAATATTAGCTTTTAAGTTAAAATTAAAATTAAATAAGGTTAAAAATACAGTTCCTCTGTAGCCACATTTCAAGTGCACCGGTGGCTTGTGGCCCCTCATCTGACACTGTAGGATGTCCCTGTGTGCCTGTGTTCTCTATGGCTCTTCTTAGAGTTGCTTTATGGTGATTAGGTTAAAAGCTTTTTTTTTTTTTAAATGAAAATACTCTTGTTAAAATACATGTAAATATTTGTCTATAGGTATTACCTGTCATGTGCCCCATACGTTTTGGTTCCTGTTAAAATTTCACATATTTTGCTATTTACCTTTTTATCTCATTTGACTTAGATAATGCATTTTTTGATTTTTATTGTTGATACATGTTTTTATACTAGGATCTTTTTTGGGGGAGTACTTTTTAAAGGGAAACTTAACATTTTAGTGATTTAAAATGATGAAACCTCTGGTTTTATTTTAAATTTCAGGATTTGTTTCCTTGTTATTTATATTTAAGTTGAAACAAAAACTTGGAAACCACAGTATACTCTAAGTAGCCTGTGCACATTTAAGAAAGTATAAATGAAACTTCGATGTAAAGGAAGCACTAGAGATTAGTTTGTCCTTAAAAATATCTACAATAGTGATGTGAAGGGGAGGAAGAAGTTCTGCCACTGAAGAAAAAGACTCACTTAAAATGCGGGGTGCCTGGGTGGCTCAGCTGGCTGAATGTCCAACTCTTGATTTTTGGCTCAGGTCATGTTCCCCGGGTTGTAGGATCAAGCCCCATCAACGGGCTCCACGTTCAGTGGGAGCCTGCCTAAGATTCCCTCTTTATTCTCTCTCCCTCCCTCTGCCCTTCTCCCCAACTTGTGCGTGGTGCATGCATGCTGTCTCTCAAATTAAAAAGAAACAAACACTTAAAAAATAAACTGTATTGTGGCTATTCTTTTTTTCTTCTCCGAGGCATCTTTAATGTAGAACAAACTATAGTAATAAAAGCAGCAATAAAAAATGACAGCCAGTGTTTGTTGAGTACTTTATGTGTTACGTCTCCTTCTAAACACAGATATCTCATTTAATCTTCACGACAACACTATGAGATAGATACTGTTATTATTCTTGTTTACAGATAAGGAATATGAGGCTGAGAGGAAATGGTAGAGATTGATTTTAACGTAGTCCAGCCCCAGAGCTTGCCTTCTTTTTTTTTTTTTTTTTAATTTTTTAATGTTTATTTATTTTTGAGAGACAGAGACAGCATGAATGGGAGAGGGCAGAGAGAGAGAGGGAGACCCAGAATATGAAGCAGGCTCCAGGCTCTGAGCTGTCAGCACAGAGCCTGACGAGGGGCTCGAACCCACAAACCGTGAGATCGTGACCTGAGCCAAAGTCGGAAGTTCAACCAACCGAGCCACCCCCACGCCCCCTGGTTTTATCTATTTTTAATGTTTATTCCAGAGCTTGCCTTCTTAACAGCCACACCACCTCCTTATTGGTTTCTGGAGACAGTGAAAAAGCAAAGGAAAATGGGGTTTTTTTTCCCCTTAGTAGTTTTTCTGGCATTCTCTTATGGAGGAGCTGGAGTGGAGTGATGTGGGAGGAAGGGGTGCAGTGTTTTAGCTGTTAATTTGGATTTTTACAGGACTAAATATTTAAATTCCTTCTGGGACAATAAAAAGATACCTAATAAAGGCACATTTTCTTTTACTCCCAGATTCTTTATATCATACATTTAAAAACTGTCAGAGAATCTAAAGACTTTCTTCTGGTCCTAAATGAAACCTTAGATTTCTTTGCCAAGAGAGCGCTTTAGGCAGCCATCACTGATGGGTAAGAATTAGGAATTGAAACTGCGGTGTAGACCTTGATCTCTTGACTCATAAACCAGTGTTCCTTTCTATTGTATTCCAGAGAACAGGTCCATCCACTTCTAAACCATTGCTAAACCAGTGCCCATAGTGATGAGCAGGAAGCATTTCAGTGAGTAATTATTTCCATTATGAATGAGTTTTAGTGTTAATTTTTGACTAGGCTGAACTCTTAGCAGTTGTTATTGGTTGTTAGGATATTAAACCCTTGGATAATTTTAAAAACTGTTTATCCCCTCGAAAAACACACGTTTTTTTTAATGTTTAGTTTTGAGGGAGAGGGAGAGAGAGAGAGAACAAGCGGAGGGGGGGTGGGGCAGAGAGAGAGGGAGACACAGAATGTGAAGCGGGCTCCAGGCTCCAAGTTGTCAGCTCAGAGCCCCATGCGGGTTTGAACCTATGGAACCGGGAGATCATGACCTGATTTTAACTGACTGAGCCACTCAGGTGCCCCAAAACACTAACAAAGTTTTTTAATGGATATGAACTTGGTTTGGGTTCACACTTTAAGGTGGTTTTAGAAAGTGCGGTGAGAGACGTAGAAGACTGCAATTTTTTTTTTTTAAGTAAGGTTTATGCCCAATGTGGGGCTCAAAGTCATGACCCTGAGGTCAAGAGTCACCTGCTCCACTGTCTGAGCCAGCCAGGTGCCCCTAAAACTGCAGGTTTTAATGAATGAAATGCCTCTGTGTATGGATCGAAGCCAGCTTTTATGGCAAACATTAGCAGTGTGGTTTAGTTCCCCATCTCCACACCATTTAAGTTCTAACTTACACTGTCCTGATTACAGTAGTAGCTGTGATTAAGTGTTGATGAAACAAACACAGGGTCCTAGTTAAGCACAATGAAGATCTCACATTAAACTGAAGTAAAATGAAGCCACATCCTACTTAACCACCAGTCTACTAAACATGTATTTAACCAGTCTGGATGGGCACAGTGACTGCTAATAATGCAAGCAGTAATTTTTATATGGATAATATGATACAGTAATTGGTTTTTAGATTAATGTATTATTTGAAACATTGTAGTTTTTTTTTAATTTTTGGAAAATTCCATGATCCTTAAATTCTGGAGACTCCAAGTGATAAAAATAGATGATATATATGATAATATAACAACCTGGTGATAGAACTTTAAAAATTTATTATGGAAACTTACAACGTACATTAAAGTTCAGTGAATTTTCACATACTTACCACCTAGCCTCAGCATCGTTCACATTTCGTCCTACTAGTTTTATGTTAACACTCTCCTGCTCATTATCTCCCCTCCCCCTCACCATGTAACATTTTATTTATTTATTTATTTATTTTAAATGTTTTTTTAAATTTATTTTTGAGAGAGCGCCAGCAGAGGAGGGGCAGAGAGAGAGTGAGACACAGAATCCGAAGCAGGCTCCAGGCTCTGAGCTGTCAGCACAGAGCCTGATGCAGGGCTCGAACTCACAGACTTCCAGATCATGACCTGAACTGAAGTTGGACACTTTAACCTACTGAGCCATCCAAGCGCCCCACCATGTAGCATTTTAAAGCAAATTTCATCCGCCTCTTTTTCCAAAGCATAATCACAGTGCCATTGTCACAACTAATAATGTTAACAGTAATTCTTAATGCCATCCTATAGTTAGAACACGTTCAGATTTCTCTGATTGTCTCAAAAATAGCTTTTAAAATAGGACTCCTTACGTTAGGATCCAAATAAAGTCCTCACATTGCAATTGAAAGATATGTCTCTTAAACCTAGTTTCTTATTCTATAAAGTCTCCTCCGTTTTCATGCCATTTATTTGAAAAAGGAACCATGTTATTTAAGCTGTAGAATTTCTTACATTCAGAGTATAGCTCATTGCGTCTGTGTGATTTTGTTTAACCCCTGTATTTCTTATAAACTGGTAATTCTAAGGGCTTTTTTGATGAGCATACTTCATAAGAGGTATTGTATTTCTATCATATATCATCAGGAGGCATGTAATGTTAGGTCGATTCACTTTTTTTTAGTGTTGCTGAGATGGGTCAGTGGTTTTAGGTGGTGTAAGACTTACCTGCTTGTTATAAAGTTCATGTTAACTTTCATTCAGTGGTTTTAGTAGCCACTAATGATTGTTGCCTGTTTATTGTATGAGGATTGCAAAATGATTTTCTAATTCTATCACTCCTACTGCATTTATTAGTTGAAATTCTATATGGTGACTGTAAAATACAGAAATACAGGATAAATGATTATTTTCCCCTCACTTTGCTGGTTTTTAGGATAATTAGTAGATGTCCTCCTAAAATGACCAGTGAAGTTGGTTTTGTTTTTTTGTGTTCTTAGTGTTATGGATTTTTAGGTTTTCTGTGTGTTTTTTCATTGTGGTTGCTCTTTGACATTTTAGTTGCCTCACGTTTGACTACTTGGAGACCTTTCAAATGGATTCCTGTGTTCTTTTGAATATGATCCCATTAGTTTTTGATAACTTCCTTATTTTCTGGCACAAGGCATCTCAGGCTCATCTTACATATTTCCTGTTCTAGATCTGGAATCAGATTTTTTTTCAAGGAGCCCTGTTTTCCTCAAGTGGGAAATAGTTTTTAGAGATCACAATCAGAGTGCCAGGGGTGTTGGTTGCTACTGGTTTTCTTATGGCTTCTAGGCTTTTAGTGTTCAGACCAAGAAAATAGGGTGGAGTTTTGTTTTTTGTTTGTTTATATTATGTTTTTAAATATTATTTTTTAGAATGTTTATTTAGTTTTGCGGGGGGGACAGCACGAGTTGGGGAGGAGCAGACAGGGAGACACAGAATCTGAAGCAACCTCCAGGCTGTGAGCTGTCAGACAGAGCCCGACGCGGGGCTCAAACTCATGAACCTTGAGATCATGACCTGAGCCGAAGTCGGACGCTTAGCTGACTGAGCCACCCAGTTGTCTCCCAATCTTATTATTAATAGTCAGACTAATTAATGCAATTTAAAATTCTTTTCTGTGTTTTTTTTTGTCCTTAGGCTATGTTCCACTCAGGAATATAAGATCAGAGTACTTTATTTTACTTTTTAATTTTAATTTTTTTTTAAAGTAAACTCTGCACCCAGCGTGCAGCTCGAACTCATGACCCCGAGGTAAAGAGTTGTGTACACTACCACCTCAGCCAGCCAAGCACCCCAGAATACTTATTTTATTTTATTTTTAATGTTTTTTCAATGTTTATTTTCGAGAGAGATGGAACGTGAGTGGGGGAGGGGCAGAGAGAGAGGGAGGCACAGAATCTAAAGCAGGCTCCAGGCTCCAAGTGGAGCTGTTAGCAGAGAGCCCCATGTGGGACTTGAACCCATGAACTGCAAGATCATGACCTGAGCCGAAGCCACCAGATGCTTAACCAATTGAGCCACCCGGCCCCCTGCCCCCCCCCCCCCCCCCCCGAGAATATTTATTCTAAAGTGACTTGAGGGCCTCCTGGTGGTTCATTTGGTTGAGTATCTGACTCTTGATTTTGGCTCAGGTCATGATCCCAGGTTGTGGGACTGAGCTCTGGGTCAGGCTCTACGCTGAGCATGGAGCCTGCTTGGGATTCTTTCTCTGCCCCTCCACCCCTCTCCCCCACTTGCCTGCTCTGTCTTCTGTGCTCTCTCTCTCTCTCTCTCAAAAAAAAAAAGGGGGTTGCACCTGGGTGGCTCAGTCGGTTGGGCGGCCAACTTCAGCTCAGGTCATGGTCTCACACCTCGTGAGTTTGAGCCCCGCGTCGGGCTCTGTGCTGACGGCTTGGAGCCTGGAGCCCACTTAGGATTCTGTGTCTCCCTCTCTCTACCTTCCTCTGCTCATGCTCTGTCTCTCTATCTCAAAAATAAATAAACATTAAAAAAAAAATTTTTTTTAAAGTGACTTGAAATCATTTTTTTTATACGCTTATCCTACCAAGTTGATGGACAGATCATTTACTTCAGTTTATTTTTGAGTTTTAGAGATTACTGTGTTGTTTTCTTTTTCTTTTTTTTTTTTTTTTTTCCCAGTTTGAGAGAGAGAGTGTGAGTAGGGGAGGGGCAGAGAGAGAGAGAGGAAGAGAGAGACTCCCAAGCAGGCCCTGTGCCAGTACAAGCCCTATTTAGGGGCTGGGTCCCATGAACCATGAAATCATGACCGACCCGAAATCAAGAGTCAGAGGCTTAACCCATCAAGCCACCCAAGCACCCTGATTTTTCCTTTTTAATTTTTTTTTTTTTTAAGTAGGTTCTGTGCTTGACATGAGGCTTGAACTCATGACTTTGAGGTCAAGAGGTGCATGCTCTGCTGACTGAGCCAGCCCAGTGGCCCTCTTTAATTTTTTTGATGTAAAATATTTACATGTTTTCAAAACATTGGGGTTGTTTTGGAAAAGATGCTGGTGGTTGGCATATCATTCTCATATTCTGTCACTAAAGAAATGAAATACTATTTTTTTGCATGTTTATATTTAAAATTTAATTTATGCTTGCATGAGTTTTTTAAGGTTCAAAAAAATGTTTTTTAAGTTTATTTACTTATTTTAAGAGAGACAGGGAGTGTGAGCAGGAGAGGAGCAGAGAGAGGGAGAGAGAGAATCCCAAGCAGGCTCGGCACTGTCAGCATGGAGCCTGATGCAGGGCTCGAATTCAAGGTTCAAATTTAAAAATCCAGTGTAAATTTTCTACGTCACCAGGTGGTTGCTAAATGGCAGTAAATGCTTCTTGTTTACATATTGCTTTTTATATTTATTTAAATATTTATAAATGTTTATTAATTTTGAGAGTGACGACAGAGAGAGAGAGAGAGAGACAGCAAGGGCAGGGGGTGGGCAGAGAGAGAGGGGAGAGAGAGAATCCCAAGCAGGCTCCGCACTGTCAGCGTAGAGCCCAACATGTGGCTGAACCATGAGATTGTGACCCGAGCCGACATCAAGAGTCAGTCGCTTACCTGAGCCACCCAGGTGATCCTATATGTTGCTTTTTAGAATTTCAGATGTTTTACTGGGTTTTGAACATATTATATATCATTAGGAGACAGATGGAACTGTCATTGTTTAAAAGTTGTGATTGTGACATTTCCAGATAATAAATATTCCCTGTAATTCCACCCCCCCTCAGTTAACAACTATATAAGGATGTTCTGCAGGCTGCTATATTGAAATTATGACGCTCAGACTTCAGAGATTATTTGCCTCAATTTTGCTGGACTAAGCCCTTCTTTTATTGGAGGAGATCTGTCATAGGTAAGTTTTGCTTGATGCCTGTCTACCCCGGAAATCGATGTTAAAATCAGCTCTGGAGTGGGTAGGTGGTGATAAACTGACTGTAGTGCTGTGTTCAGTTGCTAGACTTTATTTGGCTATATTTTCCTTTCATCTTTTCTGGTTTTCTCTCTTTCAGTATCTGTGCTTTTTAGAATATGCTATGTGATAAAACCTGAATAGGACTTACCTAGATTTGGGCAGTGGTTTGCTTTTGCTTACATTTGTACTGTCTAGATAAGTCTGATGTTTCACCCTAGAGATTACTGAACTTTTTAAAACATCAATTCTTTCTGGTTGAATATAGTTAAGGGGTACGGATTGGTATATACATGGAGTTTTTAAAAAAACATTTTTTACTTAAGTAAAAAATTAATTGTTGCATTAATTGTTAATGCTTCTTAGAAAAGGTCTGGAAGGACCTATAACAAGTTGTTAAAGGTGATTGTCTCTAGAGGGTGAGACTCTGGAAAATGTTTAGTGTCTACTTTGTGCAGTTATGATGTTTGATTTTTGTATTATCATGGGCTACTTTATTAATTATAAAAATTCTCCACTTTTAAAAATTTGTGTTAGTGATCAGTACTTCAAAGGTAGAAAAAACTCTCTTGTAGCATGTATGTTTTTGGTCCTGACTCAGACATTTAGTTGTGTGATGTTGATTCTTAGTTACTGTACCCAAGTACTGAGGGTAACACTACCTGTGTCCTAGTGTTGTTGTGAGATTAAACGGGAAATATTATGAAGGCATAATGCCTGGCACATGGTGGGCAATCAACAGAATAGAAACTCTGGTCTTTGTAGATCCTAGATTTGGGAGGTAGCTGTATAAATATGAGGAATTTATCGTGGGATCCTAGAAGAGCTTTGTAATTATCTGAGCCTGCCACCTTGCCTTGGAACTTTCTTCTTGACTATTTCCTTCTACTTCAGCTTTTCTCCTCTATAGATATATTCCCAGAGGGTTTATTTCCAGTTTTTCTGCCCAGCAGAGACTTTGGGGTCCACTTTGTACCTCTTATGTTACTGTTAGTTAGAAATAGATGTATAAATTTATCTTGCTCAGTAAAAATTGGAAAGGTCAACATTTCAAGTTTTACATATATTCTGGATGACTTTACTTTCCTGAACTCAAACTGGGTCACATGATTTTTAAAAAGGATTTTTTTGTACTGGTTTCAGATGTCATTGTTTGTACAACCTGGAAAATTTGGCATTTCTAAGTGCCTTTATTGATACATAAGTTAATAACATCAGAACTGAATATTTGTTTTTATGTTTTATTTGGTTTCAATTGGGGGTGGCGCAGCGCCGGTTGGTGGCGGGCAGTGGCGGCTCAGTCCCTGTTTCCAGCCCTAAAATGTCTCAGTCTGGTGACTCGGGCATTCCTTCCCGTTGGTGTGAAAACATGCAGCTCCCACTTCCGGGGCTCAGCGGAAGTGGGAATTGAATATTGGAAACTGGAACCGTTTCTAGAATATTCAGGATGCAAGGTTCTTGTAGGCATATGCAATTCTTCACAAAGGTAGACTCTTGCAGACAGGATGATTGCAAAATTGTATCAAATATAATATGTAATGAAATGTGAACGCAGACAACTTACATTAGAGGTTATAGTCATATTGTTGAAGTCCAAATACCTATTTTTTTAATGTTTATTATTTTTGAGAGAGGGGGAGAACGCCTGCGAGCAGGGGAGGGGCAGAGAAGAAAGGGAAACTGGGGATCTGAAAGCAGTCTTGGAGGTGACCACACAGAGCCCGATGCTGGGTGGACGCGATGGGCGGGAGGCTCAAACTCCCAACTGTGAGACCATGACCTGAGCCGAAGTCGGACTCTTAACCCACTGAGCCACCCAGGCACCCCCCCCCCCCCCAAATATCTGTGTTTTAATTTAATGGTTAGAACCATTTGGTTAGAACACTTACATGGCTGAAAAGTTAAATAGGTAAAAGAATATTGTAAAAAACCTTTCATTCACTTTTTCTCTTCACTCTTTGAGTTTCCCTTCTTTCTGCACAGGTACCCTCTATTGTTTCTTGTATATCATTCCAGTGTTACTTGTGTGTAGAAAAGGAAACACAAATTTGCCTTCTTCCGCCTCTTTTTTACGTTCAATTTTTAAAAATTTATTACTCATTTTTAAAATTATTTTTTTTTTTTAGTTAGTGATCTCTACACCCACCGTGGGACTTGAACTCACAACCTGGAGATCAAGAGTCTTATTCTCTTCGGACTGAGCCAGCCAGGCCCTCCATTTACTTTCAATTTTTATTTATTTTTACTTTTTCTTACTTTTTTTTCAATTTTTAACTCCTACATATTGTTCTGCGCTTTTCAACTTTGTCACTTAGCACATCTGGGAAGATTTTATTTTTTTTTTTAGTGTTTATTTTTGAGAGAGAGAGGGGGAGAGAGAGAACTTGGGGAGAGAGTGGGGAGGGGCTAAGAGAGGGAGGGACAGAGGATCCAAAGTGGGCTCCTCGTTGACAGCATAGAGCCTGATGTGGGCTTGAACTCAAAAACCTCGAGATCTTGACCTGAGCTGAAATCAAGAGTCAGATGCATAAATGACTGAGCCATCTAGGCACTCTGGGAGATGTTTTGATATAGGTGCATAGAGAATGCTCTCATTTGTGTTTTAACAACTTTGTTGAGGTATAATTTTTACACCAAAATATTAAACCATTATAAATGTAAAAATCAATGATTTTTTTTAAAAGTTTTATTTATTTTGAGAGAAAGAGTGTGGGGGAGGGGCAGAGAGGGGGAGAGAGAATCCCAAGCAAGTTCCGTGTCGTCAGCGCAGAGCCCCATGGTGGGGGGAGGGCTCCATCTCAGGAACTGTGAAGTCTTGACATGAGCTAAAATCAAGAATTGGATGCTTTACTGACTGACCTACGCAGGCGCCCCTGTAAAAATCAGTGATTTTTAGGCATACGTATAGGGTGTGCATTCATAACCACAATTCAGTTTTAGAACATTTTTATCTTCCCTAGAAAGTTCCCTCCTTCCCTGCAGTCAGTCCTCCCTCCCATCTTCAGCCCCAGGCAACCTCAAATCTCATTTTGTTTTTGCAGCTCTATATTCGTTTTATGGATGTAATATTTGTTTAACCACGCTCACATTTGTGGAGTTTGGGTTGTTGTTGACCTTTTGCTTTTATAAATAGCTCTGAGATGAGGTCACTTTGTATATTTGTTATTTCATACATATGCAAGAGTATCTGTAGGATAAATCCCCAAAAGTAAGGTTACTGGCTACAAGCTTTATGTATTTTTTATTTTGGTATTTTTTCTGTATAGCTTATATAGATTTACATTCTCCCCAACAGTAGGATTGCCTATTTTCCCAAACCTTACCAGCCAAGTATGTTACCATTCTTCTGAACTTCTGCTGATTTGAAAGTGAAAAATACTGTCTCGGAGTACTTTTTATTTGCATTTCTCTTATGAATGAGCCTGAACATTTTTTCATATGTTTAGGAGCCACTTGGATTTCTTTTTATGTCAACTACCTCTTCCTATAGAGGTAGTTTTTCTGTTGAATGGTTAGACTTTTTAAAAGATATTAATTTCTAGGTGACTTTATATTAGGGAGATAGATGAGCTTTTTGTTAGTGATGGGGATTACAAAAACTTACCAAAAAAATTTTTAATGTTTATTTTTGAGAGAGAGAGAGGGAGAGAGAGAGAGAGAGAAAACAGGGGAGGCTGGAACCCACAAATTGCAAGATTATGACCTGAGCCGAAGTCACATGCTTAACTGACCAGGTGACCCACAAAACTTTTTAAGAGCTTATTTTTTTGGTTTTTTGTTTTTTTTTGCTATACAGAGGTATTTTTTTATCGTTAAATATATTAATTTATCAATATTTTCATTTATGGCATCTTGAACTTTGAGTTAATTTACTAAAAGTAAGGTATAAGTTGAATACCCTTCCAAGGTCATAATTCATTATCGTTTTGAATTAAACTCGATAGATTTACTGACTTGCATCTGTGATAAATACCTTTGAGCACATATTGTCTCACATATGTACAAGTATATCTGTTGGATGAATTTTGGTGTTTATTCTTGGAGCTAGGGATGTATGCATTTTTAATATTGATAATTATCATCAAATTGAATACATGTATCTTTTAAGACTTTTAAGATACTGTACTGCTAATTGGTGAAGAAATGAAAGGTGATTTGTGTTCAAGATCCCAGATCATTAAACTCTTCCAGTACTAAAAAAGCTTTTGTTGAAAGTAGAACACTTAGTTGTAATTAAGATTTTTTTTTTCATTATGTATTGGTCTTCAAGACACCAGAATTACAGTTTAGAAATTCTTGGAGAATTTGCATTATCTCTTAAAAAATGTGCATATTCTGTGTTCTCCTTCTTGACATCTATCCTAGAGCAATACTGATACACATAGATGCACAAGAAAGTGTGTATGAATATGTTTATTGCAGCCTTGTTTGTATTAGTGAAAAACTGGAAGCCTTTTAATATCATTAAATACTACAAGGATAATTTGATAGTGTTTACTGATTGGAAAGATCTGCAAAACATTTTTTGAGTGAAAAAGAAAAAGGTTTAAAGACAGTATATTAAATTTAGTACCAAACAAAACAGATGAACATGTGGGAAGGGGGACAAAAAAGAAGGGAGAAGGAAATAAACCACACAAGACTTTTAATGATAGGAACAAGCTGAGGGTTGTTGGAGGGAGGTGGGTGGGGGATGGGCTAGATGGGTGATGGGTGCTAAGGATAACACTTTGTGATGAGCACTGAGTGTTTTATGTAAGTAATGAATTACACTGAAGTCTACTCCTGAAACCAATATTGCCATGGATGCTAACCAAAATTTTAGTTAAAAAAAAAAAGAAAGAAAATAAATTTAGTACCAATTATGTAAAAATATATTCACAGAAATACCGTACATGGGTACATACACTAGTATATAAATGGAAAAGTCTGGAAGAAACCTGGAAGGACATATGCCAAAATGATAGCAGTAATTACCAATAGGAACGGTATGATAATGTAGAATTTAATGTTTCATCATCTGTATAAGGACAGTATATTTGTTGACTGTGTAAACAAAAGCTAATTTTAAACATTTTGTTGGCAGTAAAAGCGTGTTGTGTTGTACATAGATCCCTGTAAATGTGGAGAAAGGAGGCTGGAAGGCCACCCTAAACAGGCGAAGGGAGTTAGGTTGATGAGGGATGTGAGAAGAGAAAATGAAGGGAGGCAATGTTTACCTTTTGTCTACATCCCTACCTTTATATTTTTATAAAGCAGATAAATTCACATATTAACTTGTATAATGGGGAGAAAAAGGCTAAATTCTTTGGGACCAAGAATTCATACGAGAATATGATCTCATTTTTTTGGGCTCATTTAACCGTTCTTAATGAAAATAGTAGCTGCCAATTGAATCACTAGGTAGAGAATAAAGTTCACTAATTTGATGATAATTAGGGCATTAATTTGCTTGATGCGATGTATGCTTATTACTTTAGGGCAAATACAAGAATAAAAATAAGCAGACCCTTTCCCATATTCAATCATGAACACTTCTAGCTTCTAATACATTCAAGATAGTAGACATAGAGCTGTTCTTCCTGTGTAGCCTCATCTGGAATTTTCTCTTGTCTTCCCCCTTGCTGCTACAACCTCTCCTGCAGTCTGGATAGCTCTCTAGTTTACTGGTCCAGGATCAGATCTGTTCTTAGGAAAGGGGAATCAGCAGTGAGAGGAAAAAAAGATAAAATTCTTCATTATTCCTTTATTTAGTCAGTCACCGAATGTGAAGATGTCTTTAGTCCATCCTCTCTCTATCCCTACCTTCTATCTCATTCTAGATTACAAACAATTCCTAACCTGTCTCTGATCCTGTCTTGTATTTTTGGAGTCCATTTTACACATGGCAGCCACTGTGATATAAAACATAGATCATGTCACTCTGCATAAAATTTTGTAATGGTTCTCCTGTTGCTCTTAGGCCATGCTTCTCTTCCGTGGCTATCAAAATATTTCTCAGTATGGTCACTTATAATTTATTTAAATGTTTCTTTTATTTTTGAGAGAGAAAGAGAGCACACGTGGTGGGGAGGGGGGTGGTGGGGTGGGCAGAGAGAGAGGGAGACGCACAATCTGAAGCAGGCTCCAGGCTCTCAGCTGTCAGCACAGAGCCCGACGCGGCGCTCAAACCCACAACCCGTGAGATCTTGACCTGAGCCCAAGTCGGATGCTTAACCGACTGAGCCACCCAGGCGCCCCAGTCATTTATAATTTATCGATTTATTTGTACCACCTATATTACCACCTCTCCCCCTTGCATTCCAGACGCTGTGTTTCTCATTTCAGGTCATTACACATCTTGATTGTTTTTCCTAGACTGCCAGTCATCCTGCAGGTATCCTTCCCTGATATCCGAAGACTGATTTACATTGTGCTTTGTGCTCCCCTTGTACAGAACCAGATCACAGTGGTTATCTTTGTGTTGTAATTACTCGCTTGTTTAACTGACTCCTTGGAAACAAAGACTAGGTCTTAGATTGTATCCCTGGTTCCTAACTAGTGCCTGGTATTTTATAGGCTTTAGGTCAAATATGTGAGTCAGTGAATGGTTAATCTTATGCAACCTAACTCTCAGCCATTTTTCTGTCTTCTTTTCTCTTGTTCTTTCCCTACCTAGTGATAAAGGGAAAGAAAATATGGGGAAAGGTAAGAAAAAAGGAAACCGAAGAGGAATAGGAGGGAAGTTGGTGCGGTTCTTAGTATTCTATGCTTAATTCTTTTCCCCCTACCCCCCCACTCCAAATATAAGAATTTATTATTTTTATTACAAAGAATAATTTGTAATAAAAATTTGCCATTTTAATTTCAGATTTCTGGGCAAAGGATATAGTGTTTAGTTTAAAAATTAAAAAGGCAGTATGTCTGCTGAAGTATTTAGGGGAAAGTTCTCTGATGTCTGCCGTTTACTTTAAGTTCTTGTGCCTGGATGGCTCAGTTGGTAGAGCATGTGACTTTTGGTTTTAGGGTCATGGGTTCAAGCCCCTCATTTGGCATAGAGTTTACTGTAAAAAAAAAAAAAAAAAAAAAAAAAGGGGGCTCCTGGGCGGCTCAGTCGGTTGAGCGTCCGACTTTGTCTCAGGTCATGATCTTGCAGTCCGTAGTTAGAGCCCCGCGTCGGGCCTTGTGCTGACAGCTAGGAGCCTGGAGCCTGCTTCTGATTCTGTCTCCCTCTCTCTCTGCCCCTCTCCCACTCATGCTCTGTCTCTCTCACTCTCAAAAATGAATAAATGTTAAAAAAAAAAAATCCAAAAAAAACCCCTGATCTGACTACATACAAATTTAAAATCGTACAAGAAATGACAGAATAAATAAAAATCAAGTGTTATTGAAAAACTAATAAATGCAACTGGGATAAAATATATTTTAAAAAAGTAAATTCTCTGATAATTCCATCATGTCTGCCATATCTGAGTCTGGCTCTGATCCATAGTCTCTTTCTTGAAAATGTGTTACTATGGCTTGTAATTTTTTTACTGTAAATTTTTACTGTAATTTTTACTTGTAATGGTGTACTAGATAAAAGGACCTGAGGCATACAGGCCTTTAAGGTAAAGTTTTATGTTTATTGGCTAGGTTTTAGGCTGTGTTTACAATTTGCTGTAGCTGTGGGTGTCAGAGGCTAAAATTTTCCCTGGTGTCCTTGATTTTGACTTTAGGTTTGCTTCAAGTAAACTCTGTGCCCAGTTTAGGCTCAAATTCATGACCCAGAGGAAAAGAGTCCCATGCTCTACTAACTGAGACAGCCACGTGCCCCTTTTTAGAGACTTTCTTTCTTTCTTTCTTTCTTTCTTTCTTTCTTTCTTTCTTTCTTTCTTTAAATAAGTGTTTATTTTTATTTATTTTAAAGAGACAGAGCAGTAGCGGGGGAGGGGCAGAGAGAGAGGAAGACACAGAATCCCAAGCAGGCTCCAGGCTCCGAGCTGTCAGCAAAGAGCCTGATGCAGGGCTCCAACTCACAAACTGAGAGATGATGACCTGAGCCAAAGTTGGATGCTCAACCGACTAAGCCACCCAGGTGCCCGAGACTTTCTTAAATAAGGTCTTATACATGTAGTTCTTTCACGTGTAATCCTCTGTTACTATACAGGAGTTCTGTTGATAGAATGGAAAGGTGTGGGGGAAGGGGAAGGAAGCATTCTATAGTCTTATGATCAGGTCTCATTCTTTTAGTGAGCTGGTGTCCCTGGGTTGTGATCTTCACACGTGCTTCTCAGGCTCTTGTCCTTAGATGAAACTGGAAGGCTTTAGGGGATTGGGCTTGGGTATTTTCCTTCCCCCAGGCTGGTTATGCTCTGATAAAATAGTTTCTTTTGAGGGCAGGCCTTGTAAAGAAAAACAGTGTTCTGGGTGTATTTCAAAATGGTGAATTTTTTTTCCCTCTTCCCACACCAGAAGCACGAGGGGATTTTTCTCTGTGAGAACCTGCTAGGTCATTCACGAAAGTATGGGACAGCTCAGGCTGTCCGTACTGAGTCTTTCTCAATTCATCAGTTACATTTGAGATTTTCCTGTGCCTTACTACCTCCAGTACAGGTTTCTACTCCTGCCCTTTTTCTCAGGTTAAGTTGTAATTCTCTGTATTTGCCTGTTCATCTTTTCAATTTTGGAAGCAATGGTTTGTCCGTGATGTCAGTTTTCTAATAGATGAAGAAGAGTCACTGATTTTCAGTTCAGCTTTTTTCTTGTTGTGAGGATGGGAATGGTAACTTCCCATCTCCTTACAGGCCAAAGCAGAAACTGGAAGTCTCCTGCCATTTACTTCATTTATTTTTTATGTTTATTTATTTATTTTGAGAGAGCATGCATGCACACACACGAGCAGTGAGGGGCAGAGAGAGAGAAAGAGAGAGAGAGAGAGAGGGAGGAAATCCCAGGCAGGATCCATGCTGTCAGCTCTCATGAACTGTGAGATATTGACATGACCTGAAGTCATTGAACCACCCAGGTGCCCCTCCCACCATTTACTTTAAATTTTTAATGTTTATTTACTTTTGAGAGAGGGAGAGACAGAACTGGAGAGCAGGGGGAAGGGCAGAGAGAGAGGGGGTGAGGGGGAGACACAGAATCTGAAGCAGGCTCCAGGCTCTGAGCTGTCAGGACAGAGCCCGATTTGGGGCTTGACCTGTGGACTGTGAGATCATGACCTGAGCCAAAGTTGGTTGCTTAACCAACTGAGCTACCCAGGTGCCCTGATTTACTTTAAATATAAATGATTCACAGATAGAAGGATCATAGATCTATCATAAAATATGTAGAGTAAAACTTGAATGGTAGAATCTTGTACTCTGACCTGAGGATACACAAAAGGTGGGAAGAACACAGAGACAGTGTCTAGAAAATTCAGAGAAGTCTTTACATTTAAGCAGAACTTTGAAGAATGGGATAGTGTTCTCGATGGGAAGTAGGGAGAAGGATGCTTCAAGAACAGATAGCATCACTGTGGCCAAAGATCCAATAGGCGGGAGAACTTGAAGTGGTGAGAAGCCTGACATGGTTGGAGCACAAAACCTATGCCTGCCTAGCTCTTACCCCTGAAATTCTGTTGGAATAATATTTTCCAGTACCTATACCTCCCTAATTTCTTGCAGCAGGGCTAATACTTGGAGTTGGAGCTCTCATTCTTTGCTTTGGCCTTTACCCTTAGCCCTACATCTTGGTGGGTTTTTCGTCCAGGAAAAAATAGCTCTTTTTAGAAGAATAGTCTCTTTCAAACATTTTTTAGGCATAAATACTGTATAACAACACGATGCATGTACACATAGACACAGGAATCAGAAAATTCACAAAATAAGGGGCCCCTGGTTGACTCAGTCGGTTGAGTGTCTGACTTCGGCTCAGGTCATGATCTCACAGCTTGTGGCTTCTAGCCCTGTGTCAGGTGATGCGCTGACAACTTGCAGCCTGGAGCTAGTTTTGGATTCTCTGTCTCCCTCTCTTTCTCTGCCGCTCTCTGGCTTGTGCTCTCATAAGTAGGTAGGTAGGTAGGTAGGTAGGTAGGTAGAAAAGAAAGAAAGAAAGAAAGAAAGAAAGAAAGAAAGAAAGAAAGAAAGAAAGAAAGAAAGAAAGAAAGAAAAGAAAAAAATTTTACAAAATAATTCTTTCATGTTCATTTCACTCTGATATGTTCTGTTCTTTTCTCCCTCATTTTTGAAATGCTGGTCAGCACCCATCAAATTATATTCAGTCCATCAATTGGTCATGACTCAGTTTGAAAAACACTGAGGGAATCCTGATGTACCAGTGCGTGCACTCAGAATAATAACTCCTCTTTTGCCGGACTTCTCAAGTTTTCAGTAATTTTTTATTGTAAAATTTCAATCTGATAATTTTGTTTCATCTCTGATCATTTTATTTATAGAGATAAAATTAATTTACCTGTATTGATTGTGTATCTTGGATCTTGATAAAACCACTTGCTTGTTCCACTAGCTTTTTTGTAGATTACTTTGGGTTTTCTGTATAGCTTGATCATGTCACCTGCCACTAAAGTTTTTCTTCTTCCAGTCCAAATGCCTTTTGTTTTTCTTTCTTGATTGGATTGGCTAGAATCTCCAGGACAAAGTTGAATAGACTTGGTGAGGTGGACAACTCTGTCTTGTTCTTTTTTTTTTTTTTTTTTTTTTTTTTTTAAGATTTTATTTTTAAGAAATCTCTGCACCTAACGTGGGGCTTGAATTTACAACCCTGAGATCAAGAGTCACATGCCCTACTGGCAGAGCCAGCCAGATACCCCTGTCTTGTTCTTTTTTTCTTTTTTTTTTTTAGTGTATGTTTATTTTTGAAAGAGAGAGACAGAGTTGCAGAGTGCAAGAAGAGGAGGGGCAGAGAGAGAGGGAGACACAAATCCAAAACAGCTCCAGTCTCTGGGCTGTCAGCACAGAGCCTGACACGGGGCTCAAATTCAGAACTCACTAACTGAGATCATGACTTGAACCGAAGTCAGACACTTAACCAACTGAGCCACCCAGGTGCCCTTTCCCCTGTCTTGTTCTTAATCTTAGGGGAAAGCATTCAGTCTCTCATCATTTAAGTATGATGTTAGTTGTAGGTTTTTCATAGTTGCCTCTATACTGAGGAAATTTCCTCTTGTTCCTCATTTGCTGAGAAATTTTATCAGGAATGGATTTTGGATTTTGTCAAATGGATTTTCTCTGTTGAGGTGATCATATGGTTTTTCTTTTAAAAATTTGTTGATATGCTTAATTATGTTGAGTGATTTCTGAAGTTTAAACCATTTACCATTTCTAGAATAAACTTCACTTGATCATGGTGTATTATCTTTTCAATGTATTGTTGGATTCTGTTTGCTAAAAATATGTTTGGAATTTTTACATTTCTGCTGATGAGAGATAATAGTCTGGTTTTCTTTTCTCACAATGTCATTGTATATCAGGAAAACGCTGGCCTTGTAGAATGAATTGGGAAGGATTCTATGCTCTTCAATTTTTTGGAAGAGTTTTTGTTGAGTTGATATTATTTATTCTTTAAATGTTTCATAGAATTCACCAGTAAAGCTATTTGTGCCTCAAGGTTTCATTGTGGAAAGGTTTTTAACTACAGATTCAATTTTTAAAATAGGTAGAGGTCTATTCCAGTTATCATTTCTTGCTGAGAGTGTTTTTGTAATTTGTGTGTGTCAAGAGATTTGTCCATTTTATTTTATTTTTTTTTTTTTAAATTTTTTTTTAACGTTTATTTATTTTTGGACAGAGAGAGACAGAGCATGAACGGGGGAGGGGCAGAGAGAGAGGGAGACACAGAACTGGAAGCAGGCTCCAGGCTCTGAGCCATCAGCCCAGAGCCCGACGCGGGGCTCGAACTCACAGACCGCGAGATCGTGACCTGAGCTGAAGTCGGACGCTTAACCGACTGAGCCACCCAGGTGCCCCGAGATTTGTCCATTTTATCTGAGTTATTGAACTTACTGGCATGGAATTGTTCATAGTGCTCCTTTATTATCCTTTTAATGTTTGTAGAATCTGTAGTGATGTCCCGTCCCTCATTTCTCATAATGGTAACTTGCATCTTCTCCCTTTTTATCCATGATCCATTTGGCTAGATTAGCAATTTTATTGATCTCAACAAGTCAGATTTTATTTTCATTGATTTTCTTTATTTTTCTGTTTTCTATTTCACTGATGTTTATATTGATTTTTATTATTTCTTGTCTTCTACTTCAAGTTTAATTTGCTCTTCTTTTCCTACTTAAGGCAGAAGTTGAGGTCATTGATCTGAGATCTATCTTCATTTTGTTACAGGTGTTTAGTGCTATAAACTTATGCCTAAATACTGCTTTAGCAATATCACACACATTCTGATATGTTCTGTTTTTATTTTCATTCTGTTTGAAATACTTTCTGATTTCCTTTTGATTTCTTCTTTTACCCATGGGTTATTTTGACACGTGTTACTTAGTTCCCAAATATTTGTAGACTTTCCAGAGATCTTTCTGTCAATTGATCACGGAGTTAAATCCCTTGTAGTTACATTTTGTATACTTAAGTGCTCTCACATTTATTGAGACTTGATTTATGGCCTAGAGTATGTTCTGTTTTGATAAATGTTCTGTGTGCAGTTGAGAAGAAAGTTCTGTTCTTGTTGGGTAGAGTGCTGTAGACGTAAACTAGATGAAGTTGGTTGATAGCATTATTTGTGTTCAGTATTTGCTGAATTTCTGCGATCTCTAGGTTTATAATTTTCATCTAGTTTAGAAACAATTTGGCCATTATTTTTCAAAAAAATTTTTTTTATTTCCCCCCTTTTTGTAATTGGGGACTCCCAATTACATATGTATTGTTAGGCTATTGGAAGTTGTGCCTCATCTCCTTGATGTTCTTCTCATTTTTTATAGGTGCGTTTTATTTTTCTTTCTGTTCTATTTTGAATTGTTTCTGTTACTTGGTCATCAAGTTCATGAATCCTTTCCTCATCTAGTGTATATTTCATCTCAGACATCATAGTTTTCATATCTAGAAGTTTGATTTGAGTCTTTAAAAAATATTTTCCGTGGGGACACCTGGGTGGTTCAGTCAGTTAAGTGTCCGACTTCGGCTCAGGTCGTGATTTTGCGGTTCATGGATTTGAGCCCCGCATCAGGCTCTGTGCTGACAGGTCAGAGCCTGGAGCCTACTTCGGATTCTGTCTCCCTCGCTCTCTGCCCCTCCCCCACTCACGCCCTGTCTCTCCCAAAAATAAATAAACATTAAAAAAATTTTTAAAGTATTTTCATGTCTCTATTTGACTTTTTGAACATATGGAATACACTTATAAGTGTCTGACGTCCTTAGTTGCAAATTCTAATATCTGTTGCAGTTATGGATCAGTTTCGTAATTATTATTGTTACGGTTCATGTTTTCCTGCTGCTTTTGCATGCCGGATAATCTTTGAGTGAATGGCAGACATTATGAATTTTGCCATGTTGGTGCTGGATATTTCTGTAGTTCTGTAAATCTTCTTAAGGTTTTTCTTTGAATGTGGGTAAATATTTGGAAACAGGATGATCTTTTTGAGTTTTGCTTTTAAAATTTGTTAGGCAGGGCAGGAGCGGTACACAGACAACGGCTAATTATTCTCCACTATTAAGATAAGACCAGATTTTCCTGGGTGCACTATCCATAAATTATGAGTCTTTCTAATCTGGCTGGCAAGAACAAGCACGTTTTTGGTCCTGTGTGAACACCAGGCAGTGTTTTCTCTAATTGTTTCTGATGGTTCTTCCCGGGGTCTTGTTTGTGTAGTAGTTTCCTCACATGCGTGTATTGCTAGGTCTATTGAAGACTTGAGGACGACCTTTTACACATCTCCAGGGTTCTCTTTCTGGGTAGCCTTCTCCTCTCTGGTAGTCTGTTCTATGACTTCTAGCCACCTCGGGCTCCTTAGACTCTTCGGTGTTTCTTCAGTGCAGGGACTCTTAATGGCTTTTGCCTCACTCAGTTCCCTCTTCTTGTGCCATGGCCTGATAACTGTCAAGGCAGTAAACTGGAGCGGTGACAAGGTTCACCTCATTTGTTTTCTGTCCCTTAGGGATCTCTGGCCTTCTTTGCCTGATGTCCAGTGGCTTGAAAACCATTGTTTGAAGTATTTTGTTTGTTTTTGTTGTTGCAGGTTTGATAGTAAATCCAGTTGCTTGTTTATTTTGGCGAAAACAGGCAAATAACGATATTGAACAATATTTAAATAATATATTGCACATTAAAAAAAGTCAGCAAGTCAGGATTCCAGCAACGCAGAAATAGTGCGCCAAAATTCATGGCTAGTGCCTGCTGAAGAAATTATTAGTTTGCTATATTCATGGGATTAGGCTGAAAATATTTAAGTTTGTGCATTAGACAAAAGGTCAGATTGTCATTAAGAATATCATTCCTTTTATCAGTCTTGTGTATTCTTCTATTGTACCTTCTTTTACACTATCCTCATTGAGACCATGGGAACATTTTGGTGTCATAGATGTTACTTTAGGATTTCATGCCATATGCGTAGTAATATTACCTACCTCACAGGTAGACTGCATGAGTTAATGAACATAGAATGCTTCCTTACCACAAGACCTTGCATATAAGTAAGCACAAATGTCAGCCATTAATGTTAACACAAGCTTTTTTAAATTTTATTTTATTTTTAAAATTTACATCCAAATTAGTTAGCATAGAGTGCAACAGTGATTTCAGGAGTAGATTCCTTAATGCCCCTTACCCATTTAGCCCATCCCCCCTCCCACAACCCCTCCAGTAACCCTGTGTTCTCCCTATTTAAGAATCTCTTAAGTTTTGTCCCCCTCCCTGTTTTTATATTATTTTTGCTTCCCTTCCCTTGTGTTCATTTGTTCTTTGTCTTAAAGTTCTCATGAGTGAAGTCATATGATATTTGTCTTTCTCTAATTTCGCTTAGCATAATACCCTCTAGTTCCATCCACGTAGTTGCAAATGGCAAGATTTCATTCTTTTGATTGCCGAGTAATACTTCCATTGTACATATATATCACATCTTCTTTATCCATTGATCCATCGATGGACATTTGGGCTCTTTCCATACTTGGGTTACTGTTGATAGTGCTGCTATAAACATCAGGGTGCATGTGTCCCTTTGAAACAGCACACCTATATCCCTTGGGTAAATATCTAGTAGTGCAATTGCTGGGTCGTAGGGGAGTTCTATTTTTAATTTTTTGAGGAACCCCCATACTGTTTTCCAGAGTGGCTACACCGGTTTGCATTCCCACCAGCAGTGCAAAAGAGATCTCTTTCCACATCCTCGCCAACATCCATTGGTTGCCTGAGCTGTTAATGTTAGCCATTCTGACAGGTGTGAGGTGGTATCTCATTGTGCTTTTGATTTTATTTCCCTGATGATGAGTGATGTTAAGCATTTTTCTCATGTGTCAGTTGGCCATCTGGATGTCTTTTTTGGAGAAGTGTCTATTCATGTCTTCTGCCCATTTCTTCCCTGGACTGTTTGTTTTTTGGGTATTGAGTTGGTAAGTCCTTTATAGATTTTTGGATACTGACCCTTTAACTGATATGTCATTTGCAAATATTGTCTCCCATTCTGTTGGTTGCCTTTAGTTTTGCTGATTGTTTCCTTCTCTGTGCAGAAACTTTTTACTTTGATGAGGTCCCAGTAGTTCATTTTGGCTTTTGTTTCCCTTGCCTCCGGAGACGTGTTGAGTAAGAAGTTGCTGCAGCCAAGATCAAAGAGGTTTTTGCCTGCTTTCTCTTCTAGGATTTTGATGGCTTCCTGTCTTACATTGAGGTCTTTCATCCATTTTGAGTTTATTTTTGTGTGTGGTGTAAGAAAGTCATCCAGGTTCATTCTTCTGCATGTCGCTGTCCAGTTTTCCCAGTACCACTTGCTGAAGAGACTGTCTTTATTCCATTGGATATTCTTTCCTGCTTTGTCAAAGATTAGTTGGCCTTATGTTTGTGGGTCCATTTCTGGGTTCTCTATTCTGTTCCGTTGATCTGAGCGTCTGTTTTTGTGCCAAACACAGGCTTTTTAAAATCTGACAAAATTTTAAGTTTAGACTTTTCTGTGTTAAAATAAAACTCAAAATATTTTTAGCCACAAAGTGTGTTTATGAAATTAGGATCTATAAATGATAATAGTCATTTAGTCACTATACAGCTGATTCGCTAATAGATGATGTGTATTTTTTGATAATATTTGACTAGTCATTTTACTTAATGATGCAGTATTACAACTTAGGTTTCCTGGAACTTTTGGGAAAAGTGAGTCACTTCTAGATACTAACTACAATTTTTACCTTTTTCTAATATCAAGACTTAAAATTTGTTAATGGAAGTTTTATCAAATGTCTTGGTATTTTATGTTTAAAAGGTTGTTTTAAACTTAACCTTTTTCTTGATGATAGTGACTGTATTATTGATAAACCTTAGTGCCCACTTAATTATGAGGTGGAAGAGTATTATAGTAGGAGGATGATATGTTGTGTTCTCTGGTTAACCAAATACAGTATTTTAATCTGTGTGGAAGAAGCATAATTACTTCTTTTTGATAACCATGGAAATGAAAAAAGGGCCAATTATGCAGAAAATACTGACATTTTTGCAAAGCTAAAATAAAAACTAAGTTGTGGTGAAAACATATCATCTAGAATTCAGTCACTTAATTTTTAGTTGAAATAATAGGTCATGGTCACATTATATTTTTATTATTTATTTCTTTAAAAAATTTTTTTAGCATTTATTTATATTTTGAGAGACAGAGAGTGAGTAGGGGAGGGTCAGAGAGAGATGGAGTCACAGAATCAAAGCAGGCTTCAGACTCTGAGTTGTCGGCACAGAGCCTGACACGGGGCTCGAACTCACGAACTGCGAGATCATGACCTGAGCCAAAGTCAGACGCTTAACCAACTGAGCCACCCAGGTGCCCTACGTTATATTTTTAAAGACACAGTTGTCATAAATAAGTACAAACAAATGAAAGCTTGTGAAGTGAAGTAAATGTAATTAGACTTCTCTATCTGATCAATTTATCACGTTTCATCTTATGATAATTTTACAGTAAACTTGGAGAACAGGTGGTGGTAGACCTTGGAGAATTAATGGAGATTCACTGGAAATACAGGATAAATTTCATTTCCTTTATAGAGGAGTCTAAGTTAACTTCTTCTAAAAAAAGTACAGGGGCACTTGGGAGGCTCAGTAGGTTGAGTGTCTGACTCTTTTTTACTTTTTTGATGTTTATTTTCGACACACACACACACACACACACACACACACAGAATCTGTGGTAGGCTCCAGGCTCCCAGCTGTCAGCACAGAGCCCAACGCGGGGCCTGAACCCACAAACCATTGAAATCGTGACTGGAGTCAAAAGTCCGATGCTTAACTGACTGAGCCACCCAGACGCCCCAAGTGTCTGTCTGCTGAGTTTGGCTCAGCTGATGATCTGACTGGTTCAGCCCCGTGTAGGGCTCTGTGCTGAGGGTGTGGAGCCTTCTTGGGATTTTCTCTCTCCCTCTCTCTCTGCCCCTCCCCTGTTCTCTCACTCACTCTCTCAAAATAAATACACTTAAAAAAACAGAAAAAGAAAAATAGTATTGGTAAGAAATCTCATAGTGCTTTTAAGTAAATACTAAAATACTAGTGTTTAATGTTAATACCTTTATAATGAAAATACAGATTTGATTTAAATAGTTTCTGATTATTATAAAAATTATTAAAAATTCATAGAAAATATGGAAAATCTAGAAGAGCAGACAGGATGAAAATCAGCCACAATTTAGACATTGGAGAGATTACTAATGTTAACATTAAAAGTTTTTTTAATGTTTATTTTTGAGAGAGAGAGCAAGCAAGCTAGCAGGGGAGAGGCAGAGAGAGGGAGACACAGAATCTGAAGCAGGCTCCTCAGCACAGAGCCTGATGCAGAGCTCGATCGAACTCACCAACCATGAGATAATGACCTGAGCTGAAGTTGGCCGCTTAACTGACTGAGCCACCCAGGCGCCCCACCACTGTTAACATTTTAATATATCCTTCCAAGTCTTTATGTGTCTGTATATGTGTGTGTGTGTTTTAACAGAATTATTAATAATACCTTTTCTTCTTTTTAATATTTGTTAACATTGGCTCCTGAATGTGTAGATCAGTTTAATTGGTATATGTTATAGATAGTTTTAAAGGATGATCGGTTGTTGTTACCTACTAGGCAGCATGCAGTAACACTGAGGAGATATTTGCGTGTATGCCCTTTTCCTACCTCTAATTAGTTGTGTCCGTAGAATCACTTAAAGTTCTGCCTCTGTTTGCTTTATTATGCCAGTGAATAATCGTACTTTTCCTATTTACCTACAGAATTTGTTTTCATAGAAATGAATGTGCTTTGCAAGATGTTGTATCAGTTTTATTGTTTTATTGTAATGTTAAATAATATCTAAGGCAGTAAATATTTCCATTTCTGGTTAAATCTGATTAGCGTGCATCAAAGTATTCTTGTTCTTTCCTTTTCTTGCATTTTAATTAGGTTACCTTTATGAAAAGCCTTTATGAAAAAATATATTTATTATATACATATATAAAATCTCTGAAGATTCTGTCTTTAATTGCAGGGTTGTCAGAGACCTACAGAAACATGTTTATAGCTTCCAGGTTAATTATTCCTATGAATATAGTAGTTTGCACTCATTGTCCACAGTACCTTGGTTTACCTACTGTGCTTCCAAAATCTGACACACCCGTGAAACTAATTTTTGCATGAACTGCATTTATATACTGTTATCCCAAAGTGTACCAAACAGAGGGTTGCCTTTAGCTGATTGTATCCTATGAAGTAATCTGGAGCGGAATATTACCTTGTGTGAGTTAGAGGCAGCAGTGAGGGCTAAAAGTAACATCTTGGGTTTCGTGGACCAAGTGAAAACTGAGGCTCTTGAGGATGTAAGTAAGCCAAGTCTGTCATAAACTGTTTTCACACGGTATCACAATGTTAAGCGCAGACCGAGTAAATATTGGGTTAACTAGGACCCACTGGAGACCATTGTTAGGCATCATTATGTTTACATAGTGATTGTGTTCTTGATGATTTTAGTAATTCCCTTCAGATAAACCACTGAATTCTAGTATTTAAATGTTTGTCTTTATTTCATACTAGGTCTCCCTTCTCCTAAATCATGGTATATGTCCCTAGGCCTGTATTTTACCCCAAATAGGAATGTTTAAGGACCATTTTGTGACCAAAAATGATTTCATTATTAATAATGTTGGTATCTAATGTGATTAGTAATATATTTATTTCTTTTCATTACATATCTTTAATGTTTCTAGCATCTCTCCTTGGTCTTTTCAATGGTAGAAATGATAGGTTTTTATTAAATATTACCCGACTGCCTTAGAATTGCTCACCACTGTTAGCTAAGTTAAATTAATAAAATAAGTAAATTAAATAAATTACTAACTCCCTCTCACCTTGGGGCATGCTATATAAAATTGCCCTGTTAAGAAGCAGTCTGATGGCCAGTCATTACTGTGCAGTCTATCCAGTCTGTGACTTTATTTTGAGCTCATATTTGAAACCACTTTGTTTTATTTTGTTTTGTTTAATTTTTTAAAATTTATTTTGAGAGGGAGAGAGAGAGTCAGAGAGAGAGCAAGCGGGGTAGGGGCAGAGAGAGAGAGAGAATCCCAAGCAGGTTCTGCACTGTCAGTGTGGAGCTGGATGCATGGCATGAACTCATGGACACAAGATCATGACCTGGGCTGAAGTCGGACGCTCAACCAACTGAGCCACCCAGGTGCCCCTGAAACCACTTTTTGGCTTTTTTTTTAACATCTCAAAATGTAAACTATTGGAAGTGACTCAGAACTGTTTGTAACTGAGTTGGAACTATGGGAGATCATGACTGTTGTCTTTTTTAGATGCTTTCTCAATATCTTTTTTTTTTTTTTAACATTTATTTATTTTTGAGAGACAGAGACAGAGCACAAGTGGGGGAAGGGCAGAGAGAGAATGAGATGAAACACAGACTCTGAAGCAGGCTCCAGGCTCCGAGCTGTCAGCACAGAGCCTGACGCGGGGCTCGAACTCACAAACTGCAAGATCATGACCTGAGCCAAAGTCAGACGCTTAACCGACTGAGCCACCCAGGCGCCCCTCCCATTTTGCCAAATCCTATTTGCCAAATAGCCTGATTTTAGTGGTCCTCCCTTATTTGGGCCTGCCCAGCATGTGTTTTCCCTTCATTTGGTAACAGCATGCCCTTGGTGGACTGTCAGTGTAGGTGCCCTGTTCTTGACTGGCTGAGGACTGAGCATGTGATTCAAATTAGGCTTATTGGGTATGTTTAAAAAAGTAAGAAAATGTCTGGGTGACCCAGTTGGTTAAGTGTCTGATTCTTGATTTTGGCTCAAGTCATGATCTCGTGGTTCGTGGGATTGAGCCCCATGTCATGTTCTGTGCTGAAATCGTGGAGCCTGCTTGGGATTCTCTCTCTCCCTCTCTCTCCCTCTCTCTCAGCCCCTCCCCTACTTGCTCTCTCGTTCTCTCTCAAAATAAATAAGTAAACGCTTAAAAAAATTTTTTTAAGGTAAGAAAATGGAGGGGCACCTGGGTGACTTGGTTGAGTGTCCAACGCTTTTTTTTTTTTAATTTTTTTAACGTTTTTATTATTTTTGAGAGAAAGCATATGTGCGAGGGGGGAGGGGCAGAGAGGGAGGGAGACACCACCTGAAACAGGCTCCAGGTTCTGAGCTGTCAGCACAGAGCCCAATGTGGGGCTCGAAACCAGGACAGTGAGATCATGACCTGAGCTGAAGTCAGATGCTTAACAGACTGAGCCACCCAGGCACCCCAAGTCTCCAACTCTTGATTTCACTTCAGATCATGGTCTCATGGCTTGTGGGTTCATGCTGTCAGCACAGAGCCTGCTTAGGATTCTCAATCTCTCTCTCTCTCTCCCCCTCCCTCCCTCCCTCCCTCCCTCCCTCTCTCTCTACCCCTCCCCCACTTGCATGCTCTCTCTGTCTCTCTAAAAGTAAATAAATTTTAAAGAAAGTGAAAATAACATAATATTAAAATGTTTTATTAATGCATCAAGTAATAACATAAACATGTCCGATTCTGTGGTATTGTCAGTGAGTGCTTTTAACTGTTATATGACTGTCAAAGAGCTCATAGTAGAAGTAAAAGAATGTGTTGAGAGTTCAGGTTTGGTAATTCATGGAGAGAACTCACAGTACTTAGTGGATAGTCATGCTTAGGCTGTAATTTGTTACAAGAAAAGGATACATAATGAGCAGAAGGAAAAGATGCTTGGGGTGAAGTCTGGAGGAAATCAGATGCAAGCTTCCAGAATCTTCTTCCACTTAGAGTCACACAGGAAGCACTTAATTCTCCTAGCGATGAATTGTGACAATATATCTGAAATGTTGCCAACAAGAAACCTTCTTAGAGACTGAGCATCCAGGATTTTTATGGTGGCCAGAACCATAGGCACCCATGCTTGGCACATACCCAGATGCCCAGTTCTGAGAATGAAAACAGGTGTTTAGCATAAACTGTACTGTTTGTACACACAGTTTAGGTACAGTGAGCCACTTATCAGTTAATTGTGGGAACCCTGCTGATGCCCATAAGTTCCCAGATGCCATCTAAGGGCCAGGCTTGCGAGCAGGCCAACAATAGCAGTTACGCCTGTTGTATTAACTCTTGTGCAGAGAAGTATTAGTTTTCATTTTTCTTAGTTTTTACTTTTTACGTTAATGGTTTTATCTCAGGTTCTGATTTCTTTGCTAGAATCTTAAGCCCCATTTATATGCTATTTTAAATGAGTTTGCTTTTGTTGCTTTATTTTATTCTGTGTATATGTTAAATATTATTTTCATTATCACCACCCTGACATTTTCCAAGTCTTTGATAGTAGCCGTGATTCCCAAAGGCGTTTGCTTTGGCTATTCCCATCATAATATCTCATATTACGTGGGTCAGGAAATCAAGTAGAAATGAGTTGTTGAGTATATCTGTTACAAGTTTTGCAAATTCTGGTGAGGACCTAGAGAAATAACCTCAAGGTTTTCAAACTGTGGATGTGTCAGAGTTCCCTGGAAGGCTTGTTTTACACTGTTTGCTGATTCCCTTCCCCAGAGCTTCCAATTCTGTATGTCCAGAGTGGAGCCTGAGAATTTGCATTTCTAGCAAGTTCCCAGGTGATGCTGATAGAGTTGGTCCTGGGAGTGCACTTCGAGAACTTCTTTTCTAATTTGTAATATACTTACATAACTCATGGAAACCAGATGATGTTATCTGCAGATAGACATCTTACAGGCAAACCGAACACAATGAAGATGCTGAAAGTGAACGGGCAGTTGAAGACACCACTTTCAGCCCTCGTGTGTTCTGCAGCTAACACTTGTTACTCAGGACGTATGTGTTCACGGGA
Organism: Panthera leo; assembly: GCF_018350215.1. Lineage (NCBI taxonomy): Eukaryota > Metazoa > Chordata > Mammalia > Carnivora > Felidae > Panthera > Panthera leo. The sequence goes on from NC_056689.1 coordinate 13,250,185, forward strand.
TCCCTGACTTGTAGATCAGCATAAATGTGTATTTAAAAAGCCAACATTCCGATATGTTTTTAACATAAATAAATCAAAGATTCTGTATTTTTTGTGTGTTCACTGAATTGCCCTCATGCTACCTGCGATTTCTCATCCCACCTGGGTAATCAGCCCAGTAGATTATCTCTTCAGCATTTTCTAGGGAAAATCTGTTAGCAAGGGAAATGATAGTATTTCAGGGCTTTATTGGCTTTTCTTCCCAGCTGGGCATGCTCATGAAAGGGGAGCTCACTGAAAAATTTCCATGACCTCAGTTGGGTCAGAGAATCCCAAGGAGGCAGAGTTTAATGGGTGGCAACACGGGCGTGGTCATCACAATAGATGGCAATATAGATTTGATGATGAAATTATGAAAATGTTCTGATCTACATGGGATCTTAGGTTGATAAGCAACCTACTCACCCATTTTGGTTGGTATAAATTTTTAAAAGTCCAGGTCTGGTGATGAACAGTCTGATGTGAGCCATCCTATTAGAATGCCTTAAGGATTGTCTATTTAGTTCTCAGAGCCTATTGAAAGAAGGCAAGATCAAGTACCCTGGAAGGCCTGTTATAGATCCCTGTATATAATGTGGCCCTTTTTTCCTGCTTTCACTAATACTGTCTTGTGCTCATTTACTTAAATAACTGTGTAGTTGGCAACAGTAAATATTCAGTTCTTAAAATGTAACTATTTGATACAATGAAACTATTTGATACTGCCTCTCATGTAAGAGTAATTTCTGGTGATCCAGAGGACAACCGGTGTGACCAAGCAACGCGACTAGGTGCATGTGCAGAGCCAGGAGATAGTTTTGACCTAAGTATGTTTCTTTACACCTATCCTGAAATTATTTCTCTTGGTCCTCAGTGAAGAGACATCCTCGGCAACTAACCTGATCCCCCTTGAGTGTGATGTAGTATGGTGGGAATGGCCAAGTAAAAACCATTTGGTGCCACCATTAAAAACTTGAAACATGCCAAGATGGTGATCAGGGGAAAAAACAAAACCCAAACCCCAAAACAAAACAACAACAACAACAAAAACCCTAAAATATGCACACAAGAAAATAAGGCGTTAAAAAGTCTCACATTATTGTCTTTATTATCACTGTTGATCTTCTGTTGTAGACTGATAGCCGTGGATGAGATGTATCAGAAAGTTCTTTCCGGTATTTTAGTGATAGTATTATTAAAAATTGAGACTCCATAGGAGGCGAGGACCATGTATTGTAAGTGATTTCATTCTTCAAAATTAATGTTTTTCTAGAGCCAGTTCCAAAGTATCTAACTTTGTATTATAATATATGTGCTATGGTTAACAGAATTCAGATAAGTTATTCAAGAAGTATTTATTTTAGTGAGAAAAGAACAGTTAGATTAATAGACGAGGCATTTTTTTTTTTAATTTTTTTTAAGTTTTATTTATTTTTGAGACAGAGAGAGACAGAGCATGAATGGGGGAGGGGCAGAGAGAGAGGGAGACACAGAATCGAAAGCAGGCTCCAGGCTCTGAGCCATCAGCCCAGAGCCCGACGCGGGGCTTGAACTCACGGACCGCGAGATCGTGACCTGAGCTGAAGTCGGACGCTTAACCGACTGAGCCACCCAGGCACCCCATAGAAGGTTGAAATCTTATTTTCAGTGTAAACTTTCAAAATTGTGAATCAGATTACTTTTGAGTTTCCTGCGATTTTAGTTTGAGGGTTTTGGCAATGCTCCCCTTCCAATCCAATCATACTAGCTGGAATATACAACATTAAATGTGTCCAATTAGTCTTCTCCATGTCATAGGACTATATTGTGACAATTTAGCTTAAAATTTTAAACTGGAATTGGTTTAATATTTGTATAGATGTGACCTAAGTCCTAAGTAACCCAGGACATTAATTATGGATGCTCAATAAATGTTTATAAAATTTTAGTTACATTTTACATTATTTCTAACTTTGGTAAGTTTCTGATGGGTTTTAATTAAGATTGTTTTGATTATAGGTAATAGAAACCATCTCAGATTCTCAAAATCAGAAAAGGGGATTTATTTTAAGGGTACGTAGTACCCAAGAACAGAAAGTTCAGTGAGATTTTAGGAGGGATTTAACTTTGGGGCTGGAGAGCTAGCAGGAACTAGCTATATTCTTAGTCACTCAGGACACATAGTCTCTTATGTGTCCGTTTTTTCTCTGTACATCTGTTTTGTTCTTCTCCTTTATTTCTTACTCTCTTTGCAGTTTGACCAGTTTTCTCTGCTTGTCTCTCTACACATGCCGGGAAATGGCCACAGGCTATATTATTTTGCTGTACCAACAAATGGATTAGCATTTCAGCTTTAAATTCCTCTGAGAGAAAACCTGGTCTGCCCAGTTTAGATCAGGTGTCTGGCTAGCAGTCTGATCAACTTGTTGACAAAGTAAGATGCCAGAACATCTCTTTGTTAGGAGAAATAATCTAATAATTGATGCTTGTCATGTTACCAGCTTAGTCTTTATGAAACCGTATGGCCTTTTTTATCATAAAATTTTGGTTATCTGATGTTATAAACTTTTAGATTTATCAGCACGCAACGTAATTTTCTATGTCTCTACTTGACATATGACAAAATTTTCTAATTTTCTGTGTCTCCACTTGTCAAATATGAAGTTCTGGGCTGAGAGAAGTCAAATAATCAGCGTCAAAGGTCACATACCTAGCAAGTCACAGACCTGGAGTTTGGACCAGGTACTGCTGACTCCAGAGCTCATGCTTTTGACCTTTCGATATAAGGTGCTTCTCAGTATAAGGTGTTTTTGAAATATAAATGCTTTTTACCTTAAGGGAAATCTCATTTAGCTGGCCTTAACTAATGTCTAACTTCTTTGGTTCAGTAAATGTTTCCTGAATTCCTCCTGTATGTAGGTACAGTTTAGGACCATGGCATCTAGAGATGAGTAAGAGGCTATTTTCTGCCTTAAGTTGTGCGATCTAGGAGACACGACAGATACACATCAGTAAAATACAGTGTGACATGGGGGTGCCTGGCTGGCTCAGTTGGCAGAGCATGAACCTCTCGACCTTGGGGTCGTGAGTTTAAGCCCCATTGGGCTTGGGTGTGAAGCCTAGTTAATTAAAATAAAAATTAAGAAAAAAAGTAGTGTGAAATGTTCACCTGTATAGAATGTTTCTATCTGTTTGGGACAAGCCAAGCTAGTGTATAGTATAATAATAAGTATTGCAGCATTGGTTACTAAAGGAGTCAATACAATTAAGTGCTCAGAAATTAGAATGCATTCTAGGGCTTAGAATGTGTATTACGTATTCTGTGAGTCAATTTTTTTGGTCACTAGACAGGTGACGGGTAGGTTTTCAAGCGATCAGAATTAGTTTCCTTTTGATGGCTTTTTTCAAGGTTATGTTCTGGAGAATGTAAATCAAGATAAAACTTGGTTGGTGGACCAGACAGCCATCAAGTGAGAAAAAAATAGTCACACCCCTGTTAGTGGTATAAAGGTCAAATGCAGGTTGCCCAGGACCTAGAGCTCAGTGAGAGGCCCAGTTATCTGAAAGAAATATACTTAGGTGGAGCTTAAGGGACCCGGAAAAGTTAGTAGCGCAAAGCTGGGCCTTGTTCATGGGCAGCGGGGTAGGAGCAGGGTCTGAGCAGATTGTAGAATAGGACTGCACCGTTAAGATGTCTGAGGTGTTGGTCTCTGGTTTCCCACCTGTTTAAAAGAAAAGGAGAGTGGGGCACCTGGGTGGCTCAGTCGGTTAAGCATCCAACTTTGGTTCAGGTCATGATCTCGTGGTTCGTGAGTTCTACCCTGTGTCGGGCTCTGTGCTGACAGCTCAGAGCCTGGAGCCTGCTTCGGATTCTTTGTCTCCCTCTTTCTCTGCCCCTCCCCTGCTCACGCTCTTTCTCACTCTCAAAAATAAATAAATATATATATAAAAAAATTTAAAAGAAAAGGAGAAAATCAGTGTTAGATTGAACCATAAAAAATTGCCAGTATTTGACCTTTTTTGATCTATAAAACAGCAGTTGCGTATGGTTTAATGTTTGCTGAGTACTTATCCAGGACTTGTCAGTCTCCCAGAGACTCTAAATATACTACTTAATTTAAAACTTGCAAGCACCCTACAAGAGAAATCTCCATAACCTACAGAGAGGAAACCAAAGATTAAAATGGTGGAGGTGACATAGTCAAAGACAGAAAGTTACTTAGTAAGTGAATAGCAATCTCTCTGGCTCAAAAGCCCTAGAATTTTGAAATTTGCCAACGTCTTAATCCGTACATTGAGCGGTACGACCACTATGAAATCAAACAACAAAGTGGGGATGGCTTTCATCAGGAGAGCTAGTGAACTGAGTCCCAAACCCCAACTCCACAGGATTTGCGTCCTCCTTGTGCTCTCTGCTTCTGGTCTCTACCATTTATCTCCTTATCGTCCTTTGTTTCATCCATCTCTTTCCATTCCTTCCCTACTTCTGTTTCCCTCTTTCTGCAGTCATGAAGAAATGTTACATAAAGGTTGGTTTAGCACAGGTAAGACTATGTAGTGATTATCAGCAGAATCGCATTTAAGATATGGAAGAACATTCAAGCTTTATTAAGTGAAAAATAAAAACACACAATGGGGTGCTTGGGTGGCTCAGTTGGTTAAGCATCAGACCCTTGATTTGGGCTCCAGTCATGATCTCACGGTTCAGGAGATTGATCCCGTGTCAGGCTCTGCACTGACAGTGCAGAGTCTGCTTGGGATTCTCTCTCTCCCTCTCTCTCTGCCCCTCCCTCGCTCTGTCTCTCTCTCTCTCAAAGTAAGTAAACTTAAAAAAAAAAATTAGAGTGAAGTAAGAGTAGTTGATCAAACTATCTGTCATCTGTCTCTCTGGTTATTTGCTAGGGGAAAATATCTGGAATGGTATTCTGATAGTCATCTCTGAGAAGACACACTCCTGCTAATCTGATTTTTCCCCTTAGTTTTCTACTACTATTATTTTTATTAGTAATAAAACAAAAATGTAGTATTGTTGTTTTCAGGTCATCTACAAAAACGTGGTTAATGAGGACTTTCAAGGGTTTTTATTATTTTTGGTAATCAAGCAAACTCTTAGAAAATATTCTGTAGATGCCTCCTAGTGACTTATCTTGTGACATTTCAAAATATTCTACTTACTGCCTTTTAATTCATGCCAAAGTAGATATTACTAACATGCCCAGATAGACATAAACTGTAACCATGCCAGTTACGGTTTCTTTTTGTAATTCTGATTTTTGAACTGGCTGCATCACTAGGTTCTTCTAGTTTCCAGATCACTAAAGTTTAAATATTATAAATAAGCATGGTATGTTCTGAAAGTGACATTATTCTAAAGCACATTCACTTATGTTTGAATATTTTGATCCCACTAGCAAGATAACCTCTTCTGATGGCAAAATAGTCTACCTTTGTATTATTTGAGGAAAGTGCCTGTGTTTTTTTGACTCATAGAATAATGCCTTAAATATACAGTAGGCACTTAATAAATGTCCTTCCTACATTCCTGTCTACCTCTTTGTTGATGATGAATAGTCTAGTCAGAATGTCTATTTTGAGCTTTTAAAATTTCCAGGAATATGCAGATACCCTTCTGTCAGTATTTGTGAATATTCAGATATCTCTCTGGTTAGTATATGTGGGTCTAAAATTTACTTACAAGTAATTTGTGGTTCCATCCTCTAAAGTAACTTAATTTTTACGAAGATATTAGGAAATAATAGGTGGCATCCAGAGAAGATTTTTGTGTTTGGGGGTAAAGGTTGATTATTATTATTATTATTATTATTATTATTATCTAAAATTTTTTTTTAATGTTTATTTATTTTTGAGAGACAGAGAGACAGAGTGCAAGCGGGGGAGAGGGAATGAGAGAGGGAGACACAGGATTTGAAGCAGACTCCAGGCCTGGAGCTGTCAGCGCAGAGCCCAACACAGGGTTCGAACCCATGAACTGTGAGATCATGACCTGAGCTGAAGTTGGATGCTCAACCAACTCAGCCACCCAGGCACCCCAGAGATTGATTATTTTTTTTTAATATCCAGGAACTTTTACTAATCCAGTAAAAAACAAAAAACAAAACAAAACTCAGATGGATAAAGAACACAAATGAGCAGTTCATAGAAGAAATATACAAATGCCCGATGAATATATATACTACCTTAAAAATAATTTATTTTAAAAGAATTTTGAATTTGTAGTACAAATAATTTTTATAATCTGTGTATATGTATACATATGTATGTACCTGTTATCATTATCTTCAAACTTTTTGAGAGCAAGCTGCAGATGCGACGTCCTGTCACCCCTAAATGCTCCAGTGTGTAATTCCTAACAAAAAGGCCACTCTCGTACCCATCCTGCATTCAGCCCTCGAGATCAGGAAGTCAGCATTGGTATAATACTGCCATCCTATCCACAGATCCCTTTTAAATTTTACCAACTCTCCTAAGAATATCTCTTTCCTTTCTGGACCAGGCTTTATCCAGAAATTCATGTTGCATTTGACTGTCGTATCTCTTCAGACCACTTCAATCTACAACTGTTTCCTGGTTTTCCCTACATTTCATATTCTTTAATGTTTTAAGGAATACAGGAATAGGAATTCTGTAGGATAACTTCTTCAACCTGGGTCTGATTTTTCGCATTGTCAAATGAGAATGCCCCGCAGAAAGTTGCACTTTTGTTTTCAGTGTGTTTTGTCATTCCACCACTGATAATTGAGTCATAGTCCAAAATTATATCGATATGCCTTTCATCAGACCTCCACTCATCAGCTTAGCACCTGTAGGCAACACTGTGAAACCGTCATCTTTATGATGGCTGCGAAAAGATGATTCTTTATTTCCACCACTCCTACTACATTTATTAACATTTTACTATATAAGGAAGAGCTTTTTCTCTTTTCTGAATTTACTTGTTTATTCATCATTCATTCACTTGTCAGTGTGGACTCATGGATGCTAGTCTTAATGAGTGGGTTGTAATTTGTTATTAAGTTTTTCAACTGCAGTATGATTTACTTATAGTGGAATATGCACATCTTAAGTCGGTCAGTTTTGACATACACATATATGCCTAACAGGGATAACCAATATTTATTTTGATGCTCAGTTTCCCTCATTTGGCCAGCAGAATCTCCTTCAGCTGGCTCCTATGTCCCTCTGAAATGTCTCCCATCATTCACTGAACACTTCCTTACTTTCTGGCACAAGATGTTTCAGATTCTTCTTGTACTTTCTCTACCCAACTTTGAAGTGAGCCATTTCTCCAAAGATCCCTGGTGGTTTCTTTTTTTCTTTTTTTAAGTTTATTTATTTTGAGAGAGAGAGACACAGAGAGACAGAGAGAAAGAACAAGTTGGGGAGGGGCAGAGAGAGAGGAAGAGAGAGAATCCCAAGGAAGCTCCTCACTGTCAGCACAGAGCTCGAAGTGGAGCTTGAACTCATGAACCATTAGATCAGGACCTGAACTGAAATCAAGAGTTGGACACTTAACCTACTGAGCCACCCAGGCACCCTCCCTGGTTTCTTTTAATGGAGGATGGGATTTGGAAGTCAAGAGACAGGCCATTTTTGTGTCTTTTGTTACTGGGCTGTCAGGTGCCCTTGTGCCTTCTTGGTGGACAGTTAGGAAAATATATGGACATATATATGCACACACACACAAATACATATATACAAATATATATGCATATACATCCGTAACTACACATGTATGCATATATGTATATACATATACATCTGTAACTACTTATTCATTTTCCTATGTGTGTATATCATGCAACCATGAGTTCAGGTTTCTAATTCCAGGCCAGTGCCTTAGACGTATTTAGTTTATGTTATTTTAGAAAGAGAGGGTGAGGGGGGGGGGGGGGGGGGGGGGGGGGAGGGAGGGAGGGAGAGAGACAGAGAGAGACAGAGAATATCTTATGCAGGGTCCATGCTCAGCCCGATGTGGGATCATGACATGAGCTGAAACGAAGAGTCAGATGCTCAACCTACTGAGCCACCCAGGTGCCCCTACCTTAGACTTCTTTATAGCTCCTTACTCCTTCCTTCCCTTAAAATTTCTTTAGCAGTGAGAAACATGGCCCCGCTATCCTCAGTATATCCTCATTTCATCGCTCAGCTTACTTATTTGGTGAGTGTAACAAATTTAATTCTGCTGCTCATTTCCTCAGTCTCTGCTCGGCTCCCACCATGTCCTTAGCCACTGGGTCAGTCTGTGCTTCCATGGGGCTTCCTCAGCTGCCTCCTCATTACCGTGAATACTCAGCATCTGTCCCCTCTCTCTCTGCTTCCCCACCCCTTACCCGTCACCAGCACATGTCCTTAGTACCACATGAAAAGGAAAAGAAGAAATGGTCCCAGAGAAGATTTTAGATTATACAGTTCTCTTTATTTCTTCAGTGTACTTTTTGTTTGTATGTCTTAAAAAATTGTGCATTTTAATTTTTAAATGACATACCCTTTGGTATATAGGTAAATATTTTTCATTCATTCATCTGCTGGAATTATCTCCACTATTGTCCTAATACCTCTTTGAGATTATCATATACAAAAGGTCGTTTTCCTAGATTTCTTGTTACACTGTGTGTTTAAGTACATTTATTTACTGAGGGTTTTAGCATCAAATTTAATACTCTTGTTCTGCTTCTCCTGGCTGCATCAGCACTGCCAGACCGGTTCGAATACTTAACCCTTCTAAAGAAACTACCTCAATAAAATGTCGTCAGGCATGTTTTGCTTTTTTAAAAATAGATCTTGAATAACTGAATATTATTAGCCATTTGGAGAATTGATTCAACTATTGTCTTTCTAAAGCTTACTTCAAATATTTGGTGTACTGCAGCCCAAGGCACATTAGAAATTACTGTTGATTCCTTTGGGCACTTGTATGTTTCACTGGTGTTTTGGCTTCTTAAAGGATTATTAGCCACCAATAGCTAATTTAAAAATCGCTTACGCTTTTTAGTGTTCCCTTGGAATTCAATGGTTTTTAGGTGCCAGTTAGGACATTTGGTAGATTGACTAGAAAAATAATTGTTTAAGCAAGGCTGAATAACTGTGAGGTAGCTGTTGCCTTGACAACGAGAGAACTGTTCTGTTTGCTAAACAAAGGGATGGTAATTTAGTAGTTTAATTTCCTTTTGGGCATGGAGGTGCCACATAATAACATTTTAGTTTAGCCTCTGAGAAGGTCCATATTATTGACCAAAATCAGAGAAGGAGAGCAAAAAAAAAAAAAGGTAGGAGTTTTTTTCTGGTTTTACAACATGTATACCTAACAGCGGCAGTGTTGGTGCATGGAATCTTAGTTAACCTCCTGACATAATTCTTTGTATATTTCTGGACTAAAGTACGGTAGCCCTGGAGTAGGCATATAGTCTCGGTTGTCTTTCCACCATACTAAAGGGGTGAGATGTACTTCTTAGTGGAACATCCCCACAGACACTTTAACCTCTTGTTGCTACTGCAGGCAAGAGGATTACTTTATTTCTGAATTGAATAAGGGGGATAATATTTAAATTTATTTATTTATTTTTGAGAAAGAGAGACCGTGCTCGTGTGGAAGGGGGCAGAGGAAATCTTAAGCAGGCACCACTCCCAGTGCAGAACCCTACTCAGGGCTCGATCTCAGGACCGGGAGATCATGACCTGAGATGAAATCAAGAGTTGGCTGCTTACCCAGCAGCTACCCAAGCGCCTCAGGGGGATGATATTTAAACTCTTTCTCCCCTCCCTCATCCATATATATACACAGTTAAACTGTCATCTCTTCTATTTGTGTGGGATCTCTTTTGTATAGGGCTTAAAAAAACTTTTTTTTAAAGCCCGGTTTTCCCCCAAATTATTAATACTCACAGTCTGTTCTAAGCACTTTACATGTAGCATTTCAGTTCTTCTCCCTGTGAGATAGTCACTCTTATATCCTGAGGTACAGAGGTTCTAGCCCAAGGTCACCTCCCTACTAAGTGATAGGTTTGAATGTAAGCATCTAACTCAAGAGTCTATGCTCTTGGGGCACTTGGATGGCTCATTTGGTTGAGCGTCCAACTCTTAATCTCAGCTTAGGTCTTGATCTCATGGTTATGAGTTCAGGATCCGCGTTGGGCTCCATGCTGGGCGTGGAACCTACTTAAAAAAAACCAAAAACCTGTGCTCTTAATTACTATATTGTACTGAGTCTCATTAATATAGTCATTCTAAGTACATTAGAGGGTACAGAAAAGTATTAATAGAAAAGATAAAAGTAACCCATAATCACAACTGACTGTTGTTCTGATGAAATGATGTAATATCTGGGGTTTCTTTCAAAATAGTCATTGTTTGGAAGGAATAGGTAGGAGTATAAATGAGACAAAATTGCATTGATAATTGTGGGAGCCAGACTATGAGCATATGGGGGATTTATTATAGTCCCATATTCTTTTGTATATGTTTGAAATGTACCTTAATATATGTTTTACTTATTTTTTAATGTTTATTTATTTTGGGAGAGAGCAAGTGCAAGCAAGCAGGGGAGGAACAGAGAGAGAGGGAGAGAGAGAATCCCAAGCAGGATCCACACTGCCAGCACAGAGTCAGAGGTGGGGCTCGATCCCATGAACTGTGAGATCATGACCTGAGCCAAAATCAAGAGTCAGTCGCTCAACCGACTGAGCCACCCAGGCACCCCTCCTTTTGTTAGTATACATTTTAAAAAGCAAAGAATGGGGGCGCCTGGGTAGCTCAGTCAGTTGAGCAACCGACTCTTGATTTCAGCTCAGGTCATGATCCCAGGGTTGTGGGATTGAACCCCGCCTGGGTCAGTGCGGAGCCTGCTGGGGATTCTCTCTCTCTCCCTCTGCCCCTCCCCTGCTTGTGTACTCACTTGCTCTCTCTCAAAAGAAAAAAATTAAAAAGCAAAGAATACATGTGAATTGTAACAATTTTAAAAAATAGGAACGCTTATTTTGAATGGCAGATTTTCATATACTCCTCCATTCCATTCCTTTAAAAAAAATTTTTTTTTTAATGTATACTTATTTTTGAGAGAGAGAGAAGAACACTAGCAGGGCGGGGGGTGGGGGAGGGCAGAGAGAAAGAGACAATCTGAAGCAGGCTCCAGGCTCTGAGCTGTTAGCACAGAGCCCAGCACAGAGCTTGAACTCAACGAGCGGTGAGATCATGACCTGAGCCAAAGGTGGACGCTTAACCGACTGAACCATCCAGGTGCCCCTCCGTTCTCTTTAATTCCTTTTAACATTTATTCCTGTCTTTATTATGTATGTTTTTTCTGTATGTACAACATATAAATATCTTTGATTATTTTTGTATTTCTAGAAATAGGGTAATATTTTAAAGACATATACATATTGCCAGATATCCTGTGGTATTTTCTCATTAGATTTCATACTGAAAAATAATATATTCTGAGAGTATTGACCTTAGTTGGAAAGGTGAGGAAAATGGTGTAACTTTTCCATTTGCACGGACTTATGATGAGCAATCATTAAAAATGAGGTTTTCTTCTTGCATTTTAAAAAGAAAAAAAGGAGGAGTGCCAAATCTGAACTTACATTGGTTTAATGACTTGTTGGTCCACCTTGAGTGTTTCATAATAGTAATAGTAATTGTTAATAGCTAAATACTTGAGGCATCATAATTGAGTGCTTTCTAATTTTGACCGTGTTTTCCTGATGTAGAACCTGAAGCTTAGAGAGATATGTAGTCTACAAAAATTCATCGTTAGTGTATGGAATTGACCTGGGGTTAGGACCGCATCTTTCTGCTTTGAAAGCCTGTGCTATTAGTCTGCTTTATATGCACACAAAGCTGAACATGTAGGTAGATTATGGATTTCATTTGTTTTTCTCATGAGAAATTCTCATTCATATTTGGGTTAGCATAGTTTCGGTTCTAGATGATTATGTGTCTTAAAAGTATCCCATTCTGATTATCTCTGTAACCCCAATGCTTTGAGATAGACTTGTTAGACAAAGGTATTCAAAATTCAAATTCTTATATTCATCTAATGATGAGAATTTAAGAACAGAAAAGTAACTTACCTAAGATGATGCAAAACAAAGTAATAGAGGCAGAGGTAAGCTCAGAACATAGATCTTTGCTTTTCCTCTGCAGCCTTTAACACAATTAACACTGTTCTAACAATGTATTTCAATTTAGCAGTTGTTTATTATACTTTGGTTTCCCTTTTCAAGTATTTTTCCTCTCTTCTCTCTTTTTTAATGTTTTTGAGAGAGAGAGAAAGACAATGAGCAGAGGAGGGGCAGAGAGAGAGGGAGACACAGAATCCAAAGCAGGCTCCAGGCTCTGAGCTGTCAGCATAGAGCCCGACATGGCCTCGAACCCATAAGCGGGGAGATAATGACCTGAGCTGAAGTCAGATGCTTAACTGACTGAGCCACCCATGCACCCCTCAAGTATTTTTCTAATACACATTTTCTTTATATGTTTTGCTAATTCATTTTCATGTATTCTAGCTTGAAGGAAGGGAACTATTAGCCTTCAAAATAATAATTTGCCCCTACAATATTTGAGGTAATTATTACTGTTTTCTGTCTGCATGGATTTTTATGTTGGTAAGAATGTGAGATGTGGGAATGCAAACTGGTGTAGCCACTCTGGAAAACAGTATGGAGGTTCCTCAAAAAACTAAAAATAGAACGACCCTATGACCCAGCAATTGCACTACTAGGCATTCATCCATGGGATACAGGTGTGCTGTTTCTAAGGGGCACATGCACCCCCATGTTTCTAGCAGCACTGTCAACAATAGCCAAAGTATGGAAAGAGCCCCAATGTCCATCGATGGATGAATGGATAAAGATGTGGTGTGTATATATATGTATACACAATGGAGTATTACTTGGCAATCAAAAAGAATGAAATCTTGCCATTTGCAACTACATGGATGGAACTGGAGGGTATTATGCTAAGTGAAATTAGTCAGAGAAAGACAAAAATCATATGACTTCACTCATATGAGGACTTTAAGAGACAAAACAGATGAACATAAGGGAAGGGAAACAAAAATAATATAAACACAGGGAGGGGGACAAAACAAAAGAGACTCATAAATATGGAGAACAAACTAAGGGTTACTGGAGGGGTTGTGGGAGGGGGGATGGGCTAAATGGGTAAGGAGCATTAAGGAATCTACTCCTGAAATCACTGTTGCACTCTATGCTAACTAATTTGGATGTAAATTAAAAAAAAAAAAAAAAAGAAAGAAAAGAAAAGAATGTGAGATGGTCTTGGTTTTGGGGGGGAAATCTCAAATTTAAGTTGAATAAATCTGCTCAGTAAACATCTTTATAGCTTGCTATCATTGGGAGTGTTGCTAGGGTTTGATATGAATATTAACGAAAAGAAAATGTAAATGGTTTGTATACTAGTAGTCTAAATATATTACTATTCTATTCCCCTTTTTGTTCACAATCTCTATAATAAAAATATCTAAAAAGCTTATCACATATTAAATATTTGTTTCTAAGTAGGCACAAATGTGCAACTTTGAGTTGATTTCTTATTTTTTTTCTACATTTCCCAATTTCTCGTTCTTCATAAGTTTTCATTTATTTTTAACCATTCTGTTTGTCTGTGAAAATAAATTTCCTAATTAATAAGGCAAGATGTGTTAATGAGAGAGGTTTACAAGTTGTAGAGAGTAATGAGCCTGTGGTAGTGAAGACAGGCTCACCATTTCCTTTTCTAGCAATTACATACAATATCAGTTGAACCACAAAGTGAATTGATGTCTTTCTGAAACTTGCTTAAAATTTCTGGGTTAAGTGCTGTGAGTCTGTTTCATATACTTGATGTCTAAAAAAAGTCACTAGCTTGTCTGGAATTTAACCAAGGTTTTGACAATGGAAAATGGTATTTTCAGAGGGCTAAGACAGATAAACTAGAAAAATGCATTTATTAACTTTAGGTTCAAGAGCAGTACAGAATTATCAAGTTGTAGTCAATGATAACAACAAATTTAAAATGTAGAATTTCAGGAATTATCATCTTTATGTAAGAGTATATACTCATAACATAAATGAATTGAAATATGGGCATTTTCCTAGGTATTTTTTTTCTTTTTTTCTTTTTTTCTTTTTTTTTTGCCTTTTTTAAACAGTTTTTATTTATTTATTTATTTTGCGAGAGACAGACTGAGCAGGGAAGGGGCAGGGGGAAAGAATCGCAAGCAGGCTCCACACTGTCAGTGCACAGCCCGAGGCAAGGCTGGAACTCACCAATCGTGAGATCATGCATGACCTGAGCTGAAACCAGGAGTCAGAAGTGTAACTGACTGAGCCACCCAGGGGCCCCATTTTACCTTTCTTTTCTTTTTTTTACCTTTTTTTTTTTTTAAAGTAATCTCTATGCCCAACATGGGATTTGAACTCACTACCCCAGGACCAAGAGTTGCATGCTTTACCAACTGAGCCAGCCAGGTGCCCCTCATGTAGATTTTAAAAACAACATACTTAGGGGCTCCTGGGTGGCTCGATGGTTGGGCGTCTGACTTTGTCTCAGGTCATGATCTTGTGGTTCCTGGGCTCAAGCCCCCACATCAGGCTTTCTGCTGTCAGTGGAGAGCCTGCTTTTGATCCTCTGTCCCCCTGTCTCTGCACCTTCCCCACTTGTGCTCTTTTTGTCTTAAAAATACATAGACATAAAAAAACCCATATACTTGATATTGCTTTGTGTTCTTTTAAAAAATATTTTTGTGAAATAAATAGAATGTGAAACAAATGGCCATTGAGGGGGTCACCCTGATATTTTTTAGTTGTAGCACTTTTGTCTTGGTTTATGATACTTCTCACCTTTTAGGAAAAGTTACTACAGTTATTTGATTACATCACTTTTGGTATAGCATTACAATAAATATCTTAAAAAATTTTTTTTATGTTTATTTATTTTTGAGAGAGAGAAACAGAATGTGAGTCAGGGAGGGACAGAGAGAGGAGGGAGACACAGTATCTGAAGCAGGCTCCAGGCTCTGAGATGTTAGCACGGAGCCTGACATGGGGCTCAAATCAGGAATGGCAAGATCATGACCTGAGCTGAAGTCAGGCGCTTAACCGACTGAGCCACCCAGGCACCCCTGGAATAAATATCTTTTTTTTTTTTTTTTAATCACTCTCATATGTATTAGCCACAACTATTGGAATGAGTTTAAGACCCAAGTGAAATTTATATTTTCATCATTCACTGCTGTATTAATAGCATTTTCTATCTTATGTTCTGTGGAATTTCTGCAGGATGTTAATAGAAAAAAAAAAGGTTTCCTTGGACAAACAGATAAGGAAATGATGAGGCAGAGTAGGGATTTATTCAATAAACTGATTTTCCCAAATTCTCTCCTCCTTCTCTTGTTGGTGGAGTATCTCAGGATATTAGTACTTCTTGTAAAACACTTTGGGAAAAGTTACTCACATAATCTTTCTTTGATTGTGAAATTGATTAATATAAGCAAAACTTCTTAGATTTCTAGATTTTACACAGAAATGTGCCTGATTGTAAAAAGTCAGAGCAGCTAGATTAGGACTATTAAAAACTAAATCACACACACAGAATAAAACTAAATCCTAAGTGAAGAAATTAAAAATTTTAATATAGATGGGTAAATAAACAGTGAACCCATGCCAGAGTATTTAAGAATTCCCAGATTAGAAATCTTCATATAGTTTTTTCTCCAGTAGTTTGAATACATGTAATTCCTCCCACTCCTTTTGTGTTATGTTATTCTGCCTTAGAATTGTCTAGATAGGGTTTATGACAAAGCTATTCTGAATTTGGGTAGCTGCTAAGATACAGTCTAAATATTAAAAGAAATTTTCTTAGACTTTAAACTTTTAAGGATCTGCCTTCTCTTTAGGTGGTCATATAGTATGTGAATATTTGAATGAATGAGTAGATGGAAGGGTGGATGGAATGATAAGCTTGTGATTAAGCTGATTCATATCATGGACTATATGCATTTCATATAGAGCAAAAAATGCATTTTATTTTATATGATAAATGTGTTGATTAAAAAAATATCTTTAATGTTTATTCATTTTTGAGAGACAGGGAGAGACAGAGCGTGAGTCGGGGAGGGGCAGAGAGAGAGGGAGACACAGAATCCGAAGCAGACTCCAGGCTCCGAACTGTCAGCACAGAGCCCGACATGGGGCTCAAACTCATGAACTGCGAGATCATGACCTGAGCTGAAGTTGGACGCTTACCTACTGAGCCACCCAGGCACCCATATGACATACATTTAAATGGGTTTTTAAAATTTTTTTAAATTACATTTATTTATTTTTGATAGAGACAGAGTACAAGTGGGGGAGGGGCAGAGAGAGAAGGAGACACAGAATCTGAAGCAGGCTCCAGGCTCTGAGCTGTCAGTACAGAGCCCGACGTGGGGCTCGAACTCACGAACTGCTAAATCATGACCTGAGCCGAAGTTGGACGCTCAACTGACTGAGCCACCCAGGCGCCCCTAAATGGGTTTTTGATACATAGATTTTACTTATTTTTAAGTTAAAGTATTTTACAAACGGTTCTTACTAACACATTATTGCATTCAATTATTACAACTCTTGTAGCTGTAACAAGATTAGATCTGCCATTCGGAGGTCTAATTGTACCAGTGAATTAGAGTTTAAATCTAATTATATTTGTTTGCATTTTTTAGGCCCTTGATGAGCCTCCCTATTTGACAGTGGGCACTGATGTGAGTGCTAAATACAGAGGAGCCTTTTGTGAAGCCAAGATCAAGACAGCAAAAAGACTTGTCAAAGTCAAGGTACAGTATATGTAGATTTTATAAATTATACGATCAGTATTTGATATTTAAACTTTTATTTGGTGAGTGTACTTAAGACTTTATTTCCCTGCAAGATGACTTTAGTTTCTACGTAATGGTTGTCACATACCCGAAAACAAAGCATTATTTGGTATTTTATTTTTATTTGTTTTTATTTTTTACTTTTTTTAAAGTTCTTTTTGACCAATTAGGACCTTTTATTTGGGAAGCTAAGTTATTTGGAAAAGCACTGTCGTCCAGTGGTAAACCTTAGGTTGTATTGCGCAGGTAAATGCTGTAACTGCCCAAATATATATGCAGTTCCTAAAGTTTTAATGTTTTGGTATAAGGTCATCACTTAACATTCTGATTACTTATAGTGTTATATGTCACAGAAATAACCAAATTTCGTTGTCAGTTGCATCACAATGAACTCTCATCAGATCTTTAACAATGTCTATTTCTGAGATTTTGTCAAAAATGTGGAAGCTTCATGAATTTGCGCATGTCGTCCTTGCGCAGGGGGGCCATGCTAATCTTCTCTGCATCGTTCCAGTTTTAGTATGTGTGCTGCCGAAGCGAGCACGCATTATTTGGCATTTTAAAGTATTCTAATTGGAATGAAGTTAGGTTATTACAAATTGGTATTTTGAGTGCTATTTCGCTATAGACTTGGTACTGTTTGTGTTGTTAACCTTTTAGAGCTGGAAAGAACCTTAGAAGTCATGCAGTTTAATTCTTAATTTTAGACCTCCCCTTCCCATTTTAACCATCAAATTGAAATGTGATTTATAATTGATGAGATTTTAGATAACAGTAAAATAAGGTAGATCTAGTTGATTTCCTTATCCTCTTTCTTAAGTACTTGTGTTTTTCTCAGATAATGCAGAATGTAATTGTTTACATTTTGGTAAATTATCGGTGTTGAAAAATATAGCACAGGTAAAATATTTGAAGGTAGATGTTTATTCATTTGTCAGTTATTTACTGAGTGGTAACCTGTTAGGTGGGAAGGAGGGTGGGGCTATGAGGGTGACCTGATCTTTGTCCTCAAGGGATTTATGTAGTCCAGATTAGCAGATACTCCGTAAAACACTGGTTTGAATATCACCAGTTATTAAACAGGCCATAGAGGTGTTGTATGTCTGGTGGAGAGTTTCAGATTCTCTTCCGGAGTTTTTCCCTTGCTTATATATACTTAGGTTTTTATGCACGGATGTGTGGAAAACAGCTTCCTGGGTCACTTACACTCCTAGTTAAGATCCATTGTGATAAGACCTTTAAATTAACTGTAAACCCGTAGGAATCTAGTCTTGGCCCTGCCACTGCCTTCAGTTTTCACGTGCGTGGTGCGTGTGAGCTCTTTTGTGATTTGATTTTTGTGGGTACTCTTACAGTGTTCATATAGTGGCATTTCCTGTTCTGGTTTCACACACCGGTGTTACCTGAGCACTCATTTTTTTTTTTTTTTTTTTTGCCACTGCTATCTCAGAAATGAAGAGGAAGCCTTTTATCTGGTTCCTCACTCTTCTAGACAGGGCTGCTACCAGCACAGGTAACACCTTAGTGTGAATTAGACAAAAGTCCTCCATCCTGGTGGATAGTCTCCTTAGCAGAGCATGGCCTACAGGTAAGACTTTTATGTTAGTTAGAAAAAGGTGTTTCTTTTGGACAGGAGCAGTTATACTCTAGGACCCATGCTTTGGTCTGCAGGGCACAGGCTAGATTTTAGCCCTGACATAGAGTTCTCAGCTGGATGCTGCTCTTTAATGAATGAAGCAGCTAAATGGCATGTATCACTCCTGCCATTTCTTGCTATTAATAAAAGGAAGAAAACTGTTAGTCTCTACTGCCTCTGTTGCTAGTACATCATACCAGTACCTTGTGTCTTGTGTGTCTTGTAAATAACGAATATCTAAAATTGTTAATTTTTTTGGCTGCTCTAAAAATCTGTGTATGATTCAAAGTTAATTATTTTCTCAGCAGATACAGTGGTAAATTTCTATACTGGTTTAGTTTGTATATGATTCAAAGTTAACACGTTTTTATTTTATTTTATTTTTTTTATTTTTTTAATTTTTTTTCAACGTTTTTAATTTATTTTTGAGACAGAGAGAGACAGAGCATGAACGGGGGAGGGGCAGAGAGAGAGGGAGACACAGAATCGGAAACAGGCTCCAGGCTCCGAGCCATCAGCCCAGAGGCTGACGCGGGGCTCGAACTCACGGACCGCGAGATCGTGACCTGGCTGAAGTCGGACGCTTAACCGACTGCGCCACCCAGGCGCCCCAGTTAACACGTTTTTTAACAGTTTGTTGATAAACTTCTTCCTCATCAGTTTTCATTTATTGCGCATCTGTGTGCTAAGCCCTATGTTAGGTGTTGAAACTCTAGTGTTAAAATCTGATCCCTGTCGTAAATTGACTTCAAGTCTAAGTGAATGACAGAGATACTTAAATACATAATTTAAATGAAATGTGGTAATGCTTTTGTGTAAGACAGAAACGCCTGAGATGCTGTGAGTACCGGGCATCTCTTTTCATAGCTCCTTTGTGAGCAAATTATGTAAATTGGTTATCCTACATATCTGATAAGACCATGTTGATGTTTCAATTCCTGTAAGAATTCTTGCTTTGTATAGGAAGAACAACTTTTTCTATACTGAATACTGGAAGCTATCTTAGTTTTCACCAGCTGATTAAATATTTCAACTTGAACTGTATTTTTAACCTAATCTCCTTACATCTGGTTTCCCATTCTCTGATTGCTATACTGATAGAGAGTAGAGTAAACTTCTGGAGGTAGACTGCCTGAGTTTGAATCTCAGTGCCACCATGTACCAGTCCTGTGATCTTGGACCAGTTACTTATTCTTTATGCTCCTCAGTTTTCTTATCAACAAAGTGGGAACAATCATACCTACCTAATAAGGTCATACATTTGATTCTTGAGCCTGATGCTTAGCTCTCAGTAAATGTTTGTTGTTACTGCTTATTATTAAACTAGGCCTTCACAGAATTATACAGGACCTAATTGCCTAAGGTCTCTACCTTTTTTCCCCTCATTTTTTAGGAAAAGAAATTAAACTACTAATGTAATAAATAATAGTGTTGAGTAGAGTATGATATGTGAAACACCAGCTAATTTAGTCTCGGAAGTTTTCTGTTTAAATAATAAATATTTCAGTGTACTTAGTTAGGGATTGAGATCTTACATACACTAGGTAGCGGTTAGTTTAGATTACTCGTAATGAAAATTAAATCATGCATAAATCATGCATTAATGAGCCTGTATCACTTGATTTTGTGTGTATATGTGGCTAATTAAATTTATGATCTCTAGGTAACATTTAGACATGATTCTTCGACAGTGGAAGTTCAGGATGACCACATAAAGGGCCCGCTAAAGGTAATTCATTTATTTATTCATTATTAATTCTAATGCTTCATTGGAAGCATTAGAATTCCTTCATTAATGCTACATTCATAATTACAGTTGGTCATTTTTTTTTTTTTAATTCATTGGCTGTTTTGTTATTGAGTTGGTCAACATGATTCTCTCTGAATAGACCGGTAGAAAACAATAGATTTAATGTTCAGTGAAACCTGATGTGATAGTAAAACCTGCATTTAGGAATGAAGTGAACATCCAGGAAGCATTGACTGCTTTTTGTGTACTCACCTGTCCGTTTTACCATATTTCACTTCCACAATTAATATGTGATGAATTGGGGATTGAATGATGTTAAGTTCCATGATGATGTGAAAAGTGAGGGAAAAAACCCAACACGTTAAAAACGTGGCTTTTAGAGTGTTAATCCTTTGAAGCAGCTACAAGCAAATGAAAAATTTTTTAAGGGTTATCAGGCAGTTAAAGTGATGAACATGTTACATACAGATGTATTTGCATTCATGTTTCCTCACTGGTAGCTGAAATAAGGGCTCTTCTACTCTCGACTAGTGAGCAAGCTAAAGGGAGTGTGTGGGTAGCCACTGGGCTCTTTGGCCCTTCTGAATGTCTGAAAATTGGGCAGTGGCCTGGCTGGGTGAAGTTTAAGAGTGCTAACAGAATTTACAGATGCAAGAAAAATCCTTTACCAACGCAGCTGTACTTTTTGGAGAACTAGATATGTGTATCTGTCAGTTGTTTGTTTGTGATTGATTTAAAGGCTTTTAATTGGATCCCTAGAGTCTTAGGAGGCAATAGAGAGAACTAAAGCTTATAATTTCTAAAAAATCTTGCCGTATAAAAATTATTTTCCACCATTTCTGTTTCGTAGGTGCCATCTTTAATGTGACACGCACATATTCACCATTGCAGGGACAAAAGAGACGAAACACTGTACTTTTGATGCTTGGCACCATTTATTTAGCACTTAGTATGTGCTAGTACTGTGCTAAATCTTTTGCACACATTATCTTATATAATCCTCATAATAGCTCTTTACAGAAGAAACTAAAGGGAGGTCCAGTAATCTGGCCTTTCCAGACAGTAACGGCAGAGCCCAAATTCCAATAGGCTCACACCTTATAATTGTAGCACGTGCCCTCTGGATGTTCAGAACACATACATACACTTTCATGCCTTGTTTACGTTTTTGCCTCATAAACACACCAGCATATGGCTCTCACTGACTCTGCCCTGTTCACATGCACAGGCCAGCTCGTACAACCTGCAAAATATGTTGTGTTGCAAAGAGATAGAGTAGGCAACTGCTTTGTAACCTCAAGCCCTCTTTTTCTCCTTCTGCTCCCACCTCCTTGTGGTGTAGCTGGTTTATTTTACTTGTTTGGTTTTTCTTACTTTATTACAATTTTCTTTGTGATTAGGGCTTAGTACCATTTTGATTTTGACACAGGCAACTATATTAAATTTTGAGGTCAAGATGTTAAAGTATTTTTCTTTATCTGTTGATTGGTGTGTGTGGGTGTGTGGGTGTGTGGGTGTGTGGGTGTGTGGGTGTGTGTGTAGATTTTGTATTGTTCCCTAAAATACTTCATAGCTTTCTGTTACCTGATAGGAAGGGTCAGCATTTGGGTAAATGTTTCTCTTAGAGGAAATAAACCTACCAAAAGTGGTGGTCATTTGATCTTAATGTATTTTCAGATGAGTTCACATGAAATATAATACCTAGACCACTTATTAAATTAAAAAAATAGTACCACGTATTTTTGACTACAGTCATTTGATAAAAGCTTTGGTAATTCTCCAGTTTCCTTCTCCACTTTGGGCACTGTGTGGGGCTAACACTCTGTTCTATGAACAAGTTTGTTTTTTGTTATTACCATAAAGATCATATATACTTTTAATTTCAGGGGTATGATTGACATATAACATTATATTAGTTTAAGGTATACAATATAATGATTGGATGTTTGATCCATACAGTAAGTCTAATTACATCCATCACCATACACAGTTAAATTTTTTTCTTGTCATAGAGGCTTTTAAAATTTACTCTCAGCAACTTTCAAATATGCAGTCCAGTATTATTGACTACAGTAACCATTGCTGTCTGTTCAATATATCCCCAGGACTATTTTTATAACTGGAAGTTTGTACCTTTTAACCACTTTTACCCATTTTATCCACTCACCACTTCTTTCCCACCCTCTGGTTGGGAAATGACCAGTCTGTTCTCTGTATCTGTGAGCTTCTGGTTTTTTATTAGTTTTGGTTTTTAGATTCCACATATAAGTGATACCATCTGATACTTGTCTTCCTCTGTCTGGTATTTCATTTAGCATAACGTCCTCAGAGTCCATCCATGTTGTTGCAAATGGCAAGGTTTCCTTCCTTTTTATGGCTGAATAGTATTGCTCTGTGTGTGTATGTGTGTGTGTGTGTGTGTGTGTGTGTGTGTGTGTGTGTGTGTATTTCTTTATCTGTGCATCCAGCAGTGGAGACTTAGGTTGTTTCTATATCTTGGCTGTTGTCAACAATACTGCAATGAACATGGGGGTGCAGATATCTTTTTGAATTAGTGTTTTCGTTTTCTTTGGATAGATGTCCGCTAGTGGAATTGCTGGGTCATAGTTTTCTTTTTAATTTAAAAACCTCCATACTGTTTGCTATAGTGGCCGTACCAGTTTATTTTATATTCCCACCAACAGTGCACGAGGGTTCCGTTTTCTTTCCACGTCCTTGCCAACGCTTGTTATTTGTTGTCTTTGATAACAGCCATTCTAACAGGTGTGAGATGATAACCTACAGTAGTTTTGATTTCATTTCCCTGATGATTACTGATGTTGAGCATCTTTTTATGGACCTGTTGGCTATTTGCGTGTCATCTTTGGAAAAATGTCTATTCACATCCTCTGCCCGGTTTTTAATTGGACTGTTTTGGTGTGTTTTTTTTGTTTTGTTTTTTGTTTTTGTTTTTGCTATCAAGTGGTAGGAGTTCTCTCTCTCAGTAAATTGGATATTAACCCCTTATCACATATATGATTTGCAAATATTTTGTCCCATTCAGTGGGTTGCCATTTCATTTTGTTGATGATTTCCTTTGCTGTGCAGAAGCTGTTTGATGTAGTGTTAAAGACCATAAAAATGTAATTCTCAGCATTTTCTTGATCACAATGGGAAATATTAAAATGATTGTCATTAGTGGTACATTATAACTCTTAAGGAGATGCCAGAGCTTGCTCTTAACGGTTTCTCTCCTTCCCCAGCCTCTTTGAAAGAGGAGTGGTAATATGAGGCAAGGGCAGTCAATTTCATAGATAGTGGTTCTCAAAGTGTGGTCTGAGGACCTGTGGGGTCTCCCAAGACCCTTTCAGGGAGGCTGTTGTAAGGGCAACACTATTTTCACAACAGTATTTAGATATTATTTACTTTTTTACGAATTTACTTTTTTGACATTTTCACTGATGGCACAAAAACAGTGGTAGGTAAAACCCCTGGCACTTTAACACAAATCAGTAGTTACTTTTATTCTTCACCACCACGCACTCAGTTAAAAAAAAAAAAAAAAAAAAAGCCAGTTTTTGTTTTGTTCATTTATCTTCTAAACGTTTTTCTAACTTTTTAGGTTGGAGCTATTGTGGAAGTGAAGAATCTTGATGGTGCATATCAGGAAGCTGTTATCAATAAATTAACAGACGCAAGTTGGTACACTGTAGGTAAGGGAATAAATCTTTTAAAAATGTATTTTCAGAGGTAATACAAATAAAGCAAAATTTCCTTGATTTAGCTCCTCCCGTAATACTAAAGATATTATTACTGGTAATTTTTTAATCTTTCCAGGTCTTTAAAATGTTTATTTCATAAATATGTGCATAAAGTATAATTTGAAATTAGCGTATATATTATAAAGTTGAATTTGTAGCTTTTTTCACTTCAAAGTATATCGTTATATCTCTTCAAGAGATATATCTCTTCAAGAGGTATATCTTTTCAAGAGAAACTTTTTTTCTATCTTAACCATTTTTAAATGTATATTTCAGTAGTAAGTATATTCATGTTGTGCAACAGAGAAATTTCTTTTAATTATAGTAGTATGTCTCATAATATTTGATGTGCCATAAATTTTTTTTATTAAATTTTTTCTAACATTTATTTTTTGAGAGACAGAGTGTGAGCAGGGGAGGGGCAGAGAGAAAGAGGGAGACACAGAATCCGAGGCAGGCTCCAGGCTCTGAGCTGTTAGCACAGAGCCCGATGTGGGGCTCGAGCTCACCAACCATGAGATCATAGATCATGCCTGAGCCAAAGTTGGACCCAGTGAGCCACCCAGGCGTCCCTTCTTTTTTTTTTTTTTAATTTTGTTTACTTTCAACTCACGATGTTGCCAGCTTTCTTGCTATTAAAATAAATGGTGGATTGAATGTCTCCTGAATACACGTTATTCCTGTATTTCCCTAGTATATGTATATATTGAGAAGTAGACACAGAGTGAAGTGAAATGAATGTACTTTTAAAATTTAGTAGGTAATGAAAACCACCTTCCTGGAAGACTGTTCCTTTACCCTTTCATGGACAGTGTGTGAGTGCACTTCTTTTCCCAGCCCTTGTAAAATTTGATGTTGGTAATCTATAAAATTTTTGCCCATCTGGATACAAAGCAGTATCTCAGTTTTGTTTTAATATTGCCCCTCCCATGATTACTAGTGAGACTGAACATTTTTTCATATATTTATTGAAAGGAACATCATTTCATTTGTATTTTCTCTCTTTTGAATTGCATGTTATAGTGCCTTTCCAGTTTCCCCCTTTTCCTGTTGGGATGGTTATCTTTTTCTTATTTATAGGATATGAGATCTTTATATATTCTGAATATTATTATCCCCTGGTTCCTTTAGTTGCAAGTATTTTTCTCCTATTGCTTTACTTTTTTTCTCTGCTATCAATTTTCATAGTGTTAGTTTTCCTCTGATCACCTTTTCCTTTGTAGTTTTACTTGTTGAATCTTGTTTAAAAGGGCTTCCTTCCATCGGTGTCATAAATTTATTTTCCAATGTATTCTTCAATTTATAGTTTTATTTTTGGTTTGCAAATAGCTTTTTATTTCTCGTGCAGTTCATTTTTTGAACATTTTGAAATGTCAGATTTCCCCTACCTGCCAAATCAATAGCCAAATATCCTGGCATTATTTATTGAATGGGAATAATTCATATTCTTTAATGACCTCATAGATGAAAATAGACACCTAGTTAAAATGTCTTTGATGATGTCAGAATTTCATGGAGCTTTGAAATAGTATAGATGAGTTTTGTTTATGTTTTTGTGGGATGAGAAAAAAACTTAGGGGAGATTTTAATTTGAGATGAGAAAATTGACTTTATGTAGGTTACAAGACTGAGCAATTCTGGGAAGTAAGTTTGGTGATAATTACGTATGGTTGTCAGTCTCATAAATGTGCACCGTTTAAAAAACATACTAAAAGTTATTTATCCAGTCTCACAAAGTCTCATTTAATATATAAGAACCAGTTTTGTCACTTAGGCAAAAAGTGCTGTTTCTAATAAAATGAAAGCTTAGTAACTTTATTTGAAATAGGGTTATTTTTCCCCCATAATTGGTGAGGAATGTCAGCATATGCTAAAATTATAAAATATATGTATATTTTGTGTATCTATGAACTTACAGTAAATTCTCTGGGACATTTTAGTACTTCAAGTAGTTTTCAGTGGGGAGCAGATTTGTCACCCAAGGAACCTTTGGCAGTGTCTTTGGCAGGAAACATTTTTGGTTGTCACAACTGGGAAGCCACTAGTGGCATCTAGTGGCTAGAGGCCAGGGATGCTGCTAAGTAGCCTGTAGTGCTCAGAATAGCCTCTCATGACAAAGAATTAATCTGCCCCAAAATATCAGTAGTACTCAGGTTTAGAAACCCTGCTTTAAATAATAAAAACAATAATTTTTTTAGGCGCAGTCTGAATATACAAATTTGTACTTGTTCTGGTTTTTGGATGTCTCTATTTACCAGCTGGAAAACTTGCCTTTCCTTTACAATATTGAGATGGGTTAATTAGCATTTAAATAGTTTCTTCCTAAAATGCTAGCTTCTTATTTTCATGTGGTGTTTTCTGGGTCAGTAAATGTGTTCATTTCAGCTATATTGTTTCTTTATCACTAGAAATTGGAAAAGATACTTTAGAATTTAACGTTGTCATTTAGTAAACCTAAAACGTGAACTAAATTTTTAACTGTAATCTTCTTAAACAATCGTTCTATTTGCCCTCAGAAAATTAAACGATAGTTTACATCATCTTGTTAACCTTTGAAAAAATCCTTCAGTAGTTTCCAATTTTACCTCCTCATAGTTTTTGATGATGGAGATGAGAAGACACTGAGACGGTCTTCCCTGTGCCTGAAGGGAGAGAGGCATTTTGCTGAAAGTGAAGTAAGTAATAATTTAATAAGTGACTGTATCTTAATACTTTGTATTAGGGAGAGCATATTTTTCTTTCTCAAGCAACTGACTCGTTAATCAGGAAAATTCATTAATACATCTTACCATTATCCTGTAATCTGTGAATCCTGTTTGAGTACTAGGTGATACTTTTTTTTTTTTTTTCGGTGTAAGAATATTTTAGCATTTGTCCACAAAGAAAATGCAATGAGCTTGCTTAACTATTACCTTTAGGTAACTTTTATGTAGACTCTAATTTGTAAATAATTGTAAAAAACAGATGTCTGGTTTTTTTTTTTAATGTTTATTTATTTTTGAGAGAGAGAGAGAAAGCGAGAGAGAAAGTGAGCAGGGGAGGGGCAGAGAGAGGGAGAAAATCCCAAGCAGGCTTGTCAGTGCACAGCCCAACATGGGGCTTGATTTCACGAACCGTGAGATCATGACTTGAGCTGAAATCAAGAGTTGGATGCTTAACCAACTGAGCCACCCAAGTGCCCCATAAATGTCTGATTAATAATCCACTGGAACCCCATCATCATTGAAGGAGTAGAAACTATAAGCAATTCCTTACTACTACTAGCTGACATTCTTATAGCCTGTCCTCAAAGAGGCCTTGCCTGACTGACCTTTCTGAAGTAGTGCCTTCCATTCCTTTTAATCTTTTTAGGTTGATTTAGTTTTCTTTATATAGCACGTGTCATTCTCTGACATCAGAATATGTATATGTGCTTAGTTAATTGTTCATCGTCTGCCTTCCTCACTAGAATGTGTCACAAGGGCACGTTTTTTAATGTGTCTTCTTCACCACTTGTTCCCAGTTCCTAGAACAGTGCCTGGCATAGTGTAGGAACTGAAATAAGTCGTAGTTGGATGAATAAATGAAGTGCTTATATTTGCCAGGGACTTTGCTCACTGCTTTTTCTTTTTTTTAATTTTTTTTTAATGTTTATTTATTTTTGAGACAGAGAGAGACAGAGCATGAACGGGGGAGGGTCAGAGAGAGAGAGGGAAACACAGAATCCAAAGCAGGCTCCAGGCTCTGAGCTGTCAGCGCAGAGCCCAATGCAGGGCTCGAACTCACGGACCGTGAGATCATGACCTGAGCTGAAGTCGGACGCTCAACCGACTGAGCCACCCAGGCGCCCCTGCTCACTGCTTTATGTACATCATCACATTAACAACGTTATGAAGTAGATAGCATTATTATCTGCAATTTACAGATGGTGAAACTGATGGTCAGAGCTGGTTCTCAAACCAGTATTTTCTAGTACCAAAGCCATGTTCTAGAATTGAAGGGTGTTAAGTTATTGAGAATGGAGGGAGGGTTCACAAAGTTCTGTAAGTTACTAGCTTGTAATCCAGAATTTTAAAAAGGCATATGGTTGAAGTGTTCTATTTTATAGTCTAGTCTATAAATATTAATTAATGCATAGTGTGATCAAACCATCATTTCCTTTTTTCTTGTCACTATTTAGAACAGTGTTTCTTTGGGATTATATTGTTTTGTTTGTTTTGAGAGAGAGAGGGAGGGAGGGACAGAGAGAGAGGGAGAGGGAGAGGGAGAGGGAGAGGGAGAGAGAGAGAGAGAGAGAGAGAGAGAGAGAGAGAGAGAGAATCCTAAACAGGCTCTGCACATCATCACAGAGCCTGACAATTGGGCTCAATCTCATGAACCGTGAGATCATGGCCTGAGCCAAAATCAAGAGCCAGGTGCTTAACCGACTGAGCCACCCAGGTTGCCCCTCTTTGGGAACTTATTAATATTATTTATTAAACTATTAGACTTTTTTTGTATTCTCTTGCTTTGAAAATATTTTCTTCTCTTTTTAATAATTGAATTCTTATTCCAATTCCGAATTTGGGACAGGTTCAGTGTATTACGATTCCAGCCTGTTTTTCCTATTGTACCATTTCTCTGTCCTTCCTTTTTCTTTTTTCTTTTTGTTTTGTTTCGTTTCTCTTTCTGTTTCAGTTTTCATTTCGTTTCTCTTTTCTTTCTCTTTCAATTTTTCTTTTTCTTTTTCTTTTTTTTTCTTTTTCTTTTTCTTTTTCTTTTTCTTTTTCTTTTTCTTTTTCTTTTTCTTTTTCTTTTTCTTTTTCTTTTTTTCTTTTCACTTTTAAGTACTCTCTCTCTACACCCATAGAGGCTGGGACTCACAACTCCAAGATTAATTAAGAGTTGTGTGTTCCACCAACTGAGCCACCCAGGTGCCTCATTTCTCCATTTCCCTGTCCTTCTGTCTTATGAGACTACTTGGTATTTTCAGAATTTGGTTCAAATTCATTTCTTGGTTTCTGCTGAGCACTGCTCCTCTTGATATTCCTCCATGATGTCTTCCATGACAAATTTCTAACCAAATTTGATCCCTTTATTGTTTGATCCTTCAGCGCTTCTCTTACTCTTATTTGATTTTTTTTTTTAATTACTTTTCTTATTTTCCCTGTGAGATTTTAAGCTGTTTGAGTTAGTAGCCATGTTTTTGTCATTTTGATGGCTTTTCTTTTCCCAGGAGAGTTTTCTACACAAAAACCTTCAGGAAATATTTGTTGAATTAATTGCGAAGGTTCAAATACAGGAAATACACTTTAGAATTTGCAGTGAATTTGGCTTCTTACACAGACTGATGAAGTAACAGAATTCTTTATAAGTTTATATAGTTTTTTGTTTTTTTTTTTTAAGTTTTATTTATGTAAGTAATCTCTGCACCCAACCTGGGGCTTGAACTTATGACCGCAAGATCAAGAGTCTCACACTCTTCCGACCAAGCCAGCCAGGAACCCGAAGTTCATGTAATTCTTAGAAATAATTTCATTTCCCTTAGAACGTGTGTACAGGTATAGTAGGTCGGTGAATATGGGGGCTTGAAGACTTGACTTTTCATCTGCTAAGTGAAGGCATGTGCCTTATTTTTTTTTAATTCAGAGAAATATCTAAAATATTTTGTTTTTGTCAGGAGAATTTTATAGTTCATAAGACAGTTATAGTGTAAAGGCTGAAGCAACATGAGCAAGTAGCTCAGTGTATCCTTCTTACCTTCTAGGAGGATCACTTTTACCATGTGTGTCTATATGTGTTAGATTTCATATTTTGCTGGCGGGTACTTGGAATATTGGTGTACTGTCCCTTACCATTGTCCTAAGCCAGGTGCTATGTTCGGTACTAGAGACAAGCATAAGCCAAGTAGCCCTGGAATTTATCCTGAGAGTAATTTACCATCTGTTGGAGGAGAAAAAACATTAATCAATCAGATATTTTAAAATTATGAATGTATTGAGTTCTGTGGTAACATGGCCAGCAATGTATTTAATATGCCATCTATATATTCTTTCCCTTAATTTGTTATTTTTGATATTCTCAAAAAAGCATCTTTAATTTTTTGAAAGATTCCTCAGGGCATTGTTATTGGTAATAACTTTGGCCTTTGAGCAGAAAGCCATATCATACTGGCAGTATGGGGGCTCAGTAGTTCCATTAATAAGCTACATACTTAAATGAAGATTTAAATTCGAGATTTCCATGATAGGAGATCACAATAGCACTTCAGTCCTCTGAATTCCAACACTAAAATCGCTGGTTCTACCATAACCACCTTAGAGAGGATGTTGCCCATTGCCTGAGTGTTTGGGCATTTCTGGAGGACATTCCTGATTTGAGTCTGTCATTCAGAAGTAGTTTCATCAGCTGGTATTCTCTGTGCATTTACTACATGCAGGTGAAAACTAAAGAAAAGTGAGATAAAATCTCAGCTCCATATTTCCTGCAGCCCAGTTAGGTAACGGATATAGGAATGTTTCCCCCAGGCCTGTGAAATTTTCTTTTAGCCTTCAGTATAGCCGGGGGTCTCTGCTCATTACCTTTTAGGCTTAGACAAGACAGATTCTCCCCTCACCTCAGTCTTTTCTGTCACTTGAATTAGACGTGCTTCTATTTCCCTGGACATGATTGGAGGCCAAGGACAGAGATACTGCTTCTTATTGTTCTAAGTATTACATAGGGAAGGAAATCAGAAATCCTGGGTATTTTCTTTCCTGTAACTAGTGACTAGCAGATGCTTGAAATAGAAATCACAGTACTGAATAGAAATCTTTGCTTTCAGGAGAGCAACTTCAGTTGTAGGGGAGTAAGGTGAGAAAGTGACCCAGATTAATTTATTTTCTGTTTACCAAATATAGTGCTTTGAAATTTTTGCCCATGGGAAGCATAATTAAGAATTAATGACAAGTGGCTTCTAAAGAGTTTTTATTTGGCAGATTATTGTATTTGGACCAACTTTGCCTCCACATATTTTTTAAGTGCCCAATTTAAACAAACTAAATTTGTAGGATTAGGTTTTATGCCCTATAAACCTATCTTTTGAAGGAATTATTTTTCATGTTTTATGGATAGTACCTTTTACTGTTGTTGGACACCTAGTTATATGTATCTCAAATACATTTACTTAAGTTAAAACACCATAGATTATTAATATGCTTGCCCCTTTCACATTTTAGTTCATCATCGTTTTGACAAAATTACCTGTTTTAAAAATAAAAATTAAAAATTTCCTTTTGAATATTAACGTTAGTTTATATTTAATAGCTATCTGATCTTAAAAAAAAAAATCTAAGTTGGTGTATACCCTTTCATGTAACACCCTGGTTTATAACTTTGAGAACTCTTTATCCTAAGTACTTACTCACCCTTCTGTCCATCCTGACAGTTTTTCTGGGATCTTTAGTTCCCCTGGCATTCATGACATTATCTGTAACAGCAGAGCGTCTACTGGAGTGATGAAAGGAATAGCACTTGTGTGAAAGATCTTAAAAATGCAGAGAAAGTAGGAATATTATCAAAACTGATACTCAGAATGAAGTTAGTTGGGATAGTGTCTTTAGATCAATACCTTAACTTTTTAGATACAGAAACCTTTTCAGGAAATGATGGCAAGAAAAATTTAAGAAATACTGGATACTGAGAAACGAAGGGAATCATTCCAAAATCCCTTTCTGCTTTTAATCAATAACCAGTTCCTCACCTGGAAATCGTTGTTTTAGAATAGGGTGAGGGACAAAGGTTTGACATGAACTGTCAGTTGACAAGAAGAAATGTTTTCTTATTGATCACTGTCTTCATACCAAGCACTGTATTGGATGTTGCAGATTAAAAAGGAAGGGGAAATTAAATGTAGAAAAGCTAAGTTTACATTTCTTTTTTTTTTTTTTTTAATGTTTATTTATTTTTGAGAGAGACAGAGACAGAATGCAAGTGGGTTAGGGGCAGAGAGAGAGGGAGACAGAATCCGAAGCAGGCTCCAGTCTCCAAGCTGTCAGCACAGAGCCTGATGCGGGGCTCAAACTCACGAGCTGTGAGATCATGACCTGAGCCAAAGTGGGTCGTTCAACTGACTGAGCCACCCAGGTGCCCCTACGTTTTCTTTTTTTTTAAAAAAAAAAGGTTCATTGTAGAAAATGTTTGCAAAGTAGTAATACAGCCTATCTAAAGCTGTTTTCCAAGCAATTGATGCGTTTTTTGGGATGATTTTGTTACTTATAAGAATTCTGTGTTATGGATTATGATTCCCTTTAAACAAAGAGAAATTTGAGTAGCAGCTGGTCCCAGTTTAGGTGTTAGGTCCTTACATGTAGGTTTTTATCTCTGAAATCTATTTTCTAGTGTCTGTTTTGTATTTTAATCATTCTTAGAAGTCTGTCAGCCTTCAAATAGATAACGAAACCATGTGGAAAGAAGAATAAATTTCTTTTCACTTTTTCTTTTTTGTTTTTTTCCAGCAGTGGGCTCATTCATCTTGATCCTAATATCTTTGAAATGACAGTTTCAATCTTCAGGAAAGTTGTATTTTAGTCTTCCTTGGGGGCAGTTTTTAATCTTAAAATCTAAGCATATTAAACTGATTTGGTTTAAAAAGGAAAAAGAACTTGCAACGTAATAACTGTGCTGGGTTTATGTTCTTACCCACAGACATTAGACCAGCTCCCACTCACCAACCCTGAACATTTTGGCACTCCAGTCATAGGAAAGAAAACAAATAGAGGAAGAAGATCTAATCATATGTAAGTCCATTTTCATAACTGTTAGTTGAACCTGAATTCATTTCTCCTTCTAGTATTGTTTTAATAGTTATTAATTTTAAATTGTAATTTGCAAAATGCTAACTGGATCTAATAGTAATTTCAGACTCCTTAGCACGGTGTTTGAGATTCTCCGTGCTCAGCCAGCCTTAACAGGTGTATATCTGCCTGCCATTTCTCCCTACATGTATCTTGATGCTATGGTCAGTATTCGCTGAATACAGCCTTTGTTTTCCTGATATCATGCTTTTATTCATGCTCTTTTTTTCTTTCTCAGATGCCACCCTTTCATGTCATTGACTCACACATTCAGTCCTCCAACAGAAATGCTCCCACCTTTATGTGAACTTTTTGTGTCTCCCTGCTCTTTCCTTGAAAACAGATGTGTTTTCTTTCCTCTGAACCCTCTGAATTCTGTGCATTTATCTCATGTCAAAGGTAGTATTTCACCTGTTGTTGTTATTGTAGTATTTGTTTTCTCTTCCTAATAATCTCCTTGACAGAAACCACCACTTATTTTTATGTCTTGCAGTTGTGACATATATTCTACCTAACAAATTACTTTTAATGGGACGTGCTTAGGCTCCAAAGGCTCTACATTAAAAAGGATCACAGGATCAAAGGGGTCATCAGAGATAAAGAAACAATCTTCAAACAGTTGCCAAAAGGAAAATAATTTATTGCAAAGGACTGAGAAGCAGAATGGCATCAGACTTCTCCATATTAACACTAGATGCTGGTAGTCAGTAGAAGGCAGAATGGAGGAATTGAAGTCTCTATTAAAAAGGAGGACTTGATTACCTGATATAATGAAACACTGGGAGGAAATTAAAGATATCATCTTAACAAATAGAGAACAAATAGCGAAGGCATTAAGTAACTCCCCCTGGAAATTATCTAAGAAAGGAAAACTTAATATAGGATGGAGGGTGAGGAGGTGTCTTAAACATAAAAGTTGAGTCCTAGTAACAATAGGAAGTCAGCAGAATAATGTCTAAAATGTATAATACCAGTATAAGAATATTCTTTAGAGATAAGGCAGTAACTCTCAAAGAAATAACTAAAATAGTTAAAAACATAGTTGCCTCCACAGGAGCAGGAGAAGAAAATTGGAAGGGATGGGTTTTTAATTTACTGTCGGAGGTTGTCTCAAAAACAATTTTGAACATTTTACTTGGATAAAATTAACAAATTTTTAATGAGTCTAAGCCCAAATATTTTCAGAGTAGCTGTTAAAAATAAATAGTGAGTTGGATTATGAAATCTTTAGTGTAAGTGAATGCTTTCGTTCAGTATTTTGAGTTAGGTATTAAATCTAATTGTGGCCGAGCTTTGGAGACAGGACTGCGGTAAGCACTGTGTCTCATGTTACTTTCAGCCTTACAGCAAACTCCTGAAGATAGGCATTGCTTTTACCCATACTAAAAACTGGGGAAATTGTCCTCATACACAATAAGTAATCCAAAGAACACGGGAGGAAAAGGACCAGGACTTGAACTCACCCATGTTCCATGGACCTTTACCCATTCATTGATTGACTCTTACTTAGATTGAGTAGTACTTCAGTTACTTTCCAAGTTAGTTTTAACAGTAAATAAATAGTGTCTCATTGAGGGAGAAAATGGAAAGACTGATACTTGCGTTGAAAAAATATTTGATAATAGTATTTTCCTACTGTACTTGTGATTCAGGCCATGCCTTTTTTTTTTTTTTTTTTTTTTCTTAACTCTGATACTTTAAGAAAATATTTTTCTTAATTACTAAGTGAATAATTTCTGTCACTTGTGATTTAGCTTGCTGATGACTTGAATATTTTTAGGGTACTCAGGGCGTAACTATTATTTACTCTTGTGCATATGACGTTTAAAATTTGAAAAATTCTATCCAGGAAGAAAAATAAATGAAAAATGTATGATGGCATTATTCACATGAAAGAGTCCTTTTGTGATTATTTGATGTTACTGTGATCTAATAATGTTATCACTTTTTTCGAGGGCTGTTAACATTGCCATAAAATATTCACCGAAGTGCTTATATAAGATAAATCTTTTGATGTCTGTTTGAAAATTAATGACTTCAATTGTATATTAAAAGTTTTTATCTACCATTGCTCATTAGTCTTCCCATAGTTTAGTAGTCAACTTCTAATTATGCGTCATGATGTCAGAACAGTGAGGTGGGGTGTATTTAATGCAAAATTATTTCATTAGTGAAGATTTCTACTTCTCCTCTAGCTTTTGAGAGTGGTAGTGTTGCCCAGTTGTTAAGAGTGTGAACTGTGGAGTCGGTGACTTGGGTGTGAATAACTGTTTCTGCCACTTCCTTGCTGTATAACCTTGGGCATTTTACTTAGTCTTTTCATGCCTCAATTTTCTCATCTGTAAAATTGAGATATTACCTATCTTTCAGAGTTGTTGCAAAGATTAAATGGATTCTTAAAGTGTTTATATAGGAAGCACTATGTAAATACTAGATACATCATGAATTGAATGAAAAAATTTTCATGAACTATTGGTATGTAACATGAGTTCATTCATAAAATGTGTCTATATGTGAGTTTATAAAAATTCTGCTTACTTATTGTTTATGTCTGACAGGTAGAACTGTTTTGGGGTATATTTGAATTATTTTTTTTTATATTGCTTTTTAATTTTTTAATTTATTTTTGAGAGAGAAAGAGACAGAGCATGAGCAGGGGAGGGGCAGAGAAAGACAGCAACGTAGAATCCGAAGCAGGCTCTGGGCTCCACGCCTTCAGCACAGAGCCCGACGCAGGGCTCGAATTTGTGAACCACAAGTTCTTGACCTGAGCCGAAGTCAGCTGCTTAACTGACTGAGCCACCCAGTCACCCCTATATTTGAATTTTTTGAAACAACATTTCTGTATTATATTATATTATATTATATTATATTATATTATATTATATTATATATATTGCAGGAAAAACTGTTTTTGTATCTATCAAAAATTCTTTTTAAACTTTGAAAAAGATGGCATCTAATATTTAGACATGTTTTACCTTTCTTCAACTGTGATCTAGACGTATAAAAATAAATTTAAAGATCGTTTATAGAATATCACCTAGAGTGATCTACAAAAGTGACCCAAAATTATGATGTATTAAAAAATCTATTAGCTGAGGTCTCCCTTTCTTGAAGATGAGACTAAAGCATGCAGTTGTCACTGAGCAAGTTGATCTTTGCTTTTTAAAGACTCCAGCAAATATCTAAGTAAGTGATTTTCCTGTTGTGAATAATGAAAGATTTGCTGTTGGGATTATATTACGTATGTGCAATGTATGGCAGACCGAAGGTTGAGAATTAACTTGTAGGGAATGACGCCCTGCTCATCCGTCACCTTGTTTGGCTTGCTGTCCCTTCCCGCTCGCTATTGTGGTCATTCTCATGGCCAAGGCACGTAATGTTCTTGTTTATTAGCACCTTATGCCGTAGTATGTAGGCACTATAGACAAGTACCACAGTTGGAAATTCCCTTCTTCTTAATTATACTTCCTCAAAGTTCTTTCTCCCCTTTCTGAGTGATTTTCTACAACAGAGTCTTGGACTCGGACCTTAAGGTCATTTACCTGACCTTCATTTCTGCTTCCATTACTCAACTAAAAAAGTCTTCATTTTTGGTTCCCTGATTGTCATTTAAAATGTAATTTTGTACAGGGGCACCTGGGTGGCTCAGGTTAAGCATCCGACTTCAGCTCAGGTCATGATCTCACGGTCTGTGAGTTTGAGCCCCACATCGGGCTCTGTGCTGACAGCTCGGAACCTGGAGCCCGTTTCAGATTGTGTCTCCCTCTTTCTCTCTCCTCCCCTGCTCATGCTCTGTCTCTCTCTTCTCAAAAATAAATAAACGTTAAAAAAAATTTTTTTTAATAAAAATAAAAAATAAATAAAATGTAATTTTGTACAAAGATAAATGAAGCTGTCTCTTCCCAGGATTCCCCAGACTCCATTGTTGCATAGTATATATACCACTACCTTCATTTTCTTTTAACAACTGTTAATCCACATACCAGTAAATCAGCCTCCAGCTCTTCCAAAATTGATGATTTTTGACACCTTCCTTCAGATGAATTTTATGTATCTTCTACCTTTAGTTAATTCTAATGTATTCAAGTATTTTCTTAAGATTATTATTCTCTAGTTTTTTAAAGCAAGTTGAAATTTTCCCTTAAGTTAGCTATTGTATACAGGTATTTTGTTTGATTCTGCCTAAACAATAGAATGCCTGAAATTATAGAAAAATCGGTGTATCCTCACCCCCTCAAAGTGTTTTCCAGTAACGAGGCAAAAGTATATATCCAGCTGCTACAGTAGGAAATCAGTCTGCTTGCCATTATTTTTTTTCCTGTTCAGAACAAGAATAAAGCATAATAAGGCCCATAATGATTCTTGATAGCAATTATTTATGGGCACAGATTTTACTCACTGACAGTGCTAAAGTTTACCCAATAAACTAGTGATTTGTAACTGACATTTACAGGTCTGCAGATCTTTAAAAAATTTTTTTCATTGCGATGCATTTAACATATCACAATTCACCCTTTAAAAGTGTACAGTGTGCCTTGTTTTTCAGTGTATTCATAGACTGTGCAACCAGTACCACTAATTCTGGAAGACTTTTTAATTATTTGCTGTTTATTTTGATATGACAATTTGATTCTAGTTTCCTTCTTGATAAAACTTAGGGGAAAACAGCTTTTTAATTTAGTGTGCAAAATTTGAAACCGAGTTACTTGCCTGAAATAATAAGGAGCATTGAAGTCAGAATTACATTTCCAAATTGAGCCTCTGAAGTTCCTAGCTGAGTTTTCTGCTTGTGTTTCATCATTTGCTGTTCTTTGGCACATGTCTTGTCTTAAGTTCTTCTTACTTGATTCACAATTAATGGTAAAAATTAATTTATAATTGTAATTCTTACAATTAATTGTGATCAGCTTTAAGTAATCAGCTGTTGGTCTGTGCTTGTAAACATTTCTGTGTAATTAGCTTTGTTTCCAGTGGCATCATCAGATGTTATTTCACAAAGACAGTACAGTATTTTGTTCTGGCTCAAGTAAACAAATACTTTCTTACTACCAAAGAAGCAACAACATCAGAGGGGAATAAAAGCCAAGCAGGTTCTCTGCTTGCTCTGTATTTGCTCCCTTAAAATACTTTTGATGCTCATTTATTTTTGTTCCATCAGTTCATTGAGTGCTTGTCTTGTGTAAATTATTTCCTGACCAAACTCCTGTAAGAGGAGAAGTTAAAGGGGTCCTAGGTGCATATAATGGTGTGGTTTACACTGGTT
The DNA here is from genome assembly GCF_018350215.1 of Panthera leo. Classification (NCBI taxonomy): domain Eukaryota; kingdom Metazoa; phylum Chordata; class Mammalia; order Carnivora; family Felidae; genus Panthera; species Panthera leo. The sequence continues at coordinate 13,288,242 of NC_056689.1, forward strand.
GTGTACGTTATGCCACTTGTTTACATTTTGTGATTTCAGGAGAAATAAAATTCGATATACCATAGTAGAGAGAAAGAAATCTATTCAGTTCCATTTATTTAGTCAGCAAATATGTATTGAATATCTATGCTTGTGCCAAGCACTGTTCAGGTACTTGGAATATATCAGTGAATAAACAGGCATTGATAAGATGTCTGCCCTGAGGCTTATATTCTCTCATACGGGGGAGATGGGTCAGAAAGAGAAAACGTAAGAACGAATTAAGCAGATTATATAGCATGATAGATTTTTCAGTGCTGTGGGAAAACAATAAAAGGAGAGATTGGGACGGGCAGATTCTAAATTTGAATGGGACAGTCAGGGTAACCTCATTGAGATGACATTTGAACAGAGACTTAGAAGAGTTGAGTGTTTCCAAATGTCTGGGGAATAGAGCATTCCAGGCTCTGTTTGACTGCAAAGGGGGAGTAGGAAAATGAGGTGCTAGTAACTGGTGGAGAAAGTGAGGTCAGGGGATTTTTCTTTTTAAAATGTTTGTTAATTTATTTATTTTTGAGAGAGAGAGAGAGAGAGAGAGAGAGCGAGCAAGCACAAGTGGGGGAGGGACAAAGAGAGGGGGAGACAATCCCAAGCAGGCTCCAGACTCTGAGCTCCGAGATGTTAGTGCAGAGCCCAGCTGGGGACTCAGACCCACGAGCTGGGAGATCATGACCTGAGCCCAAGTCTGCTGCTTAACCGACTGAGCCACCAAGGTGCCGCAGGGGATTTTTTTTTTTTTTTTTTTAAGTGGGAGAAATAAAGCATGTTAGTGGAAATAAGGGTATGCTGATAGGACTCAATATAGCAGAGGTAGAAAAATTGACACAGGAGAGGGAAACAAGCATTGTGGGAACAAAGTCTTCATTTGGGGAGTCGAGGGGAAGAAATCTAGTCCATGAATGGGAAATGGTTTTAGAGTGGAACTTGGACATTTAGTATGTAAAGCGGATAGGTATTTTATGTAGGCAGCCCTTTTATACATATATATATATATATATATATATATATATATATATATATACACACGTATATATATATATATATGTACGTATATATATATATATGTACGTATATATATATATATATATATATATATATATACACACACACATACACACACACATATATACGTATATATATGTGTGTGTGTGTGTGTATATATATATATACACACATATATATATGTAACTTTCTCATGTCTGAAGTCTTCACGCTTGTTAAGTCTTAAGAAACAAATGAGAATTTTCATAAAGATGCAGATGACTTTGTTAGGCAAATAAAGCCCAGTTTTCTGTCTCTGTTTTACAGATGTGATCTATGTTATCTGTGATACTGGGACTTTCTGTCTTGCTAATGATAATGACTTAAAGGGCGTCTATTAAATCCTAGCTGAATAAGTTTTTTATAACTGCTTTGAAAAAGCAGTGATTATGGTTTTAAGGTTGGTTGTGTTCTACAGCCACTAGAAAGTGGAGAGAGAAAAGTCATTGCCCTTGAGAAACACTTGTAATCAAGTAGAACTCAGACTTGGGAAGTCTGTCATGACTGCCGGGAGCTGTGTGTCTATTTTTAAGGTTTTGTGCTTTGCTAATACCAAGCTGTATTGGTTTTTCCTACCTTCTGTTACTTTCTGAGTAGCAGTTGAACTACTATAAGGGCCATTTGAAGTACCCTGGTTCTCAGCAACAAACTTGGAAAATTTGCTTTGTTTCTGCCAGGAGAAAAGTTTTAAGTTACTTGATCATTGAAATCAAATAGTGATATTTCCCATATTGTTCTAAAATGTTTAATCTTATTACAATAGTTTTTTTGGGGTTTTTAAAAAATATTTATGTTGAAGTGTATAAATATAAAGGAGTGACATTTATATCTCCATCCCTTTGGAAAGGCATCGAGACAAATTTAGAATATATTAGATTTATGCCAATCAACCAAATAGATAAATCATGTTTAAGGTTTTAAAATGATTTTTCAGCTTACATTTTTTGTCCGTGAACTTGGTCATTGCTGAGTATCTCAAAAATGTTTTCATCCCGTAGGTAATCAGTATTCGCCATTATTCAATTTTATTTTATAAAAAGAACATACATTGCAATGGTTTATTTATTTCTTTTTTTAAAACCTTTAAAAATTTCTTTTAAACTTTTTTTTTTTTTATTTTAGAGAGTGAAAGCGAGCAGGGGAGAGGGGCAGAGAGAGACAGAGAGAATCTTAAGCATACACCACACTCAGCACTGAGACTGACATGGGGCTTGATCCCATGACCCTGGGATCATGACCTGAGCTGAAATCAAGAGTTGGACGCTCAACTGACTGAGCTACCCAGGAGTCCCTGTGTATTCATTTCTTAGTGTCTTTACTTACTCTGAGCATTTTGAGCTGTCATTGTTATAATCTTTATTTTCTTTAACACTGATTGTGGGCTTTCTTAGAACCAGATTCAAAGGTAGAATTTTTGTTTGTTTTGTATGATTTTTTTTTTTTCTTTTTTAGTTTTCATTTCTACTATACTTTTGTATAACATCACGTGGGTAGTTTTAGATAGTCTCTTTTTCTGTGGGCAGGTAACTTCTTTCTAATTTACTAGTCCAATATACAGTGTAAACTGAAAGGAATTTTTAATATAATACAAAATAACAATGTTATACAAAAAAACAACAAAATAACAGTATTATACATTTTGTCAGTGCCTAGTTTGTGTATATTTGATATTAAGGATAGCAATGCTGATCTCTTAGCAGATTGTCTTCTTCACCACCCTAACCTCCCCATAAATAAAAATGTTTTTCCCTTTTTAAAGTTATCTTTGTACTAGGATTATAAAATTTAATATCTTGGGAACTCCCAACTCTTTTGAGAGTAGCATCTACTGTATTTTTGTGTAGTACTGGGATGTTTCATATAGGGCCTTAAGCTTTTTGAGTATTGTGTTCTTTCCAAGAGATTTTTAGGAAAATGATGTGCTTTATTTTAATGATAACCCTTTTTATTATTATTTAGAAATTTAGAAAATTATATAAAAATTTAAATTTGCCATTCTGTAGGTTTTTGAAAATGGGATAAGATTTCTGGAATACCTGTATTTATCAGCTTGGTATGCTCATTCTCTGTGAAGATAAATGGAAATATCTTTTTTTTTTTTTTCTTTTCCTAGACCAGAGGAAGAGTCTTCTTCATCCTCCAGTGATGAAGATGAGGATGATAGGAAACAGATTGATGAGCTACTAGGAAAAGTTGTATGTGTAGATTACGTTAGTTTGGATAAAAAGAAAGCACTGTGGTTTCCTGCATTGGTGAGTAACTTCAGTATAAAAGAGTTTAACTTTCAACTATTTAAGTTCATGAAGAGGACAACTGATAATCTTACTAGTATTTTTCACAAGGACAAAGTGGGGAAATGGTTTTAGCATCATTTAGTTTACACAAATATTACTTTCAAAATTGTCTTTGAGTACCAAGAACTCTTGAAGTCATCCAAGAAAGGCCAAATTTTGGTAATTTTAGAGGCTAGGTATATGAGAGTTCATTATACTTCTCTTTCTGTTTGGGTAGAAAAGTCATAATGTAAATTTTTACAACTCCTAAATTCATCATGCAGAAGATTGCAAAAGAGGAGACTTTCTTTTTCTACTGTTAACTAAAATAATGTCTGTCTATCCTCCTTTTCAGTGAACATGTTTTATATTCTTTATCCTGAGCTCAGTTCAGTGTTTTGCACAAAATAATTGCCCAGTAAATGCCCGTTCTTTCAATTAAAACTTAACATTGTATCTTATAATTAAAACTAAAGAGGGTAATTATTTGTTTTAATAAATATAAATGCTTTATGATACCTTTGCATATATCCATCTGTCCATCCAGTATTTATTGGATGCCTGTTGTATGCAGGGACTGTGCTAAGACCTTTACAGGGACTATGAGGCAGGTATTATTATTTATCCTCACTTAGTGATAAGGAAACTGAGTACTGGAAAGTCGAAGTAAGTTGGGTAATAAACTGAAAACTTAAGTGTCAACGTATGAGATCATTTCTTTTTTCCTTAAGCACTAAGATTTCTTTGTAAGAATTTCTTTTGAAAACATTTTTTTTTTTAATGTTTAATTATTTATTTTGAGAGAGGGGTGGAGGAGTGGAGAGAGAGGGAGAAAGAATCCCAAGCAGGCTTCACCCTGTCAGTGGAGAGCCCAACACAGGGCTTTATCTTAGGAACAGTGAGATCATGACCTGAGCCAGAAATCAAGAATTGGATGCTTAACCAACTGAACCATCCAGGTGCCCCTGAAAACATGTTTTTTTTTTTTAATTTTTTTTTTTTTAATGTTTATTTATTTTTGAGACAGAGAGAGAGACAGAGCATGAACGGGGGAGGGTCAGAGAGAGAGGGAGACACAGAATCTGAAATAGGCTCCAGGCTCTGAGCTGTCAGCACAGAGCCCGACGCGGGGCTCGAACTCACGGACCGTGAGATCATGACCTGAGCCGAAGTCGGACGCTTAACTGACTGAGCCACCCAGGCGCCCCTTGTTTTGTTTTTTAATGTTTGTTTGTTTGTTTGTTTGTTTGTTTTTGAGAGAGCATGTGCATGCACGAACTGGGGAGGGGCAAGGAGAGAAGAGAAAGAATCCCAAGCAGGCTCCATGCTGTCAGCGCAGAGCCAGTAACGGGGCTTCGATCCCACAGATGGTGAGATCATGACCTGAGCTGAAAATCAAGAGTTGGATGCTTAACCAACTAAGCCACCCAGGCACCCACAGCCCAGGCTGTGCTAACAACTCAGAGCCTGGAGCCTGCTTTGGATTCTGTGTCTCCCTCTCTCTTTGCCCCTCCCCTGCTCATGCTCTGTCTCTCTCAAAAATAAATAAGCTTAAAAAAAAAAAAGTTTTCTGTGTCTTTTTCTAAAACAACAGGAATATTAATTTTTTCACTGTTAGTATATTCAGTATTATGATTCTCTCACCATAATTTCTGAATAGTTTTCTTGATGATGGGAAAAATATTTAAGGATTTATGATGTTGAATTGTCAGTAATCTGCTTAGGAACCATCTCATTATCATTTAAAGAATCTTAGAATTATTCATATATGTAATCCTTCCCCCCAAAGTGAGATCTTTTGGACAGTGATGAGTACTTTTTGTCAACTAGGGTGTAAATCAAACAAACTTGACATAATAACATAAATAGTATTTGGGTTTCAATTTTTGAAATTAGTTTTTATAAATTGAGTAAATTTTACGAGTGTTTAGTAACATCATGCTAGGAAACAGTCGCGTACTCCCAGGACCTGTGAACAACCTCCATGGGTTTAGCATCTCCCCTGGCCAGGCACTGTGCTGAGCTTGTCAGTATAAACAGTCTCCTTTATTCCTGAGACTGAAGATAAGTGGTATTTACCCCCATTTTAAGAGAAGGAAATCTTAGCTTCCATGACTCATGCAGTTGTCTTTTTCAGTTTCCTTCATGGTTTCTCCTCTAACCAACCTTGAAATGTTGCTGTTCAAGGTTCAGAATATATCACTCTGTATTCTCTTTTGGGTGATCTCATCCCCTTTTATAGCATTGGTTGCAGAGTTAACAAACTGAAATGCCTTAGGGACCAAGAAAAGAACATACATGGGTGAACAGGATGAAATACGGATTCTCATTCCTGTGGCAGAATGGAAAGTGATCCCACTTACACACCACCAGCAGCATCGGCCAAAGCTATCATATATGTAATTTTTGAAACCCATGAGAAAGTGTGATTCCTTCAGTAGCTCAGTTGGTCAAGTGGAGGACTGCAAAAACCATGAGAAAAAAAGGTAGATTTTATTCATAGTTTTAGACCTAAGTTTGAGACCCTTAGTATTTAGGCTGTTGACTCCCAAGTTTATATCACAGTTCAGACCTCCATTGTGAGCTCTAGACTTGGGTATCTCTCTATTTAGTATCTCCATTTGGATGTCCTTCAGCCACCTCAAAACTTAATAAATTTAAAACTAAATGTATTCTCTCCTCCCTTCTTCCAAAACTTGGCCCTTCTCCATTGTTTCCTCTCACAGTGAATGACATCATTTGCACAAGACAGAAACCTGAGCATCCCTCTGCTTGCTCATCTCTTCACTTCCCTAATTATCTCTCATAGTTCTCTTTTCTTTAATTTGCCATTGCCACCACTCTGCCGCCAAGTCACCACCTCTCACCTGGATGTTTTAATTCCATTTTAATAAATAAATAAAAATAATTGTAACTTAATTTTATTTTTATTCTTTTTTTAATGTTTATTTTTGACAGAGAAAGAGAGAGAGAGAGCGAGCATGAGTGGGGGAGGGGCAGAGAGACAGGGAGACACAGGATCTGAAACCGGCTCCAGGCTCCGAGCTGTCAGCACAGAGCCTGACACAGGGCTCGAACTCATGGACAGTTGAGATCATGACCTGAGCTGAAGTCGGACACTCAACCGACTGAGCCACCCAGGCGCCCCTATTCTTTTTTTTAAAGTTGGATTTATTTAAATAATTTCTGTGTCCCACATGGGGCTTGAACTCAGAACCCCGAGATCAAAACTCACTTGCTCCTCTGACTGAGCCAGCCAGGCACCGCCTAAGTAATTCTTTAAAAGGCAAAGCAGTTACAACATTATCCTTCCTCAGAGCCTTTCCTTAAAGATTTTAGATTTTATTCTAAGAATTAACCAGAAAATCTGAACGCTTTTCATCTCTCTTAATCACTCCAGGCAGAAAGTTAGCCACACTGCCCTTTTGCTCTCTGGAACAGGGTTCTACTGCTTCCTGTCTCTGACGCTTCCTGTGATTAGTTTCCTCTGCTTGCAGTGCACCCCTTTGCTGCATATACATGCGTACGTGTACATCCCATGTCAAACCACCTCCTACTCAGGCTTGAAAGCTGAGCTTAAATGTTGTGCCTTCAAGGAAGTGGTCCTGTGGGGTGCCTGGGTGGCTCAGTCGGTTAAGTGTCCGACTTCGGCTCAGGTCACGATCTTGGAGTTTGTAGGTTTGAGTCCCACATCAGGCTCTGTACTGACAGCTCAGAGCCTGGAGCCTGCTTTGGATTCTGTGTCTCCCTTTCTTTCTGCCCCTCCTCTGCTCGCTCGCTCTCTCTCAAAAATAGATAAACATTAAAAAAAAGTGGTCCCTGATTACCTAGATAAGGACTTAACGCAGTAGCAGTTAAATCAGTGTGTACTCTCTTACTTAGTGCTTGTCTTCCCGACTAGAGTACAAGCTCCGTGTAGGGAGGAGCGGTGACTGTCTGGGCTTCTGTGTTCTCTGGCATCTAGTACAGTACCCTGATGTGGTAGTTAGTATCTGTAGCATGATTAGACCAAATATGAAGTATTTACTTCAGAAATTTTTTACATTTATTTTGGGGGAGAGGGAGGGAGAGAGAATCCTAAGCTGGCTCTGCGCTGACCGCGCAGAGCCCAACACAGGGTTCAAACTCACAAACTGTGAGATCATTGCTATGAACTGAAACCAGGAGGAGTCGGACGCTTAACCAACTGAGCGACCCATGGCAGGCGTCCCTACTGGAGGACTTTTTTGAAATGACAAGGAAGTTTCCTTGGATGCTAATACATAGAGCAGACTTTTTTCTTTTTTTAAAAATGTTTTAATGTTTATTTATGTTCAAATGAGAGGCAGAGTGCGAGTGGGGGAGGGGCAGAGAGAGAAGGAAACACAGAATCCGAAGCAGGCTCCAGGCCCCTAGCGGTCAGCACAGGGCCTGACGTGGGGCTCGAACTTGCGAACTGTGAGATCATGACCTGAGCCGAAGTCAGACGTTCAACCAACTGAGCCACCCAGCCGCCCCATGTAGCAGACTTTCATCAGTGAGTTTATTCACAGTGCCGTCAGTATTTAAGGAATGCCTGGTGCACTGCAGTTGCTGTTACGGAAAATGTGAACTAACTTTTTAAAGACGAAATTAGAACTCACCTGTTTCTAGCTCCTTTCTGACCTTTGGTGAGAATAAATGGCCTTTATGTACCATTGTCATTTTTCAGAGCTAATGAGACTGTCCTTAAAAGAAACCTGTCATACTTATTTAGCCCATTTTTCATTGTTCCTGGTATACATAGTGGGCTGTCTTGGAATTAAAATACTCAAAGTTTATAGGCGTCTTGCATTAGCCTTTAGGAAGGAATGCTTGAACCTCACTTTAAATAGCAGCTGAGGGACTCCAACTAAAGTAAATCTTCTTCTGTTAGTAATAAATCTTATGTAGCCTCCAGAAAGGTATCTTCTTTATAACATTTACTTTTTAGAGTGGGTAGCATTGGGAAGAAATTTTAGTGCCTGTTACGTATATTTAAATGTAAGTAATAAGTTGAACTCATCTCTACCTTTTTTAAGTTAGAGACTGCTCTGATATACTTGCTCCCGTTTGGTTTCTGTTCTCCTAGCCGTGCTGCAGACCCTCTGGCTTTAGCTCTTTTTCCACCCCAGCCTCCCCTTTCATTCCAGTGTTCTGTTTCTAACTAGAACTTGGTCCACAGCTTCAGTCGAGCCATGGCCACGCTTCTGCTTTCAACGCCAAGCCAGTGCCAGAAACAATGTGGGGAATCAAGAAAGCTGGAAGGATATAGGATGTAAATTTAAAATCACTTGTGTGTATTTTCATGTGTGTGTGTACCTGTTTACCCTACAAACTAAAATTCGTTTTTAAGCTTTAAGCTGAAACTATCTTTTATTTAAAAAAAATTTTTTTTTAATGTTTGTTTTTGAGAGAGAGAGAGCGAGAGCACAAGAGAGGGAGACAGAATCTGAGGCAGGCTCTAGGCTCTGGGCTGTCAGCACAGAGCCTGAGGTGGGGCTTGAACTCACGAACCAGGAGATCATGACCTGAGCTGAAGTCAGACACTTAACCGACTGAGCCACCCAGGCGCCCCTGAAACTGTCTTTTAAAAGCATTTTAATAATTGATACATAACTGTAAATGTGCTTTTAGTTTTAATAGTTTACACTTTTTTGTTTTTTAAAGGTGGTTTGTCCTGATTGTAGTGATGAAATTGCTGTGAAAAAAGACAATATTCTTGTTCGATCTTTCAAAGATGGCAAATTGTAAGTATAATTCACTGGAGGTTAAAAATATGCTGTTTTTCCAAGTTAGGATAGTAAATGATAATAAATTAATTATTTCCAATGACCTTATGCTTTTACTTTTCATCATACAGAATGTTTGGAAGTGTGATCATTTTTCACATTATCATTTAGGTGGTCTTACAGTATGCCTTATTTGTTTATTTTGTTTTTTTCTAAACTCCCAGAGTTTGTCAGTATTTGCCTGTATAGTATAATAGCTGGTGATTTGTTCAGGCACATTTAGATATATCTACTGTATCTAATATTTGATCGCTATATTTATTGATGTCTTTACTATTCTGGAATATTTAATTGGGCCCTAATATTTTTAGTTCTAATGGTTATACTGATACCTGTTGTGTAACATTCAACTTGTATAGTAGCCTGTGGATTAAAATGGGTTACTGCAAATGTATTGAGTGTTCAAGTGATTTTTCATATAGAGCTTTTCTGGAACTGAGTTATGAATTTCTGTGTTTTTTTTTCCCTCTTTAAGAATTATGTGACTAGAAAAGTCATGTATTTTATACTTGGCCTTATTCTGTGTTTATACCTTAAAAGGATCATCACATTTTAAGATTGGTGTTTGGGTTTTCAGGTTCTAGAAAGTGATTTTTATAACAATTTATGAAATCCACTTTAACAAAATGGAGATAATCAGGAATTTGAATATTAAAATTGAATACTGGTTCAATGGTATTAGGAAATTATTGTTAACTTTTAAATGTGTAGTAATGGTATTGCTTATGATTTAAAAAAATTTTTTTTTCAATGTTTACTTATTTTTGAGAGAGACAGAGACAGAATGCGAGTGGGTTGGGGCAGAGAGAGAGGGAGACACAGAATCCGAAGCAGGCTCCAGGCTCTGAGCTGTCAGCACAGAGCCCGATGCAAGGCTCGAACTCACGAGCTGTGAGATCATGACCTGAGCCGAAGTTGGATGCTCAATGGACTGAGCCACGCAGGCGCCCCTGTTTATGATTTTGAAGAAGAATTTTCTTTTAAAACTCATGTGAAGTATATCACAAATCAAATTATATAATATCTCAAATTTCCTTCAAAGTAATCCACATAGGGTGGGAGGAAGTAGGTAGGGGTATAAGTGAAAGTGACTGACTTTATGATTATTGTAGTTGGATAATGGGTATATGGTGTTTCATTGCACTGTTTTATTCTCTTTTGTATGTGTTTGAAATTTTTTGAATAAAAATTAAAAATAGGCTGGCTGACAAATGTATTTGGAATAGTTTTCTGGCGTTTGTAGATTGATACAGACCAAATGCAGAAGAGCTGAATGATACTGAAGGATGACTTACTATTGTAAAATAGGAGATGAATGTGATATATATGATAGAAATTCTCCCAGTTGCTTACATCTGACTCCCTCCCTCCTTATGATTGGGGAGTTCCATGAAAGACTAAGTTATATATTAGAAGTTTGCTTGTGAGCCTAGAATCCAGCTTAAAAACAGTTCTTAGAAGAACATTTATAGTATAAACAAGTACATTTTCTTCCAGTCTTAAATTCAGTAATTTCTTGTGATTATTCCAAGACAATGGCAAATTCTTACTATTTGACTTCTTCTTTTATTGGATTGATCCTGCCATCAAAGTATTTTCATTTACTATTATTTTCATTAGCCTCCCTGTTTTCAGTGTTACATTTAGCCAGGGACTCCTGATATTTGAGAATATCTTGTTTGAAAAACACCTCTCAAGGTGGGGTCCTTCTGTAGGTGATGACCTATTTCAACATTCTGCTTAGCATTTTATTTGGGAATTGCAGCACTGTGCAATCACTTTCATTGCAAATGTTAATGTTTTCATATTTTTAATATTTTTCTGTAGTGTGTAATTCAACTCTTAATTTCTGTTGTGTTTTTTGTGGCTTTTTTTTTTTTCTTTAAAATTAAAAAAAAACTAATGTAGTACTTCAGTGCCAAGAAAGGATGTCCATGAAATTACTAGTGACTCTGCACCAAAGCCTGATGCGATATTAAAACAAGGTAAGGATAATCTTGGAATAGTTTATGGTTAACTTAACAACTGCTGAAGTGTTTTTGGTTTTTTTTTTTTTTTTTTTTTTTTTTAATTTTTTAATATATGAAATTTACTGTCAAATTGGTTTCCATACAACACCCAGTGCTCATCCCAAAAGGTGCCCTCCTCAATACCCATCACCCACCCTGCCCTCCCTCCCACCCTGCTGAAGTGTTTTTGAAGATCAAACTCTCTTTTGCTCTTTAAAAAATGTATTTTGGGGGCATTTGGGTGGCTCAGTCAGTTAAGCATCTGACTTTGGCTTGGGTCATGATCTTGTGGTTCATGAGTTTGAGCCCCTGTGTTGGGCTATGTGCTGGCAGCTCAGAGCCTGGAGCCTGCTTTGGATTCTGTGCCCTCCCCCCCCCCCCCCCCCCCCCCACACACACACACTCTCTCTCTCTCTCTCTCTTTCTCTCTCTCTCCCTCTCTCTTTTTCTCTCAAAAATCAATGAACATTAAAATAAACAAATAAATAAAATAAAAAATAATATTTTTTATAATCCTGTCTTTGAAGTTATACTTGGTTCTGTGTGAATTATACTTTTGTAAACCTAGGTGTCTTTTGTTACTATAGGGTTTCTTTTTCTTTCTTAGCTTATAATCAGGGGCAGTAATCTAAAAGTGGCAAAGAACTATATTACCAGCTAATTACTATAGCCTTGCTTTTGCCTAGTAAATAAAATGTTAGTTCCTAAGGATGGTGGAAACAGAAGTCAAAAGTAATTTTGATTTGGCATGTCTCATAGTGTAACAATGGTCATATTTTATTGAGGAATATATCATAATTGCATTTTTTGCTTGGTTTTTAGCTTTGTATATAACTTTATTTTCCTTTCACCCATGTTCATCAAATCTAATAGTATGCTAGGTAGACTGGTTAAAAATCACCAAGAATTTGTGGTTTAGAGTTTATTTCCATGTATTATAAACTGAAAATAACTGTGTCTAGCTAATTTTAGTTTAAGCTGATTATTTAATTTTAATTCAGGTTTAACTAGAAATGAAGCTAATGTGTATTTATAGAATATCTTCAGCTATAACGTATGTTCATTACAGCGGCTTTGTGCTTGATATATGACGCTGATTCATAGTCATTTGTTGGACAAATGATCAGAAATGTACCAGTCTTAAAGTTGTTTTTACTAGGCATGTTTAGTTTTTGTGTAAAAGAAGAAAACTGTTCTTTGTTTGAACCTAAGTCCCGGACCTTCAGTAGCGGCGGTTCGCTGTCTGTCAAATGGGTGCCTGATGCTTCGGATGGTTGGGTTTGAAATGAGTTACTACAGTGCGCAGTGCCTGGCACGTAGCAGACACTTCACAGATGTCAGTGGTATTAGCACAGTAGTTTTACTTCTTTTTTTTTTTTTAATCTTTTTTACCACTATTAGACAAATCAGTTGTCTTAATTTCTCCAGTTCACATAGTTTATGGTCCTCTTTCCAGCCTTTGATCAGGCGCTTGAATTTCACAAAAGTAGAACGATTCCTGCTAACTGGAAGACTGAACTGAAAGAAGATAGTTCTAGCAGTGAAGCAGAGGAAGAAGAAGAGGAGGAAGATGATGAAAAAGAAAAGGAAGATAATAGCAGTGAAGAAGAGGTAATTAAAAATGGTTGATGTCTCCTAAAATTAGAAATAACACTTCAGTTTCCTTTGTGAGTTAGGATTCGGCATAAAGTCGTCAATCACTTAAGTATTTTTAGTATTAAAGATACTTCATAATAAAACTGTGTTGTGATGTCCGCCATAACCGGGTAGTTTGCTTGCTTACTTAAAATAGAAATATAGTCTTGTGAAATTGAAAATACTAAATACAGTTATTTCAGTCATCTCAAAAATGTTTCTTGATGATGTGCTTTTTTTTGGTTTATCAGATAATAAGGGAAATACACACCTAACGTAGCAAAGCTCTACTTTCATGTGCTTTCTCATCATCCTATGGACCACTGTCACCTGGTACAGTGTTTTCATCTGCATATTTTATTGAAATACCTAGAGAAGTATAAAATACATCTTCCATCTAGTATTAGAAGAATAGTCCGCAAAAAAGGGTTAATACCTTTAATACCTCTTTGATTCAGAAAGACTTAAATAACTACGTCTAACACAGATGAGTGACTAGTTCTAATTAGATCATAAATAAGTCATCTGTGAATTTGTATGGATCAAGTAGGTAAAGTTTTAGATTTTATTATAACTGGTACTTTAGATCTAGCAGTGATAAGTACCAACAAAAGCTGTCCATGGCATTACTAGTGACATTGTACCACTGTGCTCTTCAGTGGTTTGTTGAACGATTTCATAAAAGTTACTGGTGAATGGTGTAGGTAGTGAAGGCTGTATATTTGACCTTGAAGTGAATTGGAGTGAATGTTTTCAGGAAACTAAGTAAGTTAATCTCAATATGTAATATTTTCGGTAAGTTCTGAAATTCTGCCATTTAATTGTAATAAACAACTATTCATGAAATAGGATTGTTTCAGAGTTTATGTTTTATGACCTAGTGATCTGTGATGACAATGTGTAGTGTAAAAGTTTCTCAGCTTCAGTCTTCTCCCCCTCCCGCTTTTTGTTTAAAATGCTGAAATGAACAAGCAGTCCTTTGCTTCAAACTTGCCCAGTAGCTTCTTAGCACCTTAAAAGTCAAGCTTCACTTACAGAACTTCTTTTACAATCCAGTCCTGCCTTTTTACCACTTCTCTTGGTGTACCTTGCCATTTTGAACTTGATGCTGTGGCGATATTAAATTACATACCTTGCCTCTTCCCAGCCTGTACACATACCAGTACCTCTGCCTACAGTGCTCTTGCCTTTCCTCCCCCAGTTAGCCTGGCAAACTCCCGTTCAGTTTCAAAACCCTACTAACACGATCCCTCTGTAAAGGGAAACCTGTGCAGCGTCACCTCCCTCACCTCAGGAAAGTTAATCGCTCCATTTGCTTAATTACTACCTTTCCTTGTGCATATTTTTATCATTTACACACATGCACGCGCACTTATTGTCGGTTTTCTCCCCTGTAAGCTCCTCAGGGGTTTGGTGTTCCCTGTGCTCCTACTCAGAGTGTCTCATAATGTATAACTTGTAAATATATGATGATCAATAAATATTAGTTACTAAAATTTTTATTGCTTAGATTTGTGTTTTAGAAATGTTTTGGTGAGAGCAAATCTGGTTTCCAGTTAATCATTTTCTTTTACGTTAAATACAAACTTCAGTAAATTTTTGGGACAGGAATAAGTTTGGCAGTTTATGAAAGCCAAATATTGTATCGGGGGCATTTAAGATCGTATCTAGAAAATAGGTTTCCTTAGATTTGTATCTGACTGCCTTACTAAAACCCACCTTCTGTGGACCATGTTTAAACTGAGGAGTGTAGATTTTTACATAAAGAAATTAATAATTGTCATTTATTCTTCTCTGCTCAACTGGCAAACTTAATAGTTTATCAACATGGATTTTTGTTTCTTGTTTTTACCTTGCCTTCCTTTGCTCTGCTAGCTTTTAAAGTAAAGGGGCAGATGTCAAAACAATGGCATTAGACACATGATTTTTAAAAGTAAAATGATATATTTAGGTTTATTTAGACTATCAGTTGAAAAGTATGGTCTGGGGCGTTACTGTCAGAAGTACATTGGTTTCAGCCAGAGTCACTGCAAGTCCTAGGTGTATGTTTGGAATCACTTTCTTCACAGTTACTCCCGATCGTGTTCTCTAACGGCAGGCTCCATCGCTCATTTTTCTTTTATCTGAGTCAGCACCTAGCACAGTGCCTACGCTCGCTGGTGCTCGCTAAATGGCTTGTTGAATGGATGATAGTCACTGAATCGACGAGTTCCTCCGTCTCACCTACTACCCTGCTCCTTGCAGGTCGCTTCAGGACCAGCTCCCTACTGCCACAGCCCCTGGCCACAGCAGCAAGAAGCTAGTCCCTCCCTTGTAATTGATAAATCGGGGAACTATTTTATTACTTGAAGATTTCCCTAAGTCTGAATCTTCAGGTATTGTAGATCAAGTTTGTTCCCCACTTTACTGATTTTGTTAGCTTGAAGTGCTGCACAGTGGGGCTGTATATCATGAAGGATACTTGGAGTTACAGCTAACGGGACCCACACGTGTATAGTTCTGGAGGAGCAACAAGATGGTCTGTTGTGATGTGAAACCCTGACCCAATTTAATATAAGTGAGAGTAGGTCTTCTTGAGCCTGTGGCCCTGACTTAAAGAGTAGTTAGATATCTGATATGGGAAAAAGCTCATGAACCATCTTGCTAGTCTTATTTCATACTTCTTCTATGAGAATTTACATTTGGGATTATCGCTGTTGAGATACCTTTTAAGGCATATTCCTTTGGAAAGCATAAAATGTCTAGACTTGCCTGGTTTTGAACATCTTAGTGTTAAGAAATAATTTTTACTTGGTAAAACATCCTTGAAATATTTTAGTAAATATTAGTCTTTGCTTTTAGTAGGAAATCTTGTATTATTATGATGTTTAATTGAGGAAAATAACATTCTATTCTTCTGTGACTAAAATTAGGAAGAAATAGAACCATTTCCAGAAGAAAGGGAGAACTTTCTTCAGCAGTTGTACAAATTTATGGAGGATAGAGGTGAGTTTTATTTTTAAATGTGCTACCTGTACAACAATAACCATGAATAAAAAAACCATAAAGAATTCTGTTCGTTAAGCTTCATGTCACTAATAATCATGGCTGCCTTACTGCCTGCCAGCGTCACCAGCACCTGGCATAGTACCTGGCATATAGTACATGGGAGGAGGAATTTGACAGTATTTTGATGGATATTATGGCCATGGACCCATATGGCCTGCATTCTGTTCTGCCTATCTGCCCTCCATCCATGGGTTCCCAAAGAACTCTTAACGACTAGGGAGCAGTAGCTGACTGGTAATCATAGTACCATTTTATTTGTACCTACATAGATTCCTCTAGTAAAAAGCCTTCCTCTCTAGAATCACTGTTGGATATACCTTGGATGTGTATGTTTGTGTGTGTTTGTGTATGTGTGCATGTGAGTGAGAGAGAGAGCCAGAGAGACACCATAGTCCCAAGTCTTCTTGGGACCCAACCACACAGAACGAAGCAGAGAATTAAACCATCCAGAGAGAGTCAGACATAGAGAAAGGTGGCAGAGTCTCAGGGTGAGCCTTGGCTTAGTCTTTTGAATCTGCCTGGTGTTGTTAAAGAAATACAAGAATCGAGGGAAAGAGGTATGGATGTTGACCTTTCGTTTTCGGTAGTGACCTCGTCCTCTGGTAACTGTGGCTTTGTCACTCTCTTGGTAATCTGCTGTTCAGAGTATAGTGTCTCCTTTCCTGGGAAGATGCCAGAAAGGGAGTAGGGAGAGGCAGAAAGCTTTCTAGCTTGAGGAGAAGGGCAAAATGAATGAATAATATTTGGAAGTGCCACTGTACTTTGGGAGTTATTTGGGGGGGGGATTAATATTTTTTTAAATCCTCATTTGTATTGTTGATAAGTAGAAGTTGGCTGTCTTTTGCTCTCGTAAGTGATAGTGGCTGCCATAATGTAGGTATCTTTATTGTTTGATATAAAATGTCCTTGCTTTCCGTATTATTTTTTTGTATGAATGAGGGTTGGCCTAAGAAGGTAGGTGATTTCTCAGGCTTTTGTATAAGGCAAATAAAAAAGTGAAGGGGTGCCTGGGTGGCTCCATTGGTTGAGTGTCCGATTCTTGATTTTGGCTCAGGTCGTGATCTCACAGTTGGTGAGATCTGGCCCCACGTTGGGCTGTGTGCCGACAGTGTGGAACCTGCTTGGGATTCTCTTGCTCCCTCCCTCTCTGCCCCTCCCCCGCTCGTGAGCCTGCTTTTTCAAAATAAATTGTAAAAACTTTAAAAATTTTTTGTTTTGTTGATATTTTATTTTGGTTTATTTGTTATTCTTTGTTCATCAAGGAGATGAAAATGGAGTGAAATCATATAAGGTTTCAAAAATCTGGTATGAGAAATTTTTAAAAAGGAGATGGGCTTAAGTGGTAGACATGTTTTGGATTAACAAGGGATTTTTTTTTCTCTTATACATATACTTTGCACTATATATATTCAGTGGTAATATCTGAATCTTTGGTAGTTTTAAATAACAAATGCAGCATGGTTATAGTAAATTTTGTGTTTTCTTTAATAGGCACACCTATTAACAAACGGCCCGTACTTGGCTATCGAAATTTGAACCTCTTTAAGTTATTCAGACTTGTACACAAGCTTGGAGGATTTGATAATGTAAGTATTACAGTCAAAAGTGAAACATGTTTTTCATGCAACATGTTTTCTTTTTTAAAAATTACCTAAAATTGTCTAATAAAAACCTAATAGTAGAAGAAGAAGATGTAAGGCACAAGTTAGAAACAGAAACAGCTAGCTTCCTCAGCCAAATTTAAATTTAATTAAAGAGCTTTTCAAACGAGCTTCCCGATTTACTGTTTGTCAAACTTTCATAAACCACCTGTGTATGTGTGAGTCACAGCACAACTATATTGGTAGAAGTTCTTCCTGTGTCTCTTTTCCACTACACTGTAAGGTCCTTGAGAGTAGGGATCTCTTTTAATATTCTTTATTCTTAATCTCTTCCATGGTGTGTGATGCGCGCACACACACACACACACACACACACACACACACACACACACACACATTTATGTATAGAAACATGCAGAAAAATCTTTGTTGAACTGAAGAAATTATCTTAAGGTTGCGATGATGTGTGGTGTCCATCCAATTAAGATTATTCGGGCGGGGGGAGTATTCTGTAGAAGAAGTATTCGGGCGGGGGGAGTATTCTGTAGAAAATTTACTTTTTTTACTTAAAAGTAAATGCTTTACTAAGATCCTTAGAACTACTTTGATTTATTAAATTTATAGGTTTTATGGGAACTAATACATTACTTAAAAATTTTGATGTGTCTCTTCATTACAAATTTTCATTTAGAAACCTGAATATTTTCTTATTTACTATGCCAGGTTTAATTTAAAAATCAAATGGCCTAATAGCTCAACATTTGTAATTTTCTGAGATTTGTTAGAATACTAAAACTTACTTTAAAAGATTGTAAACTAAATTTTTTATTCAGAATTTATTAAGCCGGTTTTCATTCCTTTGAGACTAGAACCAGTACATATAAGCATATATTTCTATATGCTACATTAGTCAAAATTTTATTATATTCCCACCTTTTAATTGGGGAGTTTTCATTTTACTTTGTCTGCTAGATTGAAAGCGGAGCTGTTTGGAAACAAGTCTACCAGGATCTTGGAATCCCTGTCTTAAATTCAGCTGCAGGATACAACGTTAAATGTGCTTATAAAAAGTAAGTCATGGTACTTGATATACCGACATTCGATATTTTACCTAGAAAACAGGAGGCTAATTATTTCTTCTAAGAAATCAGAAATTTTTACTAATCACTTTATAACAGCATGTTCTGCAGTATTTTCTGTGAATACTAGATCTATGAGATATTCTGTAAAGAAAGTTTTTGTGGCCAAGAAAATTTGGAAAGCACTGTGTAGAGACTAAGAACCTCTTTTTAAAGTGTTAAAGGGGCACCTGGGTGGCTCAGTCGGTTTAGCGTCTGATCTCAGCTCAGGTCATGATCTCGCGGTTCATGAGTTTGAGCCCCGTGTTTGGCTCTGTGCTGACAGCTCAGAGCCTGGAGCCTGCTTCGGATTCTGTGTCTCCCTCTTCTCTGCCTCTGTCTGTCTCTCTCCCTCTCTCTCACTCAAAATAAGTAAATAAATAAACAAACATTAAAAAAAAATGAAGTGTTAAAAAGTCCAGGATTGAATCCTGGTCCTGCCAATTATTAGCTTTTGTGCCCCTTGGACCATTTATTTGTTCTCTTAAGCTTCAGTTTCCTCATTTGTAAAATGGGATACTAGTACTTGCCTCGTAAGATTATTCTGATGATTAAATGAGATTTCACATGAACTAAGAGGACTAGTGCTTGGCATATCAGAAGTGCTCATGGGGTGCCTGGGTGGCTCAGTCAGCTGAGCATCTGACTCTTGACTTTGACTCAGGTCAGGATCTCATGATTCATGAGTTCGAGCCCCATGTTGGGCTCTGTGCTGGACAGCGCAGAGCCTGCTTGGGATTCATCTCTCTCTCTCTCTCTCTCTGTCTCTCTCTCTCTCTCTCTCTCTCCCTCTCTCCCTCTCTCTCTCTCTCTCTCTCCAAAATAAAAAAAAAAAGTGCTCAAAAAGTTGATGCTTTACTAATACTTTTAATAGCTATTGTTGTTACAGTTACTTTATTTAAGATACTGTTTTTTTACTTTTGGCATAGTTTTTTTGTGACTTTGGTTTTTTTTGAAAAATGTTTCTATTTGGGTTAAAGAGAATGGGAAGAACTGAACTAGAATAAATTAGAATATTAATATGACTCAATATTTGAGAACTTAAAAGAAATAAACACCTTTTAAAAACCACCACTCTGTAGTAATAATTTGAAATGTTTTCCCAAATGTAATTTCTCTTCACGTTTCCAGATATTTATATGGTTTTGAGGAGTACTGTAGGTCGGCCAATATTGAATTTCAAATGGCATTGCCAGAGAAGGTTGTTAACAAGCCATGTAAGGAGTGTGAAAATGTAAAAGAAATCAAAGTTAAGGAAGAAAATGAACCAGAAATCAAAGAAATAAAGATTGAAGAGGAGGACAATATAATACCAAAAGAAGAAAAGCCTACTGATGATGATACTGAAAGAAAAGAAAATATTAAACCCTCTCTGGTAAATCAGATACTGTTCATAGTGCTGTGCCTTCTTTGGTACATTGTCTACACTGTCTGTAACATTTTCATGGTTAACTTACTATAAAATGTTATACTTAATTTCTTGAGCATTTTCCTCGTTAAGTGCTATTTTTGTATTTAAAATGGTTGTTCGCTGTTTTTGCTTAGTGTGTTAGGAATGACAGGAGTATCTTAAAATAGCTAACGCATTTCTCAATATTAGTATTGGTTGGTACCGCCTTTTGCTAACAATTAGATCATGGAATTAGGTTGACAGTTTTTACTTTTGTTGGTTTAGTTCCTCTGATTTTTTTCTAGGGAAGTAAAAAGAATTTATTAGAATCTATACCTACACAGTCCGATCAGGAAAAAGAAGTGAACATGAAAAAAACAGAAGAAAATGAGAATCTGGAGGACAAAGATGAGGAGACAACTGGGGTAGATGAGTCCCTCAGCATAAAGGTAGAAGCTGAAGAAGAAAAAGCAAAATCTGGGTAAGAAATTTGTTTTTGGTTAAGATGCATTTTTTGGCTGAATGAATTCTTGTAATTTGCCCTTTGTGTGTGTGCGTGTTTGAACCTAAATTTGACAAAATATAGTGTAATTGAGTGGTTTGCATTTAGTATGTAAGTACCATTTGCCTCCTTCAGAGACCCTACTAATGCAAATTTGTAGCAAAAGATCATGTTTTTGATCCATTCTTCTTGCTCTCATCATGGAAATTTATGAAATTTTGAGCTAGAAAAATACTTCTTACTACATTAAGCTCTGCTGAATAACCAGATAACAGAAATTTGGGAAGATGGCTTTCTGTATGCAATGTTTTCTAGATGGTATGTTGGCTCTAGATTTTAAGAGTCGTGTTCATTTCTTAAGCAAAAAACAAGAATGGAAAAGTGCTAATAATTAGCTTTCACCAGGCCTGGATTGTTATATTGTGTTTTCTGTGACAGTAGTAATTCCTCATTTTGGTCAGTTTGGAATGATGAACTGTTTATTCAGCAATGTAATTTATGCACTGCCAGTGGACCCCTGGATTTTGTAGATGATCTTTGGCATCTAGTCATCGCTGAGGTTTAAAAAAACCCTACACATCCCCATCGTCAATGGTCCGTTTAAATAAGTACAACCAAATGTTTTTGATCATTTTAGTGTTTTCTGAAATTTGGCCACAGCATGCACATAGGCAGGGAAGGGAAGCAAAATATGCTTTGCAAATTTAGGGAAAGGTACTTGTTTAGTATACCTTGTTATATATCTTTGTGTACAAATGTCTATATCAAGTACTCCTTACTGCTGTTGGTGATTATTTCAGCTGTTAAGAAACTTAGTAAGTACGTAGCTTTTTGCCTAAAATCTCTTGATTATTTTAGTGTCCTCTGAAATTTTGGCTGCAGCATACAGATAAACATGGGAGGAGAAACCTGGGTTTAGATGAATATAGTCTAAGTGTTTTTTCATTATACTTGGTTATAGCCCTGTGTGCACGTGTATATTTCAAGGTACTCCTTGCTGTTGCTGGAGACTATTTCAGCTCCTAAGAAACTTAGTAAGGATTCAGCTTTTTGACTAAAAATCTGATCTTTAAATTTGCATGTATTTCTGGAATATCTGCTGTGTGGGAGGCATTGTGATAAGCCTGTGTTTTCTCTTTGTCACTAATAATTACCTTATTTTTTCAAGTTGGTGTTTCAATTTATTTTCTGGTGTAAACTATATATTTTAGGTTTTAAAAAATTCTTCAACTATATGGCTTTTTAATTTACTACATATATTTATCAATGTATCATACTACAAACTGAAATTTTCCTAGCCCGACAGCACTAATTTGGTAGTGTTATGTGTTGGGAATGTCCAAGATTGATTTCTGAGTTTTATTAGGTAAGTGCAATAGAAAATTTGATAGTTATAAAGAATCATATGTGAGTATTTCTCTAGCATATAAAGTTTCTCTAAGTAATTACTAGTTACTGCCAGGAATTTGCCATGTCCTTTTTTCATAGTCTAGGTAAAGGAGATTAAATAAGTTAATTTAGGTAAAATGCCCTGTTCAATGCCTGGCCCATAGAAAGTATTAATAAGTTAAAGTTGTTGTTTTTTTAATTTGTTCCATTGTATGGAGTGTGACATCAAACTGGGAAAATTTGATATTTGTGAATTCAGATGAAAAATACTGATACATTTGGTTTCCCAAAATAATAGTTCTTTAAAAGATGTGCGTGTGTGTGTGTGTGTGTGTGTGTGAGTGTGAGAGAGAGAGACAGAGAGAGAGAGACAGAGAGAGAGATCCACATCAACTTAATTTTTAAAAATCTATATGCTGATTACATTTTATACTTCCAGAAGGTATCATTGTTGGCATTCTATGTCTGATTTAGTGCGTTTTACCTTTGATTTTGCCAGTGAATTATTAGAGAAAGGAGTAGAATATTTTATTTGACTGATAGCAATTGTGTTGTTTGCTTCTTTAAACTTTAGTACACTTTTTAAGTGTTTTTCATTTGGTTGGTGTCTGAGGTTGACACTCAGTGTGAAACTTTTGTTTTTAATTTTTGATTGCTTTATTAATACAGAGTATTAGAGTATTACTCCAGATAAAATTAAAGACTGCCAGGCTGCACTAAAGTGGGATTGTGCTTACTGGCATGAACCAGTTGTGCTCAGAGCATTGTGTAATGTAAGACACAATTTAGAAGCTGTTTTCATTTAAAAACTCTTAGATTTTTTATTCTGTGTCTCTCCTTTCTCTGATATGATCATTCTGAGGTACATGACAAATATCTTTGGCGCATAATAAACAACTTCTTTTGTCGTGGCCACTAGAATACACTTCCTTTTCTCCCTGATACACAGAGATACAAGTTTATGATTTAAACAAGGAATATCCTTTCCAAAAAAAGTCTTAACTGTTTTAATTTTTTAAATACATATAAACATTTATTTAAAGTTGTTAATAATAGTTTATCATCCAAAATACCCTCTCTGGTAATTTCTTAGATATTTTAGCCTTACTAATAATTATTTCTTCAGTACAGACATGTTCATGTATTTTTAATAATAGAGTTCTAGTTTTTTATCTCCAATTATAGCTGGTTTATTTAGGTCTTAATTTTGAAGTACCTATTCATTTGAATATAAATGAGTCTTTAAAAATAGAAGTAGTTCTTGAGATTCTGTAGACTTTGTGATGTATTTCAGAGAAAAATGATGCATTTGTTACTTTTGTAAACTTACACTTAATTTCACAGACTGTTAGGCTTCCCTTCGCCCCTCCTGCCTCACAATGTAGAAGGAAAGAGGTAGGAGAATAAAAAAACATTTTAGCGTTGCTCGTATTACTATAGATTGTTTCTGTTGCTTACGTGATTGCATAATTAGGAGTGATAAAGTATGTCATTGCTAAAAAGGTTGCGTATAAGATTATGAAACAAATGATCAGTGGAAAAGGCTTTTTATATAAATACTACATTCATGAACTTTTAAAGCTTAATTATGTAACTGTCATGTAGTTTCTGTTTTATAATCTTTATTTGTCAGCTCTAAAGTGATGGGGTCTTTTTGAGAGAAAACTATTGTACTAAATATAGACATAGTTTTTATCTGCTGTGCAGGGTAAATACATAGTATTTATCTTGGGACTAAATATAGTTGAATTTCGTATTGAAGTCTTTTAAAAACTAAATCTAGTGTTTGGAAGGTTTTCTCCAACTTGTTTAATATGGATTTGTGGCTAATATAAAATGAATGCGAAGGCTCAGTTTTAAAAAGTGCACAATACTGAGAAGACTGAAATGGTTGCAGTGCTGCTTCTAGAATGATTTCACTTTTAGTTTTGTGTTACTTGGACTTGGCCTGTCTTATTTCATCGGAACTTCGAAGTTGAGAGAGTCGGTAAAAGACTTTATACGCGGTAAAGAAACAGAAATTGTAGCGAAGTTTAGAAGAATAGAAAGAAAAAAATGATGTGATATTGATGTGAAGTTAGTCAAATAGTCCTGTGAAAGGTAAAATCATATTTCAGTTAGCATAACATTTGAAATTCTGGTTGGAGCACCTTTTGAACTCAATAAGACTAGCTGTTGGCTAGTAAAAGTTTTTGTTTTCAACACCCCGGGGCTGGAAATACTTGAATAAAAAATACTTTTTAGTCTGGAAATGGCTATGAGGTGTAAATGATTTGTGTTTTTGTCAACACGTTTGTGTAAAACACTTTCATAATAAACCATGAAAAAGTTGTTAAAGTTGACCTTAATAGTTTCTTATACAACTTCTCTTCTTCTGGCTGTTGGAAATTTTCTTTTAATGCATTTTTCAATCTTCATTTCCTCTAAATGTATTTCTCTATAACCACAGTCATCTTATACAGTTTTGGTTTTTAATGTTACATTGCAACCCAGAATTTCATGCACATGGAACCTGCCGTTCCCGGAGCAATCACAGCCACGATTTTTATCAGTTTATGTGGTTTGGAACTGAAAAGCTTATGAAGTGTCTTTTATTAACTGCAATTTTTTAAACCTTTCAAGAGATGAAACGAATAAAGAGGAAGATGAAGATGATGAAGAAGCAGAAGAGGAGGAGGAGGAGGAGGAAGAGGATGAAGAGGATGATGACAACGATGAGGACGAGGAGTTTGAATGCTATCCACCAGGCATGAAAGTCCAAGTGCGGTATGGACGAGGGAAAAATCAAAAAATGTATGAAGCTAGTATTAAAGATTCTGATGTCGAAGGTGGAGAGGTCCTTTACTTGGTGCATTACTGCGGATGGAATGTGAGGTAACTTGAGTTTCAGCTAGTGATTACTACCTAAAAACACTTCTAAAATAATTTTCTATTTTAAAAGTTAATTGACGAATTACAGACGTATTAGTTACTCTGATTGAGGTCATAGTACCATATAAAAAATCTGTAGATTTCAGCATGTAAATGCCTCGCTTAGTCACTTCCTACTTACTGTTTTGAATACTTAGAAGATACCCTTAGGGTCTAGAAAACTGATATCTATACAGTTGACTTTTATGTTATACATGAAGATTAACAGGGACAGCAACATTATTGGTGAAATGATAGAAAAATCTTTTTTTTTTTTTTTAATTTATTTAAGTAGAAAAATCTTTTTTAAAGTTAAAAGAGTTTTGAGCTTCTTCATGTCTATGAGTTAATGACCGGGCTTCTTTCTCTCTCGCGTTTTCAACTGCATTGCCACAGTAACCTCTTCTTTGTAATCTGAAGTTGCCACGTGTCTTTCTTACAGGAGGCAGGGATTTTAAAGTCGTGATTTCTTAAGATGCATTGGCCATTTTAAGAGGGCCTTTATCTCTTCATTAACATCTCTTAGATCATAGTCTTGTTCAGAAGCCTCAGAAAGTCATTTGTATATTTGAGACGATATGGTGGAAGTGCAATAAGCAAGCGTGCTTAACTAAAATAGGGTGCGCTTTCTGACTGTTGATAACCCTAGGGATGAAAGGCAAGACTCAGGTTTGGCTTTAGGTGGTGTTCAGTGACTTCACTTCTTTTCTTACACAAGTTTTCTTTGGTTCATCCAGAGAAATTTTGTATTTGAATTTCATCCAAAATTGGCAAGTCTGTTTTAGGATCTGGTCACTTAAATTATCTTTTAAGAAAAACTATAAATTCGTTTTGGAATCTTTGACACTTTATTTGAAAGGCAGCTTGTGATAGCGTTGTTGCCCTTGAAAAATTCACCACAGAAGTTAGAAATGGTGGTTTCGTGGTGTGCCTAGTATCTTCAAGGAGGAATACAGTTCCCGTGCTTTTTATTTCAGTTGTATTCTGTGATTTAGAAAGGTGTTCGGAAAACATCATCTCAATTTCTGTTTCTTAGAAAAACTATATAGCCTCTGTTTCTTAAAAGTCCATTTTGTGTTGTCCTGCTGTGGCAATAGGAAGCTCTAGAAGCACGTCTAATCTGATTACCTTTCTTACTTAGAGAAAAGTGCAATTCTGATCCATTCTGACGCTTGGAAGAAAATAACAATTTAAGTCATAAGGAAATGTTTAGAAGTTTTGTTTGGGGACTCGTTCTTTGTTATTTCTAACCAGCAAGTTTGGGATTTTAAGAGTACTTTTAATCAATCAGTGTTGTCCCGTAACATAAGCTTTTCCGAAGAGTCCGTTTTAACACCATGTGTAATTTATCCTTTTGTCTGTTGGCTCTTGGGCTGCTTTTGTGGTGCATGATTTTCCTTACCTGAAGGGCTGGCTATTGATGATCATGTTCAACGGAAAATACTGGAGATCTCAGATATAGCTGCTATGAGAATATTTTGCCCAGTTTTGACATTTAATCATTTTGATCTTCCTAAATGATCATCATAATATAAATGTCGAGGGAGTTCCATTTATGCCTGGAGTGTACATGTTGAATACGTTAGTTTAAAATTAGGAAGGAAAAAATTGAATCAGGAAAAATTAATAATCACTGAGTAATGCCCACAAGAGATGTAAGAGCCACATCATCTTTTACCTCTCCTTTCAGTTCTTCTGCCCTTAGTTTGTATAATGAGGTGGTTTTTCTAGTGGCCTTATTAAATGCTTTGTATTTCGTGACAGAACTTGCACCATTATCAGGGCTTGATTATTTTCTATTGTTCCATTAAATAAAGAGGCTTAGTAAGTATAAGAATTGAGACATTCATAAAATGATTCTGCAAGTAGGACACAACTTTCTGTTTGTTTAAGAAAAGACTGAGTGAAGGAAAGAGTCCTCTTTCCGTCGGAACACTTGGATTTTAGGGGCCAGAAAGACAATGTCATTATTTTAGCTTTGAATTTGGTGAGGGGTTGGGATGGTAAGGGAAGACTTTAAATTGAGACCTTCAAGTTTTTAATAATACAGAAAAGAAAACGAGACCTAGTTCAACAAGACAAGCTGATGTCACTGAGAAGGATGCCATCTACTCCTCACACCTCAAGCGTTTATGTGGTCTGAACTTTCAAAAGAAGAACACTAACCAACTTGACGAAGACCTGTAGAGTGAATCTCTTCATACTCCAGCAGCATAGAGAAAGCTGTACTTCTGTAGATTAGCAGTTAATTTTCATAGTCAGTATAACAGTAGTCCTATTTCTCTCTGCAGTAATAACCACAATCTCTTATTGATGAATAAGCAATAATTATGATTTTTGCTGCTCCTTCATGTCTGAAGCTAATCTAATGAGGACTGCAACAAATCCTCATCAGTTCTGCAACTGTGTTCCTGTGGTTTCAGTGATCTTCAGCTTGATCTTTGAATTTACACTTAAGAGATGTGAAATTAGACATGAAGATTTATGTATGAAGGTTCATGAAAATAGTTTTATCTTCCGTGGCAGTCATTCATTACTATAGCAATTTAGGAAACTTCTTATGGAGCTATTTGTGTGAGTTTTGTTTGATCTGAAAGGTCACTTTCCAGTAAACAGATTTTTCGTAAAGAAAATAAGAGACTATCTTTCTTAGTTTAAAAAATGCTATTTTTCTGGTAATTTCTACATTTTACCTTTTTTCTAAAATGCTGTGTAAACCTTTCCAATGATACAATTTTCATTTGCACCCCTGTTTCACATTTGAAAAATGTTAATTGTTGTTACACAAAAGAATAGTATTTGGGCCAATTTATTTTTACTACCACAAGAAGAAGACACATTTTTACAGGCTTACAGCAGATTTACTGGAAATAGCCAGAACTCTGGATCTTAAACCACATAATGGCTTATAAATGGCATAATAGTGCTATAGAATTTGTCGGGTGTGGTGACCATATATAAAACTATTGTCCAACACAGTAGACTTCACTAGGTTGCCATGTGCTTGGAGGAAGTCAGTGCTTCTTTATGAATTGTATTTGACTCTTCTAAAAATAGCATCCACTCTAGAAAACTGGCGAAATACATAAAAGTAGAAAGACAACTAGTGATATTGTAGTATGTTCTCTTGTAGTCTTTTAAAAGACATTATACGTTTTTAAAAATTATAATCACACTTCAGTAATTTTTCATAGTAGGCTTTCTGCTTGTTTTCTCTGCGTGATGTTCATGCTTTATGGAAGTTTTTAGTTCATTAGCTAATTGATCCCCTTTGTTCTCGCTTCTAAGTTCATGCCATAAACGTGGGATTGAGTTTTGAAAATAAAGTTACACTCTGAAATTCAGCTGCTGCAATCTCTGTTGTGTGTGTGTTGGGTTTATCCTCGTTCCCAAACACAGCCAAGTGTGTTACAGCTTTCTGGGCAACTTGGCTTGCAATTTAAAATGCATCAGTGTTTTATCATGTATTGAAGCTGATTTGTTTTTCTCCATTTCCAGTTTGGCTTTCCATAATCAAGGGGTTGGGAATTTGATTAGAGAATTTTTTTTTATATTAAGGCTCATCAACTACATGAAAAGGATACCCTCAAGTAAAAGAGAAAGGGAAAAGCAACACTAAAGTTTCAGCTGTAAAATTTCTAATTAGCAAATTAGTTCTACTCCATTTTATAAGTTCTAGAAAACTAAAAATAAGATAAGTTATATTTAAAGATATTACTTGGCAATAAAAATGTATTTCATTTAAAAAATATTTTGTCTCTCAGGGTGCCTGGGTGGCTCAGTCAGTTCAGTGTCCCACTTCGGCTCAGCTCATGATCTCACAATTTGTGGGTTTGAGCCCCGCTTCAGGCTCTGTGCTGACAGCTCAGAGCCTGGAGTCAGCTTCGGATTCTGTGTCTCCCTCTCTCTCCACCCCTCCCCTGCTCACGCTCTTGTCTCTCTCTCAAAAACAAAACCAAAACATAAAAAAAAAAATTCTGTCTCTCGAAGCGAATTGGCTCCTCCTTTGAAGAGATGGGGGGCGGGGGACAACTAGTAAAATGCTTTCACAAATGGGTTCAAACCTACTTTGTGCTAACATTCAACTGCTTTTTAACAAACATTTATTCTTTTATTTGGCATATATAAGTTCAGTATCCTGTGCAAAATACTATGCTTGAACAGAGATACAAAGAAATGGTTCCCGTTAAGGCATTGATTGTCCAGATGAAGGAACTACCCCCCCCCCCCCCCCCCCCAGGATTTACAACCCATCCATCCCACCACCCCTCCCTCCTAATACCCTCAGCCCTCCCCTTGGCTTACTTACCTTCAGTCACCCCTTCGAGTCATTTCTTTTGACCCCCACGCTCTTCTGTTGCTCTTGTGTTGCTTTGTAATCCTTGCTCGACAGAACCACTAGAACACCGATTAAATCTCACACTCGTGCTCCTGGCCTGCACCTGTGCGGCTCACCCTGGCTGGAGAAAGCAAAATGACTTACTTTAAATTCATGACTGTGAACCTTAAGTGGCCAAGGTATGTCCCCCTTCCATCCCCTCTCTTACTTTCTCTGAAGACTATTTCATACTGCTTCTTATCTCCTCAGATACCCACGATCTCTTCCCCATCCCTGCTTCGTAACCTCACTGAAAAATTGGAATGAGAGAATTTCTGCAGACTTCCACCTTCTTACCCGCCTCCCTTGCCACGCTCTGCGCCCGGTCGTTAGTCATCGGTGATCGGGCGCGCCGCTGTCTAAAGCCGGTCTTCTGAGTGCCGTGCCTTGTTGCCTAAATCAGAGCCGGGGCCTCAGAAATTCTCCCTTTCTTCCCCCTCTCTGTCATCAGCTTCTCGCTCTGTTCTAACTCATTGTTGTCTGGACCTGCAGGGATTTCTCCCGTCTCAAAGCTCACTTGACCTTCCCCCTGCTTTTCCTGCTGTGCCATTTCTCTGCTGTATTTCTATCCAGCAAGACTTTGAGCAGCCGACTTCTCTCGTGTTGTTTTGTGTAAGCCCACTCCAGTAAGGCTTTTGCCCCTGTCACACCTCCAAAACTGTCACCAGTGACCCCCATCTGACTGAATTCTGTCCTTATTTCTTGACCTCTTGCTGCTTGCCTCAACAGTGGCATCTGACCCTGCTGATCGCTCCTTCCGTGACATGTTAACTTGTGTTCCAGCTGCTGCAGCGGCAACTGTTTTTCTTGTTTATTTTCCTTTTCTGCCATTCCTCAGTCATCCTCTTTTGTCTCTTCTTGTCTTTGTGTGTTTTCTTCCTTATAATTGTGCCCTTTTATCCTTTGATACCCATTTTAACTTGTTTACATTCTATCTCTATTTTTCCAGCCCTAATTTGAATCACTTTTCTGATAACTGCGTTGTTCTAAATTATTTCTCAGAGCCAAATGTTTTTTTTTTTTTTTTTTTCAACGTTTTTAATTTATTTTTGGGACAGAGAGAGACAGAGCATGAATGGGGGAGGGGCAGAGAGAGAGGGAGACACAGAATCGGAAACAGGCTCCAGGCTCCGAGCCATCGGCCCAGAGCCTGATGCGGGGCTCGAACTCACGGACAGCCCAGAGCCTGACGCGGGGCTCGAACTCACGGACCGCGAGATCGTGACCTGGCTGAAGTCGGACGCTTAACCGACTGCGCCACCCAGGCGCCCCTCGGAGCCAAATGGTTTTGACCTTCTGGAATATAGCTTCCACTTAGGACTGTGGGGACCTCAGGACCACATTACTTCCCAGTACAAAAGAGCATTTAATTTTTAAAACGTGAAAAGTAATCCCAATTCCATATTCATTCCATTAATATCCCTTACCACTTCTAGAAAAGTACATGCCTGTAAGTAGCAAATAAATCTTGAACTAAATTGGACCTCCTGGCAACAAAATAGAAGTACAGCAGGAGTTAAAATCCAGATCAAAGGAACTAGTCTACAAAAATGATACTTACAGAATACAGACACAAATGGGGGATTGGGACAGATGTGGCCTGGCTCCCTCACTGGAGCCTCTCAATGGTTTTATGTGTGGGAACTCTTTGTTTAACGTCCTGAGGCACTGTCAAGCTGTTTTCCACAGAGGCTACACCATGTTACATTCTTAGCAGAATTGTATTAGGGTTCTGGTTTCTCCAAATCGTCACCAACATTTGTTATTTTCTGTTGCTAAAAAAATGGTTATTATTAGCTAACTTAGTATCTCATTTTTTTTTTCAATTTTTTTTTGAAAGGTTTATTCATTTTTCAGAAACAGAGACAGCATGAGCGGGGAAGGGGCAGGGAGAGGGGGAGACACAGAATCTGAAACAGGCTCCAGGTTCTGAGCTGTCAGCACAGAGTCCTACTCAGGGCCCAAACTCACAGACTGTGAGATTGTGACCTGAGCCGAAGTTGGATGCTTAACCGACTGAGCCACCCAGGGGCCCCTCATTTGGTTTTGATTTGCATGTTTAGAATGACTAGTGATGCATACTTATTGGCTATTTGTATGTCTTTGGGGAAATGTCTGTTTAAGCCCTTTGCTCATTTTTGAATTGTTGTTATTGTTCAGTTGTAGGAATTCTTCATATGTTCTGTATATTAATCCTTTCCCAGATACATGGCTTGCAGATATTTTCTCCCATTCTGTGAACCCACAGAATTCACTTTTCACTCTCTTGATACTGTCTTTTGATATACAAAAGTTTTAAATTTTGATAAAGTCCCTATTCACCCATTTTTTCTTTGTTGCCCATGCTTTCGGTGGTGTATCCTGGAAAACATCACCAAATCTGGTGTTGTGAAAATTGCCCTGTGTTTTCTTCTAAGAATTTTATACTTTTAGTTCTTTTTTTTTTTTTTAACGTTTATTGATTTGAGACAGAGAGAGCGCGCATGAGTGAGCGGTGGGGGAGGGGGTGGGGTGGGGGAGGGGGAGGCCGGGAGAGAGGGGGACAGGATCCGAAGCAGGCTGTGCTGACAGCACAGGGCCCCGTGTGGGGCTGGAACCCACGAACCGTGAGATCCTGACCTGAGCTGAAGTCAGATGCTTAACCGAATGAGCTACTCAGGTGCCCCTATGCTTTTAGTTCTAATACTTTAGTTTTTAATCCATTTTAATTTTTATAAAAGTATGCATGATAGTTCTTTTTTTATGATTTTTGTCATATGAAGAGCCCATCTCCTAATTAGCAGCCGAAATGGGGTTGAGAGTAAGACTAAAGTGAATCTGATAGGAAATACTCCTGATGCGACTTTCCTTCTACTCTGTCTTCTTTTGTCCCTTTAAGAATTTTTATGTCACTTCAGATTAATTTCTTCCATATTCATATTCCTTCCACCTTCAGAGTATTTTATGTCCTTACTTCTTTTTTTTCTTTTACTTTCATGTCATCTGATCCCTACCATACTTTCATTGTGTATGCCAATGGACTTAGGAATGTTGATAAAAGAGTACAGAGTTGTTCTGTTTCTGTGCTTTAAAGTAATTATGCTGGTAATGATAGAAAGGAAAGCAAAACCGTCTTGGAAATTGTCTGCTTTATTGCTGTAGTGTGAAAGTTAATGAACTATAAATGAAGATCATTTGACAGGGGTTTACAAGTGAATATCAGCAAACTTGTTTTAGAAGGCTGGGAGGGGACATTGCTCCATTTTTGTTTTTGTTTTGTTTTGTTTTTGAGTTTATTTATTTTGAGAGAGAGTGTGTGTGTGTGTGTGTGTGTGTGTGTGTGTGCATGGGGGAAGGGCAGGGAGAGAGAGGGAGGGAGGGAGGGAGGGAGAGAGACAGACAGACAGACAGACAGACTCCCAAGCAGGCTCCATGCTGTCAGCGCAGAGCCTGCTGAGGGGCTCAAACTCTGGAACCATGAGATAATGACCTGAGCCGAGATCAGGAGTCAGACACCCTACCCCTGTCTTTTTAACCAGGCCTTCCAATTCCCTTCGCATGTTCTTCCTCCTGTGTCCCATTCTTTATTTCTTGGTCCCTCATTGTCATCTTTTCCAAACTCTCACTTCCCTAACCCCCTGTCACAGTCCCCCAGCTTATTCAACTTATGTTTATGATGCAAAGTATATTCAAATTAAAAAGTACCATGGCAGTCAAAGGGCTGTGTTACCACTCATGTGAAAAATTCTTATGCAGTATGCAAATGATTTGTATCAGACAGTCATATATGCAGAGAAAATTAAAATAAAGTTTAAAAGCAGGGAATGAAATGAACATACAAATAGTTTATACTTTAAAAATAAGACTTTTGAGTTGACTCTAGTTTCTCAGTGCGAGTGAAAATAAATAGTTCCTTCATGAAAAAAGATTAGTAACTTGGATATTTTGCACTCAGGTGGGCTTTCCTTCTTTGTATGTTGAACTTCGAATGTTTACTAAGTTGGACTTGTTCCATTCATTATTTTTTTGTAGATTGGCAGGTACGTTTAAGGTAAAAGGTAAATGTGGACCTGTTCATTTGGTGGTTTTGTAGATTGGTAGGTACATTGGTATATTTTTCTAACTGTACATAAAATCCTAATCCTTTAAATTTATCAAATGTTAATAAAGTCAATTTTTAAGGTACTTTTAAAAGTCAGTATCTGCGCCACAAAATACAGTAAGTGCCACAGTTGTTAACCATTTGTAGTGATCTCTATAAGCCTGATAGAGTATTCTGTGATGTGTTCTTAACATTACATATTCCCTCTGCCTAAAGACCTATACCTTGTTTCATTTTACAGACTTAAACTCTTTAGGAAAACCAATCGATATAATTACTATGCCATGCACTTAGGCTGTTTGTGTCAAATATTAAATATGATTATGCTATAATATTTAAGTTATTGTCATTCTGTTCTTTATTATGATGAACACCATTCCTGTGTCTTTGATGTGGATTTAACATGAAGTGTTACATGATGTGGAGATATGAAATGTTAATAGCATGCTTAGAATTTTATTTTTTCAATAAGATAATGCTTTTATTTTTGTTTTGTCATATCTTAAAGTACATGACAGAAAGCATTAAATTGTGTTCGGTGAGTCTTTCATAAATTTTGATTTATATATTCTCTCAGATTAAAAATATATGTGTAAATTCAGATTATTATAGAAAATTCATAAAGTAGGTAAATATCGATACAGTGGCTTATAAAGTTCATGATCAATAACTATTGCTGTTTTTCATATGATTTGGTCTTTTTTCCTATTACAGTGTCATACTTACTTTCTTCTGTAATTTTTTTTACTCTAACCATTAAGAGGGAAAATTTTCTTTCCTTGCTAAGATTGCCTAAATTTCCACTTTAGATGTAAGGTTTTTGAGACCTGAGTTTGTTGTATGACATGGATTACCTTTGTGTATAAAGATAGGCAAGATATAAAATGCATATTATTCAGCAGTTATTAAATGAGTCTATTCATTACAGAAAACAAAATACAGATGACTTTAATATTTTACCTAAATTAATGGTCGGGTTTTAGATTTTCTCTTTTTTATAATCTGTATGCATATAGTGAGCTTTTAAATATTATGGCAGTTTGGTTTTGCTTGTGAAATTATTTTTAAAATATCTTTATTATGCATGTAATTATTTTTTTTAATCTCTAAGGTTATGTCTTTTGGGGTACATGTTAATACACACTGATAATATTTCTTTGAAAGTGGTTTGGTTGCGGTTAAGAAGAACCCAAATCTAAATTGCTGTGGGCAACAGTAGCCATTTTGGTTTTCTTACATCTGGTTGATTAATGTTCTTTTCCATTTTTATTATTACTAAGTGATTTCTTAGATGATCTGCCAACACATCCAAACAAAAATCAGAAAGCTGTGTTTCTCTGGTGAGAGCAAGTATGTTACGGTCTCTGAATGGTTCCTTCTAGCTTTGTGTGAATATTTTAATTCAACACATTTAAAAAATTCAAATACCTATGTGGCTTCTTTCAGAAGGTTTGTATTGGTACTTTTGTCATTACCGCCTAGGGTTGTGTTCTCTGTTTCGCTGTCAGCTCCTTGTGGGAAGAAGCTGTACTACACCATTCCCGAATGCCCAGTGCGTAGCTCCCCAGGAAGTCTTTATCAAACGAATAAGTCCCCGAGCGCGTACTTTCAGTCTTGGCGTTTCATCTTACTTTCTGCTCTCGGGGTCATCTGGTCCAGCTCCATCATTTTGTACAGAGCAGGGAGCAGACCTTTATAAGTTAAAGGAGTTGCTCGTGCACCTCTCCTTTCATGTTCGTTCCATTAGTTGAATATTCGATGGTCTCAATAGAAATATCCTTAGGTACGCCATGCGTGTGTTTTGAAAATATTTTCCTTAATACTCTAGTTAAATACGAGATGAGATACCTGTGTAGGTTCCATACATTAATTACAGTGATTTATTGATAATTGAAAAAGTATGGTCTAATTACTGACAGACTTTATTTTCTAATTCAGTATTTTTTTAATTCAACATTTTAATATTTGTTTCAGGATTTGTTTTTCTTAGTTTCTCAGTATTTGCTTTTAAAGGGAAGAATTCAGTAATCCTCTTTTCTTTGTGCCATGCCAAACTCTATTTCCTTCTGTCACAGAGAGCTCCATTACTATCTTGTCATCCTAATTTCTAAAGGTAATGTCTAATTAAAGGCAGCACAGTTTATATCAATAATGCAGACCGTTGGTTTTCTTGACATTCTCTTAGGACTCTGTTGTTTGGATCAAAGGTGCAAGTCATTTTGTTCGTAGGCCCAGCGCTTCGCCTTCTTTCTCTCCTGGTTCTCAAACTACATTGTTACTAAATGTGGTAGCTGACGGCTACAGTCCTACCAGCCTTGAAGAGAAGTCTAGGTATTTAATGATAGAAAGTGGTTTCTCTGAAGACCTGTTACCCTAGATATCTGTTAAGTAGTGTTCTTCCTACTAGTGGAGAGACCCCGTCAAAATATGTGCTCTTGATTCCTTCTGTGCTACTTAGAGCACACGTGGAGTCTCTTTTTAAGATACTGTATTAAAAGTCAAAGTTTACATAGAATAAACAGCATCCACTTCTTGTAGTTCTGAACTAAATGCTCTTCATTCAAGTCTTTATTCTTGGTAGTTGATAGGGAATCAGTATCTTGACCCACTAATATTACCTCTTTATTTAAATTAACTGGCACGCGGGGCACCAGGGTAGCTTAGTTGGTTAAGCATCTGACTTGGGCTCAAGTCATGGTCTTGCCATTAGTGAGCTTGAGCCCCGCATCAGGCTCTGTGCTGACAGCTCAGACCCTGGAGCCTGCTTCAGATTCTGTGTCTCCCTCCCTCTCTGCTTCTCCTCTGCTCATGCTCTCTCTCAAGAATAAATAAACATTAAAAAAAAAAAAAAGAAAAACTAAGAAAAAAATAAATAAAAATAAATTAACTGGCACTAGTTAAAATAAAAATTGAGTTGGCCTCTTCCTTACATAAGTTAGTGTCTATAGGAAGTGTTGTGGGGTTTTTTTTGCTGTTTTTGTTGTTTTTTTTCCAGCACCAGTTTTTGTTTTTTTCTCCCACATGACTTTATGTGTCTCTCCTTCCTGTTCTTTGAAAGTCCTCTGTATAGGAAATGGAACACTTGGATGATACTCTGAGTGATTATGTAAAGGGAAGGAACATTTCTTACTTTTAAAATACAATGATCAGTTTATTCGCTGATATTTTTTTCCCTTGTACGATTAATCAAGCAACTAAAGTGCTATTTAGAGCGTCATGAAGTTTTGAAGGATTGGTCTGGGTTAAGGTTTATGTCTGCAGTCTCAGCTTCCATTTGGTATGGGCTTTGGAATTTGAAAGCCCTCCCTTAACCAAAATCCCCTAATGCGGCTTTTCCTAATGCTGGTCTGTTACTCTTCTCTGTGCTTTCTCTGAATGGGACCTGGTGTGCCCTCAATCATTATTCTGGTATTGACCAGAATGTTTTAAGAGGCTGTCCCTTTCCCATTTTTCTCTAACTCCCTACCGAGTGCTTTTCTTGCAAGCCTATTGTTTGCAAAGTCCCATTTTCTTCCATGGTCAGAGTTTTCTGAATCTGTGAACTAAATTCATTGGTTTTTAAGGCACGATCTAGTTCCAGAGGCTATTAATTATAATAGCAATAATAATATTGTGTCACTACATTTTATAAAAATGGAGAATAAATCTGGTGCAGGAAAGAAAAAAAGTCTACAAGAATAGTATCAGAATGGGGGAATGCCTGAGCAGACAAAAAGCACTGAGAAAGTAGAACAGAAAGAGGCAAATAATGGAGAAATGATATTAGCTAATACTTATAGGACTGTAAGTTACCATGGAATGACTTCAATAGGAAGTGTATCTAAAGAATTTTCCAAGGCATCTCCCAAAGCCATACAGAATATTCATTATCTTAAAACGAAATTGTCATCCAAAATAGTGAGACCATAGTGTTTAATTACTACGGTTCAGATATTTTAGAAGTGTGTGTAGATTGTTTCATCTAATTCTGGAATTTTCTTTTTTTGTTTTCTGCTTGGTCCAAAAGTCTTTCCCCGTCCAAACGCGCTACTTTAAGTTCTTCGGATAGCCAGTCTTCTTATAGCATCCTTACTTTGTAATTGGGTGGAGGAGAAAATGATTTACCAGATAGCATCTGTAAACTGAGCTTACGCAGTGGGCATCAGCCTGTACCAAGGGGGTAGCCATTGTTTTATTTATGTATATGTTTCTCCTACCCTGTTCCTAAGAGAATTTAAGTAACATCCATTATTTCTGAGTCATAAAGAAGTCTTCCTCTATCACAGTGAACATTTCAACTATGGAGACAATAACTTTTTTTTTTTTTTTTTTTTTTTGCTTGTTTGATGTATTTGGTGCTCCATGTAATGTATGCAAATACACAATATCTCATGGTGGTGATCCTAAGTCGAAAGCTACTGTTTTGCTCTAATTTGAAATATAATTCATGTCAAAAACCCAAGTTGAATAGAGTAGTGTTTTTACTGGTAGTGAAAAATGTCTGATACTGTACAACTAACTACATAACAGATGTCTTCAATTAAGAAAGAACTGCGATATCTTTGTTTAGCTCATGTGGTGTTATGTAGAACCATCATGAACTACCTTTAGTTATCTCATAAGAAGACAGGAAGCTTGTTTTGTTTTCTTTTAAACAAAGTCCACAGCAATGACTTCCATAACTATATCCAAATCAGAGCAACTTCTGGGAATTTATATTCAACTTTGCTGAGGGCAGAGATATTTTCTGTTCATTTTCCACCTTCAGTCCAAATTTGGTAGGAACTAAATTGCTTTCATCTCAAGCATAATGCAGTTTTCAGTATTCCTGGGCAAGTTAAAAGTACTGTAAATATTTAGGTAGGTGCTACTGTGCCAGTATAAATACCAAAAGGAGTGTGTTAAGTAGAATAATAATATTTGTTTAAAAATTTTTCAAAGTACTTATCATATATTTGATTCTCAAAAACTGTATGATATGCAGTCTTAATTTTTTTAATACAGTCTTATTTGGTACAGATTACACGGGTCTGATGTTGAGAGTGGCTTGGCAAGGGCCACATAACTAGCCAGCAGGGATTATGTAAAGACTTGTCTAGAACTCATTGTGTTCTTCCTTATTCTCTGTAATTGTTCTGGCCCTCAACAGCTTCCAGCAGATACAGACATAATCCCTTGCGTGCGGTTGTCCCTCAGCTTCACCACAGCCAGTAGTTTGCACCAGCCAGTGTCACTTTGCCTGGGAGTGGCTGTAGGCATACTTTGCAGGCCTACTTTAGAGCAAGAATATAATTTATTCGTCAGATAATGAGCCAAGTCATTTACTTCCTGACTTAGGGCCTTTATTACTTCATTTAGTGCCTCTAATAATGAGGACATTTTAATTTAAAAGCTCATTTTCAGTTCATGTTCTGGAGTTAAAAAAGTCAGTGAGTTTTCCATTTTCCATTTCTTCTTTTTAAACATAAAAAGAAGTTAATTTGTTTTTAATATTTCTTCTTTCTAGCTGAGTTTTTACAAAAATAAACTGCCGTTCTTTTTTATTTTAAAGAAATAGCTTTATTGCAGTCAGTAGTAAGTTGCACCCTGTGAAACTGACACAGGCTGTCAACATTGAGTGGACAGGCCATCGGCGCTGTTGACTCTTAGCTGCCTGTCCATGTAGGAAGCATCTCAGAATACTGAAAAACTTGGCCAAGTAATACTTTCCTAGTGTTTTATGAGAAGGTTTTTTTTGTTTTTTTGTTTTTTTGTAGGTGATTTTGCATTGTCCGGAAGTTATAATATTATGCTCTCCTATCACATGATGCCATGTAAAACTAGAGCATGTTACTTAGCTTCCTGATGTGTCTAGAAAAAAAACCCAAAACAAACCTGTCTACTGGCTGCTTAAAAACAAAACAAAAAGACAGAAAATATTGTGGTTTCTTTACAGACAAGTTTGGTTTCTCTTTGGTGTAGCAGACTCAGGAGTGCCAGTTTAGACCTCAGGAGGTCTTTCTGGTCTCGGCTCAGCCAGAAGCGGACATTCTGTCCTTGGGCAAATCACTTGATCTCTCTTTTGGGGCCTTGGTAGCTTTATTCATTGAACCAGGAAGTTGAGCTAAATGGTCTCCAAGGTCCTTCCCTGTTCTAAAATGTTACGATTCTATTTATGAATTTTTCTTTAATATGGCATAGTTCTGTGATGTTTTGCATATTTATATTAATTTCCTTTCATTTTAGATATGATGAGTGGATTAAAGCAGATAAAATAGTAAGACCTGCTGATAAAAATGTGCCAAAGATAAAACATCGGAAGAAAATAAAGGTAAGTGCTTACTTTGCTAAAAGAACTTTTTTTCCTACATGATAGGTGTTAATTGCAGAAATTTTCCTCCAAAATGATGCCATCAGTGTTAGTAGAAATGAAAACACTCTCTTAAAACAGCGAATTTATCAAGTGCTAGATTTGGGTACAATCGATATTGTCACCTTATGGGAAGGTATTTTGGAAATGATACTTTGGAAAAGGCATTTGGAAAAATGATCTCTTGAGGCTTTTGTAGTTCCGACATCATGTAAGGCCACCCAGCCAGATTTCACTTATTTCAATCCCTTTTTGCCCCTCTCATCTCCAGCTAGGAGCCATAAAATAGTATGGCTGGGAGCCTGGCTTAGTGTGAGGGCTGTAAACTATTCAGAGGAAGAAAAGAAGGTATCTGAAGGCAGACGAGAGCCTATCTGTACCTTCTCTTTTTCTCTTCATCTTTAGCTGACTGTATTAGCAGTAGCTTAGGATGTGTTCATAGGACTCTGTGAGCCATACTGTAGATGAACCATGGGGACTCTATTAATGAACTTGTATGGAAATTACTGTTACTCTTATGTATGATAGATTTACTCTTATATATTCTAAGACTAAATCTTTTAAGTGTTTTATTAGAAAGTTGACCATTCATTAGGTAACATATAGTTGAGGTGCTTAGTAGTTCTTCTGAAATTCAGTCTTCATATTCACAGTGAAGAACTGTTACTTTCCTGCCACTGGCCCCAAATAGTGCAAGCTTTCCCCCAACATAGTTACTCTTTTCTCACTGTAAAATTGGGTCTGGTTCTCAAGTTTTGATACGGCAACCCAGTAGCTGCAACTCAGGGTGCTGGTCCAGGGACCACCCTTGGAGAACCATTACCCCAAAGCATCTATAATATGCAATGAATTATCTTCTGTGCATCCAGAATGGTGATAGTCATGTACTGTATTTGGGAGAAGTGTGAAAATAGCCACAGATTCTATAGTCAGACCTGTATAACAGGATTTCAGAGTTGTCTGCTACACCATCATGCTCTACATCGTCATTCAGGAAGCTTGTCTAAATGTGATTTTTTTTCTATAAATTATTTTAAGACCAGATTTAAAAAATAGTTTCCAGGAAGTATTTTAGTTAGCCTCTGCTCCTCTTATTTGTAAACAGTCAATTGGAGAAAATTTCTCATTTTTTCCAGAAATGTTACTTTATCAATGAACAGGTAGGTTTCTTCCAAGTTAACTTCACAACAGATCATTTGTAGAGTTATTATTCCCAGTTGTCAACTAAATGAAGATGGTTGGAATTTTGTCGCTCCCAGCCCACATTTTATATTGAAAAATGTTACAAGTTTTAAAACTACCGGGCTGAAAATTTGTTTATGGATATTTAAGCCTGTTGTGATTTAATTTTGAAGAATTTGTAACACCAGTTATTAGCAGTATGAGGTTTTAGTCTGGATTGTTCATAGGATCTCTGGTTTACTTCCACAATTAAAATGTAAATATTAGACAAAAACTTTTTGCTCATCCTGCAGTACCTTTGGGGAAAAAAAAAAACCACCTCTGGCTGTTTAGAGGAGCTTCTTATATTCTTTCTTTTCATATTATTTAATGTGTGATACAACTTTGAGTTTAAAATGAGTATTAGCATTGTTACAGTAAATACTTCATGATAAACTATGGCTAACATGGCATACTTTTTTTCTTAACCTAGAATAAATTAGACAAAGAAAAAGACAGAGATGAAAAATACTCTCCTAAAAACTGTAAACTTCGGCGCTTGTCAAAACCACCTTTTCAGACAAATCCATCTCCTGAAATGGTATCTAAACTGGATCTTACTGATGCCAAAAACTCTGATACAGCTCACATTAAATCCATAGAAATTACTTCTATCCTCAATGGACTTCAAGGTAAACCTAACAAATACCCTGTTGCTTGCAACTCTGTTTTGTTACGAATCAAATTCTGTAAAGGCAATGTACCGTTTTTTAATTGGACCAGAATTTTGTTGCCTGTTATTACTTGAAATAAAATCAGCCATTGATTGAGGCTTGGAAGTACTTCTGTTATTAGTAGATCTAAAGGCATCCTTAAATTTTAGTTACAATTTATTATTTACCCTATAGTACTGTGTTTTTTTTCTCAGGTACTGTCCTTTCTGTTGCCACATAAAGCATGGTTTGTGTTAGGTAATTTTAGACTATAAAATTACACTGAATTTTTTGTTAATACCAAATTTTGTTTATCTTGATTGCATCTATTATGATCCTCTTTTATGATAGCATTATTGCCTATTAATATTTGAGGCAGAATGACCTATAACTAAGTAATACAATATGAATGTTGGTGTGTCTACCATAGTGGTGAACAAATAACATTTATTTAAAAGAATTTTGCATTTCTGCCCCAGAAGTAATTAATATCCTGATTTTAGTGTGATCATTCCTTAACTTTTCTTTTGAATAAACATATATGTATATATTAAACATAAATACATATTTCCAAAGAGCAGATGAATTCTTAAAACACGGAGTAGCCAGCACAAGCCTTGCTGTGAAGGCTCCCTGAGAATGTTACGTGAACGGAGTCTGTAGGTCATATTCTGGTTTCATATTCAGCTGCTCTGAGAATTCGCAGAAGCATCTCTCAGGGAATTCGGTGGGGCAGGGTCAGAAGGGAGTTCTGGGAAACATCGGGGCTCACCACAGCCAGGACGAACAGGAGCGTGGCGATAGTGAGCCGCTCTGTGTTTTCTGATTCTAGGCTTTACCAAACGAACTTCTAGCTTTCAGGTGCAGGTCAGAGCAAAGCATTTCTCCTGGGTACAATGATGTAGTCCACTGATCCCGATAACATCTTGCAAGACATAGAGGGGAGAGCTGGAGTTTTATCAACACATTGTTCAGACAAGCTAAATCTATTTAAATGCGTTCGGACGGTGTGGTGGCAGCAGGCATCTTAGTGATGGTGGTCCTTGCTATTTCTTTGGAAAGGACACTGTGTAGGACTGGTTTCCTTCTGCATCTGGTACACAGATAGCTTCCTGGGGAGATCCTATTCTAGGGATCACTCTTCAGAGGAGCCCTTGGAATTCCTTTGTTCTGGCATCTCATGTCTGTTTTACCCTCGGCATACTCTCATTGTGGTGGAGCGTATTCTCTAGTAACTTTTTAAGAACAAGTGAGTGAGAAGGAAAGCAAATTTTTAGAGACCGTGTGCATCTGAGAATATCTTTATTCTGTGCATGGTTTAGCTGAGTTGAATGGTTTTCCTTCAGTATTTTATTAGCATTGTTCAATTGTCTTTTTTTTTTTTTAGTTTATTTATTTATTTTCAGAAAGAGAGAGAGAGTGTGAGCAGGGGAGGGGCCGAGAGAAGGGGAGAGAGAATCCCAAGCAGGCTCTGCACTGTCAGCGCACAGCCCGATGTGCAGCTTGAACTCAAAAACTGTGAGATCATGATCTGAGCCAAATCAGGAGTCAGATGCTAAACTGACTGAACCACCCAGGTGCCCCTCACCTGTCTTTTCTGATGTTGCTTCTGGTCGAAGTTCAGAGCTCTTACAATTCCTGATTCTTTCTGTGTGACGTGTTTTTTATCACTTAGGTTTTTTGTTCTTTGTTTTGGGTGTTTTGTTTTTTGTTTTTTGTTTTTTTTTTTTGGCTTTTGCTTCTCTTTGGAATCTGGAATCTTTGTTTCTAATGTCCTAAAATTTCACGGTGATTATGCCTTGTGTGGATATATTTTCATCCACTGTCTTGAGTACTTGCTAGGCTCTTTTCATTCTAGAAACTTGAGCCTTTTTGTTCCAGGTGCTTTTCTTGAATTATTTTGTTGATTATTTCTTCCTCTGCATTTTACTGTTCTCTCTTGTTTTTTGTTTTGGATTTTTTTGACTTACCATTATATCAGTATTGCATTTTCTGTAGTATATTTTAATATGTTTATCGTTTTGGGGATGAGGTTATTCATTCTTTGGTCTTTTTTCTCTGATTTCTTGGAAATTTTCTCAACTTTGTCTTCTGATCCTTTCGTTTATTATTTAAAAAATACTTATTTTGGGAAAAGCACAAGTGGCGAAGGGGCAGAGAGAGGGAGACAGAGGATCCAAAGCTGGCTGTATGCTAACAGGCTGGCAGAAGCGAGCCCGACGTGGGGCTCAAACTCACGAACCGTGAGATCATGATCTGAGCCAAAGTTGGACACTCAACCTACTAATAAGCCACCCTCGTGCCCCCGCCTCTTATCCTTTTAAAAACTATTTAATTTACTGCCGTAATGTTTGGTGACAGCTGGTATATTTTTAATTTTCAAGAGCTCTTCATTTTCTACATGTTCTCATACCATTCTCTTCTTTCAAGATGGTACAAGATCTTAACCTTTCTGGTTTTGCTCTTTCCAAAGGATATTGTAAATTTTTTGTTCTTCTTTTGCATGGTTAGCTACTTCCAGTTTGCTTTTTCCTGCTTTATTGTTTTGATCTCTTCCCTATGAAGGACTTTTTCCTTGGCTGTCTTCTCCTGATTAGGAATCTTGAGCACATGGTTGGGACTTGTCAACTTTGAGTTAATTTCACTCTAAGGTAATCTGGGTGGGCCATTTT
The DNA here is from genome assembly GCF_018350215.1 of Panthera leo. NCBI lineage: Eukaryota > Metazoa > Chordata > Mammalia > Carnivora > Felidae > Panthera > Panthera leo. The sequence continues at coordinate 13,332,319 of NC_056689.1, forward strand.
TTGGAGAGGACTACTGTCAGGTCTTTAGGTCTTTTTCTTAGTCCAGTCGCATCCCAGAGAAAAGAGTCTTCCAGCCCTGACTGGAAGGTAAGAGAATGTCTTCTAGCGTTTAGGATCCAGTTGAGGATTAGGGAAGGAAGGAGGGGAAATTCTTAGCAGTTGTAGTCCACTGATCCCACTGAGTTCAGCATCACATCTGTACCTGCGCCCTCAATAGTTCTTAGCATTGCCTAGGCCAGAAATCCTGTCTTCACCATCTTCAGAAAATAAACCTCCAGAAGAGTGGTCACCTGGCAACCCACGGTGTTGGTTGGACCTCACGGGGTGAGGACCTAGGGATCTAGATGCTTTTCGAATAATGTTCACCCGATGCTCCTTATGTTAAGCTGCCTCCTCCACTTTTCATTTTCACGGTCACCTGATACAGCCAATTTTTATTGAAGAGTCTATGGAGAATTGGGTTTTTTCTCAGCTCTACTCACTGCTGGCTTGGGTCTGTTTTCTCTCATCCATCTGCTTTTTGGCTTACGCATTCTATTGTTCTCTCCTATTGTCCCTATTTTTGTTAGTGTATTATTTCAGAAATTGTGTTAACATGCCACGTGTATGATATGTGTGTTGTAATATATAATTATTAATATATATTAATATGTTCCATATTAACACATTAATACATATCCCAAACAAATATATATACATATGCACAGATGTGATATTTTTATAAATGGGATCATTAACACTACAAAACCCCACCTTTTCGGGGGGGCTTGGCATAGTAGAACTGATAAATCTTTTCGTATCAGCACATTCATACAACTGAATGGCTGTATCTCTATTTATTTAATGCTTGATGAAAAAAGGTATTTAGATTATTTTCATTATTTTTCCTATTGTACATAATTCAACAATGACCATCACAAGTGCCATATTTGTAACATTTCACATATTCTCTTCTTCATATTTTCTCTTTTCTGTGGTAAATTTTATTTTTGATTTGGCCATAGATCAAATTTAAGACATTCAGGTTATTTCCAGCTTAAAAATGATTGCTGCTATGAATGCATATGTATATGTACATGCATATATAAAGAAAAATTGAGGCCACCCATGAGTGTAGAACACAGGTAGCTAGGAGTCTCTTCCCTGGCATGAGATGAGCTGGGAACAGAACAAGAGGGTGGGTGATTGTTGGAATTCTGTGGAGTGATTGAATATCTCTAGAGAATAATATTTCACATTTAGGCACCAGAGATCCCCTCAAGTAAACTAGATCCCTGCTGAATCACCTAATGGAAAGCTTATCCATTAATAAGCCCTACCAATACAGTCAGGTTTTAGTAGGTCATCCTTCAGTGTGAACAGTCAAGGAGAGCTCCCACATAAAATGTGGAAACTAAGACGGAAGGCGTGACCCTTGAGGAGAGAGATAATGAAGGTAAGAAGCATATTAGTTCTCTCCGGTTATTATTAATCTCAGAAAACCCGTAAGCATCTGTAAAACAAGAACGGGATACAGTGATAAAGTAACAGAGAACAAGAAACACCTAGAATTAGACATTGAAATTAAAATTCAGTCAAACACAGTTTGGAGTCGAGGAAAACTTTGAGAAAATGTGAGAAAGCAGTGATAGAAATGTAAGAAGATGAGTGATACTGAATAGTAAATAGTGAAATCAGAGGGGAAGAAATGAACAGGTAACCGCGCACACCACTGTGGTTTGAGGATACTCACGTGTGTATATCTTTGTTTTTCACGCTGGGGAGAGTGACACCAGCATTACTGCTAGAATCCGCCTGAGGAATCAAGAAGCCATGGGAACAGCATGCCTGGTTATAAGTAACTAAAAAGCAGTTGGATTTTGAAAAAGCGAAACCCTAGTTTTCTTATGAACTGTCTCATGACTACGTTATTTATTTTTTGATTTGTACCTCATCACTCCGTGCTGTATTATATAGAGTGTGGCAGTTCTGTCTGTCTTAGAGAATGCTGTATATGTGGTGGTGGGTTGTCCTCCCCAGTCTGCCATATACATACCAATCACTAAGATCATTCTAGAATAGTCCTCGGGTGGACAGAGGAATAAACAGGTAACTAAAAGAAGAAAAATCTCCAGGGGCGCCTGGGTGGCACAGTCGGTTAAGCGTCCGACTTCAGCCAGGTCACGATCTCTCGGTCCGTGAGTTCGAGCCCCGCGTCAGGCTCTGGGCTGATGGCTCGGAGCCTGGAGCCTGTTTCCGATTCTGTGTCTCCCTCTCTCTCTGCCCCTCCCCTGTTCATGCTCTGTCTCTCTCTGTCCCAAAAATAAATAAAAAACGTTGAAAAAAAAAAATTTAAAAAAAAAAAAAAAGAAGAAGAAAAATCTCCAGAACTGACAGACACAAATCTTTAAATTGAACAAGCCTACCCGGTACCTGATAAATTCGTGAATAAAGAACCATGCCACAGTACGTTATTATGAAATTAAAAATACCAGGAATAAAAAACCACCACTATGGTTGAGGAGATAAATGAAAGTAGTGTTTTTAAACTATGAGGCAAGGGGCAGTACCTTCAAATTTTTGAAGGAAAATAATTTTCAACTTAGAATTCTGTACCTGGTTAAACTATCGATAAAACGATGAAATTTGAGAGTAAAGATGTATTTGGACACGTAAGGACAAAGAATATTTACCTCCTTGTGCCTTTTTAAGGAAAGTACTAGATGATGTGCTCTAAGACAATCTGGGAATAAACCAAGAAAGAGGAAGATGGGCAATTCACATACCTGTGGGTCTCAGTCAAGAGAAAGCAGTGAAGGTGGGGGGGCCTGGGTGGTTCAGTCAGTTAAGCGTCTATCTCTTGATTTCGGCTCAGGTCATGATCTCAGGGTTCGTGGGACAGAGCGCAGCATCAGGATCTGTGCTGACAGCGCAGAGCCTGCTTGGGATATTCTCTCTCTCTCTCTCTCTCTCTCTCTCTCTCTCTCTCTCTCCCCCCCTCCCCCCCTCCCTCTCCCTCTCCCCCTCTTCTCCTCCCCTGTGCATGCTCGCGCTCTCTCTCACTCTCTCTCAGAATAAATAAATAAATATAAAAAAGCAAAAAAGAAAGTAATGAAGGGAATTACTAAGATGATAGCTGTTAGAGCAGACCCAGAGAGCCACCAAACTAAATGGAGTAGAAAGTAGGTCTTCAGGATAGAGAGATTCGGTGAATAAGGGAACTGGATGGAGTGCTTGCCTGCATGGAGCAACTGAAATAAATGTGAAAAAGCCTTAGAAAAGGAAGATGTACCGTCAAAAGGAAGGACTTTTGGAAGCTTGGAGAAATGGCTCTATGAGGAAGGAAGTTTGTCAAGTGTGGTGCTTCTTTCTGTAGTGAACCACATTTATGTATATTATAAACAGTATATTTAATTAACTGAAGGGGCGCCTGGGTGGCTCAGTCAGTTAAGCGTCCGGCTTCGGCTCAGGTCATGATCTCACGGTCCGTGAGTTCGAGCCCCGCGTCGGGCTCTGTGCTGACAGCTCAGAGCCTGGAGCCTGCTTTGGATTCTGTGTCTCCCTCTCTGTCTGCCCCTCCCCTGCTCATGCTCTGCCTCTCTCTGTCTCAAAAATAAAAACATTAAAAAAATTTTTTTTAAATAATTAACTGAAGATAACTATATATGGAAAGTATGGCAGGAGATAGGAGTATTAATACAATACCCATGGCTCATTGCAGGCTAAACTTCCTAAGTGAGCACATCTCTTATATACTATCAGAAAACATGGTTTTGAGACTTTGGAGGCTTGGGAAGGAAGAAAAAGAGCTGTTGGTTTTCTATTGAGTTTCCATTTGTTTTTAGTCATATATGCAGTGCTTTGATAATTAAAACAGTTCAGTTGTACAGAAACACATTGAAACGTTTAAAAGTTTTTAACTACCTTAATTGTGTCTGTTCTTTTTTACTTGTAGCAAACTTAGCTAAAGAACATAGGTAGCGTTGTAGTCACAATTATAAATTCAGGAGCCAAATGCCTTAGGTTTCTGTTTCTTCTCTACTTTTACTAGCTCTTTGGAGTGGTTTAACCTCTCTACATCCTAGTCTCCTAAACTATAAAATGGGGTTAATAATAATATATCCCTCATAGGGTTTTTGTGAGACTGAGTCAGACAGTCTATGCAAAGCGTACCAAAGTATCTGGCATGTAGCAGTTTCACAGTAAATGTTTTATTAAAATCACGATAAAGGCAATTACTTTTTATACTTAGTTGAATCCATTTACTAAAATGTACTTTCAAGAAATCAATTCTGTAAATATTTTTATGTAATGTATCAGTTACTTGTTAATTGGGTCTACTCTTCAAAACATTGTAGAAAACAGGGCACCTGGGTGGCTCAGTCAAACATTCAACTCTTGATTTCGGCTTAGGTCCTGATCTCAGGCTCATAGGATCGAGCCTCGCCTTGGGCTCTGTGCTGGGTGTGGAACCTGCTTGAGATTCTCTTTCCCTCTGCCCCTCTCCCCCGCTCATGCTCTCTCTCTCTTTAAAAAAAAAAAAAAAAAAAAAAAAGAGACAAAAAACAATTTGGAAATTCATTGTTCACAAATCTTTGCCTAATCATTGCTACATTGAAAATGAAGCTTACAATTTCATATACAGACTTTGAAGTTAGAATAACCCGGGATTCCATCCTGACTGCAGTTATTTTCTACTCATAAATTTGGAGGAGTTTCTTTTTCATAATCCGCTTTATTGAGGTATAACCTACAAACAATAAAATTCACAACTTTTACGCTTACCATTTGATGTGTTTTGGCAAAAATATATGGTGGTGTAACTACAACCACGGTCACAGTACACAACATTACCATCATGGGGCACCTGGGAGCCTCAGTCAGTTAAGCATCAGACTCTTGATTTCAGCTAACGTCTCGATCTCAGGGTCATGAGTTCCAACTCATGCTGGGCATGAAGCCTACCTTAAAAAAAATTACCATCGTTGTGTGAGTGTCTTAAATCTCCAAAGCTTAGTTGCGTCACCTGCAAAATAACGATGACACCTAGCAATCCAAGAGGACTGTAAACATAGGGGCTAATACAGAGAGAGAGGGCCGTGCACAGGGAAGACACTGCTGGTGTCCTTATCATACTCACCGGTGTTTCTTCTTTTCTAGCTTCTGAAAGTTCTGCTGAAGACAGTGAGCAGGAGGATGAGACAGGTGCTCAAGACAGAGACCACAGTGGCAAAGAGGAATCGAAGATCGATCATTTGACCCATACCAGAAACGATCTTATTGCAAAAGAGGAACAGAACAGTTCATCTTTGCTAGAAGACAACAAAGTCCATGCAGATTCGGTGATCTCCAAAGCGGTGTCAAAATCTCCAGAAAGATTAAGAAAAGATATGGAAGGATTATCTGAAGATACGGATTATGAAGAAGACGATGAAATCACAAAAAAGAGAAAAGACGGTAAGAAGGACAGCGCAGAGAAGTCTTCAAAGCCTCAAGTCAAACGTGGTAATAAAAGAAGGTATTGCACTACAGAGGAGTGTTTGAAAACTGGATCGCCTGGCAAAAAGGAAGAGAAGGCCAAGAGCAAAGAATCGCTTTGCATAGAGAACAGCAGCAACAGCTCTTCGGATGAAGAGGAGGACGAAAAATCAAAAACAAAGATGACGCCAACGAAGAAATACAACGGTTTGGAGGAAAAGCGAAAATCTCTACGGACAACCGGTTTCTATTCAGGATTTTCAGAAGTGGCAGAAAAAAGGATAAAACTTTTAAATAACTCTGATGAGAGACTTCAGAACAGCAGAGCTAAAGATCGGAAAGACGTGTGGTCGAGCATTCAGGGACAGTGGCCGAAGAAGACTCTGAAGGAGCTCTTTTCAGACTCGGACACTGAGGCTGCAGCCTCCCCGCCCCATCCCGCCCCCGAGGAGGCGTCCGCAGAGGGCTCGTTGCAGCCGGTGGCCGAGGAGGAGGGCTGCCCCCCCAGCGCCGAGCTGGAAACACCGCCGCCGGCCGGCGCCGACAGTAAGCCCGCCGAGGAGAAGCCGGCGGAGGTCACCGACAAAAAAGCGGAATTTCCCAGCAGCGGCAGCAACTCCGTGCTCAACACCCCCCCTACCACCCCCGAGTCGCCTTCCTCGGCCACTGTAACGGAAGCCGGTCGGCAGCAGTCTTCGGTGACCGTGTCGGAGCCGCTGGCCCCGAACCAGGAAGAGGTTCGCAGTATCAAGAGTGAGACCGATAGCACAATTGAGGTGGACAGTGTCGCAGGGGAGCTGCAGGACCTCCAGTCGGAAGGGACCAGCTCGCCGGCAGGCTTTGACGCCAGCGTGAGCTCCAGCGGCAGCAATCAGCCGGAACCAGAGCACCCGGACAGAGGTGAGGGCCGAGCCGTGTCCGTTGGCGTAGTGTAGAACCTTCTGACGTTTCCAGGGGCTTCGCGGTAGCGCTCGTTAAGAGCACGAGGCGCAGAAGTGAAGTCCTTGCGTGAACGCGGTAAAAATGGAAGTTGGAAGGGTGCTTTGAGTAATGGATAGCGAATGCGCTGAAAAGCTTGGGGGGACTTACCGTCCCGTGCGTGAGCTGTCCGTGACATCCCCAGGGGACCAGAGCCCGTGCTGGGCACGCACCCAGGCCCAAATCCACACCTTTTTGAAGACTCCTTATACGCTGGTTGACTATGTGGCATGAGCAGCTTCAATATATATCTGTAACGTTGTTTTCGCAATTGTAACCGATGTGCGTTTTCTCACAAACATTTTGATTTGTTGACAGACCCCTCCACCCTTAACCAAATACTGTATGTAGGGGTTTGGAGCAACCAACTGTCCAGGCACTGCTTTCCTCAGACAACCGTGTCAAACTGATTTTCAAGCCTGACTAACTTGTGTGAGTTTGTAAAGGAATTTGATGCTTTCTTAGATGCATAGCTTCCAAATCGAAGGAGCAATGTGTATGTTACCCTCCAGTAATACTTTTTTGATTTTCCGTGAAGTTGTTAAAAGTGGAAACCCAAATTAGTACTTTTAAAAGTATTGGTGCCCTTTGATTTTGCCATAGCTATTCGTGTGTCTTCATTCTTCTTACAGACCACTTCATTCAGGTGTCTTTAGATGAATAGAATATACGCCGACAGTTGGCTTTGAAACCTACTTTTTCGCTGTTAAGATAGGAAGATGTTTACTTTACGTAACATACCGGTTTTTATTATGCTAGTTTGAGATTTTTAGCTAAGCTTAAAGAGATGTGATACAGATCAGGTGGGTTAATTCCTAATTTTCTCACACAAATTTTTTTTTCCTTTTTTTCTTTTTCCAGCTTTAGTGAGATACAATTGATGGAACATTGTCACACAAATCTTGACTTAAAACATTTCTTTTTAAAAAATAAATATTAAGTAAAAGATATAATCGCAGTGCAATTGGGATCTTCTTTGGTTTTTCACATTCACACATACAGCTACAGTATGTGTGCCATAAAAAAGAGATACAGTAGCTTCTGATAGAAGCAGGTTAGCATTGCCCTTTTGAATCTTAATCTTGACTAGGTTGAAAAGAATGCAGCTTAAGAAATACTCCTGGGGCGCCTGGGTGGCTCAGTCGGTTAAGCGTCCAACTCTTAGTCTTGGCTCAGGTCATGATCTCATGGTTCGTGAGTCATGGGATATTCTCTCCCTCTCTCTCTCTCTCTCTCTCTCTCACTCAAAATAAATTAAAAACAAAAAGAAACTTTAGAAGAAATACTCCCAAATTTAGGGTAACAGAGACCATCTGCTATACCAGAGCAAAGAGAGAATTGATCTCTCTTTAGAAATAAATTCTTGGGGCGCCTGGGTGGCTCAGTCGGTTGAGCGTCCGACTTCGGCTCAGGTCATGATCTCGCAGTTCGTGGGTTCGAGCCCCGTGTCAGGCTCTGTGCTGACAGCTCAGAGCCTGGAGCCTGCTTCAGATTCTGTATCTCCCTCTCTCTGTGCTCCTCTCCTGCTCATGCTCGCTCTGTCTCTGTCTCTGTCTATGTCTCTCAAAAACGAATAAACGTTAAAAAAAAATTTTTTTTTAAAAGAAAGAAATTCTTAAGCATTTATTTCATATGGCCTTATTTTAAGAAATTTGTCTACTGATACCAGAGAATTCACATTGTGTCAAAAGTAAAAATGTAAATTTTACAATTTAGATTTAGGATTTCCCTCCAGTTGGCTTACATTTACTTACTTACATCCAGTGGCTTCCGTTACTCTTCATTTCTTGCAGCTGAAAGCTTCAGAATTAAAACTCTTTTAGGGAGAAACCTGACAATTATTTTTAAGGTTCTGTGCTTCAATATAGTCATTATCTTCATCACCTTCTTTGTGTTTTATTTAAGTTGTTATATTAAAATAGCTTTAGAAGAAGTTATTGCTAAGATGTAATTAAAAAACAGTCTAGAAGTTGCAAACAAAACAGTTAATGGCCTATTCCGTTTTTGACCAAGGAAGCCATGTCTTATATACTCGACTGATATTATCGTTGGTAACAGGACTAAGAAATATTTTTTGTAGCAAACATGCCATAATTTTTATCACATCTGTATCATGTCATTATAGTATTTTAATACTATAGTAGTATACAGTATAGTATTTCATTGTACTGAATAGAAACAGGACTTTATTAATCTCTGGAAAAGATAGTCTGGTAGACGATATATATATAATTAGAAATACATAGAAACACAGTAGATGCTGTGGACCAAGTTAATAGTATAGAGAAAAATGTACTGAAACTATAGCTTGGAGTAGTTGTCAAGCCATGAAGCCTGGCCGGTCATGGAAAGTCTTAGTGAAGATGTAGGATGTGGGCTAGTCCTTGAAGAAAAGGAAGACATTTATGAAGTTTCGGGATAATTTCCTACCAAGAAGTTGAAACGTTTCATAGGATCATTATGCTGGATTTATAAATGGTATATGTGTTAACCAGTGCCCTGGCAGTGAAGTTACTGTTAAAAGAAATAAATTGGTGGGGCGCCTGGGTGGCGCAGTCGGTTAAGCGTCCGACTTCAGCCAGGTCACGATCTCGCGGTCTGTGAGTTCGAGCCCCGCGTCAGGCTCTGGGCTGATGGCTCGGAGCCTGGAGCCTGTTTCCGATTCTGTGTCTCCCTCTCTCTCTGCCCCTCCCCCGTTCATGCTCTGTCTCTCTCTGTCCCAAAAATAAATAAAAAACGTTGAAAAAAAAAAAATTAAAAAAAAATAAAATAAAAAAAAAAAAAAGAAATAAATTGGTAAAACAGCTAAGTGTGAATTACTACTAAAATTTATCCCATTAATATGATGATATTTTAAAGTTGTTAATATCACTGTAAGCTATATCATTAATGTTTTCATCTGTGACTAAATCTTAATATTTTGGTTCTATTGAATTTTCGCAAATTTCAGTTTTTATTTTCATCATTTACCTGTTTTTGGAGTTACTAGACTCATAAACTCCCAGTTCTATATTGAGAACTATTTTTAGTTTGTATCTGATTTTTCTAAGAAGGATGTGCATACTTTATTTGCTTTTTTAAAACTCTTTTATTATGTGTAATAATTCAATTAATGAAAATTCATTCTAAAAATTATAGTAATTCTATGATAATTTGTAAAGCTCATAAAGAACATGCATAGTTTGAGAATTGTTCTATGCTTCTAAAATGTGAGATTAATTTATACCTAGGAAAGCTTGATTTTATTTTGTGTTACTTAATCATTTCTTTTCCATCGTAGCCTGTACAGGTCAGAAAAGAGGGAAAGAATCTCAGGGAGGAGGAAGTTCATCAAAAAAGCAGAAGCGAAGCCATAAAGCAGCAGTGGTAAACAACAAAAAAAAGGGAAAAGGCAGTAAGTGTGAAACCTCTAATTATTTATGTATAAAAATAATGGCGGATATGTTTCCCCTCCCCCCCACCCCCACCCCCCCTCCCCCCCCCCATTAAGAAAGGGGCATTCAGGATATGGGATAGTTAAAGATTTTGATTTTTGTCTCTACCATCAAAAAAATCACACAGAAGTCTTCTGATCCTAGGTAAACTCTAGGATTAAGCAGTCTGGTGTTATTCAGCAGTGGTATTGATTGCTGATGAATGACCAGGTAATCCTTTTGAAAATAATAGCCAGTGTAATGTAAACTCAACATCTTTGTTAGTTTTATGTCCCACGGTTTTTCCAATTGCCATTGTATGTATCACATATAATTGAAAATGCTTCAATTATATATTATTTTTATTACAGTGAAATTGATTGCTTTGTAATTCTTCAAGGCAAAATCAGACTGGAAGAGAACAATCCAGGTAGCCTTAGAGCTGTACCTCCAACAAGTCCAGTCTGTTACTTTTGTCGTTCGTGCCCCAAACTCTGTGTCCCAAGAGCAGCTAGAAGCAGTACTAAAGATTGAACTTTAGTAATGGCTCTGTTTGTTGACCAGCAGGAATTTATATACTGTATTTCTCCTGAGAGCTGCACATTTAATCTCTCTTTTGTAGACAAAGTGAGAAGCAGAAAATATGTAAAGAATTTTTTTTCAGGTGCCCCACACTGACCTCCTGCTGCTCTTCCAGGAGACTCCTGCCACCTCCACTGCCTGACCTTTGCTATCGGCCGGCTTGGCTGCACTTCAGTGCAGAAAAGGGTTATGCGGCCAGCTCCCCGAGGTTCTGCTGAGCCCATATGACTTCCAGGCGGTGAATATGGCGTCCCTCGGGGCCCCGGGCGGCTGTGCTCAGCAAGGCCGTGAAAGCCGGGCTGAGGCAGACCACTGCATCAGAGCGGGGCCAAGCCTTGGGTGGCTTAGCTAGCAGTTGCCAGGGCTTCCAGAGCAGCAGTGGGGGGATTGGGGGGGATCCTTTCGAGATGTGTGTAAAGGAGTGGTGGAGTTTCTTCATTCTCAAAACACCACAGTGGGAGGAGTTGCTGTCTACCTTTCCTATCTAGAATACTTGTCAGGCTTTGAGAGCCCGACTGTGCCTTTTTTGGGGTAGCTGTTAGTAGATAAAGAATCAATCAATACATGCCAAATTGATCACCAATTATTTGGAATAACCAACAGGATATTTAAAGTGTTACTACACAGTGATGTTTTTGTCTTCAAGACTTTACCATTTAATGACAGATCCTAGGAGGGCTCCTCTTCAACGAGTCAGTTAATGTATTCCTATAATTTAGCGGTATAGTGGGTATATTTAATTGTATTCAAACACTGTTCTGTAGCAGTAACAGTTAATTGTATTCTCCCATTTTAATTATTGGGCTTAAGGCTTGATAAATCAGAATGAGGAAGCCATTCTCTGAGAAAAATTTAGTAAAGTTGAACTAACTCATGGAATCTAAGATAATACTTTGTATCCAGAAAGGTAATCCATGGAAATAATCAATCCCATCATCTACTCATTCACATGGTTAAACAGTCAAGGTTAAGCCTTTCTGTTCCAGTACCGAGGCTTTAATCAGCAAAGGCAGTTGTAACATAATTATTTTGCAGATTTGTGAAATCTTCATAGTGAATATATTTACCAGAGTGAGTATAACTGATGGTTTATTTTAGTCCACAAGCTACGACGTAGGAGTTACTTAAGGAAAAAAATCATTGTACACATCAAAGTTTAGAGTTCATTCCCAAAGAAGTTTTTTTAAGGAATTTCATGATTATCTTTCATTGTTTGCTTGTGGCCAGAGGAGTAGAAAAAGTGTTACATGTACCTGGGTTCTGTATACAACCCAAAATGTGAAAATTAAGTTGCTACAATGAGTCACTTAAAAAGATGCTGTATTCTATTTTATATATAGTAATCTAATAGAATAAAAAGCCATTGAAATCTATAATTATGATACATTTGATAGTCTACCAGGTATAACGGAAGATTAGTTTGAATGTTTTTTTAAAAAAAATTATTATTGGCAATTCAGGTAAGAAGCATTTTTTGGTTTTGGTTTTGTTTTCCTAAACTGAGGTGCTACTGTATTTATACATGACAATTTTCCAGGTTTCTAGGCAGGGTCTATAAAGCAAGGTATTTATTTGAGTAATAAAGTCATGCAGTTAATTTTAAAATTAATTTTTCAGTAAAGTCTGTGACAAATTTTTTGTTACTTTTCTGTTTACTCACGCTTTTCTTTCTACTTTTATTTCAGCAAACAGTAGTGATAGTGAAGAACTTTCTGCTGGGGAAAGTGTAACGAAGACTCAGTCAGTCAAATCAGTTTCTACTGGAATGAAGTCTCACAGTACCAAATCTCCGGCCAGGACACAGTCCCCGGGAAAATGTGGAAAGAATGGTGACAAGGATCCTGATCTCAAGGAACCCAGTAATCGACTACCCAAAGTTTACAAATGGAGTTTTCAGATGTGTAAGTGACACCTAGTAAGAGGAAGAAGCTTCAGCCTAGTAATTTTGAGGCTAATCCCTCTGAAAAAGAGGCTGTAACCAAACTTGAGACATCATGACCAGTTGTAGTGTCGAGAGCATATTTGGATCTTGATTTGAATAAACAAATTGCTAACAGAAAAATTTTAAGGCAATTCAGGCAGATGCCAACATTGAGTAGATATTTATGATATGATATTAGAAATTTGCTTTAAAACAACCTAGTCTTGGGGGTGGGAGTAGATGGGGTATAAATAAGACAAGATTTGCCATAATTGCTAATCACTGAAGCTGGGTGGTGGTATATGGGACTCCATTATTCTATATTCTCTATACTTTTGTTTATGTGAGAAATCTCCGTAATAAACACTTTTCGAAAAAAGATTATCCCAGCGTTTCTCACACACGGAGATATTCTTAGGAAATTGAAAACTGCTCTTTAGAGCTTTTAAAAATTTTCCTACAACTTAAAAGTTATATATACTCAAAAACAAACAAACAACCACACATTACACATAATCATAAAAATCTAAAGAAAGAACAAAAAGAGGCCAAAAGAGAAAAATTTATCCACAGTCCTGACATTCAAAAATATATTCAATTTTAACATTTTGGTGTCTTTCCAAGTATAAGTTTTAGTGATACATTGTGGTGATACTGTATATGAATGAGGAATTTTTAGCATGCATGTTTAGGTTATAAGGTTTTTAATTCTACACACGCATACGTTCAACAGATACCATGCATGTATTATGTACCTGGCACATATAGGCATACCTTTTTTAAAAAGATTATTTTATGTATGTATGTATGTATGTGTATGTTTATTTATTTAATGTTTATTTATTTTTGAGAGAGAGACAGAGTACAAGCAGGGGAGGGGGAGAGAGAGAGGGAAACACAGACTCCTAGGTGGGCTCCAGACTCTGAGCTGTTAGCACAGAGCCCAACGTGGGGCTTGAACCCACAAACTGAGATCATGACCTGAGCCAGAGTTGGACACTTAACCGACTGAGCCACCCAGGCGCCCCTATTTTATTTATTTATTTACATTTTTGAGAGAGGGAGAGAGACAGCATGCATGTAGGGGAGAGGGAGGGAGGGAAGGAAGAGAAAGAGAGAGAGAATGAAAGAGAATGAATGAATATCTGAAGCAGGTTCCACACTCAGCATGGACCCTGACTCGGGGCTGATCCATGACTCTGGGATCATAACCTGAGCTGAAATCAAGAGTCAGAGGCTTAACCCACTGAACCGCCCTGACACCCCTGAAGATTTTATTTTTAAGTAATCTCTAAACCCAGTGTGGGGCTAGAGCCTACAACCATGAGATCAAGACTCACGTGCTCCACTAACTGAGCCAGCCAGGTGCCCTTATGTAGGCATAGCTTCTCATGTTCTAGCTAGAAAAAAAAATCTCAGGGAAACAAATGCTCACAAGCCTTGGTTTTAGTTTATCTGTCTTGACATTTTTCTACAACCATACTACATACTGATGAAAGTTTTAAATTCACAGCGGACTTGGAAAATATGACAAGTGCTGAACGCATCACAATTCTTCAAGAGAAACTTCAGGAAATCAGAAAACATTATCTGTCATTAAAATCTGAAGTAGCTTCCATTGATCGGAGGAGAAAGCGTTTAAAGAAGAAAGAGAGAGAAAGTAAGTGTTAACCTTCCTTTACTTAAACCAGCAGTCTATGACCCCACAGTTAGATTCGTGTGAGTTTATGTCTGGGTCTTCGGGCAAGTTCTTTAATCGCTCTGCCTTATTTTCCTCATCTATAAAATGGGGAAGAATTTAAAGAAAAAATGATCTCAAGTCACAGGTCACAATGTTCACTTTCATGGAGTTTATAGATAGTCTGCTTTGAAAAACAAAACAAGTAAGATTTCAGATAGTGAACAGCACTGTGAAGAGAGTAATGTTAAGGCAGAGATTGAATGGGTTGTGTTAGGTTACAAATGATCAGGACATGTTCATTGAGACCTGAATGACCAGAGGAAGCGAGAGAAGTTAAATCTGGGGGAAAAGAGTTCTCTTAGTCTGCCAGGGCTGCCATAACGAAGTACCACGACTGGGGTCTTAAACAACAGGAAACGTATTGCTTATCTCCAAATACTGTCACATTGGAAGTTAGGGCTTCAGCATAGAAATTTGGGGAGACACGGTGCTCGGTCCATAAAAGAGTCCTGGGCAGAGAAAACAGTATTGGAACTTTTGACATTTTGGGGCTGGGTAAGTCTTTGCTGACAGGGGGGTGGGCAGGGTAGGGGGGGCGGGGAGAGGTCTGTGCACCGCAGGATGCTTAGCAGCATTGCTGGCCTCTACCCACTGGATGCCAGCAGCAACCTACAGTTGTGACAACCAAAAATGTCTCGAGACATTTTTCAGGTATCCTCTAGGGTGCAAAATCACCCCAGGGTGAGAACATCTGCTATGAGGGGATACATTTGGTGCCTTTTGGAAGCAGGAAGAAAATCATTGTGGTGAAAGCAGTGGAAACATCAGCTAGGTAGGCAGAGGCCGACTCCTGTGGGGCCTTATAGGCAAGGATGAGGGGTGGAGATTTTATTCTAAGTGAGACAGAGAGCTGTTTCAAAGTTTTAAACAGAGAAATGACATGGTCTATTCATAGTACTTAAAGATCACTGTCTGCTGTGTAGAAAGCAGACTCTAGAGGGGCAGGGGTAGAAGGAAGCAGTGTCGATTAGGAAGCCCATCGCAGTGGCTCTGGGGAGCGGGCGACAGTGCCTTGACTGGGGTACTTGCAGGGAAGATGGAGAGCAGTCCGTGTTCATAGCGCTCGCTGATGGATATGGTGTGGGTGGAGCAAAGAGGAATTGAGATGATTTGTAGGTTTCCAGCAGGAACAAATGGCTACTTGGTGCTGACTTTGGAAACCTAGGAGGACCTAGAAAAGGTAACATTGTGGGTTGAGGAACACAGGATCAGACGTTTTGTTTTCACCATGTTACTTTTTGAAATGCCTAGTAGGCATCCAAGTGGGATGCCAGGTAGACAGTGGGGTACGTAAGCGTGTAGCTCAGCGGGAAGGCAGGACTAGAGAGCAAATTTTTAAGTCATTGCCTGGCCATAATACAGTAGTTAACTGTAAGCGGTTTGTTAAGCCCCAGTACTTGAGTAGATCACCTGGAAGACGAATGTGGGTACAAGAGAAGGAGAGCTGGGGCAAGCCAGCTTTTACAAGTAGGGCTGAGAGGGAGAAGACTAGCAAGACGTGAGGAGTAGCCTTGAATGAAGAAAACCGATGAAGGTGGCCAAGAGTTGAGGAGGCCGGTGGTCATCTGTGCCAAATGCTGCTGAAAGGCCAGCAAAGCGGTCAGTGGCTGGGCCATGCTGGAATCATCGGTGGCCTTTTTGAGAGCATGTACTGTGAGCTGTGGAGGTGCAGAAGCTGGTCTAAAGCTGATTCAGAAGAGAGGGGGAGGCAAGGAAGTAGAAATCGTGACTCTCTAGGAAAAATCTCACGTTTGCTATGAAGGGAACAGAGAAAGGGGACCCTAGGGGCGGAGGTGGGGGGACAAAGTCATTGCAAGCTTATGATTATGCCTCCCCGACCGTCCTCTGTTTCCACTGCTCCCATTCTCTGATGAAAATCAAAGCACTTTGGTTTTCATTTTCTTTTTCTTCTGAAGAATGTTCTTCGTTCCCTTTTCTGCGGTTGTGATAAGTCCTATACCTCTCCACCTTTGTCTAGGCTTTTTAATTTGTGGAGAGACTGAAAGTCTGGGTCATGGAGTGATTCGAAAAGAAATTAAGTGTTAATATATAGAAAGTATATACAGAAGCATTCTGTCAAAGGAAGGGGATCAGGGTTTTATTTGATAGGTAACCATTTTTTTTTAAGTTTATCTTGAGGGAGAATGCACACACAAGCAGGGGAGGGGCAGAGAGAGAGAGGGAAAGCGATTCCCATGTAGGCTCCACACTATCAGCACAGAGCCCAGTGCGGGGCTCGATCCTGCGAACCATGAGATCATAACCTGAGCTGAAATCAAGAGTCCGATGCTTAATCGACTGAGCAGCCGCCTAGGCGCCCCTCCCCTGATACGTAACCATTTAAAAATAATTAAAAATCAACTGTAAGCATACTATTTAAATTCTTGTGCCAGCGCTCCTTATTCTTCCATCGCCTAAGCCTTGTTAGAGTGTTTTCATGTAGTAAGATGTCTACCCAGAAACAGCTCCTCTGAAACAGTGTTTGTATGTGTGGTCACCATAGGTTCTCTGTAGCAAGTGATTCTTATAAATGGATGCCTTCCCTGGGGAGTTAGCAGTAAAAGTCAGTTCCTAAATACTATTTAAAATATCAGTGGAAAATGACTATCTCAGCTGTTCAAAGAAATGCAAATCAAATAGGGTACTATTCCTAGCCAAAAAAAAAAAAAAAAAGTATAATTGAAACCAGTGCTAGGAAAATACGGTGAAATTTATATTTTATGCATTGCTGGAAGCATTGGCACAATTATAATGGAAAACAGTTTGACTATGTATTTGGAGAACTAGCTAATTCCGGTTCTAAGAATAGGTCCCAAGGAGAAATATGTGATGATAAAGAAGTTTGTCATGATAATATTTATAATAACAGATAGAAATTATTTAAATTGTATTATCAAGTGATACATTGCAAGGAATAAAAAGAAGTAGACATTTAAAATTTTATTTGTAACGCTCAAAATATTTATTATATTGTTGTTAGCAACAGGAAGACACTAGAATTAAATAAGTTAAAGTTCATAAATATAATGGAATACTATTCAACTTTGAAAAGAAAAAGAGGTAGATGTACATATGTACCAGTATGGAACAGTCTCCTAAGGTAAGTTGTTAAGTGTTAAAAAAAATAATCAAGAGGGGTGGCTGGGTGGCTCAGTCACTTAAGTGTCTGACTTTGGCTCAGGTCATGATCTCATGGTTTTCGAGTTCAAGCCCTGCATCAGGCTCTGTGCTGACAACTCAGAGCCTCGGCCTGCTTTGGATTCTGTGTCTCCCTCTCTCTCTGCGCCTCCCCTGCCTGCGTGCTCTGTCTCTTTGACAGTAAATTTCATATTAAAAATAAAAAATAAATAAATTAATTAATTAAAAAAATAAAAAATCAAAAGTCAAACACTATACTGTGGTGCTTCTACTTACATTTTCAAAGTAAGGTTATAGCTACACATGTTAAATTTGCATATCCTATCTCTAGAGGCTGGAGAGGACATTCCTCTAGAACAGGGATTGGAACATTTTCTGTAGAGACAGTTAATAAATATTTTGGCCTTTGTGGGCCAAGGGGCCTCCTTAGAACATTTGACCCTGCCATTGTAGGTGTAAAATCTACCATAGGCAGGAGGTAAACAAATGGGCGTGGCTGTGTTTCAATAAGTTTTATATATATATATAGTTTATTTAAGTAATCTCTGCACCCAGTGTGGGACTTGAAGTCACAACCCCGAGATCAAGAGCCACACACTCTGACAACTGAGCCAGCCAGGCACCCTTCCAATAAATTTTTCTTATCAGAAACAGTTGAGGCAGCTCTTTCTGCCCATGGGCCTGTCCCAGTGCTTTTAATAAAATCACCTTTTTTATGCCAAACAAACAACAGGTGGGCCAGATTTGGCCTTGGGGCAGTAATTTGCCAGCACCTCTACTAGAGTTTTGAAGACTGAAGCAACTGGTAACAACAGGGAAGTGAAATTTGGAGGACTTAACGAGGGTTTTCATGAGGCAGAGATTTGCTTTTCCACTTTATATTCCTATACTGAAGGAATTTCTTTTACCTTGTGCATGTATTCCTTAAAACATTTTGTTTTTCAAATATTGATTTATAGGGGCACCCGGGGAGTTCAGTTGGCTAAGCATCTGACTTCAGCTTAGGTCATGATCTCACACGGTTTGTGAGATTGAGTCCCACATCGGGCTCTGTGCTGACAGCTTGGAGCCTGGAGCCTGCTTCTGATTCTGTCTCACTCTCGCTCTCTCTGCCCCTCCCCACTGTGCTTCCATGGGCTCGCTCGCTCTCTCTCTTTCTCTCTCTCTCTCTCAAAAAGAAATAAACTTTAAAAAATATTGACTTATAACAATGAGAGAATTTCCCTGAAGAAACTAACGGATGTGTCATTTGCTTTGTATGCGAAGTGCAGGAAAAAGCAGTAGTCAAGCTGTGGACCCTTTTGTTCCAACGCTAAGAATCACTCTCATCACCATTTAAATTTGTAAGAAACTCTAAACACAGAAAGATGCAGGAACTAGGAGGAAGGAAAAGATTTTTGGGTGGATTACCACTTTTTCTTATTGGATTCAAAGTTCTTTTCGATGTTTGTCTCACTGTTGCAAAGTCGATTCTTGGTTTTATTTCCGTGTCTTAATAGACTGCGTGCACAATTGTTTTTTTCCTAATATGATCTGTGTGGGAGCGGCATTCCCTGATCTGTCCCTTTTCCTTAACTCTGTATTTCAGGACTGTCTAGAGCTACTTGAGGTACACTGGTTTTTCCTTTCTTTACATCATGGCATTGTGACCTTCGGACTGCTCTTGCAGGCTTGAGTGATTTCAGAGAATACGACAGGCTTTTAGCTTACGGGGCTGGTGTTTTCTTTCTCTCTGTTGTCGTATGTACGTTTATTAAGCCTTTGGTTTGGTTTCCCCTTTCTTCAGGTGCTGCTACGTCCTCATCCTCTTCTTCCCCTTCATCCAGTTCCATAACAGCTGCTGTTATGTTAACGTTAGCTGAACCGTCAATGTCCAGCGCATCACAAAATGGAATGTCAGTTGAGTGCAGGTGACAGCAGGACTTGCTAAAGCACTTTGCACTTAATGGCTGTTGAGGGCCACGTCTTTTTTTATACTGCACAGTGGCACAAAAAAAAATCAGACAAGCACTATTTTATATTTAAAAATTGTTTCTTGACAAGCTGACTTGGCACTTAAGTGCACTTTTTTTATGAAGAAAAAGTACAATGAACTGCTTTTCCTCAAGCAATAATTGTTTCCAACTTGTCTGGGAATTGTGTGTCTGGTAACTTGAAGGCCTTCCACTGTGGCAAATGGAGGCTTTTCACTGCCTGTAGAGACAATACAGTAAGCATAATTGTTAGGTGGGCCGGAACATGTCAAGATAACTTACTGTATATGTATTCCCTTGTATTTTGTTAAAGCTGGAACATTTGATATTTTTCCATTTATTTATGAAAAAATACGAACCTATTTTCATTTGTACGAGCTAATTGTTTTTTAAAGCAAGTCACCTTAGGGTGGCTTTAATTGTATAAGTCAAGCACATGTAATAAATTCCAAACCTGCAGTTAACAGGATATTAGACATCAATCCTGGTAACCAAATATTGAAGATTCTCTTTAAAAAAAGACTGAACATGTTTACAGGTTTGAATTAGGCTAAAAGGTCTTGCAGTGGCTTTTCATGCCCCTTCAAATTGGAATGGAACTACTGTACTTTGCCATTTTTCTATAAATCAGTATTTTTTTTTAATTTTGATATAATACATTGTGTGAAAAAAGAAAATGGCTAATAAACTGTATTAAATCTTAAACAATGTATAAAGATTGTACTTAGCCAGTTCAAAGTGTATATTTATTCATAATGAATTATAACAGTTATATTTTTGTGTTTTCTTGTAAATGTTTCTTTTTCCTTAAATACAGATAATTCATTTGTATTGCTTATTTTATTATGAGCTACAACAAGAGGACTTCAGGAACAAGTAAACTGTATTAGTATGGTTCCAGGTTGTTGATATGAACTGTCTCAGAAGGATGGTTGTTATTTTAAGTATAAATAGCTAATTGGGGTGGTAGGCCTATAAAATTAAATGCCTTGTATAAAATCCAAAATGAACGCAAACTTGTTTTCACTTGTATTGACTTTATGTTGTATGATTCCAATCTCTGTTCTGTTTGGCACTTGTATTTAATTCTACACCTTTGTAAGACATTTGTATATTGCGGATGTGTTCATTCAAGCTATTTAATACCTGGCACTGTTAATACACAGTACTTTACTGTACAGACTGTTTTACCGTTTTAATTGTAGTTCTGTGTACTTTTTTTGGATGGGGCTGGCATGTTTTATTTGTTTTCTGGCAATACGACATGTGAGAATTTCGAAGCGTTTTGTTGTAGATGCTAACGTGTCAGAATCCTTTACATTCAACTTTTCTAAGAAAAGCATTTTCAGTCTTGTAGTGTGTGCTTACAGTAACTAATTTTGTTGAAAATGGTTTCAAGTTATTCAAATTTGTA
This sequence comes from Panthera leo, assembly GCF_018350215.1. Lineage (NCBI taxonomy): Eukaryota > Metazoa > Chordata > Mammalia > Carnivora > Felidae > Panthera > Panthera leo. The sequence goes on from NC_056689.1 coordinate 13,352,936, forward strand.
CAGGACTGTAAAGATTTGTTGACAGCAAAACGTTGAAGAAAAAGCTTATAGAATAAAAGCTATAAAGTATATATTAGGATCTGCAAACAATGAAGAATTATGTAATATATTGTACAAATGTAAGCAAAGGCTCTGAAATAAAATGCCATAGTTTGTGAATCCTTGATTTTGTTTCTAAAAGATTAAGTAATTTTAGTTCATTTCTGTATGTGATGATTGACTAGAACATGCATCTCCAGCCTGTATTATCCACAAGGGGTTAATTGACATACCGAAAAAAGGGAATATTATACCTATAAGAATTAAAAGTCCATTAACGAGATTCAGGATTTATTAGGCATTTTTATATCTTTGTATATACACTATAGACTAGTTTGCTTGAGTCTGAACATGAGTATTCATTCATCACTTGGAGGTTTGTCTAAAGAAAAAATTTTTATTTTCTTTAACATGTGGAACCATTACCAGCAGCTTTTTTTTCTTTTTTCTGTGTTAAGTTTCATTGGACTTTTACTTTTAGTGCACTCTGCCCCACTGCACATTGGAATCATCTGGACATTGTTAAAACAGTGATCAGTAGTCCTGTGCCCTGTTGGTGTCGGGGGGCGGGGTGGGGGGGGCAGTGGAGGCCATCCTCCCATCCCCCCACCTCTAGGCCCCCAGAGTTGTATTCAGTTGGTCTAGGATGGTACTTGGATTTAGATCTTTTTTAAAAGGTCTCTGGTGATTTAATATGCATCTGCTTTTTTCCACATTAAAAAAAATCGGTATTTAGATTTTTATGCCCCATTTAAATGAACTTTCCACCTAGAGGCAATCCTTTCTTAAGAATAATTTTTAAGGCCTAAAAAGCTCAAATGTATAGTTTTAAAGCACCTTTGGGATGACCCTGTATTTATTGTTACAGAAATTTGTTTAATGGATGATTTTTAAACTGTTGTAGAACCGTGCTTCCCAAAATGAAGTCTTAGAATACCGGTTCTGGGAAATGCTTTGGGAATTCATTGCCAAATATATATGCTATATATAGCATTTTTTCTTCGCAGAGATTCGGTGTTGGCGTATTAAAAACCGAGAAGGCCTATGAAGAGACCCCTGGCTAACTTCCTTTACCTACTGTTTTCACTCTTACCTGATCATGAAACCCTGGTTTTCAAGGAACTAATATCACGTACTTTGTGTGTTATAGAAACAGTGATTCCAAATTTTGTTGGAATTGAGGTTTATACTCTTGGGCCTCTCTGCCTTCCTGCCTGTTGTGAGAATTCATGGTATTACCAGAATTTGACTTAAATTCACCTCTGGTTACCTAAACTATAGTTTATCAACCTAGTTACAATGGATGGAAAAATTAAGATGGATGTTTTTTATAGTGTTCTCCAAAACCATTTTATTTCTCCTGAAATAACCTGAGGGTCAGGTCTTGTTAATTTTCTTAAGTGTAGGGAGATTGGGGAAGCCGAAGCAGAATACGGAAGACCACTAACGTATTTTCCAAAGTATTTTTGTCTGTATCTTTCTATGAAAAGAGTCCTTATATTTTAAACTCTTCAGAGGCATTAAGTGGTCTCTGAACAGTTAAAAACCAGTTCTGAACAGCAGTGGGGATCATTTTTTAACTGTCCAACCACAGCCTCTTTCGTCCTAATTATTTTCCTCTAGAAGTGTGTGCTCCCTTTCATTCTTTGTGAGCCCATTTCTCCACCTTTCTTTTAATTTTAACCTATTTAGGGATTTTTGACTACCATCATGATGGGTTTTGTGTCTATTAGATGTGATCCCCAAGCAGCAATAGTTTCACGGTTTTATTGTGGAAGTAATCTACGTAAGGCTTAACAAAATATGTGCTAAATTGTACAGTCAGGGAAAGCCAGTGGTTAGGAGTCTAGAGGGGGCGGTGAATGAGCACACAGGGATTATGATGACAGATGTGATGGTGACACACAGGAGCTGCAATCCTTAAAGTAACATTTGAGGGAGTTTCATCTAGAAATGGAATGTGTAGGTAAGAGTGGAGAGGAAGAGTCAGGAAAGGCCAGATGTGATGAGGTTGCAAGTGCTACGGCTAGGAAATGATTCTTGGAATAATGCTAGAGAGAGTGGGGATGAGAATGGGATTGGGAGACCTTCTGAAAGAAAAATTGAGTAGAATTTCTTCATTGGACTACATAGGATAGATGGAGCGAGGTGCTTGAATTGCAAATGCAGACAGTTGGATTTGTCTCATCTTTTGTGAAATACAAGGTCACAATTACGGGAAGCCTAAATAAGAGACTCGGAAATCGAGACCAGAGCCAAGCAGTTGAATATTGGGTGTTTTCCATCAAGTTTTCTGATACAGTCTATAAAAGGGTCACATATATTCTCAGTTACTTCTTTTAAGCAGCTTTCAGAAAGCACGCCTATTCTCGAGTCAAAATTAAATCCGATTTTACCACCAAAGTTCTGAATTCAATTAATAACAATTTGATACTTTTATTACTTAAAAATCAATTTATCGAACATTCACTAGGTACGGCAAGTAGAAATACATAAATAAGGTAAATTAAGAAAAAGGGTAAATACGTTAACACTAGTGCAGTTAGATGAAGGCTTGGAAAAAAATCTATTGTAAGTAACTGGGAGATTTTTCTAGGGGATATCTGAGCTGGGATTCCTTTCCGGTAAAGGAATAACAAGGAATAAAAAAGGCTAGAATGTGCGGGTTTGGAGGGAGAGGAGTCTGGGAAGTTAGGCTGAGAAAATAGGAGTTTTCAGTGCCCAGAATCTGGTAGAATAGCTAGGCAGAGCAGGTTAGAGCTGGAGCTTACTTTAAACGTTATTTTGAAATAGTGTGAAATACAGAAAAGTTGCCACAGCAGTGCAGAAAATGCCCATGTACGCTTCGCACCGATTCACCAATTACTGTGTAGCCTACATCCCTGTAACCTCATTTCTTGATAAACCTCCCTCCCTCCTCTTCAGTGATTCAGGGGTTTTCGACCGTGTTTCTCTCCGCTTGGAGTGGCACCCCACACCCAGCCTGGCTGATTCTTATTTATACTTCAGGCCTCAACTACTCTCGAAGACTTCCTGCACTCCCAAGAAAGGTTTCTTTCCAGCCTGAAGAGGTCCAACCCGGCACCGGAAGCTCTGCGCCCCGCTGGCTCCCGCTCAGCCCAGGCCGGAAGAGGCGTGGTTCCTGGAGCGGAAGTAGCCGGGACCCGGAAGTGCCGGGCTCGTGCGCCGCCGCTGTCTAGAAGCCTCAGGATGGGGACGCCGGTGGAAGAAAAGAGCAACAGGAAGAAAAAGAAAGGTGCCCAGGAGAGGTGAGTGGCGGGTGGCACGTCCGCCTGGGCAGGGGTGTGCGTTCGGGAGCTCTGGAGGGCGAAACGGTGGGGCCTGGCGTGGCTGAGTTTCTGGCGTCGGTGTCTATAGAGACAACCCGGAGGACGGCGTTCGCGGGAGTCTGGCCGGAGACTATGTGGTTGGACAAGTCGCCAGCAGCTTGCTCCAGAGCAGGCGCCCCTCCAGAAATAGTACAGCTCGGTTGGCGTCCCTCTTCAGCTCTTCTGAGCGTCAGCTCCAACCCGTGTATGTGCCTGTGCCTAAAGTAAGTCACTGAATTCTATTCCGAACGTCCCGTCAGAACGGCTTTTAGAGCAGTCTGCCTCGCAGGGCATGATTTCTAAAGCGGGGCAGATAGGGTTAATTTTAAGTAAGCTTTCATTACCGGAATCCAGTGAGAGAGAACACTTGCTAATTTAGGAAGACTACTAAATTATTTAAAAAGATGAGGTCTCAAACATAACTTCCAACTTTTAAAAGGAAACCACCAAAAAAAGGAAACGGGATGAGGAGGAAGAAGGTACATCCCAAATTCAAGGACCACTTTTGCAAGAACCTTCACAAAAAATGAAAGTGAAGAAGAAACTTTCTGCTGCAGACAAAAAGTTGGCAAACAGGTCGGTAGAATCGTCTTAAGCTGATGTTAAAGAAATTAGATGGTAAAGAATTTGAGATTTTTATACCTGCACTCTTTATCTTAGTGTTTTGCTCATCTCGTAGTTCTAGGTTTTACAGAAAAAAATTTTTATTGTGTAAAATGTCATACATATTCAAAAGTTGAAAAGGATGAGAACCTCATATGCCCAGCACCAGCAGTTACTAATCCTTGGCCAGTCTTGTTCCATCTTTACCCTTCATATCTCCCTCATTAAGTGGAAGCAGATTTAAGGTCTGGAATCTAAATGTGTAAATATCCCAGCATGAAAAAGGTGAGTTTTGTTTTCCCAAACTCAGAGATCAGATTTCCCCCATTAGCTTAAAAAATGTTTTCATGGGGTGCCTGGGTGGCTCAGTCGGTTGAGCGACCGACTTCGGCTCAGGTCATGATCTCGAGGTTCCTGAGTTCAAGCCCCGCGTCAGGCTCTGTGCTGATGGCTCAGAGCCTGGAGCCTGTTTCAGATTCTGTGTCTCCCTCTCTCTCTGCCCCTCCCCTGTTCATGCTCTGTCTCTCTCTGTCTCAAAAATAAATAAACATTAAAAAAAATTAAAAAAAAAAATAAACACTTTCCAGGGGCACCTGGGTGGCTCAGTTGGTGAAGTGTCCGACTTCGGCTCAGGTCATCTCATAGTCTGCGAGTTCGAGCCCCGCATCGGGCTCTGTGCTGACAGCTCAGAGCCTGGAGCCTGCTTTGGATTCTGTGTCTCCCTCTCTCTCTCTGCCCCTCCCCCGTTCATGCTCTGTCTCTCTCTCTGTCTCAAAAATAAACAAACATTAAAAAAAAAAACCAAAAAAAAAACATGTTTTCAGGGGCACCTGGATGGTTCAGTTGGTTAAGCGGCCGACTTCGGCTCAGGTCATGATCTCACAGTCTGTGAGTTCAAGCCCCGCGTCAGGCTCTGTGCTGATGGCTCGGAGCCTGGAGCCTGTTTCAGATTCTGTGTCTCCCTCTCTCTCTCTGCCCCTCCCCCGTTCATGCTCTGTCTTTCTCTGTCTCAAAAATAAATAAACGTTAAAAAAAATTTAAAAAAAAAAAAAAAACACACTTTCCAGGGGCACCTGGGTGGCTCAGTTGATTAAGCGTCCAACTTCCGCTCAGGTCATGATCTCACATTCCGTGAGTTCGAGCCCCTCGTCGGGCTCTGTGCTGACAGCTCAGAGCCTGGAGCCTGTTTCAGATTCTGTGTCTCTCTCTCTCTCTCTCTCTGACCCTCCCCCGTTCATGCTCTGTCTCTGTCTCAAAAATAAGGAAACGTTAAAAAAAAAAAAAAAATGTTTTCATTACAGTTTATTTGATCAAGATCCGAATAGTGGTCACATCACAGGCTCCCTGGTAACTTTCCTTGGTCTGTGAAGCCACTCTCTTCAAGCCCCTTAATTTTTTTTACTTTCTCTCAGAGAAAGGTGTCTCGCTCCTTGTCCAAGGTTAATTCGGTCACCTGTGCTTTGGATACCACATACCTCTTTTGTCTCCCTCCGGATTATTCCCTCAGCTATATCCATTTTCTTCTCCTTCCTGTGGCTTTCATCTGTCTCCTGTACAAATGTGCTCAAGTGTCTCATCCTAAAAAGAGAAATCTAACAAAACCAAACCCTATCTTTGCTACGATGCCCTCAGTCCTTCCCTTCATAGTCAAGCTTTCAGAAAAACTTTATACATGTGTTCTTCCTTTTCCTGATCTGTTTTCTCTTCCAGGAACTTGTTGTTCTGACGTGTTGAATCCGACTGTTCACTTGTTGTGTTTTTATGTGATCTCACCAAACTTCTGAAGCAGCGTGCAGTGAAGATATCCTGACCCACTTGCCATATTTTTTTTTTAATTTTTTTTTTTCTTAACATTTATTCATTTTTTGAGAGACAGAGAACACAAGCAGGGGAGGGGCAGAGAGAGGAGGAGACACAGAATCCCAAGCAGGCTCCAGGCTCCAAGCTGTCAGCACAGAGCCCAATGCGGGGCTTGAACTCATGAACCGCGAGATCGTGACCTGAGCAGAAGTCGGATGCTTAACTGACTGAGTCACCCAGGCGCCCCACACTTGCCATCTTTAATAGACAGTACAGCCTCTTCCCTGTTCCATTCCACATGGTGGCTTTTCTTCCTGAAGCTATTAGATTCTTTTATCGCAGTCTCTTCTGATTCCCCTCTTGTTTGTCTGTTCCTTCTCAGTGTTCTTGTGGGTACCTCTTCTCCTGCCTACTCTGTAAATGTTGATTTCCCCCAGGATTCTGTGGTCGTCTTCTCAGGACTTTTTTCTACCCTTCATTCTGAGCAGTCTCCTTTATGCCTGGGGCTGCACCATTCTGATTTCTCTCCTGATCTCCTAATCTGTGTATCTGTTTGCCTGCTGGCATCTGCACCTGTGTATTCTAGATACAGTTGACCTTTGAACAATGGAAAGGTTAGGAGCACTGTCCCCCACACAGTCAAAAATCCACATATAACTTTCGACTCCCCCAAAACTTAACTACTAATAGCCTACGGTTGACCAGAAGCCTTACCATAAATAGTAGGTAAACATGTATTTTGTATGTTATATATGTCATGTACTGTATTCTTACAATAAAGTGAGCTAGAGAAAAAAATGTTATTAAAAATCATAAGGAAGAGATGCCTGGGTAGCTCGGTTGGGCATCCGACTTCAGCTCAGGTCATGATCTCACGGTCTGTGAGTTCCAGCCCCACGTCGAGCTCTGTGCTGACAGCTCGGAGCCTGGAGCTTGCTTCAGATTCTGTGTCTCTCTCTCTCTCTCTCTCTCTCTCTCTCTCTCTCTCTGCCCCTCCCCCGTTCGTGCTCTGTCTCTCTCTGTCTCAAAAATAAATAAACATTAAAAATTTCAAAAAAAAATACATAAGGAAGAGAAAATACTGTACCACATTTATCAAAAAAATAAATAAAAAAAAATCCACGTTTAAGTGGAGTTCAGACCCGTGTTGTTTGAGAGTCAACTCCACCTCAAGTTCAGAATGCTTCAGACTGAGCTGCGTAGGCTCCTGAGACCTGTTTGTCCGCAGGAATGGTACCACCAATCTTCCATCCAGTTGCCTGAGCCAGTGACTCGGGAGTCGTCTTATACCCCCTCTTTTCCCTGTGTTCTACTCCGCTGCCGGGTCCTGATGGTGCTGTCTTTTAATATCTCTTGAATCTGTTGTTCCCTTTCCACCCCTCCCTTGCTCAAGTTGGTCTGTTGTCTTCTCAGATACATGCAGTTACAACTCTCTCCGTACCGGTCTCCCTTTTCCAGCCTTGCCCCTTCCCTAAGCATCTTCTGCTCTGCTGCCCAAATGATCTTTGTAAGGTGCCCCAAAATTTTCAATGGCTCTTTAAGCTCTGTGGGATACAATCTAAGCACTTGCACGTAACAGCCATGGTCCTTGACCTGGTTCCTGCCATACCGTCTCGGTTCCTTTCACTCCTGCTTGGTACTTTATATGCCATAGTGGACAAAAAACTAGACATGAACCCTCTCCTTAGTGGAACTTACGGTCTAGTGGAAGAAGAACGTCAAAATTTACTGAGGACAATGTGCCAGACACGGCCTTTCCCCTCCCCTGAGAAGCCTCTCATGTGTGTTTTATTTTTCTACACCATGTTACCATTGTATTGTGAACTTTGCTTATCTCTTCAGAGGCTGGAGTATTGCAAGGTTTTTAATAGTCTCTTTATCTTTCTATCCCCAGACGCTAGAACAGAATAGGAACCCAGTAAATATTTACTGAGTGAATGAATCATTTACTACCCACGACTCGACTTGTATTACCGTTGCCTCCTTAAGATCCCAGTCCCGGGGCGCCTACTGGCTCAGTCGGAAAAGCATGCGACTCTTGATCTTGGGGTTGTGAGTGTGAGCCCCACTTTGGGTGTAGAGGTTACTAAAAAAATAAGTAGATAAACGTAAAATATGTATATATATATATATGTATATATGTACATATGTATGTACATATGTCTGTGTGTGTGTGTGTGTGTGTGTGTGTATATATATATATATATGTATATATATATATATATGTATATGTATATATGCATACATATGGTCCCTGTCGGTTCTCCATTAGACTTGATGCTCAGATCTCGCTTACCCATGTGCACCAAGGTTTTTGTTGTATTTGCCATTTCAGAATGTACTTTTGACAAGCAGTCCTTTAAATATTACAGTTAAAAGTAGGAAATCTGGTTTTCCCTGTTGGCCACATTGCTTTTACAAAGTATTTTGCAGCCATTTTAACCTTTATAGACCCCCTACAAGTGCTGCAGATCCCCCGGAGTTCTAGAGCAGAGAATGAAACTGGGTATTCATAGAGCATAAACTAGACCTCCAAGAGCTTTACAACTTTTGTTTAAATGAGCAACTTTTGTTGCTCTGCAATAATCTGACAGTTTTAACATATCTTCAAAAATTGAGCTTAGTTTTTTCTAATCTTTTTTTTAATACATCATTCTTTTTTAAAAAAAAATATTTATATTTGGAGAGAGAGCGTGAGCGGGGGAGGGACAGAGAGAGAGAATCCAAAGCGGGGTCCGCACTGCCAGTGTGGAGCCTGATGTGGGGCTTGAACTCAGGAACCATGAGATCATGACTTGAACTGAAACCAAGAGTCAGACGCTTAACCACCTGAGCCACCCGGGTGCCCCAATTTTTTCTAATCTTGAGTATTCTAGAGATACTGGTCACTTTTTGATAATGCTGTTTCTTAAATTTAGATATATTTGTGAATCATAAGTTTATATTTAGGAAAGCTAGAAGTAGGTGAGAAATATTTCAAATCTTTGTGCTTTGTCAGATACTACATCGGACTTCTAGGACTCTTATTCTTTTCTTTTTACCTTTTTTTTTTTTTCATGGCCTTGTAAAGGGAAAACGCCCTAGCAAGTGCTGATTTAGAAGAAGAAATTCACCAAAAACAAGGACAGAAAAGGAGTGCTTCTCAATCTGGTATTAAAGCAGCAGATAAAAAAGTACTTGATGATGTAGATCACACAGTTGTAAATCAGAGAAAGAAAATTGAAATCAACCAAGAAGAAGAAAGATTAAAGAATGAGAGAACGGTGTTTGTTGGGAATTTGCCTGTCACGTGTAATAAGAAGGTAAGTGTGTATAATCTACATGTTGTAAGGATTCAGAGAACTTAATAACTCATAACTTTGTTTACTCTTCCTTTATTGAATAAGTACATAATTAATAAGTCATTAACATATAGCTTCATTGTAAATGATTACATGAATCATTCTGTAGATTGATTCTGGTATACACCTCCTCTCCGTTCCCATAGTCACTGCCCTTATTCATCCTTTTGCAAATCTGCAAACAGTATTGCAGTGGCCTCCTGGTTTGGTTTTGTTTTTTTTATTCCTTCCAGCCCTCTTTTCTGTTACATGTCACTAGAACGTAAACCTGAAATCATGCCTAGCGTAGAGTAAGGAGCTCAATAAATATTTGTTATATAAATGAATGAATACATCCTGAGGTTCTTCCATTATGTGGGATTTACTAAACCCAAAATATGCCCTTTACTTTTACAGTTTACATGTGGCAAAGATTATAAAAGATTCAAAGACAAAAATGCGTACCTTATGGATACTAACAAAAACTTGAGATGCGTTTTATGTGTATATATGTGTGGGTGGAAACTATTTTTTGTCTTCCAACCGAGTAGTCCCTTGTTCCTGAAATGTTCTTAAAAGAAAACCTGGCAGTAAAAGATGATCAGATGGTTTTACTTAATTCTTTTTTGTAGCACTTACTTGATGTTCTGAAAGTAGACTAAAGTATATATGTTTTTTTTTATTTTAGAAGCTGAAGTCATTTTTTAAAGAGTATGGACAGATAGAATCTGTACGATTTCGTTCTCTGGTATGTTTTCTCCCTGTCTTGAAATTGCAAATCTCGAAACGTATTCGTTTAAGTCAGACTTATTAACATGTTGGTATTAGTGAGATGGAGAAGCACAGCCTTTTGAATCAACAGGTTCAAATCTAGCCCCAGAGAAGAAGTGCTCTTAAGATCTACTTCTGACTCCTGGACTCTGTTAAATTAATGCGTTCACACAGTAAAATGATATCATTGTAGGAGGGTGGATGTGTGACTTTTGTTTGCGGAACATTAATACGTGTGGAATAGCATTTCTGAGCTCCAAGGCATTCAGTCCAGGAGGTTGGTGTACTGCAGACAGTACCTACCACTGTCAACTTAATTTCCCTAAAGTACTTCTTCCCAGGGGCGCCTGGGTGGCTCAGTCGGTTAAGCGTCTGACTTCAGCTCAGGTCATGGTCTCACACTCGGTGAGTTCGAGCCCCGCGTTGGGCTCTGTGCCGTCAGTTCAGAGCCTGGAGCTTGCTTCGGGTTCTGTGTCTCCTTCTGTCTCTGCCCCTCCCCAACTCGCGCTCTGTGTCTCTCTCAAAAAATGAATAAGTGTTAAAAATTTTAAAGTACTTCTTCCTGGAACTCATGATCATTACACATACAGGTACCGCATCACTTATGCGTGCACGCATGCGCGCGCACACACATACGCACTTTGGCCTGGTATTACTTTTGGGGATCTTGCTCTGTCCCTGGATTACCGGTCTGTTTGATGACCCTGTCGTGCATTCTCCGGCACCCCATGCTTCATTATGGTGCTTATGACACTGTTCTGTAGTCGTTCCATTATTCGTCTGCCCCACCAGACTGAAAGCTGATAGCAGACAGCCGGTTTGCCTTGCTCATTCGTGGGTCACCAGTACCTGCACATTGTGCACATGAAGCTTATATGGAATTGCCTAAAGCCCTTACATTTGCCTTGCTGTGAGTGAATTCTGTCCTGGTTCTTAGTCTGACAGTCAACACAGGGTGGCCCTGAGGCCACGTGTGACTCTCCTGCAGCCTGGGAGCTGCCGTCGTTGCTGATCAGACGCTAGCGCTTTCTCACTCTTCTTTTTGCTCAGTTCATTGGTTTTGTTGCGACTCCTCCTCAAAGTCTCATTTTGCCTAGTGAGATACAGTCTGTGTTTTGGTAGGCGATTAAAATGTTAATTACTCAAGTTTTTCTTTTTGATACTTTATACCATCAAGTTTTTTTTTTTCCCCTCTATTTCTGTACCTTACTGCTTTGGGTCTTACCTACTCATTTGTATCTTCAGTAACAAGATACAGATGCTTGAGGGCTCCTAGAAGACACCTAGTAAATGTGTTTTGATGACCATCATTCACCTGTTGATTGTTCACTTGAGCATTTCTCATGTCTTGCACGGTTACGCTGTCTGTATTTTCAGAGTTTGTGAGTAAGGCAAACTGAGAATTTATATCAGATGACTAAGATTTCCAGGGGACATTCGTAGTAACTGCCCTAAATTAAACTGACATTCATAGATGGTGCTGCTCTGTGAACTTGCAGGGTCTATATCTTTTCACCTTTGTCTTGTCAGTACCTGGCTGAGGCATTTCAGTGCCTCTGCCAGTTATCTCAGGACTGGCGCCTTGCAGACGGTCAGAGTTGTTGACCTGAATTTCCATCTCCTCCATAAAGTTTTCCCTCCCTAACCCCTCATTCTTAAGTAGTACAAAAGTAATACTGTATAGGGCTGAAAAGAAAGTGAATTTGAATGTAAAGGGGTTTCCCTTATTTGCCCAATTAAAGATACAATGATTTTTTTTTTTTTTTTTTTTTTTTTGCCAGCCGACATATACTGACCCTTAGACATAGGGATGAAATAATGTCTTTACATTATTTCCCAATTTATTTAGACATACTTAAAATCATACAGAATGTACAAAAAAGTAAAATCATATAGCACGTACAATAAAATATTGATATAGAAGTGTTGCTTTTTTCCAAGCTTATTTTATAAAACAATTTTCCTTACGTTTTTCTTACGCGTCTTTAACCTCCATATCCCCTTATGTCCAGAGACCCCTTTGAGTCATCTGACCCAAGTTGAGAGCACAGTATGTTTACTTCCATTTAGATTAAAAAAGTCATTGTCTGTAAAATTTTGGCCTAAGCCACCAGATCCCATTCATATAACATTAGGACGGTTGTTTCTGATTCCCTAGAATGTTTTAATTACATCACATCAGAATAAGACATTTAGAATTCGATTAATTAAAATATAATTAATTTGAAGTAATATTTTGGATAATGAATTTTCTCTAATACCTGTCCCTGTCCCCCCCCCCCCCCCTTTTTTTTTCTCTCTTAAAAGATTCCAGCAGAGGGAACTCTGTCCAAAAAGTTGGCAGCAATAAAGTAAGTTTATAATGAGAGAAAGGGAGTAGTCTTAAACTCTCTTCCATTTTGGTTAAAACTTAAGACTGTGTTTTCGTGGATTTTTATTTTTCGATAATACATCATACTACTTGACTATTTTCTTATGACTGCAATAGCGGGTAAATTTATCAGATGTTTGTCTTTAAGCTTTAACATAAATTGTAGAATCACATTAAATATTATAAATAAGTTGCTGGAAAATGTGCCATGAGAATTTTCAAGGACATTTAATCAAGCTTTATGTTTGGAAGAGAATAAGGAAATTTTATGCCCAAATATTGTAGTATAAATCATAAATACTGTATTTTATCAGTTCTAAGGCACACATTTTCCCATATCTTAACATTTTGAAGTCAGGATGCATCTGAAAATCAGGGGTGCCCCATAGTTGCGGTTAGCTGGTCAGGTTTTTCCAGAGAATTCATGTTTGCTTCTGTCAGGTTACCTGGGGGTACTACCAGCTCAAGACCACTTTAAGCTCTCTGTTTGAAGGTTTGGGGACTGTGCTGGTAGTGTGGCTCACAAGTTCATATTCTCAGGGGATTTTCCCCTACCCTCCTTATCCACCTAGTGCCATGGATGAGACACAAAAGTTTTCTTTACTCTCCCTTCATTTCTCATTAATTTTTAAAATTGAAGTATAATTGACATATAAATTTAACGTTTATTTATTTTTGAGACAGAGAGAGACAGAGCATGAATGGGGGAGGGTCAGAGAGAGAGGGAGACACAGAATCGGAAGCAGGCTCCAGGCTCTGAGCTGTCAGCACAGAGCCCAATGCGGGGCTCGAACTCACGGACCGTGAGATCATGACCTGAGCCGAAGTCGGATGCTTAACCGACCAAGCCACCCAGGCGCCCCTAAATTTAAAACCTACAACCTGTATTTCTCATTCACCTTCAGTTCTATGCAGAGTCTCCTATTAATCTCTAATCTTGGGTTTTTTTTTCTAACTACGACATGAATTCATAGATTGTACAAGCAGAGGTATATATATTAGATATAGCTATATTAATAGATCTACAGATTACATTGATATATAGGTATGGTTATATTAGATAAGATAGTGTACTTTGAAAACATTGTGGCATTATTTACAATAGCCAAAACACGGAAGCAGCGTTAAGTGTCCATCAATAGATAATTGGATAAACACACACACAGGAATATTGTTCAGACCTAAAAAAGGGAAAGAAATCTTTATATTTTTGACAACGTGGGTGGACCTTGAAGGCATTATGCTAAGTGAAATAAGCCAGAGAATGAAAAACAACTCGAAGACACAGAGAACAGGTGGGTGGTTGCCAGGGGAGGAGGTGGGGGTGAAATGGCTGAATGGGGTCAAAAGGTACAAATTTCCAGGTATAAAATAAGTAAGTCATGGGGATGTCATGTATAGCATGATGACTATTGTTAATAACACTCTTGGGTATTTGAAAGTTGCCAAGAGAGTAGATCTTAAAAGTTCTCATCACAAGAAAAAAGCGTGTCACCCTGTGTGGTGATGGATGTCAACCAGACCTACTGGGGTGAGCATTTCACAGTCCATATATGCACCAAATCATTATATTGTACAACAGAAGCTAATATAATGTTACATGTCAATTACATCTCAATCAAAAGAAAAAGAAGTCACGGGTTGCCTCAGCCAGTACTAATTGAATAAAGTTAAAAAAAAATTCAGTTGAATCACTATGTTGTACTAATTACAACCTAATTCACTATGTTCAGCTAAGGTAACATTGTGTGTCAGCTCTGCTCACGTAAAATTTCACAGAAATTTCTGGGAATCCTCCAGTAACAGGATTTTTGAGTTACAGCAGCTCCTTTGAGCATCTTGGTGCATTCATGTGTACATTCGTTCTTAATTTAGACTTCTTTGGCAGACCAGGTTCTTGGCAGTTTTATCCCATACCCATCACAGCATTTGTATTAACACTTAATAAATATGTGTTACTATGTGTTCCTGGCTCCAGTAACGTTTGTGGGGTAGCCACACATGTTAAGTCCTTCCATATGCAGGGTATTATTGTTCAGATGCTGTAAAGAATGGAAAACTTGGTAAGACACAGCTCTTCTTCAGGTCGTATGGACTTCTTCCTGGAGGAGGCTAAAAGCCAGGGCCCAAGTTTCAGCAGAAACCAAGATGCCAATAGGAGTGTATAATAGTACTGAGGAATTTTGATGCCAGAAAAATAGAATTTGTGCCCTGTGGTTGCCATTGGCCCTGACCACCTGCCCCCAATCAAAAAATTTCTTAAATTTAATTATTTGAATAAATAATGAAGCAAGTGGTTAAAAATAAAGTGTAAAAGTGTATGCAGTGAAAAGTTTCGCTCCTGGACCTTTACCCTAGTCAGCCAAGTTCCTGCCCCAGGCTGCTGCTGTTTTTACTTTTTAGTATAACCTTCTAGAGACATTTTATGCGTTTACAAATTGATACACATATATATACTTTCTCCCCTCCCCCCCAGCCCCCCACATACCTTTTGATGCAGTTGTATTCAACATGTATACTCTGCGTCTTCCTTTTTTGCACTTACTATAAACTGGAGATCACTCACACTGTTGGATGCTCCGTGGCTTGTTCTTTTGTTATTGCCCAGTAGTATTCCATGGTGTAGCTGTACCAGAATGTATCCAGCCATTCGTCAGCTTGATGAATGTTTGGGTTACTTCAGGGTTGGGGCTATCACGAAAAAAGTTCTGAACACATTGGTGTACACATTATTTTTCTTGCTAAAGTATCTGGAGGTCTGGGACTGCTGGGTCTTGTGGTAGGTATATGTCCGTTTTCTAAGAAGCCGTCAAATAAATTTCTGAAGTGGCCTCACCGTGTTACATTCCACCCGCTGTGGGAGAACTCCCATTTCCTTCACATCCTCGCCAGCACTGGGTATTGCCAGTCATTTAATTTCAGCCCTTCTAAGGGTTTGTTGTAATGGTCTCAGTTTCTGTTTAGTCTGATGACTAAAGATATTGAGGGCCTTTTCATGTGCTTTTTGGCTGCTTGTATCTATTCTTTGGAGAAGTGTTGGTTCAAAAATTTCACCCACTTTCTGGTGGCTTGTCTGTCTTATTGTATACAGTTTTTCATTGTGGGTGCAAGACTTTTTTCTGATATATATGTTTTGGATATTTTGCCCCTATCTGTGGCTAGCCTTGTTTTGTTGTTAACGTTTATTTATTTTTGAGAGAGAAAGACAGCATGCAAACAGGGGAGGGGCAGAGAGGGAGACAGAATCAGAAGCAGGCTCCAGGCCCCCATGTCAGCACGGAGCCCAATGTGGGGCTTGAACCCACGAACCGTGAAATCATGTCCTGAGACGAAGTCAGACACTTAACCAACTGAGCCACCCAGGTGTCCCTGTGGCTAACCTTTTTAAGGGTGTCTTTTAAAGAGCCCAAGTTTTAAATTTTGTTGAAGATCCATCTTTGCGAGTGCTGGTTCTTGGTGGTCTGGTTGGGGCGGTGGGGTTGTCTGTTGTCCCGGTTCAGCCTCTGATGCAGGCCGGCCCTGTCTGTCTGTGTATCAGTGCACCGGCCGGTCCTCCCTCCCATGGCAGCCAACCTCTGCCTTGTGTCTTTGGTGGATCTTGAGCTGGAAAACATTTCCCACTCCTTGCCCTGTGGTAGGAGGCCTCCCTTCTCTGGCCCCAGAACTATTCCCTGTGCTCTGGGAATGACGGGGTTTGCTGTCTCTGCCCCAGCAGCTCAGCCCTCTCCGTTGGGAGAAGAATCCAGGTGGGCTTTGTGTCCTTCCCATACTTCTCTTCTCCAGCCCACACCCCCCAGGGATGTCTCTGGGCTCCCACCTGCCCTCAGTCATTCCTGGGGACACTGGCAGAGGTCGGTGGAGCAGGGCCTGCAAGCAGGTGTGCCTATCTGTGTTGCTGGCCTCCAGAGATTCCATTTCGGGCCCAGCCCACACGTGGCTCTGGCAGTGTATTAAATCCTAGCTGAAATCGGCCTGGCTCTCTTGTCCGGCACCAGCTTCTGAGCCAGTGCTGCCTCCTGTCTTCTCGGATGGCCCAGCCCTTGCTTAGCCCCCCAGTTTCCTTTGGACCTCAGCTCGGTTTCCTTTGGACTTTAGCTCTGGTAGCTTCTACAAAAGTTAGAATGTTGTGGGTTATTCGGCTTCTTGTGTAGGGGTGGGGATGATGCTATTTCTGGTTTTCTCCCTTCTGGGTGCAGGTGGAACTCTAGATGTCATTAATACCTAGATCTCTAGATGTCGTTAGTTTTTTTAAATCACCCATCCAGCTTGATACAAAACAGGTTCTTGCCACATAGAAAGGGGTAGAACTGTGTGCTTGCCCTCTGTATTCCCTGTGCCAAGGGATCTTTTCTCGTAGAGTGCAGTTAAGAGTATTTATTTATTTATTTATTTATTTATTTAATGTTTATTCTTGAGACAGAGCATGAACAGGGGAGGGGCAGAGAGAGAGAGGGAGACACAGAATCTGAAACAGGCTCCAGGCTCTGAGCTGTCAGCACAGAGCCCCACGTGGGGCTTGAACCCGCAAACTGTGAGATCATGACCTGAGCCAAAGTTGGACGCTCAACCAACTGGGCCACCCAGGCGCCCCAAGAGTTTTTATTTTTTAATTTTTTTAGAGAGCTTGTGCCTGCCCAAGTGCAAGTCGGGGAGGGGCAGAGGGAGAGGGAGAGAACCCCAAGCAGGCTCTATGCGCCTTGCAGAACCCAGCTCAGGGCTTGATCTCATGACCCTGGGGTCATGACCTGAGCAAAAAAATCAAGAGTTGGATGCTTGAATTGACTGAGCCACCCAGGTGCCCCCAGTTAAGAGTTGTTAAAGTCCTTTTCCATTTAGGTTTTCTTGGGGTTTGTCTTAGTCTGTTCAGGCTGCTACAACAAAATGGCACAGACCAGATGGCTTATAAACAATAGAAATTACTTTCTCATACTTTCAGAGGCTGGGAAGTCAGAATGAACTGCCAGCGTAGTTGCATTCTGGTGAGGGTCAGCTTACTGATTCGTAACCAGTGCCTTCTCACCGGTCCTCACAGTTTATAGTCAAACGGTAAGATAAAGAAGGGGCTAGGAGTTCTGTGGGGTCTCTTGAAGAACACTAGTCTTGTTCAGGAGGATTCCACCCTCATGACCTCAGCCACGCCCACAGGCCTCACCTTCTATTACCATCACATTGGGCGTTACATGGATTTCAACATGAATTTGGTGAGGATGCAAACATTTCAACACTAAGACAAGTTGAGTAGGATGTTGTCAGGAGCTGTGTGTTGCAGGGAAAGCATGGGGGTTCTGGAGTCACTGAGGCCTGTTTGAAGTCCTGGGCTGGCCACGCCTTGCCTTGTGATCATGGCACTTCTCTGAGTCTCAGCTTCCCTATCCATAAAATCAGAAAAGTAACACCCATGTCGCAGATGGGAGACTAAATGAATACATAAAATGGCTAATACAGTGCCCAGTATTATATTAGGCATTCAATAAATCGTAGTTAGTTTTATCAATAGAAAACTATCAGATAGTGTAGTATATTATTACAGAATGTGATGAGAAATGCCCTGACATTTCCTAGTGCCTTTCTTGATGGTACTCATTTGTTTATTAGCATTTTTGCTGCTTCAAAAACAATAGGTTCATGTCTTCAGGGAAGAATCTGTGGTCATTACTAGGTCCTTTTTGCTGATCGGTCACATCTAAATTATATGACCATTTTGCAAGCCTGCGAATTAGTGGGTGGAAGCATTGAGCAGCAGCAGCTGTAATCGTTAAAAAGAGTGAAAACCAGTCATAACCTGCTTCCCGTTGAGCGAACACAGCACTACATCCAGTCCCGACAGAGATGTGCAGTCTGGGTCTGAGCAAACCTCTGGATCCAGCTGCCAATTTGTAAGAAATAGGGAGGCCAGAGGAACACGTTGACCTGTATTGTGAGCTTGCAATCAAAACCATCCAGGCTTTGGAAAATTCCGTAGGTCGAACAGTAAGGTAAAGAGAGAGATAAAGGCAGAATCCTGCAGATTAAATTAGACTCAAAAGACTTCAAGTCCCCAAGTGGACATCACCAAAGTATGACCAAGGAATAGACGCTTGATTGTGATAAAACTACATAGACACGCAAGCAGATGGTTTCTGGAAAAGTAGGGGTGGTAGGCACAGAGAGTGTCTCTGGGATGGGCAGTGGCTGCAAGGGTATTGATCTTTAATATTTCTCTAAGCTGTACACATTTGTATAGTTTTTATCTTCTCGTATCTGCTTATGTGTTGTTAGGTACAGGGCTCCAGTTAAGATTCTTGTTTCTAGCTTTGTGACATTGCTTGGGGGGGGCCTGCTTGCTTGCTCCCTCATAGTGATGACCAATAGGAAGGCAAAAGTTACATGTTTTGTCCAATATCTGTGTAAGTTGTATGTTATTTTTTGCGTTATTACTAAATTTATAAAGAGATGAAACTTCTGGGAATTCTTGTCATATGTGCTGATTGAGAGTAGAAAACAAATTATATTTTTTTAATGACTTTGAGAGTAACAGATTTTACACTTTTTCTTTTCTTTTTTTTTTGTATAGACGTAAAATTCATCCTGATCAGAAAAACATTAATGCTTATGTTGTGTTTAAGGATGAGAGCGCTGCTACAAAAGCATTGAAAAGGTAATGTTATCTCTCTGAGATTTGAATGGAATTATTACATTTAAGTATGTACGAGTATGTTTTTTTTATTCTTTGGTTTGACTTTAGAGCAAATACTACAGTTAACTCGGCGCTCATTTTTAACAGCCATTTTCCCCCTTCGTGTTTATAATGCAGAAATGGGGCCCAGTTTGCAGATGGATTTCGTGTTAGAGTTGATCTGGCATCCGAGACTTCATCTGTAAGTGGTACTTGAGTTGTTTAAAGAACTTAACTAGAGTCTTCTAGAGAGAAACGTTCTCTTCTGAGCTTTCGCTAAGGAGAAGAGTGGAATCATCAGTGAGCACAAGGGAAGCCAAGAAGGAAACACTTTGGCCCTTGAGGTCACAACGTTGGGGCACAGACTGGCACAAGGACCTTAGTCAACAGCTTCCAAGAACGGGGTACCCCCACACCCGGATCAAGTATTCATAGATAGTTAGCCTGGGAGGGATGTTGGAGATCATCCGGGCCAACACCTTATTTCACATACCGAAATAGATAAAGTTAACTCCATTTTTGAGTCCCTACTCTGTGTCAGGTATTCAATGCTGAGCTACAGTCCGGGTTCTGTAGGGGTTCAGGGGTCCACAGTACAAAGGTGAAGACAAACAGATGGGCTGATTGTGGCACTTTTTTTTTTTTAAGGTATTTATTTTTGAGAGAGAGAGAGAGAGAGCTTATGAGTGTGAGCAGGGGAGGGGCAGAATCCAAAGCAGGCTCCAGGCGCTGAGCTGTCAGCACAGTCGGATAATTAACCGAGTGAGCCACCCAGGCGCCCCAGCACTATGTTCTGATAAATACACAGGATGCTCTGTCAGCTCAGGAATGGGACACTTGACTTGGGGAGGTACCAGCCAGAAGGGACAAAGGAGGGTGTCCAGGAGAAGAATAGGTGCTCTTGGAGACTTGAAAGATGAGTCAGTGTTATCTGGGCTCAAGAAATTTTAAACAGTGTATGTGGCGGGGACCAAAACTTTATTTGCTTAGGGAATGGCAAGAGCTTGATGCAGTTAATAGCAGGTAGAGTGTGAAGAGGGACAGCAGTAAGGGACTTGCTGTTGGAGAAACGGGAGAGGCCAAATCATGAAGACTGTGGTCTGCCGTGTTGAGGCGTCTGGATCTTGTCCAGGAGCAGTCCCACAGGTTTAAATGCAGGAGTGACGGGTAAGTTTGCAGTTGACAAAGGTCTCTCAAAGTGAGTGAAGGCTGCTTGTAAGAGCTCACCACCGAAACCTAGAGTGCATTTTCCTGGGGGTCAGAGTGCGCTGGCTGAGAACCGACCAAGGCCTGGAAGACCTCTCTGGCTCTGATGTAGACCTACCCTGAGGGCCAAGTATGCTTGTGTTATTTAAATTAAGCCGACTGTGTTATTTAAATTCAGTTTTATTAGCATACAACCACCATTTACTTGTAAATGTTCTGTTAAGGCTGGGAGGGTAGTTACATCAGAGACCACGTGGCCGCAGTGCCCAACAGACTGCCGTCTGGCCCGGTGCCGAGTTTGCCGTGCCAATGTAGCGTGCCTGTCCTGGGCACTGCCATGTGTTAGTGCTAGCTGTGACCAAAAGAAACCCTGTTGCCTCTGGTGCTTACTCACTTTCAAGAGGGAAGATAGAAGAAACAGAATCAAATAAGGGACAGGTGCGTAGTTAAATCAGAGCCGTGGAGACCTGTCAGATACATGGTGTGAGGGAAAGGGGATTTTCGGATCACTTCCGTTTTCAGCTCCAGTGATTTTTATTAACCTTCTTTGTGTTTCAGAGGGACAAGAGATCAGTATTTGTGGGGAATCTTCCGTACAGTAAGTGTTAAATAAAGTACCCATTTATCGTTAAAATAACAGGAAAATAACAACTGAGTAGTAACTTAATGTTTTGCTTTAAGACCAACTTGGAAAAGTGTAGAGTGTAACTTGACTAATTTTCGTGGGGCTTGCTGTATTAACTATATTACATTAACTTGCCGTATCGTTAAACAGCTCCAGCTTTCAAAGGCCATTCTGTTTTTACTTGTGCTCTGGTTGAATTTGTTTTTAGAAGTGGAAGAATCTGCAATTGAGGAACACTTTTTGGACTGTGGGAGTATCGTGGCGGTTAGGATTGTGAGAGACCCAGCCACTGGAGTCGGCAGAGGCTTCGGCTACGTACTCTTTGAGGTATGGGAGACTCGTGCATCGTCACTGTCCACTGAAATGTGCTGGAGGGGTTGTCCCTGCTGTTTCATCTCTCGGACATAACTGTCACCGTCACCTTCAAATTCCGTCTTCAGGAGACTAAACTCATAATCTGTCATATTAGAGTACTCTTCCTGTAACCGCACCTCATCAAAAGACCTTCCGGTTCCCTCTTTCTCCACGCTGATGTTATGAAATAATGTTTCAGATATTGGACATGAAAAGTATTAAGTCTCTGAATTTCCCCTTTCCATAAAATGGAGAAAAGAATTGACCCGTTGGCACAGGTAGAAGAAAATCTTGGTCTTTGTACAAAATTAGTTATATTTAGTTTACAAAATATTAACCAGCGTATCATGCCTAATAATACTAGAACATACATACTATGAGAATATTCATAATGCCTGATGGCACTTAAGTTTTTCTCCCTTCCGCAAGCACCCGTTAATACATTTCCTTTCAGTTTTTTTCGTGCCTTCTTTTTTAAAGTTGAACTTCCATCTGTGAACATAAAATTTTGCAAACTGCTTTGTGTTTTCTGTTGTATAAGTATGTTCCTTTGAGTGAGGTAACATAATTTATACTATCTTTTCCCTAATGTTTCTCAAATGTTGGAAATTTGCAGCGTTTTCTATTTTGAAAATGATGAAATTGGGGTGTTTTTTTTCCTTCAAATGTTTGTGTGCAGTTTGTGATTGCTTTTTTTTTTGATAGATCCCCAGGCCTGTTACTGACTAGGTCAAGATAAATGACCATGTTTAATACTCTTGATATATATTATTACCATACGGCTTTTGAGAAAGGTTGTCACAGGCTTTTGTTGCCATCGTTAATGCATTGTAGTGTTTCTCTGTTGTCTACTATTTTTTTAAGGTTTATTTATTTATTTATTTTGAGAGAGGGCTCGAGTGGGGGAGAGGCAGAGAGGGAGAGAGAAAGAATACCAAACAGGCTCCTGCTGTCAGCACAGAGCCTAATGCCAGGCTCTATCTCACGAACTGTGAAATCACGTCCTGAGCTGAAACCACGAGTTGGCTGCTTAACCGACTGAGCCATCCAGGTGCCCTTCTGCTGCTGTAATTACTTGATAAGTTCTTAAAGTCCTTTAGCAAATATCTCATGAATATTCAGGGTTGTTAGCATCTAGTGGTTCTATATTAGAACAAAAGAGTAATAGAATTTGGGATCTAAATGGGATCCTACAGGAGCGCCTAGGGGGCTCAGTCAGTTAAATGTCCCAACTCTGCTCTGACAGCATGGAGCCTGCTTGGGATTCTCCCTCTCTATCTCTCTCTCTCTCTCTCTCTGCCCTTCCCCTGCTTGCTCTCACGCTTTCTCTCAATAAATATTAAAACAAAAACAAAAAACAATTCTGCAAGGCATCTAGTTCAACATTTCAGAAACTGAAAGGGAGTTCCCTTCTCTCAAGTCAGCTAACACAGTGCAGCTTTTGCAGAAAGAGCCTGTGACAAGAGAGGCCGATTGGTTTAAAAGATTGCATGTGACCGATCTAGTTGGTTGGAACTCCATTTTACAATGAGAAAAATGAAGCCTGTTGGATTGTGACTTACCTAATTATGTGACAAGGCAGCTGAGTGCTTCCTGGGGAGAAACCTGTGAGGAGCATGATTAAAACGAGACTACCGGCCCAGCCACTGAAACCCGTGGGGTTGCACTTCTTGGATGTCATAGTGGGAGGGGCGTTTATCTGTGCAAGCTTGAAAATTCTCCTAATCCACTAAAGTCACAGTTGTACTAGTGTCTTTGCAGAGGGCTTTCTGGTGGAAATTAATATATTGATTTTTATTCCAGAATACAGATGCTGTTCATCTTGCTCTGAAGTTAAATAATTCTGAACTGATGGGAAGGAAACTCAGAGTCATGCGTTCTGTCAATAAAGAAAAATTAAAGCCAAATTCAAATCCCAGTTCGAAGAATGTCGGTAAACCTAAGCAGGGACTTCATTTCGATTCAAAAAATGTAGGACATTCTAAAAGTTTGTTTATTGGAGAAAAAGCTGTTCTCCTTAAGAAGAAAAAGAAAGGACAGAAGAAGAATGGACGGACTAAGAAACAGAAAAATCAGAAGTAACAATCCGAAGGTTATTTTGCTCCCACTGAGTACTTGTAATAAAAGTGTGGTAAACTCATGTATCAAGTTGCAGAATTTTATATGGATGGTGCGTGTGAAACGTGGGAACATTTTTAGTTTATTCGCATTGTGATGGCACCTTTGAAGCGTTTGTTTTAAGATGTAAGCAGATTAGTCACCAGTGATTATGAGATGGTATGAGATGATTTTAGACTTAAGGTAAACATTTGGAATTTTAGTGGCTATGTATTAGCGTATGATAGAAATATGTAATTAACACTTCAGATGGATGTTTCAAGAATTACTTGGGATGAGACTAAAAGTGAGTAAATTTAAAATGTATATATGTATGCACACGTTGATACCAATTGGATCTAGATAGGTAGGAATACTGATCTAATACAAATAACGGTCCCAAAGAAGAAGGGTTTGAAGGGCTCTTGTATAACAGCCACTAAATTTTTTTCCCCTTTCTCTTGAACTTGTGAAAAGTAGAGTTCTGGGTTTTTATTTTAATTCATCAACGTAGTAATAAACTAACCAAAGAATATTATATGAAATATTGCTTTGATTTCTTATTCTTAACCGGTAATTAAACTCGCTATTGAAGTCCTTGGTAAATTGTCTACAAAGCAGATCTCTACTTTTATTTCTGTTTCTCAATTTGAAAAATACTCTCCCAGGAAAACTTGTGATTCTTAAATTAGTGTCATGCAGTAGAATGAAATGAAACAATCTTTCCAAAAAATCCTGTTTAAAGGATATTTTCTGATAAAATATGGTAATTAGGCCACAAAGTGTAAAGTTCAACAAGAGGAGAGAATACCATTGTATTGCCTTGGGGCCGAAGCTTGTACTATAGCTGTTGCCCATCTCACAGACCTTACTTACCCAGCTGCATCTGCATCCAGGAGGGAGGGGGGGGTGGGAGAAATCCAGGGATGCTGATCTGAGGCAGGCGGAATCAGTGTTGCAGGTGTCATGTCACTTAGGTGGAGAAGGGGATTGAGGGACAGTGAGTTATTACTGATTATTTTGAAAATCCCTTCTTGTGGTCATAGCACCGGGGAAACCTAATGATCTTTTAACTGTAATTTGTAGAAATCAGAGCTCTATTTTACTGTATCCAGAGACTGGGTATTTTATGCTTAGTATCCCCTATGGTGCTTAGAATCTGGTTTTTTGTAAGTATGGTTCAGTAAATACTTCATACTTGATCATCTTGAGCATTTTTGCATATTTCACCAGTTAAAGTTGTATAAAGATGCATCTCCTATACTGGGGCACCTGGGTGGCTCAGTCGGTTGAGCATCTGACTTCAGCTCAGGTCATAATCTCACAGTGTGTGGGTTCGAGCCCTGCGTTGGGCTCTGTGCTGGTGGCCTGGAGCCTACTTCGGATTCTGTGTCTCCCTGTCTCTCTCTGCTCCTCCCCTGCTTGCACTCTGTCTCTCTCTCTCTCTCTCAAAAATAAACAAACATTAAAAAAAATTAAAAAGAAAAAAAGATGCATCACCTATAGACCAGATAGAACTATCACTGTAGATGTAAACTATATGTAGCATATATTTTTATGGTGTATATCTTATAGTGTATATTGGTGTTTATTATGTAAAATTCAGTGTATACATAAATACATAATTTTAGTCTTTAACACGGGGTGCTCCTTTTGGTCTCTAGGTTTTTGTGTAAAGAGCCATGGACTGCAGTGTAAGGGCATCTGGTTCTTGACCCACCCCTCTGTATGACCTTGGACAAGCCTCTCAGCCTCTTTATCTAAATATCTTGATGGATGAAATAAGGGGCTTTAACTTTACTCTGTGACCAGTACATAGATGGATATATTTAACTGACATGAAAGTTTCACATGACATTACTGGTCGTTACTATACATGTCATTTTCTGATATTTCAAATTCTATTTTTTTAAAAACACCAGTTGTGGGATGCCTGGGTGGCTCAGTCAGTTAAGCATCATCCGACTTTGGCCCAGGTCACAATCTCCCAGTTTCCTGAGTTCCAGCCCCCTGTCGGGCTCTGTGCTGACAGCTCAGAGCCTGGAGCCTGCTTCGTATTCTGTGTCTTCCTCTCTCTCTGCCCCTGTCCTACTCATGCTCTCTCTCTCTCTGTCTCTCAAAAATAAATAAACATTAAAAAAATTAAAAACACCAGTTATGATCCCCTAGGGGTATTCCACAACCCGCTAATGATCTCACTCACAAACAAGTGAATAGGGGATTCCAGGCTGTTTCTATTCTATGCTTGCATTTTACAACAGGTGTTTTAGAATGTAGAATGGTTAAGGAATAAAGCACAGATGTTGCTCTAACTGTACTTTGTATAAACATGTTGCCTGGTGTATTGAACCTCATAGTAGTGACCTGAACATTTACACCACGTTTACTGTGCACAACAGAGGGATAGCTCTTTGTTCATTCAGGAGTCATAATCTAATGGCCGTGTAGTCTGTTCAAGTTTTCAAGAGAGGAAAGTTCTAGGCCTCACTCATGTCATCTGTGTGGCCTTGGACGAGTCTTTTCTGTTCCAACACATCTGAGGCTCAGGATATACCTCTTAACAGCTGAGGTTCACTGGCAAATTTTGGAACAGGAAAAATCAGAACGTATGTGTGCAGCACATAAGGAAAAGCTTTTTGTGTTATTCTCTTGTGTGTAAATCTCAATTACTATCTTTGGTGCATAATGCATCTCCATACCCTTCCCTCTCTGCCCAAGTCCAGGTAATGCATACATAACTTTGGTCCTATTTCCGGTCTTGCATTGGGTATCAAATTCATCATCATTTAAGCAAAAGGGCTTTCCTGAATTCCTAAGCTAGGTTAGGGGCTCTAGCCCAAACCTTGCATAAGTACCCTTACAATAACTTCTGACACCAACGACCCAGAGTTAGGCCAAACTTCGTAGGTTGAGCACAGTCTCCCACAAGACTGCCTTCAGACAGCAGACAAAAGTTGGGGGGTGGGGGTTGTGTCTCCAGATCACTCTCATGACCAGCTTGCTACTAGTTTGGGGGTTCCCACTACCACCTCACATTCAATAATTGGCTATAAGGACTGAACTCAGGAACATGGTATACTTAATTTTTAAAAATTTTATTTATTTAATCTCTACACCCAACATGGGGCTGGAACTCACAAGCGGAAGATCAAGAGTCCTATGCACCTCTGACTGAGCCAGTAAGGCACCCCATTATGATTACCGTTTTATTATAGCAGAAAGAAAAAGAAAGAAAGAAAGAAAGAAAGAAAGAGGAAAGAAAAAGGAAAGAAAAAGGAAAGAAAAAGAAAAAAAGAAAGAAAGAAAAAGAGAAAGAAAGAAAGAAAAAGAAAGGAAGGAAGGAAGGAAGGAAGAAAGAAGAAAATACAAACAAACTGGCCAAAGGGAAAGATGCACAGGGAGAGGTCTGGGAGAGTCCCACAGATGAAGCTTCTGTTGTCCCCTCCCTATGGAGTCAGAACACCTCACCCTCCTAGCACATGGCACATTGGTGTAGAATTACACAGTGTATTGTCAACATGGGAGGCTCATCTGCTTCTGGGTCCTGAGTATTTATTTGGGTTTCATTATGTAGGCCATTTCAATCTCCAGCTCGCCTCTGCTCCAAACCCCCGACCTTCCCAGAGGTAGGGGTGGTATTACCTGGATCAAAGCCTCAACCCTCTAACCACATGGTTGGTCTTCCTGGCCTGGCTAGCCCCCATCAGAGTGGACTCCTTAGCATAAACTGCCAGGGCTCACTTCGAGTAAGCGACATCGCTGTCACTCCCAGGGTTCAAGAGGCTCCCTTTCTATGACTGGGGACAGAGGCAGCCACATTCTTATGACACAACCCTGAAGGTCCCTTCTCTCTTCTACCCCTCTCAATTTATAGTTATTTAATGGCTTCCTAACCAAGGTTTTGTCTCTTTAAACTACTATATATAATGTTTCCAGTGATTGTAAGACAACTCATGTTTTCAATTTTCTTTCACTTTTTTTTAGATCAATTCCTTTTTCTTTGAAAATTTTTATCACACAAAATAATGTTCTGAATATACACTATTTAGTTTTGTAAGTTTCTTCCAGTATGTTTACATAGTATGTAAACATTAGGCAAATAATACTGGACCATTTCACTATGCTCAAAATTTAAATTTTCATTCATCCCTAAAATTTTATGAACATCCCATGTATTACTTTATTTCTAATCCTGAGTGTGTGGCTACTTAGCATCCCATGTTATTTCATTTTTTTAACTTGTTTTATTTTTTTAAATTTACATCCAAATTAGCATACAGTGCAACAATGATTTCAGGAGTAGTTTCCTTAGTGCCCCTTACCCATTTAGCCCATCCCCCTCCCACAACCCCTCCCATAACCCTCAGTTTTCTCGCCCTCCCTGTTTTTATATTATTTTTGTTTCCCTTCCCTTATGTTCATCTGTTTTGTCTCTTAAAGTCCTCATGAGTGAAGTCATATGATTTGTCTTTCTCTAATTTCACTTAGCATAATACCCTCCAGTTCCATCCATGTAGTTGCAAATGGCAAGATTGCATTCTTTTTCGACTTCATTGTCTATACCACATCTTTATCCATTCATCCATCGATGGACCTTTGGGCTCTTTCCATACTTTGGCTATTGCTGATAGTGCTGCTATAAACATCGGGGTGCCTGTGTCCCTTCGAAACAGCACACCTGTATCCCTTGGATAAATCCCTAGCAGTGCAATTGCTGGGGTCATAGGGTAGTTCTATTTTTTAGAGGAACCTCCATAATGCCTTCCAGAGTGGCTGCACCAGCTTGCATTCCCATCTTTCATCTTTTTTATTCATTATGTTTTTCCAGGAACCAGCGAAATTTTCTTCCAAATTTTCTTACAAGGTTGTATTGTAATATTCTTTCAACACTGAATCACTAGATTATGTTGCTCGCTGTACAGCATATTGTGACAACTTGAAAAGCAAGTTCAGTTCAATTCAAACGAGTCACAGGTTGTCTATATTACACAACAGTAACACGAAGCATTTGTCACCACTCCCTTCCATCTTTGGCACAAGCAAAGAAGTCAGCTACAGTCTTTTGAGTATGTGACTGACGGCCACGCGCCGCCTTCGCGACGTCACGCTCAGCGGCTCTACCGGAAGTGCGAGGTCACTCGCAAAACGCTGACACCACCGCACACCCTGCCCGGAGGCGCCTAGGCGACTGCGTTTAGGCCCCCTGCGCAGGCGCAGAAGCGGCTTCGGCGCTGCTCTTCAGGCACTGCCGCGGACACGCCCGAGGGCCTCGCAAGGCTGGGGCCGGAAGTGCGTGCTCTCGGCCTTTCCGCGTCCCTCGCGGCGAGCGACAGGTCGCAGCGGCGCGGTCCGCTGTGAGGGTTCTCGGCCAACTGCTTCTACGCGGGGCCCGACGCCGCGGCGCTCGCTCCTGCTCCTCGGTCGAGAGAAGATGGTGGGCCGGAACAGCGCCATCGCCGCCGGTGTCTGCGGGGCTCTTTTTATCGGGTATTGCATTTACTTCGACCGCAAGAGAAGAAGTGACCCCAACTTCAAGAACAGGCTTCGAGAACGTGAGTGGGTCCCCTCGGCACGGGGCCTGCAGCCTCTCCCCGCCTCCGCCTGCTTGCTCCTCGCTGCCGCGCGCGGGGGTGTGGGGGGTGTCGGGGGTGCGGGGGGCGTCGGGGGTGCAGGGCGGCCGCGGGCCTCCTAGGCGGAAAAAGGCAGCGGCGCCGGCTGCGCGCTCCCGGTGCCGCTTTCTGCCTCTGGGGCCCCGCATGATTGCCTCCATTTTGGAGGGACGATTTTTCCCATTTTGTCTTCCCCCAAACATTTGTCGTATGAATGCACTCTGGTTTGTGTTATGATTTGGGGGGGGGGGGGCTCCTTTTGCAGTTCACCTGTTTAAACCTCTGTTCATAACTCGAGAGTCGTGTGATTTGTATTTTGCGAAATTGTGCTTGAAACTTGGCTCCGCAAATGCACCCGTATCGCTGCTGCATTCTTAAACCCTCTTGGTAGCTTTCCTGAAAATGCTTCCAAGATATGAGTGAATGCTATAGAAATTGCAGGGGAGTCCAAAGGGCTGCGCTTCTCCTGTGGCTCAGTCTTATTTCATACCTGCGACATCTTTTACGAGACATTTCCAACGAGGGAGGTCGTGCCACCAAAACCTTTGCGATCTTTGAATTCCGGAGGCCTCCAAGAGCAAATTTGTAGCAATAAGAAATATTTTTGTAACTTTTCTGGGTTGTTCAGTCAAAACGCTTTCTAAAAATTAAAGCCCAGAATGTAGGAAGAAATGATTCGTCTATTTCACACTTACTGTTTGATTAAGCTGTAGCAGGTTGTCTCAGGTGTTCAGTGCCCCACGTGGCTAGTGACCTGCCCTCTTGGGGCTAGAAGATGATCTTGTACCATTTACAATAGGACACCTAATTCCAGCTGTCTTCTGTTTTAGGAGGGAAGGGATACAGAGAATTTATTTTATTTACAGTTAGATAGATGGGGAGGGTGCCATTTTGGATTCAGAAACTCAGTTTTCCAGGCCCAGGTTAGTCACACATCAGCTGCATAATTTGGGCTCTCCGAATCTTAATTTTCTTAGTTGGTAAAAATCAGGTGATGCCACCTGCCTCTGGTTGTTCTTGTGAAGATTGAGATGTTTGAAGTGCCCACCATCATTCCTGACCTAGAGAAAGCCCCTCTGCAAAGGCTGGCTGTAAACATTAACTAGAAATTCAGATTATTTTCTTGTAGTTTCCATTTCAGTAATAGTTGGAGGCATGGTGGTGGTGGTATGGCTACAGAGCTCTATAAAGAGTAGGTTAATCCTTTCTTACTTTGGAAACACTGCAATCCTATTAGAAACCTTGAGAAAACTAACTTTTGGCCGAAGAAATCATAAAAGCCGTCCTTTTAGACAAGTTGAGAGATTATTTTCATAATCCCTTTTCCATCATCTTCAATCCACAATTTTTTTTCCAGCATTAGCAATGGTCTACACTGATCTCAGTGGTCAGTTGAATTATTAGCTGAGTAACCTCGGGCAACCGACTTAAAGCTTTAGTTTCCCTCTTCTGTAAAATGTTATAATACATACGGAGTTTAGTACAGTCCCTGGCACATGGTAACTGATAGATGCTAAAGATTGTTTATGAATGTAATTATTATTTGACATTTTCTTTAGGAAGTAAAACTTATATTCAGAGTAATTCTACAATCTGTAAGTTCCTGTTTTACGTGTATTTTTAAAAGTAGATACGGGGCGCCTGGGTGGCTCAGTCGGTTAAGCGGCCGACTTCCCGGCTCAGGTCATGATCTCATGGTCCGTGAGTTCGAGCCCCGCGTCGGGCTCTGTGCTGACAGCTCAGAGCCTGTAGCCTGTTTCAGATTCTTTGTCTCCCTCTCTCTGACCCTCCCCCGTTCATGTTCTGTCTCTGTCTCAAAAATAAATAAACGTTAAAAAAAAATTAAAAAAAAAAAGTAGATAAAGTCTCTTTTAACTTGTTAGGTTTACACAGTAGCATTTGGGACTAATTTCTAGTAAATACTGAGTCAAGGGCTGAATTTGCTTGCTGAATGTGTAACTCCCATGATTTTTCAGGCCCTTACCATCTTTCCCTTTATCGTAGAGATAGTATTATGTACTGATAAGGTGACAATTAAATTGTCTCAAGAAACTAAAGCTAGAATCTTACCGGTAGAAATTTAAAGGAACTAAACCGTCTTAAAATTGGTAATTCTATCAGTCAGACATTCAACGAAGATCACTCCTCTTCATCCTATTAAAAAAAAAGCAACTATTAAGATTGGATAGTAATGGAAAACAAGTTCTTAACTACTGGGTTTCATTATTTTTGTCATTTTTCATAAATTCTGGCTTAGCAAACTGTACGTACCTGTTTATTCCACAAACTTGCCTTGTTCATTTCTGAGGTGCCTTTTATTTTTTTATGGGAATGTCTTCACGTCTGTTAGAAGGTAGAGGAGGGACAGTAGAGTTGTTCTGCAAACTGAGAAGGCACTTTGAAACTGGAAAATCAAGCAGGTGACCCCATGGGTTTACAGTTTTATTCAGCATAACTTAACGGGGGGGGGGGGGGGGAGTCAGATGGTGATCCGGCTGCAGATTTTCCCCCCGCAAAGTCCAGACCTTCGTCCGCAGATTTTATAGTGAAGAGACTAGCAGAAGGGCATTGTTGCAAGATCGAAGGGTTCGCATGCATCTCAAAGCATTTGCATTGACCTAAATGACAGCAAACCTTTAATTATATATTGTGGCACTACGTGTGTGTCAGGAAGGAGAAAGACTATGTTCTCTCTCTCAGATTCGTGGGGGGCCAAGAAAAAGCCTTCCCCAGTCCTCACCTTGGGCCTTTCTGAGGCACGTGCATTAATCTCCAAGGGTCCAGGAACACACAGTCCCAGGAGAGGTCATCCAGGGAGCTTGAGCAAGACGGAAGGCCAAAGATGGAGTCCGTATTGTCGCCACTCTTAACGACTTCTCGGCAGCACATAGAGGCAATACAGAGTAATGTTTGAGTACACACGTCCTGAAATTCAGCTGCTTGCTTTTCAATTGCTCCTCCGCCAGTTATTAGTTGGGACCTTGGTAAATTTTCTCAAGTGGAAATGCTAATCATACCTGTCTTAGTGTTCCTGTGAGGAGTAAGTAAGCCAGGTGATACTTAGAATAGTGTCTGGCGTGTGGCATCTAAAACTTACTGAGTGCTTACCCTTCACATCTGAGTGTTCCTTTGTCTTCATGTCTGGCTCTTCTGTGCAGTCTTCCACTCCTCTTTTGGCCGTGGCAGTCTCCTTCCAGCACTGGTGATGTTTAGTAATTACTTGGTATAGTATGGTATTCATTATTTTCTGCCTAAAGACAGACAAACGGGGGACGGCTGGGTGGCTCAGCAGGGGTGGCTCGGTGGGTTAAGGGTCCCACTCTTGATCTTGGCTTAGGTCGTGATCTCACACTTCCTTGAGATCTGAGCCCTGCCTGACAAGGGGGAGCCTGCTTGGGATCCTCCCTTCTTCTTCCCCCTCCCCCGTTTGTGTGTGCGCATGTGTGTACTCTCTCTCTCTCTCAAAATGAATAAACATTTAAAAAAAAAGAAAAATGGGCTGTCTTCACTTGATCTTAGCCAAAAGGCCAGGAGGCGATGGACTGTCTTCAAATTTACATACAAGATCAGCTTATTTAACCTATATTGTTTTGTTGAAACTGCTAGAATTGTATTTAAGTCTTAGAGTTGTAGCACTTTAGGTACACTGGGGGCTAGAGTTGGCGAGAGCTGCTGGTGTGGTTAAACCCAGTTTGTAAGGGGAGATAAGAAATTTCCTGGACCACGGTAAATTAACCCATCTCCCTGCAGTTAGGCAAACTGGTCACTACCTCTTCAGTCATGCACTGATTAGACTTGGATTTATAGAACACTAAGGTTTTCAGAGGACGTTTGCTTGTCCTTTATGGCTTTTGTTCCTCGTAGTAGTAAGATTGAACATGCCTTATCTTTGCAGAGTTAAGAGATTTATTTGCCAAAGATCACCCACATAATAAGCATTCGAGTCTTACCTTTCTTAGCTCTGCCACAGTCTCCGTGTTACCGGTAGTTTTAACGATTAGTAATGCAGCATGGCACAACTCCTCGTGTGGCACGTGATAAACCGGGCACAGTTAAGAAATATTTTACATGCATTAACTCATTTAATCTTCACAAGAACGCTGTGAAGCATGTACTGTTCTAGACCAGTTTTACATCCGGAGAAAGTGGGGGACGGGTTCCTGTAACTTGTCCTGGGTCACACTAGTAGCGAGAAGAGCTGGGGTAGAAACACAGCTAGTGCTTCCTCTGTGCTGACACTCCTTCATGTGGAGCATATAATTAAATAGCAATTTAAAATACCGTTGGTGTCCTTTATTGATTTGGCTTAAGGGTTGACTAATTGATGATTAAGATTTTAAACATCACTTGCTTCTGAGATAGGTAGTATTGCCTTTTCATATCAAAAACAAGACAAAGAAACAAAACAACTTCCAGAGTGTAGGCAGAAGTTTTTTTTCTTTTAATTTTTTTCCAATGTTTAATTTTGAGAAAGAGACAGAGTGTGAGCATGGGAGGGGAGGGCGGGGGGAGACACAGAATCTGAAGCAGGTCCCGGGCTCTGAGCTGTAGGCACAGAGCCCCACAGGGGGCTTGAACTCATGAACTGTGAGATCTTGACCTGAGCTAAAGTCAGACGCTTCACCGACAGCCACCCAGGCTCCCCAGCAGTGGTTTTTTTTCCTTAACCAGCCAGCAGTAGTTAAGAATTTTGCAGTGCATTTCTGAACACTGTCTTCTTACCCCCTCTTTTTTCCCATTTAGGAATGTCAGATTTCAGCATGCAGTAAAGATTAAATCTGTTATATTTCAGTTATAATACTTTCTAACAGCAGTGGCTTAATTCTTGCTTGTGTTTCATGTCCTGTATAGACTGGGGTGGGGGGGGGGGGGCTTGCTCTGCTTGTGATATTTAATTAATCAGCTCTTAGAACTGTCTGTCTTGAAAATTGCTGATCTTGGTGCCCCAGAGGGAAGGAAAAAGCTCTTGCTCAGAAATGTCACATTGTCCATAGCTCATTGACCAGAACTATTTATAAGACCTTGACAAAATCACAAGGAGACAGGAGAATAGGAGAGCCCTACTCAGGGATGTTTCGCAAATAGCATATATGACTGTCACAGCAGTTTGACTTCTTTTGATTCCCATTTTAATGACGATAACGTGAAAATATTCCATGTCTTGCAGGAAGAAAGAAACAAAAGCTTGCCAAGGAGAGAGCTGGACTTTCCAAGGTAATACTTAATCTGTTTTTTTGTTTAGGTTGTATAATATACTTCATACCTCACTTGAAATGTGTATTTTGAGAAAGCTAGTTGATAACAGGCATTGAGTTTTTTATTTTAAAATACAGTTTGTTGTTTCTCGGAATAGTTAAGTCAGTTCAACTGCAGATTATCCAGTCCATCGTTATTTCCTCCCTGTTGGCCCTAACCGCAGACAGTTTATTACATGAGCAATACTTAAGGGGCAATAAGATGATACTCTGCAGAAAACAATTCTACCAAAAGGTTCAAACTTTCTCACTCAGCTGCTTCAGAATAATACAATACAACATTAATTATTAATTTTCCTTTGTTCAGCTTCCTTTAAAAGAACCACATGCTGTTTGTTTCAGAAGTTATATAGGATCATTCATACCCTCTGATCCAGAATCCCACCGTGTGGCACATTTTTACCTTGATGTAATATGTACATATAGATATAAATCTTTCTACTTTTTTCTTTTCATAGATCCTGTGTTCATGATTATTTTTAATGACTACATAGGTTTCTCTGCTTGATAAAAAAATGTTCTGTGACATGTGTAAGTCAAGTAAGTAAATGTTAGTCGTTGCACATATACCTCATATACCTTTTCTTTTTTATTAGAATTAGTTCCATTGCTTGGATTCCCAGGACTTGGACTACTGGATCAGTAGTGGTTCTTTTTAAAGCAAGTTGGAAAAAAAGAAAAAGAAAAGAAAAAAATACCAAGTTGGAACAAGGAAAAATGAAATCCATAAATGTTATATTTTGTTGTTGTGATACAATTGAGTAATCACAACATAGCTAAAAGACTGGACATGATGATGATGATAGGGAAGTGAAACTGAGAGGTGGCCACTTTGTTCCATTATGTCCAGACTCCCTTTCTGAAATACGTAGTATGTTCATGATATTTCAGTAACCTTTTTTGTCTTGACATGAGAAAGTAGGTATAGACACATGCACCCTGTGTATTTTCAGATTCAGGTGTAATCACGTTCTTGCCTGTGTTGGGCTGGTTGATGAAAGATGCCTCTACTTTCAGAAATTTAAATTTTTTATGTGTTTGTTGGTAATGAGAATGTATAGAAGTCAGGAATCAAAAACTCCCAGTAATAGAAGTCTAGGTTTTTAAATAAAACAGCCCTTTTTTTTTTTTTTTTTTTTTTTTTAGGTTTATTTATTTTGAGAAAGAGCATGAGCACGGGAGGGTCAGAGAGGGAGAGAATCCTAAGCAGGCTCTGTGCTGTCAGTTCAAGGCCTGATGCGGGGCTTGAACTCATGAATCGTGAAATAATGACCTGAGCCAAAGTTAAGAGTCAGAGGCTTAACTGAGCCACCCAGGTGCCCCAAAACAGGACTTTTTATTTTTATTTTTTTATTTTATTTAAAAAAAAATTTTTTTTTTTAACGTTTATTTATTTTTGAGACAGAGACAGAGCATGAACAGGAGAGGGCAGAGAGAGAGGGAGACACAGAATCTGAAACAGGCTCCAGGCTCTGAGTGGTCAGCACAGAGCCTGACGCGGGGCTCAAACTCACAGACTGTGAGATCATGACCTGAGCCGAAGTCAGATGCTTAACCGACCAAGCCGCCCAGGCACCCCAAAACAGGACTTTTTAATAATAGGTTTACATTTTTTGAAAAGACAAGTCCTGGGGCACCTGGGTGGCTCATTCAGTTAAGCAGTCAACTCTTGGTTTTGGCTCAGGTCAGGGTTTGTTGGTTTGAGCCCCGTGTGGGGCTCTGTGCTGACAGTGCGAAGACTACTTGAAATTCTCTCTCTGCTCCTCTGTCCCTTAAAATAAACAAACTTAAAAAAAAAATAATAAAGAGGTAAGTCCTATAGCTAGTGGCATTATGTATTACCGTAGTCTGATAATATGTAACAAACTACAAAACCAAAAACTTAAGTAAAGCTTAACAGTTTGTATTAGACAAATTAGACAAAAGCTTAACAGTTTGTATTAGACAAATTAGGAGTAGCTCAGATGTCCAACAAACAGATTGTGATTATGCAATCCTGTATTTCTCCATGGAATAGTCTCCTACCATTTACATGTAATCTTTTAGATGCATGTAAAATCTATTCAAAGTAATGGATCAGAGGAACAGTTGGTTATAGTTATATAAAAATGTATAATAATGGGGATCAAAATAGTGTAAATAGTAAATTGCATATTTTATGGTATAGATAATTGTACTCTTCATTTTTTAAGTTTGATGCACAGCTTTCTAAGAACTGTTCTAATTTCAGTTTAATCAGTAAGTTTTTTTTTTTTGCATTCATTTAAATGTAGATACTAAACTAATGCTTGTGAGTATTGAAGAGTAAATTTATCATTTTTTATAATGAGCTCTTCAGTTTTTTGTTCTTTTGTTTTTAGTGCAATGATTTTCTGTGTATTGGTTATATTCCCAGCGTAATTTTGGTATCATGTATTAAATATTCTGTTTCCAAACAGTTACCTGACCTTAAAGATGCAGAAGCTGTTCAGAAATTCTTCCTTGAAGAAATACAGCTTGGTGAAGAGTTGCTAGCCCAAGGTAATAATCATTAAAAGACTAGGAAATTAGAATTCCTCACACTAATACAAATTTGTGGTGGTAAGGGACTTTTGTGTGTGTAGTACAGCAGCTGTTAAGAAAGGTATTCTAATATTTCAAGACAAGTCACTTAATAATGGGAGGATTATTTTATTTAAGACTGACTCTTGGGGCACCTGGGTGGCTCAGTTTAAGTGTCTGACTCTTGATTTCAGCTCAGGTCATGAGCCCTATGTCTGTCTGCACACTTTGCATGGAGCCTGCTTAAGATTCTCTCTGCCCTTCTCCCCACCTAGGGCGTGCGCGCTCGCTCTCTTTAAAAAAAATTAAAAAAGGAAAGAAAATTGGCTCTAGAAGTGAATACTTGCTGTGGGCCATCCTTGTCCATAATATGTTTTGAGTGAATTTTAGGTTTACTTGATACATGATACAGAGACTATAGTAAGTAATCTTTACAAGTGAGGTATTTTTTAGCAGTTTAGAGAATATAGTCCTAATGCAATATATAAATAGTAACTGGAAGAATATGCTTCCTCAGCTTCTTCACCTAATCTTTAGTAGGTCTTTTCCAGTATTTATAGGAAGGAATGGGTCATATAATTCCTGGAGAAGGTTAATTTACCTGTCAGGGTCACACAGTGAGTTCACGGTGCTTAATTTCAGGACCAGTGAACTGAATCTGATCTAGAGTTTAGGCTTTGTGCATTATGTATTCAACCAAGGATTAAGAGTTCTGTTTTTAGGGGCTCCTTGGTGGTTCAGTTGAGCGCGACTGACTCATTTCGGATCAGGTCATGATCTCATGGTGTGTGAGATCAAGCCCTGCATCGAGCTCTGTGCTGACAGTGCAGGGCCTGCTTGGGATTCTCTGTCTCCCTCTCTCTCTGTCCCTACCCTGCTCACGCACGTTCTCTCTCTCTCTCTTTCTCAAATAAACTAAAAACAAAAGTTCTTTTTTTAAAACATTACTATTACGAAGTTAAAATGCTCACACTGACAAATTGAAAACTATAATTCAGTAATTTAAAGTCTTAAATGTATTTGTAAATTTTTAGTGTCAAATTATCTTTTATTTCAAAAGTAGCTTTGAAGTAGTAGTTGCTGTCGTTGATAAAAATGGTATCAAGTGTCAAGTTTTTTTTATGCTCGTTGCTGTATCTTAGATTTGGATAGTATTGAACTACACAGTGTAGGTCATTTGTGGTTATTTTACCTGTTTTTATGGAAAGAGATTAAAGGTTTGAGGTGGTGGTGATGTGTTACTTTTGATCACGTTTCTCCCTTCCCAATAATTTCTTTGCTTTGATTTTTTCTGTAAGAAATAATTATTTTATTTGGATGGTATAGTAGGCTGATAATATTTATAAATGAAAATGGGAATGGCTTATTAGAAAATAATCTTGGCTTTTTTACCCCAGTTCATTAAGAAACATGTGAGGTTTAATCATAGGGTGATAGTAAAGCACTTAAATCCTCATAGGGCTCATTTAAGAGGCTGTATTAAATATCCGAACAGAAAAATCTGCATGGATAGGGATATCTGTGTCTAAGGGTATAGGTTGTATATCGATTCACGCAAACAAATTCTCAAAATTTTTTGTTGATGCTCATAAATATGTCTATCAAAGTTTTCTTCTTTCTCCCAAAATATAAACATTATTTTAAATTATTTTACTTATAGTCCAAACTACTAGAGTATAGTGCATTAATTACTTCTATTTGGATTATCTCGAAGATCCATGTGTTGTGGCCATCTGTCTGACTTGAACTGTTAGATCCAGATTGAGAAGGACAGTAACTCATGGTGGTTGAGGGGGAAGGTCAAGGAGGGACAGGGAAGAGTTACTTTTCTTCCCAAGTTCATGTTCCACACTTTAACTCAATGCCATACAGAGGGTTACTTAACAACTCTGCCAAGCTGCTTTTTTTCCCAGTGGAAACTACCAGCCCAGCTCAAGGTTGAAGAGTCAGGTGGTTAGAATTAGGGGAAAAGTCAACATCAAAGTAAGCCAAGTGAAGGCATAATTGACTTAGGCAGTAAACTTCATTTCACATGGTCTCCTCCATCTAGGGGTCTTCCATAAGCATATTCTGTTAACTGAGCCAGATCTCATCTTAGGATACCTTGAATGGGCTCAGGTCTACAAACTAGAGAGGAAATGGTTTCATCTGCATTGAATTGCTTTGGTTGGTCATTAACTGTTTGCATTATTTTTAGAAATATTAGGAGGTGTCTCAATCCCCTGTGTTCTACACTAACACTCCAGTAGTAGCTTTATTTCCATTTAATAATCAGAATTAATATCCCCAGGCAACAGTGTAAATCCCCTACATTGCCTGTAAATTCAACGGCATGAGGATTCAGTGGCCAAGTGGCGTTTTAATTTCCAAGTTAATGGAGTCATTTGTCCCCTGATGAAAGTCAAAGCCCAGGCTGAAGACCTAAGTCTTAATTTTCTTTTTTATAATTTTTTTTTTTTTTTTTTTTTTAATTTTAGGGAGAACATGAGCAGAGGAGAGGGGCAGGGAGGATAGGGCAGAGGTGGGGGGGGCGGAGAGAGAGAGAGAGAGAGAGAATGAATGAGAATGAGAATGAATTATAAGCAGGCTCCACGCTTACCTCAGAGCCTGACGTGGGGCATGATCCCACGAACCCTGGGATCATGACCTGAGCCAAAATTAAGAGTCAGATGCTCCACTGACTGATCTACTCAGGCACCTCAGTCTTTTGTGTTTCCTATTTTAAATACTTCTTTGTAGAGTTGTACTTTCTTCAGTTTGAATACCTCAGTCTTCAGATTTTCTCAAGTGAAAATGTTAAAGCAGGCAGTTCCTCTTCATACACCATTCTTCAGTCACTTACTCGCTCATTTTCTTCTTCAGGGTCGGAAAACTTCGCTTACTGGTTTCTTATAGAGGCTGTGGCTCCGGAGCAGGCAGATGAAAGAGATGCGCAGGGTGGTGGGTGGACAGGACGGGAGTCTTTCGCCGTCCGGATGCACCACCCTCCTAGGGCTTTTTCTGTATCCGCTTGTGCTGCCATTCAGATAGTGTGAGCGATTAGTGTAAAGTGAACTTGGACTTCTTTTCCACCTCAGTCCCCGGTCTTCAGTTCTTTCTTCTCATAGAAAAGTACTGTTCCATTGTTAGCAATTTTTAATACGTTGCAGAAATATTCTAAGTCTGTAAGCAGTAATATACTTGCAGATTTCTGCACTTAATTTCTCCCCTTCTGTATGTGTTTTGAAGATCCTTTCATATCTGTGCATGTGATCTGATTCGTTCTTATTAATGGTTTCATAATACTCAGTTACATGAAGGTACCGCAGATTATTTCCAGGTTTTTACTTCTTTGATGTTTTTGGTCATGATCACTTGGAAACGTAGTGAAGGCTGTACAGTTGAGTTTTTGACAGAGGCAAACAAAGGCTTTCCAGGTCACATTGCTTTTATGTAAATCTTCCAGGTGAATATGAGAAGGGTGTAGACCATCTGACAAATGCGATTGCGGTGTGTGGACAGCCGCAGCAGTTGCTGCAAGTGTTACAGCAAACTCTTCCACCGCCAGTGTTCCAGATGCTTCTGACCAAGCTTCCGACAATTAGTCAGGTGAGGATTTGAAATGTTAACAAAAGTGAGTAGAATATAAAAAAAGAAATGTTTTAGGGACATGGACTTTTAAAAATCAGTGAAACCATAAAGGCCATTCTTACTGTTACAAAGAAAAACTAGTCTAGTGAACATGATGAAATTCTGAAACTCATTCTTGGGATGAAATCCGAATTGGAGATACCCGTGCTTGAAAATGGTCTTCCCTGATAACGTTTGAGTGAGCGGTCATAAGATCTAGTCGTTGTGCCCTCTGTGCGGATCAGAAAGTGTGTCTCAGGGGCACGTGGGTGGCTCAGTCAGTTAAGCATCTGACTCTAGATCTCAGCTCAGGTCTTGATCTCAGGGTCCTGAGTTCAAGCCCCACTTTGGGCTCTGTCGTGGGTGTGAAGCCTACTTCAAACAAACAAAAAAAGAAGGAAGTGCGTCTCATAGTATTAAATCTCAGACCTTGGTATTCACATACCAAAATTCAGGCCCCTCTCAGCTACTTTCTAAAAGTAGCTTTCTACCTTCTGTGAGCCCATGCATTCAGCGAAGTGGCCTGGCAGAGGACAGAGGAGCTAAGATTGGCACAGCCTGAAACTAGATCACAAAGGATTGTAGATTGCCTCTGACCTCACTCGTCTAAAGGCCCCAGTGCCTCCGCTTTTGCCAAGGTGGGCTTTGAGCTTGGAGCTATTTAACTACATCCTCAAATCTGTATTGAACACAGTACGATTTGTATAAAAGATGACCTATAACTTAAGAGTTGATTAAAATTGCATTCTGTTCATTTTTAATCGTCTCCAGGAACTGAAATGAATCTATTTTTTGGAACAGTTTGTGTATTCATGTGTTAATTCCCATAGTTGATGTGATTAAAAATTAATAAAATGACTGGTTAGTTCTTCAAACTGATCTTTATTCAACTAGTTGGAGAAGGGACTAGAAAGAAAACAAGTCCCCAAAGATTTAAGGGAGAGGGTTGAAAAACCAAAGATTTGGTCTTAAACCTTTTTATTTAGACTAATGTGGCTCCTAGCGTGTCTGTATTAGAATGCTCTTATAGTGTCTACTCTTGGAAAGGCAGCATAGCGCGGTGCTTTTGGAAGATTGACCTCAGGGTGAGGTCTTGTGAAATATGGATGAGTTTGGGATGAAGCCTGAATTCCTCTTTATAAAAATGGCCTCCTTTACTTAGTTAACTTATCTCATATTATTTTGACATATTTTCAAATGCTAATTTTGGAAGTACTTTCTTGTATGAGGACTTCGGAGCATTTTCAGGCCAAAAAGGGAAATGTTTGGAGGCTAAGATGACCAGTAAAAAATCAGTATTCTTAGTTTATGTGGGAGTGAAAGAGATCTTAAATTCTTTTTGGTTTTAGTTATATAATTGACCAACCTCTAAAACAGTGCATGTTATTCTTCCTTTATTAACTTGGATTTTGAAATGGGACTGACCGCATGATCATTATTTTCTTTGATAACAGTGTTTAAGAGTGTTAAATGTTGAAATTGTAGAATGGGTAAACTTTAGCAAGATTTGATTTCTTTGACCGCAGAGGACATCTCCCCCCACCCCTTAAAATTTTTTTTTGGGAGGTGCCTGGGTGGCTCACTCGTTTAAACATGACTCTTGATTTCAGCTTGAGTCATGATCTCATGGTTTGTGGGTTCGAGCCCCACATCAGGCTCTGTGTGCTGGTGCGGAGCCCACTTGGGATTCTCTCTCTTTGCTCCTCCTCTGCACATGTGTGCACATTCTCTCTCTCTCTCTCTCTCTCTCTCTCTCTCTCTCTCTCTCTCACTCACTCAAAAAACTTGAAATTCTGGTTTTAATTGAAGTGTTGTTGACACAAAATGTTACATTAGTTTCACATGTACTGCTTACTGATTTGACAGGTATACTTTATGGTCTGCTTTTCTCACTGATGTGTTTACCCTCTGTCTCACCACACAACATTGTTAAACGATCGTGGGCTATATTCCCTATGCTGTACTTGTTATTCCCGTGACTCATTCATTCCATAACTGGGAGCCTGTACCTCCCACTCCCCTTCGCTCGCTTTGCCTATGCCCCCTCCCCCACTTCCCTTCTAGCAGCTGCCAGTTTGTGTTTATGGGTCTCTGTCTGTTTTTTTGTTCGTTTTGTTTTTTAGATTCCACATATAAGTGAATTCAGATAGTGTTCATCCATGTCTGACTTAATTCACGTAGCATAATACTCTCTAGGTCCATCCATACTGCCATTAGCAAGATCTCGTTCTTAGGGCTGCGTAATAGTCCATTAAATTATATATATGCCACTTCTTTATCCATTCATCCATTGATGGACACATAGTTTGCTTCCATATCTTGGCTATTGTAAATAATGCTGCAATAAACATAGGGTTGTGTACATCTTTTCGAATTCGTATTTTCATTTTCTTTGGATAAATAACCAGCAATGGAATTGCTGGATCGTATGGTATTCCTATTTAAATTTTTTAAGGAACCTGTTTACTGTTTGCCACAGTGGCTGCACCGGTTTACGTTCGCACCAGCAGTGCACGAGTGTTCTCTTTTCTCCCCATCCTTGCCAACACTTATTATTTGTCTTCTTGAGTCTAGCCATTCTGACAGGTGTAAGGTGATGCTCCTTGTGGTTTTGATTTGCATTTCCCTGACGATGAATGATGGTGAACCTCTTTGCATGTGTCTGTTGGAAAAATGTCTCTTCAGGTGCTCTGCTCATTTTTAATCAGATTATTAGGTTTTTTTCTTGGTGTTGAGTTGTATGAGTGTTTTATATTTTTTTGATACTAATTCCTTGTTGCATATATCATTTATGAATATCCTCCAGTTCAGTACATTGCCTTTTCATTTTGTTGGTTTCCTTTGCTGTGTAAAAGCTTTTTGTTTTGGTATAGTTGCAATAGTTTATTTTTGCTTTTGTTTCCTTTGCATGAGGGCACATGCTTAGAAATGCGTTGCTAAGGTCAATGCCCAAGGGATTACGATCTATGTTTTCTTCTAGGAGTTTTATGGTGTCAGGTCTCATACTTAGGTCTTTAATTCTTTTCCGAGTTTACTTTTGTGTATCCTGTAAGAAAGTGTTCCAGTTTCATTTCTTTGCATGTAGCTGTCCAGTTTTCCCAGCACCATTTGTTGAAGAGACTGTCTTTTCCCGTTGTATATTCTTGCCTCCTGTAAAGGACATTTAAAAATTAAACTTTTTTTTTTCTCTTTCAGAGAATTGTAAGTGCTCAGAGCTTGGCTGAAGATGATGTGGAATGAAAAACCAATATCAACATAATCTCAATTAAAAATATTTTTAAAATCTTAACTCGGAAGATGAGCAGCTCTGGGGGAATAAGGGCAAATAGGCTGGTTATGGACTGTCCTACACTGAAATCTACCAAAGTTAATTTTTACTTTGTGTAGATCCATTTATCTGTTTTATTTATTTTTCCCAGTGAAAAGTGTATTTTGATAGAAGTCTTTTCATTTTATAAATACACTACGAGTTACCGAAATATCATGGATTTATTTTATTCCTAAAATGTGCAATTAAAATGTACATATAGCGTCACATTTCTTACGTTAAAAATACTCTGTGCTTAGTTTTGAAAGATAGGCCAAGAAAATGTAGGAGAAAGTTGAAGAATGCACGTTTTTTTTTTTTAAAGCTAGTTCATTTTGTTCTGCATAAAAGAATTGGATGGAAGCCTGCTTTATCAAAACTAAGCATTAAAATCTTTGAGAGGTCATTTCTTTCCTTTTAATCTCTTAATACATGAGATGTGCTGCTGTGCTGTATTAACTCACCTCCCTGTGCATTTGTCTTGAAATGTTTTGTTTAACCAGTGGGCTTAATGTGTTCTGGATATTTATCTCCATGTATTTTAGCTGTATGTAGTTGCAGATAGCACTGGGAATTAGATCTGTGTCATTCTTAATCTAGCCATGTGAGCTTCACCAATTACTGTCTGCCCTCTTTCCTCTTTATAAATGAGGCAGTTGGTCTGCTAATTCAGAGAAGTGTCC
Source organism: Panthera leo (assembly GCF_018350215.1). Lineage (NCBI taxonomy): Eukaryota > Metazoa > Chordata > Mammalia > Carnivora > Felidae > Panthera > Panthera leo. The sequence continues at coordinate 13,397,110 of NC_056689.1, forward strand.
CTTTCAGCTTTTAATTCATTTGTTTCTGTTTAGCATCTATTTTCAAATCCACCTTTTCCTGAGGTATATGTTTGTTTGGACAACCAGGCCTTGCATTTTTTTATACTCTGAATTTTGCATGCTTGCCTGACTTTGTATTTTTGAGTTGATCCCCCCCCTCCCCCCCCACCTTTTTTAAAAGATCTGACTTGTGTTGGTTTTCACCGAAATCCTATGGTTCTGTCACTGTCGTAAATCTGAAACTTAACTTTTAGGTAGCTGGGATGATACGCTTGTAAAATGTTTGTTCCCTTTGCTTTTATCTTCAGTGTATCTCCTTAATTCTCTTTCATTTATCTTGTTACGATGAGAATAAGGTGTAACCTTGTAGCTGAAGACTTGGAAAGAATGGAGGTGTTCTCAAAATAGTGACGTGTTTTCTGCAGTCACAGATTCAACATCGGGCCTGAGAATAAAGATCCTTGGTACTTGCTGTCATCTGTTGAACTGAGTAACAGTTCCTCCCTGTATAGGTTACCTTTACTCTGTCTAAAAATCTGGAGAGATCCCAAAGACTTTTCCTAGGTACCAGACTTTTTATTTTGTTTTACTTACAAATTTTCCTTAACCTTGGGTTTTTGTTGTGGTTGAGATCTAAAGGAGAGTGTTTGCAGTATGGCTCTAACTTTTTGCCTCTGGACATCCCCACACCCTTTGGCACGTCACATTACATCTCCGAACTTATCTCCTAGTATTCTCGTCTGTAAAAGAACATCAGACCACGCGACTCAGACATTTAAGGACTCTTCCTTGTGTATCTTCCACGTGTGTAATCCTGAACCCTTAAACAGTGTGCTTTTATTTTTGATAACACCCAGCCTGCTCTTTTGTGGGGATAGGGAGGTGACCAGTGCAAACATGCCAGTCAGTTTTACCAATAGATCCCAAATCCAAAGCAGGGCAATGGCGATTGGTCAGTGATTGACCACATCGGTAGGAAACAAGCTTTTGTCCTGTGCCCACCCCAGCCAGAGGGAGTGTTGAGACCAGGGGCATCCAGAATATAGGTTAGAGTTAGTATATAGAGGCAAGAACAAGGGGCAGGCAGCTTGGCAAGGGAGGAATGGACCCAGAGAAACTAAGGACTAGTTGGAGGAGTGAGGGGTTAACTTAGCTGTGTGGGAGGATGTGAAGGCTATATGCTCTGGAGAATTCTGTAGTCTGAGCTGGGTATCACTTAGTTTTCTGAAAAATAACCAGCTTTGATGTAATACTTGTTGAAATGCCTGTGGTATCTTCCCATTAGAGCTGATTATGCTGTCATTTTCTTACTTAAATGATGGTTTTCAGAACAGGTGCCACTTCTGAAAGTCGTTTTGTTAAAAAAAAAAAAAAAAAAACCAAGCAAGGTTTTCCCCAGATACTTAATGTGCTGAACACCATTTCCTATCTAAAGTTTTAAATGGTGACAGAACCACGCAGTCAGTAGGAGCGATGCTGGCCCAGTGGTCCTCAGCCCAAGATTTAGGTAGAGTGGTGACAACCTGAGTGTGCCCATGTCCTAATGTTGCATGTTTGGGTACTGTCTTTGGAAATGGAAATATGTATTTGTGCATGTTGGTGCGTTTCCTTGGGAAAGACCGATTTTTCGATTCCACAGTTGTACTTAAGGTGAAAGCACACTTAAGATGGGCTTTACCTGACTGTGTCCCGCTAGCCTGTTAACAGATGACTAGGACTTAACATTCACATTGAACTTCTGTAAAGTACATAAAACCTAGTACGGTGGCCATAGTAGGCACTCAGTAAATGTTTGAGTCCTCTTACCCTTCGGTAATTGATTTTTTTTTTTTTTTAACTAAATTTCTGCTTTTCTGACCTTGTTGAACCAACTTCTGGACCAGAGTATTAACAAAATATTGCCGAAGAGAGTTTGAGAAAATTGGTATATGATGCAGATATTACACAAAATTCTTTCTTGTAACAAAAAATGCAGTTTTATTATTGCTTGTGCCTCAGCTGTTTTAAGTGAATATTATTAAAGGGCTTGGAGAACATGTTGGCTTGGTGTGTATTTGCAGAAGTGAAATCTGAATTTGATGACTGGCAGTGGTGGTACCTGCTTCTAGGTTGACATCCCTTAGAGAAGGTTGACAGTTGGGCAGCTCCTCCCAGGAAAAGGCACATTTGCCTTTGACTTCATATCCCAGGTTAAGAACCCCTGCTTTAATGTCAGCTGGTGAGGGTTCTGGGTCATCGTGGTTACCCAAGTTTAACAGGTACCTGGAAGGATTGCTAAAGCACATTGCTGGGCAGCAGGTCAGACTCAGGAGCACATTTTCAGTATTTCTTTTTTTAATTAAAAAAAAAGTGATTTTCTTTTAAGTAAACTCTGTGCCCAACTTGGGGCTCGAACTCATGACCCCAAGGTCAAGAATCACATGGTTTATGCACTGAGCCGGCCAGGTGCTCCATTAGCATTTCTAATGAGTTCCCAGGGTTTGGTGACGCTGCTGGACTGGGGCCATGCTGTGAATGTGACCCAGCAGCAGTCAGGGGTGACCTAGAAAACATGAATAGGAAATTATTGCAGGATAGCGAGTGTTCATGTCCCAGATGATGTGCTTCAGCGGTGCACTCTGTAAAAATGAGATGTGTAATTAAAAAGCCGGCCAACTGGTGGTAGTATGTGATTATTTAAGAACACCCAGTACTCATTCGATAATCCAAAGCATAAAGACCGTCAATTACAGACTTTATGTTCGAGATAGGCCAGTCCATTTAAATGTTTTTTTAGGATTTTTTCCCCCATAAATAGCCCATTAACTAGACACATAAATTAAGCAGAAATTCCATTCCCTGGGGCGTGCTCAGGTCACGATCTTGACGGTTTGTGTGCTTGAGCCCCATGTCTGGCTGTGAGCTGACAGGGCAGAGCCTGCTTGAGATTTTCCCTCTCTCGAAAACAGAAAAAATTTACATTCACTAAGCATTTTGATTGTGAATTCTAAAATTTTTATTTGATATTTGTGTCTGGGCAAATCAAATGGATTTTTTCCTTTTAGAAGGTCTCCAGGACATTTTATATATGGAACCTTTTCCTTCACTTTTAAAGGCTTACAGCTGTGTTATGGAAACAGTCCAGGAGGCATTGCAGAGGTACTAAATTCTTGTTTAATTTCCATTGGTATTGATAGAGGAGTCAAACACTTCCCGGTAATATGGATATAGAAGCTAGGAGTCGGGGGTGGGGGGAGAAAATGAGTAAGAGAGGCTGTGCTTAAGCTAGAGCTTGATCTGAAAAATCTGTGCCTGGTGTTCAGCAGTGCCTCCATGAGACGTGCCAGCATGTGACCTGCACGTTTGGGGAGAAAACGGGATCCCACTGGAGCCTCGCTGAGATCTTAAAATCCATGTAGCCTTGCCTTTTCTTAGCTAGACTGAAGTGAGCAGGCCTTTCAGCTTGTACCTGGGCAGAGTGGGTATGTTTGAAGTTGTAAAGCAGAACGAGTTGCCTGTTACCCAGAGGAGCGCACGAGACAAGTCCCTGGAGAGGTGGAACGTGCTCACTCAGTGACCTCTGGACAGTGACATCGTACATGCAGCTGCTCACTCTGTTCGGCATTTGAAGAGGACAACTTGGTGGTCTTAGCAGAGACTGATTCTTATAAAAAATTACATCAATGTGCCATTTTTTTTAGAGCCCTGCACTAGTTTTCAAAAGCCTCCCTTGCAGTTAGGACTCCAGTAGCAAGTATAGAAGCCCAACTTGAATTAGCAGAAGTGGCATTTGTTGGCTCAGGAAAAGTACGTCTAGCCTTTCAGATTAGAGTGAGCTCCCTACACCTGACCGTCCCCTCCACCTCTGCATCTCACTGTGCTAGTTTGACTTTTACTAACAGACTGAAAGAGGCTGGATCTCCAGGCCTCACATAGAGGATGACAAACATTTCCTCACCCCAGAATGTATTCACTCACACTCCCTACTATCTCAGACAGTAGCTGTTCCCCTCTCATAGCTTAAGAAACCTGCCCAGGGACGCCTGGGTGGCTCAGTCGGTTGAGCGACCGACTTCGGCTCAGGTCATGATCTCACAGTTTGTGAGTTCAAGCCCCACGTAGGGCTCCGTGCTGACAGCTCAGAGCCTGGAGCCTGCTTCCGATTCTGTGTCTCCCTCTCTCTGCCCCTCCCCCACTCATGCTCTGTCTTTGTCTCAGAAATAAGCATTAAAAAAAAAAAAAAAAAAAAAAAAAAAAAAAAAGAAACCTGCCCAGTGTTGAGTGATAAATGGAAGATTCAGGATCCTCCCCCCCCATCTTTATTGAAGTAAGATAAGTAAATTAAGATTTTATATATTTAAGATATGTGACGTGATGTTGGGGTATAGTGGACATGAAATGATTCCCATAGTCGGGCTAACATCTGTCATCTCAGATATGTTACCTTTCTAGGTGTGTGATGTGGGAATACTTAACATCTACTCTGCAGGGGCGCCTGGGTAGCTCAGTTGGATAAGCGTCCGACTTCGGCTCATCACCGTCTCACAGTGAACCCTATGTCGGGCTCTGTGCTGACAGCTCAGAGCCTGGATCCTGCTTCGGATTCTGTGTCTCCCTCTCTCTGCCCTTTCCTTGCCTGCTGTCTCTGTCTCTCAAAAATAAACAAACATTAAAAAACAAAAACCAAAAACTACTCTCTGCAAATTTCAAGTATACAACACATTTAACCGTATAGTCCCCATGCTCCAGAACTTATAACTGAAAGTTTGTACTGTGTGTTCAACATCTTCCAATTTCTCTTACTCCCTTGTCCCTGGCAACCACCATTCTACTCTTTCTATGAGTTTGATTTGGTTTTCCAAAAAAAATTTTTTAACCTTTATTCATTTTTGAGAGGCATAGAGAGAGCATGAGCAAGGGAGGGGCAGAGAGAGAGGGAGACACCGAATCTGAAGCAGACTCCAGGCTCCAAGCCTCAGCACAGAGCCGGACACAGGGCTCGAACCCACGAACTGTGAGATCATGACCTGAGCCGAAGTCGGACGCTCAGCCGACTGAGCCACCCGGGGACCCCTCCCCCCGCGCCAAATTGTTTTTTAAAGTAGTCTCTACACCGACCTGGGGCTTGAACAACCAACTCCGAGGTCAGGAGTTGCATGTTCTCTGACTGAAGCAGCCAGGCACCACAGCATAAGATTGATTTGTTTAGATGCCACCTATAATTGAGATCATGGTCTTTTTGTTTGGGGCTTATTTCACGTGGCATAATATCCTCCAGGTTTATCCGTGTCAGAAATGGTAGGATTTCCTTTTTTTTTTTTTTTTTTCCCCTTATATTTTGAGAGAGTGAGTGGGGGAGAGGCAGGTGGAGCGGGAGAGAGAATCCCAAGCAGGCTCTGCAATGACGGACATGGAGCTGGATCTCACGAACCATGAGATCACGACCAGGACTGAAGTCAAGAGTTGGTTGCTTAACCGACTGAGCCACCCCGGTGCTCCAGAGTTTGCTTTTTTAAGGCTGAATATCCACCCCCACCCCACCCCCCCCACCACACGCACACACGCACACACACACACACCCACACACCTGTAACATTTCATTTATCCACTGACAGACATTCAGTGCCTTCTCCTGCCTTGCCTCTGGCGAACAACACTGTGACGACCATGGGGGTGCAGCTGTCTCTTTGAGATAATGACTTCATTTCTTTCAGACATATCCCCCGAAGTGGGATTGCTGGGTCACGTGGTAGTTCTGTTTTTAAGCTTTTGAGCCATCTCCACACTCTTCCACAGTGACTAACTACACCGACAGTTCCAAAGGGAGCGGACTCCCTTTCTCCACAGCCTTGCCAACACTTGCCGTTCTGACTTTGATAACGGCCGTCCTGTCAAGTGTGAGGTTATATTGTGCTCTTGTCAATTTCCCAGATGGTTAGTGAGGAGCACTTTTTGGCCATTTGTATGTCTTTGGAAAAAAATGTCTACCGGGGCCTTTGCCTGTTATTAAAATTGGGTTGTTGTTTTTTTGTTTTGTTTTTGTTCTGTTTTTGGTTTTTTTTTTTTTTTTTTTTGCTTTAGGTTGTAGGAGTTCATATTTTTTTGGATATTAACCTCTTTGATGAGAGGTGGTTTGCAAGTATTTTATTCCATTGGTTGCTTTCTCACTTTGTTGGTTTCTCTTGCTGTGCGGAAATTTTTTACTTTGATGTAGTCCCATTTATGTTTCCACCGTAAACGTTATGAAACTACTTAATAACTTTGCTTTTAAAATTCTGAATTTCACCTTTACGATTTTTCTTATAACATTTCCAGAACTCTATTTCAAATGTCAATCATGTTTGTAAATTTATTTTTGGTGTTTTACTTTTTTTTTTTAAGTTTATTTATTTTGAGAGGGGGGTGTTGGGGCAGAGAGAGGGAGAGAGAGAATCCCAAGCAGGCTCCACACTGTCCGCGCAGAGCTCCAACATGGGGCTCAGTCTCATGAAACGTGAGATCACGACCTGAGCTGAAATCAAGAGGCTGACGCTCAATCCACTGAGCTACCCTGGCACCCTGGTGTTTTACTTTTTTGACTGAAGCATAATTGACACCAAGTTATATTGGTTTCAATTGTACAACATAGTGATTCAATAATTCTATACATTGTGCAGTGCTCGCCATGATACGTATAGTTACTGTACAACATTATCACAGTATTAGCGACTGTAATCCCTTTGCTGTACTTTTTATCTCGGTGATTAATTACAACTGGAAGTTTGTACCTCTTCGTCCCTTTCACCTATTTCGCTCCTCCCTTCACCCCCCTCCCCTGTGGCAATCACTAGTTTGTCCTCTGTATTTATGACTCTGCTTCTAGTTTTCATTTGTTCGTTTGGTTTTTTAGATTACACATGTAAGTGAAATCATGGTGTTTATCTTTTTCTGACTTACTTCACTCAGCACTATACCCTCTAGGTCCATCCATGTTGTCACAAATGGCAAGACCTCATTCTTTTTATCACTGGGTAATATTCCACTGTGTATATATGCACCACTTCTGTATCCATTCATCCGTCCATGGACACTTGGTCTTCCATATCTCAGCTACTGTAAATAATGCTGTGATGAACGTGGAGGTACGTACATCTTTCTGAATTAGTATTTGTGGGGGGGAGGGTTTAATACTCAACAGTAGAATTACTGGGTTATATGGTATTTCTGTTTTTAACTTTTTCAGGAATCTCCATACTGTCCTAGTGGCTGCACCAGTTTGCATTCCCACCGATGGTGCACGAAGGTTCCCTTTTCCCAGCATCCTTGCCAACACCTGTTATTTCTTGTCTTCTTGATTCTAGCCCTTCTGACAGTTGTGAGGTTTTGATTTGTGGTTTTTCATTGCGGTTTTGATTTTCATTTCCCTGACGATGAGCGATGTTGAGCATCTTTGCATGTATCTGTTGGAAAAAGGTCTTCGGAAAAATGTCTTCTTTGGAAAGATGTCTGTTCGGGTCCTCTGCCCATTTGTAATCAGATTGTTAGTTTTTTAAGTGTTGGGTTGTAAACATTCTTTATATATTTTGGATATTGACCCTTTGTCACATATTTTATGTGCACATATCTTCCATTGAGTAGGTTGCGTTTTCATTTTGTTGGTGGTTTCCTTTGTCTTGCAAAAGCTTTTTAGTTTAAGGTAGTCCCACTTGTTTTTCCTTTTTGTTACCTGGCTTTTGGTGTCAAATTGAAAAAATCATCACCGAGGCTAATGTCAAGGACCTTTTCCCTTATGTTTTCTTCTAGGGGTTTTTATGGTTTCAGATCTTACAGTTAAGTCTTTAATCCATTTTGAGTTGATTTTTATATATGTTGTAAGATAAGAGTTCACTTTCATCCTTTTACATGCAGATAATCCAGTTATCCCAACACCAGTTTTTGAAGACTGTTTTTTTCCTTCTTGTATATTCTTGGCACCTTTGTTGAGGGTTAGTTGACTGTAATAAGACTTAGGGTTTAAAATAAGGGTAACTTGCACTTTACTTGACTGCCTGTTTGAGAGATAGGGTAAAAGGAATTGGGGCGACTTTTTTTTTTTAAAGAATGTAGGTACTGGGCCACCTGGGTGGCTCAGTTGGTTAAGCGTTCGACTTGGGTGCAGGTCATGACCTCATGGTTCCTGAGTTCAAGCCTTGCATCGGGCTATGTGCTGTTAGTGCAGAGCCTGCTTCGGATCCTCTCTCTATCTCTCTCAAAAACAAATAAGCATTAAAAATAAAAAAACGTAGGTACTTTTCACCAAAGATGAAAGACATAATGCGCAAACAAAACAAAATGGCCACTATATATAATTCATGTCACACGTAGAATGGTTGCTTCTTTCTTGAGAGGGTACAAAGCCTGAGGAATTGAAAGCACAAAACGTTATTGAAATTATGTCTTCTCTCTTCTAAAAATGAGAGTTTTGTTTTTGTTTTTGTTTTCTGCTCTGTAACTTTGCATTGTCTAACATAAAAATCTCTTTGCTCCCTCCCAAGTCACTAATATACAGTTAATGCTTCAGGAAGGAATGCCATGACCCCTAAGCTGCGGTCACAGTCTGGACCCGGTAACAGGGCCAGAGTGTTGGAAAGGCAGGCTGACGAGCACATGGACCTGGAGGGCCGGGATGAACTCGGGCTAGCGCGGTGTGGCGGCTGGGGCTGGGGGCTGGGCTCCGGGTGGGGACGGTACCTTTGCCGGAACTTGCTCCTCTCCCAGATTCTGTTTCATTTAGGATTGCTCCCATCTCTCCGTTCTTCCTGGGTGATTTCATGCTCTCTGGCTTCATTGGCACCTATGTCCCCTCACTGAGCTCGGGTGGGTGTGGGGTCCTGCTTGCTCAGCATCACATGGCTGTGTGCAGGCACCTCACGTGACTTGTACAGAATTGAATTAATTCCCTTGCACAGGCTCCTTCTGAGCTGTCCTCCACTTGGCTGTTACCTACTCACCACACTACACCAATGACCAAACCTCGCCCCTCCTATTCTTTCTGTGTGTCTGATCCTTTCCACTCTTTTCTGGCCTCACTGCTGCTCTAGGATATTTGATTATAGTTACTGTGCAGCCTCATCGACTCTGATCCACTCTGCTGCCCCAGGAATTGCTCTGAAACGTCCCTCTCGTGTGGCATCCAAGGCCCTTATAATCAGACACTTGACTAATTCTCCAACCTCATTCACCGAGATCTACTGTAATTTTTTTAGTAACGTCCCGTTCACCCACCAGACCACTCCTAAATACGTATGTCTTAGTGATGATTGGGTTTCTCAGCATAAAGCGTAGTTAAATGCTTAGTAAATACTTAATGAATGGAAATCCATATGATCAGAAGTTGGCTGGGAATTTTTCACAATGAAACGAATATAAAAGATTTTTTGACATGACACATGAAGGTACATGGAAGGACGAACAGAATATCGTTGTGAAGAGTGATAATACCTCTTTTAAAAGCTACTTATTAAGTCATTGGGTTTATTATTATTTTTTTCTAAGTTTATTTTGGTGGCACCTGGGTGGCTCAGTTGGTTAAGCGTCCCGACTCTTGATCTCAGCTCGGGTCACGATCTCACAGTTCATGAGTTCGAGCCCCACATTGGACTCTGTGCTGACAGAGCCTGCTTGGGATGCTTGGGATTCTCTCTCTACCCACTCCCATCAAGGCAGAACAAAGGACATAGAAGTTTATTCAATACACCACAAGATGGGCAGTACAGCAAAGAGACTGTCTGCAGCAAGGTGGCAGTGAGGGGCCACAGTCACAGGGTGGAGTGAGGGAGATATGGGAATGGATGGAATTTTCCCTTTTTTGGTAACTGTGCCTGGTTGTGAGTAGCCCATTGGCTAATTAGAGCCTATGGCTATTACGAGGTGGGTCACTTAGTGAGCCTGCTTGCCCGAAGCTTGTGGTGGTGGGTGAGCCCTGTGGGCTCTTTGACCTTACTCAGGTTTACCCTTGGTCAAGCCTGTTGCTTAGAAGCCGCCTCTACAAAAAGGTTTTTACTCCTTTATTTTTTTATCAAAGACAATACCAAGCAGCATTCTAGATATTTCTCTTAATGCTTTCAGCTGTCTGCTGAACTTGAGATTTCTTCCCAAATGCTCCGGGACCCAAAGTCCTTGATTTTGAGAGTAGACACAGGTACACCGAACGTCCATGGAGGGGGGGGAAGTGAGTGGACAGGGAGGTGTTTGACTTGTAATTTCCATGTGGCGAAATTGTCGACCCATTGTCCGTTTATTTGGGCCTGTGAGTTGAGTATATTTCTGTTGATTCTCTAATAGAAACAAAAGGGCCGGCCAGCCTGCTTTCTGAATAAAGGGGGACATTCAACAGGAAATGTGCAGAATTTCCATGTTCTTCCTTTTGTAATGTGTAACTTCCCTTCTGCAAAAGGGCCTACAGATCTGACTGTACTTACTTAATTAAAATAGTTTTAATGCCACCTCTTTTCTAAGAAAGTGGGAAAATCATTTTTCGTGAAGCCTCTAGGTGATGGCATCATCAGGATGCTGGGGGAAGCGAGGAGACTGGAAAACACAAAGTCATCTCAACACCAGGGGAAGCCATTCACTCCCGCAGACTCCTCGTCTGGAATGCGTTGTACGCCTCTGGCCGCCTAGACAGCACATCTTCCTTCAGGACACGTCTAGTGTCCTGTTAGCTCTGTGTCTCACGTTCATCATGCCTCCTGAAAGACGTTCTGAAGTGTCTCTGTGTTTGGACAGAGTCCCGCACTGAGACACCTCAGGCCAGTTGACTTTCTGTGTCACCTCCCCCGCCCCGCCCCGCCCCGCCCCGCCCCGCGGCCTTGAGCTTGGTCAGATCAGTGCTGCTCCGGCTCCTAGTGTTGGTTTTCATCCAACAGGTCGGGGCAGGCCGGTCCTTGCAGGCAAAAAAGATGTGCCTGAAGCTATTCTCCAAGGGAGGCTGGCTGCCAGGGGGTCACCTCATTCCACATTTTCGGGGCTAACCACATTCCTCACCTCTGATCCTTTAACAGATATTTAGAATATTCTGGATTCCTCAGATTGTGCCTCAGAGCAGTAAGAGCTGAGAATTAATGATATCCTCTGTTAGAATTTTAGCCTAATCTTTCAAGTCCTCTGTTTTAACAATCATTTGTAATCATGTTCCTTTATCTTATGCTCCCTTTAGGTACTGTTATAACATAAAAAACAGTGTATTTTGTAAAAGCAAACTGCATTTGTGTCATGTTTTGACAGCTCAGGTGTTCCATCATTGAATTCACAAAGCTGAGGAAGGTAAGGATATTATTAACAAAGGACACAGTGACAGGGGGAGGCATGGAAGGATCCAGTGATTTGTTTAGCATCATTGAGTTAGTGATTAAGATGCATCCAGACTTGGGATGCTTGGGTGGCTCACTTGGTTGAGCATCCCGCTTTGGCTTGGGTCATAATCTCACAGTTCGTGGGTTTGAGCCCCACGTCAGGCTCTGTGCTGACAGCTCAGAACCGGGAGCCTGCTTCAGATCCTGTCTCTCTCTCTCTCAATCTCTCTCTCTCTGCCTGCCCCTCCCCCACTCATGCTCTGTGTCTCTCTCAAAAATGAATAAACATTAAAACAAAAATGCATTCAGGCTCATCTTCCTGGTTTGTACCTGAGCCACACTACATCACAATGCTTTGAGGACAGCAAACTGATATAAATGTCCTCATCTCAACAGGATGTGTGTTTAAAAACTTCCTTTGGAAGGAGGTAAGCTCTAGTACGGCCGTGCTGTTTTGCTACTTCTGTTCACTGCGACCCCTCTGGTGCCTAGCATGGGTTCTAGCACGAGACGGGCACCTCAGTAAAAGCTAACTGAATTAATTAAAAGGACGTTAATTAAAACAATTTTGTGGAGCCTGACAGAAAAGGTTGTTAGTCAAACCTATGAGACTATGAGACCCCCCCCCCCATCTCAAAAAAGAGAAAACAAAAAAAGAAAGGACATAGGTCCCTGTGTCCTGAGCAACACAAAATACTTGGCACCATAAAGGTTCATCTCTTCAATTATACTCTTCCTTTACCACAGCTGTCCTCTCCCAAAACAAAGATACACAAACTTCCTTCTCAGAGGGACTTAAGATCTGCGATAAGGAGGGGCGCCTGGCTGGGTCAGTCAGTAGAGCATGTGACTCTTGATCTCAGGTTTATGAGTTCAAACCCCACACTGGGGGTAGAGATTACTTATAACTGAGATCTTAAAAAAAAAAAAAAAAAAAGGTACGTGATAAAGATGTTTTCAGGAAACAGCTAAGCCAGCCCTAGAGTCAGAGTATGCTTGGAATACACCCATCGTAACCAATTCTTACAAACCCTGACCTGTTTAAAATAATTTGTGATTTAAAGCGATTAAAATAGTTTGTGATTTAAAAACTTTTCAGTGGTTCATTCCATGCTGAAAAGCACTTGACAGATATCCTACAGTTAGAGGAATAAGCTCTCGTCAAGTCAAGAAAAAACATCTCCCCTAACCAGTTTTCAAAGGGTTCTGGGTTAGTCTAATTACAGACCGTATTCTTCATTTGTGGAGATAGGACACCTGACTTGCTGTCCTGGAGGCACAGAGGAGTTTTTCAAGGATGGATTTGTCAGCCACAAACTTCTCTTTCAAGCACCTGCAAGCGGGTCATATTTTGTGCCCTTGTGATGTGACCCCATGAGACAAAAGTAACAGGTGAGCTGTGTGGATGCATATGCCTCATCTGAAAATGCTTTAAAGCTGCCAGCTGGGCCACATGGAAATTCAATCTCCATTGCATAGGGCTCGAGGCAGCCGAGTTATTGGACACTGGCCCAGGCTTTCTGACAGGCAAGTATCAGCAAAGCATGTATCAGGTAATATGTTTACAAAACCACATTCCTCCCTCCTCCCAGCATTCCATCCAAATTTTGCACAGCCAGCGCTGTTCTGACCCTGTTGGCTCGGAGATCGTCTGCCAGGTAGCGGACGACCCGGGTCTGCTTTAAGTCCAGAGGTGGACGGAGAAGACAGCGGGCGTCGAGCTGACCCTTCCTCCAGTTCCAAGTCGGGGAAGGGGCCGCCAGGCCCCACCAGGCCGGCGGGTGGTGAGCGGCGCCTGTCCCGACCGCGGTCCCCCGGAGAACTCGCAGCCCGCAGGAGTCAGAGCGAAGGAGGGCTCTGGCGCCATCTAGTGGCGGCGCTCCCGCCGGCGGCCCTGTCCCCGCGCCGGGCGCTCGGGAGCGGAACTGAGACCCCCGCCTCCCCCAGCCCGGAGCTGAGATTCTGTACAAAGTGCACACAGATCGTCAAGGGCAAAGCGAACATACTTGAACGTGGATATTTTTGGGGGGAAATAAAAGTGCATCCGGGAAATTGTACCAGGATAACCTTTTGCCAAGTCTCTTGTTTCAGAGCCCCATAAATTTGAATGTTACATGGGAGCGGAGGCCAAATGAGAATGCGAAATACAGGAAACTAGTTGGAAGGATCCCTGACTTGTCAAAGAGGCCTCATTCCAACGTGAGCCTCAAAGTGCCTCAAAGCAACCTATGTTTTGTGTAAAAGGCAAAGAGTAAAAAACGTGGCAGAGGGTTTCTTTAACTCCTTAACTTCCCAGTTCTGCGCAAAAATAGAGGGGCAGCCGTGGTGGGACAGATTTTGGAACCAGAGACTTGGGTCTTGGGTTCCAGATTTGCAACTTCCTAAGGACTTCACTTCTTGGAGCTTCCTCGGATTCATTTCCAAAGAGAATGAAAACCCCGACTGCACCCACCATCTATGTATCCACGCCCATCCCCCCAACACTGTGGGCGCACCTCTCAGAGCGGGGAGGGGGGGTGGCGGGGCATTGGCTTTGGACCACTGGTCGACCTTGCTGCAGTCATGCATCCTGCCTTCCGTACCATCTCCCCCTCGCTGCTAGATATTTCCAGTAGCAGAGACATGGTGTAATTTATCCCGTCTTCACAAAACCTCTTGACCCTTTGTCCCCTGCAGCTGGCATCCTATTTCTGCTCACTTTTACATTATAGCAAAATGTCTCTAAAGGGCTGTTCATAGCCGCTGTCTCCACTTCTCCCGTGACCCACCTATCAGACTTTTGTCCTGGCCCTTTCACCCAGGCAGCTTTTGCCAAGGAAACCGGTGACCTCCATGATGCTGAATTCTGGGGTCAGTTCTCAGTCTTTATCTGCGACGGCCTATCAGCACTACTGGACAGGATCGCGCCCTTCTGGAAACCTTTTGTTCTCTTGGCTTCAGGACACTACATGCTGTAGTCTTTCTCCCCACACTGGCTGCTATTTCCCAGTGTCCAGGGCTCAGTCCTTGGATGTCTTTGCCAGTTACTCGCTCCTTAGTGCTCTTAACGCAGTCCCGGGGCTGAAGATAGGATCTGTAGATGCTGACCACTCCAGAGTCGCGTCTCCAGCCTCCGCGTCGCCACTAAACTCCAGACAAAGAGAGCCAGCTTCCTGCGTGACCTCTCAGACTTGGCATTCCAAACTGAACTTGCGATCTTCCCCTCCAGATCTGCTGTTAGGATAGGAAAACATAGGCTAAAAGAGGCAGAGAGGGAAAGATTAGGACCGGAGGTCCCTGGGTGGGGAAAAACACAGAGTTTGGAACAATGCTGGGAGAGCCTGACCACAGCGGACCCCCTCAGGCAGGAGGTCCCTCTCAACAATGTCACAGACCCCACCTACTGCCCCTCGGGTTTCCCTCGGGAATTTGACAAGAGACCTGACTAAAAATAAGTAGACCAGAAAACGGATGACCCACAAGGACCAGCGTGGCCACAGACCTCTCCTTGTATGACGAAAATGAGCCAATCAGGAAAAGGACAACCCAGCACCTAGCGTTTTCCAGCCAGTAGAGGTCGACCCTGAGAAGGAGCGAAGGGGAACCGTGGGAAACCAGGACCCTTGCCTCTACTCGCGGCCGTTCACTTTTGAATGTCGCCTCTCTGTCAAGAGAGCTCTCCTCCTCTTCTTCCTTTCCGATCTTACGGTCTCAGGAACTTCTGTCTGCCGCCGCTCATTTTGCGTTCACCACTTTACTCTTCGAAGGGGCAAGACGACGAGTCCCGGTGCTGAGGTAAAAAATCCTGCAACGCTGTCCCTGGGGTCATCTCCATCCTAACGAATGGTTCCTTCGGGCTTCCAGACACTCAGGCCAAAAATGCCCGTCATCCTTGACCCCTCTTTTTCTCCCACACCTCACATCCGGTCTGTCCAAAAACCCTGTTGACTGCATACACTGCATGGCCCTGAATCCAGTCCGTCCCCCATCACTCTGGTTCCACGCTACTTTGTTGATCTATTTAATGCCCAACTCCACCACAGAAGAAGCCCTCCATCCGTGAGAGCTGGGGTCCCGCCCACCCCCGGTTTTGTGTATCACTGTATC
This sequence comes from Panthera leo, assembly GCF_018350215.1. NCBI lineage: Eukaryota > Metazoa > Chordata > Mammalia > Carnivora > Felidae > Panthera > Panthera leo. The sequence continues at coordinate 13,412,487 of NC_056689.1, forward strand.
CCCGGGGCTTCAAACTGTGGCCTAATAGGTGCTCAATAAATACTGGCCAATGAAAGAATGAATGAACGGGGCAATTCGTGAAGTGCAGGTATTTTATAAATGGTGGCAATCATTTTACATTGTCCTCCTTAGATATTTAATGTGAATCGGAAGTTAAAAGAGGAAATTGCACTGCGAAGGAGCAGTCAGACACATCCATGCGTAACATGTCTGTAGTTTACATACACTTCAGGGACGCCTGGGTGGCTCAGTCGGTTGAGCGTCCGACTTTGGCTCGGGTCACGGTCTCATGGTTTGTGAGTTCGAGCCCCACGGCGCCCTCTCTGCTGTCAGCACAGAGCTTGCTTCGGATCCTCTGTCCCTCTCTGTGACTCCCTCAAAAATAAATTAAAAAAAAAAAACCCTCAAAACTGCACACTTCAGCCAGAAAAGAAATAAATGAAGCAAAGCTGGCAAAACGTAAACGATTGTGAAATGGAAGCGATGCGTGTGTGTTTGTTATACTGTATTCTTTCTGTATGTTTGAAAAATTCTAGTAATGGAAAAGTAACAGAAAGCATGATTGGCAGCATTTGTGGGATACCAGCTGCAGCAGCGTCGATTCAAAGCCACCTGCCCGATCGTGGCTGCCCGCCGAGCCAGAGGACCCCAGACGGCCAGCGAGGGCCCTGCGGTCCTGGGGGTGGGGGTGGGGGGCCCGGCTTACCTGGCAGGCCCGTGCAGAGAACCACAGGGGCAGCAGCGTGGGCGCGGTGCTCCCATCGTGGCTCCTGAGAGACGACAGGTCCGCCTGAAATGCAGCCCTTCGGAGGTGCTCTCAAACAGCTCAGCTGTTTCTGGCCAAAAGGCTTTTGGTGCGGGGCCAGATTAACGCCTTTTGAACTTGAAGGCTGAAAAAAAAGTTTAAGTTGAACTCAGAAGCCTGACAGAGCTATGTGCCAAAGCTAAACAGAAATGAAATAATGACTCTCCCTCCCTGTGGCTTAAATGGGATAGCTCGAGATGCTGTCGGGTTCAGTGTGACAGCGTGTTTGAAGGTGTTCACGAATGGTGTTTTCTTCCCCCTGGCTTCAAAATAAATTCTGGGAAGTCCATTTTGCTCTTTTCTCTAGGTTGTGGGATCTGGGGCGATTTTTTTTTTTCTTACGGTTTCCTGTGGTTTTCAAAATTCCTGCCCCCACCGCACAGTATTCTCACAGTAAGAGAAAACGAAGCATGGGCTTTTTGCCTCTACCTCCTGTGTCAGTTGGGATGCTTTCCACTGTGACAGCAAATCCAGATCATGCTGTAGAGGAACAGGGCTCTGCTGTTTCCTAGACAGGGCCGGTGAGCATCAGGTACCGGGATGAGCCTGGACCTTCTTTCCCGTCTCCCTTGGTCCTGCAGGGACGGATCCTCGAGCTTTAGCTCCATTTTCAGGCAGATGCTTCCCTTGTGGTCGTGGTACAGCAGTAAGGGCTTTAGACTAGCGTCTTTCCAACCTCAAGTCCAGTGGGAACGACGTCAGTGCCCTGATTCCTGGCAAAATGTCCTTGGTATCTCACCGGCTCATCTGCCCACCTGTAACCCAATGCCGTGTGGAGAGGGAGATAGAGGATAGAGCAAGGGACTGGCTTGTGTCTAGGTTATGTGCCTCTCCCCTGAGATGGAGGTGGGACCCTCTCCCCGAAGCGCATGGGCTAGGGCTAGGGAAACATAGTTTCCTGGAGGGAATTTGGTATCCAGTTAACAAAAGGAGGGGAATAGATAGCGGATAGCCAGAATATCACAAATGCCGTCTTCCTACCTACATCCAGAAATTATTTGCAATAACGCCATGCAGAGAAAGCTTAGGCCAAGGAAAGCTACTATAATTGGACCCAGAATGTAGCTCTGAGCTTCCTGGTGGCCAAGGCCAAAGGGAAAGTCTTGTTTACAGACTGCTAGCTCATCAGGATTAAACAGTAAGGAAGGATCAACAACAGACAAAACGATTCCAAGGCTCATTTTAAGCTGTCCACTTCCTCTGTTTTCTCTGTCCATCTCCAACAAGAGCTCTTATCCCCTCTCTGCCTAGAGACACCATATGGCCTGCTGCCCTTTCTTTGCAGTTAAATACGAAACTCTCAGAATATCCGGGGGGCTGGGATCAGTGCCGAAATCACATTTCACTATGTACTCCTCGAGGGAGGCAGCGAAGCTGAACTCGGAAAGGCAAAAAATCCACTGCCATCACATCATCAATTAGTCAGAACAAAGGGTCGAGACACTTGGAATTTAGTTCTGTTTCTCTTTTAGAGTCATCTGCAAGCCCTCCCCGCCCCAGCCTGACTCTGTGGAAAAGGAGCGAGCTGGATCAGATGGTGACGCCAGCGTTCCTGCCTGACTGCAAGAAAGCGCGTTGCACAGCGGGGAAAGTGGAATCCTGCTCGCCGAAACCCATTTCACAATGGTTTTTGCATCAAAAAGGTTTTCCGAGGTTTTCCTCCCAGACCACGTAGTTTCTCACAGATCCTGAGGGTTTCACACTCCATTCTTTTTCCTGTGTTGACAAGCGGAGGAAGCACATCTGTTTAGGCCGGGCGGGTGTGGCGCTGGCCGGGCCCCTGCCCTGCTCTCCTGGGCTTGCCTGTTGACGACGCGGGAGCCCAGCCAGACCGGCCAGCAGCTGCAGGTGTTGAGCGGAGGGCTGGCCAGAGAGCCGCTCACTTGGCCCCCGCAGGGAGCCTTCCTGACAAATGTCACCGCTGCTTTGGGAAAAGAAAATGTTGACCGGGTGACCCCTTCCTCCCCACCCCTAAACTTCAAGTTTACAGAGTACCTGCAGGGAACTGTTGATCCCCCAAAGTGAGGGGGAGGAGGGCACCTTTTGGTCTTACTCCTGCTTGGGATATTTTCCTCTCTAGATTGGTCCTATTTGCACCTTAGTAATGGCCAGCATTATTATTATTATTATTTTTTTTTTTTCTGGAAAAGCCGTATAGGAGACTAATTTGACTGTAGGAAGGAAATGATTTGTAACCTTTCCTGTATGATCTGTTCAGTCTCTCTCTTGTGTTATTCTTATGGTCTGGACTTTAGTATTTTATTTTATTAAAGAAACCTTTTTTTAATGTTTATTTATTTTTGAGAGAGACCGAGATCAGGTATGAGCAAGGGTGGGGCAGAGAGGGAGACACAGAATCCGAAGCAGGCTCCAGGCTCTGAGCTGTCAGCCCCAATGTAGGGCTCAAACTCACAGACCGTGAGATCATGACCTGAGCTGAAGTCGGACACTTAACCCACTGAGCCACCCAGGCGCCCCTGGACTTTAGTATTTTGACTTGAAGTCGTATGTTGAGCATCCTTTTGGCTTCCCAGAACATATGTGAGTGGACAGCAGTCGCCTCTCCAAGGTGAGGACTGTTGCTTAGACTTGGTCTTAGTTATTTCAGCCTTCTGTTGGGGACTAGGATGTGACCTGGTAAGAATATGCCTTAGGTCGCCTGCCATGGTAGAAGGACATCACCACAATAAAGAACGTTTTCGGCTGCTTTGTCTCTCCAGGCCGCGATGGCTTTCTCCCAACACAGACACCCCACTAGGCCACTATTCATCTTACATAGTCAGGAGCCTTGTTTCAAACATTGGGTCGCAAAGTACAGTGGGTCTCGTGATGACACATGGTTTTTCATACTTCCAGTAGTTTTTATGAGTCTGTCACAAATGGACTGATTTCGCTTTAAACAAAAGGTCTTTTATTTTGCTAACTTTTATTATGCTAAAGGTCTTTTATTATGCTATGATAATGCATAAACACAGATTAAAGGGTTTTTTTTTCCCCCTGAGAACAGTTGTCTACTCTCAACGGGAAAGAATACCGCAACTCGACTGATGGCAGTGCCATGGACTGTTTTATGGAAGAAAATAATGTAGCAGCTAAAATAAATGTGTGCTTTGCTTGAGCAAGGATCATTTATGAAATTGCCCAGTCAGGGGCTACACCCAGGACTTGCCTTCTGTAGAGGTTGTAACAATTACACAAAACCCGGGGAGACTTCCTTGAAACAAGCAAATGTTGCCAGTTGACAACAGGAATGTAAACATGACTCCAATTAGCGGATATACTAATGGCTCTTTCCTATCTGGGATTTTAGCTGTGTTAGCTACGAGAGGAAAATTTCTCCCTCTGTCTTCCCACTTGCTCATCTCCAATTAAATTACTTACAGTCAATTCACAGGCCTTCGGGGATGATCAGCTAATTTTGAAACATCGCCTAAAATTCTGCAAACAGTGTAGTTAAGCCAGGTAGGTTAGGAGAATGCCCTCAGAAGCTTAGTTTATAACTAGGCTCATGCGTCACGTTTCCTGCGTTGCTTTCTGGGAGGTGCACATGGGAAGAACTGACTGATCCATGTGACCTTTGGATTTCTTCGGGGTGAAACAGGTCTTTGTTCTAGCACTTTGCACTCATTACAGTTGTTAGGAGAGGATGAGAGAGAGAGAAGGAGAAAGATTGATTTTATGTGTCAACTGGAGGGTATTTTTGGATGAAATTAGCATTTATTTTTTATTTTTAAAAAAAATTTTAATGTTTATTTTTTTATTTTGAGAGTGAGAACAGGGGAGGGGCAGAGAGAAAGGGAGAGAGAGAATCTCAAGCAGGTTCCACACTGTCAGTGTAGAGCCTGACACAGGGCTTGAACCCACAAACCATGAGATCATGACCTGAGCCGAAATCAAGAGTTGGACGCTTAACCGACTGAGCCACCCAGGCACTCCTGTTTTATCTTTTATTTTTAAATGTTTATTTATTTATTTTGAGAGAGACAGAGAGAGAGAGAGAGAGAGAGAGAGAGAGAGAACATGCGTAGGGGAGGGCCAGAGAGAGGAGAGAGAGAATCCCAAGCAGGCTCTGTGCTGTCTTTGCAGAGCCTGATGTGGGGCTTGATCTCATGAACTGTGAGATCATGACCTGAGCCAAAATCAAGAGTCAGACCCTTAACCAACTGAGCCACCCAGGCATCCCAGATGAGATTAGCATTTAAATTGGTGAACTTTGAGTAAAACCGATTGCTCTCCCTAACGTGGGTGGGCCTCATCCAATCAGTTGAAGGCCTGAATAGAACAAAAAAACCTGCCTCTTTCAGTAAGAGGGATTGCCAGAAGATGGCCTTTGGACTTTATCTGCACCATCAGCTCTCCTGGATCTTTAGCCTGCCAGCCCACACTGCAGATTTTGGATTTGTCAGCCTCCATGTTTCTAGGAGTAAATTCCCTGTGAGAAATCTCTTTGTATACATATCCTATTGATTCTATTTCTCTGGAGAACCTTGATTAGTACAGTGTGTCCTGCTGAGGCTGGCTCATCTGTGCAAGACAGATTTTCACTCAGGGAGTCCTTATAGATCAACACGTACGACGTTCCTTAAAAACCCTCTACAAAAAACACACATCTGGTCTTTCTCAGAAGCACTTTCTTGGTGTGCTTGAGCGCCATCTAGTGTCAGTTGTAGGTAGTGCAACGTCCGAGCCTTCCTGCTTCACTGTTTCCCTTGCCATCACTACCCATATAATTCCCTAAGTTCGTAGTAGGAGACGTGCATATTCATGTGTATCATTCACTCTTTTATTCACTCAACAAACATTTAGTGAGGGCCTGCTTGTGCACAACGCATTGCAGCAGAGGCAAAGACCGCCCAACAAGTGGTCCCTCCCCGATCACTGAGCTCATCATCTAGCTGGAGACAAGGAACACAAGCAGATGATTATGGTCACATGTGCTCAGGGCCACGAGAGGAACGTGAACCAGGAGCTAAGGCCTGAGCAATGGAGACTTGAGGGTGGGCCACCGTTTGAGGGCGTGTTTGCTCCCTTCCGGGCGTGGCGTTGGCTTTGGACTCAGAGGGGTCATGGCCATTCCCTGCAGCAGCTTCAGGGCCGGTGGGCCCATTCTCCTTCCCAGCACACCGCCTTTGCAATGGCTGCATCCTAGAGTGAGCACAGATGTGTCGGCAGTAGCAGAAACTTAGATGTGGACGACATCACCTTCCATTTCCTTTCTTTATGCTTGAGGGGAGGTAACCTCAGAGAGGCATACGACACTGTAGTGAAGACAGTGGGTTTCCAAGGTTGAATGTCCAGGAGCAGATCTAAGCTCTGGAAAGCTTGCCTTCGTTTTCTTGTGTCTTCAAGGCAAATAACAGTTTTGCCCTGTAGGGTTATGTTACGGGAATTCACTGTGATGACACGCATGGCCAGTCTGGGTTTTTGTTGGCTGCTGTTGTTGTTGTTGCAAACACCAAACATCAAACGTCGTTAAGTTAAAAAAAAAAAAAAAAAGCGTTTCTTAGAAAAACATCGGGTAGCTCCCAAAATCGGTGGGGAGGCTGGGAGTGTCTCTCTTAGTTTCTATTCTCTGTCTCTTGCAAAGCTCTTACGTTTGTTGTCCTGAGCCCTCTCTGCAGACTTTCTGCTTCCTAATCCACACGGAGGAAGGCGGGACTGCTTCCCGAGGGTGCACTTCTCATGCTGGTTCTCGAGGAAGAGACTGAGTCTCTCAGCGAATCAGATTCCTGGGCAGGCGTCCTGAGCAGCCTGGCCCTGGCCGGGTCTGGGGCACGGCGGGTCCAGCTGGCTGCCCGAAGCTCCCCACTGTGGCCCCAGAGGGGAGCTCCGCTAGGTGCTGTCGCCGGTCCATCGGGTGGGCTCTGTGAGCCCCTTCCCAGGGTACAGGGTAGACTTGAGTCTTCCTGAAAGTCCCTCCGGCTGTCAGCATCTACATCCTCCATTTGCTCATCTAAACGTTCCGCGGGGCCACACCGCTCACCCCGTGTGTCCTCTTCCTCAGCCCTGGGCCTGCAGGTGCTCTGGTCCCACAAGGAGCCACTCTTAGCTCACTGCCGGTGACCCTTCTGCTGATGCATGCCTGGGACTTACTGAGGGCTGGCCTGGCCTCGGCCCTGTTTGGATTTGGCCTTTCATAAGCACAGGACACTCAATGGCTGTCCTACAGGCCCAGAGCACCAGAGAGGATTTGCGTACATTTGCCAGAGTGTGGCAGTGGTTCTTTAAAGATCGGGGCCCTGCACTCCTAAGCACCCAGCAGTACCTGTGAGGGAGCCACTGAGGGCTGCCTTGTGGGGATGGGGTGGGAATGTCCCCTAAGGAATCCAGGGCGGGGGAGGAGGTCAGGGGGGCTGGGGCAGGAGTGATCTGCTTGCTTCTCTCAGCATCTGCTCTGAGCAGATCGACAGGAAGGAGCAGGAGGAGCCTTTTGGGTCCTGTGCCCCCCCTGCCCTACTCAGACCATCAGCATTTCATCCTTTGTCCCTCAAGGCTCATCACTCTGTCGTGGACTCAGACGCCCCTGAGACTCGGGGGTGCTCCTTCGAGCCAGAGACATCGGCAATGCTTTGCTGGAGAAGTCACCTTACGCTGATGGTGCTTACCGCTTGTGAATACCCGCCGCATGCCAGGCACCGAGCTGGGTGCTTTGCATGCGTTATTTCCAAGTGTCCTAGGCATTTGGTAGGAGCTGTTACCCCATTTCATGGATGTGGCAGCCGGCACAGAGGGTGGGGGTGTTAAGGCCTGGCAAGGGTGTGCAGCAGGCCGAGGTCCACCTGGCCCCGGCTCTCCCCATTCTCTAGCTGCTGCTGGAAGAATCAGGGCCAAATTCAGGCCCGTTGGACGGTTCCCTCAGCAGGGGGTGGGGGAGCAGGGGCTTCTGAGCCTGTGCTCCCCTCCTATGAGGTGGCTCACTCGGTTGAGCGTCCGACTTTGGCTCAGGTTGTGATCTCATGGTTCATGGGTTCGAGCCCCACATCGGGCTCTGTCTGCACCTCTGTCCCAGAGGCAGGCTGGCTTGGCTGGTCTCCTTCATTGTCTCAGGCTAACAAGGAGACTGTGGCCACCTCCTCTGCCCAGTCCTTTCCAGGTCTGGCTCTGTGCTAGACGGCTGACGCTGCCTCCGGGAAGACACTGTTGCATCCCACCCTGTGGCAGGGGGAGGCCCATTTGGAGCCTCGCTTTCAGCCTCATGGTGGGGACAGGGCCTCCTCTGGCAGGCGGCTCGTGGCTGGGGCTGACTGCCAGCCTCACGGTCGCCCATGACTGCTAGAAGCAAGGTTCTTCAGGGCAGATTGTGTCTGTGTTTCACCCAGTTTATCCCACGGTAAGATGACTTTTTGGTGAACGTGTTGGGAAAACTGACTTTGGGACAGCGGGAGGCCTAGAGACTGTTGGGCACAGGCTGGTGCCTCGGTGGCTTGCCCCGGTAGCCTTGGGCCTTGGAGAGGCGGGCACTGTCCCTTATCCAGGGCAGGCAGTGCCACTGAGTTCTGTCTGCACTCAGCTAAAGGGGTGTTTGGCTTCCCTCCTCTTTCTTTTCTTTTCTTTTTTCTTTTCTTTTCTTTTCTTTTCTTTTCTTTTCTTTTCTTTTCTTTTCTTGTCTCTTGTCTCTTTTCTTTTCTTTTCTTTTCTTTTCTTTTTTTTTCTCTTCTCTTCTCTTCTCTTCTCTTCTTTCAAGATTTACTTATTTTGGGGAGAGCGCAAGTGTGGGAGGGGCAGAGAGAGTGGGACAGAGATCCAAAGCGGGATTCTGTGTTGATAGGCTGATGGCAGAGAGCCCGACGTGGGGCTCGAACTCATGAACCTCGAGATCATGACCTGAGCCGAAGTCGGACGTTCAACCGACTGAACCACCCAGGTGCCCCTTGGCCTCCTCCCTCTTAACCTGATGTCCAGGCCACATGCACTGGAAGGAATCAGTTGCCGCGGTCACTTTTCCCGGATGGGGACCCATGGTGTCCCGAGAGCCAGGCGGTGGTGGTCCTCGCCTGCTGCAGCTTTGCTCCGGAGTGGCTGCTTTGCTGCGGTCCCTTCTCTGAAGGAGGATTGGGCCGTGTCGACCTCACGTACACACGTGCCTTGGGAAGGCCAGGGCGCCTCAGGTGGTCAGTGCTGCCGGCTGCTGCTCAGCGGGAAGTTGCACAAACGGTGGTCACGGCCGTGACCGGTGCACCTAGTGATCGGGAGCTGGGCGGAGGTGACGCACCGATTGCCCAGGTTACTGCCAATTGGGGTGCTTTTGAGGTTTGGACCAGTGGGCGCATTAGCTGTGGAGGCCACCTGGCACTGTGGGGGGGGTGGGGAGCCGGGTGCGGGTGTGGGTGCAGGCAGGTGATCGTGCAGTTGGGAGGCCTTGGATACGACTCTCGGGCAGGATGTCGGGTGACGCGGAGCCTGCCCCACACTCCCCTTCCTGCCCACAGGCAGAGGTGCTGCGGGGTGAGACAGGATGAGACAGCCTGTCCGGCTGTCCACTTGCAGTGATTACGGTCTCCGTGTTCTCGCAGAGGGGGTTGGTTATGAGGGAGATGAGGGTCTTTTTTAAGTGTGTTTATTGTCTTAATGGCCGATGACCGAGCTAGGACACTCTCCCCCTGGGAGGCTGTGTAGATGGGGGTGCAGGGTGCCTGGGGGAGGAGGCCTGGGGGCGAGGTCCCAGAGGTCTCAGAGGTCAGCCACTGTTCCTGGTTGTCTGAGCAGTGAGTGTGAGTGTGCGTGGGAGAAACACACACACAGCAGAGAGACAGTGTGGCAGCATCGGGGGCCTGGGCCCTGGGTTTGATTCCCGTTCTGGACCTGGTGGTTGGCTGTATTTTTATTTTATTTTATTTTATTATTTTATTTTATTTTATTTTATTTTATTTTACTTATTTTATTTATTTTATTTTATTTATTTATTTTATTTTATTTATTTTATTTTATTTTATTTTATTTTACTTATTTTATTTTATTTATTTTATTTATTTTATTTTATTTATTTTATTTATTTTATTTTATTTATTCTATTCTATTCTATTTATTATTTTACTTATTTTTAGAAGTTTATTTACTTAGAGAGAGAGAGAGCATGCACGCGCATGTGGTGGGGAGGGACAGAGAGAGAGAGGGAGAGAATCCCAAGCAGGTTCTGCACTGTGAGCACAGAGCCCAACGTGGGGCTCGAACTCACAAGCTGTGAGATCATGAGCTGAGCCAAAATCAAGAGTCGGATGCTAAACCAGGGTGCCCCTGGCTGTAGTTTAGTGACAGGACAGAAGATAAGGGCCCTGAGGCTCTGTTCCTTGTCCTCCCCGCTGCCATCATCCAGGTCGGGGCATCGGGGCTCTGGGCCAAGGAAGTGCTCAGTGAGGGTGGGGGGTGACATCCTAGTCCCAGCAGGGGTGAAGCTGACCGCCAGCTCTGGGGCCAGGGTGGGGATGGACTGGGGCTGGGGCAGGGCCTGTGGGAACTGTCAGAGTTAAGAAAGGGATCTGAAGAGAAGGGTCAGGACTGGAGCATCCAGATGAGTGGGTGGGGTCAGTCCCAGATCTCTGTTTAACACAAGTCAGGCACTGGGGAGACCTCACTCCCCAGTGAGAAGAGACAATTCGTTTCCTCTCGGGGCTTAGAGGCTAAGAAAGCTGGGGGATGTCCCCAGAGGGCATGGGCCAAGAGGAGCTTTTGCAGGAGAGCATAGCCGAGCCTTTATTAGCGGGAGAGAACAGCAAAAAGGCCCACCGCTTGAGGTCCACGGCCCTGGCCATGACCACCTTCTTGCCTGACATTTCCTGCAGCTAGCTGAGGTTTTAGAGGGAGTGCTGACTGGTTGTGACGACCTTCGTTCTGAGTTCCTCTATCTCTCTGGGCCTCAATTTCTCCGTGTATAAAATGGAACTTTTTAACTTGAGGGACTGTTACGAGGTTTAGACAATGTACGTGAGGCCTTCTTTGGAGGTTGGAACATGCTGGAATTATGAGTTCCTGTTCAGCAGGTTCAACGTCAGCATTCTTATTTCTGCAGCTCCTATAATCTCGCGAACGGGACGTCACCATTAACTTGGCCTAGGCCTGTCGTTCACAGATGAGAAGGCTGAGGTCAGGGGGCGGCCGGCCTCCCTGTGCCCTGTCTCATGGTGCACGACACATCATCACCAAATGATACAGGGCTCGGAGAGCCAGAGTGTCCCATCCCCTCTCAAGGGGCTAACGTGGATGGTGGAGATCGAATGACAAATCTGGCCTCCAGTGTGAGAAACTTCCGGGTCACGGGGCCTCCCGTTCTTAGCAAGACAGAACTGCATGTGTCTTCAGATACCGATCCCGGGGCCAGGTCAGATGGGGTGACAGCGCTCCTTGCTCTGTGACATCCTTGTGCAAATCAGATGCTCTCCCCCTCAGACAGCAGACCCTCAATAAAATCAATAACGTGCGCCCCAGCTTTCCCCGCCGGGACCACATTAATCTTCACATTTTTGCCACATCACTGGTTCTCGTGACAGCTCAAGATGTTTTTCTGCTTCTGAGTATCCCTTTTATTAAAAGACTTCTGAGCCTCACAGACATGTTAACCAGCGGCCCCTGTGGCACCCCCGAGCCTTTCCATTCTCCCAGCTCAGCCTCTGCCTCTTTGCTTCTCCCACAAGTCTTTCCACATCATTCATTCTGACATTTAAAAGTTTCCAAGCTTGTTCTGAAATGCCACAAAACTGCCTTTGTTGTTTGCGGGCTTTGGAATGTGGAGAATCCCAGGACACTGGGAAGGAGGGCCTGCCCGCTCCGGTCAAGACGGTCAGGACCAGAGGGCCAGATGCCTGTGCAGGGAGCTGGGCTTCCCAGTGTCCTGGGATTCTCTGCATCTCTCCCTTTGAAGGGCCACGCAGCTCAAGTGCTGCCTGCTTCCTGGCGTTTCTGTCCTCCTCGCTATACCAGACCCTTGTCTGGTCCTCCTGAGGATCACAGAGTCGCTGCAAGTACTCCATCAACTCAGGAAGAACGCTCTTCTTCACCCCATTGCATGATTTCTCCACCTTCTGCTTGGTTCCTGCTCGTGACAGGCCCTCCAGTTCTCAGGAGGAATGTTGGAGAAAACAGACCCGGACGTGTTTGGGTCTCCAGCTATGGAGGCTGTCTTCTTATGGAGGCCCAAGTGCTGGGCCTGTTTTGACCAGATTTTGCGTCCAGCTTGCTCTGGCTGGAGGTGCCATTTTGTAAGCCCACGACGCTCTTACAGCGATCTTCTAGTTTGTGGATGTGCCAGGGGCACGGGTGCAGCGGGGATGGGCAAGCCTGGGCTGGGGCTGGATCCCTGGTGACTGGAATGCCGTGTTCGAGCCGGCCTGCTCCCTTCCTGGGCCTGTGTCTGAGCAACCCCTCTTGGAGTTTCCGGAGCTATGCACAATTACTCAGACATTGCTGGCCCCCCACCCCGGTCTTAACGTGGAGCTCGCTCTCCAGTTCTGCTTTAGATGGCACACACATCAGTAAGACACTCTTGGCTTCCTTTTCGCTAGTCGTTCCCAGGCTTTTGGGATCGCGGGTTAGAAAAATTCACCGATAAGGCGGGTGTAGGCAGGCACGTTTTATTTTGCCTACCAAAGATGTGGGTAAGAACCGCACACAACTACACTCAGAATCACTCTTCCTAAAGCAAAGCACGTTTCATTGCCAAAAGGAAGGGAATACAATGGGTGGAAGACAGTGCTTACGCAGAGGGGACCGATGGCTCACCGATGTCTTGGCTGCAGCAGCCGGTGTCAAGTTAGTTAGGGGACCGGCAGTTTTGAGTCGGGGCTCCTCAAACTTGAAGTGCTTGCACGAGTCTCTGGGAGTCTCTGCAGATTCTTATTCATTAGGTCCTGGGTGGGGGCTGAGATTCTCCTTTTAACAAGGTCCCAGGTGAGCCCCCCTCCTCCTTTCGTCTTTGAGTGGCAAAGTACGACGCCGTGAACCATCCTGGGGTTCACTGATGCCAGTGAAAAACAGGATTGGGTAAAATGGTTGTTTTTGTATTGATTTTTTCAGCTAGATTCTCTGCTATTGCGCGGACACGGCCAAGGCTGTGAGAGGCTGCTGCTGTACTGGCAGGGGTGAAACTCAATGATGCGCCAGGACCCTGTGTAGCCCGGCCTGCCTGTGAGAAGAGTGGCTGCTGGACAGGTCCCCTCATCCCGGCCCAGCACCAGCATGACAAGAGCGCTCAGGGGTTCCGAGCCTGCTTCCTGGGCTTCGCTAATCCCAGCAGCCACCTGCCCCTCGTCCCCCGCCCCCTCCCCAAAACCAAGACCCGAACTGAAAGTGCAACAGAGATTCGTTGGGCACCAAATGAGGCGGGCCTGGCCAGCAGCAGGCCTGGTCACAGTCGGGTGGGAATTCCTGCGGTCCGGCTGGAACTGTAGGCGGGTGGGACGACGTGGGGGTGTCGCTGGGTGCACGTGTCACCGTGCACGTGTGTTGTGGGGGGGCCCGGGGGGCGAGGGGTGAGGAAGAGGAGCGGTGGTCCCGACAGACCACTCGGACGTCCCCAGCGAGATGTGCACTTGACATCTTTACCGCCCCCACGCGCCCCCACACACCTATATACCTGAAATCGGATGTGTTTTACATAACAATACGCAGCCTTACTGCGTGTGACAGCCTCTCAGTTTTAAAAAACAATTCTAGGGGCGCCTGGGTGGCTCAGTCGGTTAAGCATCCGACTTCAGCTCAGGTCACGATCTCGCGGTCCGTGAGTACGAGCCTCGCGTCAGGCTCTGGGCTGATGGCTCAGAGCCTGGAGCCTGCTTCCGATTCTGTGTCTCCCTCTCTCTCTGCCCCTCCCCCGCTCATGCTCTGTCTCTCTGTGTCTCAAAAATAAATAAACGTTTAAAAAAATTAAAAAAAAAAACAATTCTAAAGTGCTGGCTCTGGTGCACTAAATTTTTAAGTTTATTTACTTATTTTGAGAGAGACAGAGACGGTGCAAGAGGGGGAGGGGCAGAAAGAGAGGGAGGGAGGATCCCAAGCAGGGTCTGCACTGTCGACTGCGGAGCCCGATGTGGAGTTCAAACCCATGAACTGTGAGATCATGACCTGAGTCAAAACCAAGAGTCGGATGCTTAACCGACTGGGTCAGCCAGGTGCCCTTCTGGTACACTGACTTGATTTCAGGGCTCACTTTTGAGTCATGACCCAGAGTTTGACAAATACTCAAGTACCTTGAGAGCCTTTTCCTAAGTTTAGAATGTGTGATTCTTTAATCTGTTGTGGAGTGAGGCACGGGTCTTCTATAATATAAGAAGACCTAATTTAGGAAATATGCACTTAAAATTATGGTTTCTTCAAGTTCTACCCTGTAAGATCTTAGTGAAGGGATCTATTCTTTGGTAAACTCAGAGCATCTAAGAAAATGGATGAATGAATGCACTAGCATATTTATAGATACTTAAGTCCTTGGATGGAAGATTTCAGGACAAAATAAAATTTTAAAATATTATTGGGGTGCCTGGGTGGCTCAGTCGGTTAAGCGTCCAACTTCAGCTCAGGTCATGATCTCATAGCTCGTGAGTTCGAGCCCCGCGTCAGGCTCTGTGCTGACAGCTCAGAGCCTGGAGACTGCTTCGGATTCTGTGTCTCCCTCTTTGCTCCTCCCCTGCTAGCACTCTGTTTCTTAAAAATAAATAAACGTTTAAAAAAAAACCACATTATTGATAAATGAGGTCCTAGTAGATACGAACAAGAAAATGTTTTTGAAGTTAAAATTTATAGCAACAAGAAAGTATGATTGATTTGTAAATAAGTTTTGAACACACCAGTAATAGAAATGATAATGTGAATATTTACTGATCCATTATATGCCTAGTCTGTTAAACATTTTAATTCATAAGGTAACATGGTCTGTTTAGAAACTTCCCTTTATTTTCAAAAACAGAATGTGGCTCTGGGAGATGAGGTTTGTTGCACTGGGTTGGGTGATCTTATTGTTTCTCAGATCTGGGAAGAAGTGTTTAGATGGTCTTGTCCGCAGGGGCTGGGGCGCCTGGGTGGTTTGGTCGGATAAGCATTCAACTTCGTCTCCAGTCATGATCTCATGGTTCGTGAGTTCGAGCCCCGTGTCAGGCTCTGTGCTGACAGCTCAGAGCCTGGAGACTGCTTCGGATTCTGTGTCTCCCTCTTTGCTCCTCCCCTGCTAGCACTCTGTTTCTTAAAAATAAATAAACATAAAAAAAAAACCCAACCTTTTTTAATAGCGGCAATATATCGTAGGGGGGGAACACAGTGAAGGTTCAGAGGGGATCCGAGGGAGGGGCTGGCGCTCTGAGCCCCTCTGTCCTCTGACCCAATATAGCTGCCTCAGCTCTAACAGAGACCAACTTTGACCCAGCCTGACCCAGTTTCAAATTCTGGGGAGGGAGAATCAGATTGGCTCACCTGGGCAGCTGCCCATCTCTTACGTACTCAACTGTAGTCCGGGTCTGGGGTCATGAAGTATAAACACCATGTTGGGGCCTTAACTCTGCCGGTGTGGCCAACAGTTCTGAGAGTCATGGTCTGGACAGATATCTGAGAAGTCGCCACGATACTGTGGATAAAGACAGAGTTGTTCTGGTAAAAGGCATGGGGACCAAAGTTCTACCAAACTGCCAACCCTCCCCTGGGGCCTGGGAGTGTAGTTCTGGAAACTATGGATCTATTTCTGCCCCCGGTTTTTGTAGGAAAATGAAGTTAGAGGGGCGCCTGGGTGATTCGGTCAGTTGAGCGTCCGACTTCGGCTCAGGTCATGATTTCGTGGTTCGTGGGTTCGAGCCCCGTGTTGGGCCCTGTGCTGACAGCTCAGAGACTGGAGCCTGCTTCGGACTCTGTGTCTCCTTCTCTCTCTGCCCCTACCCCTGCTTGCTCTCTGTCTCACTCTCAAAAATAAATAAAAACATCAAAAAAAAATTTTTTTAATGAGATTAGTGAGTGAGGTCACCTCCTCAGACATACACGCAGCAGCTGAGTGTGGGGGCTAGGAATGGCACGGGGCCCTGACTCCTTGTGGAACGTTCGCTCCCCCCCCAGCTCTGTCTCCTCCTCATTCCCAGTAACCCAAACACAAAACTGCTGGGAAAGCCTTCTGTTTCTTTTAAATTCCTCTTTAGAAAGAAAATCACTTTTGTATTTCTAAGGTGAGTTGGTTTTGACTTGCAGAGTTAAAAAGAAAAAGAAAAAAGGAATACAGCGAAAGTCAGTGTTAACACCAGAAGGCGGCTTGTGTCCCTGGCCAGAAGCTTCCTCTGGCGTGCTCACCAGACCACGTCTTGCCCAGCACCCTTCAGTCCTCATTTCTCCTTCACCGAGGATCTCCAGACAAGGGCCGGGTGGCACAGGCAGGCTTGCTGTGGTCACTGACCATGTGTCAGGTTGAAAATGTGCTTTGGTGCCTCCCATGGTACAGTGACTCTCGTCCCCGCGCCTCCCAGCATTGTCCCTGTGTGTGGGCCGAGAGGCTAAACGAAGCATCTTGCAGGAGCACCGTGAACGTGATGGCCCGTTTCCCTTAGGGGACATACACTTGGGGGGAACCTTCCTCCCCTCCCCGCAGACCGTTCCAGGGGAAGGCGCTCGGCTCTGTGGCTGAGGTGAGACGCTGGCCACTGTCCTTTACAAAGCCCCGTTGCTCCCCCGTCCACGGGGTCAGCTCGGGCTGTCTGGAGGCTCTGTCCTGCGTCTGCACGCAGAGCCACTTGATGGCACTGTTAGAACTGCGGAAGAACGGCCGCCTCCCTTGAAACACTACCTACCCCCCCCCCCCCCATCTTCTCCAAACTGTCATTTCCAAGCACCTCCTTCCAAACAGAGGCAGAACAAAATCATTTCCTAGCCCATTCCTGCTGGCCTGCCCCCCCCACCCCGCCCCTCTGCAATCCACTCCCTGCTGGGTGTTAAGATTTAGTGACCGCTCTGGTCCCCCCCCCCCCCCCCCATCCTTCCATCCTACTTTTCCAGATCTTTATCATTCTGTGTGTCGGGGGTGGGGGGGGGGGTTTGCTCTGGGGTTCCAGGCAATCTGCCGGAGGAGAAAGGGCCATGAAAAGCTCCTAAGGACCTAGGGATCTTAAAGAGAAACAGAAGTGCATGGAATCCTTCTGGCCGCAGGCCTTGTTTTCTGGAAGAAAGGAGCAGTTGGCCGTGGGGGGAGAGCAGAGGCTGCATGGAGAGGGGTCACTGGGAGAAGGTGCTTGGGAGGAACGGGAGGAATGTGCAGACAGTGCAGGAAGTGAGCTCTCTCAGGCGGAATCTTGGCATTAGGTTGCACGGATTAAAGGCTTTCTGTTCTTGGCTTCCCAGCTGCCACTGTGTCAAAATCCCCCTCGACCCACCGGGTCAAGGGTGGGTGGGGGCGTGGTCATAAGCGACCCTCGCCTTCATCCCTTGTTTTGGCTTCTGGTTCCCTGTTCTTGCTGTCACTTCCTCTTTCTCAGAGATGTGTGTGGTGGGGACCACGAGCCAGAGAAGATGGGAAAGCACCGATGCCCCACCCTGGCACCGCGGACCTCAGGTCTGCCCGCCACAGAGCCACCCACCGCTGCCCCAGCTCGCCTTCCCCAGGAGGAAGGAGAAAACGCTGTTGCTTGGGAGGAGTTAGCTGTGAGGAAGGCATTTTCCCTGAACAATGACCAGGAAATACTGTCTTGCCTGATATTCTCGGACATGTGCTGCCCTCTTGGCAGAGTCCTTTGAAGGCTTGTTAAACCATGTAAATGCCAGTGAAGCAGTCCCCTGACTCAGAGCGGCCCACACAGCACAGGCCGCCGAGGCCTCCTGGTTTCCCCTTGGCCGGTGCTCGCCACGCCCCTCCTGCCAGCCAGCGCTGACCTTGAGTGGGGGATCTAGGCTGACCGCAGGTGGGAGGTCATTCTCTGCTGACTCAGGCCCCGACTGGGGCAGGTGCGTGCCTCCAACCCTATGAGTAATACCCAGCTTTTCATCTTCAAAGGGCCTTCCCAAGATTAACCAATTAGTCACCCCCAGGAGAGCTACAAAGCAGGTGACTATTGTCTTCATTAAGCCTGTGATGGAGGAGGGAGGCGAGTGGAGTCCCCACCCCAGGCCAGTGAGAGTCTGGGTTTGGGTGCCCGTGAGCAGTCGCTCGGGATGCCCCAGGGGGTTGCAGGGTGTGTGGTGAGGAAACACGAACACGCTAAAGTGGAGGCTGGAGCTTCTCGCAGAGCAGAAGCGGGGGGAGGCCACGGAGGGGTGAAGGGGAGGGTTGGAGGGTCTTAGGCCGTAGGAAGGGTGTCCTGCTGAACCCAGAGCGAGCAGCTGCAAAGGCAGGTTGACACAGCTTATGCACGGAGGGCTCCCCCAGACATTCTAAACCCTCAGAAACCGGTGCTGACAATGGCCCTCCGAGCCCTCCAGATATCTGTGAAATGAGTCTTGGAACACTTCCCTTTTTGTATCTGTGTGAGGATTTTGAATGACTAAAAACGATCAAGCACCTTGCGGACCAGACGCGTGATGCGGAAGGTCAGAAGAGCCAGGGGCGAGCGCTCGTCCAGGTCACTCTGTGCCGCGGGTTTGTCCTCTTCCAGACGTGCAGCGCGGGTCAGAGAGTTTTGGGAGGTAAGGCTGTCCTGGTGACAGAGTAAGAACCGAAGCACCTTCTGGAAGCCAGACAGCAGAGCAATCCTTTCAGTCAACCCTGTCTGCAGCTGCTTTTTATAAACTTGGCATAAATATGTGCTTGGGAACGCCAGGACAGTGTATCTGGAAAATATTTGCTACCCTTCGAAAACACACACACAGACACACACATGGGCACGCGCATGCGCGCACACACACGCGCGCACGCACACACACGCACACACATGCTTGGGAAGGGAAAAAAAAAGCACAACAGAAATTGTGCATAATACAGAGTGGCTTCACTTGTGGTTTTTTTCCATTACTTCCTCAGTTCATTTTTCTGCTGCCAATTTTAGAAGGCCATAAGTCATAGTTGTTGTTAAACTTTGTCAGTTAAAATGTAACTCTAAGAACAAGTCATATGATACGTTGTAGCCAAATGGCCTTTTGGAGGGAAGTTGTCGTGGAAGGCACGGTCCAGGGGTGAGTGCCGGTGTCCCCAGGTCTCCTCTGCTGTGCATTACGCACTGTGCCCGCAGGCGGTCCTGGCCCTCTGGGCCCCAGAGTGGTCATTTTTGCCACGGCTCCAAAGGGCCACCTGTCAGAAGAAAGGAGATGTGCCGAGTCTGGTTTCTAACGTTTACTCTGTGTGACCCGGAACAGAATGTGGTCTCAATACGGGTGATTTGTTACGAGTCCCCCATCTGCTGTCCTAGAGATGACGGGATCTACTTCCTCTTAAACCGTGACCCAGCAGAACCAGAAACTAAGAGTCCAAAAGGGAGGAATTGGCCCTTTGAGGCTGGGAGCGCCTAGCTTCTTCACATCTGCCCAGAGGAGCAGCGGACCCTGAGTGGCAGGCAGCCTGGCTCGTGCCTCTGGGCTCTGGGGGCGGGGGGTGGGGGGCTTGGTTTGCTGCCTGGCGTCGTTTGGGACTGGGCACCTTCTGAGGGCAGGGCCCTGGGTGTCCCCAGCAGTTGTGGTGTTGAAGGCAAGGCCAGGCACAGTCAGCACTTACACTTGCTTGTGCTGACAACCAAGATCAAAGACAAACACCCGCAAGGCTGTCAGAGCAAAATCAGCCTGCAGGGAGGCACGACGGCCGGGGGTGGGGGAGCCTCCTCTTTCCAGGCCTGTCTTCTGTGCGGCCTTCCATCTGCTGCACTTTCCTCTGTCTAACCGTCCACTGAAGCCACCTTGGGGTCTCAGAGGAGAGCAGGGGGAAGGCACAGTGAGGATTAGGGAGACTTACTCAGGGGCCAGGCTCCCGAACTGTGAGGCCAGGCATCGTCTCTGTGAGGCAAAACCAGAACGGGGACCGTTGTTCCAAAAGCTGGTCCTTGCTTTAATCCATGGGCCGCTCGGAATTTCTGGGAAGGACTGACAGGTCTGATGCCAGACCCTGCCCCTGACTTGCCAGGCCACTTCCAGGGAAAAGCAGGGCTCTCTGGGTTCCTGAGGGTGCATCTGTCTAAAGTTGCTCTGGCCGCATGTGCTGTGCATGGGCCCACGGTGCCCGGATGCGAGGGGCAAAGGCCACTCCACTGCCTGACAGCTGGGCCCTCCAGGTCATGGTTTGCTCAGCTTGGGGCATCCTGTGCCCCTGGCTTCAGAATGACCCTTGTAGCATCTCAGCTGGCCCGCCAGAGATCGTCATGCTTCTCATTTGGACCCCCTTTCCTCCTTCGGGGGCGGGACTCTTTCATTCATTCAGTCCTTCCTTCGTAGGACAGATACATACTACAGAGCTACTGTGCTCAAGGTCATGACGGGCCACCACACACATCTGTGAGCAAGGAAAGTCCCCATCTTCATGGTGTCTTCATCCTGGCTGGGGAGACGGGCAGATGGATGTGGGCCAGCCCATCCCACGAAGAACTTTGGCGTAAGATGCTGACTGCAGCAACGAAGGGGAGATAGCTCACGACAGGAAAGATGATTTGTCTGCAGGGGAGGTGAGGTGCCCTTGGATTTGCTGCTTCACCCCCAGAGCCTCGCCTGTGGAACGGGCACACCGCCATGTGCTTCACGGGGTTGCTCTGAGAAGTGGGTAAAATAATGTGTGTGGAAAGGCACTCTGACAAGCGTTGGCTCCTTCCAAACTCTCCCGTGTCCCCGGTAATCCGGCATCGGATCCATTTTCTGCCCTCTCTTTCGGATGAACCGATTTCACAGTCCAACCTTGCCTGGGCAAACGGGAAAAACCCATTGTGAGAGCAACTGGCCTTCAAACCATTTTCTTGGGAGGGAGGTGGAGAGCCCACGTGCATCCGGATCCTTCAGTGCGGTCTCATCGCTAAACCCAGCGTCCTGCCATGGCCTGGAAAGAGCACGCGGCGGGGACAAGTTCCGAACCTCCTTCCATGTGTGCTGCGTGCCTGAGGCCGCTCTGC
Source organism: Panthera leo (assembly GCF_018350215.1). Classification (NCBI taxonomy): domain Eukaryota; kingdom Metazoa; phylum Chordata; class Mammalia; order Carnivora; family Felidae; genus Panthera; species Panthera leo. The sequence continues at coordinate 13,433,256 of NC_056689.1, forward strand.
CCTCCGGCCACGGCTCCTCGGTGCTCCGTCTACGGAGAAAGATTTAAAAGACTCAGGAAATGAACTCACATTTTTCTTGCCTCCCCCTCCTTTTCCAGAACAGTGCAGCCTTCCTGGAAGAAAGCAAACAAAACAAGTGTGGCTATTTAAAAAATTATTGGAAACCCCGTTGTGAACACTGTGTCTTTGGGTGGCTCCCTGGGGCGCATGCGTCCCCTCAAGCTCCCTGTGGCCCTCACCCCATGGGTGTATCTGTGCGGAGGGGGCAGGGCAGCCGTGTGGTCTCAAAGGAAGAGGGGGCCGACAGGCAGAGCGGGCCTGACCAACGGGCCCCCCGAAAGCAGCCATGTGCACCTGACACGCACAGACGGCGGACACAGACACGGACGCGAGTCCCCCGTGTGTGCGGCCGCGTCTCCCCCTGAAACCAGAGATTCATGCGCCCGCCCCCCAAGTGCCGGCGACTTCTGGCCTGCATGCGGGTGACTATTTTGGGTTTCTAGGTGCTCTCGTTTGGTTTGTGGCATTCTCGGTGCTGTTATTAATAACACCGTTGGCTGCATGGAGGCTGAAGACGAAGCCTTTTCATTTCAGCCATCTGGTCAGGACGCTTTTCCTTTGATGAGGGAGAAACCTTTGCTGTGTTTCAACTGGAACGCTGCCTCCCAATTAAGGTGACAGCAGATGCCGCACGGCCCCGTCTTTGCAGGAATAGGATGCTCAGCCAGGCTCTAAGCGGCGGCTGCGTCCGGGAGGGAGAAGGCCTTTCATATTGATCGTGCTTGGGCATGTGGCGCAGGTACCGGCTCGCAGGGCCCTGGCCAGGAAAGCCGCCACGAGGTGTTTACCGGCTGGCTTGGCTCTGCGCTCAGCTTTTCCATTGTCAGGCCGTGACAGCGATGCGTTACAGACACCCTCAGGAGACGTTCCTCCGCTTTCATAACAATGAAGGTTTTTTTTTTTTTTTTTCTGACTCATCTTCAGAAGATTCCCCCCCCCCCCCCCCCCTTCTTCGTTTGAAAATAAATATAATTAGTAACAGGCAGACGCACTGTATATAGCCAGCCCTTCCTATCCGGGAGAGTTATAATTAAATGTACATGCTGTCTGTTGTTCTCTGTCTGCTGAGCGCCTTGCCACCCGCTCTAGGGGAGCAGCAGCCCGTGGGAGGGGGCTGCAGGGAGCGAGGCCTGTCGGGGCTCCGAGCCCTGCGTCCGGCCAGAAGCGGAGACTCGGTGTTGACTGAATGGCAGACGGGACCGTTGTCCCCTCGCACCGCCCAGGCCGGGGTTTTGCCCCCTGCTCAGCCTCGAGCTGCGCTGGGAGGCCCCCGGATGTGCTTGGTCTGTGCTGGGGTGGTTCGCGCCCCCCCCCCCCCCACCCCTCCCAGGAGCAGAGGGAGGGTAGCCAGGTACGGTTGTCATGGCAACGTGGTGGCCACTGCCGGCTGCCGCCGGTGAGGGGCACCTGAGCGCCTGCAGGTTAAGATCGGCTCTCGCCAGGCGAGGAGCCAAGACAGGGTTCCTTTGTTCCCGGCTCCCTGCCTGCGAGGCTGGCACCGGGGCGGCCGTCCCCGCCCCTGTGGCCTGAGCTCAGACAGGTTATCCCCAGGTAACCCGCAGCTCGCCTTCCTGACAAGCGGGCGGGCTGGGCGTCCGGTGGCCTCCGTCCAGGCCCATGGAGAGCTCATATTCTGCTGAAATCAGTGGGTCAGGCAGGCCGAGGAATGCGCACGCGCCCGCGCGCACACACACACACACACACACACACACACACACACACCCACACCCCTCGTGGGCATATTCTGGGACCACAGCACGGCCAACAGGCTCGGTGACACAGGAGAGGCTGCCGCGCCTCCTGCCTCCCGTCCCTCGGGCGGCCAAGGCGGTGACCGGATGCCTGGTTGGCACAGCCCCCCCCCCCTCCCCGCCTGGATCGAGTGCAGCAGGAGTCATCTGAGCCACAGGCACCTTTACCCAAGTTGCTCAAAGTGTTTTCCGAGCAAACAGTTGTTTCATAACACCCGTGAGAAGTAGGTGGGGTGACAAAGCATTCTCTGTCCCTGTCTTACGGATGAGGAGATTGAAAAGCTTGCCCAGCCAGGTGGCGAGGCCAGGAAAGGAAAGAGGGTGCTCTCTCGCCCGGGGCTCTGGGGCACGGAGGGCCGGTGGGTGCCCTGTCCCTAACTCCTGGGGCAGGGGGTCCTGGGCAGCGTGGGGAGGCCCTTTGGAGAAGGAGGCTAGAAGTGGGGGAGGGTCAGGCTTCTCCCACAGCACTGAGGGGCCTCCAGGAGCTCAGTTACTGTCCTTGGTCTGAGGTGTTGACACCGGTGACCCGGGAGGCGTCCTTTGGCTTAAAGTTGCGGGACTCTCGGAGGTGGTCCGCAGATCCCTGTGCCGCATCCTGTGCCGGCCCAGGGATTGTTCCAGGCACCAGGGGTACGTGGCGAGTGAGGACACGTGGCCTTTGGCCTGAGGAGCTTGTAGGAGACAGATCACCGACACATAACATTAAGAAGAAGTAATTTCGGAGGGTGCCAGGTGCTATGAGGAAAGTGCAGATACTGTGACGGACAGAGATTGGCTGGAGGGGAGGGTGGGGGAGAGGGGCAGCTTTAGAGAGGAATCAGAGAAGGAGTCTCCATGGGCTAATCCCAAATGAGGAGAAGGAGTCAGACCCGGACCGGCATTCCAGAGGGAGGGACAGCTGTGCAGGGGCCCCGAGAGGACGGTGAGGGTGGCCTGTCCCAAGGTGGAGGAGAAGGACGCTGCTCCTGGATGATGGGAAGAGGGGGTGTGCAGGGACCTGGTCACGGGCCAGGGGACCAGGTGTGATTCTGGATGCAAGGGGGTGGTGCAGGAGTCAGGACCTCCTGGGGAGGTAGCACGGACACCCTTTTGTGAGGGACTCGATGTGGGGCATGAAGGATGATTTCTAGGCGTTTGCTTGAGCTGGAGGACAGGGCCATGGACTAGGGCGGGGAGACTGAGGAAGACGCATGGACGGGAGACACAAAGGATGGTCTTGGACATGGGGAGTTGGAGATGCCTGCTTCCAGATGGCTACTTCTGGGGCTTGGGCATCTGTGTTTCTTGAGCTCTTCCTCTCAGACCACGGAGAAGGAGGGTGGGTCGTACAGCAGGAGTTCTGAATTCACCTGACCCTTCCAGTGCTCAAACCCAGTCTTTTTCAAGGAGGATCAGACTCCTGATCTCTAAGCTGCAGCGGGGCTCTGTCACTGTGGGTTTATGACGCGGGGAGCAGACCAGCCTGGGGTTGCTCTACAGTCAGACCCCCTTCTTTGTGGGTGCCCGAAACTACAGACAGTACCGAACCCTGTATGTGTGCCACGTTTTTCCTATACATATGTACGATATGTTTAATTTACAAATGAGGCGCATTAAGAGAGTGACAACAATAGCTAATAATCAAAGAGAACAGTTACAACAATATACTGTAGTAAAAGTTATGTGAAAGTGGTCTCTCTCTCAAAATAGCTTACTGTACCGTGCTCCTCCCTCCTCTTGTGATGACGGGGGATGATCACATGTCCACGTGATAAGATGAAGCGGGGTGAATGATGTGGGCATTGTGACCTGGCTATACCCCAGGAGGATCACCTTCCCGACCTCAGTTGACCGCAGGTAACTGAAACCGCAGAGAGCGAAACCGCAGATAAGTTGGGGAACTTCTGTATGTGATGTGGTGAACAGCCTTCCGTGGACTCAACTTGCTTGTCCCTTCCCATCCAGCCCCTTCCTTCCATGGCCAAATCCTTGGACATTTACTCCTCGGCGCCCCACTTTGGCTGATCTGTTACCTGTGGGTAAGGAAGGACCTAAGTCTTGGCGTGTCTTTTGACTGATAAAATAGAACGGCAAAGTGATTAGCAATTTCTTCTGAGAAGGGGCATTTGAGGAGGATGGGCCCATGTGTTCACTGACCAGAGAGGAGTCCACTAAGCAGGAGGGCTAGGATTCTTTGTGGCCACTGACTTGGCATGGAGCTTTGAAGAACATGCTAGTTCTTACCCCATAGTATAAATTGAAAGCTACAAAAAAGATTGCATCAGAGAAAACAACTCAAGCCCCCTACTGGACCCACCTACTGCCGGCTCAACTCAGAGCCATTAGTGCAATGAAAATTCCGATTCTGGGTCTCCAAGGAATTGTTATGATTATCATTATCATTATCATTACTATTTTTAAGTAAGCCCTACACCCAACGTGGGGCCCGAACTCACAACCGGAGATCCAGAGTCACAGGCTCCACCGACTGAGCCAGCCACGCGTCCCTCCGAGGAATTATTTTGGAGCTAAGGATGTATTATAATGTTTACGTCTGTGGGAATTTCCTGGCGTCTCATCGTAAAGCTTTTTGCTGTGGCAGGGGGTTCTCATCATGGATTTCACACAGGAAGTTTCTGATGTACCGAGAACATCGTATTATGAGGTTGTCTTCCCGTGTCCCAGGAATAGATTCAGAGATATCCGTTCTCATACCCCAAGAACTCCTTGGGTAAAGACTCAGAAGCTCACTCATTATGATCGACTTTTCAGTGGACAGACTGCTGTCACTGACGTGGTGCTTTGAAGCACACCAAGTGCCCTCATGGCCATTTTCTCATTTGATTCTGGCCACAACCCGCAACAGTACTGGCATTTCATCAGTGCAGACGCAGCAGCTCAGAGAAGTCAAGTCCTCCGTCCGAAGTCACTCAGCAAAGGGAGAGCTGGGGATTAGTCCTGGTCCTCGGACCTCTCCCGCTTTCCCAAGTCCCCGTCATCCCACCTTTGGTGGCAGTGGGCCAGGGTGGTTCTGGGCCCGTGTGGGCCGATGTCACTGTGAGTTCTGCGAGCCCGGCTCGGGAGGTGCTTGGAACTCCCCGAGCTCGCGCTCGGGAACTGGTTCTGCTCACCGAGGGCTGTGTCGCAACGTGACCGATGGATGAGAAGGCTGACAGCCATTCCTTCACCAATGTGATTCAAGGTCATTTGTCACCTCGGGAAGCGCACGGAGCAGCGACATTCAGCAGGGAGGCGCGCTGCTCCGGAGCCAAGCCTGCGGTGTGGCCTGGCACCTTTCCCGTGTGGCAGGGAGAAGGGGAGCTTCTGGAAGTGAGCAAGTGCCTAGCCAGGCCCGGGAGTCCAGAGCCCTGGAGACTTTGGTCAGAGCTGACTCAGCCCCTCTTTTGAGAAAGGAACCTGATGCAATGTGGAGGTTGCATCCCCAAGCTGGGGTTAGGATGCCAGGACACAGGAGGCATCAGCAAGAGCTGGTGACTGCCGCCGCTGGCTGAGCTTTGAGACATGACAGGCGTCACCGGAGGGTCAGCAGCTGCCGTCCCTCTGGTGTCGCCTGAGGAAATCACGTTCACCGAGCTACCAGAGCGTCCTCATGGAGACGATCTCTCTTCCTAATTTAGCAAGCGGTGCTTGCTTGCTTTTTCTGAAGGAGCCCAGAACTGTCCACCTACACTGCTGTCCATCAAAGCGCCGTGTCCCAGAGGAGGAAGCCCTCACCGGTGGGGGGCCAGGCCCTGGGGTGGAGGCCTGGACGTTGTCGCCCGTGCTCTGAACAGTGCACGCCCCGGGTTTGATGGCTAAGACGGTGCCTTGTCTCACTGGGCCTTCCTTCTCACATTGGTAACCTCGGCCTCCATCACAGCTTCCTTTTGGGCTTTCTTGCTCAGGGGAACAGCACTGAGATGTCCTTGTGGTTCATGACCCAGGCCTCAGCTCAGGTGTCCCTCCCTGAGAGAAGTCTTCCTGATACGCGTTAGCAGGCCCCTGCTACGCTTTTTTTTTTTTTTTTTTTTAATGCTTATTTATTTCTGAGAAAGAGAGACAGAGTGTGAGCGGGGAGGGGCAGAGAGAGAGGGAGACACAGAATCTGAAGCAGGCTCCAGGCTCTGAGCTGTCAGCACGGAGCCCGACGCGGGGCTCGAGCTCACAGACCGCGAGATCATGACCTGAGCCAAAGTCAAGAGTCAGGTGCTTAACCAACTGAGCCACCCAGGCGCCCCTGGCCCCTGCCAATCTTAATATTGCCTGGGCACCTACCACTACCAGAAACTACGTATTTGTTTGTTTGTTCCTTCTGATTCTCCCTGTCACTTGAGGGATGGGAGCATGCCTAGTTTAGCTCACCATCATACCCTCAACACCTGGCAGGGAGCTCGGTGCTAGGGACACACAGTATCTGTCCTTGGAAGGAAGGAATGAATGAATGAATGAACGAATGAATGCAACCGAGTAGCTGACATGGATGTGGGCACCAGGAGGGGCAGGCTTAGTGTTTATTTATTTTTGAGAGAGAGAGAGAGAGAGAGAGAGAACATGAGTGCGGGAGGAGCAGAGAGAGAGGGAGACACAGAGTCTGAAACAGGCTTCAGGCTCTGAGCTGTCCTCACAGAACCCGACACGGGGCTTGAACTCGGGAACGGCGAAATCATGACCTCGGCCAAAGTTGGACGCTTTACCGACTGAGCCACCCAGATGCCCCCAGGAGGGGCAGGTTTATACAGGCGGATGCTCTACAAGGGCCCTCCCAGATGCTCCCAGGTGCCCCTGCCAGCATGGCACCACTTGTGAGCTCCTGGACCCCCGTGGGCTCCTCGTGGGCTGAGCGGGAGGGGCGTCCCAAGTCGCTCAGTCATTATCCGATGGATGAGTGGGTTGTGCGGATGAGTAAACAGCGATGGACCGGGAGGTCAGGCATCATTCAGCCTCAGAAACTGCACGTGTCAATGGGATCGAGGAGCCCAGGAATGTGTTTTTCGTTGATGTAAACCTGGTGCAATAGACCACACCTGCTTCTTGACCCAGGAACGTGGGAAAGAGAAAGGCACGGCCTGTTTTGGTGCTGGCAGAGTTGCTGGCAATAGAAGAATGCCCTTCTTCTGATTCAGAGCGGGGAGGCGCTCTGGTGCCCTGCCATTGCCCGAGGACCGCAGGGTGAGTCGTTCCGTGGCTCCTTGCCCTTCCCCATCAACGTTCTGGCAAGTCACTTGTTCCGACAAGTACTCGCTTTTGGGATGGAACAGCCTCTCTTTTGTCCAAAACCTTCCCCTGGATTAAAGACGTACAAAGAACCCTTCGAAGAGGAAAATAATTGGGCTGGGAAGAGGGGACTGTGTCTCGTTTGGACACTCAAGTCCTTAAGCTCCTGCCCCGAGAGCTTCTGTCATCTGCTCCTCCGGTGCACCAAGCCTTTTGGCTCCCAGCCTGGTGTGGTCTCCATGGCTTCCTCCTTCGCAGGAGCCGGCCACATGCCCTTGAACCTTCTTCCTTTCCTCTCCCCTGCTCCCAGTGATCCTGCTAAGAGGACGCGGCAGTTGAGCAGCAGACTTCTGGAGCCCAGAGTCGAACCCTGCCCGGAGACCCCGACTCCATCACGAAAACTGTTCGGGCATAGAAAGAAAGCAAGACTCTGGGGAAGCACCGCTTCCGGGGCCACGGTGGTGGGACTTCTGGGAGGCCAGGTTCAGCGCTGGGGGATTCGAGTGGTGCCAGGTGACAAGCTTCCCCCCCCACCCGTGAGTCTTGTCTCTTGTCCCAGTGGCTGCTGGTGGGAGGCGTGGCCTACCCTTTTCAGGAGTGGGAGGGCCTGCCTTGCGACACTGCGGACCAAATACTGGTATTACTTGGGCCAGGTAATCAACCCCCACAGCGCTCCCGTGTGGCTGGTGCTGTCGTTACCTTGTCATTTGTCCTGGAAGCTGAGGCTGGGCAGCGGAGCCCATGTCCATAGAGCGCCTGCACCGTGCTCTGCAGAGGCGGGGGGCGTTCGATGGATGGGGCCCACCATGTGGACCCAACACCCCCTCACACACCCTGCACCTTCTGTAGGACTCCTCAGCTAGTGCCTGTGGGCTGGCCACTTGGGACTCAACCCACATACCCAGGCTTTTGTAAATCTCCACTTGATCAAATGAGCAGTTTTATTTATGCCTTGATTCTTTAAAATACTTGAAATGTTGATTTCTTCTCGCCTCTTGTTCTTTCAAGCTTGACATTTCTCGGCACATCAAAGTCTTCAGAATGCCCTCAAACTTCTGTCTCCAAAGGCATTTCACTTGGCTCCGCGTGGTGGGAAACGCTTTTCCTTAGGGAGGTTAAAGTTTGTGTTTGGTTGTCGAGTTTGGTGGTGTTTATAGGAACAGACACCAAGGTGGGTAGCCTTTTTCTCAGCTGAGCGGTAATTTATGTTACGTGTTCATAGATTTCAACGATTCCAAGTAGGGTTGGCCAGAGTCTACGTGGTGTTTGATGTTCAGTGGTTTGATCTTGCTGAAACCTGTTGTTTTTATGGTTTTGATAAATCTTAGTGAAATAATTCAGTGCTGCCAAGACCCGAGGACTTTTTCCTCAGGTAGTGGGTATACAGTCAATGCATGTACATATCATACGGAGAGAGTTGACCATGTTGCACTCAGAAGGAGTTTATCTTTCTAAAGATCCTCTTACCTGGTCATTTAAAAAATATCACCCTAGGGGCCCCTGGGTGGCTCAGTCAGTCAAGCGTCCGACTCTTGATTTTGGCTCAGGTCACGATCTCACGGTTTAGTGAGTTTGAGCCCCACGTCGGGCTCTGCGCGGACAGTGTGGAGCCTGCTAGGGATTCTCTCTCTCTCTCTCTCTCTCTCTCTGCCCCTCCCCACTTGCTCTATTTCTGTCTCTCTCAAAATAAATAAATAAAACATAAAAAAATAAATAAAAATATCACTTAGTTACCTAGGTAACCATTTTCCACAAAGGAGAACAAAACCTAGTTCTCCACTTCTGGTCCCCCTTTGTCCCAACTTAGCGCATCACCGCTGCCCACGAGCATCTGTGTCCGGTTCTCTCCAGGACTGAGAACGAGTTGCCTTTTCCTCTGCAGGGCCAGCCGGTCCTCAAGGCTGGCCTCCCCACACCTGAGGAGCACCCGCCCCTCACTCCCCAGGCTGTCTCACATCCTGAGGGAATGTACTCGGTGACCCTGCAGGACCCTGTTCTTCCGTCCCTGCACAGCTAACTGCTCACGCGGGACTGATCTGCACTCCTGCTCGTCTGGCCCTCTTCTTACTGGACACCCGTTTCCAGGTGCACGATGGACACCTCCACAGGACCGTCCCGCAGATACCTCAGATGCAAGAAGGCGAGGAACGAACTCACCATCTTCCTCTCTTAAGTGCACGCATCTTCCAGGATTTCCCGTGTCAGGCGGGGGTGCTACGGCCCGTCCAGAGGCCCGCGACAGGAAACCTGGTCTCTTTCTGGACTCCGCCTCACCTCCAGGTTCTAGGCCGACTAGGCAGAGTTCACCTGTCTCTTGAGTCAGCAGTGCCCCTCACCGGCTCGGCCACCCCCGTCCGGGCCCACAGCTCTCCTGCCTGGACCACGCAGTGGCTGATCTATTAGTCTCCTTGCTTGCGTCTCTTCTCCCTTGACACTTCCTCCAGATCAACGGAAGTGGGACTCTGACCACACGCTCCTCTGTAGAAATGCCTCTGTGACTCCTGATTCGGTGGGCATCACGCCCAAACTCCTGTCGGGGCATGCACAGTTGGTTCCGTCGCCTGGGCCCCATTTATATCTCTGGCCCCGTTTCTTGCCACTTGAGATCTAGAAGTACTGAGCAACTTCTGTCCCCTGGCATTTGCATGCTGGTCATGCCTGCGGCCTTGATAGGTAAGGGTCCCTTTGCCAGGGACACCTCCTGACTTCTCATCTGACAAGCTCCTATTCATCCTGCAAAACCCTCAATGTCACCACAGCTTTCTCCCAAGACAGATTCTTCCTTGAGACACAATCAGTGGGGCTCCGCTAAAGTGCATGCAGACCTCTGTCACTTCCCCCATCACTCTGTTGTCATGACTGCTCTTTGGCTGCTCTCCGCTTCCTCAGGCAGGAACTGCTTTTGTACCACCCACTTTCTAGCACGGTGTATAGCAAATAGTAGCCTCTCGATAAATGTGTTGAGTTGAGACCTCAAATTATCCTAGGGAGGTTCAAAGAAGCATAAGTCCTTGGTTGTGGTCCACAGGCCTCTTCACAGCCAATAATGGTCAAAGAGAAAAACCTGACAGGGACCCAAGAGACATACAGATCTTTTCTCCCCTTTCCCAGGGTGGTTGACCGCTCTTGAATGTCCTTTTTTTCGGACAGAAGAGCTGAGCTTGATTTGGCTCAGTCATTTACTGACCCTGAGCCTCCCTGGGCTTTGGGAAGGAAGCAAGGATCCGATAGGATGATGTAGCCGAGAGCCCTAAGTGAACATCGGGGGCACTGGGGGTCTCCACGCCGGTGAGCGCCTGTCCTCTCTGTGGGTGATGCGTGAGAGTGACGTAGGCCTCCGCGCGTGCGCAGAGCTGTTTGTAGGGGCAAAAGGGCCGCCCTGGAGTCCCGGATGCGGTTTCAGTCTGCAGGGGGTAAGGGCGGTGGCAGCTGTGTTTGTTTACCGGGGCGATAGCCGAAGAAGGTGACAGCACTCCTTTGGGGATGTCTAAGATTGGGTATGTGATGGAGCCACAAAGTTGAGGCCACAAAGGGGACTCCATTTTGGCTCAGGGCATTTGTCAGCAACTCCTGGGTGGGAGTGGGTGGTACTGGGAGCTGGGGGATGGGTGGGGCCACCGTAGAGCAGGCGGGTCTCCGTCCTGTGCTTCTCCAAGTGCGGGGGGGCCGTCACACACCCCGTGAAGCCTGGGCACTGGTCACACTGTGAGCCTCGGCACAAGCCAGCGGTGATGTGTCAGCAACCTGAGAATGTGTGTGGCCCCGATCGGAACCAGGGCCGCATTGGAAGGAAGTGCACATCGGTGAGGGGCTCGGGCCCAGCAGCGGGCCTCTGCGGTGGCTGTGGGGGCGCTGAACAACACCTGAATGGACTTTATCCTGAAGCCAGTGTGTGTAACTCCTGCGATTAGCTAACCAGGTGACTCATTGCTTACACTTCCTGAGTCCTCAACCTTTTTTTTTTTTTTTTTCCCAGGAAGATCCTTATAAACTGGTCATAAAATACGCCGCGTGCGGTGCCAAATGCCTCTGCAGATACTTGACTCCATTCTGCAAGTTCAGATGGCTCACCAGGCCGCAGTCACCTTCCGCTGACTCTGCTCAGCTTGTGGGGTTCACCCGTGGCCGCAGCCTTTCTCCCTGACCCAGCTCTATCTACAGGCTAGACTTTGTTCTTTTGCCCATCCACAAACACCTTTACTCACTCACCCCTGCCCCAGCCGTTACTGAGCACCTACCGAGCCAGGCCCCCTGCCCACCCCCAGGTATATAAACCTAACTGAGGCACAGACCCCACCTTCGAGGGCTTGTGACAGCCAACCACAGGGAGGGAGCTAAGGGCTCTGAAAGAACAAATCCCTGGGCCCTCAGCACGGTTATCCATACAGACTTGCTCAGCAACTTTCATAGAGAAAATGCAGTAGCATCTGGCCTGTCATCAGTGAGTAATAAAATACTTATTATACTTATAAATATACTCAGCCCCACTGAGGATTTTCCAGGACAAGTGCTATCTAGACGTGCCCTTATTATGATCTAAAACACCTAATGACCGCACAGGCTGATGCAAACATAATGATATTAGTTATTTGGTTAAAACGTGGCCCTGTGCAAGATTTTTGTAGACCAGCCGTGCGGTGCAAACAGAACTTTCTTTTGAAGCCATGTTTTGGGTAGCCCAGTGAAATAGGAATACTGGAATCAAGATCAAGTGAAGAATGGGAACCTATCCCAGGTGCGTCTCCCACAATGCACCTCACCTGGGTAAACACATTTGCATATCAACGTATGGATTACAGACTTCCTTTTCTGAGACCTAGGAGGTGCCCCGTTCCGCACGCAGGGGGTCCAACAGCCAACCGGCTCTCTCAAACCCGGTGCAATATGAGAACCAAGGACTCAGGTCTTCAGAGCCCCGGGGGCCAGTCCTACGGAGCAGTCCTTCGCTCTGCTTTCCCTAAAAGGAGGGGATTCTGCTTTGTAACTCACCCTGCCTTCACATGTGGGCCTGGCCTCCGGTCTCACAGGCTGCGCTGGCTTCTGCACGAGCCGGCCGGATTTTGAAATTACCTTTGGAGCCAGCCGTTATAAAAAGCCCGGTACTCAGAGGGGAAGAAAGGTAGTTTTGATGGTAGCTGATGAGCTCACCGGGTACGGATGGAACTTTTCAAACAGGCCAAATTAAAGAGCAGGCCTTGAGCCTGGGGCCTCACAGTGCTGCTGCTGCGAGGGGCAGGTGGGAAGAGTATCAGATGTGTGAAGTGCAGGTGACAGGTAACCCGATCGCCGTGGCTGAGTCGCTGAGCGTGAGGCATGGCGGGAGGCGGTGCCGGTGGGGGCAAAGCCGCGCCCCCTCTCATCTGTCTGCAGAGGGGCCAACAGGTTAACCCAAGCCTGTTCCTGCAGGGCTGACAGTGGCTGGTTGCAGCCGATGACAGTGGATGTAAATCAGTGCGGTTTCCCCCCGGCGGCAATAATGAACCCACGGAACCTCGCTGGAAGCAGGTAGTTTTAGGAGAATGGCGCTGGAGATGCTGGAGGGAGATTAGTGTTTCTCAGCTGTTGCAGCAGTTTGCACATTTCAGTGTGCATTCAGTTCCACCTCATTCCCATTTAAAAACAAAAAAAAACAAAAAAAAACCCTCATAAATTAAATTGCTAGGCAGGGAAAATGGACTTTGTTTCGATAGAGGGTCTGGGATGCTGGTCTGCTCCGAGGGAGAGTGGGGAGGCCTGGCTCCCAGCTGGTGTCCTCAGTTTTCTGGCCTCACCGACTTCTAGGACACGTCCACCTCAAGGACCTGTGGTTCTACTCACTTTAACGAATCAGAGGACTTCCCGAGTTCTGGGAAGGCATCTCGTCCGTCCGCCTGAGCGGCAGCTGGTGGATGACATGTGATCCTCCTTTCCAGTTGCTTGGGGTACAGGACTGGCTCCTCGAGGCCCTCTGCATGCGGGCAGCTGGCCCAGGATTACAGGCGGTGGGATTATTTTGGGGGACTCTGTGGCCCAGTGAACGAGTGCTCTGAGAGTGGCCCCTTTGTTTTGGTCATTTTAGTCCCGGCATCTAGGATGAGGTGCTCAAGACCCAAGAACCATCTGTGGAAAGAGGGAGGAAATAACAGGAGGAAGAAACCGAAACCTACCAGCCCTCAGCTTAAGTCCAGTTCTCTGTAGCTTTGCTCATTTCCATCAAGCACCGGGATGTGTCTTTAATGGGTCCGTAACACCCCCTCAAGAATATCAATGAGGGAAATCAAGTCCGTTACCTGCACTCTGTTCATCAGGCCATCCAGCACAGAGCAGGGATGGCTCATCTCCTGGGCGATGATGGCCTTGCAGAGAGAGCTCGATTTCCATCATGCCCCTTTGGGCGCCTGTGCCCTTCCCCCTCCTGGCGGGTATGCTTGGCAGGGTCAGTACGGCTGATCCTGGGGGTCTCAGAGACACCCCTTCCCTCCAGTCAGGCTTCTAGAAATCTAGACTTGACCCTAGTTTTCAGAGTTCTGGCATTTCCTTTCTTTGGACAAGGAGGCTGGGGGTGGGGGGGAGTTGGGGGGGGGTGGGGGTCCTCCTGGTATGAGTGTGGTGAACTTGACTACATCAAGGTGTCCCAAAACACAGAGACAGATACCAAGTGTAATTATTATCTTAGAGCTACCATGAAGTTGAGTTCCACAGGAAAAGAGTATTAAAGTATTTAAGCCTTATGTTTAACCATGAAATGAAAAGACTACTTCCCTTTACAGGAATTTGAAGTCTTAGAGGTCAGCCGGTGCTGTGGACTGCCTGCATGTTTGTGTTCCACCCCCACCCCTACCCCGGGCCCCCCAAATTCATATGTTAAAAACCTAACCCTCAATGGGATGGTGGTAGAAAGTGGGGCTTTGGGGAGGTGATCTGGTTAAGAGAGTGGAGCCCTCATGAATAGGTTTAGTGCCTTACAGAAGAGACCCCACAGAGCTCTCTCACTTTTTTTTTTTTTTTTACCCTGTGAAGACCGAGTAAGAAGGCACCATCTGTGAACTGGGAGGCAGACTTTCACCAGACACTGAGTCTACTGGTGCCTTGATCTTGGATTTCCCAGCTTCCAGAACTGTGGGAAATAAATGTTTGTGGTTAATAAGCCTCCTAGTCTATGGTACTTTTGTTATAACAGCCCGAATGGACTAAGCCACAGCCCCGCCAGACTAATACCATAACTTTAGTTCCAAAGCAGATTAAAATGAAATCCCTCAGAGATCGTTAAGTGTGTGTGTGTGTGTGTGTGTAGTATAAACATGTGGCAGCAACACCTCTGTGTCATATGCACAGACATCCTTTGTCACCCACTAAGCACTCTGGGGAAGGACTCAGATAAAATGAAGAGCTTTGAGTTCCAAGTTCTGTCTCTGGCCTTGGAATGTTCAAAGGCCTTCCCAGCTGTTCTGTGTTCAAGGGTGGCTTTCAAGAGCTGGGAGGGTGGTTGGAGCTACTCCTGGGTTTCTCTGAGCCCCTCAAAGAACACTCTGAGTGCATGGAAACCGTCTCCACACTACCTGCAGCGGATGCCATGGTGCTGAGGAACAGTGGCAAAGCACGAATTAAAAAGAAGGATTCTGAGCTCAGAAGTAAACCCTCACGTATGTGGTCAACTAACATTTGATGAGGGAGCCAAGAACACCCAATGGGGAAAGGATCGTCTTCAACAGGTGGTGTTGGGAATACTGGATAAACACATGCAGAAAGATGAAATTGGACTTCCGTCTTCCACTCCGCACAGAAATTAACTTGAAATGGATCAGAAGACCCAAAACTGTAAGATTCCTGGAAGAAAACATAGGGGAGAAACTCCTTGACATTGATCTTGCCAATACTTTTTTGGATATGCACAAATACGAAAAAAAAAAAAAAAAAGCAAAAATCAACAAGTAGGACTGCCTCAAACTTAAAAGCTTCTGCACGGCAAAAGAAACAATCGACAACATGGAAAGACAACTTGTAGAATGGCAGACGATGTTTGCAACCCATGTCTCTGATATATCCAAAATTTATAAAGAATTCATACAACTCAGTGACAAAAAAATCCCCTAAACGATATGATTTAAAAAATAGGCAGAAGAACTAAAGAGATGTTTTACCAAAGAAGACATCCAAATGGTCGACGGGTACGTGAAAAGATGCTCAACATCATTCTTCATCAGGGAAGCAAATCAAAACCACAAAGAGATACCACCTCACCCCTATTAGGACGGCTAGTGTTAAGAAGACAAGAGGGGACAAGTACTGGTGAGGATGTGGAGAAAAGGGAACCCTTGGGCACTGTTGGTGGGAATGTAAATCAGTGCAATCACTGTGGAGATTCCTCAAAAATAAATTAAAAAACCAGAATGATTCAACAGTTCCATCTCTGGGTATATACCCCAAAGAAATGAAAACAGCATATTGAACAGGTGTATACACTCCCCATGTTGATTGTAATATTATTAACAATAGTCAAGGTATGGAAACAAGCTATGTGCCTGTCAACAGACGAGTGGATAAAGAGCACACACATGCACACACACACACACACACACACACACAAATATTATTCATCCATGAGAGAGGAGGAAATCTTACCATTTGAGACAACATGGATGGATCTCGAGGACATTATGTGGAGTGAGATAAGTCAGAGAAAGACACCTACTGTATAATATCACTTATATGTGGAATCTAAGAACGCCAAACTCCTGCAAATAGAGTGAAATTTGGTTCCCAGGGGTTGGGGTGAGGCGGGGGAATAGGAGCGAGGTTACTACTAGCAGATAAATAAGTCCTGGGTATCTAATAGTACAGTGACTATAGGCAGCAATATTGTATTTATCAGACTTTCTAAGAGATTATATCTTAATTGTTCTTACCACAAAAAACCAAAACATAATTATGTGACATGATAGAGGTGCTAAATACAATGGCGATCACATTACAATATGTAGGAATATCAAATCAGCGTGTTGTACACCTTAACCGTACACAATATTGTATGTCAAATATATCTCAATAAAAAAAAGAAGCATTCTGTACACTTGGCCTCCAGCCCCTAAAGTGTAGAAAGCCAGGGCTCTCATTGTTCCCCTGAACTGTGATCCTGACAGGTCGCCAGGAGCCCGGCACCCCGGCCGACACCCAGTTCCCAGAGACATTGTGCATGATGGTGGAATCACATGTTGCCCCTGTCCCAGCTTCTTGGGACCCTCCATAGATGGGTCTTGGTGTGGTGACAGGAACGGTGGGAATGCAGTCATTCTGGGGTTGAAGAATTTCATTTAACACACAATAAACGTTTGTTGTGCGTCTGCCTTGTGTCAGACGCTGTGTGATAACACTTTTATGTTTCTTCCATTTAATCCATGTGATAATCCTGTGAGATAGGAATTCCCTTCTCCATATAAGAGACAAGGAAACCACAAAGGGCCAAGAACATAACTGGAGAGGGGCCGAGATAGTTCTAGAATATCCATCCTTTGACATCAAAGTAGTATGTATGTGAGTATGTATAGATCACCTCATATGTGACCGCGGCGTTCAGGTGCTCAAACATTTGCCTTGGTTCCCTTTTCCTGTAAAATCTGCACTGTGGACTGTGTCCCTATGTCCTTGAGAGTAGAGCCCGCCCCTGGGAGGAGCTGGGAGACTGTGACCCCATTGGGGCCTGGTGTAGGGCTCCAGGGAGAGTGGCCAGGTTTACCAAACAAAAATGCAAGATGCCCGGTTAAATTTGAATTGAGTTTCAGATAAACCACGGATATTTTCTTTTTAGTATGAGTATGTCCCATGCAATGTTTAAGATATACTTACGCTAAAAAAAAGTATTCCCTTGTTTATTTAAAATTCGAATTTAACTCTAGTTCCAGATGAAGCTTGCAGTTTGGTCTAATGCTGAAGGGGGCTCTGTTTGCAGAGGCTGGGACTGGATTTAGCTTTGCTCACGAACTCTGCAGGCTGTCCACAGCTCTTTCTGAAATCAGTCTCACCATCTACACTCAAGGTCACAAACTGGCAACTTGGGCAGAATCTAACCAGCTATGTTTTGTTTAGCTGGCATGATGTTGATTTTTTAAAAAATCAGTCAGTTTTTGAAACCAGGAGCTTCTACGTACAAATCTAAATGTCTGACCTCCTTTTTAAATTTTAATTCCAGGGTAGTTAACATAGTGTTACATTAGTTTCAGGTGTGCAATATGGTGATTCCACAATTCCTCACATCGCCCTGTGCTCACAAGTGCCCTCCTTAATCCCCGTCACCTATTTCCCCCATCCCCCGCCCCCTCTGGTAACCATCAGTTCGTTTTCTATAGTTAAGAGTCTGTTTCTTGATTTGTTTCTCTTTTTTCCTTTACTCACTGGTTTTGTTTCTTAAATTCCACATATGAGCGAAATCATATGGTATTTGTGTTTCTCTGACTTACTTCACTTAGCGTGATGTTCTCTAGGTCCATCCATGTTGTGGCAAATGGCAAGATTTCATTCTCCTTTATGGCTGAAAAATACTCCGTTGTATATATATATGCCACATCTTCTTTATCTGCTCATCTATTGAAAGAACACTTTGGGCTCCTTCCGTAACTTGGCTATTGTAAATAATGCTGCTATAAGCTTAGGGGTGCCTGTATCCCTTTGAATTAGTGTTTATTAGTTCATAGGGTAATTCCATTTTTAACTTTTTGAGGAAGCTCCATACTGTTTCCCGTAGTGGCTCTCCACATCTTCACCAATACTTGTTTTGTGTGTGTGTGTGTGTGTGTGTGCGTGCGTGTGTTTAATTTTAGCCATTCTGATAGGTGTGAGCTGATACCTCATTGTAGTTTTGATACGCATTTCCCTGATGATGAGTGATGTGGAGCATCTTTTCACACGTCTGTTGGCCACCTTGATGTCTTGTTTGAACAAATATCCATTCATTGCTTGCCCATATTTAACTGGATTATTTGTTTTCTGAGTGTTGAATTGTATTCGTTCTTTATATATTTTGGATACTAACCCTTTATCGGTTATGTCATTTGAAGATCTCTCATTCAGCAGGTTGCTTTTTAGTTGTGCTGATGGCTTCCTTTGCTGTGCAGAAGCTTTTCATTTTGATGTAGTCCCAATAGTTTATTTGTGCTTTTATTTCCCTTGCCTCAGGAGACACGCCTAGAAAAATGTTGCTCTGGCTGACGTCAGAGACATTACTGCTTTTATTTTTGTGTGTATGATGTCAGCAAGTGGTCCAGCTTCATTCTGTTGCACGCAGCTGTCCAGCGTTCCCCGACACCATTTGTTGGAGAGGCTCCTTCCCATTGGATATTCTTTCCTGTTTTGTCAGAGATTAACTGGCCACATAACTGCGGGTTTATTTCTGGGTTCTCTATTCTGTACCATTGATCTATGTATCTTGTGTCGGTACCATACCGTTTCGATTGCAACAGCTTTGTAATATAGCTTGAAGTCTGGAATTGTGATGCCTCCAGCTTTGCTTTTCTTTTTCAAAATTGCTCTGGCTACTCGGGGTCTTTAAAAACCTGGAACACTTCGTGAGTTTGCAGATCATCACTGCACAGGGCCAGGCCAATCTTCTCTAGATCGTTCCAGTTTTAGTGTATGCGTTGCCAAAGCGAGTACTAAATTTCTGACATTCTTTAAAAAACCAGATCTGCATGCTGGGCCCTTAAGACCACGTGGAAGCAGTCGTCTGCAGCCCAGCTCTAGCACCCCTCTAAGACAGGGCATGCCCTCACCAGTGTGCCCCATTCCCATCCCCATCCCCATGGCTCCCTCTGGTCACATCCTACCCACTTGATTCACTTCTACCTCTCCAGCCCCTGCAGGCATGGAGTGTTTGACTCCTGATCTACACTATGTGCCAGAAAGTCTACTTCTAATACAGCAAAAATACCCAGAGTCTTCACTGAACCGGCCCCACCCATTTCTGCCATTTTATTGCATCTCCCTCCCGGCCCCCTCCCTCCAGGCACTGATGTTCATGCACTGGTCGCTGGTTGTCCCCTCCTGCCAGGTTTCATGTCGTCCCACCCCCCCAAGGAATGCCAGCCTGACCCCAGAAGGCCAGCCCGTGGGCATGGCTTCCCTCAAGATGGTTCCAGGAAGCCCTCCCCAACTCCCAGAATGCCTCTGTTGCGCACACAGAATCACACTGCCACTTAGTTGAATTTCTTCGTTGTACAGATTAAGAAATGGAAAATGTGACTTTCAAGAAATTGCACGCAACTAAAACTGTGTAAAACTGTGACTGGAACTCAGGCAACAGGGACGTGGGAATTTCTCACCAGACGGCGTTCTATTCGTGAGGATCTGGCCTCGGTGCCCCTCACGTCTCTACTGCAGGGCAAAGCACCGCATGCATAATGAGTGCTTTCAGACTGACTGCCTGATTGACTACTCACTCAGTGCTCCTGGCAAAGCCGTTCTCACTCTGTTGAACAAATATCTTTATGCATCGCAGTCTCTAGAGCTGAGATCAGGGGAAACTCACTGTAATCTTCAAATCGTTGAGCAATGCCTTGAAACCACTGGACGTGATATAAGGATCTAGGAAGAATGTCCCCTGTTGGCATGTGGAAAGGAGGAAGGGGGTAGAAAGCAGGAACTCCAAGGCGCTGTGCTAGGGATTTTAGTTTTGTTTTCTACTGCCTGCAGCCAAATGTTGCTCAGTGCCTGGTTTATAAATAAAGTTTTATTGGAATTCTATCATACTCACTGCTGTATGGATTGTGAATGGCTGCGTTCATGCAACAATGGCAGGGTTGAGTAGTTGCAGCAGAAACTGTGTGGTCTGCCGATCCTAAAATATTTACTGTCTGCCTCTTTACAGAAAAAGTTTTCTGAACCTTGATGTAAACCATTCAGCAGCCCTCGGGGGTGGATGTTACCGTCCTCATATAACCGAAGAGGAACCCGTGCCTGCCCCGAAGTGTGGTGGGATAGAATTCACTTCTTTGATTCCAAAACCCATCATCACTTGACCAGTCACCCACGGGATAAAGTCCAAATTTCCTAGCAGGGATCAAACCCGCTTATTTGGCCTCTCCCTCCCGTGCGCCCCTCAGGCCAGCAACTTTGAACTCCTTGCTGGTTTCCAAACATGCTGTGCAACTTTATGTGTCTGTATCTTTGTAAACGATGCTTCCTTTTCACCAAATCCCCAACCTCTTTTTTTTATAAGTGAAATCCCTTCAGGATGCATCTCGAATCTTACCTCCTCGGTGGAACCTGCTCTTTGTCAGACGGTTAATGAGAACAAGAGCCAACCGGACTAGTATTTTCTTTGAGCCGCGGACGAGGCTGGCCGCTCTGCTGTATGTTCTATTTAATCTTTTTCTAACAACCCTATGAGGCAAGCCCTGATAGTCGCATTTTCAAGGGGCGCACCCAGGTTGAGAGAGGTTAAGTAACTTGGCCAAAGTCCCAGAGCTAGTAAGGTTTGGACCCAGGATTTGGCCCGGGTCTGTCTGATGTTGGAGTTCAGCTGTTATCACCATGCTATACGCAGTATCCGTTTTCGGCTCTCATGGTTTCTCCCGAGGACCTGGCTTTATAGCATTTGCTCAGCCTTGTGTGACAGTGTCTCTCTCCTGGAGGCTGGGAGGTCCTGGGGGACAGCGAGCACATCCATTTACAACTCTGGAAGCTGGCACATGGCGGTGACTCAGTAACTGTTTGTTGGGAGAATGATGGCGCCTTGTCTTTACCGTGCCAACCCTGAACCTCATCTTACTGTTCTGCTCATGTTATTTCAACAGCATTTAGCCATTCGGGGAGACGAGCTCTCCCCCGGTCCCTTTCTGTTGGTGTCCCCATCCCTCTGCTTCTGTGTGGGCCGTGTGCAGTTGACAACCCAGGCCCATTCTGGCTCTGCGCTCAGACTTCGCTTTGGTCACCTGGTATGCATTTGTCAGCCTTTGAAAAAAGTTCTTGTTTCATCCATAGTTAAGTAAAAGTTCACAACTGTGAATAAGAGATGGGCTAAAAGTATCAGAGGCAAGATGACTCCTTTTCCCCCCACCGTCTGCCTTCCTCCAGAAACATCCCCCCAGTTCTGAGCAGTCAGTGATGTGAGTCCACACACCCTTACAGGCTTACTCGGACTCCAGAAAGGGAAGCGTGTTGAACTATCATTACTCACTGATAAATAATAACAGAGGCAGGAGCAACAACAACATCCCGACCGTAGGCAGTCGGCACATTTCGTGTTGCATTTTCCGCGATGGGAGCCGGGGTGTAGGTGGAGCGCCGTCCCCACCCTCTCGTGGCTGCCGGCCCACCGCAGCATGCCGTGGTCAGGGATCTCAGCGGAGGGGCCCCAGCCAGCCTTGGGGTGGGAAGCTCAGGGAAGGCCCCCCCCCCCCCCCCCCGGGAGAGGCAGGATGGAAGGTGGCAGCGGGAGATTCGCAGCATTAGCCGGAGTTTGGAGCAGACAGCTGTCGCTATGTCTGGGACAAGCGACAGCGAGGAGCATTCACATGCAGGTCCCCTGGTGCCCAGCCTGCTCCCTGAAGGCTCTGAATTCAGAGGAGTGGTGGAGTGGGGGTTACCTCCGAGGCACAGCCACCGTCGCCCAGGCCCCTACTGAGGGGATCTGGAGACCACCGAGGGGTGGGACGGTGCACACCAGCCCTCCCCGGCCCCCGTTTCCACCCCCCTCACATCCAAACGACTGGCCGAGTCAGGGAAGATGGTTCTATCCTGGGACTGAACGAACGAACCGTGTAAAGAATCCACTGGCTTCTGTTGCCTTGCATTTTGAGGGAGGTTCCAAACAACAGTTACCTAAGGGATGTATCTGAGCAGCCCTGTGGTAGGGGATGGAATTATCGACCAGCTTGACAAGTGATCAGGATTTCTGGAAGAGAACCAGCTGTTCTGAAGGAGCCGTCTCAGTTGGGCTTTGCCTGCCGGAGGCTCGCCCGGGATGCCTGGAGGAACCGGAAGGTCCCAGGTAGCATCAGGGTTTGGCCGCAGGTCCAGGGAGGGCCGCACCATGGCCAGCATTGCTGCCGTCAGCAGCAGCCCTGAGACAACCCTGGGAGGAGGCAGGGAGCCGGTCATCTTGTTTCCTCATCTTGGTTCGCTGCTGCTTTGCCATGAGACCGACCGGAGGCAAGGGGCGTTCAGCCTGGGCTGTGCCACCTGTGGCCCGACTCCCTCACAGGATGTCGGAGGACACACGGCTTCACGCACGTGGCCATGTTTTGAATGGTTCATAAGAGCCCCGGACGTGTGCTATCGATCCATTCTCTCTTGTTCCAGGACCATGGGAAGGGAGGCAGTGACCGGGGTCTGGGCTGGGTCCCGGCTGATGCATAATCCTGTCCCTGGCATCTCTCCACGGGTTTCCCACCCTCCCTGCTTTTGAGGGGCGGGGCAGGGGTGCTGGGTGTTTCTCGTTCAGCATTCCTGGTCCCGGTGATAGCAGGGGTCGTGAATTATGGACGCAGCAGCAAATGTTTTTAATCTCCCGTGAAACAAAAGCAGTGTGTTTTCTGCACCAGGGGCCGAGGGTGAGGGAACAAGCAAACAGCTGCTCCGATATGGCGACCTCGGGCTGACGTCAATGAGAGTCAGTCCAGGCCAAGGGCTCCGCTCAGGAAGCTTAAAAGTGATACCGAAAACAAATTTGCATTTTTTCCTTTCACGGGAACTCAGCTATTCTCAGTTCCACTGAGATGTTTTCACCAGCCTTTGCCACTAACTCGTCTGCTGAACAAACAGGGCCTGCGGGGTCACTGGAATGCAGCTTTGCTTTTTGCTTTCTCCTTCCCCTTTAAAGTGTATTCAGCGGGATGAATGTTCCCTGGCCCTGGATGAAAACGCTGGCAGGCGCTGACTTCTCTGCTCCTCTTAGGAAATAGTCTGTCCTAAGGTCGCTCGAAATGGAAAACAGTCTCGATTTGGAATTTGAATGTCCAGGCCAAGATATTAGTCAAAACTGTAAACTTTGACATCTCATTCTCTCTGCTCCAGCTTTGCTTGTTTAGGGCTGGAAGGCTGCGTGGGAAAGGGGGCTTCGCTGCTGGACTCGTGCCCCCCTCTCCTTCTGTCCCCCCCTCCGTGCCCACCCAAGGTGGGAGCTGGGTGGGGGAAGGAGTGGACAAGAGAAGGCAGCTCTTGAGTGGCGGAGTGGTGGGGGGGCGGGTGGGGGCTCTGAGCTGACTTTTCTCCCGTTGAGGCTGTTCTAAGGGCCCGGCCTCCTCAGCCAGGTGGAGGTCTCCCTCTTCTGGGTGGTCACTTGTGACTTTCTCCTCCATCCCTGGGGTTTACCGCCAGCTCCTTGCTGCTGGGGTCTCTGGCCCTCCAGACAGTCCCGTTGGTCAGGCCCCGCGTGGCTCCCTCCCCGAGTGGCCCCCCCCCCCCAATCTGGCTCTCACCTGCTTCGCACAGCACCTGCCCTGACAATCTCTGGAATGGAGGTGACCCCAACCCAAGGGCTCGCTGCTGGTCCCTCCACCCAAGCAGGAGCCACCTGCGTGTTGGTTCCCTGTGGTTGCTGAAATGAGTCACCACAAACTTGATGGCTTAAAAGAAAAGAAATGGACTCTCTCCCAGTCCTGAGGACACACGTCTGCAGTCAGTTTTACGGGGGCTGAAATCGAGTGTCAGGAAGGCCGAGCTCCCCCTGGAGGCTCGCAGGGACGACGTGCTCTTCGCCTCTTCCCGCTTGGTGGGGGCTGCTGGCGTTCCAAGGCCCACGGGCCCCATGGGTCGTCTCTGCCTCGCTGCTCACATTGCCTTCTCTCCGCGTGTGCTTAAAGCTGCCTGGGCCTCCTTCTTTTAAAGATACATGTACTTGACTTCATGGCTCATCTGGATGATCTAGGGTCACTTCTCCATCTCAGGGGCCTTCATCTAATCATATCTGCAAAGACTCTTTGTCCAAATAAGATCACATCTATGGGTTCCAGGGACAAGGCCTGACATCTGTGGGGCCTTTATTTGGCCCCCTGCATTCTGACCTTCTTCCTCTGGATTTCCGGGCTGGGAAAGGGCTCCAGCCTTTTCTGCCCTCAGCTGGAGGCAGTCACGTGGTAAGCTCTCTATGTAGCTTCCTGGAAACCCCCCCACATATTTGGGGTGAGTGGGTAGGCCCCCTCCTGACCTTCAAGGAGCACAGCTTTCTTCAAAGATACTTCTGTCAGAAACTCTTTTCTTAAAAGTCCTGTCCCTCAACAAGCTGATTTTTTTTTATGCTTTTTGGCAGCAGGAGGATTCAAGACTGCGGATCTTGACCGTCTCCTGTGAACACCTCTTCTTGCTTTGGAATTTCACCGCGGAAGCAGCGTGGTACCCGGAGTGTCACTTTTCAACATTCCGTTACCCTTGCAATGGAATTAATAGCTGTTGATGCTGCCCCAGGGCTGTGCCCTTCAAGGTCGCTCATGCACACTGTGGCCTGCGTAGGTTTCCCGTGGAAAGGCCCAGGGGGCCAGAATCTGGCCCACATGTGGCACCCTGGCCTCAGATGCCTCCATCTGTGGAGAGCATGGGGCTCCCTCTGTGAGTTCACATCACGGTGCACCGTGCTGCCTGTGATTCTCCTCTGCACCCTTCCCCCAAGTGCTGACCGTGTCCCAGCCCTTATCCAGTCAGAGGTCTGCCAGTGAGAGGCTCGGAGAAGCAGATGCCTGCAGCGTGACAGTGGAGCTCTAGTGACAAATGATGCAGACTCACTTCAGTCTTTGGGTTTCCAACTTGCAGCTGGTGTGCTGATCTAGAAATTTCCTATTCTGTCGGTTAGCAGATTGTATTTGATAAGGGTTCACTGTGTGACCTAAGCCAAGATGGACAAGCTGGTCTGGGAGGAAAATATACTCCTCAGCTCTCAGAATGTGGGTCCACCTTTTAGGGGGAAAGATGGAACAGATTTGTTTGGAAGGTTCTGGAATGTTCAGGTAATAAATCCTTTTATCTTCTTCTTCCACCTTAGCAGGGAAGACAAGTGGCCTGTCTTGTGGCTGCTAGACTAGGGGATGAAAAATCAGACCTGGGCTAAATTCCTAGAGACTCGGGTATGCTGGTTAGCACGAAACCCATTTGTTCACAGAGTTACCTGTGAAAACTGCCGTTTATAGAAGAAGAAACTGACAAATATCAGTGAAGCTATTGTTCAAAATGTTCAATTTTTATTGTTCAGAATGTTCAATTTTTATTGTTCAGTCACGAAGGCCGAGATTGCTCAGAGATCTGTCAGCATGCCGTGATTTTTTTTTTTTTTAAAGATTTTATTTTATTTTGTAAAAGTAATCTCTACACCCAACATGGGGCTCGAACCCACAGCACTGGGATCAAGAGTCACGTGCTCTATAGACTGAGCCAGCTAGGCACCCTGTGGTTTTTTTCTTTACTGAAACATCCCATGCCCTTTTCTCCTTTTACCACCACAACCGCCCTCATCAACAACTTGATAGAAAATTCGAGTCTTCTCATGATCTTTCCCAACTCACCTGATTCCTGATTCTCAGAGGCCAACATGTTGTTGGCTGAGGTGGCTCAGGGGGTCTGTTCTGAGTGGGCACATCTCTTTTCTCCGTATAATTTTGGGGGAAACTGGGGGAGATTTGGGAACAGACTCGCGGCCAGGTTTCCTCTAGCGTGATGAGCCTGAAATATGTTACCTGGTGCCTTTGTTTGCCAGGACAGCCACGGAACACCACAGATGGGGCAGCTCAAGCCACAGAAATTAATTTTCTCGTGGTTCTGGAGGTCAGGGTGGCGGCAGACTCAGCTCCTCCTGGGCCTCTCTCCTCGCCTTGCAGATGGCCGTGTTCTCTATGTGTCTTCCCATGGTCGTGCCCCTGTGCGTCTGTGTCCTAATCTCTTCTCATAAGGACCCCACTCATATTGGATTAGGGTCCACCCACAAGGCCTTGTTTTACCTCACTCACCTCTTTAAAGATTCTGTCTCCTGGGGTGCCTGGGTGGTTCTGACTCTTGATTTAGGCTCAGGTCATGATCGCATGCTTCGTGGGTTCGAGCCCTGTGTCGGGCTCTGTGCCAACAGCTTGGAGTCTGCTTGGGATTCTCTCCCTCTCTCTCTGCCCCTCCCCTGCTCTCTCTTTCTCTCTCTCTCTCTCTCTCTCAAAAATAAACATTAAAAAAATAAAGACTATCTCCAGGTCTAGTCACATTCTGAGGTCCTGGGGATTGGGACTGAACACATGAATTTGGGGGGACACGATTCAGCTCATAACTCTTGGGAACCCTTGATCTAAGCTCAGCCATTCTGGACCGGGCTGGGATGGACTCCATGGGAAGGAGTGGGCGGGGCCATACTTCCCTACTCACAGCCCCATTCCTACTCATGGAGCAATTCCACTGGCTTCTTTTCTTCCCTCTGATGGTCCTGCTCAAGCCTCCGGGCTGTTTCCCACACCAGCCCTGCGTCAGGGGCAGGACCGTCCATGGCTCTGAGTGAGCATCCTTCTTTGCTCCTTGTAGACACACCTTTTCCTTCATAGGAAGAGGGAATCTCTCCACTCCCTCCGATTCTCCAATTCTCCAATTCCTGCCAATGGTCGCAGTCGAGTTAAAAATGAATACAAGGGGCGCCTGGGTGGCGCAGTCGGTTAAGCGTCCGACTTCAGCCAGGTCACGATCTCGCGGTCCGTGAGTTCGAGCCCCGCGTCGGGCTCTGGGCTGATGGCTCGGAGCCTGGAGCCTGTTTCCGATTCTGTGTCTCCCTCTCTCTCTGCCCCTCCCCCGTTCATGCTCTGTCTCTCTCTGTCCCAAAAATAAAAAAAAAAAAAAAAAAAAAAAAAATGAATACAAAGTCTGACCTGGGGGGAGAAGGAGCCACCATAGGACTTTGGGCAGACTAGTGAGAAGACAAGTTTGGGCATTATTCTTAGCGCCATTGTTCGATATGCCACCTTCTTCCCTTTGCTCCCCACCCCTCATGCTTGTCGTCTCAGGTCCCAGCAGGTGGTGCAGTGGAAAGAGCACAGGCTCCGGGGCAAGGGGCCTGGTTTGACTCATGTCTCTGCCATTTGTTAGTTGTGTGTCCTTGGCCAGGTTACTGAATCTTCTTGGGACTCGATTTCATTGTAAATAAATGGGGATAGAAATATTTGCCTTGCAGTGTTGTTGCGGGGGGGGGGGGGGGGGGGGCAGAATTACTTGAAATCATGCATGTCAAGTCCCCAGTACCTTCTGTTAGGGGCTCAACTGTGCCCCCCAAATGCCTATGCTGAGACTCTAGCCCCCAGTTCCTCAGAATGTGGCTATTTTGAAGACAGAATCTTTAAAGCAGTAATGAAGTTAAAACAAGGTCATTAGAGTGGGCCCTAATCCATCATGGCTGGTGTCCTTATAAGAAGAGGCAATCACAGGACTCCTGGGTGGCTCAGTCGGTTAAGCATCTGACTTCGGCTCAGGTCATGATCTCACAGTTTGTGAGTTCGAGCCCCGCGTCGGGCTCTGGGCTGACAGCTCAGAGCCCGGAGCCTGCTTCGGATTCTGTGTCTCCCTCTCTCTCTGCTCCTCCCCCAGTCACGCTCTGTTTCTCTCTGTCTCTCTCTCTCTCAAAAATAAATAATCATTAAAAAAAATAAGAGGTGATCAGAGAGGGAAGAGAGAAGACACACAGAGAGAAGACCATGTGAGGACACGGGTGGTGGTGGTGGAGGGGAAGATGGTTATCTACAAGCCAAGGAGAGAGGGGCTTCAGAAGGAGCCGACCCTGCTAACGTCTTGATCTCAGACCTCCAGCCTCCAGAGCTGTGAGAAAACAAATTTCTGTGGTTTCAGCCTCCTGATCTTCGGTGCTTTTGTACTTTGCCCTGGTTAGCTAAGATACCAGGTTTCAAGCTGATCACATTGGAGAAAACCTGGCAGTGAAGCTGTCCCCAGATCTTCCTCAGTTTCCCTCCAGGGTTATCAGAATAAGAGGGATGTACTTAACTCAGAGCAGATCCCCATCCAAGCCAACAGCATTATGGCCCCTGAGAATCAGAAGTAAGGTGAGTCGTGACCCCTTGATCTCAGACTTCCAGCCTCCAGAACAGTGAGAAAGTAAATTTCTGTTGTCTCAGTCCCCCAGTGTGTGGTGCTTTGTTATTGCTGCCTTAGCAAACGAATACACCTGGTATATGGACGATTTTCTTCCTTTACTTCTGCCCTCTTGCCCCTCACCACCCCTGATTTTAGAGCAGTCTTGGACTAGCCCTGCACAATTTGCAAGCTTAAGACAGGATACGCATGCAAAAGGCTAAACGTAGAAAGAGACTCAGAGAAAAGGGAAAACAAAAGACTAGAAAAACATGTGGCACCTAAAACAAAAAGTACCTTAAAAATCACCTAAAAGTTGGCACCTTAAAAAAAGGTGAAAGCCGACTCTTGGCTCACGGTCGCGTCTCTTGGGTTTTTCGGAGGTTCCCTGCTGAGCCCCTCTCCCCACAGTTGTTGTGACCTTGGGAATCATCTGGAGCCTTTGCGGTCACTTGGAACCCCTGCTCGGTCTCTGCGCCCCAACTCGGGGAAAATCGACAGCTTTGCAGTTTTGTCGTCCAGTCCAAGAACATGGGATCTCTCTTCGTTTGCTGGTTCTTTAAGATCTTTCAAGAAAAGCTTATCATTTTCTTCTATAAAGGAATGTACATCTTTTGTGATTTTGTACTTCTGAGCATTTTGTTTTTCTGTGCTTTCAGTAGTTTGAAAACCTACAGTTTGTTTTTGTTGCTGGTGTACTAAAAGGCGACTGATTTAAAAAAAAATGTTTATCTATCTTGAGAGAAAGAGAGAGAGAGTGTGTGTATACACACAGTGAGCTGGGGAGGGGCAGAGAGAGAGGGAGAGAGAGAGTCCCAAGCAGGCTCCGTGCTGTCAGCGAAGAGCCTGACGTGGGACTCAGTCCCACAAACCTCGAGATCATGATCTGAGCCAAAACCGAGTCAGAAAACTTAACTTGTTTTCCAAAGTTAAATCAAACTTGTATTTTTAATTGAAATCCATCTTGGATTCTGTGTTAGCATTTTCATACCTTGTTAGATTTTTTTTTTAAGTTTATTTACTTATTTTTTGAGAAACAAAGATAGCGCAAGTTGGGGAGGGGCAGAGGGAGAGGGAGAGAGAAAGAATCCCAAGCAGGCTCTGTGCTCCCAATGCGGGATTCAAACCCACGAAACCCTGATATCATGACCTGAGCCAACACCAAGAGCTGGATGCTTAACTGACTGAGCCACCCAGGCACCCCCATACATTGTTAGGTTTAATTTGCCAATTTTTTGGGGGGGGGGTGCCTAAGTGGCTCAGTCGGTTGAGCATCCACCTTTGGCTTAGATCATGATCTCATGGTTCGTGATTTCGAGCCCTCACTCAGGCTCTGTGCTGACAGCTCAGAGCCTGGAGCCTGCTTCAGATTCTGTCTCCCTCTCTCTCTGTCCCTCCCCTGTTCACGCTCTGTCTCTTTCTCAAAAGTTAATTTACTTTGAGAGGGAGAGAAAGAGAGAGAGGGGTAGAGAGAGAGAGAGAGAGAGAGAGAGAGAGAGAGAGAGAATCCCAAGCAGACTCCACACTGCAGCATGGAGTCCTATTTTGGGGCTTGAACTCATGAACCTCGAGATCATGACCTGAGCCAAAGTCTAGGGTTAGACACTTAACCAACTGAGCCATCCAGGTGCCCCTAATTTGCTAATTTTTAAAAAAAGATTTTAAATGTATATTCACGATCAATCCGGGGCTGTGATTTGGAGATTTCCCATTTGCCCTCCCAGATGTGGTCTCCCCTTGCCCCACCTGGTATGACAGTTATGAATTTCTTCAATGAATTACCTGGTTCACAGTTGGGCTGGGCCAGTAGGAACCCTGGCAGGAGGCTGGAGGGAGGGAGGAGAGTGAGGTCACCCCAGGCTGGTTGTATCCTTTAATGGAAGGTCACCGGTCTTCCCAAAGTGCCTGCTCTATCCTTTTGGGTTCTGGTAGCTTCTCCCTTCCCTAGTTCCTATCCCAGGTGTAAGATCCTTTGTTATTCCCCTTCATCCACAAGTTGTAAACAAATCCTCCCCAAATTATCTTATTTCCTGCAGGGACTTTGACTGATGCAGCCCGTAACTCTCTTTTCTTGTAATATTCTTGCTGAGTTTTACAATCAAGGGTATAATAGCTTCATAAAAGCAAGTGGGAATGTTTCTTCTTTATGTTCTGGAATAGTATTGGTTGTTTGGTAGCACAAGTTAAAGCTTTGGTAGAACTTGCTGGTAAAACCGCCTGGACCTAGTGTTTTCATTGTGAGAAGAATTTTGCCTGCTGAATTCAGTTTCATTTGCGGTTGTTAGACTATTAGTGCTTCCCTTCTCTTCCCTTCCCTCCCCTTCCCTTCTTCTCTTCTCTCTCTTCTCTTTTCTTTCCTTCCTCTTTTTTCTTTACTTTTGGTAAATGTGGAATGCATTCATTTACAAAGTTGCCGGCATTTATTTTTTTACATTATCTTCTTACTAACCTTTTTTCTCTACGTTATGCTTAAGTCCCTTAACAATTAATACACTTTATTCTTTAGGGCAGCAAAATTGAGCAGAGCATTCCTGTACACGTGCTGTCCCCACACATGCCCAGCTTCTGCCATTATCAGCGTTCCCTACCACAGTGGTACCTTTGTTACAATCGATGAACCTACGCTGATACAATGTTCACCCCAAGTCTGTAGTTTACATCAGGGTTCACTCTTGGTGCTATACGTTCTATGGGTTTTGACAAATGTGTAATGACATGTATCCACCGTTATAGTACCACACAGAGCATTTTCACTGCCCTAAAAATCCTCTGAGCTCTGCCTGTCCATCCTTCTGCCTCCAAATACTGGTAATGTAATTACTCTCCATTCTTAATAAATTTTATTTGTAGTCTTCTTTTTTCTTTATCAAACTTGTCCCAAGTTTGGCAATTTTTACTAGTCTTTATAAGACCCAACTATCAGCTTTTAAAATGTCGTTGATTTCTCCTCTTTATTATTTTTTCTTTTGATTTCTTAGGTTATTTTTTTTTTCTTAATCTTTTCTCCTGAGTTAAAAATTTAACTCATTAGATTCCTGCCTTTCTTCCTTTTCTTTTCTTTTTTTTTAATGTTTATTTTTGAGAGGGAGAGAGAGAGAGAGACAGAGCATGAGTGGGGGAGGGCAGAAAGGGAGGGAGACACAGAATCCGAAATAGGCTCCAGGCTCTGAGCTGTCAGTGCAGAGCCCGACGCGGGGCTCGAACTCACGGACCGTGAGATCGTGACCTGAGCTGAAGTTGGACGCTTCACCGACTGAGCCACCCAGGCGCCCCTTTACCACTTTTAAGTGTCCAGTTGATATTGTTGTGTAGCCAATCTCCAGAACTCTTGTCATCTTGCAACACTAAAACTTTATACCTATTAAAAAACAAATCCCCATTCTCCCCTCCCCTGGGCTCCTAGCAACCACCACTTGACTTTCTCTGTATGAATTCGACTCCTCAAGGTACCTCGTATAAGTAGAAGAATACAGCATCTGCCTTTTGGTGATTGGCTTATTTCACTTAGCAACGTATTTTCAAGATTCATTCATGTTGTAGCATGTTTCTGGATTTCCTTCCTTTTTTAGAGCTGTATATTCCAGTGTATGTATCTACCGCGTTTTGCTTACCCATTCATCTGCTGACGGCCACTTGGGTTGTTTCCACCTTTTGGCTATTGCGAACAATGCTGCTGTGAACACGGGTATGTAAATATCACCTGGAGACCTTGCTTTCAATTTTTTTGAGTAGGTACCCAGAAGTGGAATTGCTGGGTCATATGGTAATTCTATAGTTACCATATATGGTAACCTATACATTTTTGAGGAGGTATTATATTATTTTCCCCAGTGGCCGCACCATGTTACCTCCCATCAAAGTGCACAAGGGGTTCCATTTCTCCGTATCCTTACCAACACTTGTTTTTTTCTGTTTTTTGATAGTAGCCATCCTGATGGGGGTGAGATGGTACCTCACTGTGGTTTTGATTTGCGTTTCCCTAATGATGAGTGATGATGTGCATCTTTTCATGTGCTTTTTGGCCATTTATATAGCTTATTTAAAGAAATGTCTGTTAGAATCTTTGGCCCATTTTTAATTGGTTTTTAAATTTTTTAAATTGTTGAGTTGTAGGAGTTATTTATATAGTCTGGATATTAACCCCTTATCAGATACATGATTTACAAATATTTTCTCCCCATTCTGTAGGGTGGTTTTTCTCTCTGTTGCTTTTACGTTGGGAAGGTTGAATACATTTCTTTTATCTGGTTAAGGTTCATTTATTTTTTTTTTTAAAGAGAGAGAGAGTGTGTGAGTGGGGGAAGTGGGGCAGAGGGAGACAGAGACAGAGAATCTTAAGCAGGCTCCATGCTTAGCGTCGAGCCCGACAGGGGGCATGGTCCCACAACACCGGGATCATCATCTGAGCTGAAATCTCCACTAACCTTTAATGCAGTAAACAATATCAGTGGCTTTAAAAATATTAAACTATTTTTGAATTCCTGGAATCCAATTCAATTTGTCGTGGTATGTTATGGTTTTTTTTTTTTTTGTTTTTTTTTTTGTTTTTTTTTATGTGCTGCTGGATTTGGTTTGCTAATATTTGTTTAGGATTTTTTGCATCTTTATTCATTAATTAAATGGGCTTAATAGTTTTAATTTCCCATATTGTCCTTGTTTAGATGTTGGCGTCAAAATTATACTAGCCTGATCATTGTGGAGTTGTGGAGTTGTCTCTTTTGTTCTATTTCTTGGAAGAATTTTCTTAGTTTCTTTTCCTTAAGTTTAGTGGTAGAACTCTTTTGTAAACTGTTGGCATGCCGTACCATAGGTCCCACTGAATGCATGAGCAGAATACGGATATATTGAGCATTCTGAAAAGTAAACAGTAGCAGGCAAATTGGGTTCTTTTCGTTAGAATATCTTCATTGCTGCTCCAATTTTATTCACATTTTTATCTCTTTGGTCATGGTTTTCATAATTATTTTTTTTCTAGGTATGTATCAATTTTATCTAAATTTTAAACTTAGTGGCATAATGTTGTGGAAGTATTCCCATAGCCTTTTAATCTCTTCAGTATTGGTAGTTCTCTCTCCCTTCTCATTTGTAATATTAAAAAAAATTTTTTTTAACATTTATTCATTTTTTTTTAACCTTTATTTATTTTTGAGACAGAGAGAGACAGAGCATGAACAGGGGAGGGTCAGAGAGAGGGAGACACAGAATCTGAAACAGGTTCCAGGCTCTGAGCTGTC
Source organism: Panthera leo (assembly GCF_018350215.1). NCBI lineage: Eukaryota > Metazoa > Chordata > Mammalia > Carnivora > Felidae > Panthera > Panthera leo. Next base: position 13,466,497 of record NC_056689.1, read on the forward strand.
AGCACAGAGCCCGACGTGGGGCTCGAACTCACGGACCGTGAGATCATGACCTGAGCCGAAGTCGGCCGCTTAACCGACTGAGCCACCCAGGTGCCCCTAACATTTATTCATTTTTAAGAGACAGAGACAGAGCACGAGTTGGGGAGGGCAGACAGAGAGGGAGACACAGAATCTGAAGCAGGCTCCAGGCTCTGAGCTGTCAGCACAGAGCCCCGCCTGAGCTGGAACCCCCCCATATGAGATCATGACCTGAGCTGAAGTCGGACGCTTAACCGACTGAGCCACCCAGGCGCCCTCATTTGTAATAGCTTACATTTGGACTTCTCCGTTTTGATCATTCTCCTTAGAGATGTCTCTTGATTATTCTCTTCAGACTTATTAAAAACATAACTTTAAACATTCCTTTCTTGTTTCTTTTTGCTGGTTTTCTGTTTCATCAGTTTAGTTTTCTATCTTTACTGTATCTTCCCTTCACTGTGTAGGTCCCCTTACCTCCCTCTTTATGTTATTTTTGTCTGATATGCTCTATCTATGTATATTGAAAAGCTCATCAGAAAATATTATAATTTTTTTTCAGCCATCATCATGTTTTAAAGAGCTCCAGAAGAGAAAACCAGTTTAGTATATTTACCCAGATATTTATCATTTCTGTTGCCCTTCCTTCATTTTTTTAAAGATTTTTTTGATGTTTATGTATTTATTTTGAGAGAAAGAGAGAGAGTGCATGCATGTGTGCCCAAGTAGGGAAGGGGCAGAGAGAGGGAGAGACAGAGAATCCCAAGCAGGCTCTGTGCTGTCAGCACAGAGACTGATGTGCGGCTTGGTCTCATGAACTCTGAGATCATGAACTTAGCCAAAATCAAAGAGTCAGACACTCAACTGACTGAGACACCCAGGTGCCCTGCCCTCCCTTCATTAAAAAAATGTGTTTTTTTAATTTTTTATTTTTAAATAGTATCTACATCCAATGTGGGGCTCAAACTCACAACCCCAAGATCAAGATTACATGCTCTCTAGGCTGAGCCAGCCAGACACTTCATTCTTTCCTTCATTTTGGATGCTTTGAGTTTCCCTTAGGTACCATTTCTTTTATGTCTGAAGAACTTTCTTTAGCAATACTTTTCCAGTAGGTCTGCTATTGATGAATCTTTGTTTTCCTTCAATTGGGAATGCCACTTGATTCATCTCCCTTTCTGAAGGATACTTTTGCTGGGTATAGAATTCTAGATTGACAGTTCTCTTTTCTTCTACATCAGAAACTATTGTGCCACTTCCTTCTGGCTACCATGCTTTATGATGAAAAATCTATGGAATTTCAGTGGTTGTTCCTCTTTTGTCAATGTGTCACTTTTCTCTGGCTGTTTTATTTGTTTTATTTATTTTTTTTACAACAAATCTGTTTATTTAATTTTTAAATTCAACTTTTAAATCCTGTAGACTAGTTATATGTTTAAAAAATTTTTAAACATTTATTTACTTTTGAGAGACAGAGAGACAGAAAGTGAGCAGGGGAGGGGCAGAGAGAGAGGGAGACCCAGAACCTGAAGCAGGCTTCAGGCTCTGAGCTGTGAGCACAGAGCTGGATGCGGGGCGTGAGCCTATGAACCGTGAGATCATGACCTGAGCCAAAGTCACATGCTTAACCAACTGAGCCACCCAGGCGCCCCCTGTGGATGCTTCTTATTAGACTTTGTACCTTGTTTCCTGTTTTATGTACTTCTCTAGACAGACCTAGATGACAAGAGCTCAAGTTACTGAGCCAGCTCAAGGTGGGAGCTGGCTTTGGTGTTCTCTAGGTGGGTAATTTTACTTAGAACTCTTTAGTTCTTGACTTTAGCCTTTAAGTGTTGCCTCTAAGTGTTCTTTACTTTCTTGATTCTTTTCAAAAATTATTATTAGTTGGGGCACCTGGCTAGCTCAGCCAGTAGAGCATGTGAGCCTTGATCTCAGTGTTTTAAGTTTGAGCCCCATGTTGGGTAGAGAGATTACTTAAAAATAATAAAAATAAACGGGGCGCCTGGGTGGCTCAGTCGGTTGAGCGTCCGACTTCAGCTCAGGTCATGATCTCGCGGTTTGTGAGTTCGAGCCCCGCATCGGGCTCTGTGCTGACAGCTCAGAGCCTGGAGCCTGCTTCGGATTCTGTGTCTCGCTCTTTCTCTGCCCGTCCCCTGCTCACGCTGTCTCTCTCTGTCTCAAAAATAAAACATTAAAAATAATTTAAAAAAAAATAATAATAAAAATAAAATCTTTAAAAAATTATTATTAGTTAAAAAATATTTTATTCAATATTTTGTGTTGCTTTCAGCAATTGGGTTGGCCAGCTTATCAGTCCACCATCTTGCTGGTAATGAAAGTCCAAATGGAAACATGTTTTGGGTTCCCAATCATGCTCACTTCTTTGCTGATCTCGTAAAAGGTAACTTCATGGATATGTGCTGTTTTCCTTGTGGGACTTTCCATTTATATACGTTTATTCAATTTGTCTTCTTTAAAACTGTTTGGAAGTGATAATGAAATACAAAGTGTTTCAAGAAGTCAATATATTCTCTGTAAAAATTTAACCCATATTTAATACCTGATATACAACTGAACTAAGCTATGTGGAATACGTCAAAAATGTAAAGCACTATATAAATGTAAGATGTGATTAGATAAATAATTTAAAGTCTCTTTATGTTTAATCAGGCCATGAAGAGTAAATTAAAAAGACAATTCACAACAAATGCCTGAGTGAAATCCTCAGGGGTTGATGAGGACCAGCTGCCCACCTATCTTTTACAGATTTCAGGTAGCTTCTACATATGAACTTGAACCAGATTTTCTTATAAAACTGGCAGAGGCAGTCACTTAAGCAATGCATCCCTCGGGAAGTTCATTGCTGAATTCGATTTCTGTATAGTCATAACTCTGGTATGTTTATAAGGCATTTTATAGTTTGTTTACAGTGATGCAAGGACACACTTATATGAGTTATTTGTGATATTTGCAGGGCCTGACATAAAAAAAACAAAACATGTGTTCCTATACTTCAGGTTCTTTTTCTCATTGGCTCCTTCGTGGTGGCACATCTGTACTTTATATCTGAGATGGCTGTGAAGTGTGGCATTCCCTATGCATCTAACCAAAACCCTGGGAGGGCTAAAATGGTTTAGAATAATTTGGAACGTGGGCTTTCTGGCAGGGGCTGTTCTGGCTCTGCCCCCGTGGGCTGTGTGACTCTGGAAGAGCTCTTTCCCCTTTTTGAGGACGATTCTCCTCGCCTGCAAAATGGAGATAATTACCCTCATCTTTTAGAGTCTTGATGGGACTTCAGTGAAACAGGCCATATAGTGCTTCATTCAGTACACAGGAAAACTTAGTAAGAAGTATCTATAAATCAGCTCACTGTCAATCCTCAGACTGTGTTTAGGGCAGCGATCCTCAACCTGGACAGATCATAAGACTCACTTGGGAAGCTTTGAAAAACCCGTGGCCTAGGCCACACCCAAGAACACTTCTAGGAGCATCTCTGGGTATGTGGCAATTCCGATGTGCAACAAGGTTGAGACTCATTGTGGGGCCTTGTAAGGAGGTTAGCAGCACCAGACCCTATGGGAAGATGCTTAAGTTTCTGCAGGAGCACCCTCTACTATGCATGCCATCTCACACTACACATGCTGATTTCATGAGGGTATTCACCTAGCTAAGAGGACAGGGAAGCCCAGTGTATGCAAAGGCCCTGAGGTTGCAGGGGTTAAAGATGACAGGAGGAAGCTGATAAAGGTCATGGAGGCTGCAGGGCAGAGAGAGAGTGAGGTGGCCAAGGGAGGGGCAGATGCGGACCTTGGTACAAGGGCAGCGGATTCAGGCTGGAGTGGGCCTGTGTCCCATAGAGATGCCCGGTGGTGCCCAATAAGTTTGTCATCCCTGCTGAAGCTGGTTTTCAGTGTGCCCTTGGGGATCTTGCTTCCCCTTGGGGACCCCAGTTTCCCCATCCATGAAATGGTAGGGTTGGAGCAGCGTTCTCATGAGCCTTGTGCCCACATTCCATACTTCCAGAAGCCTCATGGATGTCATCCTCTGGACCTCAAGCCTAGTAGACTGGCCACTGACTTGGCTTTCACATGGCCATGGTACATCCCTCTGCTTCTTTCTGAGAAAGGCCCACTGAGCCCCACAAGGGTGAGAATTTCCTTCTGCGTTTACCAGTGTTTTCCTAACAATACCAGGGGCGTGTGGTGTCGGTGACTGCCACCCCCGTCATGCTCAGGGAAGCTCTGGGGTCTCCAGAGCTTCTGAAGCTGTTTTCGTGCTTCTTGGTTAGCATGGAGGCGCCCTTCTCACTGTTTCTGCTCCCGTGATGACAGCAAGTCCCCCCCAAGAAGCCGAGAACCTCAGATGGGTTCTGCTCTCCACACTCAGGGCCTGGCCCGGAGCAGACACTTCTTGTGCCTGGGGCAAGAAGGAGCTGTGTCTCTCCTGATTCCTTGTCACCGGGTCCTCTTTGGGATAGTGGGCTGGAGGCACACTGTCCTGTCCTTCGGAGCTCCCCGTGGTGCTGCCCTCCAACCAGGCCTCATGCCTTTCTTCCTTCCGCAGGCTTCTCTTCACAGGTAAGCTCCCCCAGGGCGTTTGGTTTTGCTCCTTGATATTCAGAGACCATCAGTACCTGCATTCGCGTTTGGGCCTTATGTTTAAGCATGGAATGAACAGCTGGTTTCCTTTAAAGGAACTTCAAACCTTAGAGGTCAGTGTGTGCTTTGAACTGCATGTGTGTGTCTCCCCAAATTCATATATTGAAATCTTAACCCCTGACGTGATGGTATTCGAAGGCGGGGCTTTTGAGAGGTAACTAGAAGCCCCCATGATGGGATTAGTGTCCTAACAAGAAACGACACGAGGGTGATGATCTCCCCCTTCTCTGCCATGTAAAGACGCAGAGAGAAGGTCCTGTCTACCAGCGAGGAAGAGACCTCACTGGAACCTGACTATGCTGACACCTTGATCTTGGACTTCTAACCTCCAGAACTGGGAGATAGAAATGTCTGTTATTGAAGCCACACCGTATGTGGTATTTTTGTTAAGGCAGCCCGTGCTAAGACAGCTGGCTGGGCATTTGGAGCCAGAGGAGAACTCTTCTGTTGCCATTGATCCCAGGTATCATAACCTTATCCTTGTCTCAGCACATGCATGTTAGTCTGCTTGGGAGGCCACAGCAAAGCACCACAGATGGTGGGGTGGGGGAGTGGTACTTAAACAACAGACATTGATTTTCTCACAGAGAAAGAATAGGCTTTCTTTTGTGTTGATGATTATAAGAAGATCTCTACTGAAGAACCCTATTTTTTAAAACTTTATTTATTTATTATTTATTTCTGTTTATTTATTTATTTTGAGAGACCGAGAGCGAGAGAGAGAGAGAGAGAGCGAGCATGGTGCAGGGGCAGAGAGAGAGGGAGAGAGAGAGAGACTCCCCAGCAGGCTCCGCAGTGCAGAGCCCCATGCTGGGCTCGAACTCACGAACCGGGAGATTATGGCCTGAGCCGAAGTCAGACACTTAACTGACTGAGCCACCCTTCAGGTGGCCCTGAAGAACCCTATTTTAAAATTCAAGTTCGTACTCATTTTTCTATAATTCATCATAGAATAAGCAATGGACTTCGCCATATTGATTTCTTCCATCTTTCCAAAGGCCTCTTTTCTCTTACACTCGTGTATTGAGCACCTAGTATGTGCCAGGAACTTTGCTGGACTCTGGGACATGGTCTCACCTTCAAGAAACTCATTCTCATGGGGAAGACAGACAGGCAAACTGGTGATGGCTCACCGGGAGAAGGGCTGGGGTCATGGCTAGCTCAGGACACAGCGGGAATGCAAAGGAGGGGTCCCTTCTCTCCAACCGGGGAGGCGGGAGGCAGCTTGTCAGAGAAGGGCAGGTAGGAGCTGGGGGAGATGGGGCAGTGAGGGGGGGTGTGGTACCAGGGATGGGGGAGGAGTGAGGAAGAGGCCGGGGAGCTGGCAGGGCTGGCCGCCTGTCCAAGGTTCCACCTGGCAGTTTTCTTCAGGGCCGTTGGTTCGTCCTCAGCTGTTTGTCTTGCTCTGTGTCTGTGCCCCATTTTTCTATCAACGGGGTGTGTGACCTCTTCCAGGTTCAAGGGTGGTTTTAGTGTCCAGACTTGGCCACTCAGCATATTCTAACCTCCAAACTCAGTGAGTGGTTAAGGGATGAGTACATTGACCAAACTGGCTCCATGTGACCCAACCCAAGACTTTTCCTGGAGCTTCTTTCCTCTGGGCGACTCAGTGAGAATGTGAAGTCAGTGCAGCTGTTTTCCAGCCTGCGGGGAAGCCTGTCTAAAAATGACACCACATAATAAAAGCAGAGCAGGGCCTAGAAATAAGTAGGCCCTTCAAAGCATTGCCTGAGCCCTGGGCCCAGCCGTGATTCCATTCCATTTCGGCTTCTCGGTAGTGGGGCAGTTTGTTCATTTACTGAGTAGTTTTCGCTTAGCCTATGTGCCACCAAGAGCTGTGACAAACACGGCTATCCTCAGATGATTACTGGGTCACAGAGAGCTCTGCCCACAGAAACGAGCATTTTGTTGGGCTAATTGTAGATTGCAGGACAGAACTGAAAAATCAGGGGCTTTGGAGTACGACAGGATTGATGGGTTTGAAACTTGGCCTTGATACTTAACACAATATGATGCCCGTTTGGCATATTTCTTCAGTACCCTGAGCCGTCGGGTTTTATCACCTGTGCAATACCGTGCTCCAGCTAGGCAGGAAACAATCGTCTATTGAATAAATCTTCGCTGAATTTAGGAGCGTTGGAGATATGTGCACAATCTCTTCGTGCAAAATTATCTGCGTCTTCCGCCTGTGCACAGAATTGTGGTAGGTGTGATATACTGCGAGCAGGATGACCTCTGGAGAGGTGAAGCGGCTTCCCTAAGATGGAACAAGTTTCTCAAGAGCCAGGTTGAGGCGTCTGAGTGAGGGGGGAGTCCTATAGCTTTGGGCACTATCATCCCCGCCTAAGAACGTCTCCCCAGGTGAACGGTGAACCTCTCCGTCGGGGTCAACTCCAGGGTTTCTGATAGGAGTCTCCGGAAGGCTTTTCTGGATTGAGGAACACGGTCAAGTATGGAAGTCTGGTGTAGGTTGAAAGAGAAATCCCTTCCTTGTGGTGCCCACCGACGTTCAGAAGCCAACCCCTCAAGGGAGAGGGAGTGTGATGGGAAATGAGACAGCCGGGGCTCGGGGCCCGGGCAGGGCAGACGCTTCCGAGGCTGGTTGTGACAAAAGGCAGCAGGTGGAAGCAGTGGCCGTGGAGGAGAATGTGTCCGAGGGGGAGGGCAGGGGTCTGGGGTCAGAGGCTGCCGCAGAAATAACCTGGGTAGGGACCCAGGTGATGGCTGCACGTCGGTCTCCCGGGTTTCCCAGCGGCCTCCGTGCCCCTCCGGTCCACTGTACCTCCAGGCCCCGCAGGGGAGCGGAGATTGTGTGTGCGAGAACAATAGGAACAAAGGCTGCTTTCAGGCGCGTGTTTGCATATATGCTTCATAGTCTAAGGGAATTAAAAACAAACACCCTCAGTTGTTTAAGAGCTATGTTGCATGACTAAGGCAGTGATTTACGGACAGGGCTGAGCCTTCACTAATGGGTTCCAGTGACTTCAGTGGACCAAGAAAGGAAGACTTGTTCCCAAGGTCCCGGGTCGATGTCGGGGAGGGCTGTTATCCCGTAAATCACGGTGACCGCACGAGGGGCGTGGGCTCGCTGGGGCCTGGAGGGATGCTGGCTCAGGAGAGGTTGAGGTGCCTGGTGGCTTGTCAGCTGCTGCCAGCCACCCCGGCCCAAAGATGCGACCTCTGCACGGGGCTGTGGACAGCCAGCTGTTGCTCTTCGGGCCCCCTGGGGGCTCTCCCAGCCGTGCCTGAGACTCTGGTGGCCGGAGCAATGCTCTTTCCCGCCCTGTCCTGGTGGTGGGGGGTGCCCGGCATGACGAATTTGTTCCTGGTGTTCAGCTGACATCTTCCTTGTCTCTCCCCCTTCGTTCCCACTCTTGCTCTGGTGCTAATACTCCCCGGGGCCCAGCTGAATGGTCCCGGACTCTCTCTCTGTGGCCAGCTCCCCCGCTATGTGCACGCCACCCCGTCCAGCCCTGCCAGTGTGTTCCCCCAAGGCCGTCACTTGCTCTTCTAGCTCATTCATCATCTTTGTTGCCTTCCTCTGAATTTTCGGAGTCATTTGCTGGTTTCCTGGATCGGGGCACACAGAACAGCTGCCGGTTTCACAGGCATAGCGGGAATAAAGACAGAAGAGGGCTCTCCTGTCTGGTCCCAGAATAGTCCCTCTCCTCCTGGCCCGTCCTGGCGTGACGACACCTGCACAGAAATGCTCCCGGGGACTCTGTGTGAGCCGTGTCTGGCCGAGACTCTTTCCACGCAAAGCCTGTACGTTCTGTCAGTAGTGAAAGGGCTTCATTATGAGAACGAGGTCTCTCACCTTACAAAGCAGGCCCATGACAGGGACACAGGGAGTTCGGAGGGGTGGCGCTCGCTCGTTCTGCAGAGAAATGCAGTGAACGCGCTGATCTCTTCCAAGTCAGGGCCCCAGGGCTGGGACGGTGGGGCCAGGGGAGTGGGGGATAGAGTACAGGGTATAGGGCTTCCCTCACCTCACAAACGAACAGACCGGTTGGCTTATGTATCCTTGGAGCAGGACGATGATATAATAAAATAATCAGGGCCTTCGAGTCAGGGAACTGGCATGGCCATTCACCAGCTATGGGATCTTGGCAAATTCTTTGGGCCTTAACAGCTTATTGGTGACGGTGATGATGTTGATGGCGGTGGCAGGGATGATGAAGAGACATCCAGTGGGAAAGTGGTGTCCCCTGCCATGTGTCCCTGGCTTGGGGTGGTCTCAAGTGTGCCCATCTGGCCCCAGAAAACAGGAGTGGGAGCTCTTTCTCCCATCCTCGTGGGGGCTCCGAAGCCTGGCTGGGGCTTATGAGATGTCGTGGGGTGGCTGAGCACGCAGCCTGGAGCTGGGGGCACCGGAAGCTCTCCGGGATATTGATCCTGCCCGGAGGAAGGCAGTGAGATCTCACAGTCAGGCGTGGCTCCTCTGGTCCCATCCGACCACTAGGACACTCCGTGGCTCTGCTCCTTGACCCCTGGTGCTGCCTTCAGAACTTGCAGGACTCCCAACCAGCTCTGGCCTCCCAGGCCTGGCCCCGGGTCCCCTTCCCCCATCCTAGCTCCCTCCCTCTTCTGATGCCCTCCACAAAAGCCCTGCTGTGTGGTCCCACCTGCCCACCAAAGTGGCACCTAGATCCTTAGGGCCGCAGAACCTTGTTTAGGAGGATGAAGAGGTGCTGGTCCTCAGCAAAGCCAGGGAGGGAGAGTGTTTTCATTCCTTCCAAATGCCTCCCCTTCTCCAAGGAGAGGGCTTCTGGCTAAAGGGCATGTAATGCATCAGACCAAATGGTGCTGTGCTGACTTCACGCGGTTTGTTTTTTAATCTTTCTTTATTTTTGAGAGAGAGAGAGACAGAGCGTGGGCAAGGGAGGAACAGAGAGAGAAGGAGACACAGAATCCGAAGCAGGCCCCAGGCTCCGAGCCGTCAGCACAGAGCCTGACGCGGGGCTCGAACCCACAAACTGCGAGATCATGACCTGAGCCGAAGTCGGACGCCCGACCGACTGAGCCACCCAGGCGCCCCACACACGGTTTTTGTGTGTGTGAGAATCTACGGAGATAATATACATAAAAATGCCTCTTAAGCACAAAAATGTCACATCCTCAGTATGAAAATACTTGAAGGTGGCCTGGAGCACTAGTCCCTGCAGCCAAAAGCAGCCTGGCCTGTGTCAAGGCCTTTGTAGGGCTGGTCACAAAAGAAGGATTGACGTGTGCCTTTGAGGGGTGGGTGGGTAGTAAGAAGAAAAGTGTATAAGGTAGGCCACTGCAGGCCACATGATGGCATTCTCTCTTTGTGAGTGGGCATGGGAGGTATATCATCTGCCCAAAGATCCTTGTAACTGACGACGGTCCTGAATAACCCAAAATTGTTAAAACATTGCTTTCGTGCTCACTGTAATTGTGTCGCCTCATGTCAGGGAGCCTTTTTCTAATACTCAGAAACCTTTGCTCTTTAGAGGTGAAGACATGTTTTATGGCGCTGCTTACCATGGAGTTTGATTTACAGGATAGAAAAGACTCACGCGTCTATAAACATTTGTCGTAAAATCTGCCTCTGTTTCCTCCTCTCTGAGATTTTTAAAGACCTGTCTGTAGTATGGGACTCTGCTATCACAACCCGCCATTTCAGGGCCCGGCCTTGACTGGCTTCTCCCAAACACGCCCTTTCGTTCAGTCCCTCGCTTCTCCCCGGGCATTATGGGCTCAGTGTCTAGACTGGGAATGCATGGTGGTTTTTCCCCACCACATACCCCACATGCTCCCCCCTCCCCGCCCCAACCACCACCTCTGCCTATGCTCACTTCTTACAGCCATTCCTTGAATAAATACCCTCTGCCAGACTCTTTATCCCCTCAGTGTCCAAGGAAACTGATTCATCACACTGAGGTTTCTGTGTGGGAACTGCTCCCAGACAGCTCAAGCCATGTCCTGGCCCATGTGTGGGGTCTGGGTTTGAGTCTGGTCCTTCTCTTCCTTTGTTGTGCTTAATTTGGTCTCCCTGTGGGATGCGGTCCCTGCCTGTTTCTGTGCCATTATTTCACACGAGTCTGTGCCCAGCCTTAGGTTTGCTCAGAGAGACATTCTTGCTGGCCAGGGCAGTGTGGAGCCCTGAAAGTCTGGTGCGAGGGGCTCAGGCCCAAGTAACTCTTGAGTGGTGAATCTGTGGGTGTAAGTATGGATACACCAGGGGCAGCTGGATTTCCAGTCACTTAGTTTCCTGTCTCAAGTCAGTGTTATCCAACAATCTTCGTGGCATTTTTAGGGCCTTTGATGGTGGAGGGAGGAGCATTTCTTTCCGTTTAGGAAAATCACTACTCAGTTCGGTCTGGAATTAATTTTCCTCGTCCAATTATTTTCAATCAAATGCATTGTGAAGAAGCCACTGTGAACTTGTTCAAAAACTCTTCTGTTGTGTTTCTGTGGCTGTTTCAGTGTTCAGAAAAATATTTTATCCCTTTAAGGAGTCCTGACAAGAAGTTACAGAGGATTAACAGGGACCAGGTTGTAAATTGGAGTTGGACCATCCATCATGGAGGAGGGGCTGTTGACAGTTTTAGAAGCCTTGCCGTAAAGAGGGAGACACTGTGTGCTCCATTTTGTGGATTCAGGATCCTGTATCAAGTGAGACCTCTTGATAAATAGTGGAGCAGCTGAGAATTCAGATACTTGGGGGGGGGGGGGCGGATAGAGCAAGACCTTCACAGGTCAACAAAAGAACATCAAGAAGACCATTCTTTCAACAGGCATCTGGCTTGGGAAGAATAGCTCGACACCGAGAATACATCTCAGGCAATGGGGCAGGACACAGGCTCAGCATTTTTAAAAAACTCCTTTTCCATTAAGAGATGGAGTCTAGGTCCCTCTTCTTGACAGACTTCAGACACCTTTGACCAGTAACACATGGGGGAAACGATACCATGCAACTTCTGAAGCTAGATCACAAAAAACAATGCAGCTCTGTCTTGTTTGCTGAGACAATGCTCTTGGATCTCTGTAACCAAGTCAGAAGTCTGACTGTCCTGTGGCCGCCGTGCCACAAGGCAGCCATGCCACACGGAGAGGCCACCTGTAGACCTCTGGTCTGCAATCCACGTCTTTTCGTTAGGTGAGCCAGATGCCAGATGCATGAGTGAACAAGCATTCTAAACCCTAGCTGTCAAGCCACCCCCAGACTCTGAGTCTCCCCTGTCGATGCTCCAGATGTGGTGGAGCAGAGACAAGCCATCCTCTCTGTGCCCTGTCCACATTCCTGACCCACGCAATCCATGTGCATAATGAGATGGTTGTGTTAAGCCACTAAGTTTGGGGTCATGTGTTCACGCAGCAGTAGAAACTGGAATGGGCGACCTGTAAAATGGTGGAAAAATAAAGCAGATTGAGGTGTTAGATAGTGAGGCAGATGTAGGTGGGGGCAGACCTTTGGGAGAGGGTGTTAGAAGACTTCTCTGAGGAGCTGACATTTAAGCAGAAAGTTGAATGATGTGAGCATGCGGGTTTCACTTCTGGGGGTGGGGGACGGGGAACCACAGATCCTGGTCGTAGGTAGAAGCCAGTGCAAAGGCAAGAGATGGAATGAGATTATTCAAGGGATAGCAGGACGGCCTATGTGTCTAGAGCTCAGAGAGTGAGGTGGGGAGTGATAAGAAATCCGAGGGAGCCACACGTAGGGCTTTGCTGATCTTGATAAAAGATTTGAGTTTTATTGTAAGCCAACAAGAGGTTTTGAACAGGGGAATATTCTCTACACTCACTCCCTCATTGATTTTATCCAGTCTCATGACTTCAAATAGCTTCTATGTGCTAATAATTTCTAGATAGATATTTCTCATCCAGACCTCAGCTCTGAATTCCAGATTCTTTATATGGCTGCCTCCTCAACTCTTCACATAGTTTGTTTGATAGGTATTTAACGTGTAATGTGTACAAACTATTAGCTTCTTCCCTGTCCTAAACATCCTCCTCACATCGTCTACTCAATATTGTCAAATGGCGACTCTGTACTTAGAGTTGCTCCTGTCACCTTTGACCCCTTTCTTTCTTTCACATCCCTGTCGGATCCATCAGTAAAGACTACTGGTTCTGCTTCCTATCGCTTGCCTCTGCTTTCACCCTCACCTTCCTTCCATATATTGTCCTGGCACAAATATGTATCTGTTGGAAAGTCTGATGACAATCTGATTGTCTTTTCCTTACTAGTAGCTTGATCTTTTTGCCTAGATGTCCAAGGGATTTTATATTTCTCTTTAAAGTCTAGACAGTTATCAGAATATATTTTGGTATTGCTTCTTCTGAGTTGGTTTTGACTTTATATATGTCGTGTCAAAATTTTTAAATTAATTTCAGAAAAGTTTTCTTGGATTGTAGTTTTTAGTTTGGGTTCTATCCCTTGCTTTGGTTTTCTGTTTTAGGGACTCCTTTTATACAAATGTTGGATCTTCTTTGCCTGTCTTCTATTTCCGTTACTTTCTCTCAAATCCCTGTTCATTCTTTCTTCATTTCTTTTGATGTAACTTTTTTCCTTTGCATTTTCTATTTCTCTTAAGGCATAATCTGCTGGATTTATGCATGCTTAGTACTACTGTGATCTGTTTTTGACAACACTTCTACATCAAATGTCTGCATTTTTCATACCAAATTCAATAACCTGGTATAATAGCTCATGCGACCAAGGGAAACACTTAATAGCAGATGAAAAGGTAGATACAGCAAGGCCTGGAAGGGTCCTGACCACAGGAATTTCTGTCCTTGAGGACTTTGGGGTGTATCACCCCCCTGGAACATGAATGTGTTCACCAACGTGGAAACTCTTTGGACCCCTTCATTTAGGTTTTTCTGGAGATTCCATTACATAGGCTAGACCTGATTAAATCATTGGCCATTGGTGATTAAAGCCCTAATCCCTCTTCCCTTCCCAGAGGTCAGGGAATGGGGCTGAAAGTTCCAACCTTCTAATCACATGGTTGGCATTTAGCTGGTTTCTCTGGCAACCAGTCCTGACATCCTGAAGCTGTCCAGGGGCCCAACAAGAGTCATCTCCTTAGCATAAACACAGGTATGGTTGAAAGAAGCTTATTATGAATAATAAAAGATTCTCCTCTCACCCTGTGACTCAGGAAATTACAAAGATTTTAGGAGCTCTGTGCCAGAGACTGGGGATGAAGACCAAATATATATTTCTTATTATATCACAACATCACAACTCTTGTCTTCTTTTTAATGTAATCTAATTTCTGATATGGATAAGACATTTCTAATACTTTCTCGAGTTCTATCATTTTAATACTGAGTTTTTCTAGCTCTGATTTATGTTGTTCTTTTAGGTATTTGGGAGAAATAAGTTGTAGATTTCATTTGTTTTGTGAGCATGTCTTTCTGGCACGTTTTATAGTCTCTAGGGATGTAATTCTGTCATTTTTATATTTTTTCCTGAATGACTTTCTATGTTACTTTTTTGTGTGTTGAAAACTTTTATAGGAAATTCATTCTTCTGAATTTGTAGAAGATGTAGTTCCACTTGGCTTCTCTAACTTCACTACTCTAGAATTCCCCCTTCTGTTGTCTCCATGCAGTATTCAAGACCGTGGTAGCTGACTTCCTGAGGTCTCTAGGCTCTTTTCCCCTTATTCTTTTTAGGTGGCCCTTTCATCTGTTTTTTTGGCTCAGACAGTTCCACCCCTTCCAGATCTTTACGGCAAACCCTTGAACTCACCCATGACCTGAGTGGGTAAAACCCTTCCAGTTACAGCTGCTATTCTCAAATTGTCTCTGTCAGCTTTCCACTGAGTACCCGTTCAGTACTCTGGGATTTTCAGGTTTGTCTGATCCCTGATTCTCTGCTTCTTCTTGTACAGATATTAATATTACTCAGGTCTTGTATCTGTTGGTTTGCCCTCACCCATTTATATTCTAGGGACTTTGTCCCCCGATACTTTTGTCAGTTGGTTTTGTGCTACATGTGATCCGTGAATTTTGGTTTTGCTGTCTGTACTCCTGGTACTGTCTATTTCTCATGATGGGATTTGGGAGGATTCAAAAATTATGATATCGTATTCAATGTATTATCCAGAATGGTGTTATTAAAATGTGTATCAGATCACGTCACATCATGATAAGAAATGCTTTAGTGACTCTCCACGTCACTAGAGCAAAAGCCTACATCCTTACATTGACTTATAAGGTGCTATGTAATCTGACTTTCTCTACCTCTCTTCCCTGTTACCTCCCCGAACTCATCTCATACAACTCTCCACTGTGCTTATTACGCTACAGGCACACTCTTTATTGTCCTCTTTATTGTTTCCGAGGCATGCCAGGAATGGTTCTGCTTCAAGGTCTTTACACTTGGATGTTCCCACTGGTACTTATTCAGATGTCTCTGTCTCATCGAAACCTGTGCTGAATGCCCTATCTAAAATTGCAAACCCTCCCAACATTACCTATTCCCCCACTCAGACCTTTCCTGCTTCATTAAAAAAAAAAAAAAAGGTTACTTATTTATTTCGGGGGCGGGGTGAGGAGCAGAGAGAGAGGGAGAGGATCCCAAGCAGGCTCCACACTGTCAGCGCAGAGCCCCGATGTAGGGCTTGAACTCATGAAACTGTGAGATCATGACCTGAGCTGAAACCAAGAGTCTGACGCTTAACTGACTGAGCCACCCAAGCGCCTCTCCTGCTTCATTGTTTTAATTAGCATTTATTACCACATATTTTACTTATTAATTTACTTATCAATTTTTTTAAATTGTCAGCCAGAATGGTAATTCCACAGAGGTAGATATTTCTGGTCAAAACTAAATTTTTGTTGAATGAGTGAATACATTTCAAAATTCCCTCTGTGGAGAACAGCACTGCGTGGGGTGAGAGAATTCAGAGGGAGAGACCAATGAGAAAGACTACTGCCACTCTTCAGGCAAGAGAATGTGCTGGAAGCAGGGGTAAATAGTTGAATTTGTGGTCTGCTTTAAAGGGAGAAAAGGCAGTCTTGCTAATTATCAGTGTAGGTTGGTAGATGCCTCTTAATTGTTTGATTGGTGAACTATTGTAACATGTGGGCATGAAGATGATTTTATGACAGGCCGATCACAGCTCTTGGTCCCCATAAATTCTCAGTTTTTCATTGAATAATCTGCCAGGTGTAAAAGGGAAATTCAAGAGTACTCAAGGCAGAGGATATCTTGGAGGTGGGGATAGGAAAGGCATTTCAGTGAGAATTTGCCACATGTTAAATCGGCCTAGCGCTTAGTGACTTAACAGAAGATTTATTATTTTTCATGATTTTATGGGTTGGCTAGGCAGTCTGCCGATTTTCCCTGGGCTCACTCACGTGGCTTCATCCAGCCAGAGGCTCAACTGGGCTAGACATTCATCTCAGGATGGCCCCTCTCACATTGTGGCAGCTGGTGCTGGCGGTCAAGTTGGTGGGGGGGCGCTCACTTCTCCTTCATATGGTCTCTCCCCTTCTAGTAGGCTACGCCAGCTTCCCAACATGGCGGTCCAAGGGTACATTTCAAGAGGGCAAAAGTGGAAGCTGCAAGGGCTAGTCTTGGAAGTCACACACTGTTACGTCTGCTAAATTCGATTTGTTAAGGCAAGTCACAGCTTAGCCCAGATTCAAGGATAAAGGAAACAGACTGTAACTCTTGATAGGAGTAGCAGCTCAGTCATTGCCAATCGGCATGCTTACCAAGATTTGGGGCCACATTTTGCAATCTCCCACAGAAAGGAGCCAACATTAAAAAAAAAATGTTTTTTAATGTTTATTTTTGACAAGAGAGAGAGAGACAGAGCATGAGCAGGGGAGGGGCAGAGAGAGAGAGGGAGACACAGAATCCGAAGCAGGCTCCAGGCTCCAAGCCGTCAGCACAGAGCCCGACATGGGGCTCGAACTCACAGACTGCAAGATCATGACCTGAGCCGAAGTCAGACGTTCAACTGACTGAGCCACCCAGGCGCCCCAGAAAGGAGCCAACATTTATGGAGTGTTAATTACGTTCCTCCACACACTGTGCCGGTACAACACATAGCTGAGTCTGCTCGAGCCTCACAGAAATCTTGGGAGGAAGGCCACTGAAGAAATGGAGGCCCCGGGACAACACATTGCCTCTCCTAGGACCCAGAACCAGCAAGGGGGAGGCTGACGTTCAAGTCCAGAGTTATCTGACTTTGAAAGCCTGCTTTATCCCCCCTCTTTTTCTTTCATACCGATACCGGTCATGCCTCTTTGTTGTACAGAGAGGCATTCAGTTGGCTTTGTTAAGCATTTTTTCTTTTCTTCTGCCTTCTTTCTCTTTTGCTGGTTTAATGAGTTCCTTACCTTGTTTGGGGATTTTTTTTTTTTTTTTTTTTTTGGTTCCACACTTCCTAGCTAACATTTACTGAGTAGTTACTGTATGTGAGTCACAGGTTTGCTCACGGTAGGCTCTGTTGTGTAGACGGCAGCGTTCACAGTCGACCAGGCTGTTCTGGGTTGCCGGATTGGTCAGTGGTCTGCTGTCCTACCAGACTGACCTTCCTGTCCCTGGTGTTGTCATGGGATTTTTCTTCTCTGCTGCAGATTTCTGCCCCATTGGAGGCAGCTGTGAGCAGGCCACCAGGGCATAGGAGCCGGGCCGCATCCCGCACAATGGCCTGAAGGGTCCTTTGTCTTTGGGATGCGGCCACCAGGTAGTATTCTGGAGAGCCTGGGCCGTCTCCCTTCTGGCTGGGGCCATGGGATCTACTTGGGTGTGGATTTACCCCCTGGCCTCCGTGTGTCCTGTTGTTCTAAGAGGAAAGATGAGCGATCGTGTCTCCTAACTGGGCAGGAGGGGAGGAGCCTCTCGCCACGCCCCGCCCCGCCAGTTCCCCTGGTCTGGGTGCCCGTTTCTGCCCCAGGCAGGGGTTGCTGGTTTGTGAAAGCACACTCAGACAGCAAGGTTTTCATCGTCGGCTGACCGCTCACCTTGGGACAGCCAACGATAGAGTTCAAACCACGTTCACGTGCGTGTTCCCACGAGAACCCTGCAACATTCCTGTGGGGGCCACAGGGCGGGTGATAACGTCCCCATTTCGGAGAGGAGGACAGCGAGGCAGCTGCCTGACTCTCCTTTAGACCCAGGACTCAAGCCCAGGTCTGTCCACCCGTAAGTCCTGCTCTTCTGCCCTCGTGCTGGGCTTTCCCTTGAAGACCAGGTGCCAGGGTGTGGGCATTTAGGAGGAGTCTGGGAACATGGGAGGAACAGATGGCCTGGAACTCTCTCCAGTATCTGCTCGTCACCACCTAGAAGCCGCGGCTGTGATGCAGCCACAAGCTTCATTCAGTGATGGCTGCCTTCATTCTGTGGGTGGGACCGCAGCGCCGGCTGCCTGGGGAATCCCATTGGTGACAGCACAGCATCCTTTTGCGCTGACGCGGCAGCAGATGCCCCAGACCAACTCCAAGCCTGACAGCATCTCTGCGAAGCATGTGAAGGGACAGCAGACGTCAGAGCCCTCCTGTAAATCACCTTCACAAAGGCTCTTTGTGGTTGATTCACTGATGACTCATTTATAATCTGGTTTCAACATTGTGAGTCAAAATGTACCACTTTCATTAAAAATAACATTCACTGGGGTCTAACGGCTTTCTTTTTTCTGTTTTTTACTGTACTGTGTGGTTTCTGGATGGGAAGCTGTCGGCAGGCGAGGTGTTCCGAGGCACTTGAACATCATCATTATGCGGTGCCTTCACAGGCTCCCGCTGCGCCAGGGATGATCGAGCAAAGGAGACCGAACACCTCCCGTGCGTCCTGCAGCCTCCAGCCCCGAGAGTGTGTGCGTCGTCGGCGTGGGTGTGCGTAGGAGTGTGCATGGGAGTGTGCGTGCCCAGTGCACGAGGTCCAGGCGAGAGACCAGGTTGTCTGGCCTGCAGGAGATTCCAGCCCACACACAGATCCAGAAGCATCGGGAGGACCTGGGATGCTTGTTCATGCAGATTCCTGGGCTCTACCCACACCCCCCGTGGGCGGGGCCTAGATAAACCCCCTCAGGAGATTTCGGGGCACAGTAAAGTTGAGAGCCTTGACTTTCGGTGAGACAGATGGGAAGTCCCTATAGGCAAACCCTTTCTGTGAGTGGAGGAGTGAGGGGAAGGCAGGTGGGCTGCGAGACAGAGGGGATGGGGGTTGCAGTGGCACCAAGGGTGAAGTGGGACCCCCCGGGGTCCCCGTGGGGACTGCACTAAAACTCCCAGCTCTATTTGAGGCACCCACGGCCTTTCTGGTTTGGGGACCAAAACTTGGGCATCCCCTACGCCCCTGGTAGGGGAAAAAAACACCATACAGAAACCATTTAGTGGGTATTCTGCAGGGTCAAAAGCCCTCGCTCTGGTGATATCTTTATATTTTGTGCTCTTCAGCGATGCTGGAAACTCTAGTGGGAAAGCCGCTGATGAGGTACAGTTGAGGCTGACCTGGAACAATGTCAGGACTGGCACCGAAGGTCTCAGCTGATCTTGGGAAACCACTGTTCCATTGCAGCCATTTGTAACTTTCTTTGCCAATTTTTGCTGTTACTGCCCTAAAGTTTTGTTTCATGAAGACTTTTCCCTGCACGCCTAGGGGGAAGTGTGACCTGACTCCCCATCACTCCCTCCTCTGATGGGTCTTCTCTCCAAGGCCTTCTGGGACCCAAGCTCTCTTGATGGAAATATGGCGTGAGGTCCGGGAGTGAGGCTGAGATTAGGAAGATGAAAGGTTCATCCCAGATGGCCTTGCCATCCTGGCGGTGGGCGTTGTCATTCGGCAACCGTGGCCTGGCCTGCCGGGGCTCCCTGACCCTCTCACTGTTCCCAGCTTCAGCTGGCACAAACACCCAGGACCTTGTGGGGACATCACCACGGTCCTCACCTTTTTGCTGCAACACCACTCATTCCTGTCTCCCCCGGCTATTCCCGACCGTCTGTGGCTTGCTTCCCATGCCTTCCCTGGGCTCACTCCTCCCAGCTTACTTCCACTTCCGTGGTTCAACCCAATTCTAGTTGCTTCCTTCTGCTTCCATACCAGTGTACTTCCCAGGATGCTTCCCAGCACCAACCCACATGGCCACCCTTCCTGCTGGTTTCCCCTCACCCTGGAAGGTAATTGGGTAGCTGCCATGAAACTCTGGTGGTTCAGGAAGGGATCTTATAAATTATCTGCCATTTCCTGGTCCTCATGCACCTCTCCTCATCAGTCAGCTGTATCGTGAGGCAAACGACCACAAGGAAGAAGAGGGTCTTGATCCCTGGGCTCTGTATCTTCGTGCTTAACATCGTCTGGCCCATTAAGCATCGTCTGGCCCATTACCTGTCACCTGCCCATTTTTGGTAAGAAACTTACTTCAGCTCATTTAACTATTGGGGTCTTCGCCGTTAGCTTTGGAGTTGGTTTCAGGGGACAGCTTGGTTAAGGAAAGAGAGGCGACAGAGTAGTGTCCGAGAGCGCGAAATCTGGAGTTCGGGTTCAAATCCAGGCATGGTTGCGTCTCCTTGCACGAGTGCCTTAACCTCTCTGTGCCTTGGTTTTCTCATCCACAAAATGGGCCCGACAATAGTAGTCCCCATCTCTGAGATTTTTCTGGGGATTAATGCGTTGACTGGTCAATGCCACGTGGACTTGTTCAGTTTATTTCCTTCACTTTCACCGAGCAGCAAAGAGACCCGGGGAGGATGAACAAGAGAGCGGCAGAGCCAGAAACCAGGGGTTGGGCGGGGGGGGGGGGGGGGGCAGGCTGACTCTCCCCTCGCCCTCGCTCCCAGCGCCACCGGCCGCGCCTCTCAGCGGCTCCAGCATCGAGCCCCTGTTCTGTCTGCTCCGCACAACTGCGCGAGTTTCCTAACCGAGCGGAGTGGTCTGAACGGCGGCCCCCAAATTCCAGGCCCCAATTCCTGGAACCTCAGATGGCACCTTGTGTGGGAAAGTTTTTGCAGATGTGATTAAGGTTTTTTTTTTTTTTTTAATTTAAATTGTGGTGAAACGTACAACATGAAAGCGACCATCTGAATCATGTTTCAGTGCAAAGTGGCGTTAAGTACATTCACGCTGTTATGCGACTCTCACTGCCTTCCCTCTCCAGCTCTCCTTTTATCTTGCAAAACCGAAACCCTGCGCTCATTAAACTCTGCCTTTCCCTCGGATCCCCACTCTGGTCCTACCGTTCTACTTTCTGTTTCTATGAATTTGACCCCTCTGGGGACCTCAGATAAGCGAATCCAACAGTATTTGTCCTTCTGTGACTGGCTCATTCCGCTGAGCATGATGTCTTGGGGGTTCATCCATGTTGTAGTGTGTCAGAGTTTCTTTTCTTTTCTTTTTTTTTTAAGTTTATTTATTGTGAGAAAGAGAGAGAGAGAGAGCACAGGAAGGGAGGGGCAGGGAGAGAGAGAGAGAGAGAGAGAGAGAATCCCAAGCAGACGCTGAGCACTGAGTCGTCTTCCGTTGTATGGGTGTACTGAACTTTATTAATCCATTCATTCGTCTGTTGGTGAATGCTTCAGTTGCCTCCACCTCTTGGCTGCTGGGACTCATGCTGCTGTGACACGGGTGGATGAGTGTCAGTTCGAGTCCCTCCTTTCAATTCTTTGGGGGCACATCCCCAGAAGTGGAATCACAGGAGCCTGTGATAATTGTCTTTGATCTTTTGAGGAACTTCCGCACCGTTTTCCACAGTGACCATCTTTCATTCTTACCAACCATATATATGGAAGAGCTGGAGACCTGGAAAAGGAGGAGATTTTCCTGGATGGTCCAGAGGGGTCCCCGACGCCATCACAGGTGTCCTGGTAGGGAAAAGGCGGGGGCAGTTCAGACACACAGGGAAGGCCGTGTGAAAATGGAAGCGGGGGTTGGCATGCCGAGGCTCTAAGCCAGCGAATTCTGGCCGCCACCAGAGGCCGGAAGAGTCTGGGAGCAGAGAGAGGGTGGTCTTCCTGACACGCGGGAGTTCAGCCCAGTGAAACTGATTTCGAACTTTTGTCCCGAGAACTGCGCAAGGGTAAATACGTTGCTTTTATTTTAAGCTGCCAAATCTGCCGTAACGTGTTACGGCAGCCACGAGAAACTAATACGCTGGTCTCCACACATTCAACGTCGTTTTCCCTCCACTCAGCGCAGTTCCAGTGTTCTTTCAAAAATGCAAATGGGGGCGCCTGGGTGGCTCAGTCATTAAGCGTCCAACTCCTGATTTCGGCTCAGGTCATCATCTCATGGCTCGGGAGTTTGAGCCCCGCATTGGGTTCTGTGCTGACGCTGCAGAGTCGGCTTGGGGTTCTCTCCTTCCCTCTCTCCCTCCTCCTCCCCTACTCTACGCTGTCTCTGCCCCTATCCAAATAAATAAATAAAAACTTAAAAAAAAATGCCTTTAAAAGTGTGAATGGGATCACGTCACTCTTTCGCGTGGGTGCTTTCCGTTGTGTCTCGTTGTCCTTGGCGTGGTGATCAACTGCCCCTCGACAGGCTGATGCAGCCCTCAATGCCAGGTCACAGCCTACCTCTGTGGGGGCTTCACGGGAGCTTCTCGTGTCCTTTGCTGTTCATACCCATTTCTCCTTGGTCCTCAGACACACCGTGCTGTCTCTTGCTTCTAGACCTTCGCAGTGCTGCTCTCTGTTTAAATGGCCCCATCCATGCTTTCTCCTCCCACGTTTGCCCTAAGTAGTTTTATAGGGATAACTGCTAAGCGTCTGCTGGGTTGGCGATCTCAGCGGTAACTGTCACCGCCTCTGGAGTTGCTCCGCGTGACCGCCGGGTGAGGTTGGCCGCTCAAGACGAGTGGTCTCTCGGCTCCTGGTGCCGGCTCATCACCACGTGCCTCACCCTTGACTGCAGGTGCTTGTCTGCTTGTCTGTCTTCCCTGCTGGGGGTGGGGGGTGGGGGCAGCCTCCTACAGGCCGTGACCCTGGCACGCTCGCCCCCCTCGGTCGTCACCGTCTCACACAGAGCTTGGCCCGCGCGGTGTGTAGCAGCGAATGTTTGCTGGCCAAATGGCTGAGCCGATTTGGTAAGGGAAGCGAGGCAGACTTCACTCCAAGACAGCAAGGCCGATGTCCGAAGTCACACTGTATGTCCAAGGCACGCAGTGCCTGGTGTCTACCAGGAAGCACGTGATACCGTGCTGGGTGCCAGGATTGGCACCACTGTTGGAGGAGGATCAGGATACTTCGGGAGCCAAATAAACCACCCGAGCGTCGCTCGTCACCGGCCAAGGGGGTTGTCCCAGAGATGTTACTGGTTCATCTAACCACACAGATGTTACTGGTTCATCTTGCCTTTGCTCTGAATCTTGGCTTGGCATGTCGTCACCCACACCTGTCTCCCCCATCCCTCATGCAACCCGACACGCAAACACACAACCCTGACGTACAAAGTATTTCTGAAGAAACTTTTAGAAACTTAGAATAGTGCTTAAATAACACATAATGTAAAACTTCCCGCAGGCATTTCTAAGCGTACATCCCAGTAGGGTTCAGTTCCTTCACGGTGTCATACCGCCATCAGCACCACCCGTCTCCAGAACCCTCTTCATCTTGCAAAACTGAAACTCTGTCCCCACTAAGCAATTAGTCTCCATTCTCCCCCGGCCCCTGCTCTAGCCCCTGGCAACCATCGTTCTACTTTCTACTTCTATGGATTTGACTCTTCTAGGTACCTCGTGTAAGTGGAATCATACAGCATTTGTCTTGTTTCGACTAGCTCATTTCACTTGGCATAATGTCCTCGAGGTTCAGCCATGTTGGACCATGTGTCAGAATTTCCTTCCTTTTTAAGACTGAATAGTATTCCATCGTATGTATGTATATACCATATTTTGTTTATCCATTCGTCCATCAATGGACACTTGAATCGCTTGTGCGTTTTGCTGTTGTAAAGAACGCACTATCAACATGGGCACATAAATATCTCTTTTAGACTCTGCTTCCAATTCTTTTGGGTATCCACCAGTGGAATTGATGGATCATGTGGTAATTCTATGTTAGATTTTTTTGAGGGATTGTCTTACTGTTTTCCATAACAGCCATACCACCATTTTACATTCCCACCCAAAGTGATGAGGGTTCCAGTTTCCCCACATCACTGACTCCTGAAGTTTGGATGGGTTTTGTAGACTTCTACTGAATATTTCTTGGTAGAGGTTGGAAGGAGGTGGTTATATTCATATCGTACCACAAATTGTTTTTAAAAATGTTCTTTAAAAAAAATGGTTATGTGTTTATTTTTGAGAGAGAGAGAGGCAGAGAGAGAAAGAGAGAGAGAATCTCAAGCAGGCTCCACACTGTCAGCCCAGAGCCTGATGCGGGGCTCAAACTCATGAACCGCGAGATCGTGACCTGAGCCAAAAATCAAGAGTTGGATGCTTAACTGACTGAGCCACCCAGGCGCCCCTGTAAAAATGTTCTTTAAACATCTGTCTCTTTTCTTGCGATTCTACTTCTGATGGAGATGGCTACTCTCCCCTCACTCTCGTTCTCACCGACAGGGACTCCCTGTTAGTCGTGTCATCCTTTTCATTATTTATTGTTTCAAAGTATTCCCCCCCCCAGCTTTTAATTTTTTTAGAGCAGTTTAAGGTTCATAGCAAAATCGTGAAGAAGGTACAGAGATTCCCTATATACCTCTTGTCCCCCTGACATGTGTAGCCTCCCCCATTATCAACAACTACCCACCAGAGGGGTGTATTCGTTACAACTGATGAACCCGCGTGGACATACCACATCCCCAAAGTCTGTGGTTTACACTATGGCTTACTCTTGGTTCTGTGTATTCCATGGGTTTGGACAAATGTGTAACGACAAGTACGCATCATTATAATATCATACAGAGTATTTTCAACGCCCTAAATTTTTCTGTGCAAAAGTGCTTTTTCATTAGGTAGTCGCTCATGGAGTTCAACATTGAAAGCTTTCACAAGTCTCCCTCCCAGACAGCCACCCACTTCCTCCCACCAGACATTCCCCCATGTGATACTTCCTCGGGTGCATAGTGGGAGATATTTTGTATACATAATACAGGAGAGCAAATTGATGAGGGATAAGGTGAAGCATGAAATATACAAGCGATAGCAAGGTGTCACCAAAAACAGAACTGAAAGCACACGTACAGGGAAAAGTCAGGTAGGTCTGTTTAGTGCCAGCTGAGCTGATGAGATATAACGTAAAGTAACCACCTGGTTCTTTGCATGATTTGGATCACAGAAGCACAGTGTAGGCTGCACACATCTGGAAGCACAGCAGTTTGCACTACAGCAATCCCCAAGGCAGGACCATAGGACTATCTGGAGTTGGGGCTGTGGTCCAGGACCCCCAGAGGAGAGATTTCTGGGCAGACTCAACAGAGGGGGGCAAAGGCAATGTAGGGTTTGGTGCTTGGACAAATACATAAATCCAAGCGTGCATATCTGAGACATCTGGAGTACTGAAGACGCGCTCAGTTTTTCAGTGATCCGATCAGTTGTCAATGCGAACACAGCTTTAGAGATGTCACCGCTTCCCGCCCCCCCTCCCTCCCCCCCATGCCCTTTCACTTCCCCTGCCTGTAGGTTTCATTTGGAGGACAGGTCCTGGCCAGGTCAGGAGTGGTTGTGCTTGTGAAAAATCTGTTCTCTTCTTCTGTGGTGCGTGGGTAGTGTTAGTCCCTCCAACAAGTGGGGCCATGGACTGTTTTTCACCAGTGCAGCACGATAGGAGGTGACGTTGCCTTCCACAGATAGAACAAAGGTGTCTATGCATGCCATGGAAGGCAACCACTACTCAGAAAGAACCCTGTTCATAACCTCCATACCCTACTGTCTTCCTTTGGTTGCCTCTACAAATCATATCCATCATTAGAGAATAAATATTTATTCCGTTATTGAGTGTATCCAACAAAATGCCCCTGTGGACAATCTTCAAACCTCTGGGCAGTAGCTCCACTGACCATAGCTTGAGCCTGTGTCTTGGGCCCTCTTGGATCTATTTAGAAATATCGGTGTCCTCCTCGCAGGGACCCCTCAGATATTCATAGTTCCTATGAGCAGATGGAATGCCAGTTCCCGGTAGGTCTTGAGACGTGCAGGTAGCATATTGTAATTCAGGATTAAACAAATTCGCACAACCCCGAATTTACACGTTATCACATGACCCTTCACTGACTATTGACTCAGCCTGCCTGCATCCCGCTCCCACCCTCTGCCCCAGTTCCTGCCACCTTTCTGCATCCCTCACCCATTGGTCAGGTGAGGTCATCATCATTATTTGAACAATAATCAAAACCCCAATCGAATGTCTCAGATCTTCCCTCTGGTTAAAAAGAATATTCTAATAATATTTTAACATCAGGACTAACAGTGCAAGAGTATTGTGTTTATTAATGTATGTATGTATATTGAACGCACATGTTTTGTTCTGACTTTCAAATTTAACAAAATGGGTAGAAGTGTGAATAGATACATATGCTTTTCATGAATGTAGGCTTCTGGCCAAAGTATTGAATGGGGAAAAACATTGAGGATTGTTCCTTGGGCACATGAAGGACAGTAATCGTACTGGGGGCAGGGCATTGGGGGGCATGTATGTTTTCAGCACTGGACAGTCATTGAATGTTTCTGAAGCAGAACTCAGGTTATAGCATCTTCCCCAATATCTTCAGAGGTCGGTGAGTCAAGGTGGCTTTGCAACGCCCTTTCATGAGGGTCTGTTCTAAGCCCTTGGTGACCTCCTTCTGAGCTCTACGCAGGTTGACATTGCTCTCAATTTTCTCTTTAAGCTCCAAACAGAAGTTGTCAGTAAAGTTAGGACACTGATACATGTAGGATTCCAGAAGGAAAACCCATGTAGATCAAGCAAGGATTCTTTAATTCTTTCAGTGACATCTGGCCAGACTGGTTACTTTGTCAAAGTATGATTGGGTCTTCTTTTAGTTTTCCCATGAAAATCTGTGTACTTTGGAATTCAAAGTCACATGAATCTTTGCCTGGCAGAAATGTAAATGTTTTGATAAGGCTGTGTCTTTGTGAGTTTGAGCCACTGCAGATACCGAGGGACCCATGGATGAAGGATGGATGAGGCATGCTGATGCTCTGGGCAATTTCTAACGCTGACAAGACACAGATACTTCCTTCCCTCCTCGACCTCCACATCTCCTGTCACTTTCAGAAAACACCAGGCTTACGGGGGCCATGGAGAGAACGTTCCCTTCTCTCTGATTCTGGCCCACTATGACATGGGACTGATGGGCTAATTTAAACCCAAACAATGGTTTACACCTTTTCTTCATTCTTTTTTGTGTGGGGTTGGGGCTGTGTGAGGTGATCTCAGGCTCCTTTGTGAATTATGAGCTGCGTATCTGACCCAAATGGACAGCACATGAGTATCCTCGGAACAGGGCCCTCATCTGTCAGATCCCAGTGATGGAGAAGAAGGAAAAGAACAGAGAGAACTGAGCTTAATTTGGGGGTTGTCCGATGGTTGGATATTAATGAAATATGGCTGACCCACTGTTAGTTAGAGTGGAGGAAGAAACAGGCATTCCTGATTTTTTCCTCCTTGTTCTCCAGTTTAGCAGGTCCACTTGAATGCCCATGGACTACAGCAGGTTGAGGTTACACCCTTGGCCGGTGTTGTTCACAGCTTGTAGACACACACAGGGGAGGTGTGGAGCTGCTGGGTGGGGTCCTGGACTTAGTGGCAGGAGGCTGGGTCTGGCTGTGCTACCTGTTAGCTCTGTGGTCTTTGGCAAATTGTTTCTCCTCTCCAAGGGGTGATTGTATCACAGTGCTGTCCACGTCATCAAGGTGTGGTGAGGTTCAAGTGACAATGATGACTGAGAATGGAAGACCACTTGGAAGGCTAGAGTTGCTTCTGAGGGCTTTAGCATGATGGTCATATACGAAAGCTGAACAGGATCAGGTCTTGTCTAGAAATGTGAAAGCCCAGATAACCACAGACTTTTGCTGTGTTAGAACTCGATGGAAATGTAGCAGGTATTTTCTCCAACTCGTCCATTGGCAGGTGAGGAAATTGAATCTCAGAGAAGGGAAGTCCCTTGAAGGGTTGTCTTGAGCCATCTGAACAGCCTGGGAGAGGCCTGGAGAGACTCTGGACTCTATTGTGCGGTCACATCCCTTGCAGTGAGATGCCTCCAGGGGTCCAGGGACTCCTAATTTCCAGGCAAAGAGCGTGAAGAGCCCTTTGCCATGCCAAGAGGATGGAGAATCCCCAGGATTCAAATAGTAGAACTACCTGAAAGACAGGTGACAGATATGGAAGATCTGACCCCTGCATGAGAAACAAAGGCCAAGAGAGTTGCCCAAGGGTGAGATCCAGAGGGTTCTACTGTTTTTCCTGAGAAGTCCCTTGACCTTATGAGCATAGGTAGGCCTTGGCCAACTTTTCCATGTCCCAGAGTGGCCCGAGACTCAAATGTGCCTGTTAATGATGGCCCCTCTGGGGTGGGTGGGGGGACATTGGGAAGCCGTGACTCAGAGCCACTGCCTGCTGGAAGGTTCTTTCTCCATGACAAATTGCTCTGGTGGAGAATTATAGGTGTGGGCAAGACTAACCTTAAAGGCTACAGCTTTATAGGGATGAATAAAAGCTGATGCATGATGTCTACTAACAAAGTAAGGGGCAGGTCAGGCTCTTGACCTCACCCAGAGAGGACTTGACTTGTTCGGCGGGGTCAGGGATGCTCATGCGGCTCAGGGTGGAGAAGGCAGAATGTGGGAGACAGCAGCAAATGAGAAACCCAGGTGCCAGCCCAGAGGTACGGAAGCCTCTTCTTTCCAAAGATTCGAATACATGCAGGCCCTCTTTGGTCTGAGACAACTGACACCTGCAGCTCCAATCACCCAGGGACAACCGGGGAGGGACAGCTGTGTCCTGCTACCTCTGGGATGTTGGAAGCACCGGCCTCAGGAGGGACAACAATCTCCCCCTTTCTCATTCTCCACCCCACCCCCTACAAACCCACTAGGTCTGCGATCCTCTCTAGCAAGACAGCCGTGTGTGGCACTGCTGTCCTTGACATTGATGGCACTTCTTTCTGTCAAACCTATGCAGTGAATTACAGTGGAACATGAGTTCTGGTGTCTTCCTGGGGGGAGAGCTATTCCTCCCTTCATTGGGCGTACTGCGGGGCCCGATGGAAGAAGAAATGCCTGAGAAACAGACCCGTGTGGAGGACCAGGAGTGCAGGACTGGGACTCTTGGCCTGTGTGGGAGGAGGAGGGAGGAGGCAGCCGTCCAGTTCCCTTGAACCTGCAATCTGATGGAGCCGGCCGGGCTGAGCAACCACAGGGGGAGGTCGATTGTCACTTGCGAATTAGCTGGGAAAACGGGGATCTGGGAGAGGTAGCGCAGAAGGCCTGCACTGTGTGGCAAAGCACAGGCTGCGAAGGGAATGGCCGTGCTCTCTCCAGAAGCAGCCCTCACGTAGGCCCAGAAGGACCTGGAGATGCCTTGAGCTGCTTTTGCTGAAGGCCTGGGCTGTCCTTGGCTCACATCAGCGAGGGGAAGCTACCCCGGCCCTCTGAAATGGGGTCAGTCTGGGGAGCTGAGTCAGAGGGAATGCCATCTCTCACCCTGGAGTGGGGCCAGGTCACAAGGGTGGACTTTTCTAAAAATAAGCCATTCATGTCTGGACACCATGCATCTGTCTCCTCAGAGACCCGGCACTCAGTGCCAGGCCAACTCCTGTGGCGCCCCGCGCGTCGAGGCTAGGGACTGGCTCGGGAGAGAGAAGGCTCTCCAGACTCTTTTTCTGCCAGGTTGGGCGCGAGGGAGGTGGTTCTTGGTGAGATGAGCCTTCGCCATCACAGCCTGGGCCTCAGCCAAGTGCCGGGCTTATAGGGGGGAGGGAACCCGGAAGCAGAAGCTAGCTGCTTAGGCCGGAGGCCCCTGTGAGGGAGTCAGCAAGGTCTTCTCCCTGGGGCTGCCTCTCCAGGCCCTTTTCTGGCTCCCCACTCATGAAGCCACGCCGTCTCCACCCCCCCCTCAGTCCGGGCCCCCTCCGTCTGGGTACGAGGGGCTACGAGGGCGCAGAAGTGGGGCATGAAAAGAACATTGCTATTATTTTTTAAATGAAAAGGTGACGTGTACTCATTATTTAAAAAGATCAGACATAAAAGGAAAAGTATAGAGAAGAAATTAAGAAATGACCTGTTACCTCCCTCCTTCCACAAGTTTCTGGGGAAAATAGATGTATTTTTCTACACGCATATGCACACTTAGTTGAGTATATTTTCTTTTTATAAGAATTGGGTTAAGTCAACATTTTCCAACCAGTTTTCTTGCTTAGTAATACATCATGACAACTTTCTACAGCCACGATTATAGATTTGCATAGTAATTTTAAGAGCCTCATATAGAGGAATCCTAATTTAACCGAGGGGTCGGCCGACTTTCTATCACGGACTAGATGGTAAATATTTTCAGTTTTGTGGGCCAGATGGTCTGTATTGGAGCTATTCAGGTCTGCAAGTTATAGCTCCAAATGGTCAAAGGTAATATGTAAAATATGTAAACGAACAGGTGTGTGTGTGTGTGTGTGTGTGTGTGTGTATGTGAATGTTGTGTACATTCACATACATACATAGTCACATAAATACATGCACACAGGATTCCCATACACCCCCCCCCCCCCACACACACACACATACACAGGCACAGAATCCAGACATACACACACACACACACACACACACACACACACACATCCTTTATCTGATGACATCTGTAGGATAAATTGTAAGATGTATTTTTCTGTGATTTCAGAGGGAGGCTTGCAAACCAACTGTGGATTCCGTTTGCTCTCATGAGCCTGCATCTTCTACTTGTCTAATAAATGCATTTTGACCAGGCTTCGATTGACAAAGCGTGTATTGAAGAGGAGTCTGTTTCAGGTCTCCTGGGCAGGTATTATGTTCCCATTAGAGGCCTCCCCCTCCAGGAAGGGCCTGCCGGGGAACTCTGTTTCTGATAGCTGTTGGCTGTCTGGGTGGCTTCCTGAGAAGAGAAGAGAAATGGGAGAAGTTGACGCCCGTCAGGACAGTGCTGTCATTGGGATTCAGGCGCCTGCTGGAGCCCGTCCGGGAGTCCTGCAGCCCTGTGCCCGACCTGTTCTCTGAGAGACAAGTGTGGGTCCACGCTTTTTATAGAACACCGTTAGAGGGACGGACCGGGGCGCCTGGGTGGCTCAGCCGGTTAAGCGTCTGACTCTTGGTTTCGGCTCAGGTCGTGATCTCAGTTTGTGGGTTTGAGCTCCACACTGGGCTCCATGCTGACGGCACGGAGCCTGCTTGGGATTCTCTTTCTCCTTCTCTCTCTGCCCCTCCCCTGCTCACTCTCTCTGTCTCTTTCTCAAAAATAAATAAACTTAAAAAAAATTTAAAAAGAAGGGGGGACCAGATGAAAGAGGTTGAGGACAATGCCTTCCAAGGTTCTTTCTTCCATAGGAGAGGCACGGGCCGGCCTGAGAAGCAGCATTACAGGACACCTGCTGAGGTTGTGTCTTGCCCGCAGGGCACGCTGCTCCTTTCACTTCTATGAGCTTGGGGTCATCCCTGGCTGACACTTGTTTTCAGGAGTAGCATGACAAGGGCTAGGGGTGGCTGGTCACAAAGGGGTCCTGCTGGTAGAAGAAAGCTGAGTTCTGCAGGGAGAGAAGGGCGTGTGTTGGCAAGAAAGGAGAGGGAGCAGTTCCAAAGGGCACTGAGCAGGGACAGAGGGAGAGGCTCAGAGGCAGTGTTGGCTCGCTTTCACTGTGGCGGGCCGTAGGCCCGCCACTGGGTTTCTCCGGGCCTCGGAGTCGTCATCTGTTACGAGAGGGCTCATCTTCTACCTGATTCTGTGAGGAGCATAAGAAAAACATGCAGGGAGAACAGGGTGCATGCATTCGCGGACGTGTGTGCGTGTACGTAGCAAAAGCGTCATCCTTTAAATTGATGACGGACCAGCGTCAATCCTTGCCAGTCCTCGGGCATCTTCTGCGCCCGATCCACCTGTGATGACCGGTGACATGGGGACAGGTGCCTGGTGGCTGGGCGCTGAGGCCAGAGAAGTGAGGTGTGGGGCTGACGGGGTCTGTGCGCACAGTTCAGTGCTTCCTGGGATCCACGGGGCCCGGCTTCGAAGGCCTCCGGGACCATTCCAAATAGAACTCCCGGATTGTTCGGTCTGAAAGTCGCAGAAGCCCTTGAAGGTTCAGATCAGCTTGTGTGATATTTGCCCTTGAGAAGCGGGGAAACAGTGTCTGAGGATCTGGTGATTTACAGTAAATCCTTCGCAGAAGGAAGGGGGGGCCGGACCACGTTGGGATGCGGGGTTCTGTGCTCCGGACGGCCTTGGTAGGCTTCCTCCCGCACCTCTGTGCTCTTCTGTCTCCGTGCTTTGCTGGAAGTGAGTGAATCCTGTTCCCCCTCGCCGGGGCTGGTCAGTTGTTTCGGCCCTGAAGAAGAAAAAGAGCTTCCTTCGCCCTTCCCCCTTGCCCTTGGGAGGTGGGGACCAAAATCTGCGTTGCCGCTTGACTAGGTAGCAAGCAGGAAGTGTTTTGGCAAACGATATTGGTTCTTAAATGTCATCGAGGGTGATTTATTAACGTTGGCCGTGTTGTCCCATCCTGCAGGATTTCCTCCTTTTTTAAGGCTGAGTAGCCCCGCGCTGCATTGCATGTACAATTCATCTTCTTCCGTTCACCTCTTGAAGAACATTTTGGTTGTTCGCCTCTCTTGGCTATGGGGAATAATGCTGCAGTGAACACAGGAGGGCGGCTGTCTCTTCCAGACCTTGATTTCGGTTCTTTTGTATGTATACCCAGAAGTGGGATTCCCGGCTCATATAGTAGCTCTAGTTTTCATTGTCTGAGGAGCCTCCGTACTGCTCTCTGTAATGGCTGCACCAGTTGATGTTTCTAGCAACAGTACAGAAGGCTTCTCTTCTCTCTACATTCTTGCCAAGACTTGTCTCTAATTTTTATTGTTTTTTAAACAGCCATCCTGACATGTGTGAGGGGGTTTTGGTGTGCATTTCCCTGATGATAAGTGATGTGGAGCATTTTTTTCTTGCACCGGTGATTAGCTGCATTTTAGATAGGGGGAAATGGAAGCTCCCAGGGGTAAAGGGGGACCCTTCCCAGGGTCACACTGTCAATTAATGATGGACCTGGAATTCAAATGTGACCCTGGCAGTGTCACCATTATACTCCACCCTGTGCCCTATCTCAACGCCCACCCCCGCTATAGGCTGAATGTTTGTGTCCCCCCAGATCCGTATGTTGACATCCTAATGGCCGGTATGATGTCACTGGGCGGTGGGGCCTTTGGGAGGTGCTTAGGTCACGAGGGTGGCACCCTCATGAGTGGCATTAGTGTTCTAATCCTGCGCGTGCCCCATCCCGTGAGGATGTAGTGAGCAGGTGGCAGTCTGCAAGCCCAGAGAGGGTTCTCACCAGAGCCTGATCACACGGGCACCCCTGATCTTGGACTCCCATCCTCCAGAACTGTGAGAAAATAGATGTCTGTTGTTTGTAAGCCTCCCAGCCGGTTATTTTGTTATAGCAGCCGAAATGGATTAAGACACCCCTCCGAGTTAATTAGGACAGTCAGTGGGCCAGTTAGCTGGCCCAGGCAGGGGAGAAGGCAACACTTTAATTCAGGCTGAGTCCTAAAGAGGGGGAAGGGGTGGGTGGGAGCGACAAGGGGGGAAGGTGCAGGGAGAAAGGCCGATCAGGATGGCAAGAGGGGTGGGAGGCGGCGGTAAGGGGGTGGGGGATGTGGCTGGAGGGAAGCAGGGCCAATGTTTGGGGGAACGACACGGAGGGCTGCTGTCCTGGGAGGGCGTGAAGCTTGACCGAGGGCACGCGTGGGTCCTGGACTTATGAAGGGTAATGGTGTTGCAGAGACAGGCACAGTTCTAAAGGAGCCCTCAGAGTGAGGCAGGAAGATCGAGAGGCTGTGGCTCCATGTGGAACTAATCTGAGTCTCCGCAGGGCTGCGCGGGGGTGGGGGGTGGGGTGGGGGGGATCCGGAAGAAGCTGATACAGGGCCACGTTCTGAAGGGAGGCTGGACGCCACGGCAACCCTCTTGCTCACATCACGGTAGCCATTCCCATGATCCCGTGCTGCCGTGTGGGGAAGGAGTACATGAGTTTAGTGGAGCCATTAGGAGGTTCCTTCACTGCTCCAGGGGAGGGGTGATGGCGAGGAGGTGGCCCAGCATTTGTAACAGATGCTGAAGATAAAGCCGTCCTTGCTGATGTCAAGCGTGAGGGGAAAAGGGGATAGTCAAGGATGACCGGGTGCTTTGCTCTGAATAGGGGTGTCGTTTACTGAAGTGAGGAATGGAGGCACGGGAGTCGGTAGCTCCTTGGTGATGCAGAGGCTAGAGGTACATGTCTGAGGATCATCAGGAAGAAGTGACATTTCGGACGACAGAGGGAGAGCCCTTGGCCCCAGGATTGGTTCCCTGGGTCTAATTGACTCTTGAGGACTTTTTGCTACAAAGGAAAGCAGAGAGATGCGGAGGGTTGAATTGTGTATCCCCCGCCCCCCAAAAGATGTTGAAGGGTTTCGAACTTTTTTTAAGGTTTATTCATTTTTGAGAGACAGAGACGGAGTGCAAGCAGGAGAGGAACAGAGAGAGAGGGAGACACAGAATCCGAAGCAGGGTCCAGGCTCTGAGCTGTCAGCACAGAGCCCAATGTGGGGCTCGAACCCACGAACCATGAGATCATGACCTGAGCTGAAGTCGGACGCTTAACTGACTGAGCCACCCAGGTGCCCCCAAAAATGTTGAAGTCTTAAGGTCCAGAACCCATGGCTGTGACCTCTTTTGGAAATAAGGTCTTTGGAGATGAGGTCATTAGGATAGGCCCCAACCCAACCTGATTGGTGTTGTTCTAAAAAAGAGGGTTTGGACCCAGAGACACAGAGGCAGACACCGACAGAGAGAAGATGAAGTGAAGGGACACAGAGGGGTGACGGACATCGACAAGGCAACGAGAAAGGCCTGGAACGGATTCTCCCTCCCAGCCCTTAGAGGGAACCCAACACTGACACCTTGATCTTGGACTTCTGGCCTCCAGAGCTGTGAGACAATACGTTTCCGTGGTTCAGGTGGTCCAGTCTGTGGTCCTCTGTTACAGCAACTTTAGCAGCTGACGGTGGGAGGTATAGCTGAGGTGGATGTGGACTTTACTGCAGGTCTGTAACCAGGGGTGGGGGGGTGGAACGACATGCCTGTAGCAGGAGGGGAACGATCCGGGCTCGAGGGAAAAATGGGGCATGTGGGAGAGCGAAGGGGTGGCTCTCTGAAAAGACCAGGTTCTGTGCATCTTGGGCCTTTGCACACGTGGCCCCCGGGCCTCACTGGATGGGCTGCCCCTCCAAGGGACCCGGAACTGCCCCCCTGTGCTCCGGGCACCCTCACTGCTGCCCCATCTCTGCACTCTCCACCCACCGCCCAGTGCTCTGGGAGGGACCAGGACTCGGGACGCTGAGCCTAACAGAGTCCGGCCACAGGAGGGGCTCTGCGAACACGCTTTCAGCAGATGAATGTGAATCCTTCGGGAATGTGTTTGTCCACGGGGCGCTGGTTTTAGAACTCATTTTGGAAATTGGTCCTGGCACGTCCCCGTCTCTCCAGACCAACGTTGATTTTGTCCTGTGTTTACTCAATGCTTTGGGGGGTTATAAATCTGGAGACAGCTCCACCAAGAACTTTTCACTGGGGCAGACCCTGTGAACTGTGTAACCTCGAGCAAGCTACTTAACCTCCATGACCCTTGGTTTTTCCATTAGTCAAATGGGGCAAAGCGCTGCCCTTTTTCTGCCTCACGGATGTGGATGTGGTGGCTCCAGCTAAGTTCTGAAGCAGAAGCTTGGGTGTGTGGATGCATCAGTCTTTGTGGGCCCTAAATGAAAGGCACAATCAGTGGGTTTCTCGGAGAAGAGCTGGCATGTGTGCATGTAAAGAGGGGGAAGGTTTAGTCACTCGGTCCTCTTTATCCAGAGCTCTGAAGTTTTAAAAGTTTTCAATAAAGAAAGTTGAATGGTGGCAAAGTGCACATAACGTTTACCCTCTTAACCGTTTCTGAGCGTGCGGTTCTGTGGGTTGAACTTCCTCACGTGGTGGTGCCATTATCACCCCCATCCAGAATTTTTTCATCATCCGCAGCTGAAAGTCGGCACCCATTAAATGGTAAGTCTGCATTCCTCCCCTTCCCCCTCAGCCCCTGGCAACCACATTCATACTTTCTGTGCTTATGCATTTGCTTCCTCTAGGGGCCTTGTCTGAGTGGACTCACATGGCATTTATCCTTCTGAAACCGGCCTATCTCTTAGCGTAATGTCCTCAAGGTTCATCTAGGTAGCCTGGGTCAGAATTTTCCTCCTTTTTAAGGCTGAACACTATTCCATTGTATGGATGTACCATGGTTGGTTCATCCATTCATCCATCGATGGCCATTTGGGTGCTTTCACCCCTTGGCTGATAGGAATTCGCCTTCAGAAATCTGAGCTGTACGTTACAGCTTGACTTCTACGTATGTCTCATTGTCCATCCGTGGCTTCCTTAGCCTTCTTGTTTGATTCATCTCAGTGTGTCAGAAACCCGGACTCATCTGGGCTCTTCTGCACTGTCTATGCTTTTAACTTTTTTTTTTTTTTTTTTTTTTTTTTTTTTTTTACATTTCCATGAGGCCTTTTTGAGAGAATTAAACATTAGATAATTTAAGGTATTATGGTTTTGGAGTTAAGGCCACTTTGGTGCATTTTTCCCCCCCG
The DNA here is from genome assembly GCF_018350215.1 of Panthera leo. Lineage (NCBI taxonomy): Eukaryota > Metazoa > Chordata > Mammalia > Carnivora > Felidae > Panthera > Panthera leo. Next base: position 13,502,933 of record NC_056689.1, read on the forward strand.
GAGGATCATCTGTTTTATCTCCACTTGACTTTTTCAAAATGCTGGAACTGTCTTTTGATTGAACTTGAAGCTTTTTTTTTTTTTTTCCTTGACATTTATACTACCGAAGGCGGAGAAATAAGACCTTTGCTTATTAACAAAACGAATGCGTCTCTTTCCCCCATGGGAAATTGAAAACAATTTAGAGAATAGAGTAAACTTCAGATTTTCCTGTGATGTGAATTTGGGTGACCTTTCCTTGAGGTAAGATTTAAGGGAGATCTAGCTGGGCTTGACAGACAGTGATGGAGCCAGGTGCCTCCGGATTTCACCTTCGCTCGCCGTTGTTCTTTCCAACTGGAAGCACCTTCCCCCTCCCCCCCCTCCCCCCCCCCCCCCCCCCCCCCCCCCCCCCCCCCGCCCACTCGTCTGGGTTCTTCCGGCATCAGCAGAGAGAGCACAGCTGAGGCCCAGAGAGGTTCCGTGTCTTCACGAAGGTCACCCAGGGAGCTGGCGACCAAGGGAAAGCAGGGCTCAACCCAGGGGCCCTCATGATGCAGCAGCGGACCCCTGCTCCAGACAGTAAATTCTCAGAGGCAGTGGTGGTTTATTGTTCGGTATCTTCTCTCTTCCTTTTCACTCGTCTATGCCAGATGTGCTTGGGGAAATTCCCCGTTAGACCAGCGCATAGTTAACACCTCCTTTGTCTGACCGTGTCACGTGTTCCCCCTCTGGAGATGGTGGGGGCCCGGAGTTTCCAGCCAGCTTGATCTAGAGCCATGGCCTCTGGTGCGGTGCTGGTGGCCGGTGCTGGAGAGGCCTGCCCGCCATGTGCCCGTCCTTGCCCGGGAGTGGGAAGTAGAGAATAAACAAAGCAAAGACACCGTGTTGGAAATAGGACTGCAGAGCTGAGAAGACGCTTAGAAGAGTGGCCTTGGGCCAGCTCCTACTCTCTCTAGGTAGGCCAGGAACGCTGGGCCCAGAGCAAGGGGACAAAGCAGTGGAAAGAAGGAAAAAGAACCGTCCAGGACCAGGGCACCCTCCTACCTGGTCTAGTTAACAAAGCAAAAGGGTACTCCCTAGCCCCCGATAAAAGTGGATCAGAACTCAGAAACACTCGTGACTAAAATTTGTGCTTCTTTGGGCAAGCATCTCCAAAACCAAATCTCCTATCCTCCTCAGCATCCCTTTTCTTGGGTGAGAAAGCAACTCAGAGGACCCTTAAGAGAACGGGTTTGTTTAAGCACATCACAGGGAGTGAGCAGGGCTGAGGTAGAACGCCCCCTTTTCCCAGCTGGGTGCCGAATGTACTGTTTGGCACCAGGGATTAGTTTCCCAGTTTGAGCAGAAGATCAGATCCTGACAGAGGACAGAAGGTCAAAGGTCACACCAGTCAGGGAGGGAGGAAAACAAAACAAAAACAGGAAGTGGCCCGCTCAGGGATTTTCCATGGGAAGGCTGGAAAACATATCCGGACTTAAAGAAAAAAAGGAAGACAACGGGGCACCTCCGAATCTTCTGGAAGCCTCTTGAGATGTTGTTGGAACTGTTGTCAGTAGGAGCCAGCTTGATGGAAGCGTGGAAGGGGACCAGGACACCCGGTGGGAGCCCCAGTCCTGGACTCACATTGGCTCATCACCAGATCTTTCATTGCCTCTGTCCTCCTTTTGGAAGGAGAGTTTTCATCTCTTGTATCCCTTGGAGAGGTGTGTTCATGTGTGTCCTAATGTTGAGGCATGAAAAGGGGTCTATAACCCAGAAAACATCCCCACCTCTAAGCAAGCGTCCACAAGGGGTGTTTCTGATGTATATGGGCATGTTGTCTTTACAGCGAATGTCATATTAATGGAAAAACACCTGCCTCTCACATTTAAGACTAACTGACTCAGTCCTTTTGCTACCAAAATTTGCAAAGGTCAAGGCCAGAGAGGGGGCTGGGCAAGGCTGAGGGAGGCTGTCCTGCCATCTTCTCTCAGTTTCAGTTCTGCCCCTCCCTCTCTGTCCTAATCAGGGCAGGGACAGACTCCCCAAGAGAACAACTCTGTCCTCTCCCTCCTCGTCTCTGCCTTCTCAGCATGGGTCAGGGGCTGTCGGGCAGGAGAGTGACAGGTCCTGCATGGAGGTCCAACAGAGGAAAGACTCCCTGTTGTTTATAAATCTCACCTTTTGTACGAGAGCAGGGGACAAATATCCTGGATCCCCATCCTGTGCTCTGTGCAGTGGCCACCCCCTCCCTCACAGGGCCTGACTCAATGGGTGCTGTGCTCAGCCCTGCTTCCCGATTTGAATCGAGGAGTCTCCTTGCCAACAACTGAAAGGGGGGAAAACAGTCCCCAGTCCTTCGTGGCCGTGTTCTGTCTTGAGATCTTGTTTTAGTTCCTAGTTAATCAAGGAATCAGAATTTGATGTAAAAAGAGAAGAATATGCCAGTGTGTTTCTAACGCCCCACATGCAAATGAGCCCGTAAAGTATATCGCAGGCAGCCACCGGAGGTCAAAGGTCACCCTCCACGTCTGACAATTATTTTGCTCAAAATAAACGGTGAGCAGGACTGCAGGAAATGAGTTGCGGCAACCTCAATTCATGTGTGAAAGTTTCCAATTAAGAATTCAAAGAACTTGTTGTTTAATGAAAAAGTGAAACAAATTCCCTTTATGTGTTTCCCCACTTCCTTGGTGGTCCCTGGCAAAGAGCCGGGTCCGCAGGAATATGGCCGTCTTTCAGTTCACCTGATAAAAGAGGGAGCTTGGCAAGTGATTATATGACCAGAAGCAAAACGTGAAGTAAGGGGAAGGTAGTTGATCAGATCCTCTGGCTTGGGGTTGGCAAAGCACCGCCTAGGCCAAATACGGCCCACAGCTTATTTTTGTCAATAAAGTTTTATTGGAACACAGCCATGCCCATTTGTTCCTGTATTTTCTGTGACTGCTTTTGCAGTACAGGGGGCATGGGAGCTGTATGAGGGAGCTGAATAATTGGGACAGAGAGACCATATGGCCTGCAAAGCCAAAGTATTTGCTTTCTGTAAAATTTCTGTACAGAAAGTTTGCCAACCCACCGTCTAGTTCATTGGTTCTTAATTTTTGTTGCACAGTGAGATCCCTTTGAAACTGTGATGAAAACTTTATACACACCCCCTTATAGAAAAATGTATGACCTCTTTGTTAAGAATGCCTACATGTAACTCTAACTAGACCCTTCTCCAGAGCCTGGGATCAAGGTAGTCCATTCTGGACCCCCCACAGGAGGAGTTTCTGAAGGTACGAAGGACACCTGCTACTATCCACCTCCACCCACGTGCTGGTCCCAGTTGTGATAAAGCATGAAGAACCTCAGATTGCAGGTCAGGGGACACACGTTCTCTTCTGGGCTCCGTCACCCTTAAGCTGTGTGACCTTGGGCAAGTCACTTCACTTTCACCGTGCCTTGGTTCCCTCACGTGTCAAATGCGAGGTCCAGAAGAGATACTTAAGAAAAAAAATTGTTTTAATTGAGGTATAATTGACATGTAACATTGTATTGGTTTCAGGCCTACAGCATAACAATTTGATATTTGTGTATCTTGTAAAATGGTCAACACAGTAAGTCTAGTTAACATCTGTTACCACCCAGCGTTAATTTTTAGATTTACGCCCTTGGTAACTTACAGGTCACCATGTTGTCTCTTGTACCCCAGGACTTGCCTATTTCATAACTGGGCGTTTGTACCTCTTGACCCCCTTCATCTTTCCACCCTCCCCTCTGGCAGCCCCTTCCTCCTCTGGCAATCACAATTCTGTTCTCTGTATTTATGATTTTCATTTTGTTTTGTTGGTTCCCTTGTTTTACTTTTTAGATTTTGTGTCCAAGTGATATCATACAGTATGTGTCTTTCTCTGTCTGACTTATTTCACTTAACGTAATGCCCTCAAGATCCCTCTGTGTTGTCACAAATGGTAAGATCTTATTTTTTATGGCCAAGTAATATTCTGTTGTGCGTCTATCTATCTATCTATCTATCTATCATCTTCTTTATCCCTTTATCCATCAATGGACACTTAGATTGTTTCTAGAATAGATGATCTGCTTAAAGCTCTTTCTGGTTTTAGATTTCTATGCTCTTCAAGGGTCTCCTGGAATTTATTTCTGGAGCTGAGTAGATAAGGTGTTGTGATTCATATACTTTCAAAACATCTGAAATCCCTTGGCAACATAGACCTGTCTGGGTGGCACTGAAATCTGGGATTTGATGACCACGCTGGATATTTGGCACCTGCGGGAGAAGACCCTCACATGCCCCGGCCTCCACCCAACCCTGGCCAGCCATCCTGATAAATCGAGTACACACAGGGGCTGCTCAAAAAAGCACAGGTGGACCCAGTTCAGCCCATCAGAACTCAGGGGAAACAAGGTAGAACCCAAGGCCTCTTTTTTTGTTTTTAAAGTTTATTTATTTATTTTGAAAGAGAGAGAGTGAAGGAGCACGAGCAGGGTAGGGGCAGAGAGAGAGAATCCCAAGCAGGCTCCACACTGTTAGCACCGAGCTCCCGGTGCGGGGCTGGAACTCACAAAGCAGGAGATCACGACGAGCTGAAATCCAGAGTCGGATGCTTAACCGACGGAGCCACCCAGGCTCCTGGAACCCAAGGCCTCCTGGTAGAATGATCTGCAATAACACCTTCTACCAGAACGAGCACATGCAGCTTCTCTGGGACAGATACTGCCCGCCAGGAAGACAGGTTTTGCATTTGGGTCGCTTTGGGTTTGAAAAAGGAAAATAAATACATATTTTCACTGATCCTAAAAATACTTCACATTGCTTGTAGATAATTTTAAGAAATACAGAAAATGTGAAAAAAAGGTGAAATGTTACGCTGAAATCCACCTCTGCAGAGACGAGCATTGCTAACAACTTGATAAACCTCCCAGGTGTCTTTTATGCATGCATGCCATCAACACACGGTTACATAAATGGGCTGTACGTGTTTTGTCTTCTACGTGTCACTTGCCAAAGTGATCTGTGCTGATATTGTTCTGTGGCGTTGGAGGTAGAGTTCCAACATTATTTGTAACGGCCACACGGTATTTCATTGGACGTACTATAGTGCACGGGCTCATTCACCTCTAGGTTTTTCCGGTTTGTGTGCGTGTGTGCTCTCTTCGTACTTAGATCTTGTGCGTTTTGCTGCTTGTTCAGCTGAGGAGCAATTCCTCGTGTTGAAATCCGGGAGTCAAAGGCCGCTCCTTAATAACTGGAACGCACGGGGTGAAACTGCCTCCAGAAGATGTGTAGCACTCTGTGTCCACCAGCACGGAGGAGAGCCATCCGTTCCCACTCTCTGGCCAACACTGACTGTTGCCGTGGTGGATACTTAGGGTCTTGGCCGACGTGATAGGTTAAAAGTGATCTTGTCGCGTAGCTTTGCATTTCCAACGTCGTTTTGGTTTTGAATGGCACTGTCTGTGATTAAGCAGGGGTGAAGGTAATGACTTCATATCGGGTTCTGAGCCTGGCGTGAGAGCAGACGTATATCGTTCAGAGGAGCCCGCAGCCCCCGCCGAAGAGCTGGATGCTCTTTGAGGCCCATAATCCTTCACTGACTTACTTAATCACAGGCTCACTTGCGGCTACTTTTGGGCACCTGCCTAGAAGGCCACAGGGTTCTGGTCATGAAGGGGCCTGGATGACAGGGAGGACATCCGTGCCATAATTTTGAGGCTCTTTGCAGGCCGAGAGCTGGCCCCCTGTGTCCCGCTCGTGCCTCCGCTCGATGCCACGTCCACTGACGGCATCTCCCTTGGTCTGAACGGATCTCCCCACCTCTCTCCCGAGACTGGCTTTAGCTAATACAACCAAGAAATCCTCTGGAAGAGTCAGAGATGCCCGGGGCTGCCCGTGACGTAGTGCAAAGGGTGGATCGGAGAGTGGAGGGCAGCCACCAGGGACGACGGTGGAGAAGCTGAGTGCGTGGAGCGGCAGGTCTGTCCCGCAGCCTCCGCTGTGGCCTCAGGCCAAGATGGGCGGCTGGGGCAGAAGGGGGCTGCGGCAGGGAGCCCTTCCTTCTAGGTCTGGTGCTCAGTGGTTTCCTGCTCTGCTGAAGGGCCGTTGCTCGGTGGTGATGATTCATGGCATTTGGACACTGTGGCCGTGTTCTGAACAGGGAAGTGAAAAATAGCACAGCCGAGGGCAGTGCAGGGCAGGGCAGGGGCTGTCACAAGATGGGAAGCTTTCCTTTGGAAAATGCAGGGGGCGGGGGCGTCACAGCCAAGTTGGTGGCAGCGGTTCCCGCCGCCGCGTGAGTGTGGCCCCGTTTGCTCTTCTTCTGGGCATCAACTTTTCCAAGTGTCGGCCACTAAGTTGTCCCTCGGAAGTGGCTGCTGGTCTTGGCCGAGCCGCTGCGAGGAGGAGGAAGTGGACGGGTGATTCAGTGAGTGTCAGCTTCCTCTGTGACTCGGGATTAGATCCGTTTCTTACGGTGGTGCCAGAGGGCCTGTGTGGCTTTGAAATTCTCTGCCACTGGCGGTGGCCCTCCCTTGACCCCTTTTGAACGAGTAAGGGGATTCAGCTGGATTCCGCAGCCTCCCCCGAAGTTGGGCAGGCCCTTCTGACTCGAGGCCTTCCCGTGGCTCCGGCCGACAAAGATCAGTGACGGGCCGAGCTGAGGCCGCTGCTGGGTCTGTGTGCATGTCAGGAGCTGCCTCGTATTTGGGAACTGGATTGCGAGAGCAGCTGGGATCTGAGGGGCCCAGTCCCGGCAGGTGTTAGACTGAGGGAGGAGGCAGTTGAACTACCCGGAGCCACCAGCTCTCCCGGAGGCCATTTGTCCACGTAGCCAGTGGACGACAGGAGACGGCCAGATGCACAGCTGCTTCCTTCCCACGAGGAGAGTCATGACTGGCTTTTTCTTCCGGAGCACCGAGTTTTCCATGGATCTGTCGTTTCGCGCGCAGCCTAAGCCGCCATTGCTGCCCTCGCCTGAAACCTGTTCTAAGAAGCACTTCAATCATCCAGATCCTCGCCTCTGCCTAAGAGTCCATAGTCCTAAAAGCACTGACTTGGTAAAGACTGAAAAACCCTCTCAAAAAATGCTGCAGGGGCTTCTGTATTCGAATGCCTTCCATCACCTTGGAGAACAGCCTCCGCTTCCGGGTCAGTTCTGCCCCACCTCTTCCCCCCTTGGTCCCCTCCTGTTTCTGTGGCCAGAACAGAGGTCAGCTGGTCTTACTCAGGCAGGATGGCCAGCATCCAGTCACTGGTGTATTTAATGAGGACTCTAGTATTAGTCACACGCACAGAAGTGCAGCTCAAACCAGTCGGGGCTTCCAGAAAGGAGCTCTGTGTGACAACTGTACAAGGGGGGAGGGGCCCGAGGCACTTGCAGCTGGGACCTGACCCTGCTGGGTGCTCTGTCCTTTCTCTCACATCATCTTCCAGCAAAACAGTGATTTTGATCTCTTTGATAAGCTTTCTCCACACGGAATGTGCACGATTGCAGTTTGCTCATCACACCTCACAGCATCACTGCCAGAGAGGGGCTGAGAGTTCCAAAGTTCCAGAGAGAGGCCTCGATGGCCTTCCCTGGGGTCAGATGACCATCACTGACTCAATCACTGTGGCCAGGGAAGGATCTCTGAGCACATGGCTGTTTCGCATTTGGACCCTATGATTAGCGCTGCGCTAAGCAGGGGAGGCAGTATTTTCCAGAAGGAGGGGCTCCTGTCCCGGGCAGACAAACAATGGGCCCACTGCCCCGGTGTGCTGAGCTCTTCCTCACCCCCAGGCTGAGGACTCAGGCCCTCACTGCCTCCCCTCTGCCTCTCCCGGGCCAGGGGGTCCCCTCAGAACCCACTGTTTTATTGCTTAAAAATCCATAAGAGATGGGGGTTTTCTCAGCTAAGTTTTTTTGCGGGGGGCGGAATACAGGTCTGGGGCGGGAGCTGTACGATTTTCTGAGGAGACAGCCTCGGAGGATCTAAGCAACGAGTGAAGGAACAACAAAGGGACCCTTCTCAGAAGCATGGCAAAAATGAAACCAAATAAAAACCCCATAAAAATCCCTACTGGGGCAGAGGAAATACCAGCGTGATGCTTTTGAGCCACATCTTCAGTAATAAAGGAAAGATTCAAGGATCGGCCGTTCTGACGGGATTATGTTTGGGCTTGAGGGAGAATGTGCTGGAAAACAATGAAAGGGAGTCATCCAAGCAAGGGAGGTCTGTTGGTGCGTGCATTTGTATGTGTGTTGTTGCAATTCGGGAACTGACCGATGACCAGGGTCATGGGGAGTCTGAGAGAGACACCCGACAGGAACTGGTTCAAAGTTTGTGCCCAGCCTGGGGAGATCAGATGACCGGCAGCTGGCCTGCCCCCTGCCGGCTCCCATTGATGTCGGAGGGGCTCTGACCCCCGTTTGGTCACAGAAATACCCGTTTGGAAATCTCTTTGAAGGCTGATTAAGTAAACGCTCTCGCGGCACCGACAGTCACAACTGAGTGACGTAGTCGAAGTGCTCGTGGTTAGTGGAGGAATCTCTGGCTGCCAAGCTGACAGGCAACTCGCCTTTCTGTTCCTCTAACTTGGCCTCCCTGCTTCCGGTCGCAGTTTCGGGCACAGAGTTTCAAGGGGACGGGGCCGAGGATGTGGAGACTCTCACTGTCATCGCGCGGGTGGGACAGGGCCCCCAGGGACGGAGCGTTGTCCTGCCGCACGGCAGCTGGCCGCGGCCGGTGACCGGTAGTCCTCCCGGCACGGCTAACCTTTGATGTTGCTCGTGGGGTCCTTCCATCTGGTTTGTGGCCTCAGGCTGCTGTGACCCCCAGCGGGGGTGTCTCCCCGGGCCTCCCGGGGCCCGGCAGGGTGAGCGTGAAGGAAAAGTCTGGTTTTCATCCGGGAGCGCCGAGCCCCTCTCTGCGTGACGGCTCTGCTCGCGGCCTGGCCAACTGGACGAGGGCTGCCGGCCCCTCCGGACGGGGGAGTGGGGGCCCCTTCATCACTTTACTGCCCTCGTTATCTCGGAGACCCCGTTGTCGTTGGGGGGGGGGGGGAGGAGCGGGCTGCCAGCCCTGGACCCAGCTACGTCTCCGTACCCGGCAGAGTTGACGTTCGTTCATTCACTTCATCCGTCATGGATCCATCCACTTACCCATTCATCCGGGGCTGTCGTTCAGTCATTCGGTTACTATGTGACCAGGTCTCCTTATCTTTTATCTTTGCTGCCTGGCACAGGGCCAAGCTTGTAGGAGGGACTCCGCACACGTTCGCTGACTTCTCTTCCTGCTTTACCTCTGTTATGGTTCACGTTCTACGTTCACGTCCATGATGTTGAAGCGCTAATCCCCAGGACCCCGGAACGTGACTGTGTTTGGAGATAGGGTCTTTAAAGGGGTAGTTACGTTAAAATGAGGTCATTTTAAGTGAAAATGAGGCCCTGAAGCAATCCTTTTAAAAAAAATTTCTTTTAATGTTTATTTTTGAGAAAGAGAGAGACAGGGCATGAGCAGGGGAGGGGCAGAGAGAGGGGAAGACCCAGAATCCGAAGCAGGCTCCAGGCTCTGAGCTGTCAGCACGGAGCCCAACGCGGGGCTCAAACTCGTGAACCGAGAGATCGTGACCTGAGCCGAAGTCGGACGCTCAACCGACTGAGCCACCCAGGTGCCCCCAAACCAATCCTTATAGGAAGAGGAGTTCGCAACCCAGGCACATACAAGGGGAAGATGATGTGAAGACACGGGGGGGAAGACAGCCATCGACAAGCCAAGGAGAGAAGGCTGGGACCGATCCTTCATCCAAGAAGGAGCCAACCCTGTCGACACCTTGGTCTTGCACTTCCAGCCTCCAGAGCTGCGGGGAAATAAATTTCTGTTGTTTAAGCTGTCCCAGTTTATGGTGCTTTTTTATGGCCACCCTAGCCGACTAACACAGCCTCTCCACAGGTCCGTAGAGCACGTAACCAAGTCCAAGGTGCTGTGGGACGTCCAGAGACAAAGCTGAGAAGTCTGGGAAAGAGGAACAGCAAGGGGGGCCATCCTCTGTTCACATTTTCTTCCCCCAAATCCCGCTCTCCTCCACCTCTCCTTACCTCTATCTATCCCCAACAGAAGGGGAAACAGGAGGAAATGAAATAAAGGGCTCCGCATGAGATGCCATCCTGCAGAAGGTCTGGCAACGCGTGAAAGCCCTTTAATGTAGAGTCAGAAACGCCATTTAGTTATTTATTTATTTCTGCCCGCCTCTCTTCCCCGACAAGTTCTCATTTAGCACACGTATGTGTATGCACATGACCAGAAGGTACGCATGACAGCCGGGTGTGTCCGGGGGAAGACCGCGAAGATGATCCACAGCTTTTGGGGACACACACGATTGTACAGCTGGCAGCACGTTCCCCAGTCCCAGCTTTATGGTGCCTGGTAGCCGGGAAGGGCCACAGTCAGCTCTGTCTCGGGACCATGCATTCCCTCACTCATTGCCCTTTGTGATTAAAGATGATGCTTATGTGATGTTTCTCTACAGCTGTTACCGAGAGGTTGTCCTTTGAATTAAGGCCCTGGACAGTGGCTATGGGCTGTGATCTCTTTGCAGGAATCATGAGGTCGTTTCACTGTGGAGTAATCTTGGGATCTCTGGGAACATTTCTGAGCCTTCTGATCTGCTGGGCCTATTGAGAAGCCAGGTCCATTTGAAAATTTGCACAGTATGGAAGTCTCGATGTTTTTAAAATTTATTTTAACTTTTTATATTATTTGAGAGATGGGGAGGGTAGAGAGAGAAAATCTTCAGCATGACCCTAGGATCATGACTTGAGTCAAAATCAAAACCAAGAGTAGGACAGTCAACCAATTGAGCCACTCAGGTGTCCCACCATTTTTCAATCAGACATTTTTTTTTTGAATGTTTTTCTTTTTTATTTTTGAGAGAGAGAAAGAGAGACAGACAGACAGACAGACAGAGTGCAAGTGGGGAAGGGGCAGAGAGACAGAGACACAGACTCTGAAGCAGGTTCCAGGCTCTGAGCTGTCGGCACAGAGCCTGACGCGGGGCTTGAACTCACAGACCGTAAGATCATGACCCGGGCTGAAGTCGGACACTTAACCGACTGAGCCACCCAGGCGCCCCAATCAAAGACATTTTCTACTACACAAACTCAGTAACAATCCTGTTCCCCTCTGGGGTCCTTGTGCAAGCCTAGTTTAGCTCGTTGATTTTAAAGGGAACGGGGATTCCAGGAGCTCCTATTGGCCAACCGGCCCCATGTTGCAGAGTACTGAGTCCCTAAAGGACTTTGGCAAAGATATCACCGCCAGTGTGGTTGCGATCAGCTTCTGTGTGCATGTCCAGGAGTGAGATTTCCACATCATGGTCACTCATACTGATTGGCGTTTCTGAAGTGTGGTGGCATTTCTTCATTTAACGTTGATGTTGACACAAGCATCCTATCTTTTCTACATACACGCAAATGAACATGCTCCCTGGATGGTTTGAGGGCTTGTCCGGCAAAGCCACCACGTGCAGGGCCACTCCCTGTCTCACTTCCTCCTGAGTGCCTTCCTTGCTTGGACATTCATTCCTCCCCTCTTCTCCACCCCATAAGACCTGAGGTGTGCCCATCTCTGGAGATTATCTGCATTTTAAAATGAATGACCCCCTCCCTCCCCCCGGGGTGCCTGGGTGACTCAGTCGGTTGGGCATCTGACTTCAGCTCAGGTCATGATCTCACAGTTTGGGAGTTCCAGCCCCATGTTAGGCTCTGTGCTGACAGCTCAGAGCCTGGAGCCTGCTTCAGATTCGGTGTCTCCTTCTCTCTCTGCCCCTCCCCTGCTCGCACTCTGTCTCTCTCTCTCTCTCTCTCTCTGTCTCTCAAAAATAAATAAACATTAAAAAAAAATTAAAATGAATGACCCCCGAACACATAAGCTTTCCAAACTCCAAGGAATTTTCTTTCAATGCTTAAATGGAGCCAAGAGTTGCTACCTGGACTGGTTGGGCAGATGGGTCTACTTTGCTTTACTCAAGTAACCAAACCAGTGGTTGGCCTGGCTCTAAGTCCAGCGGGTACCCCTTTCCTTGGTATGTGTTTTGTGTGATGCAGATGACCCTCCAGCCAAGGGCAGAGTGTGACTTAAGGGTGTGTGATTATGGGTCTACTGCAAGGTGGAGGCTGAGTCGGGCCCTCGGTGCTATCTCTCTGCCACTTCCTCCTAGCCCCAGAACTATATTTACTATCTAGCAGATAAAAAAAGACAGCTCCGTGTGCTCTCAGACCCCACGCCCTCTCCTCCCCAGCTTCGATTTCGTAAATGTTGGTTCCTCCAGAGAAGCGACCGGAGCCCGTAACCGTGCGTGTGCTTTTCAATAACCTTATGACTCCCAGCGTGGTCCAGCCAATGAGGACGGAGCCGTGACCCTTAGATAAAAGGCTTCATTTGGCATGACTCATCCTTGGAGACATCCCGCTTGCTTGGCCTGTGTTGTTAAGTGCCTGGTTTTGTAAATATTGACAGTTAGAAACCATCCCAGGAACTACCGAGCGGTGATCTGGAAGGTAATGTATATGAATATGACCCGCGATTAGGCAATGCTTGTCATTTGCTAAGATTCAGCCACTGATAAATGTCACCCCATTATCTTCCTTCCTAATAGCGGCTCGTTTGCTTGCGTGTGACTCATCGTTGATATATTAGGAGGTCGGATTCAGCAAGGAAAGTTTGGTCTGCTGCGACAGAGGACAACATCCAAGGCCACCTCGGTTTTCAGGATACTAGTTTCTTAACAAGGGTGGCTTGTTAAGAAGGAAAAGTTCAAAAGTCCCCATCACTGAGAAACTAAAGGGGGTTTGGGAGGGATAAAGAGCAGAACAGTGCTTTTCACCATTCAAAGCTGATGTGCTAAAACCTACTTCTCCATGTAGACGTACGTTCGTTGCATTCACCTGTGGACGCCTGTGGCTCCACAAGGCCGTCTCTCTCTGTTCAAGGCTACACTTTGGGTCTCGTCGGGCCTGCTCTCACATGAATAATCTCTGCTCACACAGAAACTGGTTTTTATCTCTTGCCCTCCCTTTGTCACTACCTAAAATAAATATCGTCACCTGAATGTCTGTCGATGCTTTCTGATGGGTTTGGCTGTTTGGTTTATTGAACTTTATCACTTGCAGGAACTTCCCTCTTTGACTCACAGCCCTTTGGAATGGCCCTTGTTTATTTCCTTCATTTGCTCTGGGCTGAGGGTCTGTCCTGCCAAACCAGGGATGAGCTTTTCAGTAGTTGGGCTTTGAACATGGGCCTTTGGCAGACTGGAATGCCAGATAAAAGCACTACCCTTGGCTGAAGGCAGGTGTGTACGCACATGGGTATACACACACACACACACACACACACACACAGAGCTGTGTCCCTCTGTATAACCAGTTAACACTTACTATTCTGTCCCGTAATGAGAGCTGAGCTCCGCCTGGGCTGACCACATCAACCCTGTGAAGGAAGCGTGCATCACCTTGATGGAAGCCACCTCTTGACCACTCGCTGGCTGTGTGACTTTGTGCGAGTTACTTAACTGCTCTGAGCCTCAGATTCCTTACTTGTAAATTGAGGATAATAATACCTACCCTTCAGGGCTAGCGGGAGATAACGTATTTAACCCACACGGATCATAAAAACCGTTCAGTCGACGGTCGCTGTTACTGTCTTTAGTACCAAGCCGCGGTGGAAACTTGCCGGCAACAATTTTGGGGTGTTATGGGTTCGACTGTTAAGGGTCGACTGTAGCTCTGAGGTTTTACACGCATCGTATCAGCCCTTCGGGAGCTGGAGGCTCAGGAGTCCTGCCGGCCAGCGTTAGAAGCAGGCATCTCCGGCCATCACTTGCGTCAGCTTTCAGGGACACTGGAGGTCACGACCGTGTGTGTGTGGTTAGCAGAGGCTGGCAACTTGCTGTGTCAGGAGGACACTAGGGCACCCGCCTCACCTTTGCCCCCATCACACAAGCACAGGCTGGTCTGTGTGCCGTTGGCCAAACAGCTTCACAAAGTCCTTGCTTAACCACTTGGCACTGGCTGAATGTTCTGTCCTTTTGTTCAGGTAGCTGACGCACCTGCCGAGTTGCAGGGCAGTGTTCCGGAACCTGTCGATAGTCCATATTTTTAACGGAATGTCGATGGATGAGCGATAGGAGTCCAGTCTGTGGGGATCTGTGGGGGCGGGGATGGGAGCGGAGGGGGAACTAGGGTGCTCGAAGAGTGGGAAGGAAGTTCAGGTTGACAGTCATTCCGCTCGGTCCTGGTGATCAGAAGGAAACAGACTGCTCGAGCAGGAGTTCCTCCTCCAAGGGCCCTCCCTGTGGCCCCAAGCCCCCTCTCCCAGGGAGACGCTTTACACGGGGCAACGAGACGGAAAATTCTGCCCTCACGGGACTGCATTATTAACTGCGTATCTGTGGCATCAGGGCCATATGGCATGTTTGAAGGAACGGAGAGGAATTCAGTAGCGCAACATGCAGACCACGAAGGAGAGAGAATTCTCCTGCAGTGGCCACAAAGGAGGAAGGTGTGCTTCGTGGAGAAAAGGTCCTTGCCGTGACTGCGAAAGGCCAGCACACTTACACTTAATAAATGAGAGCTTCCTGGCACAAACACTTCCCGACGGTGAGAGAGGCCCTCGGCGGCCCACCCAGGAAAGGCCCCGTGGCATGAATCCCTGAATGTCCCAGGGGGTCGGACTGTGCTTCCCTGAGAGCCCAGAGATCACCCAGCAGGGCTGGAGTCAGGGGTGTCCCCAGAGGGAGCACATGTGAGGCTCCGAGGCAGGTAGGCCAGCTTTGGCTGCCCGGAGATGAGAGCTCATCCCTCCCTTAGGGGTCTCTGCACGGGAAGCCAGCAGGGGAGCAAGTGTCCCCTCTCAGTGGTGACCAATGGAGGCAGAGGCTAGAGGGAGGCAAGGCTGTAAAGGGACCCACTGTGACCAACTTGGAAGATATGCATGGGTTGCCCTCTATTGGATGCATCTGCTTCAAGATACCCTAAATCCTTCAGGTCTAGGATTCTCTTCCATGGTGCCCCAAAGAGTCAACATAGCCTCAAGCTCGTTTCCACCTCCGTGAGTGCTGAACAAGATGATGCTGTATAAGACACGTGCGGTATCCGGCACATGGGATGTGTGTAATACGTGTCCCCTCATGTCGTTACTGCCACATCATTACGTCAGACTCCTGGTGCGCGTTTGCGCTTTAGAGGTCGGCCTTCAAACCGAATGGTTCCCTCCAGCAACCATGCCCCCACCCCATCTTCCTCCCCCCCCCAAGAGTGTTTGGGCTCCTTTTTGCTTTCTTTGTGTTCTGAACAAATGAATCCCTCTTATTCACTCACTTGCTTATTCATCAGTCCTCTGAACACTTCTGCCAAAGATTTACTGTGTGCTGGGCCAGCTGTCTTGCTGAAGTGCTGTTACCTGCTTATGACACTCGCATACACAGCACCCCCATATATACAAATGCAATGCTCTTTTTTCAGGTTCCAGGTCTAATTGCTGAATAGAGATGTGTGATCTCACTCGCTTTTTTTGTATGTGTATTTTTCCATCACCAACGTGTTTCTCGTGGGAACTTCATGCCTGCAGAGAGCATTTGGAGGCTCTGGTTTAGAGAATGTGAACTGTTCTAAGGTCTTCTGAGGCCCTTGCTGTCCAGATCAGAGGAGAGGAGGAGGGAGCCACCATGGTCGGGTGGGAGAGAATCAGGCCCGTTATGTACCTCGGGCCTGCTCCCTACCGGACTCCACTTGGAACCACTTTCCATTCTGTGAGGTCTGGGACAGATTTCTCCTTTATAAGAGGTGGCGGGGCAGAGAAAGACAGAGTCAGGTCATGCTGGAAACCAAGTCATCATATGGCAATGAAGAGCCACACAGAGATCTGTCCACTCCACCAGCACTTCCTGTGTGGCCACCCACAGGACCCTGCCTGGAGCGTTGGTGCTGCCTGTGTTGAAAAAATGTGCACAGAAACAGTTTAAAGGGGAAACAAAGATATTGCAGGCTCAGGCTACCGAGGCTTACTTATCTTTGGAACCCTTGTTCTAGAGAGTTCTGTCATAACATGAGGGCAGCTGTTGCTGTCTGGAATGAGTAGAGGAAGAACAGCTCCCAGTTGCGGGGGGTGGGCTGCGGGGAGAGGTCTGGGGGAGCCGGGAGAAAGCGCACAGCAGCCCAGGCTGGGTGCCCGGATATAGCGGCAGGGGAGCAGGACGCATGCTCTCCTCTCCGGGAGTCTATTTCAGGCTGGCTGGAGACAAAAATGCGTTCTTTGCCACAGGAAGAATGCTCCCTCAGACAGAACTGCTAATCGGGCAAGATGAAGGGCTGCGGAATGTACGGCCAGGGGTGGTTACTGTTCGCTTTCCAGCAGGCTTTTTTTTTCTCTCTTCCTTCACTGAGTCACATGTATTTTTGGCTGGCTAATTTGGACAGTGGCTGGGTAGCCCCCTCCCCCATAGCCTTCATTTTTGAAAAGGTGGGAATCATCTGAGCCTGTGAGCTATCTTGCAAAGCTATGAGCAGTTTTCCAGAGCTACCCTATGTCATCTGTCTCCCTGACATAAAGAGGGGAGGCGGGAGGAGTAAGAGGAGGGTGTGGACAAGGAAAGGAGGGAGGAGGGAAAGCCGAGTAAAAGGGGGAGAGAAACATCTTGCTGACGTCAAAGAAGACCACACTCTGCAGGATTACATTACTCGGGACCTCAACCGCCCACTCCCTCTAATTTACTAGAAACCAAACAGCCTGTTTTGAAACCTGTAGCCTGCAGTCTGTTATTTTGTTTGTTTGTTTTTTATTTTTGGTTTTGGTTTTTTTTTTTTTTTTTTTTTTTTTTTTTTTTTGCTATTCTCTCGGGACCCAAAGGACTATTAATTGTTGGGAGTTTGAAAGCTACCTGATTCCCTGAAACAGAGGGGATTTCCACGAGTAATAATTCAGCCCGTGCTTGTGTTGGGGCGCTGGAGCTAGAGTAAATTGATCCAGCTGCTTGCAAGCTGATGGAAAAGTGCCCGGGGGAGAGGACGGCATCTGCAGCTGGGGCCGCGGCTGGCTCTGTCACGTGGCCTGGCCTGCGACCGACCGCAGGGCTGGCTCCAGCTCGCCCTCCGCCCCACCCCCTGCGCGCCCCCAGCCCGGCCCCCCCACCCCCAGCGCGCCCCCTGCGCGCCCCCCTGCTCTGCCCCCCCGCCCCCCCGCACCGACTTCCCTTACAGAGCAGGTGTGGCAACCTCTTTCTTGGGAAATGCAGGACACAGAGGATGATGGGGGGGCGGCCTTATTGCCTAAGCTCCCTGAAGAGAGTCACCGTTTCGGTGCGTTGGCCGGTGGAATTATGCTTCCCAGAAGCCTCCCCTAGTTCTGTCGTCCGGACACTCAGGGCCTGTTTACAAATAAAATCGGAGCTGGCAGAGGTTACCTGTATGTAACCAGAGGCTAGAGAAATACTGATTCCACCACCCAGATGGTAGAGTTCAATCTGTTTTCTGGCCAAGGCCGCACAGTTAATTTTTATCCTAGTAAAGAATAATAAACACGGCATTAGCAACTAAATGTTTATCAATTTACAGTTCATTTCCAGCCAGATCATTTCACTCCAGCATGTTTTTACTGCTAGCTGATGCACTGGAGTGCTTTTCGTGAAACCATATGTGACTATTTAAGTCCTAGCCTCTGTAGCATCGATGTGGTGCTTTTCACCGTAATGGGACGATATTATTTGGCTATTTCAGGCACGGTCTTCCAATATTACATTCGAATGATGAAGAAACTGCAGCGAAGAAAGTTTACATGACCGGCTGGGGATCACCCCACGGTTGGGAGATGATGCTAAACAAGGACCCCCAAGTTTTTGTTTTGCTTTTAGTCCAGTGCAAACCTGTGTGCACTGGACCATGTGCCTGAGCCAGGGCTGCCTTGCTGGGGTTTCTTTTCCTCTTACAGTGAGTTCATACCAGAAGGGGCGGCAGAGCAGGGGTGAGGAACCCCGAATAGGAGGAATGCCTTATCAAGGGAGACAAACAATGAGAGTACGATTGAAGCTGAAGTCCGTGGGGCTGCCCAGACAGCCAACCTGTCTTGCAAGTGCTTTGGCTGGTTTTGTTGTGTCAGTGGACTCACACCATTCGATGGTGTCATCTCTCGTGTATCACCAGACTGCGATAGCCAGAAACGATGCAGTGATGACAAAATGAACGCGTGGCTAGCCCGCCGCTTCCCACTGGCACGCATGAGGCCGGTAGGGACTGTGAGCAGGCAGAAGGCCGCTCACTGCATGTCGTGCGTAGGCACAGCGTGTGGTGTGGGGCAGCCAGCTCTTCTGACCCCGCTGTCGCCCACAGGCCGAGCAGAGGCGTGGCTCTTGAGCAGACGCTCAAGAAATGCTCTTGATGAGCGGGGTAGGCTTGACAGGGGCTGGTAGGCAATGGGTTGAAGATACCATAGTTGCAACTCCACAAATGAGGCAATGCCCCATTTCCCAATGAGCAGGTTACAAAAGTCTTGTGTGTGTGTGTGGTTTTTTCCCCTTGGTCAGCCTGAATCTATATACTTTAATGATGCAAGAGAAAGAGTCAAATTTCTAGTTATAAGATTTATTGATTTAATTATGTGCATATATAAAATCATACACACATATATATTTTTTTAGAAACGTTGTCTTTTTTTTTTTCAGTCATTATTCAGACTCTTCATCATCACCTGTCTTTGTCATCACTCGAGCCCCTTTTTCAGTGATCTCACCCAGTCTTTGAGAACACACCATCCTGCTTCTGCCCAAGTATCTTTGGGGTTCAGTACTTTTTGAGTCTGTATGTTGTGGTCCCTGGAAATGTTTGCTCAAGCTCAATACCCATGCACTACTTGTGATCTCCATAAAGCTAACTTCTTGTTGTACTGCTTTTAAAGGTGATTTTAATGAGGTTGGGGCTACACAAGGGAATGTTCATGCATTTTAACGATGCATACCAATGTATGAAGGGGTGAAATGACACCAGGTTTGGGATTTTCTTTAAGCTAGTTCAGCAGAGGGGTGTCTGACTGGCTCAATCTGTGGAGCACATGACTCTTGATCTTGGGGTTGTAGGTTCGAGCCCCACATTGGGTGTAGAGATTACTTAAAAGTAAAATTGGAAAAAAAGAGAGTTCAGCAAAGAGACAAAGACAAAAGACAAAAAAGGAACAAGTGTAGCAAATTTGGAAAAATCTAGGTTATTATTAATCTGGGTGATGGGCATATGGAACTTCATTTTACTATATGCTTTTTTGATATGTGTAAAAATTTTCATAATAAAAACATTTTTTTTTTAATGAGCTTTAAAAGACTTGCTTACAATATCTAATTCTTATAGTTGGAGACCAAACCTCCTGGAATAACTACAAAAACTTTTAAATGTGTTTTTTTATTAAAATGGTTTAAAAAAATTTTTTTAAGTTTATTTATTTTTGAGAGACACAGAGAGAGAGAGAGAGAGAGAGAGCGTGAGCAGGGGAGGGTCAGAGAGCGATGGAGACACAGAATCTGAAGGAGGCTCCAGGCTCTAAACTGTCAGCACAGAGCCCGATGAGGGGCTCAAACCCATGAACCGCGAGATCATGACCTGAGCTGAAGTCAGTCATGAACCGAGTCACCCAGGCGCCCCTAAATGTTTTTTATTAAAAAAAACAACAACCCAAATCATACCTCCAGGAAATCTCCATAATCATCCCAGACAACCACTGATTGAATTCCTTTCAGGGTATTTTGTTATTTAAAATAAAGAAATCAAGGGGCACCTGGATGGCTCAGTTGGTTAAGCATCAGCTCTTGATTTCGGCTCTGGTCATGATCCCAGGGTTGTGGGATCGAGCCCCACATCAGGCTCTGCGCTGACAGCACGGAGCCTGCTTGGGATTCTCTCCCTCTCTCTCTCTCTCTCTCTCTCTCTGCCCCTCCCCCACCCACACGCACAGGTGAGCTCTCTCTCACAATAAATAAGCATTTAAAATAAAATAAAATAAAGAAATTGAGTGAGCACTCGATAATATGAGGAACTTTTAAGAGACACAAATACAGGATGACATCTCAGATTTGCCCACGTGTGTTATTTTCCTTTGTCTTTGTTGGGGTGAGCGGATGGGGTTGGTATGGGCCCCAAACAGATAACTTTTGTAAGTGATGGGGAGCTGGCCAGGGTACTTTGTCAAAAGTACCTATTACCTAGTGCCCTTGTTGGCATCTGAGCTGGAAGGCACAGGATAGCAGGGAACATGCTGTCCTGGGAGCCGGCCTGGTGTCACAGGCCTGGGATGGGGCGTCAGTCATGGTGTAAAAGGGGAGAGGCTGCATTTTCTTCGTTGGGCAACGCTTATCCCCTGGACAGAGGGCACAGAGCTATGATGTACACAGCCAAAATGAGAGGGGTTGGGGCAACTGTCCAGCGAGCTCAGTCTAAGTCAGGCAAGAGTGTTGGGGCCTCAGAGTCCTAAATAGGCACGGTCGGAAGGAATCAGAAAACTCTTCAAAATTTACATTAGTTTCATAGTAATGGCTTTTCCAAAGTTGGGGGGGGGGGAGAAAATACATTATTTTTAAACATTTTGGAAGGATAAGATTCCTTCCATGCAAACAGAGTGGATTATTTGCAGAGAGTATTGAAATAAAAAATATCTACCCAGCCTGTGTGGGAAGCCTGGAATTCTCTGGAATTCTTTTACTTTATTGTCTTCTCCCCCATGAATGCACTGTGCCGTGCCACAGGCCAGTCACAACCTTTCAGAGAGTTACTTCTGACACTTTGTGGTATCACCTCAGTCACACTGACCATGTCATAAGAGAGAGAATCTTTCGTGTTTTGAAAGAACCTTCTCTCAGACATAAAAATCACAGCGTAATGGCTGTAGAGTGGCCATCTCAACATCACGGTGCGAGCAGATCGGAATGCAGACAAACAAAGGAAGAGAAACAAACGGAGAGCAGGTTCTTTGTGGAAGATGCGTGGTTTTGTGATGAGCTAAGTGTCGATTCTAACCCCCAAGGACCAAAAAGTGTGAGGTTAGGTAAGCGTCTGCCAGATTCATTATTGCCATGTGGATTCTGTGAAGTCAGCTTACAGGTCACTGGCAGTAGCTGCCGAGTAAAGTTCACTGACTGTGCATCCGTGCCCCGATTGGGCAGTTCCTGAAAACACCGCCTGCACCACCTTCTGGAAGCCCTTTGCTACCTTCAGGTCCGCACCGTGAGGGCGGACGCTTCTAGCACGGGAGCTCTGGCTGAATTCTGCAGGCATTGCTTGAGAAACGCCAAGTGGCCACTGGCCAGGGTCTAAGTTAAACCAGGAGATGGCTATCAACTCAAGTTGTTGGGTTTGGCACGTCTTTCTCGAGCTGCTGTGCGGAGCAGGAAAGAGAGACGTTTGTTTGTGGCCTTCGTTCACCAGTTCTATAGTGCACGCTTTAATCTGAAGCTTTTATTTGCTCAAGGGAAAAACAAGTCGGACTTGCCCACCGCGGAGGATTTCAATTGGACAGGGCCATAGAGTCTTCCACCCACGCTTTTTTTACATTTATTTTCCAGCAACCTCATCAAGTGGTTTGGGATGCCTTCTGGTTGTGTTAAAAACTTTCCAATAGATTTGCTGCGCGTCCTATGATAAATATAATCGTTTCCCCATGAATCATGATGATTTTGTACAGTACATTTATGCGCACGCGCATGCTGTTTGCATGAAAAATAGTGTGGCTGTATTAAGGAACGCTGATCTGGCTGCAAAGCCGTTACCGTTGGGTTTTCTTCAGTGTGGTTATCCTTCCTTCTGGTCGGTGAATAAATATCGTTTGGACAAGGTCTGGCCCAGACGCTTTAACCGTAAAGCTTAATGTATAACTAGTATGTTTTTCTTCTGTGTCAGCAGTTGGCAACACGATACTGTAAATAAGGATTCTGGTGAGTAAATGGATGTCTGTAGCGAGAGGAGGGGAAGGCTGGAGTAGGCAGTTTTGAAATTCATGCCAGGGGTTGCTACAAGTGATAAGGTAATTTGAGTAACCTGTAAGACCTGTGGATTCACAGGTTTCAAAAACAGGAAAGTCTCTTGTTTAAAAACCCTCTAAAGCAACATGTGGGCTTAGAAAAGAAGCTGGCTTGTGGTTAGGTGATTGTACTTCCTTATTGATATAATGGCTGGTGACGCAAGGCCTCCTGGGATTGCAGTGCTGTGACCGCAGGCCCGACAGTTACCCTGACCAGGTTCTGAAACAGGCCCGGGGCTTTCTGGACGGATGAGAAGTCTAAAAATTTCCCTTTTCATTTCCTCTCTTGTGTGACTTTGTCTTTTTTTTTTTTTTTTTTTTTTTTAAACCTGGTAATTGAAAAGGGAATTTTGCCTGTGCTCTGAAGGAGTTTATCTTGACTGAGTTGCTTCTCTCCTACTCCTCAAAAATCCCACCCTGAAAACCCCAAGCTAAAAAAAAAAAAAAAAAAAAATTCATCCATTCTCGCAGATTTTTCAGTGAGTCTATGTTTGATTAATCTGCTTTGAGGCTGGGTTCAGAACGAGCAGATCTTTGAAAAGGGTATGAATTTTGAAAAACACTCCGGAACTTGTCTGTATCCTCAACCTTCTGGGTGTTTCAAGCCCAGTGAATGCTGCGTCCTTCCGGAAACCTAACCCTCGCACAGCCAGCCGGGAGGCTCGATTGGGTAAATGCTCCCAGGACTCATGCTCGCGTTCTGAAACACGAAAACAGATGCCATTCCTGGGTGACACAGCTAACTGACCACGGCATGGAGAGTTCCACCGGCTAGATGTGCCGGGCTGTGCTAGGCCTCGAAAACACGCTGCATGCGAACCGAACTTCAGAAAGTGTTCTCCTGTCTGCTCTGGAGAGGGTTCGGGTGGGACAGCTTGGTGGGCTGAACGTGCTTTGAGGTGGTTGCTACTCTTGCTGTCTGTCCTGGGGAGACCTAGAGGGCAAACAGGTGGAACCCACTTCCCCACCCAGACTCCTCCCAGAATCCTTATGGCTGCATTCTTCCTTACCCATTTACGTATGTTTGTAAGCCAACACATATGCGTGTGTCTATGTACCTGTGTATATGTTTGTGTATACGTACATGTGTGTGCATACATATATACGCACACACATCGGCGTGTTTTCTATGCTATTTAGGCCAGCCCACGAGTCCCTTTCATTTTTCCGCAAATTCAAAGAAGATAACGTAAGGAAGAAGTGTATATTTTCACGTTCCAGTAAATTACCAGTCTAACGTGCTGATTCTCACCAAACGATGCCCTCATAGTGATTCCCTCGTCTTGGCTCTGACGATCTGCCTGGGATGAATGAGTGTCAGACTTTACTGCTCTCTTTTTGGTAAGCCCGAAGAATCTGCCCAATCGTGTCACTGAGGCCACAAGGAAATGTCATCCTGCTAAGCGTGGGAGCTAATACCTGCCCAAATGTTAAGGTTGTAGTGAGAGCAAGAACCGTTTTCTGCATTATGCATATCTATGGTGTGTGTATGTGTGTGTGTGTGTGTGTGTGTGTGTGTGCATGGGTACTGAATGTGAGTGTGTCTGCTTTGTATTGCACGTACTGTGTGTGTGGATGGGTACTGTGTGTGTGCGTGAGTACCATGCGTATGTAACCGTGCGTGCACGTGCTGTGTGTGTACACGAGCGCTGGGCACGTGCGCGAGTGTGCACGTGTACCATCCGTGTGCATACAAGTGCACACGTGCATGTATACTGTGTGCGTGACACACGGGATGTCACAGAGCCATGGGGGCAGTGACGCGGAGGAGGCTGGTGTGGGGCAGGTCGATCGCTTCAGAGCTTTTCTTTTGCTTTGTTGCCCTGTTACAGAAACTTAAAGACAGGTAAAGCGTGTATCCCATTTCTCCTTCCCGCCTGCCTCTCAAGCGAGTTCCGTGTGAATGTCTTTTAACTCCAGCCTCGGGAGAAAGGAGAGCATTTTGGAATTGAGAACACGGAGCAAGGATTCGACCCGGCACCGTTCTCTTTTGCTCTGCGTGTGTGTGTCTGTGTGTTTCTTGTGTGTCCAAAAGACAGAGAGGAGAAGCCAAAAAAAGGCAAAACAGGGAATCGGATTGGAAAGAGACTGTAAGTTTGTATTCATAAAATAAGACTTTTATTCCTCTACCCAGGACTCTGCCCCAATTTCCTGTCACTCACCTCAGTGTCAGTGCTGACCCACTTCTGGCTATTTTTATTTGTTCCTTGAAAATCCTTGCTGCGTGATTAAAGTTTACTCTCGTCAACTTTGTTCTGACCCTCCCTGCCATCTGGGTCCAAAAGTGCAGCCCTTCCCACCTTGCTCCCTGTAATGACGGGTGAGTTCAGAGCCAAGGAACAGCAGGGTTTTACTGGCGATGTGCCAAATCAGCGACCCCTTTCCCTGCTTCCAGAGCTGGCAGCGAGGAGCTCCTGCCTGCTCGTGGAGCGTCGCTGCCCGTGTCTTCGCCTCTTGTCTGGTTTTCCTCTCGGGAGCACGCACAGGCCCCCCCCACCCGGCGACAGTATCTCCGTGTCCCAGCACTGCGGGGGGGCTGTCACCCCCCGGGGACAGCGAGTGTGCGGGCACTTATCTAGGATTACAACCTGAGTCAACAGTGGGACCAGGAAGTGGACTCAGGGTCCAGCATCGTATGGAAAGTTGGGTGTATTTACTTTTCTCTCAAAGCAAACTTTGATTTACTCTTTAATAAGTCACCGCCGAGGATATAATTCTAGAAAACCCAAGTTCCCATGTTGATAACACAGGAGAGGAAACAGTGAGTCTTTGCATTTTTCCAGCTTTATCATTAACCCCAGGTGTGGAAACTCACTTGCTTTAGAAGGATTCGTTTCCAAGTTTTCAGGAAGGTGATCATTCTCCATTGATGAGGTATTTTGGGCATCCTGAGCTGAAAGGCATTATAAACGGGGTGGCCCATGGCACCCTGGAGGAGCTGTGTGACTGACTGACCGGTGACCTTGGCTTCGGACAGGTTAACGTCTTGGCTCTATCACTCCCCGTGTCACCTGGGGAATCTCTTCACTTCATTGGCCTCAGTTTCCTCATCTGTAAAATGGAGATAAAAAGTGGTCCCCCTCAGAAGGTTGTTCCAAGGATTCAGGAGGGAGACGTATGTGAAGGGTCAGAAGGGAGAGTGGAATAAAGGAGATGCTTAGTATTCAAGCTGCTGGGATTACGTATGACTTAAGTCATTTTGATCGCGTGGAGTAAACCTTCTCATTTTGCTTTCTAGAAGTTTCTCGAGGAAGTCACCTGTCCAAGGTACAAAATGTGATTTCATCCTCCGTGCTTTCCCTGTTTGCTTCCACATGAGTGGATGGAGCAGAAGGGCTAGAATAAAAGAATGTTCTTACCTCACTGCTGATGGGGACGCGGGTCCTGGGAGTGGTTGGGGTGAAAGTTTCCTCTCCTTATGGTCAGTACTTCCTCATTAAATGTGGTGAGCTGCAAACAAAGGAAAAAAAAAAAAAAAACCAAGAAGAAAAAGGAGGCCCCCAGGACCCTTCTCATATGTCTGTGATGATCTCTGCAGAGGAGTCATTTCTTTGCTTGCCCCATGGGCCCAAAAATAACTTCCAGGGAGAAGGAGAGCACCCTTTTCTTGAGTTCTCACAAGCTTCTCTCCCGACAGCTCCTGTAGCAGAGATGTGAGCAAGAGTGCATATGTGATGAGCATCAGGAGCAGAAAGAGGGGGGGGCACCCAGGAGATGAGGGGTGCGGGGGTGGGTGTGCCATGAGGGGCGCACTCTCTCGAGAGCTTGCCGCTTTTGAAATCTCTAATTGCCACGCACCGGTGATTCTGCACTCTGTCAGTGATAGAATCCTCCTTCCACAGGGCGGCCATTCCTCCTGGGCACTGGATGAGCTGGGGTAGAAGGGAGACAGCGTGGCCCAAAGTTAAAGGAACCTGAGACATTTCTTTCCTCCAAAAGAGGCTGGAGAAGCCAAGTGTTCAGGCATTCTTTGGGGGTCGAAAGAGTGATGACAGACGGGGAGAGACGTGTCCATAGACCGTGTAGTGAGATGTCCCCTGCCTCTGCTTGTGACCCCCAGCAGCCCACGGGGCGGGCCTGGGAGTGGAGCCACCATGGGGCTGCTCTGGACTGGGCTGGGCTTGGGGTGGGGGGGTGGTCACACGTTGGAGACAAGCTGGTAATCGGACCTTCGAGCAAAGCTGGAGGTTGAGGGTGTGACAGAGGCCGGTAGCATTCCTGTATGTAGAGACTCCTTCCCCTTCGGCCCTGACCTGGAGATGGGTGCTCCTTCTGCCCTGCTCCGCTGCCATTTCTGGTGGAAATAGCTGGAAAGACTCCTGCTTACCAACAGCGGGGCTCCTTTAGCTCCCACTGCTACCTGGTGACACGCACAGAATCGTGCTCGTTCAACGGATGAGGAGACAGAACCTCCCCAGTATCACCCCGCTGGGAAGTGATGGGTCTGGAATTGCCTGCCACACCCTGGCCTCTCTGCCTCCAAGGCTGAGGAGACCCTGAGGAAGCCATCGTTTCTTTCCAGTGTTTTGCAAGGCTGGGTGCAACATCATCTTGGGGAGAGTACACGGGGCTCCCCTTAAGCTCACTAGGCCAGCTTATGATGCAGCACAACCGAAGACACCGCCTTTGTGTTCTTGAAGGACACAGAGCCAAATAAATAGACCCTCAACAAGCTGGGGCTGTTTCCAGAGGGGCTGGGTTCCCACGTATGGCAAGACTCATACAGGGCGGTGGAACAGATTTTGAGAGAGCAGTTTGCTTTGAAGGTGACCTTGGAGGCACATGGCCTTTATCGGTTTTCTGGAATCCTTGCGCAGAGGCAGGCCTGACCGTGGGCCCCTGCTGGCAGAAGTGCCTCCTTGTTGTGAGGGCTTTCTGGCTGTGGAAGAACTTGAGAGAGACTCTCACCACCCTCTCTGTGCTCAGGATTTGCTCATCCCTCCCCACCTACTTCCCAAGCACAGAGGAAGCCTCAGAAAACGAGGGAAGTGTCTTACACGGAGTCCACTTGAGTTGGTAGAATCCAGTGTGATGCAAGACCCCGTGTTTGAACTCATCGAGGCCTGTCTACCAGGTTCGTTGAACCCCAGGCGCCTGGAGGGCCCCTGAGCACTGGGTCAACCCGATGGATAGGCTAGCGTGAGGCTACGGCCGGGGCCAGGTCCCCACCGAGGGGAGGAAGCCAGGAGCCCCGGTGCTAGGCCTCCTGTGATCTCGGGACAACATTCGGCGGTCTGCTTTGGGCCCGGCCTCCCTGAGTCGGAGAGAGGAATCTACCTTAGCGAAGGAAGACCTGGCCTGTCGGGTTATTTGTGGCTCTCTTCTTGCCTGCCTTTGTTCCGCGGATTGGTGTGCATAAAAGGCTGGCTGGGCCGGCGAGGAGTGCCCATCAGTGACTCGAACAGGAAATTGGAAATCGGACACCGAGGGTCTACCCCCACCCTGCCTCTGACTCACGCTCAAACAAACCCAACACCCGCCCTGACCTCTGCCCCCTCCATCTGTGGCCGGCCAGGCCTGACAGCAGCCCCGTCTCCCCACCAGGGGAACGCTTCCAGAAGTCCAGCACTGGGCCAGCTTGCTGTGGGAGAGAATCCCTCAGGTGTCCACATGAAGGCCGTGGATGCAGTCTCTCTCTCTCTCTCTCTCTCTCTCTCTCTCTCTCTCTCTTGTCCGCTCTCTTTTTATCTTCAACAAAGTGAATTCTTAAATTTTTTCTCTTTAAATTTTCATCCATTATATTCATCAACGCAGCGAGATGGAACATTTGGCAAAATTATTTCAAGTAGCACTCCAACCTGTGATCGTAATTTCAAATCGAGGAATTTGCTGAGCAGCCGTGGGAAGAACAAAGGGCCAGAGGGGGAGGGGAGGCAGGTTGTGCGCACGCGGACGGGGAACTGGCCTGCTCCGGCCTGCAGTGTGTCTATACTGGGCGGGGTAGGACTGCAGTTTCCATCTGCTGAACACACGGCACAAACCACTTAAAACTAGATACGCGGAGCAGAGGATTGAGATTCAGTTTAATACGATGGGCCGAAAGCTTCACCCAGGAGTGGGACCGGCCTGGCCTCGCATCTTCAAGCCCCGCCACTCACCAGCCTCCGCTGGGTCACCTGTAAAATGGGAACAGTCACTGTAACCACATCTTCGGGACCATTATGACATATATTCCTTTAGCTGGCTAATTACTAGCACGTAGTAAGTGTTCAAAATGCTATTACTGTCGCCGACATGCAGAAACGGACAATTTCCGAGCTTCCTCTTTGCAACTGACTCATTCAGCAAACATCTGTTGAGCACCTATTATGCTCCAGCAGTGGGGCTGGGTGTTGTAGGAGTACACACATGTAAAGCATAGGCATTAATATGCTACTTGATAAATAATGATACTTCCGTTGAGTTGAAAATGACTCCCAAGAATATTTAATTCATTTACAAAGAATCTTTCCTTTTTTTTTTTTTTTTAAACATTTCTTTATTTCTGAGAGACCGAGAGAGACGGAGCACAAGCAGAGGAAGGGCAGAGAGAGAGGGAGACAGAGGATCCGAAGCAGGCTGTGCACTGACAGCAGCGAGGCTGATGCGGGGTTCGAATCCACGAACCGTGAGGTCATGACCTGGGCCGAAGTCACACGCTTAACAGACTGAGCCACCCAGGTGCCCCTACAAAGAATCTTTCTTAAGAGATGGTCTAGCAGAAACAATTCGGAAAAAATGTATGAGTTAAAAAAAAAAAAAGCTGTCTTATTTCCAATTGTTTTTGAACTCCTTGCTTTTCAATAAAACTATGATCTAAATGAATGCAATTTCTTAAAATAAGCCCTGCTTCATACCTGAGAACTTCAAGCAGCTAATTCGCAGATAATCAGACCTATTTGCCAACAATCTGATTTGTCTAAGTGCCTTCCCAAGAGTGCCACGCGTGTGCTCAGAAAGACTGTCATTTGTCAGGATTACCCAGTTCTGCTAAATTATGGTTTTGAGAACCAGAAGTAATCTAGTCCAACCTCTTGTCCTGTGAATAGTATTTCTGAGAGATACTAGTTAAGCTTGTGCTCAAATTCTGTGAGGAAAGGAGAAGGTAGGTACCTTGCAGGGTTGAATAGCTCTAGAGGGAGATTAATTTAAATTTGTGTAGCCATGGAAAGGAGAAAAAGGCTTTTTGTTGTTTTTTGCTTTCATCTTGCTCCCCATTTCTGTTGGCTGGTCTTGCTTTGGCTCCTGTCTGTCTCTCCCCTTTTACCCTGAGCTGCCGCATGCCCTCTGCCCCAGGGGGAACAACCATAGCCCTGGTCACCGTTGGGTGGCCAAGCGTACCCGGCTTTGGAAGTTGAGAGCCAACATTCAGTTTATTGTTCCTTGCCCTGTTCTCTGGGGTGGTTCAACCAGGCTCTGCTTTCTTGGAAAACAACAGTGAACTTTGTTCAGCCAGAGCCTTATTTCCCAAATTCTGATATTTGCTCACTGGCCCTCCTCCCGCCAGCTGTTCCCAACTGCTGACCACTTCTTATGCGCGCGGCTAGCTGCTTCCGCTGTTCTGGCTCTTCTTGGAAGGCAGCCATCAGGGGCCAAGGCAGATGTTGCTTGTGGCCTTGGCTTGTGGTCCGAATCCATGACTGCATCATTTGGAAAGTGTGTGTGTGCGTGTGACTACCTTTGAAACCAAAGGGCTAAAAGCAGAGCTTTTAATGAGCAGAGCAGCTCCATGAAAAACGTGCAGTTGCTTTATGGCTTCTGGTTGCCTGTGGAATTGTTAGAATAAAAAAAAAAAAAAAAAAAAAAGCAAGTCAAGAGCAGCTAAAGTAAAAAGAGAAAAGGGAAAGGTTTATTTTTGGAGCTCTTGAATTCAGAAGCTCCTTCTGACTTCCCCACTTCTCCTGACTTGGCTTTGGTCTCGTGGGCGCTTCGAGTGTCTGGCCTTTGTCTCAGCCCTCGGTCCCAGGGACCCTCTGGCTCTCTGGGTCTTGGAGTGAGATGTCACCCAGCCTCCTTCCACCCTGTCTGATGGCTGCTCACTGGCTGGGTCCTGGGAGGTGCTGCAGAAAGGCATGCCCTAGCTTGGACTGAATTCTGAGTGGCTCATGCTCTTGTCTCAAAACACCTAGACCTCATCTGGAGTGTAAAACGGGCTTTGTTTGGCCTGAGTGATATGTGGTATAATTTGGTTTAGTTATCAACATTTAGGAAACAGGAGATCACAGGAAATACAGATTTTTAGTTCAGCCTGAAGTTGGGGAGGGGCAAGACTGGATATTTGCTCTCTTTCGAACCGAGTGGTAGCTGCCCTTCCTGACATGTGGAACACGTTCTCCACTTGGCCACACTCTCTCCAGCAACAAGGAGTATCTTTCTGGACATAGACTGGTATTAGATGCCATTGACCCATGGGCTTCTTCCCTTCCACACCCCTCCCCAACCTGCCTCATTCATGAAGGGTCTGCCTGATTCTCCTGGACTTTGAGTTTGCTGTCCTTGTTCAGTGGAGTGTGATTCACATGCTCCCCCTTATCTCTAATAGACTCCAGGCCCCCCACATTCTTCTTGCTTCCCTTCTGCCCCCCTTCCCTCTCTCCTTCTTTCCTCCTCTTCCCTCCCTACTTTCTCTCTCTCTCAGTCTCTCTCTCACTTCTTGAACTATAAAACACACCTACAGAAAAGCGTTCACAGCAAAGACCTGTAACTCGATTTATCACTGAGTCAACACCGGTGTCGTTACCAGGTCAACAGATAGGACTGTAGGGTACTCTAGAAGCTCTCTCTGCTCCCTCCCTGCCATGCCCTCCCCACCACAGGTAACCAATATCCTGACCTCCATGGTAAAACACCCTTAATTTCTGTAGAATTTTACCAGCAAAATATATGTTCAACGCTAGAGTTTAGTTTTGCCTGTTTTTACAACTTCATGTAAATGTAACTCTACAGCATGTATTCTTTCATGCATGGCTTCTTCCACTCAACATTAGACTTGTGTAATTCACCCCTGTTGTTGTTTATAGCTGTAGTTTATAAATTTTCATCACAAGATTGTGTTACCTTTTATAAGTGTGATGCAGTTTTGTCTTTTTGTTCTACTCATGATGGACATTTGGGTTGCTCCCAGTTTAGAGCTAGTACAGACGGTGCTGCTATGAGCATTCTTATGCTTGTATACTGGTGCATGTATGCATTTCTGACAGTATTACCTCCAAGCCTGGGGTTTTTCCTGTGGACAGGTTTTAAATTACGGATTTAATTAGTTGAAGAGTTATTTGACTAGATAAGATTCATATCTCTTGTGTTCATTTTGATAAATTGAGTTTTTTAGGATTTTAGTATTTATCTAAATTTTCAAATGTAGTGGCATGACATGGTTTACAATATTTTCTTACAATTTTTAACAACGGTGGGCTCTGTTGTGATGTCTCCTTTTCATGCCTGATAGTGATTATGTTTATCTTTTCTTTCTTTTCCCCCCTTGCTCGATTCTGCTGAGGTTTCGGGTTTTAAAATCAATTTAATACTTTTTCCACAGAATCAAACTTTTGATTTTGTTGGTATTTCCTATTGTGTATTTGTTTTCTAGTTCATGAAATTCTGCATTTATCTTTCTTTTCTTTTTTTCCTTTGGGTTCAATTTTCAGTGCTTTTTCTAATTTCTTGAGATGATGGATTAGTTCTTTGATTTTAAACCTTTATTATAATCTAATATATGCAAGTAAGATTATAAATAATCATCTAAACATAGCTTTAACCTTATCCTATGAGTTTCAACATGTAATATTTTCATTATCAATTAAGATATGTTTAAATTTTCTTTGGTTTCCTATGGGTACTTTAGGAACATTCCTGAATTTTCCCATACATGAGAGTTTTCTCATCATATTTCTATTATTAATTTCAAGCCTAATCATAACGTAGTTAGAGAGTATATTTTGTATAATTTCAGTCACTTGATATTTGTTAAGACTTGCTTTGTGGCTCAGCATACAGTTGACGTTTGAAACTTCCTTGTGTTCTTGAAAAGAAGGTATACAGTTAGTAGTTGTGAGCTCAGTATTCTACCGCATCCATTAGGTTATAGTTGCTGATTGTATTGTTGGAATCTTCTATATCCTTCGTGACTCGTTGTCTATTTGTTCTATTAGATATTCAGAGAGGTGTGTCAAATTCTCCCATTAAGATTGTGGATTTGCTGTGTGTGTATATGTGTTGGTTTTTGCTTTATGTGTTTCGAGGTATTAGGTATATATAATTTTTGAATGCTATAACTTCAATTCACTTTTTGAATTGAAACTCTTACCACTATGAAATGTCTTCTTCTATTTCTAGTGATACTTTTTACTTTAAATTCTATTTTGATAAATAATATAGGTACTCCTATTTTACATTGGATGTATTTTTCCATCTCTTTACCTATGTCTATTCTGTATCCTTAAGTGTCATAAGCTTCTCTCGTAAACGTTATACAATTAAAAAAATTAATCCAGTCCGACAATTTTTTCTTTTAATTGGTGCATTTAGTCTGTTTATATTTACTAATGAAATTTAATTTACATTTAATTTAATGTAATTTCTGGTATATTTGGATTTAAATCGACCATACTATTAAGTATGGTATTAATATGATATTCCATTTGTTCCACCTACATCCCATATTTATGTTTCTCTCACTTTATTGCTTCTTTTGGATTGGTTATTTTTTAATATTCCATTTCCTTTCTCTATGACTTTGGAAATTGCATACTCTTTTACTATTCTTCTGGAGGTTGGCCCCAGGATTGCAGCATCACCTCTTGTGTTATTAAGGTCTAATCTTAATTGGTTTTATGCTCTTCTCAGGCATTTCAAGGACTCTGGAACACTCTAACTCTATTTGCCCCCTCCCAAATTATTTTATTATTTTATTATTTTTAATGATTTTTGTTTTTACAATTATTCATTTTTGAGAAACAGAGTGAGACAAAGTGTGAGCAGAGGAGGGGCAGAGAGCGAAGGAGACGCAGAATCCGAAGCAGGCTCCAGGCTCCAAGCAAGTGGTCAGCATAGAGCCCGACGTGGGGCTCGAACCCACGAACTGCGAGATCATGACCTGAGCCGAAGTCGGATTCTCAACCGACTGAGCCACCCAGGCGCCCCCAAATTATTTTATATTATTGTTGTCATGCATTTTAAGTGATACGTATTTCAAATCCAACAATTTTTAAAATCGTTTTATATAGCCACTATCTGTTTATATTTACCTATATACTTGCTATTTTCTATGCATTTCTTTCTTTCTTGCATCTCTGACTTCCTACTTGGGACTATTTTCCTTTGACCTAAAGAACAGTCTTTAATATTTCCTTTGGTGTGAGTGACAAGTATTCTTAATTTTGATTTCTAATTATCTTTAGCTGACCCTCTTGAAGGATATTTTTGTTGAGCATAAAGTTCTAGGTTGACAGTTTTTTACTTTTAGCCTGTTCAAACTATTCCATTATCTTCTAGCTTTCATTGTTTCAATTGAGAAGTCGGCTGTAAGTTTCATTGTTGCACCTTTGACCATAATCTGTTCCTTATTCTTTGACTTCTTGTAATATGTTTCTCTTTGCTTTAGTTTTCAGCAATTTTATTATGATTCGCCAAGGTGTAAATTTCTTTATATTTCTCATGGTTGGGTTTTTTAAAGGTCTTCTTTAATCTAGCTTTATGTATTTAGTTAGTTTTGGAAAAGTCTCAGTCATTACCCCTTCAAATATTACTTTTTTCCCATTCTCTCTCGACTCTTTTTTTAGGATTCCAATTATATGTGTATTAGACTTTCTCACTCATATTATTTCTCTCTTACCCTCTCTCTTGTCTTTTCCCTCCTTCAATCCTCTATACTTCATATTTTCTGCACTTCAGCTTTGTCTGGTGTACTATGAAATCCATCCATGACCTCTTAACTTTGTTGCTTATATTTTGTTAATTCTAGAGGTCTTATTAATTTCTTTTTCATGGTTTCGAATTCTTTTCTGAAATTCTCAATTTTGTCTTGTATCGTCTCAAACACAATAAGCACACTTATTTTAAAGTCTGTGTCTGATAACATCGATATCTGGAAACCCTATGAGTTTGTTTCTGTTGTCCACTATTCTGCTGGTTTTTTTCATGTTACCTTCTTAAGAAGCCGTTTTTGCTTTTTATAGTGTATGTATTTGCAAAACTAATTGTAGAAATAATTTGAGGCCTCGGATGATATCTTCCTCTAGGGAGGATTTCCTTTCCTTTTTCGGGAGCCTGAGAGCACTAGCACCCTGGGATTAATGTAACCCAATTTTGTGAATTGAAAATGATTTGAAGGTCTGCACTGTCTTCAAAGGCCTGATTATTTCTGGTTAATATTTCCTCCTATGGTGCAATCCTTCAGTGTCCTATCCTAAAGATAAGGATTTTCCTGGGACATCCAACTTGGCAGGCTCTGGACTCCAATTTCTGATTCCTTAGCCATATGATCCTGTCAAAAGTTCTACTCAGCCTCTTAGCCCCCCTGCTGCCTGGTCTGGAGTTGGCTAACAGTCCAGAGAAAGAGCATCTTGAGGCTTTGGGTTTACCTTCTGGACTTCCATTTCCCCCAGCTCTTGGCTTGCTAATTCTTCACTCTTGTGTTAACCATCTGTTGCCTCCAGACAGATGATTTGATTTTTAGGTTTTGTGTACCTTGTATGTTTGTTTTCACTGAGAAGACTGGGTGTGAATTACCTAGTCTCCCATGGTCCTCTTCCAATTTCTCCTCATCGTCAGACGTTTTCTTTCTCTTTTCTTCCCCTTCACATCTCAGGGAAAGAAATGTTCCTTCTTTTTTTCTAAACCAAGCCCTTATTTGTGTTACGTGGTCTTCTTTCTCTCAATACTTGTGTAGAATCATAAAGCATCTTCAACCTCTCCCTCGACGCTGGGCGTTCCCCTATGAGCACGTGCAACTATCCTCTATACAAAAAAATAAAGGCCGTGCTACATCTGAACCTAAACTCTGCAGTTCTGGCCAATCACCAGACCATGTGGAGCTATTTTTGATGGTAACTCTTGCTAGAACAGTGTCTCAGTTCCTTTTTTCCAGAATAATGTTGACAAGTCTGCTCAAATTAGTGTTCCCATCTTGATTGATTCACTTGGCCAGAATACGTTTACAAATCAGTGGAGAATAGTGGAGGAGGGTTGGAGAAAAGAAGATGTAATGTTTTAAGTTTTGCGGTCCAGCATGTAATTTTTTTCCATAAAAGTTTTCTCTCCCTTGCTCCTGCTATTTCCCTCTGCTCCCTTTTAGCATCAGAGTTTTAAAAAGAGTGATCCATTCCTGCTGTTCCCCAAACATATATTTTTATTTAAAGGTCACCAAAACATCCCAGCTGCCCACCCAGTGACCTTTTCTTGGTCCAAAGTCTCCTTGATCTTTTTGCAGGATTTGTCATGGTTCCTGCCTCTTTCTCTTAAATTCTCTCCTCCTTCAGGTTCTGGGATGTTTGACTTTTTTAGCTCCCCTGACTGCTCATTCTTTTTTCATGTTTCATTCCTTTGTTCTATTTCCTAAAGGTAGAATTTCTTAAAGATTCCTGGCCCTCTTCTCTTGTTTCCTCTTCTCACTTCTTTTCATCACAGACTTTGCCTTTGTAAACTTATGGCACCCCTCTTGTACAGGACACCCCTAATCTAAATATCTGGCCCAAGCTTCTCTACAGGTTTCCAGTTTTGCATTTCTGCATGACTGTCAGTGTCTTCTCTCTGCACGTCCTAGAGGTCCCACAAAAATATTTTTAAAACTGAGCTCATAATTTCTACCCATAAACTTCCTCTTCCTTCTAACTCCCCATTCATCATTCGTGTACTATGACTGCAGCCCAACACCCACTGTTCCTTTTACAATCAGTGCCCTTCCCTTCATTTCAACCTGTGCAAATCCCACGTAGCTTCGGAGGACCAGTTCAATGCTCCCTGTTTCAAGCAACCATTGAGTAATGTGGAAAAGAGTATGGAATTCGGCAGTGGGAGATACGGTGCAAATCCAGGCTCTGTTACCAACGTTTTTGCCGCACATTTTTCTCATCCGTAAAAATGGGAATAGGAATGACTAATCCACAGGTTATTGAAAAGATGAGATGAGTTATTTGTGAATATATTCTATTTCTTCTACTTGCCCCTTAAGAGCAAGATTCATTTCTCATGATGTAGCTCAGGTACTTATTAAATAGTTAGAAATGAATGGATTAATATTGCAGAGTTTGCCAAACAACATGGTGCCGACGTCAGCATTTTATTCATTAGTTAAAAAGGTCAAACCCACTTTATTTTGTTCATTTGAACGTTACGTGATTCTATACCATCACTACTTTGATACCTTTATGTCGATCCAATTTAGCTGCTTGATTTAATGTCAAGTGTCCGCTAAGATAGGTGAAATCATCGTGGGCCCGTAGAGCCACCGTAGCCTCTGTCTGTTGTCGCCTTCACAAGTGCGAGGAAGTTTGGATAA
The DNA here is from genome assembly GCF_018350215.1 of Panthera leo. Classification (NCBI taxonomy): domain Eukaryota; kingdom Metazoa; phylum Chordata; class Mammalia; order Carnivora; family Felidae; genus Panthera; species Panthera leo. Next base: position 13,539,390 of record NC_056689.1, read on the forward strand.
TTGTCTAGTGGGTTGAATGGTGTAGATCACTGGCCCTGGCTGGAAGTGTTCCCACATCCCATCACCTCTTTTTATTCTTGCTTAATTTAGCCAGATAATTGCTTCAACTCTTCACTTCTCCTGATCTTTGTCAGATAGCCGATTGGGTCCGGGCAGCCATCTGTTCATCCTCCCCTACTCTCATTTCTCTTTTTGACCTTCTTTCCTCCTCCTTAAAGGTGGGTGAAGCTGGCCTTGGAAAGCCAGCCCTTCGCTAGGAAGTGGCCCTTTTCCAAGAGTTCATCGGGCCCAGTACACCTGTCTGCCAGGGTGGGTGCACCAAGCGCTCGTCTCCCGCCTGGCCTATCGCGTACAGCTGAACACATTTGGCAGAAGCTCCGGCAATTTGGTGATTCATTTTCTGCTCTCACCTGGTCGGATCTTGGCTCACCCAGCTCCTGGCTCCCTTGGCTGGCAGCGTCTGGCAGGCATCCCATCTTGGCTCCTTTCTGCTTTGCCCACTCTCCACTCTTAGGTTAAGTCCTTTAAGGGACTTTGACGGAGGTGACGTGAGGTATGAGCATGCAAGGTGGAATTGTCATATGATAACCGGGAGGTTTCACAGAACAAAGTTTTCTGGTCACGGCCAGTCTAGCAGGCTGAATAACGGCCCTAAATATATCAGGCCCTGGTCCTTGTAATGTGTACATGTTAACCTTATTTTGAAAAAAAAAGTACTTTGCAGATATGACTAAGTTAAGGATCTTCAGATGGAGAGATTATGGATTGTTTGGGTGATCCCTAATGCCTTGGCAGGTGTCCTTATAAAAGAAATGCAAAGGGAGATCACCCACACACGCACGCACACACACGTGCACACGCGTGCGTGCACGCGTGCATACGCAAGAGAAAAGGCAATGGAAAATTGGAGGCAAAAACTGGAGTGATGTGGCTGTAAGCCAATGTCAGTGGCCACCAGAAGCTGGAAGAGGCAAGGAGCGGATTCTCCCCTAGAGCCTCCCCAGGGGCCATGATCCTGTTTACGCCTTGACTTTGGCCCAATGGTACTGATTTGGACTTTGGATCTCAGAAGAGCCAGAGAATTAAACGAATAATTTTAAGCTAGAAAGCGTGTGGCGGTTTGTGACAGCAGACTCTTAGGAACATAGCATAGCCAGTAAAGATGATGCAGAGGGGAGCCCTGTAGCATCACTTCTAGGCTGGAGGCCCCCTTCCTGCAAACCCATATCTGGGGTGCTCCAAATGCCATGTCATAGTAAGTCAGCAGATATTTATCGAGCAATGCTTTGATCGGTGCTCACCTGCAGAGCCACAGAAACCACCCCAGTTCGTGTAAGCAGAAGGAGGTTGATTGCAAGGCATTAAAACACTAGCAAAAGAGTCAGGATGGAGGGTCCAGGCTGAGCTGTTGGGGACGAATCCAGTAGGAGATGGCGATGCCTTGAGCCACACTTCTCTCCCCACTGAACCCGGTTTCAGATTCAAGTCTTGTGTGACTTCCTGTCACTTGAGGAATTTAAATTACAGCCGGACTTGAGCTGCAGGGGAGTCTGGGGAATGTGAATTTTAGCTTTCCAACTTGTGTCTTGCAGGCAGGCAACTTCCTGTTGTGATGGATTTTGCAATACTGATGCCGTGGGTCCTGAGTGAGCCAATCCGCGATTTCTAACGCCAGCGCTTACTCTGTGCTGAGCGCTATTCTAAGCAAATAAGACAGAGTCTCTGTGCTCAAGGGGCTGATTTTCTCATGGGTGTAGGAGGTGGTCAGCTCATCAACAGACACGATAACGTCACAGACGGGCAAACCTTCGGGACCAGACCCCTGCGACAAAGTGAGCATCACAATCAAGAGAATCAGATGAAGTTTTGGGTTTCCCAGTACACATTAAAATTATGTGTATACTATACCGCAGTCTATTAAGCATGCAAACGCATGATGTCTAAAAAAGCACATACCTTAATTGAAAAATACTTTATTGCTGAAAAATGCTAACCATCGCCCGAGCTTTCAGTGAGTTGTAATCACTGATCACAGCTCACTCTCACAAACAAAACAATAATGGGAGAGTTTGAAACATTGCTAGAATTGCCAATATGTGACACAGGAGACCCGAAGTGAGAAAATACCGTTGAAAAAACGATGCCAATAGACTTGTTAGAGGCAGGGTTGCCGCACACCTTCAATTAATGGGGAAAAAAAGCAGAATCTGCAAAATGCAATAAAGCAAAGAGCAGGAGAATGAGGTATGTCCCTACTGGTGAAAGGTCTCAAGAAGATGAAGCGGGGTAATGATGTGATGGCTGGGGGTGGAGTGTCGGTTACTTTAGGTAGAGGGGGTCTCTCTCTTTTATTTTTTTAATGTGTATTTCTGAGAGAGAGAGAGTGAGCGAGCAGGGGAGGGGCAGAGAGAGGGGGAGACACAGAATCCGAGGCAGCCTCCAGGCCCTGAGCTGTCAGCACAGAGCCCGATGTGGGGCTCGAACCCACAGATCTTGAGATCATGACCTGAGCTGAAGTCAGACCCTTAACTGACTGGGCCACCCAGGCACCCCCCTCTTTTTTTTTTTTTAATATTTTTAATTTATTTTTGAGAGAGAGAGAGACAGAGCGTGAGTGGGCAAGGTTAGAGAGAGAGGGAGACACAGAATCCGAGGCAGGCTCCAGGCTCCGAGCTGTCAGCACAGAGCCCGACTTGGGGCTCGAACTCACAAACCGCGAGATCATGACCCGAGCTGAAGTCGGACGTTCAACTGACTGAGCCACCCGTACACCCTGAAAGGGTTTCTTGGTGTGACATTTTTGTTAAGTTCTGAACGATGAAGAGGCAGCCGTGTGGAGGTCTGGGGGTGGTATTGTTTCAAGAGGAAGGGCAGTAAGAACAAAGGGCTGGAGGGAGGAATTCGCTGGCAGGTTTGAGGGAGGGAAAGAAGGGCTGGAATGCGGTAAATGGACAGACAGAGAAGGGATGTGAGGTCACGGGGCTGCACAGGCCCTAGATCTTGAGGACCTTACAGGAGTTTGGATTTTGTTCTGGTTAGAGTGGCAAGTCCCCGGAAGGCGTTAAGCAGGGAGGTTGCCTTAAGTTGAGTGGTGCCCTCCAACATTCACTCTACCTAAGGACCTCGGAATGTGACCTTATTTGAAAATAGGGTCTTTGAAGGTGGAGACGGGGAGGTTTGGGGAGCTGAGTTGGGATTCAGATTTACGCTCTGGTCATGCAGAGTTTGAAGCGCCTCAGCCCAGGTGCTGAGCTAGGTAACTGGACTTTACCAGTCTGGGCTTTCGGAAGAAAGCAGCGCAGGGATAGAATTTAACAGTCGCCAGCATATCGGTGATGTTTAAAGTCTTGGGACCAGACGAGGCTGTGGATATGGAAGAGAGAAGAGACCATGTCAGCACTTTGGGACCTTCAACTACTTTTTCAAGGTCTGGCAGAGACAGGGGGTTCTGAGGAAGCAGAATTTTGTTTGAGCTTCATTTATTTTGAGAGAGAGGGCTAGAGAACGCACCTGGGGGAGGGGCAGAGAGAGACGGGGCGGGAGAGAGAGAATCCCAAGCAGGCTCTGCACTGTCAGTGCAGAGCTCTGTGTGGAGCTTGAACTCGTGAACCATGAGATTGTGCCCTGAGCCCAAGTCAGAGGCTTAACGGACTGAGCCACCCAGGCGCCCCTGTTTTATTTCTTAATGTGCTTGGGCTCGTGTGTGTGTGCTTGGGCTCGTGGAGAGAACTGGTGGCTGGTGGGGATCCAGGATTGGGATCAGGATGGGGATGGGGGGGCAGGGGAGCCAGTGGTGAGGGCTGCGGCCCCCCTTCCAGGACTCTTGAGGGAAGCCACCCCAGTCTCAGAGGGGGCTTGTTCAACTCACATCAGCAACGTCCAGGTGCTGGGAGCCCAGGGCTCTGTGTCAAAAAGTTTTAAAAAAGATACACCCTCCCCCCACTGCTTTCCTTTCTTCCCTGTACCCCCAGTCTCCTCCCCTGCCCCTCTTCAGAAGCTCTGTAGGAGTCCGAGAGCTTTTCTGTTAAATCCTTTAAATACCAAGGGTCTGATTATATTCCCTGTCTCTAGAATAACCTCGTTCCTGCTTTTCAAAATAAAGCTAATAAACTAATTCCTCTTTGTGCCCTCTTTGTCTGAGAGCATGGAAATTTCTCTCCACATGTCTGCTTCTCAGTAGGGCTGCCTTAGGGCTCCTAGCTCATTCCCTTTCGTCTTGCCCCAGCCCTCTTGCAGGGCTTGTCCCCTGGGCTTCTGACACTTTAATTTTTCCCTAAGAAAGGAGAAAAGCTTCCATAAATTTAATCTTAGCTAATTAATAATATGGTTTGGCTTACTGTCTTTTTATCTTGTAGAGCAGTTTTTTAAAAATTCTCTTCAGGGCACCTGGGGGACTCAGCTGGTTAAACGTCCAACTTTGGCTCAGGTCATGATCTCACGGTTCGTGAGTTCGAGCCCCATGTTGGGCTCTGTGCTGACAGCTTGGAACCTGCTTCAGATTCTGTGTCTCCCTCTCTCTCTGCCCCTCCCTCTGCTCGCACTCTGTCTCCCTCTCTCTCTCAAAAATAAATAAACCTTAAAAGAATTCTTTAAAAAATTCTCTTTCATAGACTACTAGTCCCATGAAAATATTCTGCACACCCCCCCCCCCCCCACCCCGCCCGAAGAATTTTGTGGTCAAGCCAGTTTTGGACATCTTACATGTTAAAGTCCAGAGAAGGTGCAGTTAAAAATCTCACTAAACTCTGTTTCATCTGCCATTTCTCAAACATATCTGGCCACGAAGCAGGGTTCTGTGGAATACATTTTGGGAAATGTCTACCTGTATAGCCCTTGGTGTCCCAGGAAAAACAGTTATCCCTGGTTACCTTCTGGGTCCAATAAAACCTTTAAAGCATTTTTCTAGTCATGGTACACATAATTTGCAGAAGAGCGAAGGGAGAGCGAAAAATGACCCTGCTCGAAACGCAGACACGAGAATCGAACCTAAAACATCCACATTTTTTCCCCGTATTTTCCTGATTTGGGACATGTAAACACGGGAAGGGAGGAACACCCTTCGCATTTAGCCAGCTGCCCGTCTGTGCACGATTCTGGGACATCCATCTCGTAAATACTGGACTCAGGCTTCATCCTTCTCTCTAACATGTTCTAATTTATCATTGCTTCCGCTCCTCCTTCGTGCACTTTCGTCGTCAACATACGAGAAAAAAAAAAGGGAAGCCTCTGCCAGCACATCATTGTGACGAGGAGATGGCCATCTTCTTTGCTTCATGATTGCCAAGAATTTTTGTGTTTTGATTTAAGATGATCAACCCCACAAATTCCTCTGATTCCTTTCAGCCACCTCTGTACGTACCTGCCTTCAACATTTATCCACTCAAGTATATTCCCAATGGCATAGACGTCGTAAATGATGAAAGAATACTGCCAAATGCCCTGTGAGCGGATGCAAGGGTCTGAGATCATGGGATAAAACATTGCAGGATGAAGTCTCCCGGGTGGAATGGTTGGTGGGACGAGAGCACCATAATGCCTCTTGGTCCATGGCAATGAATCATTCGCCCATCAGACTTCGAGTCTGGGAGACTTTGTTGAACACACGGATCTCTGAAGACTTGGGCCTGAGACTTCACTTACCTGATCAATTTCATCATTGTCATTAAGGTCTAGGGTCCTACTGTCTCTGTCCTCGTCTCCTGATTCATCTAGGAATTGTTGGAATAGCTTCCTTTCTTTTTCTTCTCTTTGCCGTTATCGTCAGAAAGCAAAAGATTCTGAATTGTCAACTGTGTTCAATGCAAACTTCAAAGATGGTGTCTCCGGTGTTCCTCTATACCCTCTTGAAGATGATGCCATACTTTTGCGAGTTGCACGGGAAGACTCCGAAGGATGCCGTTGTGATGGCTTATCTCACTGTGACATCTTCCTGCTAACCCGGGTCGCTGCATCCTTCTTCGTATTGTTCAGAATAATTCATAAGTATCAATACAATAGCAAATGTGTTTCAGCATATAAGAAAGTCAAGCACCCTAAGATCCTCAAATGTAACTTAGAAGCAGTAAAGGGTCCAATGAATGTGTGGACTAATTATGCTACAGAATTCCTTTAAGAAAGTAAGTAATCACTTCCCCCCCCCCCCCCTTCGGAAAGCCTCTAATAAAGAACAAAAAAAGTCAAGTAATATCAATCCTAACAGATAGATAGAACTGCTCAAAAAAGGAACTCAAAAGTTGAAATTGAATCTAACAGGTCCTGATGAGAGTTTTCTCCCATATTTTGACCCCTAATACAATCTCTTAAAACTTCCTATGAGTGGAAAAATGTTTTTCCTTATTAAGTGGTGTTTGATAAAGAAATTATTTTGAGTAAAACATCTTTTATAGGGCCACCTGGGAGACTCAGTTGGCTGAGTGTCTGACTTGATTTTGGATCAGGTCATGATCTCAAGGTTGTGAGATCGAGTCCCGCGTCGGGCTCCGTGCTCAGTGTGGAGCTTGGTTAAGATTCTCTCTCCCTCCCTCTGCCCTTCTCCCCCACTCGTGCTCTCTCTCACTCTAAAATAAAAACCAAACCAAAAAACCATCTTTTATAGGTTAGTGTATTCTTAGTTTTTGCATTGAAAGTTTTTTTAAATATAATTTTTAAAATGATACTCATGATATATGTCCTTTGTTCACTTAGTGATGCATACCACTTAGTTTATTTGATGAATTATGTGAGAAAAAATGCAAATCATAGTGAATAAAGAAAAAAAGCATATTATTATTCAATTTTAGTTCCTCAATGTATATATATTTTATAATATTATAACATAAAAATGGACAAAAACTTTTATTTTCCTGATGTTGGGAATGCTTATATTTTGCACTTAAACTCATCTGTATTTACGATTTTTGAAATTTTATTCTTTTTTTTTTAGTTAAAAAATTTTTTTTGATGTTTATTTTTGAGAGAGCCAGAGTGCAAGTAGGGGAGGGGCAGAGAGAGAGGGAGACACAGAATCCAAAGCAGGCTGCAGGCTCTGAGCTGTCAGCACAGAGCCCGACACGGGGCTGGAACTCACAGACCGAGAGATCATGATATGGGCCGAGGTTGGACACTTAACTGACAGAATCGCCCACAGGCCCCTCTCTTGGCTTTAAAAAAAAAAAAATGGGTTCAAGCCCCTGGGCCACTTTTGAGAGAGCTTTGCAAACGTGCGTAGGCCGTGTGGGTCCGGCTCAGCCTGTGCTCACTGGGTGTTCGGGAGACGCCCTGGCTCGTTCCGGTCTAGACGCCCCTGTGCGATTCCTTTTTGCAGACTCCTTGTACAGCATCACGTCTTCGTTTGCCGTTGTCCAAAACAGATTTCCGTTTCTAAGACTGTAATTCAACCTACGCGAATGTATATGTAGTGCGGGATATTCTCGTGTGGTCAGCAGCGCATTTCTAGAATATTTCTTAGAATGGCTGCCTCTGCAGAGGCCGGTGTTCCGATGTTAATGGTGACCCTCATCTGCTCTGGGTCCAGAGGCTGGCATCTGCAGTGTTCATCCATCCGCAGGATCTAGGAGGTGCGTCCTCTGTGGGCGCGGCATCCCCCTGGGTCCTGCGTTCCTGGCAGTGGGGTGAGAGGCGGAGTGAGCCTGGGGGCCAGCCTCCGTCACAGCCTCTGGGCTGCGTTGGAGAAAGCATGGTGGAAGGTGCTCGTGCTTCGGCGTCCGCTCTCGTTAGGGTTTCTCTGGGCTTCGGATGGGTCAGCCAGGCCTGGGGGGCCCGTCCCCAGCCCCTTACCTTCGGAGCCACGGGATCTGTCCACGAACAGTGCACATACAGGGTCAGCAGGGCCTTCGTGGGGCACCCGGCTGCAGCATGCAACGGAAGGGCATCTCCAACTCCCCTGCTCTCGGAAAGCGTCTCAGATACGGATGTGCTGGGCCGGGGTCGGCAGCCTCTTCACCGAGCATCCAGGGGCCCCAAGAGCGAGCAGGGGAGGTGAGAGGACGGGAGAGGGGAAGCGAGGAAATGGTACAGGACAAAGAAAGAAGATCCAGAGGCATGAGACAGGGAGGAAGATAAAAGAAGAGAGACCGCCGGTGGGGGGAATTACTGTTGGTGGTGGCAGTGGCCCCTCACGAGGGGTCGGCACCTGCCAAGCCGGACTCAACCCCGTGCGTTTTGGATGGTAAATGTCAGGCAGAACGTGAATGGGGAACCGGGAGGGAGCCTGCTGATCTGGGGCGCGCTGGGGACCAGTGCCCAGCAAGGACCGAGGTCACTTCGAACTTAAGCTGTGCGCAGGCGGACACGGGGGACCGGCGGTCCACTCCCGTGTCCCCTGCGCAGGGGAACAGCATGCCACGTGTCACAGGCGTGCGATCAACACGTGTGGAACGTGTTCTCTTCTGCGCAGAGCTAGGTGAGTGTGCAGTGTGCTACCGTGCAGGGGTCCCTGTGCTCTGGTGGCTCCAGAGGAGAGGAGTCCCCACAGTTGGGGGTTACCTTTGGCTGCCAGACAGTCCTCCCCAGCGCCAGTACCCACCCGGGGCGGCCGGGAGGAGCGGCCAGGGGGACAGAGCAGCCCCGGGGCTCTCTGCTGACGGCCGTCCTGGCCAGCACCCCGTCCCGCACTTCCTGCACCTCGTGGAGAGGAATGGCGGCCGAAAGCGCAAAGTGACCTCAGCAGACGGTCACGTGACCGGGCGTCTGCCGGAGCCACCGGTGTGCAAGGACACAGACGAGCGGAGGCCTCCGCCTCGGGAATCGTGAGAAAGACCCACAGTGCGTCTGGAGGCCACACGGCCTCGCTGCGGTGTCACGGGGCAGCGTGCGTCGGGTGCGCGGGGACCTGGCGTCGCGTGGGACGGATGGAGGCGGGGCGTGGATTTCTGAAATGACGGCACCAATCCCCGCGCCATCCTGTGAGGTAGGTGGGAGCAAGCCCTTCTGGGGGCCCGTCTCCCCTCGGGGAAGCAGAGCCCTGCCCCGTGCTGGCTGTGGCGGGTCACCACTCCTCTGCTGCAAGGGGTCGGAGCCCTGGGGATGCGGCCAGGTCCGGGAGGTGGGGGCTCCCCCCAGAGCAACCTTGAGCCGTGTTTCTGCTCTTTCTTGCCACATAGGGCTGCGGTAGGAGCTTCTGGTTAGAGCTGGGCAGGAGTCTCAGGGTGTCTCAGACGCAGGGTAGGTTCCTACCCCTGGGGTTCTGTCCGTGTCCCCAGAGCAGGCCAAGAAACTTTCAAATGATGTGGTCGGGCTATTTGGTCTGGGTTTGGGATTTCCAAAAGGCTTGATTCGCCGTATAAAGTCCAATCAATGAAAACTCATATGGAAACAGGCAGCTTACTTGGCATTAACAAGTCAAATGGTTTGGAAAGCCACGGTACATCTCCCTACTGCGTGCATTCAACTTAATGACATGTTTTGAACACTTTCTACATTCAGGGATGGCCGTGTACAGATGTGCGGTTTGTGCACTGCACAAAGGTTCTTGGCTTGGCCAAGGGTGCGAGGTGTGGGAGATGGAATGTGAATGGGCACTGAAATCCAGATTGTGATTTCTCACAGGATATGCTAGGGGGCTTCGTTCACCTGAAAAGAGGGGCGGCTTTTTCTTTGCACAAGGGCATTGTTCTACAGAGCTGTCATATAGGCTAGTAGGCCCCCTAAAGGCTTGGGGGACCCTGGCTCTTTTCCCCAGGCTGTGCTAAGGTGTTGGGGATACAACAATGAGGAAGATGGAGCCCCTTCCCTCCAACGAGCATACAGACTTCTAGAAAGATCTAGGCACTTTAAACCAGCAATTGCGATCCTGCCACTTTTCTTTCCCATCATATTCCTTTCTGGTTTTTTGGAATGGTAGCCTCCAGTCCCAGACCAAATAGCCTGACCGTGTCATTTGAAAGTTTCTTGGCCTGCTCTGGAGACATGGACAGAACCCCAGGGGTAGGAACCTACCCTGCATCTGAGACGCCCTGAGACTCCTGTCCAGCTCTAGCCAGAATGTTAGTAGCCTCAGAAAAGCAAAAGTGCTTGGAGGAAGGCCCCACAATCTGTATGGGGAAACTTGGCCCTCATTTACTGTTGATAGGAATGTTCCATGCAAACCCAGCTGAGAGACTCAGGCAGGGGGCCTTTCTTTCTTTTTTTTTTAATAAAAATTTTTTTTTGATGTTTATTTATTTTTATTTTTGAGAGACAGAGATAGAGCACCAGCAGGGGAGGGGCAGAGAGAGAGAGAGAGAGGGAGACACAGAATCCGAAGCAGGCTCCAGGCTCTGAGCTGTCAGCACAGAGCCCGACGCGGGGCTCGAACCTACAAACCGCGAGATCATGACCTGAGCTAAAGTCGGACGCTCAACCGACCGAGCCACCCAGGCGCCCACAGGGGCGCTTTCTAAAACACATTGGTCCTATGACAGTTGAAGAGCAGACCCCACATTTCCCAGGGCTTGGGGGCCTGACTCCCCGAGGCAGCTGCCAGGGACACTGGAGTTGCTGGGTTGGCGAGACCCTGAGGCAAAATCCGCAGCTAAGCTGATGATCCAGGCTAGGCCTCCCCAAGTCAACTCCATCCCAGTGAGACCTGCTTAGTGTATGCTGTGTAGACCTTCTCGAGAGAACAGAAATCCAAACCCGACACCTGATGGTTGGGGCGTCCAGAGAAGCCAAACACAACAAATGCCATCATCCCAGAGACTTGTCCCCCCGTGATGTGAGAGTCGTCCTTAACAGGAGCCGGGGAGGTGGATGCCACAGCCCCGGAGCTTGTCATGGGAAACGTCTTCACAGTGAGGGCGCGTGTCCCTGGCAGCTCCTGGCCTGGGATGGAGCCCGGACAGCAGAACTTGGCCAAACAAGGGCGTGTCGTGGGCGTGTGTGTTTGGGGGGGGGGTGAGCTGGCTGCTGAGGGCCCAGGGTCGCTCCTCTGTGGGCCTCCACCCCACGGATGTGGTGGCCAGAGCTGGGACGTCTCTGGGTTGGGGTCCCCAGCCCTGGCACCTGCTTGCCCAGGCAGCCGCGGAAGGTCAGGGTGGGCACCAGCCAGGCAGGGACGGCCCCGGGGAGGTGTCGCAGCGCCGTCCCAAGACCTCAGGGCAGAATGGCTGGGTCAAGCCATGTGTGGCGTAGCCTGGGGACAAGCCACTGGTGAGGAGTCACCTCTTGAGGCCCTGAGGGGCTGTAGGGGACACCCCCCGACCCAGCTCCCGGGAATGCAGGGCCTGGGTCACAGACCCGTGGGTCTCCTCAGCTTTCGCCTTCCATAGCCCCTCTCAAAGAGAGCGGGAAAGGAAGCCCACCCTTCATTTAATCTGCACGACCTTGGTGAGGGGGAGACTCCATCATCGTCCCATTTTGTGGATGAAGAAGCTGGCTCAGAGGAGGAGTAACCCATCCTGGGTCCAATGGCCAAACCCGGGCAGACCCCGTGCTCCCCTCCCACCCCCCACCCCCCACCCCCCGGGGGAGCAGGCGGTGAGCTCAGAGGGCCAGGACCGAAATTGTTTGTTTGTTTTTTAAAAAATCTTTTTCCTGTTTATTTTTCAGAGAGAGAGAGAGGGAGAGCGTGAGTGGGGGAGGGGCAGAGAGAGAGCGGGGACAGAGGGTCCTAAGCGGATGACGTGTGCTGACAACAGAGAGCCCTGCGTGGGGCTCAAACCCACGAGCCGTGAGATCATGACCTGAGCTGAAGTCCGACGCCCAGCCGACTGGGCACCCTCGAAATCTTTTAATGAGGAGTGAGGCAGAGCTGGGCCCCCCGCCTGGTGTGGGTGCTGTAGGGGCCGGGCGCAGGGGCGGGGGATGTGACACGAGGCTTTGGCTACTCCTGTTGGGACTCTTTCTCGCCCTGTTCCCTGGGCCACAGGAAGGTGGAGAACGAACGAACACCACTCCCTCCTCACTCCTCCACGAAGCCACCTGACCCTCTCTGGCTACACGTCACTGCTCGCCCCCCGTGAGCTCCTGTAAGTTGTGGTGGCCCCCCTTTTCTGCCTCCCACACCAGAGACTGAGTGACCCCGGTGCCCCTTCTTTGGACAGGGTCAGCGATCTCTGGACCCGCCAGGCCCTGGGACGGCCCCCGGGCCTGTTAGGAGCCAACCTGCGTGTGTTGGGAGGTGTGGCGCGGGGGACCGGGCACTGAGGGCGCAGGGCAGTGAGGTCTATGCCCAGGAGAGCCCCCGTCTTGCCCCAAGGAGCTGACTCATTCAGTCGTCAGCGAGATGCAGTCCCATGAGAGTAAAACGCAGACTACGGTGAATGATATCTGGAGCTCTTAACTCTTTTTGTTCTTTCCAGACCCATCTGGGGGTGTCTGACATTTTCCATCGCCTCATCCTGCTGGCATCACGGGGTGGGCGGCGCGAGCGTGGAGGGGTTACCCGGAAAAGCGTAACGTTTCCAGCTACTTCCCAAGTGTGCGTGCTGTATTTTTGTGGATACCTTTCTTCCCGCCTACTGTGAATCCGTAATTTCCTTTCGGGTAATTCTCCGTCACCACCCTACGTGCTCCATTCCCTCCCCACCCTCCCGTTCTGGCATAAACCCACACCCTGAGGAGCGCAGCTCTCCATGTGAGAAGGCCATCCTTGGGAATTCTGAGAGAGATCCGTTTTTTTTTGTTTTGTTTTGTTTAATTTTTTTAAATTGAAGAGAGAGTGAGTGCAGGTGAAGGGGCAGAGACAGAGGATCCCAAGTAGGTTCCACGCTCAGCACAGAGCCGGATGCGGTTCGATCTCGTGGACCGTGAGATCGTGCCCTGAGCCCAAATCAGGAGTTGGAAGCTTAACTGACTGAGCCACCCAGACGCCCCTTAGAGGGATCAAGTTCTTAAATCGGCCTGGTGTTTGCGAATCAGAAGTGCTGTCCGACCGTCGGTGCAGCCAGAGGTAGACGAAGCCTACCCGAGAGCCAGAAGGCTGAGAATTGGATCTGGAAGGCACGGGGTCGGGGTCGGGGAAGGATCCTGCCACTGGTACCCGCAAGGGAGGGAGGCACCGGCAGCCCCAGGGGCCACCGTTCATCACCGTCTTCATAAATGGCTCGCGTCCGCTCTGAGGGTCATCGGAGAGGTAGCGTTTTGAGGAGGAGGAGACTTTGAACTTGAAAGTGAGCCGGTGGGAGCCTAGGGGGCCGGGAAGTACAGGAACAGCCACGCCATCACAATACAACGTTGTCCCAGAGGCGCAATGTCAGATGAGAGGCCGTGCAGGCAGTGAGCGCGAGGGGGTTTCAGGAAGAGGAGAGGTCACCCTTCTCCGGCCCCGGAGGGTGACGGCAGGGAGGCAGAGCCACAGCGGGTTTTGAGGAGGGGATGGAGTGGGCAGATGAGGGGGAGAGAAATGTCCAGCTGGGGTTATGATGTGTGCAAAGGGCTGAGAGCGCAGATGGTCACAGCCCTGTCGCGGGGACAGCCGCGAGGTCTTCTCCGATGGCGGCAAGGCCTCGGTTGCAGAAGGGATGCCTGGCACGGTGGTGTGGACTGGTTGGGGGCGTCCTCAAGGCCTGGCTGGAGACCAGGGTCAGTGGGTGTCGAAGGAGGCTCACTGGGGAGGAGGCCAGTCTACAGGGGGAGGCGCTCCTGGGATCAGGCCCAAGTCCACACTGTGCCTGGCAGGGGGGCTGGCAGTGTGTGTCACAGGGAGGTCTCAGCCAGGAGACATCCTGGAGGGGAGGCTCCAGGCCTTCTGGCTGTGGGAGGCGGTGGGCTGGAAGCAGATCAGACAGCAAGAGGAATGAGGCCGGAGGGGAGCCACCTGAAGGGCTTCAGGGTGGTGGTGTCCCGTAGGAGGCAGGTGCCGGGTGCCTGGAGGACCACAGAACGGTCAGGGACGTCGGTGGTTATTCAGAGGCCACTGGGCAGAGGTGACCCTGCCCGAGGTGAGCACCTGCGAGGTGGCCTCTCTGGGAGAGGAAGGCACCCTGCAAACAAAGCAGGAGCAGCCTGGGGAAGCCCGTGGTGGGAGGTCACTTCACTCGCCCAAAAAACGACTTGAGAGTTGCAGCGGTCCCATGCACGGCTCTGACCGTGCCACGGGCTGGTGATTTCACATTGTTCTGTGACTTTGGTTTCGGTTTTGTGATGAGTGCTCACGAACCCCAGCACAGCGAAACCCCAAAGCCCTCTGGAAGCAGCGGAAGGGAAAACCGAAATCCGAAGAACCAGCTTTCTTTACATCCGGAGGGCCAAATACTGAGGGTCGTAGACTGACCTTGACCTTGGGTTGCCTCCCCCACCCAGCCTCCCCGACGCCTGCACCTGGGCCTCCCCGGCGACTGGGAGGGAGCCACATCTGGGTGAAGATTTTCCGCGCAGCTCTGGTAATTCACATTTCTGTGATCCCAGACTTTTTCACGAGCGCTCTGGAATGGTGAATTTTCGGGGTGCACCCCCTGGCCACGGTTGCGTTTCTGGGCTGGTGATTCAAGATGACTGGGCGGGTGGGGGAGGATGATATGATGTCGTCTTTTTTTTTTTTTTTTTTTTTTTTTTTGGTGTGAGCTCTCTTCCAACTAAATGAACAGGCTACTTTCAAAAATGCTGCTGTGGGAGAAACGCGGGCACGTGTTTTTGCTCCTAGCACCACGGGTTCTCCGGCATCCCCACCACCACGTTCATGCACTCTGCGGTCCCCCCTGCAGCCCCCACCCCCTAATGGTGGGAACAGCGAGACGCATTAGCTGCCGTGGACTCACCACACTTCTTTCTCTGAGGGCTTCCAACCGCCAGCAGAGATCAATAAATTAAGATAAAGAAAATGACGTTTGGCTTTGTGTGGGCTCTGTTGTCAGAGATCTGCTGGGGTTGAATGGAGATTCTGTTTCCTTCGCCGACTCTTAAACGCTCAGGCTGCTTCTGGCTTTCCTGTCGGTGTCTCCTCTCACCCAGACCGTTCTGACACTTTGACTTACCGATCAACTTGCTATTTTTTTTAACCCACGGTTTTAAAAAAGTTGAGCGCATGTGCGCACACGCGTGTAGGGAAAGAAAAACATGCTACCCAACAAGCCATGTGTCAGAACCGGCTAAGCTCTAAGGCTTGCCCTCCGAGAGTGAGGGCTGGGATGAAAATTCTCCGTGTAGCCAATTAACACAGATCGAACTTTTTTTTCTAAGTATATTTATTTATTTTGAGAGGCAGAGAGAGAGAGAAAGCAAATGAGGGGGGCACAGAGAGAGGGAGAGAGAGAGAATCCCAAGCAGGCTCTGCACTGACAGTGGGGTTTGAACTCACGAACCATAAGATCGTGACCTGAGCCAAAACCAAGAGTCAGACACTGAGCTGACTGAGCCATCCAGGTGCCCTCACAGATTGAATTTTTAATAGTTTGCAGCCCTGCCTGCTGTAAATACTTTTTTGTCTCAGAGGATGAATACCTCCTATCGTTCTGTCAAGACGATATGTATGTCCATTTCAGAGAAGGTGTGGCTTTGGAAAGGCATTTGTGTGTCTCCGGTGCTGGAGGGGTCAGTGGGACTTTCCTGTCCCCAGCCTTTGTCCTTGCCTTTTTATCCACCTGGATGGTCACTAAATGCCCAGAGCAGGAGAACGGAACGTCTCTGAGGTTGTCCTGGGCACAAGTTCTGAGACTATTGTTAATGCAATCCTGGCTGAAGGAAGAAGTTTCTTCTGGTGGAATTTTTGATTTAAGATAAGGTCGTGGAGGGGCGCTTGGGTGGCTCAGTCGGTTAAGCATCCGACTTCAGCTCAGGTCATGATCTCGCAGTTTGTGGGTTCAAGCCCCGCGTCGGGCTCTGTGCCGACAGCTCAGGGTCTGGAGCCTGCTTCAGATCCTGTGTCTCCCTCTCTCTCTGCCTCTCCCTCACTCACACTCTGCCTCTCTCTCTCTCTCTCTCTCAAAGATAAATAACATTAAAAAAAAAAGAAAAGATAAGGCCGTGGAGACTGAAGTTAGCAGTGTGGTGTGGACACTACACGGCCACCCTTACTTCTCTATAGGAACCTTGGTTTTTGCTTCTGGGTCTCAGGATTTGCCGAACTCGGGCCACATGCCATGAGGGGCCTGGAGGAGATCTCTGGAGGAGATCTCTGGTCCTGCCTGGGATAAGCTGATGAGTTTACAGAGAGGTCACTGATAGCTGCCGGGTATTGTGCCACATTTGCTTGGAGGAAAAGGTACACACTTACCATAATGAATGATTCATACCCACCATTCAGCCCAACTCCAGAAAGTTCCTGGGACCTTGAGAACACATTTGCTGAGCATTCACACACGGGCCAGGTATTGCTCCGTCCGTGGTGGACAAGGCCATGGCTTAGCTTTCTGGGTCTATTATCTCGGGCAAGTGGGCAGATACGTTTTGCGAAGGTCCAGATGGTAAATATTTCTTGCTTTGAGGGCCCTGTGTCTTTGTCACGGCTACTCAACTTGGTTGTAGCGTGAAGGTAGCCACAGTTGAATGTCACGGATGTGTTCCAATAAAACTTTATTTACAAAACAGGCGCTGGCCAGATTGAGTCCATTTGTTTACTGTCCAGATTTTTCTTCTGAGCTTCTGAAGGGCAGGAGCCAGTCCTTATTTATGTTTGCCTGTCTAGTGTTCAAGCATGGGACCTGATTCCTGGTATGTGCTGAGTAACACTCCGTGAGACCTTCCAAGGAAAAGGTATCTTTATGATTCACACCATGAGCTGCATTGGAGTCCCGACAGCAGAATGTTTAAATTAAAGGGCCCTAGTATATCACACACCCACCCACCCACATACATAGAAATATGCAGGTGTCTTACAACTAAACTCACAGACATATGGGCAGTTTATATTCCAGTTCTATTGCCCTTTCAACCCTCTCCCTTCCTTCTTCTTTTTTTCTCCTTTCCTTTTCTCATCTCCTTCCCTAAAAGTTTACTATACATTTTTTATGTGCCAGACACTATGCTAGGCTGATAATGTAACATCTAAATGTAACAGCCAAGACATAACATTTGCCTTCAAGGAGTTTACAGCCCAGTAGCTGAACCCAAAAGAAAGGAAAAAGAAGAAAAAAAGGAGATAAACGAATAATTTAATGAAGTGGAAAACACACATAAAATAGGAAACATCGACAAAACTAAAAGTTAGATTATTTGGAAAGAATAATAAATCTGATTGAAAAAATAAAGCCCTAGCAAGACTGAACAAGGGGGTGGGAGGAGAAAGAACAGGTAAACATCATTAATGTTAGGCATGTTAAGGAGACATCACAACAGAGCCCACCTTCAGTAAAATGCCATTGCATTTGAAAATTCAGATACGTGGTAAATTCCTATAAAACACAGTTTATGAAATGGACATAAGGAAAATATGAATCTTAACCAGTCTAATAACTGTTAAACAGATCGAATCCATAATTTAAAACTTTTCCACAAGGAAAGGAAAGGCTTGGAGGTAATACACGCACCAGTATACAAGCACAAGGATGCTCATAGCAGCACCATGTGTACTAGCCCTAAACTGGGAACAGCCCAAATGTCCATCAAGATGGAACAGATGAGGAGAAAACAAAGCCATGAGATGTGGGCCCCTTCGCCCTGAAGCAGTGAGCACTACTGATGTGTTCTGTTGTGTCAGGAAGTGTTTTCATGGGAGAGGGCCTTCTTGAATGGAGGCTTGAGAAAGAAAGAGAGAAAGATCTCTGCTGTGGATCTCTTGGGAGGGGTGAGGAGGGAACAGGGTAGGCAGAGACACTTGAGTGGGAGATAAGGCCATGTTTGGGAAAGGACAGGCCTTCAGTGTAGCTGGAGATTAGGAACAAGAGGGGTCCAGGGCAGGATGGGGCTGGATATGATTCCCAATGGGCCAGGGAGAGCCATTGAAGGTACAAGCTGGGGGATAATGTGGCCAGAACTTCATGTTTTAGAGGGATACTCCGGTGGCTTTGCTGAGGTTGGATGAAGAAATTAAGCCCAGAGGAAGGCTGGAGGGATGTGTGAGTTCAGACGAGAGAGGTGCTGAAGCCTGGGGAGACAGTGCCATTGTGGTGGGGGTGGAGAGGAGAGGGTCGAAACAAAATCACAAAAGGTGGAATCTACAGGACCTGGATGGTGAGTAAATTCCGGTTGCTGGTTTGGGTGGCCAGGTGGATGGGGGTCCTATTCTCTGGGGAGGGAATGGGGGGAAAGGTGAACAGTTGGTTCTGGGGCATGTTGAGATGAGAATCCATTGTCCAGTAGAAATCTGGGCATCTGGTTTGGGTCTCAGAGGAGAAATTCATGCTAGAGGCAGGAGCCATGGAAAGCAGCAGGTGATTGGAATCATGGAGCAGAAGAGGTTGGGTGGAGGGAGAAACCCCTGGAAAGCACCAGCATTTGTGACAGTCGTGGGCCATGGTGGGAAGGTTCCTAATGGAGACCTAGCAGAGACCCTACCGTCGAGGCTGTCTGCATATGCTGGCATGGTAACAAGTCACCCTGGCCAAGAAGGGGCTCAGGGGGAGGAGAGCCCTGGATTAGGGAGCCCATTAACAGAAGGAAACAGAAGCCCTTAGATTAGATTCAGAGTGTTTCTCCCTTCCAGCTGTGACTCCTGGTCTGGGTCAACACTGGGCCTCTCCAGGCCTCTTGTTCCCTTGAGCATGAAAGAAACAGGGCCACAGTTTCTCTGAAGCGGGTACAACCCCTGACACACAGCAGTTAATCTGCACGCTGCTCCCAGCTGACTATTCCGTCACAGAGGGGCCGCCGGCTCTTTTGTTTCTAAGAAATATCTCAGCCAGTGTAGTTTCTGGCCCGGGGCTCGGTCCCAAGGCCTCTGGCTTGCGCTGACCTGACCTCCTGTGTCTGAAGGGGACAGCTGGCCTCGTGTGGGTGCTGGCCGCGGCCTGGCTGGGTCCCGTGGGGGCTCTAGCCTCTACCTCCACACCCTTCCTTGGGAAGAAGGGAAAGAGGTAGATTTGGGGATGGGGTCCAAACAGGCTGTGCCCTGGGGACCCCGAGCAGGGGAGCTCCCACCTGCTTCAGCAGGTACGCTTTGTGTCCAGGGATGGAAACGCTACTGATTTTCCTTTGAGCTTGGCTGAAGTGTGGGCTTACTAGGACATTTCATAACGGCGGGAAAATGAAATTACAAAATCTGTGAAGCACATCTCTCTCTCTCTCTCTCTCTCCCGGTGAAGATGACGAAGAGGAGACTGGCAGAGGACAGGAAGCGCACCGTACAAGAAGCTGCGTGCAAAGCTCTTCCTCCTGCCCTCGCTCGCGCTGTGGCCCCCAAGCAGGAGACAAGTTGGACACGCACAGGGGTCAGAGAACGTTCTCAGGGCCACCTTCCAGGTTTGGTGTTTTCCGTGAAAGATCCCTGGGTTCCACGCCTATATCCCCGTGTAGGGAAGTGATCACATTTGACTTTTTGAAGGTTCAGAAGGAACTGAACCTACAGATGGTGAAGAGAAAATGTAGCTGCAAAAATAGGAGTAATGTTCTGGATTCCAGCTCCCAAGCCAGCCACCCCTGTCCCGGGCCTTGGGACTTGGGGGTGGAGCAGGACGCAGGCCTGGTGTCCTTGGGTCCCTAGGTGGTAATCAGCCTGCAGAAATGGCTCCCCGGGACTAGGGGCTGGCGAGCAAGCAGGGGACTTTGTGAGTCTGTGACACATGATGCCGACTAGGCCTCCGTTTGCCCTGAAAGACATGGGAGACAGTCACCTCCATCCCTGGTGAGTCAGCAAGCCCTCTGTGGTCGGCATCCCAGGTGGTGCCACCAAGAAGCACCCAGGACCCTGGTGGGGGAGCTGGCTGTGGGTCTTTTCACATGAGGTCCTGGACAAGTGTGTCCCATGATGCACAGAGCATGAAGATAGGGAAGCAGAAGGCAGAGCCGCCCAGGTAGGTGCCTCCCCACCCCCACGCCTGGAGGACGCTTCCCCACAAGGAGTCTGGTGGCCCTGAAGAGGGGAGAGGAGAAAGGCCAGAGCCAGCTGGCTGGGGGAGAAGGAGAGCGCAAGGGGTGGGGGGTGGGGGTGCAAATCCCAGGGCAGGCGGGCTCCCAGGTGGGCAGAAAGCCTAGGCGGCCCCACGGTGGGACTCAGAATCCAGGAACAGGATGCGAGAAAGGACAGCGGTCATGAAGGCCTCTTCCCTGAGAAGGAACAATGGTCATTCTTCCATTGAAGGCTGACATTCCGTGAGAGAGGAAAGGCCTCCCGGTGGAGGGGGGCGGGGGAGAGCTGAAGGAAAGGAGCGGAAAGGGAAGGGAGGGGGCCCCAGACGCTTGTGTTGACCTGGGGCCAGCACGAGGCCTTTGGAGCACACTCGCAATTTGATATGTCCCCGTCTCCAGTACCGAGCAGACAGGACAGCTCACGTGGATGGCTTCACCTAAGTGTGACGTTACAGCTTCCCGAGGCGCCACTGACTCAGCCCCTGCCCCTGCCCCGTGGCCTCCCAGGACCCCGAGCGGGCAGTCTGGGATGAAACTGCCCCAGGAGGAGGGGGCAAGGGTCTCATGTGCTCTGTTGTGCGGTTCTGTGAGACTTACCATATCTACACACGGGAAGAAGGATTTCCCAGAAAAAATAAAGGAAGCCGGCCAATATAATCAAGGCACACAAACCCCTCCTCTTTCCAAATATGTGCCTATCTCCAAAACAATCAAAACTGCCCCATTAAATAACACTTGTTCGGTACAAAGGAAGTAGAGCATGATGGGATTGCACGCCGGTTCCAAGTAAAACATTCCCGATTGTTAGGCATGCAACAATGAGCAAAAAAGCTGAATGGCAATCACACGTGAGGACTGCTGTGCTCGGAGCCCTTCAGAGCCCTTGAGTGCCCGGCGCCGGGGTCACTCGGTGGCTCTCTCACGGTCAGTTCCTGGGCAGAGGCTGCCCTGGGTTGAGGAGGGTCGGAGCCCAGACGGGGCTTCACGTACAGGGCCCAACCTGACTGGCAGCCTGCGCCCCTGCCTGCTTCCCACATGCAGCGCCTTGGGCCTGTCCAGCCACCTTGCCTCTGGTCTGGCCCTCGGTCCCCTCAGTGTGAGGCAGGCCGAGGCCACGACCTGGCAAAGAGCGGGGAGATGGTAGGCAAGGCCCGAAGGCAGCCGAAAGGAGGGGGCAGCCTTGGTTCTCACCAAAAGAAGGGTTTGGGGGCCTCAGCGACAGCTCGTCTGTTCGGGGCTGAATGGTGTCCCCACTCAATTCATATGTGGAAGCCCCAACCCCCAAGGGGACTGTATTTGGAGACAGGGCCTTTATGGAGGCAGTTAAGGTGAAATAGGGTCATTAGGGTGGGGCCCTGACCTGATAGGATTAGTGTCCCTGTAAGAAGAGTCCCCTCTCACTTGCCCCCTCCCACAGTCCAGATGTGAGGACGCGGAGAAGAGGCGGCCATCTGCAAGCCAGGAGGAGAGCTCTTACCAGGAACCCCACGGGCCAGCCTCTTGATCTTGGGCCTCCAACCTCCAGAAAGAAATGTCTCTCGTTTAAGCCACACAGTCTGTGGTAATCTGCTTGAGCAAATTAAGACATCATCCAACGATAAATTGGAAAGATGAAGGGACCCGGAAGTCTTGGGGGCAAGCAGACCCTACAGGCCATCTGAGGATCTGTCTGCCAGCCAATGGGGGCTGCCCTCCCCGGATCCCACCAAGCCTTCCCCAGGGACATGGCCCGCAATTTCTCTCATGTACATGTGTGCGAACGCATCAGCTTTTAGGTTCAGTTTGCTGAGGCCTCAGAACACGGCATCCCTCTTTGAGTCTTCACTGGGCTGGCCGGGCGCCCCTCACCTTTGGGCTTAAGGCCAGTGTGATTCCATCGTGGGCGACGTCCCAGGCGGCCCCGTGAATCTTCAGGCAGGTGGTAAACAGCAGGGAGAGATAAATTCTTAATAAATGGAGTCCCGTTTTGATGCAAATGCGCCTGCTAATAAAGTAGGAAGGGGCGAGAACCACAGAATATTTATGACAGAAGCAGGACTGTTTGGAAACAGACGTTTTATTAGGTTCCCGTGAGGCACCAGCCGCTCTTGTAACATTTCTATTTCGGGGCTTTATGTAGAAAGCAGTCGCTCTATAAATAGCAGGGCAAACAAAGTTAAGGAGGGTTGTTATCATGCGGGGAGGCTGGGGTCTGGAGCCCGGGAAACCATGAGGCTCTCTCTGTCCCCGGTCTTGAGAGCTTCTCAGACTAGACCACATCTCCCGTGGTCATCTCCCTTCTGGGTGACCTTTTAGGTCTTTCAAACTCTTCTTAATATTTTATTTATTATTCTTATATTATTTTAAATGTGTATTTATTTTTGAGAGTCAGAGCATGAGCAGGGGAGGGGCAGAGAGAGAGGGAGACACAGAATCCGAAGCGGGCTCCAGGCTCCGAGCTGTCAGCACAGAGCCCGATGCGGGGCTCAAACTCACGAACCATGAGATTATGAGTTGAAGTCGGACGCTCAACTGACTGAGCCACCCGGGCGACTCTCAGACTCTTCTTTTGGAAATACCTCCACGCCTGCCTCTGGGTTCCTTTTTTTCTTCTTCTTTCTCTCTAATCTTTAAGATGTTTCTCTTTACTTTGTAGTTATTTAAAATTTATTTTGAGAGAGAGAGAGAGAAAGCATGAGCCGGGAAGGGGCAGAGAGAGAGAGAGGGAGAGAGAGAATCCCAAGCAGGCTCCGTACCGTCAGCGCAGAGCCCGACGTGGGGCTTGAACCCATGAGCTGCTAGATCTTAAACTGAGCCAAAGTTGGACGCTTAACCAACAGAGCCATCCAGGCGCCCCCACTTTGTATTTTGAAAGAAATTCTTAGAAAAGAATTTTTCTTTTCCTCAGAAAAGTTGCAAGAATAGTACAAGGAACATCTATATACCTTTCATACAGATTTCTCTCTCTCTCTCTCTCTTTGAATACATAGTATTCGCATTTTATTTTGCTGAACTGTTTGGGATTATGTTGCAGACAATATGGCTGTTCACCCTGAAATACTCCAGCAAATATCTCCCAAGAGGGCCTTGCTCTTATATAACCATGACACGATGATCTCATCCAATGCTATGATCTAACATGAAGTCGATATTCACATGTCACCAAGGAAGGTCCCGATAATGTTTTTATAACACTCCCCACCCTCTTTCCACAATCCAGTTCCGACTCGTTCACTGCATTTACTTGTCCTGATTCTTTCGTCTCCTTGAACCTACAGAGATTCTGTCGCTTTTCTTTGGATGTCACAGCATCAATATCTGGAAAGGGAAGCAGAATGATTAGAAAAGGAATTGGAGATTGATTAGAAGGATGAGCCCTGGGGCTCCTGGATGGCCTGGTCAGTTAACGCTCTGACTCTTGATTTTGGCTCAGGTCATGATCTCAAGGTTCGTGAGATCAAGCCCTGTGTTGACAATGTAGACACTGCTTGGGATTCTCTCTCTCTCTCTCTCTCTCTCTCTCTCTCTGCTTCTCCCCAGCTCTCGAATTTTCTCTCTCTCTCTCTGTCTCAAAAATAAATACACATTTTTAAAAAATAGAGGGATGTACCCTTACACCATGATGGGAGGAGCCTGGGGAGTGAGGTTCTGGAGGGGACATTGGTGGGGATCAGAGGACAGTGCTGAGTGAGAACCAGACAGCCGAGTGGGGAGATGTCTAGAGAGGGCTGTTCCCTGATGGAGTGTTGGTTCTGAGGTCTCTGTAGGCAAGCGGGGAGGTGCTGGGGGAGGAAGCATTACAAAGCAGGAGAGAACAAAGGCCAGGTCGCTCCCAAGGGGACACCTTTGGCCTATGTCTGTCCCCACTGCACCTAGAGGAGAAGCCAGTGGCCTGTACCCACACCTGGCCCGGGACGTGGAGGTGGCCCAGCACAATGGTGGCGACTTCCCCTTTGCCCTGATCTTGTGCACGTTTCTCCCTTGGCCCGCCCACCCATTTTTCCTCCCTGCAGACTGCCCTCTCCTCCCATGAAAGTGAGTCCGACAAGCGAGGGATACCTGGTCGTGCTTGTCAGCGGATGGGCTTCCTCACAGGGCTGAATCTCCACACCACGCTGTCCTTTTCACGCTTTCCTCCCCTCATCTCATTGCTTGTTCTCTGGCTTCTCTTCCCTGTGAGAGTGGGAGCACTTCCTGGGAGGACAGGGCCCAGTGCATCCTGTTTATGTCTATACCTCCGGGATCCGGCCTCGCACCCGGCACCGAGCGCACACGTGGGACAGTGGATAAACGAACGGGTGAACTTGTGGCTCTGCTGTTCTAGAAACCATCTCAGGTAGCTTTGGTGACAACGTGTACTTTTCGGTGCTCGCTGCGAGGAATAGCTTTGTAGATGGACCATAGTGGATTAGACCTGCCAGCCATTTTCAGTGGCGACTTTGTCCTGAGACGGAACTGTTGGAACGAGGAGGGCAGGATTCAATTCCAAGATTCAGAAAATTCAGTATCACCGTGGCGTAAACCAGACAGGAGTTTATTTCTGTCTCACATAAACCGAGCCCAGGGGGAAGCGATCCGCGGAATCCTTAGGGCCCAGCCTTCCCCGACCCTCCACTTGGCCCTCGCTTGGCCCTTGACTCTCTTTCTCCTGGTCCAAGATGGCAGCACCCGCGTTTCAGGCAGCAGGCAGAATGAGGGGGAACCGCAGAGAACAAAACAACAATGCAGCCACAGGACACTTCTGCTTACATTCCATTATCTAGAACTTCTATGGCTGCAGAAGAGGCTGGGATGTAACCTCTATTCTGGGCGGCCATGTGCCCGCCCAGGTAGAGAGGCTCCAACGATGGTTTTGTCAGGCCACCAGCAATCTTTGCCACAGTTGCGTCTGGGGAGAGGTCGCGTGTCTTCCTTCTCACTCCCTCTTTCACGTGCAGGGTGGGAACCAAGTGGAAGGTCTCAGGCCCCGTGCTCCTGTGCGGGGTCATCGTTAGCTTTTCCTAGGAGCGGGGCAAGCTGGCCGCAGCGTGCTGTGATTGGGTTATCTGTGTTGAATGGCACGAGGTTGTCCACAAGGCAAATATCAAATTGCAGGGAGTAGGCTGCACTTAAATGCGCTGGGCCAAAAAAACCTAAGAAACACACAAACAAAAAAGCCACCCTAAACCCAAGGGAAATCTGTCAGGGCTTAGAGGCAGCGGTGAGCAGGGAGGAAGGCAGTATGAGTTCATGGTGGGGCCACGGTTTTGCTGCGTCGTGATTGAAAGAGCGTTTACTATAGGGTGGGAATTTTAAATCTCTTTTTAAAAGCATGAGTCTCCGGGGAGTGTGCCGGAGGCGGGAACCGCTCCCCGGAGAGCAGTTTTGTAACTACTTGTAGCTGAGTTTATTTTGTTTTACTGAAGTATGCCAGGCTGGACATTTCCTCCTGTTCTCATGCTTCTGGACTCAAGAATGCAGAGAGCACGTTGGCCTCCGGAAAGCATCATCAGCAGGATGTGAGCCAGGGACTCCCCCTTCGTGTCCAGAGGGCGAATCACCTTGCTCCTGAGCCGTCAGCGTGGGTGCGGACTGGGGGCGCCGGGGAGAAGCAGGCGCTACCGGTAATGGAAGTGTGATGGGCTGGCGTCTCAGCCAAAGTACACTTGAACGTGAACTGCTGGTGTTTATTCAAGTCGACTTCCTCACGTCCTATGGCCCGGGGGCCTGGGCCGTCCCCGTTACTGCCATTGCTGCGATGGTGCGGGATCCAGCGTGCTCAAGGTGTGTGCCTCTGGGCTGGGCTGATGCCCAGGGCCGGGCTTCCTTTCGGGAGCCGCGTCAGTTTCCCTCTCAGCCGTCACACTCCTCGGCGGGCCAGAGCGACAAAGGCAGGAGTGCGTGCAGTGTAAGTCAATCAACGAAGCGAACAAAATCCAGAGAAACAGCACCTGCCCTCGACTGAGCGCATGCTGTGTTCTAGGTCCTGAATGCCCGAGATCTCAGCACCTCCTCAAGGCGGGGATTGTCTTCTCACTTCGGGGGTCAGGAGAACAGGGTCGTACCAGTCGGGTGATGTGCCTCCGGGTCTGTGTGTGATGGGGCTTGGGGGTCAGGTGGGATCCTCAAGCTGGGGAGCAGCCTAGCCCCATGAATGCTGCCAAGGGGCATCTCTGTGGGAAAGAGGAGGCACTCTCCCTCTCGCGCGGGGAGCTCTGTGGGCTGTGGGGCGGAGCGACCTCCCACGTGGCAGCACCTGTTCCCTCCACAAACCGGCCAGCGCCGCCTTCCTGCCCTTGGGAGCAGACACTGCGGTTGACAAAGGTCGTCCGGCTTATCCAGCCTCTGTTTTCCTGTGATATTGATGTTTATGCCAAGGTAACACCCGCACCTTAGCTTTGGGGCGGAAGGAAGAATTTCCCTCTGTGGGGTATAAGATCTCTTTTCCTGAACTTTCCCCTTAATGTCCGTACCCGCAGCTGAACCCTTAGCCATTTCGGTCTGTTGGTTTCCACACGTTTACTGGTTTATCAAGCTCTGGAGGGATGGCTTCATGTATTTAAAATCCTCTGCCTGGATGGGCGCCTGGGTGGCTCAGTCGGTTGAGCGTCTGACTTCGGCTCAGGTCATGATCTCGTGGTTCATGAGTTTGAGCCCCATATAGGGCTTTGTGTTGACAGCTCAGAGCCTGGAGTCTGTTTGGGATTCTGTGTCTCCTGCTCTCTGCCCCTCCCCCACTTGTTCTCCGTCTCTCTCTCTCCCCAAAATAAATAAACGTTAAAAAAATTAAAATAAAATAAAATCCTCTGCCTGGTATAGCAGAGAATGACAAATTCTCAAAGACTGATCGATAGATTTAATAATAAAAAAAAGTTACTTCCTCACCTCTGTGTCTTCTGCAAAGCCGCGTTTTAATTCCATTAATAATTTAGTTTTTTTCTCCTACGTCTAGTGAGAGAGAGACCTCAAAGTGTTTAGGCTTTATTGTTCTGCTGAGCTATTCATGGGCCAATGTATTTCCTACTGCATAAACCCAGACTGGACTTCATGGACGGTGATTACACTAAACCAACACCACAAGGACCCCACCTTATTCCCAGGTACGGCCCAGGGAATTCTTTTCCATTAAATCATTATTTTTACATCCCCATACATAAAATAGTTGGCAGTTTCTATACCGAGGAAACCTTTGTTTCAGGGCCTTCCCACATTCCTTCCAGGGGATTTCCTGCATTTCTAAGGCATTTAATCTGTGCGATGGGCAATATTGAAAATGTGTATATCATGATCCCTGCCCTCAAGGAGTTTACAGTCCAGTTGGGAGTCAAGACAAAAAATAATAGAGAACCACAAAGACGATATAGTACCAAGACCTAAATTTTAAACTGCAGGTTGGATCCATTGGCGGGTGGGTTGTAAAATGAGTTTAAGCGGTCACAGTCAGTATTAAAAAATGGAAATAGCAAAAATAGGAAGGATTAACATGCATAGGATATAGTAAGCTTAAGAACTTTTCGGTAAAGGTTTGGTTCTGTTTTATATATAAATAAAATCTGTTTCTTACCCTAGGTTATGGTCAAATATGTGTGGATGTTTCTGACAAGCTATGTGTGAGACGAGTGGAGGTAAGCCTGTGAAGGAATGCCACATGAGAAGGCATTCGTGACTTCTGTTCAAGTTATGGACTCTTGAGAACCCTTAGAACACGATGGGAAATCGCTCTAGAAACCATGCATATGCCGGGCGTTTTGCACATCTCAGTGGCTCATGGACTTTGCAGCCCTTGGTTGCAAGACCTTGGTTGGAGCCCTTTGATCTGGAGATTAAAGCCAGGAGGGAGAGAGAGGAGAAAGGCTGGAGAGCTGGGCTACATTTCCCAGGAGAGAAGATCATTCATCACTCACTTGGGAAGTCAACGAAGGCTTCCAAGGAGGAGAAGCTCGTAATCCAATTCATGTTTTAGGAAGACTGTTGTGGAAGGCATTAGGGGCTAGAGGTCCAACTCAGAGGGTATTGTAATAATTATTTGAGAGCTAACAGAGGCAGATAGGTAGGAGGGCACAACTGTGAGAAGTTTTTTAGGATAAAAAAAAGTCATTGGACTTGGTATTTCTTTGGATATGGAGGCAATGAGGCGGAAGGAGGAGTCTGGGGTGGCCTCTTGGTTTCTATCTTTGAGCAGACAGCGTTGCTAATCACTGAGTCAGGACTAAATATAGAAAGGAAAGTAAGTTTGGGGAGGAGCATGAGTTTAATTCTGTAGTGAAGGGACATACGCAAGTATATCCAGGGACCTGATATAATCTCCCAACGTTCTCTCTATGAAACTAAAGAGCAAAAGCCGACGAGGGCCAGGTTGGGGTGGGATTGGGGTCCGGCAGAGCTGGAAGAGGAGGGGATTCAGATTTTGTTTGGGTACGTGTGTTCTTTGGTGGAACAGTTTGGTAATCCTGGGGCAACAGGAGTGTCCCAAAGACTCTGAAAGCCCCGATGACAATGGAAATAGCAGGCCAGGTTCATTGGCTGAACTGGAGTAACCCAGAGTAGCAGCCTGGGTTTGGAAGTACAGGGGAAGGGGCTGGTCCGGCCCAGTAGGGAAGAAGGCCCAGCAGGCCCTGGCCAGTGTGTGTGTGTGTGTGTGTGTGTATGTGTGTGGCAATGTCTAGCTCCATCTGGAACTAAAGCTGGTGAGTCTGCCCAGCCCATTCCATAGCATCTATGGGGAAGAGGGGCTCTGCCAGATCCCACTGATCCTGCTGGTGGGAAACATACCAGGATCCCCCTGTCTTTTCCAGGCCCAGGAGTCGGATCCAACTGTGTTTGTGGCTGGTACAGAGGAAGGTGAGATGTATGCAGGAATTTCACGCTCCTTCACTCTTGATAGGTGCTGCTAGGAATCTGGGTTAGAGTCAAATTTGTGTTGGATGCTCTGGGTGAACTCCTTAACTATTTGTTTGTGGTACTGCTAAATATTTCCAGATGTCAGCACCACACATATGCCACGATGCTGTGATTAAAGCGCTCAGTGCTGAAACTCTCTCTCTCTCTTTTTTTTTTTTTAATAAGAAAAATGCATAAGGAGAAATTAAATCTCCCTTTCTGTCTGGAACCCACCATACAGATCCTGCATTATTTACCAACCACAAGAGTTTTTCCTTGGCTGGTACATGCGTCTCTCCTAGTGTTTTTTCCAGCTGCTCATACAGACTTTGGCAAAGTTACTCACTAGCTCCGAATACCAGGATTACCCCATTCTCGTTTAGCAGTTCAGGGATTTGGCACCTGGAGGAAAAGCAAAGGCGATTTCAGAATCCCACTAATTCCCCAAACGGAACTAAGTGATAGTCCCAGCCTCATGGGGTTGTGTAAAGGCGGAAGAGGGCATTGCGTGGAAAGTTATCGACTACAGTGCCTGGTACCCACCGTGGTCTCAGGCAAGGCCAGTTCTTTTCCTGAGGAGGGTCACGTGATACCCGACCAACAGATTCTCGCATCGGCTGGGGCGGGGACATTGGAGCCTCTGGTGTGGGCTTGTCTGTAGTGGAGACATTGATCGAAAATCTTGGGAGTGTTATGCAAGAAAAGAAACAGGCAGAAAGAACAGTAGTTCTGGAGCTGAAAGTTTGAATCTCAGACTTCTCTCTTCCTCCCTCAGTGACCTTAGGCAAGGCACTCACAGTTGACCCTTGAACAACACAAGGGTTAGGGGCACTGACCCTCTCGCAGTTGAATATCTGTGTATAATTTTTGACTGCTCCCCAGACTTACTACTAATAGCCTACTGTTGACCGGAAGTCTTACCGATGACACAAACAGTCGATTAGCACATATTTTGTAGACGATATGTATTATATACTGTATTCGTTTTTTAAAAAAAATTTTATTATTTACTTTGACAGAGACAGAACGAGCCGGGTAGGGGCAGAGAGAGAGGGAGAGAGAGAGAATCCCAAGCTGGCTCTGCACCATTAATGTGGAGCCAGATGCGGAGCTCGAACCCACGTACTGTAAGATCATGACCGGAGCTGAGATCAAGAGTTGGACACATAACTGACTGAGCCACCCAGGCACCCCTGCATACTGTTACAACAAAGTAAGCTAGAGAAAAGAAAATGCTATTCAGAAAATCATAAGGAAGAGAAAATACATTTCTAGTTCGGCAGTATAGGAAATCCACGCGTAAGTGGACCCCACATTTCAAACCCTTGTTGTTCAGGGTCAACTGCAGGTTTACTGAGCTTCAGTGTCTTCATTTGAGATGGGAACAATGCCCTTCTCAGAGCGCTGTGGGGAAAACAAATAAGAAGTCTGGCTAATGGGAAATTATGGAACAACAAATATGACCTCTCTTATTTCTTGCAGCAAAGTTGTCACAAGAGCGTCACATTCTCAAATGTCTTCTTTGGTGTTACACAGGGGTTTTACCGTGGGTGCTGATGATTTATTCATTCATTCATCCAACAAATATTTACTGAGTCCCTGCTATGTTCTACATGCTGGGGATCCCGCAGGCAACAAACAAAAGCTCTTGCCCTTATTCATGGCATATTCTAGCGACAGGAGACAGACTGCACACATATGGTAAGCACAAGCTACCTGTACAGGTGATTAATGACAGATTCATTGGGGAGATTCCAAACCTGACTTAACCAAACTTAGGGATCCGGTGACATGGGAAATCCACGGTCTCTATGCCTACTGAGGCTTTTCCTGGTTAGGATGACTTTGTTGTGCCCGCCCTTGGGGATCCTCTAGTCCTGGATGTCTTGTTTGGTCCTTGTCTGCACAGGCTCGGCAGCTCTGTGGGTCCCCACCCTTAGCTTGCTTCCTTTCCAGGTGACGGATATCCCTGGAGCTTTAAAGGAACACCCAGCTTCGCTTGAGAAATAACCCAGGAGACCGAATAGTGCTTCTGGCTGTACAGAGGACATTCCAAAGAGTTCCGATTCTTTATCGCAGACCGAGGCATCTCCTTCATGTTTCACTCAGTCATCCCTCAAACTTGTCAGATGCTCTCACACTGTGGTGTTTTCGTTAATGAGGTTCCTGCAGGCTGGCATCTCTTAAATCCCCGCCCACTAAATCCTATCCATTCATCCTGGTTCGGCCCAGATAATCCCTCTGTGGCAGAGAATGTGAGCTACTCTGCAAGATCCATTCTCTTCTGATTCTGGTGGTCATAGACACCCTGAGCTTGAGCTGGACTCATGGCAAAAAGTGAAACATTCCGAGCCATCCCTAAAGCGAAGTGCAGCTGTGTGACTCAGAACTGGCTCCTTCCGCCCTTCTTGCTGGCAGGAACGTGAACTTGGTGTCAGGACTTGGTATCTTGGCAGAGCAACAAGATGGAAGGTGCCTGGGTTCTCAACATGGTGCAACTGTCCCATCAGTCCTGGATAATTGGCGTCCAAGCAATAATCTGAGGGAAAACGAAAGTTTCCTCCCTCCCTTCCTCCCTCTCTCTCACTGTCTTTCTCAAGCTATTGTTATTTTGGTTTGCATTAGAGAATCCAAAAACTGATATCCTAAAAACTCCTCCTGTGCTGTGAAGTTCCCCCAACCTGCCTCTACCTATATATCCCCAAAGTGTGCAATTTTACCTCAGTTAGTGTTGTCCTATGGCCATTCGGGAACCCAGCAATTTGTATGAGCTTCTAGTCCTTGACGACACAAGCCCTCGTAGAGCAGGAACCTGTCTTATTAAATGTGTACCCCCCATAATAACGAGCACAATGCTTTGCTTTTATTCTTCATGTATTTAATGAATGTCTGCTCCTTGAATTTTTTGGTGAACGAAGAATGATTCCCTGCCTCTCCTGGACTAAACTCTCTCTTTCTAAAGCATCTCTGCCCGGTAGAAATACAAGGCAAGCCACATATGTAATTTTGAATTTTTTAGTTGCCACATTTAAAAAAAAACGCAAAAGGAAACTGGTGAAATTAATTTTAGGTGTTTGTTTCATTGAGCCCTACATACTCAAATGTTGTCATTTTTGTAAGTAATCGATACAAAAATTATTACTGGGAATGTTTTACATTCTTTTTCTCATACTAAGTCTTTGGAATCTGGTATGTGTATTTTACACTTTTAGCTCATCTCAATTCAAACCAGCCACCGTTCAAGTGCTCAGTGGCCACCAGTGGTGAGTGGCTATTGTACCAGGCAGCGTAGCTCTAGGGGACCCCGAGCCAGCCCTGAAAGGGTGGGGAGGATTTGGATGGGCTGGAAGGGCATGGAGGAAATGCCGTGAGGCAGAAACAAGGAGTCTTTTTCTAGACGTTTCATGGAACTTGCTTGGCACGGGGCTCTGCAATATATGGGGTACTCCAGGGACTCTTAGGAACTGTTGAGTGACTTTGATGTAGAAAGATTCATGTGGGAAGAGACAGAACCACTGACAAAACTAAAGAAGAAATGGAATCAGGAGAGAAGGGTGTCTGAGCGGAGCTCTGGGGGTCATTGAAGCCAAACTCAGGGCATATCTAACGATATAATGAATGAGGACACAGCCTTGGCTGAGAGACATGGTGTGGGGCTGGGTTTTTCACCGTTGCTGCCTAAGTGACCCTAGATGAGCCATTTCAACTCTCTGAGCCTCAGTTTCCTCAGGAAGCCCATCTGGAAGCAGCACTCTGGTGGGCACAGAGCAGTCTCTTCAAAGGAGCCAAATTCCCAATGGCATGATAAGGAGAAGCTCACTGGACCAGCTCTGACAACTCTAGGGTCACTGGACAAGGCAGACTCCACGGATGCCCCAAAGGAAGGAGTTTTTCCTTGGGCTATTGAAGCAACGGGTGGTTTCCATCCAAGGAAGGACTGACTTTGCAAAAAGTGGAAACGCAGAGGTTGAACAAGGGAGGGGGCAGCCACCACAGAGTGGGGTGGGCACAGGCAGTTGTGGTACACGGAAGGCAGGAGAGAGACAATGCCTTTCTCTTTTCTCATGGAAGTCCCTTCATGGAGCTCTGGGGTCTACCAGGGATTCTGAGTAGATGGGGCACTAAATGCCTCTGCAACCCAGACTGAGCTATACAAGGGAGAAATGGGGAATCATGACTGTCCTAAGGATCATTTGAGGGGGAATCAGGAAAAGTCCCCAAGAACCCCTTTAAAGTCTCAGCTTTCCAGTATCTCAGACCCAAGTGCTATTTTGGCCGAAATGTATCCAGGTAATGGCTACAGTTTTCTACGTAACTTTCTATACTGGTCATAAAGGACTTAGACCATTCCCACCAAGGGCATTGTGGGAGAAGGCTGCGTGTGCTAAGGGCTGATTTGGAGTTGCTTTCAGGAGGGGAAACAGGTCCAGTGTCCCAAAGCTCAAGGTTCCAATCACCGGAACATATGGATGTCCAGGGAACAATGGGACTTGCGGTCAAGGTGGTGGTCCGGGAAATTTGAGTGTTGGATCCACCAGAGAATCTTAGAAACTTATGACTTCGTACTTGGGAAGCTGCCAGTGTTTCTGGAAATGGCTGTGCTTTGGGGTGAGAGCAGCTGAGGAAATAAAAGCATTAGGTCCAGGACCAACAGCCTGACACAAAATCACCAAGCCAATGCTGTGAGTAAGGGGTTGGCCAACCCCAAGGCCAAGTGTATCTTTGATGGAAAAC
Organism: Panthera leo; assembly: GCF_018350215.1. Classification (NCBI taxonomy): domain Eukaryota; kingdom Metazoa; phylum Chordata; class Mammalia; order Carnivora; family Felidae; genus Panthera; species Panthera leo. Next base: position 13,572,819 of record NC_056689.1, read on the forward strand.
GAATTCTCAAGGAGGAAGCCTATAATTGGATGAAGTCCCTTGTCTCCCTAGCTTGTGGAAACAGCCAGACTTTCCCCCCTTGTTTTCCACATGGAATGCGAGTTCTCTAAGATCTGGCCTGGGCCACATGGGCTTCAACATTTCCTCATGGTGATGCCTTCCTCGGACAGCCCCATCTCGGGTGGAGGGGAAAATGTTTCTGCTGTGGCGTCTGGGGAAGCACTTGTTACAATCAAGGTGCTCAACCAAGGTTTGTGAGAAGGATGCATTCATGATGTTCGCCTCTGAACCATTAAGGTTAAGTGACACTTGGCACCTCCTATGTGTTCTTTCTGACTTCATTCCTCACGCCTGGTGGCCCAGGGGGAGCTGGGAGCCTGCCTTTCATGCCAGAGTCTTAGTAATGCTTTGCTCCTTTTATCTTCCAATAAACCTGATGAACACATTCATTCTAGAACGTTAGAGATTTAACGTTTCGCAGGCACACTGAGTGGCCCGCACTGACAGTTGAGAGCTAAACCAGCCAGGTATGGATCAGGATTGAGGCCACGGCCAATTCACTTCACCTCTCCGAGCTTTCGCTCTCTTATCTGAAAAACAGGGATGCTGATCATTTTTATAGCTACTTCCCAGCGTCCGCAGAGTTCAACGAGATGAAGAAAATGCTCTTGGTGGTAGGCACACAGCAGCCACACCAGTGATGGATTCGCCGGGCAAGAGTCGGAAACGTACAGGCATGGTTTTCTCTTTTGCCTTTCAAGTACATAACCTTTATGTCAATTGGCTGGCGCTGGAGAAGAGGCAGCATAGGGGAGATTGGGATTCGTCACGGGAAAACCCTCCACCATCCATTTTAGTGACGTCGCTTCAAAACAGGGAGCTGATTGGACAGCTTTCATAAATACAGGGGTAGAGCTTTGATTTTAAGCTGCGATGAGAATGAACACCAACGACACAGCCAAGCGCAGCGGGGAACTGGAGGGGAGCAGGGGTAGGGCCATCTTCCGCTGGTTGCAAGCAAGACGGGGTGCATTATCTGAAGGGACTTTAAGACTGAGAATAAAATAAAGCCAAAAGTGAGTCTACTTTTTATGGTCACCGTATAGGAGCAATTGTATTTTATTTTGAAAGTTTATTTATTTTGAGAAAGAGAGAGAGAGTGTGAGAGAGCACAAGTCGGGGAGGGGAGAGAGAGAGAGAGGGAAAAAGAGAGAGAGAGAATCCCAAGCAGGCTCCGCGCTGTCAGCACCGAGCCCAACACAGGGCTTGATCTCACGAACTGTGAGATCATGACCTGAGCCGAAATCAAGAGTCAGACACATAACTGACTGGGCCACACAGGCACCGTGTGGGCAATTTCAAACAGTATCTGATAAAATATCCCTCCCCGCAAAAATAGTGTTGTTATTCTAAGTTCTCAACAGTTGGCACAATGGCTGTTGAGTTTTAATAAAATATATATAGACTTTTTGGCATATTTTTATTACCTATCCTTTCCTAAACATTGTATTCTCTGTGAAAGGTCACTTGGGGAACTCCCAGTAGGCAGTTGGGCCCCCCGCCCACTGAACACATGCTTACCCAGCCACACGGTTTATTTCGGGAGTACATTCATCATAATGGTCTGGAAGTATCCAAGCTCACTTAGGGTGCTGTCCCTGTCTCCAACAGCCCCCCACCGAGGTGTGACATATTCCTCTTTTTAAAAATAGTATATCAATTTAGCAGAATATGATCAACAAGAATAAGGCAGATCTATATATAACGATACAAAAATAACCTCCAATATGCAGCGTTCAGCGAAATAAGCACTATACAGAACACTGAAAAATATTTGAAAAAGTGACATGTATGTACGTATGTATGTTTTATACATGAATAGAATCTCTCAAAGGACAAATAAGAAATGCTAGATTCAGAAAGAACGGTAGGGGCCGCTGGGTGGCTCGATCGGTTAAGCTCCTGACTCTTGATCTTAGCTCAGGTCTTGATCGCAGTGTCCTGAGTTCAAGCCCCACGTTGGGCTCCATGCTGGGCATGGAATCTACTCCCAGTGTGGAGCGTACTTAAAACAAAACAAAACAACAACAACAACAACAACAAAACAAGATGAATGGTAGTACAGTGATCTTAAAGACAAAGACACGTACTTGAGCTACCTCAATTCTGTCATCCGCGTGACTGCTTGGCGATTTCGTGTATGCTAAGAATTTCGCCCAGCCGAGGCTGAGGGTGAAGGGGAAGGTGTAACATTTTTAGTTGGTAGTGTAAATATCGGTTCATACATGAAATGTTTCGCAGAGCCCAAGCGCTGTTTTTCACACTGGCATTCATTTCTCTTTCTCAATTCTTAATGGTTCATTTTAAAGCTAACGAACTCATCAAGAGGGTAATGGCTATTACCGATTATTATGTGATTCTTAGATGAATAACTTGGCCGCATAGAGAGGGGAGTTTTAAAAACTGATTTGCTCTGGGTGTCTGATCCACTGCATGCCTGACTTTTAATCAGGACATAAAAATGCTTTTCAGGCATTATTTTTGTCTTACCCTCTCAAGGTTTGCTCAGAAGCGCAATTTAATCAACACTTGTAATCGGTCACCTTTGGGGCCACTCCGGAGGCTTGCTATGAATTTAGGAGCACCTACTTTCTGGGGCTCTCCAGGCAGAGTCTCAGGATGGCACAGCCACCAACAAGGGTGCCCCCGTTCTTTCGGTTGAGGGAGAACTGGCAGAGCTCAGCAGAGAATCTGAGAATGTGCAGGAGATCATTTGGGCTGGGCAAAGAGGAGGCCCGGAATAAAGCCTCTCACAGCCTCTCTTATGCTTTTCTACCATGGATCCTGTTTTCCTACAAAGGACAGGGCTGTGCTTGGCCATGCACTTGCCCAAGAAGGCAGTGCCTCCTCACATAATTCCTGGTGGGTCCTTCCTAATCCCCTCCCCTGGTGAGCCTTGCATCCTAGAATTACAAAGGACCTCTCTCCATTGACTTTTTGGGACTTCATGATGGACTGAGGCATGTCAAACGGGTTTCGGCTGTGCCAATACAGTGCGACTCCCCCCCGCCCCCCTGCCGCGCTGGCCTTCTTCGGGGGTCAGGAAGGAGCATGTGTAACCAAAGATCCCCAGCTGATCATTTTCTGCTTTGAGCAACAGCCTCCCATCTACCCCCGGGGGTGCCCACACAAATACGATTTCGTATGTGTGCCCTTTTGTGCAAGATCTTGGGAAGCACGGCTTTGGGGGCAAAGACAGTGCCATTCTTGGCCGTTTGGGAGAAATGCATCTGTTTTGTGCAGATAAGAAAACAGTGGTTTGGCGTGTTTCGTTGCCTGGTGAAATTACCCGGTGGTTCCGTCGCTTCCAGATCAATCTGAGTGTGAGCCATCGGCAACCCGTGCACAGCGTGTGGCCGGCTGAAAATGCATCATCTCTCGACGTGAAGCTCAGCTATTTTTCTCCAGCTTGGGTTGTTGTGTTGTTTTCTGCTTCTGCCTACAGCCTCTTCACGTCCTCTTGGGGACGTGCTCGGTGACATAGCACAGCTGCACACGCGGCCGTTCTTTTTCTTCCCGAAATGAGGGGAAGGCTCTGTGGCTCCAGTGCCCTGTGATGCAGGCCGTCCAAGAGACGTCACAGTACGACGGTCGGGACCCCCGTTTCGGCAGAGGTGGCACCACCCGTGCCTGAGGGTGATGGTGACAGCTTACAGTAGGTGTCCGATTGTGACACATGGGTGAAATGGAAGTCACAATTCCTTTCGGGGGGATTTACAAGCTGTCGATCGAACCATCCGAGATTCATTCACATTCTGCTGAGGTTTTGTGTTCTCTTCCTACGGGTAATGAATGAGGTGCGGGCAGCATAGAGGGGTCGAAGCCAGAGCACAATCCGTGGTCGGTAAAGTGCGTTCGGTCAACAAATATTTACAGGAGATCTCTGTGTCGGGCACTGAGCCGTGTCCTGGGCTGCTTTACTCGGCAAGATGGTGAGAAAAGTTATTGTAAAGGCCCAAAGAAATTCTTATGAACAAAAGCTGGAGGTGTTTTGAAGTTACTTAGAGGTGGTTATTTGAAGGAGAACGTGTAAGGCGTACCTGGGTGGCTCAGTCGGTTAAGCGTCTGACTTCAGCTGATGTCATGATCCCACGGCTTGTGGGTTTGAGCCTCGAGTCAGGCTCTGTGCTGACAGCTCAGGGCCTGGAGCCTACTTCACATTCTGTGTCTCCCTCTCTCTCTGCCCCTCCCCTGATCACGCTCTGTCTCTCTCTCTCAAAAATGAATAAACATTGGGTCGCCTGAGTGGCTCAGTCGGTTGAGCGTCCGACTTCAGCTCAGGTCACGATTTCGTGGTCCGTGAGTTCGAGCCCCGCGTCGGGCTCTGGGCTGATGGCTCAGAGCCTGGAGCCTGCTTCCGATTCTGTGTCTCTCTCTCTCTCTGCTCCTCCCCCGTTCATGCTCTGTCTCTCTCTGTCTCAAAAATAAATAAATGTTAAAAAAAATTTTTTAAAAATGAATAAACATTAAAATTTTTTTTAAAAATAAAGGAAAATGTATAATGGCGTCTGTCTTCCGTGTTTGTAAATGCGTGTGGCCAAATCCTCTCCAGACTTGTGGGCTTAACTCTGGGCGTTAGCAGAGCTCCGAACAGGTACAATTGGGGACCATCGTGTGTCCCAGTATTTAGGAATATAAATCAGCCTACCAACGGTTAAATAAAATATGCTCTGTCTTCTTACTTTTTTTTTTTTTTTAATCTTTATTTATTTTTGAGAGAGAGAGAGTGCACACTCGCGTGAGCAGGGGAGGGGCAGGGGGAGGGTATAGAGGATTCAAAGTAGGCTCTGTGCTGACAGCATGGAACCGGCTTGGGATTCTCTCTCTCCCCCTCTCTGCTCCTTACCTGTGCTCGCTCTCTCTCTCTCTCAAAATAAATATAAATAAACTTAAAAAAAAAAAAAACCCACACGTTCATAAGGACAACTGAAAAACGTGTAAAGCTGTGATTTGTACATGACCAAAGTTTGGCAGCTGTCCCAAAGCGGCTGCATTAACTATTACTACACGTGCTTAAATGTTCCTTTGTTCTGTTTGAATGACTAACAAAATGAAGGCGCATAATTTGTAATTATTTCATGTTTATTTCCTTAAATTTTTGTCTTCAGCTCAGCATGGTCACGAATTCTGTCAGTGTTGCAAATGTGTTCACATAAGTTTGTTCTGTCGACGGCAGTGAGCTCAAGGATTTAAAAAATGTAAGTGTATTTAAAATATGCAACACGTGGGTGTATTTCATAAAAAGTGTGAAGTACATGTAAAAATATCAAAATTAATTTTTCATATGTATTTTCAAAGAAAGTTACTTTTTCCTATAAAATATAAAAATTAAAACGGGAAGGGGAAAAACACAGATTACAATTAATAAATGTGGAAAATGGTACGACAAAATTATTTAAAGAAAACTGAATTTTAAGTTTAATTTTCTAAAAGCTGAAATCTGATTAAATATTCATGCCGATCATGCTTCGTATTGCTAGCTTCCGACTCTCACCCAGTGGCTAACAGAAGGGATCCGTATCATGCATCACACATGGACTGTTTAGACCCACACAGACACGGGGTTGAGGGTGACAGGAATTGTGAGGCGCATCATCACGTTTCTCAGCTGCCATGTTGGTGCAAATATCGTGGTAATTCCCCAGTAGCTACAGGACCAGGAGTTGAAGCCAGGAAATGGGTGAGTAGTTCTCCTGGGAAGTGGAGGGTCGGAGGGGAAAGAGCTGACCGGTTAATTTGCTTGTGTTTTCTCTCCCCTGCATGCGTCTGCCGGTCAAATCCTCCCTGCGCTCTGGAATACCATCTTGCCTTGTCTCTGCAGCCACAGTACGACCCACAGACCTTCATGTCTTGCAGACGGTGAGTTTTTCTTTTTTCCCAAAGACATAGGACACAAGATACAGAGAAGCCATGGAGAAGCTGTTGCCTGGGGCCCGAGCTGTGTTGGGCACAGGAGTGGACATTAGGGTGATGAGTGAGGCTTTGCCAGCCCTGAGCACTGGATCCCCAGTGGCTGGGGGGGCCGTGTGAACATTAGCGACATTTTTGCTCTTGTGAGTGTGGGGCTGTCTAAGCCTTGGGTCTCAGGACAGGATCTTAACCCCCTCAGTCTACCGGGAATGTCAACAGCACTCAAACACAGCAAGATCCCAGAAAGGGTTTCCTACTTGGCTGGTGGCTCTTCTTACCCTCTGGTGGCTCTGCCCTGCTCACTTCTGGGGGGTGGGAGGTTCTGGACAGGGCACTTTCTGGAGGCCTGGCCTGCTTCATGGCTCATTTCTATCCTGGTTGCTTCCTGGAGCAGTGTGGCATTAGAGTTGAAGTCAAGGTTGTACAGTCGGCCGGGAATAAAAGTATCCTTTGTGGTTTGCATGAAGTTGCATGATGGGTAGGCCTTGGACAGAGGCACGCTTTCTTTCTGGGATGCTTCTGCCCTGCTATCGCAAGGCTGGGCTGCACCCCGCGGGCTTCCTGACTGCAGCAGGACATCTGCTCTCACCCCGCATTAGACCCTCATCCCCAGGTTAGCCTAGCTCCAGCCAGTAGTGGGAAGGGGGGTGCTCTGTGCCGATTCCCAATGGTGCTTCTGTGGTGGAATTCACAGGTATGGTTACGGTTCTGTGTTGTCATCTCTCTAGTTGTTGGTTGCAAAGCTGAACCGGAATATTCTGTGTGCAAGCAAAAAATAAATATTGTATTTCAATATTATGTTCCACTGAAATACAGGGAGATAATCGCGAGACTCCAGTCAGGGCTGTTGGTATTTATCGGGTGCTTTACTGTAGCCGTAGGTCCGGCAGGGCAGACAGGCTGGACACGAAGGGTTAACCAGCCAGCTGGGCACTACAGTGAGAAGGTGACAGGCCAGGCATTTTTAAACCATTAGGGCCTCTTTTCACACTCAGAAACCCGCTCCGTGGGTCTTCATCCAGACTGTGTCTGAGGCACGGCTGACCTGGCTTTCACCTTCTGTGCCCTTAACCCGGCTTCCCATTTACTGTATCTTCATTCCCCCCAGATCCTGAGCTCTATCCACCCGATAACTTCACCTGGACTCCGGATTCCTTCTCCTGGCTGATGATGGTTGTCCTGGGAGCTTCCCTGCCTCCCTCAATCCCCGAGAATACAAAGCAAAAGATATGGAGAAGGGGTTTGAAATTCTCGTTCCTGAGGGTCTGACAGGTTGAGACAGACATTCCCACCTAGAGAGAGAGCATATGGGCAAAGTTAAAAAAAAAAAAAAAAAAAAAAGGTGAATGCAGGGGCGCCTGGGAGACTCAGTCAGTTGAGCGTCCAACTCTTGGTTTCAGTTCAGGTCATGATCCCAGGGTTGTGGGATCGAGCCCTGTGTCGGCCTCTGCACCGACAGCATGGAGTCTATTTGAGATTCTTTCTCTCTCTGCTCCTTTCCCGCTCTTTCTCTCTCTCTCTCTCTCTCTCTCTGTCTCTAAAGTAAGAAAAAGAAAAGAAAAGAAAGAAATAACGAAGGCGGGAGTAGATGGCAAGGCCCACACAACATTTCTGGTGGGTGTCCGTGTAACAGAGGCTTACCAGGGAGAGCCATGATGCTCTCAGGTCAGGATGCCATGACCAGCCTTGCCGGGCCCTGCTGGCCCCAGTCCCTCCAATCACCTGGCAGCCTCACACTTTGAGAAGGTCCCAAGGCTCTCACGATGAAAACGCGTGACCGTAACAACTCCTGCGATTCATGTGTCTCCTCCGTAAACTGAGCTCTGTGCCTGGTGACATTAGGTGCGTCTAACACCACACTGAGAATAGATTAAGTCGAACGGTCGTGCGGTCCTTTGCAAGGATACCCCGTTTCTGTGGTGTCGCAGATGTTTTGGTTGGGTCTCATTTTTAAGCGGCCTTAGCCAAAAACATCTTCTTGCGGAACAGCCGACTCACTTCAGTATTTCACTTTGGACAGTTGCTTGACTTCGTGTAGCACCCCGTGCCGGAGCCCGGTCTCCCCAGGCTTGCTTCCCTTCCGTTAGCGTCAGCGGGAGCCTCGGCAGGCAGATTGAGGCCAAGGGAAGGTGGACCCCGACGGCTGCACTGTGGGGGCAGCGAGCCTCGCAGAGCAGGAAGCTGGCGCACGGGGAGAGTCGTCAATGGTGCCTTGCGAGCCATATGCCGCCTTAGATTGTATTTACATTGAGACACACAACAGCTTGTTATCAAACAAGGCAAGACACAATACTCAGCGGTAGGAGACCGCAGCCGCAGTGAGCCTCAGAGTCTGCTTCCCCCACCTGCTGTTGCCTGGGCGTTTAAGCTGGCAGAAATCCTGATCAGGTCAGTGTAGGGAAATGTGACAATGTCTGTGTTGGGCGTCGATGGACTTTGGGAGGCTCTCCCTACACTCGGAAGCATGGAGGTATTTGCATTTCTGCTGACTGGCTCGATGATTTCTCCAGGAGCTGGTTGATGTCCTCAGGCCTATATGCGGCTGAGACAGTGCAGCGGAAGCTGACTTGGACCCCAGTGGGTGTCTGTGCAGGGCCTGGCCGGCTCCTTTCGGGGGGTCGGTGGGGGAGTGGGCCGCCACCCAGTGGGAACCTGACAACACAATGCACAGTTGTGTTGGCGCTTGGGGCGCAGGCGTGGTTCTGCATTGTTGCTCCGCCTGGATCAGTGTTTTGTGACTGTGGGGGGCTCTCTCCTGTTACAAGTTCTGCAGAGCTGAGGTCCCCAGCTCAGATTCCACTGTGGCCCAGGGGAGAGAGAGGAAAGCCCTCTCTCGGCTGGAAGGCAGACAGGGAGAGGACATAAAGAGGGAGTCCCTTTGCCTGTGGCCTGGCCTCACCGACCTGCAATCCACACGGATTCGGTAAGAGCTCCCATCTCACTAAACTCCCACTGGCAGGAAGGTGTCGGGATGTTCTCGCGTGTTAGGGGAGAACCTTTTGGGGGAAGAGGTGACGTTGGAAATTCAGGCTAGAGACTCCATAGAGAGCTTTTCTGGCATTCCTTAATGGGAGGAGTCTCATGTTTAGGCTGGTTATCCTTGGGAACCAAAGAACCTGGCCGAAGTCTGATGAGTTTAATGCAGTTATCTAATGAAGGAGCCAGACTCCAGGGATTTTTAGGACCCACTTTGCCCCTGAGATCCTGCGTGTCAGTCAGGGGGTGAGTGCAAGCTCTGTCTTCTTGGACACCTGAGTTTAAGTCCCATCTGCCAGTTTTTTTTGCTTGCTGTGCGGCCTGGGGCAAGTCACTTAACCTCTCTGCACCTCCGTCTCCTTAGCCCTAAAACGGACAGTTGGTACGAGAAGTCGTCTGGTTCACAGTAGATGCTCAGTAAATGGTGGTTGTGCTCCCTCCCTCTCCTTCTCTGAGTTGGCAAAGGCACATGGGCAACACGGTCCCTTCTTCTCTCAAGTGCACTCAACCACGGACCCAAGCGTCCTTCCCATCCCAGCAGGAGAGGATCTTCAGAGACAGTTTAATTCAGATGGAAGGCACCGTGTCTCTCCAAGGATAGGTGTTCTCTCTCTACTGGGCCAGCGTCCACGTCCTCTGTTGGTGCCCGTGACCCTCACACCCTCCACGGGGGGCTGACTCGTTTGCAGGTGGCCGAGCTGGGTGGTCTGTAGGCTTGCCTGGCACACGGCTTTGTCAGGTGCCCATCATCACACCCGATGCCCCTGCTTGGCATGTAACTTCCTCCCGCCCCCGGCCCCCTCCAGTGCCTGCCTCCGGTTCACCAGACAGGCCGTGAAAGAAGGTGGAGAGAAAGAGAGTTTCCAGTCTCTCTGACCTCGGTTAAAATCTCCACTCTGCTGGTGGTTAGCTGTGCAACGTTAGGCACGTCCCTGAACTCCCGAGTCCCAGAATCCTAGTCTGCAAAGCAGGATATTAATTCCTTCTTGGCAGGAGTGTTGTAAATATCAAAGGCAGCGAAGTATCTGGCACACGGGAGGCATTTGATAATAATATCCTTGTTATTCAGAGCAACGTTCTCATGCCCTTAAATCATTCTCTTTAAATAATGAGAACAGCGGTTCCCAAAGTGTGGCTCCTGGGACAGCGGCCTCAGCAGCTCCTCTGGGGCTTAGGAGATGTGGATCCCGGGCCCCACCCAGGACTACTGATTCAGAAGCCCTGGGGGCAGCCTCCACAATCTGTTTTCACACAGCCTCCAGGGGATTCCGAATGCACCACGGAGCTGGAGAACCTCTGAATTGGAAATATTTTTCAAAACCTCACCGCTCAAGGTCAATTCTTTTGCTTGTTCCCGGATGTGATTTGGGAGGGTCTCCAAACTCAAGGGCCACGGAGGCTGGTGCAGATACCTGTGGCCTGGGGCTGCGAAAACAGCCTGCCTGAATGCAAGAGAAGGCTCCAGAACCCTTGAGCTGGGCCTCCTCCCGCTCCGACAAGGGCCTTTGATCAGCGTTCCCGACCTGGCTTACTACCACCCGCTCCCGCGGCCAGGAGGGCCGTTCTTTCTTCCCTGGGAGCAGAAGGGTGCAGTGCAGACCCCGTGCTGAGCTGCGCTCCAGCCCACGCGAAGGTACTTCCTCCTTGCAGGGCAGGGGCTGGCCAGGGCCTTGCGGACATCTACGCCCGTGATTACCCAGGTATGCGGTGGCAAGGTACTTCTTGAAGGGACGCTGCCAACGCGGCCAGACCAGCGCTTTGCCTGAGCCCAGACGGTGTTATTAGTACCGTATGGCGGCTCTAATTTTAGGGGAAGCCTGATGCCTTGGTGTTGTCGTATTCTGTCAAGCAGTCTTCCAAAGGATGTGCTCATTTCTTTCATGTGGTTTCTTCGCCCGCTCACCGAATTATTGAATGGGGCCACATCCAAGCAACTAACGCAAATAGCCCTTGACTCCGTTCCATGACCCGCCATGGTTCCTGGGGGCCTCCGAGGTGCCGGGGACCGCGCAAGGGGCCACGAAGCGTTTGGCGTCTGGGACGGCTCCGGTTCTGAGAACAGAGCGTTTCCAACAGCTGCGCAGAGTCTTTCAAGGCCCCAGATCTTCGGTGTCATAAATGGACGCGGCCCCCGTGCGAGCGCTCCACGTTTCACTTCTCTTTGCGGACGTGGTGTGGCCTTGCGGTGAGGCGGATCCGGGTTCGATTCTGGCCCCGCCACTCACCAGCTGTGTGACCTGGGGAAAGTTACTTAACATCTCTGAGCCTCAGTGCCCTTATCTCTCCAGTCGGTCAGAACCCTGGCAGGGCTGTTGGGGATAGGCAAGAGATCTCTAGGAAGGTGCCTTGGAAAAGGCGATCTGTCTCATCCTATGGCAAAGTGACTTGGAAGGCACTGTTTCAAAATCTGAGCGGAAGGAAGAAAGAAGGCTTGTGGAAGTAGAAAGCAGAGGTCCTTCCAGGAATGTCTGGGCTTCCTGTTTCATTGTCCTTCGCCACGTGCCCCTCTGGTGAGTCCCCTAGGGTGCTCCTTCTGGACACCGGCTGAGGGACGTGTGCCCAGAACCGGGCCCTTGAGCCGTGGTCCAGCCTGTCAGCCGACCCATGGGGCTGACTCAGGACGCTGGCGCGCTTGGCTGCCTGTTTTCCTCTTCAAAACATTTGTCTGGAACCACTTGACTGGCTAGCGGAGCAGAGAGTTCGAAGAACTGGTTATTGACTTTTCACCGCGACCTCATAGTCAGGTCGCCTGAGCCCTGTGGGGAGGACAGAGCTATCCAGAGGAAAGGACAGGTGAGACAATGTCTAGAGAGTTCTACGCAGGAGGAAGGTGCCGGAACAGAGCTGCGCTGCGGGGGCTGGGGGCTCCCACACAGGACTGGCCTGGGGCGGGGGGGCGCTGGGTTATCCCCTGGGGTGCTCAGCGAATCAGGAGTTTTGAATGCAGAGTTAATAATCAGTAAACTCACCCAGACAGGCTGGTTTTAACTAGGAAGCAGAACAGGAACATACACGTGTAAAACCTTTTGGATTCTTTTCAGCACGCGGACAGTTTTTAAAACTTTCGTGGACGCTTTCTAGGCATGATTTTTATTGTGGTAAAATACACTTAACGTCAGATGTACCATTTGAACCATTTTTTAAAAAGCTTTTTTTTTTTTTTAACATTTATTTTTGAGAGACAGAGAGCGAGCGGGGGAGGGGCAGACAGGGAGGGAGACACAGAATCCGCAGCAGGCTCCAGGCTCCGAGCTGTCAGCACAGAGCCCGACGCGAGGCTCGAACCCACAAACCGTGAGATCGTGACTTGAGCCGAAGTCGGACGCTTAACCAACTAGGCCTCCCGGGCGCCCCTTATTTGAACCATTTTGAGGTGTGCAGTTCAGTGGCCTCAGGGGCATTCATATTGCTGTGCTATCACCCACTCCATCTCCAGAACTTTCTCATCTTCCCAAACTGAAAACTCTGCCCCCATGAACTACTAACCCCCCCGCCCCCCTCCTCCCAACCCCTGGTAAGCACCATTTACTCCACTGAAACTTTTGTAGAAACCAAAGGAGGCTTCTAGAAGATAATAGAAGGTGCTTCAAATATCCACTTCCTTCAATAGTATATTTAAGAACTCTGTCTTCTTGGGGCGTCTGCGTGGCTCAGTTGGTTAAGCGTCCGACTTCGGCTCTGGTCATGATCTTGCGGATCTTTTCGAGCCCCGCGGAGCCTGGAGCCTGCTTCGGATTCTGGGTCTCCCTCTCTCTCTGCCCCTCCCCCACTCATGCTCTGTCTCTCTCGCTCTCAAAAATAAATAAACATTAAAAATAATAATAATAAGAGCCCTTTTTAAAATTTTTTAAAAATGTTTATTTATTTTTAAAGGAGAGAGAGAGACAGAGCATGAGTGGGGGAGGGGCAGAGAGAGAGGGAGACACGGAATCCGAAGCAGACTCCAGGCTCCGAGCTGTCAGCACAGAGCCCGACGCGGGGCTCAAATTCACGGATCTCGAGATCACGACCAGAGCCGAAGTCGGCGGCGTAACCGACTCAGCCACCCAGGTGCCCCGAGCTCTGTCTTCTTAACATAGGAACTCTGATCCCTCAGACGGAGGCACAAAACAGAGGCTTGAACGTTCGTGGAAATGTTCTGCCCCCCTCGGAACAACCGTGGATGCCTTTTGCTTTGCTCTTGCTGAAAAGAGCAGTATGCTGTTTATAAAAGAACACTTGCGAAGAAGAAAGACTTGGAACGGACCACCGTCTTCCTGAGTTGTTGACAGCTGTTATTCAGTGGAAATCTCAGTGGAAACAAAGAAATATCGAAGCATTGTTTCAACGTGAACATTTGAAGTGGCTTCCTTCCAAAGCTTGGCTGGTTTAGGTACCTGGGATCTGCGGCCAAAGCCTCCCGCACCGTCTTGATTTCTCCCCTATAGCTATTGTTGACGCAGCTGTGGAAAAGTCTGGTGTGCATCCTGAATCTGCGATCGCCTCCACTGGCGGGGAGTCACAGCTTTCTAGGCTATGTCACCGTCTCTTCCACGATCGTTGGCCGCTCTGTGTGCAGGCGTTCGGGGTCTTGAGGAAAAGCCAGCTTTTCCATCGTTGGGAAGGTTGGCAAGGCTTTCTCAGAATCCCAGGGGGCACGGTGGCCAACGTGGATTTCGGTGGAAAACCCCCGCAGTAGGAAGGTAGGAGGAATCTGGGGCATCTAAGAGAAGCTGACGGACCCCTCCCCCTCCCCCCCACCCAGCCCTGCATATCATTGGTTTTCTTTTCTTTTTAAATATGTGACGGGGGCACCTGGCTGGCTCAGTCGGTTGAGCGTCTGACTTCGGCTCAGGTCACGATCTCATAGTTCATGAGTTCAAGCCCCGAGTCGGGCTCTGTGCTGACAGCTCAGAGCCTGGAGCCCGCTTCGGATTCTGTGTCCCCCTCTCTCTGTGCCCCTCCCCTGCTCATGCTCTCCCTGCCTCTCAAAAATAAATAAATAAAAATAAAAGTTGTGGCGTGCGACTTGGCCTCTTGGAGCCCTGGGCACCATGTCACGGACCTGCTCACCTAGCCTGGATGCTGACTCACCGTGTGCCCTGCTGAGTCATTTCACGTTTGGTTTTGTATTGTTTTTCCCACCAATAAAATGGGGATCCTAACACCCATCCCGGTTTTAAGACTCAGAGGAGGAAACATATGTGAAAGTGATTGGAAAGTCATAAAGCGCTTTCCAGGCGAGGTGTGGCGGGCCTTTGGGGGAGTGGGGTGTGGGTTGGGGGCGCGGAGCCCCTCGGCCCTCTGGCTGTACGTGCCTCCCGCAGGTGTTCTCATTGCCCAAGCCGGCCAGGACGAATGACACCACGAGCGGGGAAGCGCCTTGAGGGAGGGCGGGCGGCGAGGGCCCCACGGCATTAACTGAGAGGACTCAACACGCGTCCTGGGCGAAGGGCTCCCGTAATATTCTCACTGCAGTCATCCGCTTCAAATGCCGTTTCCTCCAGGATGTCCTCCCTCTTCGGTCCATGGAGGCAGCCTCCCAGGGGCAGGGACATCATCGTGTTAGATGTTACCTCTCGGCTTCCTGATTTGTTGCCGTCGTCGGGTGTGTAATCTTTGCAAGCCCTTTTCACTTGGGCTTTATCACGAAACTCCTTGATCACAGTCACGTGCTCAAACCCAGCAACCTTGGGGCTGAGTTCTTTGAGCCCATGTTTACTTACGTCACCACACTGAGCCATGGGTGTATAGCATTGGGACAAGGACATTTGACCAAGTGGTTTGGATGTGGAATCTGGGGTGGGTGAGCGGCATGTAATTCTGTGTTTAAGTAAGCATGTTTACACAGAGACTTTTGTCCTGTAGACACTGGTTTCATGACATACCTGAGGGTCGCTGTGCAGAAGCGTCGGGCCAGCCTGGAGTGATCTCGTCTCAGAAGGCACGAGGCTGGGGCCTAGGAGTCCTGGGTACCCAGGGGAGAGGGGCCGCCGTCTGGGTAAGGGTGGGCCGGCCTGGGCTGTGGGTCCCTCTCCTGGGCAAGGGAAGGCCATGGAGCAAGGAAAATTCTGAAACACCAAGAGGAGGCTTGGGGCTGACCGTGGACCTAAGGAAGATATGGGAAAGGGCTTGGCAACTGGCCGAGAGGGTTCTGGAGGCATTAGCTGGGGCCACTGTGTGTGTGTGTGTGTGTGTGTGTGTGTGTGTGATTGGGGTGGGTAGGGGCAGGGAGGGAGGAAGGGAGCCTTGTACTCAGGACAGTAGCAGGACCCACAGTCCCCAGGAGACGGTTGGGCGAGAACCGGTTTGGGCAGATGTCAGCCCAAGAGTGTGAGGATGTGGTTATAGGGTCCTTGAAACCTGTGGAGCCCACTCCCCCTTCTGATGCTCAGACCCCCCTTTAAAACGGCCCAAATGAATAGTCAGAGACCCCGTGTCTGGTACTTCTAGGGACAGGATAGCCCTATTGGATCCATTCTTTGTTTTTCCACTGGATTCTGTTCGAGGCACAACTTACGCCCGATAAAACGTGCACATACGCACAGCTCCGTAAATGCACAGCTCAGTAAACAGTCCCGTTCGCATCCACCCCCAGAGCCACCTCCCAGATCAAGATGGAGAGTATTTTCACCAAGCCAGCCAGCTTCTTCATACTCCTTTCCAGGAAGCAACCCCACTACCCACCCGAGGGCCATTACTTCTCTGCCTCTGATCACCTTAGATTAGTTTCGCCTGTTTTTGAAATCTGTGCAACTGGGATCATTTGTCACCTCGTTTGTGCCCAGCTGGTGTATCCGCTCAGACGGCCCAGCCCCTCACTTCGTTGAGCCTCCTCTGGGGTGCACGCCTCTACTCCACCCCGAATCAACTCCCTTCCCAGGGAGTCTGTTTCCTGGCGTCCCCTCTCCCAGCCCTGCTCTTCATCCCCCCCTCCCCAGTCCTTGCTCACCTCCATGGTGGAAGGTGTGCCATGACCCCTGGGAGAGCTTGGTGTTGATGGGCTGCTGATGGCGACCCCCTGCTGAGCGGGGCTGCAAGAGCAGGGGGCGTCGGCTCTTCTTAGCTCCGTAAAGGGGAAGGCTGTGGCCTGTGGTTTGGAGAGGCAGGCTGGCAATGAACTTGAACACGAGCTCTTTGACCTTGAGAAAGTCATTCGACCTTTCTGGGCCTTAGTTTCCTCTTTCCCAAAATGAAGGAGGCGTTAGAGGCTCTTTGAAGCTCCTTGCGGGGGGTGCTTGGGTGGCTCAGTCGGTTAAGCCTCTGACTCTTGGTTTCGGCTCAGGTCATGATCTCATACTTCGTGGGATCAAGCCCCGGGTTGGGCTCTGTACTGACAGTGCAGAGCCTGCTTGGGATTCTCTCTCTCTCTCTCTCTCTCTCTCTCTCAAAAATAAATAAGTAAACCTAAAAAACAATAAAGTTCCTTAGTCCGTGATCCAAGAATCCAGAGTGCATGATTCTGAATCTTCCCTACATGGGTTCGTCCATACATCTTCTGTGGGTATGTGGTTCCCAAGTGAAGCTTCAACGGAACGCGCATGCGTGTGTGTGTGTGTGTGTGTGTGTGTGCCCCATCTTGCAGTTCAATATTCCTGCAGACCTAATTCGTTTTATACCCTGGGTTTGAAAAAAGCCATCCCAACAGCAGGGATTCTAGCCCGGTGGACGGCTGGCCTCCTTGTACTGATTGATGAGGGGCTTTTTTTTTCTCCCAGCTGACCTCGGGGGCTTGCCCCTACCCTCAGGCAAAGGGCTATGTGGTGGTCCTATCTATAGAAGTTTCCAGAAATGGATGAAAGGACAGTTCTGTTCGGAGAGTATTTTGATGTCTTGGTTCAGCAGTCTTAGAAGGTCTTTAGGCTCCAAAAAAAATCTGTATTTTGGGATTCAGTTCAAAATGGGGCTCTTGGGTTCCCTGGTGAGGCTGTCTAAGGGGGATTCAACCATCGGCGGCGGGCCAGCTCCTGGGCTGCCGGGCTCAGCTTCCCATCTGTGAAATGGGCGAATACTCCTTGTTTTATCTTGCAGGATTGTTGTCAGCATCTGATAAACACAGCCCGGAGAAAAGGCATCGTTCCAGTGAGTCTTAGCTGTAGGCCAGTACACCTTGGGTTTGGTCCAGGGTTCAGCTGGGTAGCAAACTGACTCTGGTTTTCGTGTCCTTGTTCGACCAGAGCCCAGGGCCTTCAGAGGGTTCTTTCAGTTCTTCTCCTGACCTGTCTTTCTGCCTTTTCTTATCTCTGCTCTTCTTCCCCTGTACACGTGAGCTTTTATAGCTATCAGCTGGCTTGGGATATTTAGAAGCGTGGTGTATTATAGCTAGGTGA
Organism: Panthera leo; assembly: GCF_018350215.1. Taxonomy (NCBI): domain Eukaryota; kingdom Metazoa; phylum Chordata; class Mammalia; order Carnivora; family Felidae; genus Panthera; species Panthera leo. The sequence continues at coordinate 13,590,074 of NC_056689.1, forward strand.
GGACTTAGATTGCTTCCGTGAGAGCAGCCCAGAGAGGCTGAATCGCCTGCCCCAGGCCCCTGGACCGCGGGCCTCTGATTTGCCTTTGCATTAGCTCTTTCAGTCTGCTGCCTCTGACCGCTCTAACTCGTTTAAGTGGGTTGGCTTTGTCTTCGGCTGTTTGAGGACCCGGACTGAGCCTCACACAGGTACTCAATGTTTATCTTTGATCAGATTGGACAGTTAATAAATATTTGTTTCGGTTAATGGAAGTCTGAAGGAATAGATACATCGTGCAGCGTGTTCTTGCATGAGAATTATTTGTGACTACGCCTAGCCTTGGTCCCAAGGTATGGAAACCTCTTAACACCCACCCCCCCTCTTTCCTGGCGGTGCCTTCTGCCCTTATTTGTAGCTGAGATGGTCACGGCCAATGTGCAGTGGAGGCGAAGGGGTTAATCTCTGTCCCTCAGTCTTCTTCCTTTGCCTCTTGTGCTCCGAACATCCTTGAAACGTTACCTGCAAGTTACTGGAGCTTTAAATCGAAATGTCAACCCTCTCTCCGTTCCCACTTACTGCACCGGCCCTCGCAGGACACAATGTGCTGCTTTAACAGGGGGTGACATCCTTCCTAATACGTCTTCTGTGGGTGACTTCTCCCGTGTGGCATCTGCTGCACGGACAATGGGCTCGGGGATAATAAGCGCTCGGATCTCACCCTTCCATTATGTCATTTGGTTCCCAGCTTCTGAAACTCAGAATCGAGACATAAGCCCAACGTGAGGGGAGTTTTTCTGAGTTCAGCATGACCTCCAGGTTCTTGGTGAACACACGGAGGCCCAGGGGCCTCATGGCGCTGGGTCATTGGCTGAAGCCGAAACCAACAGCATTTCTGTGGAGGAGGTAGGGCTGTGGGTGACATCCTCTTTCCGGAAGACTGAATTCTGGGGGACCCATTTCTGTTTCCAGCGTGGGGTTGTGTCTGCACTGCTCAGCTGCTTCTGTGCGAGCTGATCAGCTTAACCCGACAGCTCTTGGCGTTGGACAGGAAGATGATGTTTTGGGACCCGCTTCCCAGCTCTGCCTGCAGCTGCACGGCACCAAATGGCCAGATTCGTTCATAATTTGAGCCCAGTTAACTCTGTCTTCATAGATCCGGGTTCGACATGGTAGTGTTCGTTTGCTTAAAATAGAGACACAATCCCGAACCCGGAGGAAACTGACAAGGGCTATTTCACAGCCTCCTTTAAAAGATCTGGGGTTGCCCTTCAGATAGTGAGGTAATTTATAAGCGTTCCCCCTAAACTTGTTTCCAGAAACAGTGGAGCTTTTTCATGGTCATGGTTCAGATGTGCTTTCCCCCACAGAGGAACGGTCTAACAACTTCTCTGGTTCTCTGAGTTCCCCTCCCTGGACTGGAAGGGGCCTCGTCTCCAGGAACAGTAATAACATCGAACATTCCAGGTGAAGCTGGGGCTGTCCATCTCCTCTGTGCTCCTGGACATCCAAGAGGTCACAGGCAGCAGGAAAGAGAAAGGAGCCCTAAAGTTGAGTCGGGGTCCACCTACCCTGCCCCCGTCTAGGCTGCTGACCCTCAGCAGAGGGCTCCATGCATTCACTGGGGTGTGGCCTTGGGTCCCCATGCCATGGAGCTGGTGAGGGTGGTTGGTCATAGCAGGCTCCACCGTCCTTCCTATACCCCACTCAGCCTGTCCCTTTCGGGGGCCCCACATCCCACATCCTTGGGACATGGCCCCATATCCAGAGATGTCACTCTGGGAGAGTTCAGGATGTTCAACCAGCCACCCCAGCCTCCCTCTGCTTCTCAGTAGGGCCTCACTTGGTCTCCTTCCATCTCCTTCCTTTTATGACCAATGGGATCCTCTCGGGATGCTGGCTGTTCCACGTGTCTCATTCGGTTTGGGCTTCTAGAACAAACTATGGTAGACTGGGGAGGTTAAACGGCAGAGATTTATTTCTTACGGTTGGGGAGTCCAAGATCAAGGCACCAGCAGGTTCAGTGTCCGGTGAGGACGGGCTTCCTGGTTCATAGTTGGCCAACTTCTTGCTGTGTCCTCATATGGCAGAGAGAGAGGAAGCAAACTCTTGTGTCTCAGGGCACTGATCCTATGCGTGGGGGCCCCACCCTCATGATGGAATCACCTTCCAAAGGCTGCATCTCCTAATACCACCACACTGGGGATTAGGGTTTCAGTATATGAACTTTGTTGGGAGCATAAGCATTCAGTATATAGGAATATACTCTCTACCTCAGAGAGGGTGATGTGGGGCACAGAATGGCCAGTAATCATTAGGGATTGCCCCTAACAGAGGCTGTTTGCTCTGAACCATGGGAAGGTTGCCAAGGATACCAATTCGGTCAAGGGACAGCTAAATACAATCCCAACGGCTGTTGCCTGGCCCGTTGACTGTTTTTGAGGGCTGGCCTAATGCTGGCCCAACCCTGGGTGGATGGGCATGCCCTTGGGGGTACCTAGTAGGTATTCTTTATTTAGACTTTTCTGTGACCATCCTCGGGTTAGAGGTTTCCTGGAATAGTCTAGGTGGGCATCTGTACATTCCTTCATATGTTCAGAAAACACTTATTAAATAATTGCGGTGTGCTAGGCTCTTGGGAAACAAGATGGAAAATAAATGCGGTCCCAGCCTTCATATAACTCAGTCTTAAAGAGACTGTAGGTGAGGAAACAGGTGTATGAGCTAGCTATCACTGTGTAACAAAAAACCTTGCAAAACTATCAGGAGCGTATAAGAATAAACATCTATTTTCATAGATTTGTGGGTTAACTGGGATGGTTCAGTTTCAGGCTGTAGGTCTGTGAGCATTGGTTGAGCTGATTTTATTCCAAGGTGGTCCATCCCAGGTCCCAGGCTAAGGGGCCACAATGACCTGGCACTAGATTCTTCTATCGATAATGACAGGGCTACGAAAGAGCAAGTGGAAACATGCAAAACTCTCAAGACCCAGGCCTGGAGTTGGCACAATGGCTCCTCTGTCCATATGCCCGTGGCCAACACAAAGCCACACTGCTAAGCCTGAAGCCAAGGGGCGGGGAAGAGCATTCCCGAATGGCGAGGCTACATGTATGGAAGGGAAGAATGGGGCTGATAATGCAATCCACCACACCATGGGCAGCTCCCTTAGGCACTGACCGCTGGGGGAGCATGAAGGGGCCTAGGGGGCTGGCAGTGGTTGGGGTACTAAAACAGGGCGGTGGGGGGGGGCGTGGGGTGGGTGGGCACAGGTCAGTACAGCCGTGAACTGCGTTAGTTTTCTGGGCTGGAGAAAGCAGGTGTTCCAAGCAGGGCCTGTGAAGGTGCTGGTTCCTGGCTTTGTGGCCTCTGTGTGCCCATGGCTATGCCAACTCCAGCATCCGGAGGGTGCATGGGCACGAGTCTGGCCACATTCTCCGGGGCCTTGGTATGCTGCACGGAGGGGAGCACTGAGGCTCTGCTTGTCCTGTTCTTGCTCCCGGAAGGGCAGGCCCCTCTCTCTGGCCTAGGCCAGCCCACCGTCTGATGTCTAAGCTCTGAGCATAGCCCAGGACATGGCAGGTGCAGCCAGCCATGCATCCAGGGAGGCACTTCCCCCAAGTCCTTTGGCAGTGTTGGGCCCCTCTGAGTGTGGCGCTAGAGGCTTCCTTCCCTTCCCGCACGTCTCCCCTTTGGGCCCATGGAGCCACGCACTCAGCATTCTCCGGAACCCAGCCGCATCTCTGTCAGCCTCCTGGCTCAGGGCCCCCTCTTCTTTGCCCTGACTATTCTGAGAGCCTCCCAATCGGTCCCTCTGCTCCCACCCTTGTCCCCCCTCTGTTTCTTTTTGACACAGCACCCATCCCAACCCGTAGCTCGCAGCATGTCACTCCTTACTTCACCCCTTCTGCGGCTTCCCATTGCGCCGAGGGGAGAAACCTCCACCTTTTAGGGTGGCCTCTGGGAAGTCGAGGCTCTTGGAAAACGACACTCGGGCATTATTTGCCTCTTTCCCCGGTGCTGTCTCACGGGTGTGTGGTGGATTCCCACGGGCTTCACCAGAGAGCTGCACCACGATTCCAGAAGCAGAAATGAGAACTCGGTCCCGAAGCCAGGCACCGAAGGGATGCACAAACCCGTGAAACAGGACCACTCTCGCCACCGCTGCGTTTTAGAAATAGTCCTCTCTCGTGAAAACGTGGTATTTATGTCAGCATGCAGGAAGTTTATTATTGCTATTTTTAAGTGAACGAACAGGTTTTAAAACTGCTTCGGTTTCATTTCTAAGACAGGGCATTTGAAAGACGGAACCCATGTGAGCGGAAGCCCTCCGGAGGTTTCCATAATAGACATTTTCAAGGGTGGTAAAGGGTTCCCGAGACCAAACAGTTTGAGGACCGTGGCTACAGAGTATTGCTGAAACTTAACTTGTCTAGGTCTGTTGAGAAGATTATATGCAAACATGAGTGCAGGGCACTGGGTACGTAGCAAGCGTTCAGCGAGTGCTTGCTAATATCACGACTATGTAACAACGGTACCGTACGGCTGTATTTTAATTCAAAACAACAACAGTAATGAAAGAAACATTGATTTGAAGCCTACGAGGAGGGGAGGAAGAATTTGCTCTGTATGTGCGTTAAGAGGGAGACGGGGAGTTAGAAGAGGTGGCTTCTCTGGGGTAGGGTTGAAGCCCCCGCTGAAAAGGCTGAAGGTGGGTTTTCTCAGCTGGGCTCGTGGCTGGCAATGAGGGGCCCGGCCTCCGCCCGTCTGTGGTAGGTGGGATCTGAAGTGCTTGCCCAGCCCACGCCTTTGGGGGACCAAGAGTGGGTGATGGGACTTGGCTTCACTGGACAGCGCTCTCGCGGCTGCATCCAAAAGGCCAAACACAAAGAAAATGCTGGCTTTGTCCAGGACGGAGCAAATCTGTTGCCTCTCCCTTGGCTGGCGGCTCTCTGCTGTCTCATTTCGGAGTAACTGCTCATTTGGCTGGTAGAGTGAAACTAAGAGACAGGTTTGACCTTGGTATATTTATAGCCAGGAAGTAGGAAAGTATCATGAGTAAAACCAGACCAGGGAAACCATACGAAGTCCCCTGGGGAACAGCAGCGTTTGTGTGAATGTGTGAGTATGTGTGTCTGAGACAGAGAGAGAGAGAGAGAGAGACAGAGAATATGTTTGCGCGTGAACCATTTGGTCAAAGGCTTGATTATTTCTAGAAGGAAGCCTGATTGGTCGGTCAACTTGACGACCAGAACTTCTTTCCTTATCTGAACTTAGTTTCCCCAGCTGTAAAATGGGAGCAGTGCCTGTGTCCTTGCTGTCCCTCTAAGGCACACGGCGGCGGAAGTCACATAACTATAAACCATGGCAGACATGAGGTGATCTAGAAGGCATTTGTCCCCTCTCCAATCCGGTAAGGAAAAAGCCACAGCGTTGCCGGCTGAGGAGGGGAAAAAATGTCCAAACAGGAGCAGTTCAACTATCCGTGGCATCCTCAAACTTCGTTTAAGTTGCCCTTGACGCGGTGTGGCGACGGCAGAGAACAGTCAGCCTGAGGGATAAGGAGCTTCCGTCTGTCTGGCCCACGACGTCCTTGGCAACCGCGGGCCTCTCCTCAGACGGAAGCCACTTCAAGGCCTTGGGAGCCACGACCAGGGACAGCCCTGGCTGAGGGGGGGATGATATTGGTGGAGGTACGCCTTCACATAAAGAGTTGGGCAAGAGGAGAATTGCGGAGAAGAGGAAAAGTGCTCCCCCGCCGGGGGTGCAGAACAGACTTGTGTCCCTCACGGACAACGGGGGCCTGGCGCCCTCTCATCTTCCTTCTGTATAACGACAACTGTGTCCCCTCTGGTAGCAGTGAAATAGGGGATAACATCTGTGTTAGATGACATCTGAAGGGGGTGAGCCACCGTGAAGTGACCTCAGTGCTGAGGATGACAGTTTGGCAAGATGGCAGGCCGGTAGAGGTGACCCTTGGCCTAGAGGTAGGGTGACCATAGGCTTTCTTACACAAGGGGGGGACGCTTGTTTGGAAATGAAAGGAGGTGCTATTGGTAATGAAACTAGGCATCAGGAGAAGACTAGGACAGTCTGGGTACAGGAGACATATGGTCACCCTCTTGGAGGCCACGGGAGGCTGATGGTAGAGCTTACCCCGTGGGGTTTCCCAGGGAGGGTTGGCTAGGCTGCTTCACAAGGGTTTAATGCACAGGGAGAAAGAGCCCCAGCATTTATGCCCGAAGAGGGGTTGGCCAGCAGGTGTGCTCTTGAGAAAAGGACAAAGGAATGTTCCTCTACAGGTCAAGGGGCCCTTTCTGGAGGTCTGGTGTGGAGACCCAAACTGCAATCGTCATCATGCCGCCCACTCTTCCAGGGTTTTATACTTTCCAGAACACCCTCATAGGATCCGCGATATAATCAGAAAAGCCCACCCAACCGTCCAGGAGTGGATAGGGCAGATTATCACTTGAGAGGTGAGGAACTTTGAGGAACAGATGGGCCTAAAGCCCTCAGCCTGCGGGGAGCGAATTCATTTCCCAGCATCTGGCGGAGGGAATGTTCCATCCACGACGCTACCTACCAGGAAGATGGCTAAGGTCTGAGTTTCTTCCAATGCGTTTCTACCCAACTGGTGACCTTCAAGGCAGGGCAGGAATCAGGAAGGAGAAGCCCACGGGGCCACAGAACAGAGAAGCCTCTTCACGTGGAGCTTGGTAGCCTGTGTGCCTGTGGGGCTAAGCTTCCACCCAGGTCTGTGTCTTTGTGGTTTTATAGGACCAGCTGCGCCCAGGGCGTGGGGACAGGCTGGATGAGGGATGCACCAAACTACCGAGCCCACCAAGGAGAGTGGCCCACTGCCCCTGGAGTTTTGTGGAATGGCAGGAAGTTGGAGCTGAAAGTGGCCTGACGTTCACGTCCTCCAACGGCCTCATCTGCAACATGGAGAACCTGACGTCTGTAGCGGGAGAAGGAGACGACGCGTGTTTGCATCTCGCTTGCGGGAGCCTCGGTTAATCCGTAAACCCCTCTGAGACAGGAAATGTGATCTGAGGTCAGCTCTGTTGTCCAAACGAGTAGGTGGGGAGGCAGGCTTCAAACCCGGTTCTCAGGCTGACTCTGAAACCCACGCTCTTGGTAGCACATGGCACCCCCTCCCCCCGGGGCTTTGTCTGGAAGAGGTCAAGCCGCGCTGAAAGTATGCTGACCCCCATCTAAGTCTTTTTTAGGTCAACTCTCATTGTAAATGTTTTCTCTTTGATTTTGCAACCCTCGGCAATTAGTTACCAGGGCTGCAAAGGGAAGATAAGGTCGCAAGAGAGGAACCTCCCATCTGGCCCTAGTGAACCACGGGCAATTTCCGAGTGGCTCTCAGGCCGTCAAATGCAGTGACCCCACGAGGCCAACACTGAGGCCACACCGTAGATACGACTGGGCTTCGTTTTTCCATGATCTCAGCAGAACTGTATAAACCAGAAGCAGATCAGGTTCAGAGATGAGGGGAGGACATGGTCGCAGGTCCTAAAAGCCCACCCTCCCCAGCAGAGGGATCCAGATCGGGGGTGGGGAGAGCTGGGTGGGGGGAGAGGCAGGCGGATGCAGGTGTATTCTTGCATGGCCACCTCTGGTCTGCTGTCTCCAGAGATGCTGGAATGAGGGCTGTGTTCCCAAGAAGACAGTCTTGCAAAGAGGGACGCCCCTCACGTGGGGCCGGTGGTCTCTGTAGACAGTCTGGATCCAGCAGGAGGGGAAATTGTGCAAGCACTGAAGGGTGCAGGGGGCTGTCCTTGAGGCAAGGGTCAGCCCAGCAAGAACAAACAGGTTGTTTTGGAAAATTGTCTGGCACCCTTCCCCTCGGCCCGCGTTCAGGGCCCAGTATTTTCCGAGTCTTTCGCCTTATTGGTTGATCAGCGCTTACCACATCCTTGAGAAACAGGTCAATGCAGGTGGCTGGCCATGTTCACCCCTGGGGCCGAGGTTGGGAGCTCTGATCCACACAGAGGCAAACAGAGCCACCCCCAGCCCTCCCGCCCCAGGGACCTCTGCTGGGCTGGTCTCTTCACCAATGACGGTTCTGTCTGTTTCCATCCGTGAGATGCTGCTTGCCTTTCAAGGCTCAGCCGAAAGTCTCTCTTCACTGCCTGCCGCCTTATCTTCAGTTTTAACCTTTCTGCGTTATGAGCATCTCAAACATTCCGCAAGCTAGGGAGCAGAGGACGACGCGCGTCACCCATGTGTCATCCAGAATCAAGATTCTACTGCACCCGCTTCATCTCTCTCTCTCTGAATTTTTTTTATAGCATCATGTCATTTCACTTCTGCATACTAGACTTTGCATCTCTAAAAATTACCGGCATTTTCAGACATAGTGATATTCTGGTTCGGGGCCTAAAAAGGGCCAGTGATTCCTTGCTGTCATCCAATACCCAATCCACACGGAGATTCCAATTGTCCCAATTTTTTCCCCCCTCACAGGTGATTCTTTTGAATCAAGCCTACCATGTGATTTGGTTGAGTTTCTGAAGGAACGCGGCTAGCTGTTCTGAAGAACTCCCACACATGGCTTCTACCCCCAACTTTCCATTTATGCTGTCTTACAGCCCTTATTATAGGTGCACTCGATTGGGCCACTGCTGTCCTGGCCCCGAGTCCCCTCCACAGCGCGAGCTTTTTGAGGGCAGGCGTGATGTATTCTCTTCATCTCCGGGCCCCTCGTGCCTCCCAACGTGACGCTTTGTGCATAATAAGTGTTCCATTGACTCTCAAAAATGTCACCGTATCTGAGCGACTTTTCTCTTTGCCACTTACAACTTAGGGTCTTAAGATTTTTGAAAATCGCCACCCCCCCCGCCATGACCGGGAGTGACTGCCGGGTCCAGTGAGGTTCATATGCAGAGCAGAGGGCAGACCAGATTACCTTTACGACTCAGCACGACTCTGCGACTTTGGGTTCCAGAATCTGGCTGATGCCAGACATCGACTTCGTCCTCCGGCTTTGTCCTGGGATTTATCAGTCTTCTCGTGGTTAAATTCCACAAGCTGGCGTGATCTGAGGAGGAAAATTAGGGCATGATTTCTTGCCATCCCTTTTTACAGCTTGGCAAGGGACAGAAAGGTTATCCTTCCCTCCCCGTGTTGCTGTGTCTTTAGTGAGCTTGTGTGGAGCTGAGGGCCTGGAACGTTCGGGGGGTGGGGCTTCCTGCTCCTCACCTTGCTTTCTGACCCAAATCTCTGATCTCACAACCTCGGACTTGGTTGTTTCTAGAGGTATAATCTGTATGCCGTATTGAGAGCGGATGAGAAAATATGGCTTGGATTATGGAATTCAGCTTCGTGATTCATTTGTTCGACAAGCTTCTTTTGCGAACCTACCATGGGCCAGGCCTTGCCTGCCTGGGTTCTGGGAGTCCAAAGGTAGCCAAGGCCCACTTTACCAGCTAGGAGTTCGCTGGTTAATGAAATAGATCATTAGTGCCAAGGTAGAAGGAAGCCTGGACATTATAGAAGACAGAGAAGGGCAGCCATGTTAGACTGCTGGAGTATGGGAGGGCTTCCTGGAGGAGGCAGTTTGTCCAATGAGTCTCAAAGGACGCATCGGAATTTACTGGAGAAAGGGGAAGGGGAAGAGGGAAGAACATTCCAGATATATTTCAAGGGTGTGGAATAACATGTGGAAAGGGAAATTATATTTACCCTGTATTTTCATTTTCTCTCTCTTTCTCTCTCTCTCTCTTTTACCCTATATTTTCAGAGATACTTGTAATATCATTCACACTTCTGAAATAATTTAAAGAAAATATGCCTTGGGGTACCTGGGTGGCTCAGTCGGTTAAGCATCCAACTCTTGGTTTCGATTCAGGTCGCGATCTCATGGTTCGTGGGTTCAAGCCCCACATCGGGCTCTGTGCTGACAGCACAGAGTCTGCTTGGGATTCTCTGTCTCTCCTTCTCTCTCTGCCCCTCCCCCATTTGTGCACTCTCTCTCTCTCTCTCTCTCAAAATAAATAAACATTAAAAAAATTTTTATTTTTTATTTTATGTTTATTTATTTTTGAGAGAAAGAGACAGAATGCGAGCAAATGAGGGGCAGACACACACACACACACACACACACACACACAGAATCTGAAGCAGGCTCCAGGCTCTGAGCTGTCAGCATGGAGCTTGAACTCACAAGCCATGCGATCGTGACCTGAGCCAAAGTCAAATGTTTAACCGACTGAGCCACCCAGGCGTCCCAATAAATATTTTTAAAGATTAAAAAAATAGGCCTTGAGGATGTTAAATGATTTGTCCAAGGGGAGGAAGAGGAATTAGAATTAGGCCCACAGATTCTCTGAGAAGCAGGGCAGCATCCTGACTTTATTCGGTGCCCACGTTAACACCCATCCCTCCGTGAAGTCCCTCTGAAATTTTCACTTGTGCCAGTCATAGAAGGGCCGGGCCCGGGTGAGGGGGCATGCGGTGGTTGTGTTCCAGAACAGAATTGCAGAGAATTGCCTACGGCCTCTTCACAACATGCCCACGGTGCTCCTGGGGACCAGGAACCAAGGGCAACAAGCCTTATCTCAGAGAGTGGAAAAGTTTCTCTTCTTGAAGCAGACGCAGACTGTGTTATGTTGGCCTTCTGACAAGCTGGAAATACCAGACTACTGACCAAATAGGATTATTTGATGGTTTATGTATTCCGTGAAAACCATTGTGTTTTATTATGTATACGTGAAGTGTTAGTGAATGCAGTTAATCCAGCCACGATCTTCAGGAAGACCAAGACTTTTCTTCTCTTCACGTCAGATGATTGTTAAAAAACCTCTAAAAACTTAGAAGTGTTCCTCTAGAATAGTTCAAGGAGCTTTTGAAAATCCCCTTGACCCCTAAGTACTCGGCCCTGAAGCGATCACCATGGCAACGGGCGCTTTGAAGACCTCCTCAGGGGAAACAACAATGACCCAGCACCCACCACGTATTAGACAGTGTTCTAGACACTTCCACACGCAGTGCTGTTTAATTTTGGATCACGCACCCTACCAGAGGCAGTCATTGTTTGCCCAGTTTTTACAGGGGAGGGGACCAATATTCTGACAGGTTCAATAACTCGCCAGTTTCACAGAGTAAGGAGCGAAATGACAATTCTGACCCCGAAGTCTCCTCTTCCCTCAGCGCCATGATTACATTTCACACATGAGAGGAGGCGCCCAAGACGCAGCTCTCGGGTCTGACTCTCTGGGTTTGAACGCAGACTCCAGTAATGACTCACTCGGGACAAGTTACTTGGCCCCTTTTCCTCGACCTCCCTGGTTGTAAATGGGGAAATAATGGTGCCTTCCTCATAGGAAGGATTGGAGGGGTCAGTCCAGGTAAAATCGTCCAGATGGTGCTTGGTGCCGATAAGTACCTCATGAATGTTAACGACTCGTGTAGGGACCTTTGCTTGAAATCAAGGTTACCTTTCGCCTGGGCTCATCTTGCTTGGGAAGAGGACAGGGTGTTGGTGCATCTTTGAGGGCTGAACAGTTAGGGAAGCGGTGGGCCATTCGGGACCGGGCTTCCTCCCGGCAGAGCCCTGGAGAGCTGGCTGGTACGGGGGGGTCCGGGAGGCCCCGAAGTTGCGGGCTGTTTCTGCCACCCTGGATCCATCCGAGGGATGAGGCACGGAAAAGCACATGGCTTTGGAGACAAAGGCTCCTGAAAATAACTAAAAGCTGGAAGCCTCTGTGAATTCAGCGATGCGCGATGTCCCTGCAGGTGCTTTCAGGGGAATCAGAACAGGGACAAACGTCCACCTGCCGCGGCCGGTCAAAACCAACCCCAGAGGGTGCAGAACAAGGCTCGGGTCAGAAGCTGAGTTCCCCGGGAATCAGTGGCCAGAGCGTCATTGCCTGCCGGGGAGTGGAGGAGGCCGTGCTGACCAGGGAGGACAGAGCAAGACGCCGGGTCTGGCTCGTCCACAGGGCAGGTGGGAGTGGGTCCGGGCGGGGAAGTGAGGACCACTGTTCATGTAGGAGGACCTGCTGGGCCACCTTGCAGGGGGTCAGAGAGGACCCACCAAGGAGAAGGCCTTTGAAGGCCAGCCAAGCCAAGGGGGAGCAGACAAGGGCAGGGCTGGACAACAGGAGGGGACTTCTGGCCTACGGCAGAGGAGGCTGGCTCGGGAGTGGTGGGTCTTTCCAGCTCTGGTGGGTGAGGAAGGGGGTCCGGGTGGGAGAGAGGCCCTACCCCGGCTCTCTTGCTGCACTCCAATTATTTCTGCCGAGTTACCCCACCTCCCTGAATCTTGTTGGTCTCATCTGCAAAATGGAATAAAAACGACAACTTCCTCTCCTTGTGCCTGTGAATGAAGGCTCTTGGTGCCACAAATGTTCGAGACATGGGAGTGCTCCTCGAGGACCCGGGGACCTCGGAGGGAGCTAGAACCTCCAGAATGCTGTGGCGGTGTAGCTGTGTGTGCCCAGGGACCAGGCAAGGCCACCCCTTCCTGGAGCTTGACTTCAGCTTAAAGGCAGCACGAGCTCTGCGTGTGGGGTCAAGCCTGCGTTTCCCGGGAGACCTTCCAGTCTCCACCACCTGGAAACCAGGCTTCCCCGTCACGGGGCCGAGCAGTGGACTCCTCTGCAGGGCGCTCTCAGTGCCACCGAGTGTCTCCCCCGGTCTCCCCTGTCCTCGGACAAGGTAATGGTGATATACGTAGACCCCCGTGAGTGCCTCAGGCGGGTGGCTTTAATGGCTATCTTGGAGGTGACATTCCATTAGGGGTGATTGAACTTAATTTTAATGGCAGGATGACTTATGTTTTCATCATCCCCTCCCAGGCCTGAAGGTCAATGGGAAAACTTTCTCTCCTCCAGGAATGAACTCTTTGAAATCACTTAAGGCCACGCCAGGCTTGGTTAATGCTAAGATCCTGAATTGTAAGGGAAACCCTCTGCACCAGCGGGTTTGTTTGGCAGTGTGGGGTTCTTGGTTCGGGGACCCTGGAGCCAGGGATGGCAGAGGGTTGAAGGTTGACCCAACCACGTGCTGGCTGTGTGGCCTCGGGCAACTTACTTAACTTCTCTGTGCTTCCTCTTGTTGGTGTAAGGATTCCAGGATTGGCTGGGTGGAAAACCGCTAGCGCAGTGCCTGAAACAGGGGAAATTCCCGCGTAAGTATGGGCTCCCGTAATCAGCTTTTTCGAGAAAGGGACAGAAGCAGCAGCCATTTACAGAACGAGCGTCCGAAGCCACAATGGAACAAAACGGGTGGTCGGGCTAAGGCGAGGGCTTCAGGCAGGAGCAGGTAGGTGTGGAAACGCAGATTGGGGCTGGCTGGTGAGGCATCGGAATTAAACCCCATCCTGAATGATACACGGGCGAGTGGAGGGCTTCCCGGGAGGGAAGGCGATAGGGAAGGGGTGTTTCTGGAAGATCTGTGCTGACAGTGGGGATGGAAAGAAAGAAATATGTATGAGAGCCATTAGGAAGGAAGCCTCTTCAGGAGCTTGCCGTAACTGGATGCGGGGTGGAGGAGAAGGACTTTGAGGTGCCGGGGGAGGTGACGAACAGGAGAGTGTCCTCACCAGCATTGGGTGGGGGGGAGCTGGTCTGCAGGGCAGAGGGTGTTTGGCGTTTCGATACCAGAACCTCGTGGCCGCCCGGAGCGATGTCAGGGCTGGGGATGTGGTTCCGGGAGCCGTCTGCAGAGACGGGGGGAGGAGAGAGAGAGGGAAGCAGAGAGGACCCAGTCCAGGCGTAGGGCAGCTTTCACAGGGTCTGAAGCTGATAAGGGAAGAGGAAATCACGAGGAAGGCCAAGAGCAGGGAGGAGGGCGGGATCATCCCCTGGGCAGGTGCAGGGGCAGCCCCGGGGAGCTGTGCGGGAAAACAGGGCACCGGCAGGAAAGGAGGCCTCAAGGTGTCGGGCGACTCAGCAGTCTTATGAATTTCTGCAAAGTGCCAGAAATGAGAAGATCTTGTCTTCCTCAAAGGAAATATTGACAACACAGCTGGTAGTCACGGAGCCCTGTGCTTCGGCTCCCTGGGCTGCCTTCCGGAGCCCAGACCAGGTCAATGTAATTTTGAGCAGACTGGCTCTGGATTGCCCACCTGTGATGGGGGGGGGGGACAGAGCGAGGGGCCTTTGTAGTGATGGTGCCTGGGGTCCCTCTCTGCCCCGTCGGCCCATGAGCCATCACTAAGTCACTCTGAGGACAGCGGTGGCCCTGCGCCGTGTGTGTGGGCCGTGTCACTCCCGCCCTCCCTCGAGCCCGGGGTGGCGAGAAGAACTGACGGGTGACATGAAAGCAGGGACTGCAGGCTACTTATGCAAATGTTACCACGTGAGCTTGCCGTTACCATCCTGTTTGTGCAGTCAAGAAATTCGAGGTTCAGAAACTTGACCGAGTTCATGGCAGAGCTGGATCCAGACCCAGACACTGGTACCCTCAGCTCAAAGCTCTTTCCATCACCACATGCTATTTTAACATTTAAGCGGAGTAAAGTAAAAAAATGCTTTTAAGGTTTATTTTTGAGACAGAGAGAGAGAGACAGAGACAGAGACAGAGAGCAAGTGGGGGAGGGACAGAGAGAGAGGGAGACACAGAATCCGAAGCAGGCTCCAGGCGCTGAGCTGTCAGCACAGAGCCCGACGTGGGGTTTGAACCCACGAACCATGAGATCGTGACCCGAGTTGAAGTTGCATGCTTACCCGACTGAGCCACCCAAATGCCCCAGAGTAAAGTAAAAGTTTTAATTTCAGTGGCATGGACAGTGTTGTGTCCTCCTTGAGGTATTTAACAAATTTGGTGTGGCCACATTTGAGCCGGGATACCCTGCTGGTCATGGGGGCATTGTCTTCGCCAGCGTGGGAACAGCTGTTTTTTTACCTTCCCCCCACCCCCACCCCGTTTGCAGATGGAGAAACCGAGGTGGCTCCAAATCAGCTTTCTGCTGCTGCTTCGGGATCTGATACCAGCTTGGACAGTGGCCATGGTAACCTGTGTTTCCCCAGCTCTCCAGAGGTTTATGTTCAGCGAGTGATGATGTGTCCTACTAACAGCAGGCTCTGGCTTAAAGTCCTACCCGCATAACTTCTGGAACCCAAGCCCTCCCTTTCCCTGGAAGGTAAGGGTCCCAGGAGGGTTCAAAGGGTCCCCTTGGTGGGAGATAGTTTTGCACACAGCTGCCGCTCTGGAGTCCTTTGCTCCTGTCCTGCTGGTGAAGGGACCTCGAGATTCACCACTGCCACTCTGATGTCTCTCTTGCTGTCTTCCTCCACGGTCCCATGCCACCTGATGGGAAGAGGGGGCAGCCCCCTCCCCCAAGAGTAACGGCTTATACTCAGCGACCAAACGTAGGTAATTCTTACACTTTCCTCAGGATTACAAGCCCACGTTTCACTTACTCCCTTTCTTTCAATGTCCCCTGTGCCTCAAGACTTTAGAACAAAGTCCAGGGGATATGTGGAAAGACAACATGTATGGAAGCACCCAGCATTGCGCCCGAAATTGTCCCTCTCCCCTGACAATTGGCCCCCGTCTCTACATTAAGCTCAAGCACTTCACCAGGGCCTCGATGGAGAATGGGGGTGAGGGCTGGTTGGATGTGGCCTCTGCCGTCTCTTTGCGGTGGTGGTTTCTCTATGGCAGAATTGAACATGTGCCCCATTATTCCTGGATAAGCATGCGTCCCATTTTTCCTGGACGAGCATGCGTCCCATTATTCCTGGACGAGCATGCGTCCCATTATTCCTGGATGAGCATGCGTCCCATTATTCCTGGATGAGCATGCGTCCCATTATTCCTAGATGAGTTGGAGTTCCTCCATCCTCTGCTGAACAGGCTTGGGTGTCCTTTGACACATATTTGATACCGGGAGTGCCATTACAGAAACAAACCCCAAGGGACATGGGAGTAGAGGTGTAGAGAGGTATCTGGTGAAACAAATGTCAGCTCTCAGTCAGACTCACCCGATGTGGCAGACAGCCCCTGAAAGGCCCCCAGAAAGTCCCACCTCCTGGTTGTCACGCCTCTGTGTATTTCCCTCCCATGATGAATGGGGCTGACCTGTGTGACCGAAAGAATATTATGGGAATGACCGAGCGTGACCTCTGAAGCTGGGTCTTGGAAGACATTGAGGCTTCTTCCGCCTTGTTCTCTTGGATAAGTCCCTCTGGGAAGCCAGCTGTCAACTGCTGAGGCCACTGGTGGACAGATCTACGGACGGGTGTGAGGAACAAGTTCTACTGCTGGCAACGACCCGCCAGCGTGTGACAGCAGAGCCATCTTAGAAGGAGACCCTCCCACCCCAGTGAAGCAGTCAGAGGACTATAGCCTCTGCTGACATTTTAACGACAATCTCAGGAGAGACACTAAACCGGAACCATCCAGCTAATTCACTCTTGGATTCCTGACCCACAGAAACTGCAACATAAGAAATGCCATTGCTGGTTTAAGCGGCTACGCGTAGGCTAATTTGTTACACAGCAGCAGATGCCTAATACATCCGCCGTAGGTCACAGGGACTTGGGAGTCAGTCCGGACTCAGGTATAGGTCACACTTCCCGGAGTTTTCATGCAGCACTGCTGCCTATCTGCCTGTTTCTCCCCGTGCTGCCTCTGTTGACGCGCAGGCTCTAACGGGGGCACTTGGTCCCTTACGTGCCTGCGACTTGCTTCATGGCGGGAGTCCAGGCTTGGAGCTTCACTTCACACTGGCGCAGTGTGGAAGCTGGAATACTCGCTCACGACGGCCCTCGGACTGTGAATAGACACGAAGGGCGATGCTGAGTCAGGCAGCAGGCTGGCAGGAGGGCACACGTCAGCGGGCCGGCTTCCAGAGCCCCGGCTTGCCGCGCTCCCAGCCGCCGCCTCCTGAAGCTTCACCTCCCATGGTGATTCCGCATGGCAGTCACCTTCGATGCACACAGAGCCTGGTCCCACAGGCACGTATGAGAGACCGAGAACTCTGAATTTCAAACCAGAGAAGTCCGGGGTTGCCACATTTTGCCCCGACTCAGCAGAGCCACCCTGTGCTAGAAACCCTACTCGAAGAGCTTGGAGCGCACAGTGCTTGGCACATATTCAGCCAACGAGTAACTGAGGGGCCGCGCTCTGACACCCTCTGTCCTGTTCAGAGAACCTCGGGGAGGGGATGGCACCGTGGGGCTCACACTTCCAGAGGGACATGGGAACGTTGGAGCAGGCGTGGGCGTGAATGGTGAGGCTGGTGGCACGTGAGGGCTCTCACTCTGCAGGGGAGGCCCGCAGGCACGTCGTAGTCTGGAAATCGTCCAAGGGCCCTCTTGTGCCCACTCAGGATCCAAGGTCTGCGAAGGGCGGGAGGGTCTTTGTGAGACACCTGTCATGAAGAAAGATGTGTCATCGATGCTGAGGCACAACCACGGCCCTTGGGGAGGAGATGAGCTGCCTGGTCCAGGAGTCGCCCGGTCCCGGCCAGATGGGGAGGATGAGGGTAGGAAGACCAGTCGGCAGACTAGTCCGGTCGGTGGACCACACTCCGTGAAGTCCTTCGGAGGCTGCAGTCTTGTGCGTCCCCCATGAGGAACATCAGTGGGTTGGGTGCAGGGAAGTCCTGCCCTCGGATGTCCTGCCCAGGGCCTCCTGGTGTGTGGCCTGCCTATGCCTGATACCAACGGCGTGTTGGCCTTGACTGACGGTCCCTGGTTCTTCAGTGCTTTTGCGGACAGCAGGGAAAACACATGTCCCCTCTGAAGAGTGGATGAGTCACCAGCCCCAGGGAACGTGGCATATTCTCTCTGTCACTGAGTCTGTGAACCAGGCCCAGGGTCTCCCTTCCTCTGCTGTTTTTAATTAGGGAAACAGAGCAGCCCTTGATGGTGGGGACCCACGGAGGGGATGCCTCGGGCAGCGGGGTTGCGGAGGGGCCGGAGGGCCGTGGCTTCTGCTCGATGCCCAGCCTCCAGCCCTCTGTCTCCAGGACCCCTCCTGGGTGGCCAGTGTCCACGTCTCCCGCCCCCTTTGAGCCAGGATCCTAGTGATAAATCTGTCCCCCCCCCCCCCCCCCCCCCCGTCAGCAACAGAACAAATGCGTTCTCTCCAGCCTGCTGCTCACTCTCAGGGACCAGAGCCTCCCCAAACCCAACCAGCTCATTCATGTGGACAACGTCCAGGCTGGTGGGAACCGGAGAAGCTGGCGTCTCCCCCTCTCCCTGCGCTCCCACGCCCCTCCGTGCTTTCCCTTGAAGTCCCAAATGGGGGCACAAGCACATTCTTTCCTGGGGCAGCCGCTCTGCTAACTTCTAGCACGTGCTCTGAGCTCATAAAATCCGAGCAAAGTGAAGAAAATGCAGGCGTCAGGCCTGCGGGGACCCGAAGCTCTGGGGACCCCTGGTTTGCTTTTTTCCTTTCCGTGTGCGTCGGATGAGCCGGCTCATCTTGCAGAGCCTTGGCCAGCCCTGGCTCTTCCGTAAAGGAAGGTAGAACCTTAAAGCGGTGGCCGGGGTCCCCTCAGGCTGGGAAAATATTTAAAGCTGGGGGCGGCGGGGACAGGCCGCTGTCCCGGGCGCTCCAAGAGAAATGCAGATTACTGAGCCAAACGTGAGAGCAGGTGCACATTCGTCATCCAGGCAAAGCTCTGAACACAACGGTGAAATCAAGTCGGGGCTGGGTCCCGCCGCCGCACTGAAGGCTGGAGAGGAACTATTCTGGAACTGGGAGCCTGCTCTTTCCCCGGCTGGCGGCAGGAACCTGCGGTCCGTGGCTGAAGTTGCTCTGTCTAGATGCCCCCCACTCAGTGGCCAGTTTCTTTCCACAGTGGGCACTGGTTCCCCTTGTTGTGAAAATAGCCCCTCTTCTGACTTCACTGGGTAGGAGTCCATTCACATGAGGCGATCTTTCTGTCTTGTGGGCACCCCCCTGCCGCTGCCCGTTCACCCTTGACCTCGCCCCTTCCTCCAAAGTCACAATTAGAGGTGGGAAAAATAATCGACAGACGTGAAAACGATAGGCTTAGCAGGAGCCTGAGGAATCGGTAGGGAAAGACCGAATTTAGTTTGCTTTTACGTTGGAATGATCGTTCATTTTCTTGGTTCAAAAATCAACACTCGAAAAAGCTAGACTTCTACCCTTGCTCCCTTCAACCCAACCCAAGTGAACACTGATGGTAGTTTCTTGGGCATTTTTATCATGCCTCTGTGTGTGTGTGTGTGTGTGTGTGCATGCACATGAGCATTTTCTTTTTCTTTCCTCCTTTCACAGATAGGGAAGTACAGGGGCGCCAGGGTGGCTCAGTCGGTGAAGCGTCCTACTTCGGCTCAGGTCATGATCTCACGGCTCGTGAGTTCGAGCCCCACTTTGGGCTCTGTGCCGACAGCTCGGAGCCTGGAGGCTGCTTCGGATTCTGTGTCTCCCTCTCTCTCTGCCCCTCCGCCTCTCACACTGTCTCTCTCTCTCAAAAATAAATAAACATTAAAAAAAATTTTTTTTAAAGAAAAGGAAATACAAATGGTCATAAAAGAACGGGAAGGACCCACCATCTCACTTAGGAAAAGTGCAAATTGGACCGACAGCAGAATACCTTTGTGACAAGGCTGACAAAAGCATTCTACGCAAATGGGTTTGGACTTTGTTCTCCTCACTTAATTGTATATCTTGGAGATCTTTCAAATCAGTGCCTAAAGAGTGTCTCCATTCATTTTTACAGCTTTTATAGTGTCCTATTTATGGACACACCATAAATTTGTTTAACTAGTTTCCCACTGATGGACCCTTGGGTTGCTTCCAAGGTTTGGCTACTACAAACAGTGCCACCCAGGACATTTCCTGTATGTGCAGGTACGTCTGTGGGACGAATTCCGGCAAGTAGGACTGTTGGGTCACAAGTGAGTGTGCTTATGATATTTACAAGGCTTTCCGGATACTCTGAGTGGGGTTGTGCGATAGACGCAGCCCCTGGGAATCGAGGAGAGACCTCTTTCCCCGCAGCCTTGCTGCAGAGACATCTCAATGCAGTTTTAATTTGCATTTTCTCTCATTAAAGTGGACCTGAGCTTCATTCCGTTCTCTGAGGAGCCGTTGCCTTTCCTTTTCTATGAGCTGCCTCTGCACCCGTAGCCTTTGCCCATCTAAACAAAAATTGCTTTGTTGGCTTGATCTTTTTCCTTAACTATTTTCTAGGAGCTCCTTTTATGTTAAGGAAAGATTAGCTCTCTGTGACAGGGCTTGCAAATATTTACCCCATGTTCTTGTCTTTTGATTTTGCTTATGTTGTGTGTGTATGTATACGTTTTTTAAAAATTAGGTGGTAGAATACTGCGATGTCTTTTTATTTTTTAACGGATTCTGATAAAAGAGAACCATACTCCAAGGTTCTAGAGGAATTTGACGTGTTTTCTTCTAAGTACTTTTATATCTTTGTGCTTTTATATCTAAGTACTTTATATCTTTGATCCCTTTTTAAAATTTTTTTAATGTTTGTTATTTATTATTGAGAGAGAGAGAGAGAGAGAGAGCACAAGCAGGGAGGGTTAGGGAGAGGGAGACACAGAATCTGAAGCAGGCTCCAGGCTCCAAGCTGTCAGCACAAAGCCCAATGTGGGCCTGGAACTCACGAACCACATGATCATGACCTGAGCCCATATCGGACGCTTAATTGACTGAGCCGCCCAGGCAGCCCTCTTTGATCCCTTTAGAGTTGATGCTGTGGCAAAATATGAGGTATGATATGGTATCCTTAACTCTTTTTCAATCATCTTGACATCATTTATTGGCCTATTCCCCAATGATTAGGCGTGTCGACTTTGTAATTTACCGAATTTCGGACCAGAACCGGGTCGATTTATAGTTTACTCCATTGACTGGGCTGTCCATTGGCAGGTACAGTGCTGTTGTCATTATTGAGCCTCTGTGATGCACTTTGATACATGGGATGGTTGTTTCTTCTCATTCCTTCCCTTTTCCCCCTTTGCTCTGTTTTCTTTTCCTTTTTCTTTTCCTGGCCCTTCTTGTTTGCTTCATTTGCCATATGAATTTTAGAATCTGCTTATTTAGTTTAAAAAAAGTTGATATTTATATCGAAATCACATTGTTTATTAATTAACATAATTGATATGATAGTGTTAATTGTCACGGGGTTCTTGACATGATTGCGAATTTTCCTCTGTTAGAACATGGCGTGTGTTGCATTGGTGCTACTCTCCTTTTGCATTTCTTTATCTTTCTTTCTTTTTTTTTTGAGAGAGCAAGAGAGAGAGAGAGAGACAGAGCGAGCTCGTGAGTTGAAGAGGGGCAGAGAGAGAGGGAGATCGAGAATCTCAAGCAGGTTCCGTGCCCAGGGAGGAGACTGATGTGAGGCTTGATCTCATGACCTCGGGATCGTGACTTGAGCCAAAATCGAGAGTCGGATGCTTAACCGACTGAGTCAGCCATATGCCCCTTCTTTTAATTTCTTAAAGGCTTTTCTCTGAGACATTTTGCCTGAATCTTAAGTTTTTTGCAGATATTTTGTTGTGTTGCTATTGAAAAAAAAATCTCTTGAAGGATATGCCATTTTCCTCTCCACCTGATTGCTATTTGTATATCTAAGTATTGCTGTCATCCAGTATGTTAGTTGTATACCGGGCTATGTTAATGAACTTGTTTGTAGTTGTTTTTGCCAGGAAGCCTTTAATTAATTAATTAATTAATTAAATGCTTATGTATTTATTTGGAGAGAGAAAGCCCACACGAGCAGGGAAGGCAGAGAGAGAATCCCAGACAGGTTCCATGCTGTCAGTGCAGAGCCTGACCCGGGGCTCAATCCCATAAACTGTGAGGTCATGACCGGAGCTGAAATCAAGGGTCGGACGCTTAACCGACTGAGCCACCCAGGTGCTCCAGGAAGACTTTAATTTAAAGAATAACAATGTGGTTTGGGAAATTATCCCAAGTGGATATTTCAGCAATGGCAAGAAGGCGGCCACCAGGGGGTTTGGGGAAGTTCATGGTTGGGGTGGGAGGGCTGAAGAGTGTACCTCCTGAGATCTACTGAACTGCCTTCAGTAAAGTGGAACTGGGGGCTGGAATCCAATTTCGGAAGCTTCATTTTGGACCGAGATTTAGAAGGTGTAACAGCTGAGCCAGTTCCGTGGAGAAAAATCTGTGCTGAACTTGCACGTGGTTGTGCTCCTTTGAGCCCCAGAGCACAGAAGGAAAATGCCCAAGACCGACGGCAGTGAGGAGCAAGGTTCTTGCTGGCTCCCAAACCCAGAAAACTGCAGGGACACTGGCCACCTAGGGTCGTGGATCCTTAGCTTTCGGGGACACTCACCAGAGCCCATCGGTGGAAGGATCTCAGAACACAGAGGAGGGAATAGAGATCCAGCACTCCTCTGCTCCTTTGGAGACGGAAGGCAGATGGAATTAACAGGTGACCTATGACCCCGTGAGGGACATTACCACTCTCTGTTCTGTCTCGGTTGGGGTCTAAGGCAGACCCAGCCCCGACACCCTGATGCCTTTGGGGTCTCCCATATAGTTTATCCAGACAAGGGCTTGGAGCTCGGGAGCCTTTTAGGGAACAAAGTTTAGCTTCCTCTTCACCTCACCCACCCCAGGTAAGAGGAGGGGTAGGAGCTGTTAGTAAGTCCTGTGCATTATGCTTGGTGCTGTCTGTATGCCATTTTATTCACTCTCCTACATAGTCCTCTGAAGCATTCTCTCTGCTTCAAGGGCGAAAGAATGAAGGGCCAGAGGGGCAGTTAGCTTGCCTAAGGCCATTCAGCAGGCAAGTGGTCGATGCAGGGTCCAGGGAGCAGAACAGAAGCAGAGCCCTCCCTCCTGCCCCCACCCCCTCCACCCTTGCTTTAATAAAAACAGCTCGGCCTTCACCTACTTGGCTCCCATTACATTTTGATTTGAAGGGTGAATTCTACCGTGAAAGAGCCTGTGTTCTCCAGACAGGTCCATTCTGTTGTTTCTCATCTCCCGCCATTTTGAATTAGCGGCACCTTCCCACCCCTAGCCCTGCCCCCACCCCACCCCTGCTACTGCTGCCGCCTCTGCTAGTGGATCTGAGGGGTCCCAGCCCACTCTCTCTCTCTCTCAAAAATAAGTAAAGATTAAAAAAAAATTTAGAAAAAAAAATAAAATTGAGTTGAATGCAATGTTGATGGGTGACGCCAGTACCATTATTCTGATCACCGTTCCTAATAAAAATCATACGGAATTAAATAATCAGCCTAGGTCCAACACCATCCTTGAGCAAACTCAACGTTGTGAGACAGGGAAAATGGCCATCTAGAGAGAGGAGGTCATTCATTCTACATTCCTTGCAAAGATAAAGGCAAATCTTTGTTCTGCTGTGCTCTGCTCTTCCTGGTGGTTGCGAGTGGTTACAGCTTGTGAGGACCGTGTGTCCTGGGCAGAATTCCCTGGCAGGATGGCTGTCTTTCGTGATCAGCACCTGGGCTGTGTGTGGGCAGGCAGGTGTGCTCAGAACCAGGGGTCCTCGCGTGGCACCCTGTACTCTTGTCGTGGACCAGGGGATGCAAGGACCTTCCATCAGGCTTGATGAGAACAAGCTCAAACTTCTGGGGGCAGTGGTGCCACTAAATGGCCAATGCAATATCATCTGTGGCCCAGAGCTGGGGAAGAGGTGTGTTCTATTAACAAACACCTAGATATCGGTGTAAGCATTTTACAAATATTCGTTTACCTAATCTTCATCTGGATTAGGGTTCTCACTTTATTATTCCTGTTTCCATACAAGAAAACGAGGCACGGAGTTCAGTAATCAGAACGAGGCCACACAGCCAATCTGCCGCAGGGCTGGAATGGGGGTCCGGGCTCGTTCAGATCCCGAGGCTAACATGCACTCACTGTTCGTGAAGCATCTCTCACGTGCCCTGGGCCTGGAGGTGGAGATCAGAATCCAATCTGACATGCCCCTTCCTTCTAGTAGCTTAGAGCCAGTGAGGAGCTTACATTTTGAAAGAAGCTTTGCCCTGTAAGTTTCTCTGCCCCATCTCTGACGCTTCATTCCTCTGTACGTCAACCTGGCTCAGCGACAAGGATTACAAATACTAAAGGGATGTGATGGTTAATTTTACGTATGAACCAGGATAGGCTATGGTACCCCAATACTAGTTTAGATGTCACTGTGACGGTATTTTTTAGGTACAAATAACATTTAAATCAGTAGAGTTTGAAGAAGGCAGATGGCCCTTCGTAACATGGGTGGGCCTCATCTAATCAGTTGAAGGCCTTAAGAGAGAAAGACCTGAGGTTCCCAAGGAAGAAGGATTTCTACGTCAAGACTTGAGACTGCAAAAGTAACTCTTCACTGGGTCTTCAGTTTGCCAGTCTGCCCTGCAGATTTCAGACCTCCCAGCAGTCATGTGAGCCAGTTCCTTAAAATAAATCCTTCTCTCTCTCTCTCCACACACCCTATTGGTCTGTTCCTCTGGAGAACCCTGACTTATACAAGGGAAAAATTGTATTTATGAGCTTCAGTAATGAACTTCTTCGGCAGCAAATGGCTTCTGTTAAATAGGGGGCCAGAATGCAAGTGAAGGTGTCCGAGGACTATAGAATCCTCTGCAGAAATTTTTTTTTAATGTTTTAATTTATTTTTGAGAGAGAGAGAAAGAGAGAGACAGTACAAGTGGGGGAGGGGCAGAGAGATTGGGAGACAGAATCCGAAACAGACTCCAGGCCCTGAGCTGTCAGCACAGAGCCCGACACGGGGCTTGGAGCTCGTGAACCGCGAGATCACGACCTGAGCCAAAGTCATACGCTCAACCGACCGAGCCACCCAAGAGCCCCCTCTGCAGAATTTCTGCAATGCAGATACCTCTTCTATGATCCTTATGGCGTGTGAGTAATGACTTGAATCTGAGAATTCAGAAATTCTGATCCTGGTCCTGAGCTCGGATCTCTACATACCGGCGGTTGGTAGGTCGGAAAGGAAAACCACATCTCCAAGCACGAGGCACCTCCTTCCAGCAGGAGGCTTATCCATCCTACCATGTGCCACTGCTTCGAAGGTACGACAGAAAACATCTACCTCGTGCCAGGATCTGGGCTGGATGCGCGTGACGGTTCTGGCGACGGCTCTGAATGGTGGGTAAAGTGCTTCCAATTCGCTATTTGCGGGGAACCGTTTTCTGACGTGTCACGGCCAGGAGTTGGCAGTTACCCACTTTCCGGTGCAGCGACGGTGTCCCCACCTGCAGGGATGGTGAGCGCATCCAATCCCAGGGCTCTGATCAGGTGAGCAAGACACAGAAAGCGCTGCTTAGGGGGGCTGGTGTGGGGACCGGTTGACAAGCAGGGATACAAGGGAATGGCCGAGAGTACTCCCAGGGGCAAGAGTGCCTCTGAGGGACTCTGCTGGTGTCTGAGAGAGTCCCGGGAGGGAGGACTGCACGTGGCACCGGCCATGATTTACCCACCCCAATTAGCTGCAACAACAGCCCGTGCTGTGAAGCAAATCAAAGGGGGAAAAAATAGCCTCTCCAGAATGGTGACAGGTGTCTCATAGTGCCGCATTACAGTGAGAAGCACTTGGACCTTATTCTAGGTGAGAAGTCCAATGAAACCCAAACTTGTCCTCTGGACAAGGCTGCTGTGTAATATAGAGCTGCCCCTCAGTGAGTCTGGCTGTCTCTCCGGGCCCCTCGCCAAGCCTCAGAAGCACCTTAACTTGAAGCCCTGCTGATTCCAAGCACCGCCTTCTGTTCTGGGCAAGCCTTGGCCAGGAAAAGTCAGGTAGGGACCCGTTCGTGAAGCAAGCCTACCACGTGCGACTGCAGCTGGGCTCCCGGAGTTCGTGGAGAGGAGTATGTTGAGCAGAGTTGAAATGGACCGGTTGTCCCCAGCTGCATCTCAGCTGTGTTGGTGCTAGAGTCAGGGTGTGGGGCTGCCTTGGGGCCACTCGCCACCCACAGTGTTGTTTCTTTGGGAAAATGCACTCCCAAGTATCTCTGTTGGTTAGTGGGTTGACTGGCCGATTAATTGATGGATTCATTCATTCATTCGGTCAGTCACTGCCTGCCCTACGCCAGGAAGTAACCAGGGATGCCATGGCTGTTCTTTTGATATGAACAGCAACAGTGTGGAATGCCTGGGTGCGGGGGTAGGGGAGGAGCCTGCCCCAGCCATCCATTTCCATATGTCATATCAGGAATCAAGAAGCAAAGGGCTAAGGGCAGGGGCGATTCCTCATCTGCGTGCCATGTGATGTGGGCTGGTCATCCAAAAACCACGTCTTCTCACGTCGGAGAAAAGTTGGGTTTCCCTGACTCAGTTGGATGAACCTGTGAGCCACTTTGAGGGCAGGGCTGTGTCTCAGGTATTTTGGTATCCTCAGATGCCTCCCACAGAGGGAGGGCCGACCAGGTCAGTCAATACGCGCCTGATACAGTGAAACCAACTTCGGCTGTCCCAAAGCCCTTTCTTTTGTTGGGTTCTAAGTGGTAAAGAAAGTCTTGGCTTGGATGGAGTCTTGGCTGTCACTGGGGTTTTGTGATTGTGTGTTCGAGGGATATGCGTTCCAATGGATGGAGAGCTTTCCAAAGCACGAGTGATTCCTATGGGAGGGGCTCGATCCCTGAACCCACCTTGGCCTAGACAAGTCTGAGAGGCTGGAGAGGGAGGCCAATTATGGTCTTTGGGAAATTCTTAAGGTCAGCACCAACCCCCTGTGTGAGAAAAGGTAGGATTTCCAACAAGATGTCTGCTTAGGCTGTGGTGTTGACAGTTCAGGCATGCGGGTGACAGTAAAGAGAAGGCTACTCACTCTTGTCCTCTTCCAACAACTTCTGCTATCCATGGTGGCCTCACATTCATCTCTCTTGTCTCAGAAGAACTTCCGGGGCTGATGACACCTAGCACTTCTAGAAGGATCTTGTCAAGTAATCTCATCACACATGTAATTCATTTTGGCCAAGCTAGCTAGGGCGATCAGCACCCTTATGTCAGAGTCACTCTGTTCTAATTATCTTGTCAAAGGGACTTCTTTGCTTCCCCTCTCAGATGCCTCTACCTTTGTCAAACCTTAGTGACAAAACTTGGGCCATAGGCTCAGGTGTGGTCTTCCAAGCACAGGGGACAGAGGGAACAGGCAGGATTCTACTTACCCAGAGTCCCTTTGTGAAGGCAAGGGCACTTAATTTTGTTGGTCATTATAACAAAAATGATGTTAGCTAGCATTCATGGCCCGACATGGTGCTGAACACTTTCCACGCATTATCTCACGGGATTCTCCCAGCACCTCAACAAGAGACTCTGTTTTCCTCCCATCTTTACCGATGAAGGAAACTGAGGTTTCAAGAAGTTCAGGGAGCACACCTGAGGTCCTGTCTCAGGTCAGGCTCCCAGAAGCAGACCCCGAGATGAGGACTCACAGGCAGGTGATGTGTTAGGGAAGTGATTCCTGGAGAAATCTGCTGAGAGAGCAGCTGGACCGGGAAGCGAGCCAAGCAGGGGCCATCTCCGAGAAGTCCCTGGGTTGATGGGTTCCACCTAATCCCACGGGCTGGGCTGGGTTCGTGGGTGTGCACCCTGTGCCCTTGTGGGGCCCCGTGCTCAGGAGGGCCCTGTGCTTGGGCTGACGTGCTGCTGTTGCTGTCTTGAAATTCTTAACAATTTTGGAACAAGGGACTTGCATTTTCATCTTTCACTGAGCCCTGCAGACTCTGCCCACGGGATTTCCAAAGTGCAGGCCCCTCGGGGCTGTTCCCTCTGGAGGCCTGGGGATGCGGGCTTTAATCCTGTCATCAGCCATTGGTCATTGGGTAAGGGCTGCTCCTTAACCGTTCCCACGTTTTCCTGGTTCCTTCTGTAGGCAGGCAAAGCTGTCTAATGGCCTATGGGCAGTGCTCTGAAAAAGAGCCGCAGGTAATGGCTGTTGGAACTGGAAGGGTCCCGAAGGAATGGCAGGATTCAAACTCAGGGCCACGGTTCTTAATCACTCTTCCTTTGAGAGGTCACAGGGTGGCTTCGGTTCTGCCGTGAGCCCCCGTGTCCTCCAGCCCCACCTTTCCTTCTCTGTTCCTCCTGCTTCCGGTCATGGGTAGGAGGGAGAGTGAAAGAATGGGAAGTGGAGGTTGGCAGTGTGCCAGCTGCTGGGAACGCCGCGATTTACCTTTCCTACAGACAACTATTCTGGTCTGGGTGGGCCACCCGGGAACCCGCAGGGGCCAGGCTGGAACAGCGTCGATGTGCTAATTCAGCCTTCCCTTCGCTGGCGCAGTCCTCAAAGTTTTCTACCAAAATATCAAATCTATGTAGTTTTCTGCTTTGCCATCTGTGCGTTTTTATTTTTATTTATGTTTATTTCTTTATTTTTTTGAGAGAGAGCGAGCAGGGGAGGGGCAGACGGAGAGAGCAAGAGAATCTCAGGCAGGCTCCACGCCCAGGGCAGGCCCCGATTTGGGGCTCGATCCCGCGAACCGTGAGATCATGACCCGAGCTGAAATCAAAAACTGGGCGCTTAACTGATTGAGCCCCCCAGGCACCCCTCCTGTGCATTTTTCAAGATGCAATTCCCATGGCTTTGGATCTTTGTACTAAGCTCCTCACAATGTGCATTTTAAAGAGATTTTCTTTAGCTTAAAAATGATATTTAACAACCCACTTGTCCCTTGGCAGGCTGTGTTTGTGACTGTGTAGACACATCTCCTCTATCTCTATAAGTCCCTGCCTAAATAGGATTAGTTTAGCAGGTCTGCCCAGAACTTTCCGTCCTATGTTAGGTTGTGGAAGCCTTGACTGCAGAAGCCCTCTTTCAAATCACATTCATGCAGCCATTCCCAGAAACTTTGGTAGGAAAAAAGGCACGCAGGCATACAAAATGATCCCCGGAATTGGCTTGCGTTGGCATGCATTTGCAGATGATGGGCCCTAAGTCCTAAGAGCAGGGACTGCCCTTTTCAAAAAAAAAAAAAAAATCATTCCTCCTACATGCCCAGGGGCTGTAGTGCAAGAGGCACATTCAGTAAATATACTAAATATAAATAAGCAGTAAGCAGGAGGGTGAACTTGCTTTCTGATCGGTGCTACCTGCAATGTTCTGGAAGTGTTTAGACGTCTCCTGTGTACCTGTACCGCCTTTTGAAAAAATGTCCTTTTTGGCCCACTGTGCACCAGCTCTTTAAAAGATCTTGACTTGGAAACTTTGGCTGTTAGTCCCTGGGTTGCCGTCCTCACAAGGGGACCCTGCATGGGAGAAGGGTGTTAGCCAGGGACTCTTCTAGAATGCACCACCAGTGAAGTCACCATCCTTTCTTCCCTTTATCTCCATTGTCCTAACGACTTGTTACCTTGTCCTCTTCTCTTCCTCTTAGTATATTTGCAGTGTGCTTATCCCGTATTTCAATTAGGTCAGATTCATTGGCCTGGGAGAGGTGGGGTGCTCCTTCTGATGGAGGCACACATCTCAGGCCAACCGGCTAGAAACCAATAAGCAAACCACTGCCAAACCTTCGTCTTCTTCGCATGGGAAACCAGCAGAAACAGGTTCTTTTTGTTATTTCCACAAAACGTACATCCCCAAAGCACGCAGAGAAGCACACGCTGGATTGTAGCATCATCGTTTACTCAAGATGCCGTACAAAAGCCGAAAGAGGAAGGAGTGGACGTTGGGCCATCAAAGCCAAACGGGAGGAATCTTCGAAGGAGGAAGAGGCTAAGCATGGAGGCGGAGGCCGCGATGAGAAGGCCATTATTGGTGTCTTCAGCAAGTCCTGAGCTCAGACATCCTTGTTTATGCCTCCGATGTGCCAGTGACCCCACCTCCTACCATAGCTTGTCTCGGGAGGGAAAGAAACCGGCCAAGAGAGCCAATTTCAGAGAGTTCTCTGGGGAAGGAGGGAATGAGTGAGAATCAGGCGTGTGTGGGCGCTGGGGATGCTTAGGTGCAGCCAATCTGGAGCCCCCTTTCTGAACTCATCCCGCCCACTCCCCAATTTCTACTCCTTGTGCCATGCTGTGCAGGATAGAGGTCCCATCTGGGAGGGAGTGTCTGGGACTACCGAAGAGTTACATTATGGTGCAAGGCTTCCAAAGGACCCTCCACACTCCCCCCTTCCAGCATGAGAATGGCTCACTGAAAGGAGATCAGCATTTATACCCAATTGGGTAATTTACTAATGCTTGTTAGTTTCATATCCTAGGAAACTTTCACTTGCCACCTCAATGAGGACAGTCACAGGCCATTGCCCAAAAAACTATCCCCAGTGAAAAACTACAGACATGGCCCCCAGGACCCCAGAACCCAGTATAGACTTGCATCCATCATTCTCTCTTTCTGTCTCTGTGTCTCTGTCTGTGTCTCTGTCTCTCTCTCTCGTCTGCCACTTCACTGTGGCTCACTGTTTTACTCTCTCCCACCCACATAACCTCAGAAACTGCAGTTGAAAAGTTTCCATTTTAATTCTGATATTACGAGCCTATGTATTTTGCAACTCTGAATTTTTAGACCGAGACATGGTACTTTCTATTAGACGTCTGATACTTTTTTTTTTCTTTCGCCTAATGGACCAAGATGGCTGCAAATATGATACACAGAGTTTAATTAACTCTGCATTTGTTCAAAAGTCAGGGTAACTGTGAAAAGCTATTTTAATGGGTAGAGCCCACTATCATTTAAGGTCATAAACTTGAGCCTTTGAAAAAATAATGAATCAGATAGGTTCATACCAGTACTGCCTTTTAAGGCACCTTCTTATATTACCAGAATCTTCTGATAATGAGAAAATTAAACGGGATGCACCGTGACACTTTTTACAGCAGCCTCTCCTCGTCGTTACCTGTCATAAGGTCCTTGTCTAATTCGAAGGAGCAGAGGAGGGACTTCCTCTAGGTTGTATTGATTGGCGTTAGTGTGTTTCCAGCTGTCTGATTTGGACCACTATCTAGACTTCACCAGTGATGCCGTGGAGTGTTCCTATTGAAGATTTAAGAGAAATAGTTTTCTTTCCACCAACATCAGCTCTCTCTAGCCACTGGATTTTGCACGGCTCCTTGGTGCATGCATACAAGTCACCTGGCTTAACAGGTGTTTGCTTTTTGGTGACTTTCTCACTCCTTTCTGGTGATTTCCCTGACAGAGCTTGGTTTCCCCTTCTCTCCCCATGTACAAGGGACATGAGCGCTTGTAGCTGAAAAACTCCGTCAGATATATTTGCATGAGTCCTTTTTTGTCTTTTAAGCTACAAGACTTCGATTTTTCTGCAGAATGCTTGCTTTGTTTTAAAGAACTTGACCACACATTGTGTAGGATGTTACTTGCTTGCTCCTGAGTGGTACAAGGCCCTCAGGGCCTGCCAACAAGACCAGCTGCATAGTTCGTAGGGTCCAGTGAAAAACGGGAGGGCAGGCCTCCTTGTTCAGTATGATCAAGAATTCCAGGTTGGTGACCGCCGAGCGTTGGGCCAAGAGCAGTGACCCCGTGCAGATCACATCCCCATGATCTGTCATTCCTACAGAAGTAACTTTTTACGACTAGCCCTGAACAGGATCTGTGACGGCCGGAGTTTGTTCCTTTGCTATGTTTAGCTTGTAAACCGAGTAAGCTCATCCTGTATCTCTCAGTGTTTTGAAAAGGTTCCACTGACTTCTGGCTTCCATCGTTGGTATAGAAAAGTCTATGTCAAGCTACCCCCACCCCCACCCCCCACCCCCCCAACTCTCTGCTCGTGGATTTTCCCGTTGGCAATTTTTCCTTAACCTGTGTCTAGTTTTGTCTATCTTGCTTTGAACCAGTTTTGCTTCCTGAATCTGATTTCCATCCTGCCCTAGAAAACTCTCAGCCCCTGTCTTTAAAATATCGCCTCTTGCTCCCGTCTTCCTGGAACTCCAGTGTGATACCTGCTAGAGCTTCCTGTTCATCTTCCATGTCTTCAACTTCTCTTTCATTTTGCAAATCTCTTTGTCTCTGTGCGCTGTACTCCAGGTGATCCCCTTCCAAACCATTTCCTGGGTCACAGTGCTCTCTTTAGCTGTCTAACCTGATCTTTAAAACCCATTCGATACGTTTTTGTTTTTAATGATGCACATTTCATGTCTAGAAGTTATATTTGGTCATTTTTCAAATTTGGTTTTTAAAATGTTTTCATGTTTATTCGTGTTTTGAGAGAGAGAGAGAGAGAAAGCGTGCACGTGAGTGAGCAGGGGAGGGGCAGAGAGAGAGAGAGGGAGACACAGAATCCGAAGCAGGCTCCAGGCTCTGAGCTGTCAGTGCAGAGCCTGATTTGGGGCTCGAACCCGTGAACCGTGAGACCATGACCTGAGCCAAAGTCAGACATTTAACCGACTGAGCTGCCCAGGTGCCCCTGGGTCTTTTTTTTTTTTTTTTTTTTTAATTTTAAATAGAGTCTGATTATTTGCTTATAATTTTGATCCTCCCTTTTACATTTTTAAATGCATTTAGGCATAATTTATAGCCTGTTCTGAGAGCTTCATTATCTGATGTTCTTGGGGGTTCCTGAGGTTCATTACTGCCTGCCGTTGTTTGTTGGCTCTGGTTCTTCGTGCTCATGTCCCTTGAAGCATGTTGTAGTTTTTGATTGTGAACTTCCGTTTCAAAGAACGTTCACTATGGGAATCTTGTGTG
Organism: Panthera leo; assembly: GCF_018350215.1. Lineage (NCBI taxonomy): Eukaryota > Metazoa > Chordata > Mammalia > Carnivora > Felidae > Panthera > Panthera leo. The sequence goes on from NC_056689.1 coordinate 13,622,595, forward strand.
GCCGAGGCTGGGGATCTGTTTCCATAGAGAAGTTTCTCATTTGCTTCAGCAAGTGCCCCTGTGATATTACTAGATTGGGACTCTTTTGATGCTATCTAATCAGCATGGACTTTCTAGAACATACAGGTGTGTCAGTTTAAACCCCAAGGCTGCGTGAAGCATGGCCTGTGGTTCTGAAGCTCAAGGTGACTTTGTTCCCCGCCAGGGCTCCCTCTGCACAGGCAGCCAAAGTGTCCGCACCTGCTCCGGTGTTCAGCCCGCTTTGGCCTCAGGGATTTCCTTTACTGATCTCAGCTGTGCTTTTAAAACCGTGTGTGTTATTTTTGTGCAGCATATCTAGGTATTTTGTGGCCGGAGGTTTTTCAGATTCTCCTCCATGATAATGCCACAAATGATAGTTTCTGTCATTCCGAATTTCTGAGCCCAGAAAAAAGCTTTCTCACCATGATTACATATTTTGAGATCTCCCCAAACGTTAGAGACGGATGGTGGTGATGGCTGCACAGCATCGTGAATGTACTTAATGCCACCAAAAAAAATTCATGGCAATTCTACTGCACCGATCAGAAGACATCCCTTATTTTTGTGTGCAGCTTTTCATTTGGATGGGGTTTTGGTTTTGTTCTGCAGAGAAAACAGCTAACGCACTCTTTGCTAAAAAGGACTAGAGTGCACAAATGGTTGGATTTATTTAGTACCAAAATGTGAGATTAAAAAAAAAAAAACCCTTAGGAATTTGAGGACACTGGGAGGGTGGCTCAGCACTGAAAAGAAAGCTGAGGGAGAAAGGCGTCTCAGTTCTCTCCGCCATCCATGCTCTCTGGCTTTGAGTAACGCAAGCATTCCTTTCTCTTGCTGTTGGGTTTCTCGAGCCTCAGAGATCTGTTTTACCAGAAAAATGAGAAAGTCTTCGCCCAAGGAAGCATCAGTGTAGTGAAGTCGAATTACTGTAAAGGTTTCACGGCTGAGTCAGTGGGAGGGCGGCCAGTGATCACTTCCTGTCTCACCCAGAGGAGGGAGCTGCCCCGGAAAGGGACGTTGATGCTGGACCAACTTTAGGTGCTTCCTTTATTTCCTCAGGGACCAGCAGGACACTCTCTTTCTCTGCATGGAAGGCTCTGATATCCAGATGGGGAAAATCTAACTCCGTGGACCAGGAAGGAAAGCCATTCATTCGTTCATCACTCCTACCTCTTATTAGAGTGAAGTAAGAGCTTTATGGGAAATGTAGGCAGGAAACTTTCACTATGACTACATATGTGTATTTAACAATTTTTTTTTTTTTGGATTGAGAATCTTAATTACTCTGAATGCAAAACACTCAATAATGTCCTTTGTCTTTGTTGTTGTTACTGTTCTGTGAACATGTTTTTAGAAAAAACCCGGTGCCGTGACATGACCTTTGCTGATGAGGCAATGCTGGATCCATTTGTTCATTCTTTTTTTTTTTCTTTCAAATAACATTTGTCCCACATTATATATTAGGGATGTGTACTGGTGCTGAGGGGCTCAAAGGATAAATAATAGTCTCTGTCCTTAAGAGTCTCTGTCTGATGCCTTGCGGAAAGGCCAGCCCACATACAGAAAGAAAATGCTAAACAGAACACAATTCATCTTCAAAGGATCTAATTAAAGAATCAGAGCGAATATTTCCATAACTTTTTTTATTGTGATAAAATATACAGAACGCAAATTTACCACTTTAACCATTTTTTAAGTGGCATTAAGGACGTTCCCACCGTGGGCAACCATCAACTACCATCCGTCTCCAGAACTTTCTTATCTTCCCAACTGAAAGTCTGTCCCCATGAAACGCTAACTCCCCATTTCCACGCCTCACCCACCAGCCTCTGGCAGCCACCGGTCTCCTTTCTGTCTCTATGAATTTGACTCCTCTCAGGAGCTCGTAGAAGTGGAATCTTACAGCGTTTGTCGTTTGGGGTCTGGCTTCTCCATTACTTTTTTTAATGGAAGGAAATATGACTTGCTGAAAAGAAAATGTCAGCCTTGTCCCTGACTGACTCACCACTTGGCTTGGCCCAGAGTAAGACGGTCAACTTTAGCGTGCTCAGCTCTCCGATAACGCGACCGTTTTAGTATCTTTTCTTGAAGACCCCATCACAGTGTTGTGATATTAGTCCATTCGAGTTGATCGACATTATTATAGCCTTAAGAGGCTGCCACTCCCTGGAAACATGTTCCAGCCTCCCCCCCTCAGGGGGTGGTGGAGTGAGGTAAGCAGCTTGCAGGTGGGACCAGCCCCGCTGGCTTCCACGGGCTGCGTGTCTCACAGGCGCTTCACGTGTGAGCACGTAGCGAGCCCTGCTAGTCCCTGAGCCCGGAGGCCTGCCAGAAACCCAGACCCCGAGGACTCCCCTCCAGACGTGTGCTCTGAGCCGGGCTGTCTAAACTCTTTCCTCTGGAACCAATCAGACACTCGCCGAAGGGGCCATATCTCACCGACTGCTTTTGAGTCACGTGTCATATTTGAGATCTGCCCTGGGTTGGGAGCTGAAACATTTTGGCTTGTCTCCACTGGAGTCGGGGCGAGGCCTGAAGTCACGAGGAAGGCTGGCTCAGGTTTCCCACTGTGTTTCTGGGGCACGTGGATATGCAGCTGAAATGTTGTACCTTATGCAGCAAGGGTGGTCTGCCGAGTACGAGTCGACACGGCGGCTCAGCTTCTTGGGGTTCGTCTCTTCCTTCCAGCAGAGCATAAGGTCCACGAGGGCTGAGCTGATCACCGCCGGCTCCTCAGTGCCTTCCAGGGAGTCTGGAACAAAGGGTGACTGTGTCCTACAAACTGGAGGAGGTATCTGTTGTCAGGCTAGGGAGTGCGCCAACGTACGGAAAGTTACGTTGTCAGAAACAAGAAAAGGATGCCGCTGATAAATGCACTCGTGCTACTTAACCAAGAAATATTCCCAATGATTGCGGTTCTTTAAAAAACTAGAATGGAGGCAAAAAAATGCTTTTCTTTAAAAAAAAAATTTAATACAGTGTTTTATCCTAAAATAACATTATTTAAAAAAAAGTTTTTTAAATGTTTATTTATTTTTGAGAGAAGGGGAGAGAGACAGAGTGTGAAGGAGGGGCAGAGAGAGAGAGAGAGAGAGACACAGAATCCGCAGCAGGCTCCAGGCTCTGAGCTGTCAGCCCGGAGCCCGAAGCGGGGCTCAAACTCATGAACCGTGAGATCGTGCCCTGAGCCGAAGCCGGATGCCCAACCAACTGAGCCACCCAGGTGCCCCCTAAAATAACATTATCGATTACCTTTTTTCTTACCAGATTTCACAGAAGCTTCTGGAGGTACCAGTGAGACACTTAGAACTGAAAGAGGAAATTACTTACTTGCGTTTTCAGGATACAAATATCCTGGTTTTCTAGGATGGTTAAACGCTAACACTGCCAGTGAGAATGTGATGCAACGTTGGTGAAGCAACTGCCGTGTAACATTGTCTCGCGTAGGATTTTATTAGAAAAAAAGAAAAGAAAGCTGAGGTCTTGGAAAATATTAGAAAAGTATCTCTCTGCAGGGCTTACCACATAAGCACGTTGTTCTCATTCCCCAGTGGCTATGGTTGGTTTGGACCGGACAGTTCCGCCTTTGTCTCCAGGGTTTGGGCCTCGCTTCTGGTTTTTGACCACCCGCCAGCCATGCTGTCCTCATGGAAGTCATGCAGGGAGAGCTGACGTGGTCTGAGCTGACTCCTCTGGGGCCTTGCACAGATGTGAGGTCTATCACCAGCACGCCGCTCGCTCACGGAGGGTGCCGGGAAGCTGTGCGGGCGGGCAGAGCAGTGGCTAACGGATAGCCCAAGAACTGAGCCTTCCTCTAAGGAACCCCCACCCCCCGGAAGGTCAGCAAAGACCCCTCGAATGTTTTTTCTCCTTGCTTCTCTCCTCTTATTTGTGTGGTATACATCTCTTTTTAGCTTGCAGGGACCACGCCTAAACAAAGGAGCCAAAGATACACCCCAAATCGAAGCCACATCCCGTGTTCCCCAAAGATGACGGCTTTTCTGTTCCCCGCAGCTCATTACGAGGGCCCCTCACCGGACAATGGATCTCTCTGGGCCACCCAGCCACGCAGGGGATAAGACAGCTTCTGAAATACAGAATATTTTTGGAGCTCTGATCCCGACTCCCACATCCGCAGCCCCTTTTGGACTAGACAGCCTCCTCCTCGGATTCTCGGTGGCTCATCACATCCCTCCATCTGTGACCAGAAACGGGCCGGGGGAACGAGTAGACAAGAAGGCCGTCGCCGACCAGGCCCACGGCTTCCCAGAGGGAAAGTGGTTGGAAGCACAGCGGTTTGCGTATCAGCCGTCGCAGAGCAGGGGCTGAGGCAGGCGATGGAGGAAGACGGGAGGTGAAGCTGGCATCAGAGCCTTCCCTGGCGGAGCGATTCCCGAAGACACTGCTGATGAACTGCAGCCTGTCTGGGAGCCCCCCGCCCCCTGGGACCCCCGCCCCCTCCTCTTCTGTGCAGAGAAAGGTAGCCGGGGAGCTGTTGCATGGCTGGGGTGCCGTCTGCCCTGACCCCTATCGTTTCGCCTCTTGGCTTGGGTCCCAGGCCCCACGGTGGGCCGGCGGCTGGCTAAGGCCACAGATGAGCTGAGTAGCTACACGGTATGGCTTGGGAGCATTTCAGCATGGCGGGAAGGGAGCGTGCTTTGCAGGCGAGTGGCCCCAGCGTCCTGGCCCAGCCCTCTTTCCTTTGAAATCCAACTGCATTCTGGCACTTTGCATTACTTAGGGTAACACGGGCAGCAGTAACAAAGAACCCCTCCGATTTCACAGCCTTAGCACTGATATTTACGTCCAGTTCAGGACAGTGGGTGACCGTCCTCAGGCGGCGATTCAGGAGCCCAGGCTCGCCGACCCCTAGGGCCTTGGAGATCTCCGCGCGGAGGGTGAGAGAAAGCGCAGGTTACATTAGCCTCAAACGACACACCTCACTTCTACTCACATTTCATTGTCGGGAGGATGGGGAAACGTAATCCGTAATCCGAGGGAGAACTTCGTGCTGTGGCCGGGAGGGTGCCAGTGTCGCTGTCACAATAATGGGGTAAACTTTCAAAGCTTCGATTTCCTCATCTGTAAACAGAGACGTGGAACCAACAGCCGAGAGTTACCGGGAAGACGAGAGCTGATGTCTGCGATGCGACTCAGCCAGTGCCTGACGTGGATCGGGGGCTGTGATTACAGCCAGAGGGACAGGGGCTGTCTCATCAGCTGGAGCCGGGGCGATCCAAGCTCATGCCCACGTGTCCATCCTGTGCTTCTGCAGAAAGAGGCTTCTTACGTGAGACTGTTATGCAACGTGCGTGCTGGATCGTGGTTAATATGGGAATGCTGGTCTCCGTCATGATGATTATTAGGTAACGTGCATTACGTACTGTGATTATGTTGTAAATGCAAGTGAACCGCTCACTCTAACAAACGTCCCATGGTCTAAAATTCCGGGGGCATCGATGCAAGCTTTGGACTATTTTCCCATTGTTTGCTATCTTTGAAAAGGCCTTTGTTATCAAAGCGGCAGAGATCATTGCAAAAATTGCCAACACACAGATGGCTCCAAAGTGGAACTTAAAAGCCTTCTCCCCACACTCGGTGCCCCCTCTCTTACCGTTGTTGGATAAGCAACTATCGTTAATGCTTTCGGTAAATCCTTCCAGAAACACTCTACGTTTATACACAAGCATATTTAAGTCCTCTCCTTTTGCACAAAAGCAAATCGTGCTAACGTGTTATTCCGCAACTGCTTTCTCTTTTTCTCTGCTTCCGCATCTGCTCTAACTCAATAGTATTCCATCGTGGAATGAGCCACAGTTTCTTTAACCAGAGATGAGAGGTTTAGTGCGAAGTAAAAAGGCATCAAACCCCTCTTTTCTCCGTGTGAGTGGATGGCTCACTCCCCACGCTGACCTCCCCACCAGATTTCAGGTGTCCTCTGAAATCCCAGTCCCATCCAGGTGCACCCAGGGTCCTCGTGCCTCCTACCGGGGCATCCCCTCAACATCCCAGGATGTGAATGGCTGTGGTTCAAAAAATGAGGATAAGGGCCTGGGGGTGGAGTAAGCTGTCAAAAGTCTTCAGGAACTCCTTCCTTGTGCCCGTAGCCTCTAGCTGGCTCAAAAAGGTAAACCGCTCTTTCTTGTCCCCTCCGGGGCATGGGGTACACTTGGTTCAACTTCAGAGATCCCAGAGATTGGTGATCCGAAAAGGAATCCTATACTGTTGCTCAGGTCATTTGGATGAAGACTTCTTAATGTAGGGAGAAAACCAAGTGGTCCTTGCAACTTCGCGGGTTTTCACTGGGCATTTGGAGATCTCGCTGGTTCCGTGTTCAGCGAGGCTACGAAAATGATTCTGTGCACACATCACTTGTCCGAGCCACGGGAACCCAACCGGCTTCGGCCCTAGAAGACTATTTTCCAGTTTTCAAACGTTCAAAGGTGTGCCACCTTCTGATTTCCTTTTTTCCATCTCTGCAGACGGCAAAGCCTTGGAGTCACAGGTTGGGTGTGTTTATATTCTTTGGAATAAACACATCACAATAAATAAACTCCTTTAAAAAAAAAATGCATGATCGTTGCCCCACCGCACCTTGGCAATTGCTGCCCAAGTGACTCGTAAATCTTTTCGAGGGAGATGCATTCCTTCGGACAATTTAGAAGGAGATTTGTGCTAAGAAAACAACCTCTGTTGATTCTCCTGCATCAGCACAGGATGATATTTTTGGCCACAGTGATCCTCACGGAATGTTTTTTGCTTTTTCTGGAAAGCAGATAAATGCCTCCCTTCCCAATTACCACTGAGGATAAGTAGTAAAGAGTCAGGGAGCGTCCAGGGACTCCTGCTCTAGCAGATGTAGAGGTCTTTTTATTGCCTTCAGTGCACTGGGCCAGGCTCACATTAGTCCTATTTTTAGCCTTTCGGACTGACTCGGTGAATCTGGCCTCCTTTTTCAACGGATCATATTAACGAACTGCAGATGGGGCCCTAATTGATTCTTTTCTATCACAATTATTTGCAGGCAAATGTCCTCAACGTCTCCTTGGTGAATAGTCACCTAGTTTCTGAAAGCCCTGCTCGGTCTGGGAACAGGTTTTCTCTTTGGTTTGGACACCAGAGGAGAGACTATCCTAGACGGATTCACTGAAGCGCTTGGATGCATACGAGGCATCTCTGGCGGGTGTGTTGAGGGTCTGGAATCTCGGCGGTTCTGCGTGCGGTTACACGGAGATGTTGGCACCTCGCATCTCGGTGGACCAGGCAAGGGCCGCATTACTGGATGACGTTTAGAAGCATTTCCCCCACCGATTAGCACGCTCACGAGCTCCATTAGTCCAGCAGCCTGCCCAAGTGAGTCCTCTCCTCCCCGCCACACCTGGAGGTAGGTCGATCCCCGAAGGCATTTTTATTTTATATTCCACAGACTTTTCCTTAAAAGGCTCTCAATTTACCCTTTGGTTCCATGTGAATTCTGGGACCATTCTCCTCCGTGTGACCAAACGCTGGCAGCGGGTCGGGGGGTTAGCACTGTGTTTTTTTTTTTTTTTTTAAATTTATTTATTTATTTATTGAGAGAGAGCGAACAGGGGAGGGGCAGAGGTGGCGGGGAGGAGAGAGAGAGAATCCCAAGCAGGCTCCACACTGTCAGCGCAGAGCCCGATGCGGGGCTCGAACCCACGAACCGTGAGATCGTGACTTGAGCCGAAACCAAGAGTCGGATGCTTAACTGACTGAGCCACCCAGGCGCCCCTAGCATTGTGTTCCAATATAAACGGGGGCGTGAGTTTGCACGCACAACAGTGCAAGGTGCTGTCCGTCCACACCGAGGGAAGCCACAGATGGCACTGACACAATTGCTGCTGAGTCAGGCGGGGCACTTACTCAACCGACTGGTGCAGAGAACCATAGGGAGTGATGAAGGACAAAACTTCATCCCTGTTCATACTCCAGACAAACATCGGTCTGTTTTCCGGTGAGTTACAATCGATCAGTCAGTCAACAAACCAAGAAATGATGTCATGGATGTTTTCTAAGACGCCAGACGCCATGTTAAGTGCGTTCCGTCCTGACTCCATAGCAGCCCCTGTGCAAGAACGTGGTGACTTACATGTTCCCATGGCAGCCCTAGAAGCTCTGTGCTGTTTTCGTCCCCACCTCACAGAAAGCACCGATTGGGGCTCATCAAGCAGACAGCCGGATTTATCCAGCTCGGGGCTTCATCCAGAGCACCAGTGTTTCCTCCGTCACACGGAGGGTCTTGCTGTCACCCAGGATGCACATGGTCACATCCGTTCCGTGTCGGATGCTTTAAACCAGGAGACAATTTATGTGTTGATCTAGTTAAACGTATAATTTGAAAGCCAAAGCTTCTATATAAAACATCATAGCCTCATTTTCAGGTCTGACAACTTTTACTATATTATTATCTGCCCTTTGGGTTATTTGAGTGCCTGTCCATCATGGAAATCACAGAGCTACCTTATTTTATGTTCAGGCACTGACATACGACATTATTTTAGTTTCAGGTACACATAATGATTCGATATTTGTATGCATTGCGAAACGATCACCGCAATAAACCTAACTCACATCTTTCACCACACATAATTACAGAGGTTTCTTTTTTTTTTTTTTTTTCTTGTGATGATGGGAACTTTTAAGATTTATCCCCTTAACAACTTTCAAATATGCAGTACAGTGTTATTAACTGTAGTCACCATGCTGTACCTGACATCCCCGGGACTTAGAATAATTTTAACTTTCGGAATTAAGGACTCACGTTGCCCAACTACGTTCTGGGCCGTCCCTCAAAAGGGCCAAACCCCAGCCGTCTTACGGTTCACTTGACCTTTTTGAACGTCTCCAAGCTGACGGATTTGACAAAGCACATCAGTAGTGAGTCTCGCTGGCTTCGGGATTGGAAGCTGCCGTCCGAGAGTGTTGTGGTCCGTGGACAGTCCAGTCTGCTCTCTTCAGGGAGAGTGTAGACAAGGCAGGTGGACTCCACCACTCTCCCCATTTCTTCCTTGTGGCTTCCAAGCCCACTTCTGTGGCCTTGATTATTGCATTGCCACCTAAGGAAATGCGGGGTCCCCACCAAGAAGTGAAGTCATTTTCATTCGTACTGAATTAAATTATTGGGGTGCCGGACAGTTACGTATTCTGTGACCTTGATTCCCCCTAGACACCGACATCCCTGAAGTCCCTGCAAAAAAGACTCTGGGAAGGCACTCGACTCCCTGGCCTCTTTTTCATCATCTCTAAATGATGACATTTAATGAGCTAATATTTTGTGGTTCGGCGGAGTTAGGAAATTTCCAATCTCTGCTGATAAAGGAGTTTATTATTTTTCTAGCACATGCTGGCTTGAGAATTATAGTTGACCTCAGTAGATCCCAGTTAGGAGGGAGGGGGCGGTGATGGCAGAGTTCAATCGTGGATCTATAAATACTGAGTGATAGGCTTGATTCCTATCACTTAGCCTTAAAAGATTTTTTAAAGCTCACAATTGGTTTTCATTTATTTGAGACAAATCACCACCATACATCTTTGTTTTTTTAATTCTATTTTAGAGAGAGAGAGAGTGAGCAAGAAGAGAGAGGCAGAGTGGGGGAGAGAGACAGAATCTTAAGCAGCTCCATGCTGAGCAGAATTCGATCCCAGAACCCTGAGATCGTGACCTGAGCTGAAATCAAGAGTCGGACCAGGTTCCAGGCTCCGAGCAGGTTCCAGGCTCCGAGCGGTCAGCACAGAGCCCGACGCGGGGCTCGAACTCGTGAGCCGCGAGATCATGACCTGAGGGGGAGTCGGAACGCTGAACCGACTGAGCCACCCAGGCGCCCCGGCATACCTAAATTCTTTACGGGCTTTTGTCATGCTGTATTTTCTTGATCAAGAAGTGGTAAACATACAACCATTATCACATGTGAGTCTGCCATATTTTGGGGGGTCTGAAAAGGGGTCCCCTATTTGAGAATATGGGAGCTGCTAATACAGAGGAGAGCCAAGGCCCATACAGTGACAAACCCTTGAAACGCCAGGCCCAGCGGGGCAGAGGCCTGCATCCCGGGGGGGGGTCACACAGCAAGAGGATCATAGGGATGAGGACGGGGTTCTGTGTAACGAGGGCTGGGGACAGCTCACTCATCTACGAGCTCTGTGGTTTGGCATCATGTTTATGAAATACCTGCTTCATTTGTTGATTTTTAAAAAAAAATGTTTATTTAGGGGCGCCTGGGTGGCTCAGTTGGTTGAGCGTCTGACTTCAGCTCAGGTCATGATCTCGCGGTTTGTGAGTTCGAGCCCCGCGTCGGGCTCTGTGCTGACGGCTCAGAGCCTGGAGCCTGCTTCGGATTCTGTGTCTCCCTCTCTCTCTGCCCCTTCCCTGCTCATGCTCTGTCTCTGTCTTTCAATAATAAATAAACATTAAAAAAAATTTTTTTAATGTTTATTTTAAGAGAGAGAAAGAGAGAGAGAGATCAGGAAAGGGTCAAAGAAAGAATCACAAGCAGGCTCTGTGCTCAGCCTGGGCTCGAACCCAAGAACATGGATCACGACCTGAGCCAAAATCCATTCCAGAAGCTTAACCCGATGAACCGCCCACAGGCCCGTAGTTTGTTGATTTTTAAAATGAGCTTTTAGTAGGGCGCCTGGGTGGTTCAGTCAGTTAAGTGTCTGACTCTCGATTTCAGCTCAGGACACGATCTCGAGGTTCAGGGATTCAAGCCCCGCGTCAGGCTCTGTGCTGATAGCGTGGAGTGTGCTTGGGATTCTCTCTCTCCCTCTCTCTTTCTGTCCCTCAAAATAAATAAACTTAAAACAAAAATAAAATGAGCTTTTATCTAAATTCATTTTCATGCTGCATAGACCCAGTCTGTTTGGACAGCCAGCCCAGTAGAAATGGAGGCACTGATGGGTTTTGTCCCTCTGACCCTTCAGAGGGGAAAAAAATGATATTACCTATCGTGATGGTAGGAAGCAGTTCCCCATGCCCTTTCTTAGGACAAGGAAAGAGGCCACCAAATGGAGTATCCAGGCACGACTGTGTGTCTCCTGGGGGGGTGGGTCCCCCCCAAGCACCCTTTCACCTGTCACCCGGGACCCTTCCCTTGTGTCAGATAGTTTCGTGTTCCACGCCCATTTGCTCTGCCAGATTTTAGGCTTTGTGCATGCAGGCTGTACCTGCCTGGCCTCATTTCCTGGGTCCAACATAGGACATGTTCAAAAATATTTGTTGAATGAATAAACCAGTCAGTGAATGAATATGTGCAGTGTTAAGTATGATTTTGACTTTATAAGTTAGAGATTGAAAAAGTTTTAAGGAGATTTTTAAGCCCAGATCACTATTTATTAAATATGCCTACTCAGTCCATTTAATTTTTTTAGGTTTATTTATTTATTTTGAGAGAGAGAGAGAGAGAGAGCGTGGGTGTGCATGACTGGGGGAGGGGCAGAGAGGGAGAGAGAATCCCAAGGAGGCTCCTTACTGTTAGCATAGATTCCCCACCAGGGGCTCGAACTCATGAACCTTAAGATCATGACCTGAGCTGAAATCACGAGTCAGACCCTCAACCGGCCACCCAGGCACTCGAAGTCAGTTTTCTTTAATTGCCTGCATGGAATCATAGAAGGTCAGAGTGTTAAATGAAAAACCCTACTTCTCCCCCTTGATTATAGAAACAACATATGCCCATCGTAGAAAAAATAAATTAAGGAGATAAGGAAAAGCTTCATAAGCCACCTCCGTGTGTTTCCCAGCTCACATCTTTTCTGACTCTCCCCTGTGTGTGTCTGTAGAGTTTCAGGGAGCCCCCGGGCCGTTTCTCTGCCCTGCTCTGCGCAGGAGGCTGACCCATCATGGCAGATGCCAGGCTCCTCTGTGCACCCTATCCCAGCTTCCTGTTATGTGCCACCAACGTGAGGCACTGGCCGGAATGAAGCCCGTGGAAGGAAGAGAAATCAGTACACTCCTCCCCAACGACTTCCCAGCGGTCGCCTGTCCGTCCTGACTTCAGTTCCTGCCTCTGGCCTCGCCGGCACGGCTCCTGTCCTAAGCAGGCCCAGGATACGCTATCCCCTCCTTGTTCTTCATGCTCATGGGGTCATTGCCTCTCCCGCCCCCCATTCCTTCCCCCCCTGGTCTGGGTGTCACCAACCCGTGTGTTCACTGAACTGTCCACCGCTCTTAAATTGGTCCCTTCACTGAAGCCCCTTTATAGGAGCCACATAGGATGGGCTGTGTTTCTGGCCTGATTAAAACAATACGCACCTGTATTTACATAAATTGTGTCGGGCTATGCATTCTATCTGGTTACCTGCTTTTTAAAATTACCTTTTTTTAGAGAAACAGAGAGCGAGCATGAGCAAGGGGGAGGGGCAGAGAGAGAGAGAGAGAGAGAGAGAGACTCCTAAGCAGGCTCCACGCTCAGCTCAGAGCCCGATGCAGGGCCCGATCCCACGACCCTGGGATCATGACCTGAGCTGAAATCAGGAGCCAGATGCTCAACCGACTGAGCCACCCAGGTGCCCCTGGTTACCCGCTTTTAAAGTCAACAATACTCTGTAATAGGAATCTTTTAATGGCAGTAGATACAATTAAGTTTCCACATTATTCTACTTGTTAGGATTTTCAGTGGGATCTAATTAAATTCCATAAGTATGTATTGAGTTTCTACCCTGGGTAAGATGTAGTCCCTGCTCTTAAGTGGGGCGGGGGGGGGGGGGGGAACAGTGCTATGTGGGCCTTAAGACAAGTTAACTGTGTGGAAAATAGGAGGTGTCATAAAGGAGGTACTAGCTAAGAGCCATAACAGTTCAAAGGAGAGAGTGTGGGTCATGCCGAAAGGTTTGTTGGAGGAGGCAGTGGCCAGGATAAGCCAGGGGTGGGGAGCACCTTAAACCAAAGGGAGCAGGAGCCTGGAAGACACCCCAGGCAGAGAGGGTGGCCAGACCCAAGGCTTGGAGCTGAGAACTTACAGGACTTTTTTTGAGCCGTGAAGAGTCTGGTTCAGCTGAGAAGAATGGAATGTTCTTCCAAAGGTACTTTGTTCATCTCTTCTTTAAATTAATTTTTCTTGAATGGATATCATTTTTCCTTTTCCCTTCTAGATTATAGCCTCCTTGAGGCCAAGGACCAGTCCTTCACACCCTGCTGTAGACCTTATGCTTAGAATAAGGCAGGGATTCCCAGTAAAAGTTTGTCGAGTGAATCTGAATAGATAACCCTACGATGGGAACGGAAATTTGTTGTCAGATCGTGGTGGGTTTTGGGGGCCAGGCTGAGTGGTTTGTGGGACATGCTCTGGACCTGTCTCCTTCTGGTCATTTCCCGCCCCCAACTCCTTTCAGAGACTTCTCGCTCTTTTAGACCTAAATGGAATCACCGATATGAAAATGCTTTTTGGACAGGGACGCTATCTCCCAAGAAGATGGGTCCCATATTCCCATGTCTTCCTTCTTCTACATGTGGGTCAGGGATAGGAAGCCCTGACTCATGCTGCCCAGGGAAAGAGGTTGCAAATTGGCCAAGAATCAGGCTGGCCTTTGAAACGGAGGGCAAAATAAGAACTGAGGTTGGCTTTTCTACCAATATTCAAAGTCCTGAGCCCCTTCTCCTCTGGCCAACCCAAGAAAAGCCAGGAAGTGCCAACGTTTGCCCTATCTATCCCTCCACATCCTGCCTATGTGACTTGGTAGCTTGAAGGCATTGATTGTTGGGCAAGGGAACGTGACCAGGTTTGGGACATCTGTGCAGCGCGTGCGTATGTAGTGAGGGGGCGTCGATGATGGTGGTGCTCAACAACCACAATAACGAAACAGCAGAAGAGACGATTTATGTGGGCGTGAGCATGAGCTCCGCCGCGCACTGACTGCGTGTGCGACTTTGCCATGAGGCAGCTTACCTTTCTTAGCTTTCTCTTCCATCGGTAAAGTGGAGGCGGTGATATCTACACTCACAAAGTTGTGCAAACACAGGGGAGAACGGGCAGACGGAAACACATAGCTTGGTGCAGGGACTCGCCGTATTTTATTCTTTCCCTCCCTACACGTCAGTACTCTATCTTCTCTTTTTTTCTTTTTTGATGTTTATTTATTTTGACAGAGAGAAAAAGAGGGAGAGAGCATGCACAAGTGGGGGAGGGGCAGAGAGAGAGAGAGAGGGAGAGAGAGAATCCCAAACAGGCTCTGCGCTGTCAGCGAGGGATCAATTCCATGAACCATGAGATCGTGCCCCGAGCAGAGATCAGGGGTTGGATGCTTGGGGCGCCTGGGTGGCTCAGTCGGTTGAGCGTCCGACTTCAGCTCAGGCTGTGATCTCACGGTTTGTGGGTTCGAGCCCCGCGTCGGGCTCTGTGCTGAGGCTCGGAGCCTGGAGCCCGCTTCAGATTCTGTGTCTCGTTCTCTCTCTGCCCCTCTCCCGCTCATGCTCCGTCTCACTCTGTCTCTCAAAAATAAATGGAAAAAAAAATTGGAAAAAAAAAGAGCCGGATGCTTAACCGACTGAGCTACCCAGGCGCCCCTGGGCTCTATCTTTTCTATTCCAAACTTTGTTGGGACAGACTTTTATATTTCTCTGTGAAGGATTATCTATTAATATCATGTGTGGTACAAATTTTCTTGGAAGTGTGTGGCACTTTGGACGTAGTTGGGGAGAATTCTCCATTGCCTCTTCATCTCTGATCTCTGATCCTTAAGAAACAAAACACAACAAAAAAACGACCAAAAAGCAAAACTTGGGCGTCTGGCTTCCATTCTGAAGCCAGCTGTTCTGTTAGCTGGTGTGGAGTGAAAGGCACGCGATGCAGATGAATGGCCCTCCCGAAGCATGTAATATGCTTCTCGGGGAGGAGAGATACTTTGAATGAAACCAATTTGCACCACGGGACCTCAGGGTGTCCTATTATGACGGTCTCATAGACATCCAGGAAAACCTGTTGACTGTTGAAAAGCCAGATTCTAAATACTGTTTACTCCCGAATAATTTGTAATTCCTTTCCCAGCTCAAATAACCATAAACTCCTACAAAGTGGTTTATAAACACTCATTAGAGTATTACAAAAGTCCTTTGAGCTCCACATGATTATCTCCATTTGGCAGTTGAGTAAACTGAGTCACAGAAGTTGAAAGATCTGCTCGAAGCTCTGCCAGGAGCAAAGACGGGGCAGGGCCAGAGCTCAGACATCCCGGCTCCTCACCCGGTGAGTGGTTCCACAGAACGTGCTGGAGGTGGGGCACGTCCAGGCTCTTGACCTTTCAGGGTCCCTCGGTGCCCCGGCCTTCTGTTAACCCATTGTCTGGGACTGACAGAGGTCCCCTGGCTCCTGAGCTACCACTGTCCAGGAGCAAAGGCTTTGCTTTGAAAAGGCCATCAAAACATGTGTCCAAAACTCACCGTAGGGTTTTTCTCCCCTGCGGCCTGGCCTCACCTTTCCCAATGACTGCTTGTAAATTGGGCCACAGAGCAGCAGAGAGAGTAGTAAGAGAGAGTCAGTAGTAAGAGAGAGTAGTAAGACGTCGGTTTTCTGCTTTTCCTGAAAAGCTGAAAATAGCCAGGGTTAGCGGGGTGTAGTAAACATTTCCTGCTTTCGGGCTGCCCTGAATTTAAACCCACTTCTTATACGTAGGTTCCACCGTCCCCCAGGGTGAACAGAAAGTGCCGGCTACTTGCTCTCCGAGATCCCTGGCCCTGGGGTGTGGGCATAGGACCCAGGCTCAGCCAGCTGGCAGCGCTGTGGGGGACTCAAGTGAATGGTAGGAAGAGTGGACTTGGTCCAGTGGTGGGTGGTGATCCCCACCCCAACCCCCCCCCCCCCCCCCCGCCCGCCTGTTCCGCCTGTTAGTGTTAGGGCTGTGGGGCCAGCAGGTTGGTCGGGGTCCCGGGGAGGCAGCTTTACCACCAGATTGCTGCTGTGTTGACCTTGGCTGTGGTTAAAACTGTTGGCCCGGGGTGCTCTTTGCTTCCCACTCATTTCTGGAAACTTCTGGATCGTTTGTGAGTTAGCAGTTCTCCTTCCAATAAGATGCCTTCCTGAGGTACACCCGAGTCAGGAGTTTTGTTTGTTTGCATCTGGCTGGGAACAAGTTGGAGAACGAGAGAGTTTTCCCTTCTCCTTTCCCCCTCGCGTTATTGAGAGATGGGTTCTCCCATCGGTATTGCAGAGACAGTCAACACGCCATGATACGGAAAGGCTCGAAAGGTCCGGAGTTGATGTTTGAGGGTGATCTAGCTCATCAGCGACATTGGTTGAACCCACATCGGAAACGTTGGTTGGCACATGGCCATCACATCACGTGGTGATGACTCTTACGTCATCACCATGACCAGCATCTCACCAGCATTGCTGTCCCTGACACTCTCACCGTAATGGTTGTGACTTAGATCCGCACCGCGTACCCATTCGCCTCTCCCCCAGGCTCGCCATCCAGGGTCCTTAGGCAGCTCGGATGTGGAGTTGAGGAAGGGCTGCACATGGGGAGTGAATGCTTTCGTCTTTCCCACTACTTGGGGGGGGGGGGGCGACGGTGCTGTCTGGGGCACCTGGAAATCTTAGAAAACAGCGTTTTTCCCTACCCCGGTGGCAGTGGGCAAAATGCCTCTTACAGACTCACAGAAGAAGAGAACAGAATAAAAGGTAATGTTTGTTGAGTGCTTTTTATGTAAAACCTCATTTAGTCTTCCTAATATCCTTAAGAGGGAGGTGCTATTATTATCCCTAAATTACATGTGGGGCACCTGAGGCACAGAGAGGTGAAGTGACTTGCCCGGGGCTCTTTACTACCAGGCATTGGGTAGATGTCCACATGCTACAGGGTGGCTTCCAAAGCTAACTCTTTATCACAACTCCAAGGAAAGACGACAAAAACATAGACTTTCAGGACCCACAGCCAGAGATTTTAATTACTCAAATCTGGGGAGGGTGAGGGTTGGGGCTTAGAGAGGGAACTGCTACCACGCCTCCCAAGGGATTCTGACGGGATCTGTCCATGGGCGGGTATTGGACAACCAATGGTTGACCCAGGGCTTATGTGGCCACTCCCCTTTCCGAGTGCTTGACGGAGAATACCTATTGATCGCTGTACTCTTTCCTGACTTGGCCTCAGAATCCTTCTCGATGCAGGTAGTGACTATCAATCACTAGCAGGTGGCTTCAAGACAAAATCAATTTGTCATCTTCAGCCTACGGTATCCAGGAGGGGAAGTGAAGGGGCTGAGTTTTATCACCGGCCACTAACTCACCAAAGAAGGAAAATAATGAGATATTTCCGTGCCCCGGGTTTCTTTCTGCTCTGTCGTGGGGAGATGTTATAGAACTTTTCACTTGTAGCCTGGAGAGGGTGGATGCTTATCTCTAAATTGCTCTATTAGTTTAAGATTATGCTGGCTACTTTAACATCTTATGACATTTTGTGAACTATTACAACTGTCACTGAAACGGTTCCGAATTTGAGCTTTTTTTCTTTTTTTTTTTTGAGTCATCCAAATGACCAGCTTCTACCCCGTGAATTGGATTAGTTTACATACGCAGGATCTATTTGTTAGGATGGCTCTAAACACTGACTCAGTTATGCTTGATCAGCAGCAGGACAATGGGGAAGGGGGTTCTCTTCCATCCATTCCTTAAGGTTCCAGGCTGATGAAGGCTCTGCCAGCCTCCATATGTGGGTTCCGAGATCAGGCACCTTAGGTGTTCAATCCAGGAGGTTGATGGTACTGAAAGACAGTGGAGACTTGCCCAGGAAAGTTTAGAGATCATTGGTTGGAAGTCACATTCCATTGGCCAGAACCAGTCGCATGGCTTTAATTAACAGCAAAGGAGGCTGGGAAATGGGGCCTGGCTTGCCTGGGCGCAAAGGGAGATGGGTTTGGTGAACAGCTACCAGAGTCCCCTTGCGAGCCACGAGGGGCTATAGGTGTGCTTGGAAGGAGCGAGTGAGGACCACACAATCCAGAGCGGGCGGTGCTTGGGCCAGTGGTACCTAATTTTGTAACTGCCGAATAATTCCCGTATTGGACAATTAAAATGCGTTCAGTGCGACAGTTTTCAAATTTCAAATAGTAAAACACCTGAAACCAACCAACCAACCAAACAAACCAAGAACAATGAATAGAATTTTTTCCATCATTTTAAGACTCTCTTGTGACATTTTTTGGAGTTCTTTATATATATATTCTATATACATATATATTATATAGAATATATGTATACATATATATGTATATACACACACATATATATGTATGTATATACAATATATATACAATATATACGTGTGTGTGTGTGTGTGTGTATATATATATATATATATATATATATATATATAATTTTAGAAATGCTTGTCCGGCTCACCTCATGGTTTTGTTCATTAGCTGTTTGTCTCCCAAACTGTTTCCTTGGACTTTAAGGGAAACCTACCCAAATCTGTCCTAGCCTTCCCCATATTCTGAAATAAAGACGAAGAATGCATTAAAATTTCTGGTTCTGGACAAAAATGTTGGCTTGAACCCCCTTTTTGAAAGTCAGTGTCCCTGGTCCTTAAAGTGGAGGCTCTGGGCTTAGACCCCTCCCCCCCCCAGGACTCCCTCCCCTCCAGTCGTGGGTCCTTTGCAAGTGTATTAATGGGCTCGTGTCTCATCATTCTAATTTACACATGAGGATAGCAGTAACCAGCCCTCAGCACTGTGAGGGGATGCAGGGGAGAGATAGGAGAGCATCGGGTGTGTCCGATGTACAATAAGCATGAAAACTACTATTGTTAACTCCAGGGTCCATGAGCCACCCACTGGAGTTCAGCTGTGTTGGGCTGTGCGGGTAAAATTTACACGGATGGGTAAGAATCTATACATTTAAGCTCAGGGCAAAGGTGTGGTCGGGGGGCGCCCTCCCGACGGCCCAACACAGAGGCGTCTCCCCAGACCCCTCCCTTGAAACAAATCCCGCAAGCTCTCAAACCCTCACTGCGCCGTGACTCGGTTTCCCCCCCGATAAAAGGGGGACACGATGGCCATTCTAAACTTGTTTGCAAAACCCGTTGAGAGGCTTGAAATAAAGGTGGTATTTAGTGTGAGTTCAAAGCGTTGTGCGATTACTTTATTGCCCCTTTTATTCCTGAGATTTTTGTTTGCTTGGCTTACAAACCCAAGCCAGAGCCATAAAATCACTTTTATGCCAGCGCCTTTCACACACATCGTGTACCCACTGCACATGTCAATCAGTGCCTAAGGAGCTCAGGAGGGCGAGGGTGGAGACAAGCAGAACACGAACGCCAGCAGTTTCTGCCACGTGGAGGCCTTTACTGCACACTGTCCCTGAAACTGTTCCGCGGTCAAGTTTTCTAGCCGTGCAGGTGAACCACGAGTTGGATCAGCTGGCACGCGTTGGATCTGTTAGTGAGGATGGCCCCAAACACCAGCTCAATTTGCGTTTCTCAGCCCACCCTTCTTTCTCGTGGGGTCAGTCTATGACTCACCACACTCTTTGCGAAGTCCCATGACCCCAAACCATAGGGCGAAAAGAAGTTTCAAGCTGCTGTCACTGACCCGGGGTGGGAGTCCCTTTCACAGTGCTCCAGGCACAGCCTTCACTGGCTAACACGGGGCCCACCCTCCCTGCTTTGGGAGGCGTCCCGTTCTATTGTTGGGTGGACCTGGCTGTAAAGTGTTCTTCCTGAAGGTGAACAGACGTGTCGGCCGTGCTCAGGTGAGCTCCGGGGAGCCCTGTTTTCCCAGGCTGGCCACCGAAGAGGGCAGCTGGAAAGGCTGAGAAGGCTCTCGTGGTCCTGGGCCTCGTTAAGCCCCTGAGCAGAAAGAGGAAAAACGTAGGATCTAAGGGTTATTTCTGTTCGGGTCCTTCCTCTACTCAGCTCTACAAACGTGGCCGCAAGTGGCGGTCCATTTAGATGAGTCAAAGTTTAGGGTGAATTTATAGGGACTGACTCTTCAGGGACAGTGTTTTTGTCCCTCTTCTCCTGTGCCTTCCACTTGGGGTCCAGGTAGGGACCTGCAGGCGGACCACATTATGCAAGAACAGAGAAGTCTCTTCAGTGTCTGTCTACATCAGCAGGAGTTTAAGTGAATGATCTTTTCCTCAAATTCATCGAGTGAATCGTTTATTCAACTACCATTCAATAACCCTCTACTGTGTAAACAGCCCTTCCCAGGACCAAGGGATTCAGATCCTTGTGCTTGAGAAACTTATATACTCTTTAAGGGTATGGGACATTTTACCTGGACAGGTTAACTGCACACCTCACCCCCAGGAAATCCCACCGTAGGATAGTGGAGAACAGTGGTCTTTGGGACTTCTAGTCTACATCCTTCTATTGGCCTCTCTCTCTCTCTCTCTCACGCACACACACACACACACACACACGCACACCAGAAAACAACTTCCTTTTACCTGGCAGCCACCTTACCCCACGGACCATGGAGAAGAGCAAAATGTGAGCAGGTATGGGGTGCGAGGCAAACAATCCGATTCTGAGGGAGACCCCAGCCAGGGACAGCCGGTTCTGGAGTCAGACAGTGGCGACCAAACCCTGGGCTTGGTGGTTGGATGCTTTGTAGGGAGCCCACGATAAATGCTCTGTACGTTTTAGTGGAATAAATGAATAAGTGAATGACAGCATGAACCTGGAATCCAAACCATGTCTGTACATGGTCTCAAAGTATTACTCATATTCCTTCTCACTCCTCCGTGCTGAATGCTTTAGTCTAGAATGTTCAGGGAAAGGGGTTTGGAAAACCAAACAATTCTAGAGATAGCTCTCGCCATCCGTCAGCCCTGGGTACGCCCTTAGACGTTTTTCTTCAAAGAGATTTTACAGAGCGGAGAATTCTGGAGCTAAGGTCTTGTGGGATCCTCTCTTTTAATCTCTCAACAAAGACAGGCAGAGGAATGATGAGCCACTTCAGCCGGTAGCTGTTCAAGAAAATCCAGCAGTGAGTGCTTTCATGTGTACGTAGTTCCTTTTAACGTGAACCCAAAACACTCGGGGGAAATATCTATATCCAAAGCGTCCAAGTAAGGCAAGCAGACATCAAGAATTGCTATCCCATTTGACAGATGGAAAAGCTAAGGCTCTCACTCATGGAGCAAGTCAGGAACAGAGCTCAGGAGAGAAGCTGTCTCTCTATGCCCGCGTAAGTAGGTGAGTTACCATATGCGTTTCTGCAGTCCCACGCTCTGGGGATAGAGTCAGCTTTCCCTGGTCAGCGCCCCTGCAGGAGCCGCGTGGAGGGAGTGGGTCCAAAGGCATTCATATCTTTGCCCATGTCTTTCTAAGCGTCTGGGAGGGAAGGAGGGTGACTCTCCCTCCAGTGCGGGCTCCGCAGCATTGTGCCACCACTGGCCATCCATGAGTATCACAAATCTTTGTCCATGCTGTCACCTTTTGGGGCCACCAAGTCACATCCCAGTGAGGGTTGCATCCAGGTCACTCGTCCCCTCCACATCACCCGGGCAGTCTCATTGCCAGTTCAATAGTTCAACCATTCACTTTCCTTTTTACCTTTTCTTGGTCATACAGATGGCTGTGCCTCCACCTGAAGGCTCCCTCAGAAGTATGTCACGTCAAAAATTCTGGACTCAGGGGGCACCTGGGTGGCCCAGTCGGTTGAGCGTCCGACTTCGGCTCAGGTCATGATCTCGCGGTTTGGGAGTTCGAGCCCCGTGTCGGGCTCTGTGCTGACGGCTCAGAGCCCGGAGCCTGCTTCTGATTCTGTGTCTCCCTCTCTCTCTGCTCCTTCCCTGTTCGCACTCTGTTTCTCTCTCTCTCTCTCTCAGAAATAAATAAACATTAAAAAAATAATTCTGGACTCAAGAGGACTCCCTCTCTGACTACACACTTGCACTGTTGCTGCCACTTGCCGGGAACTCTTTTGGACCTTGTCCACCTCCCTCTCCACTCTAGACCATGTTTATTTAGTCCATTTTAATACTGCTCCTCGAGCAAATGGAACCCCTTCCCATATCCCCTTGATTCTTCGCCGAACAGCATCCCAGCCTTGGTTCTAATCGCTCAAAACCTACCTGCAACCATTCACATTTCCAGAGCTTCAAGCCCTGATTCCCAACTGCCCATTGGACACAGCCCCAGCGGGACATCTCAGAAGCACCGAAAACGCCACACATTGAAACCGATTCGTCGTTCTCTCCCCGGTCTTGCGCTTCTTCCACGGTCCCTTTCTCACCAAGGTGGTGCCACCACCCACCCGGGAGGTCGTTCAAACCCGAGAGTGGGAGTCGTCCTTGGAAAGCTCATCTCCCTCGGCCCCACCTTCGACTGGCCACCCAGGGGCATCTCACTTTGCCCATTTCTGTCTCCCCACCGCCTTCTGCGGTTGTTCAGTGGTTCGGGCCACTGGTCTCCCCTGGTGGGATCGTGTCAACCTTCCCACAGCTCGCCCTGCCCTCTAGGCTTGTCCCCCTCCAACTTCACGTCCAAACTGCGAGAGAGATGCTTCTAAAACACAGATCTGATCATTCTCCCCCTAAAACCGTGCAGGGGCGCCCTGGTGGCCTCGGGATAAAATTCACATGTTGCCAGGTCCCTGTCTTCCTGCTCTCTCTCTCTGCACTCCAGCCTCAGCAAACCACTTCCTGTCCCTTCTGTGCTTTTGGCCCTGTGGCCTGGGAACTTTGTACACGTTGTTCCCTCCGCCTGAAATGTGACCCCCTTCCCCATCTCACCCCCATCCACTCTGGCTTGGCTAACCCCACGCTCTCTGCGTGTCTCGGCCCAGAAGTCACCTTCCCCAGGAAGCCCTTCCTGACCCTCAGACCTGGTGCAGATTCCCCACGCGGGTTCGCACAGCACCGCGTTACCATACCGTCAGCGCCCCAGCCGTGCCTTTCAGCTGGCAGCCAGCGAGTGTTAAGCGATTGTTGCGTGTTAGGCTGTTTCTCAAGGCTTTGCAGGACGGATCGTGTCCGGCTGTCACTATAGCCCGATGAAGAAGATGCCGTTATGATCTCCTTTTACGGATGAGGAAGCGAGGGCGAGAGGCAGTGTCCCGCTTGCTCTGTGTGAGACTCGGTCTTTAGAAAACACACTTGCTCGTGCCCTGTGTTAAGAGATTTTTTTTTTTTTTTTTTGGTGGTAGTGATAATGGCGGGACTCTGGGATCCTAAAGATCTCCAAAGGCGAATGTGATATGCAGGACCAAGGCCCATTATGCTGCATCGTAACCGCCCGTTTTGATGTCTTCGGTCTGCAGCGAGCTTGGTGAGGGCGGGGAAGGTATCTCTGACTCGCCGTTTCCCCGCAGTGCCTAGAACGGCGCCCGGCCCACAGTCAACCTTCAAGATGTGTTGAAGGGGTAAATACACCGCTTTTTGACTCTGGGCTTTCTGGACTCCTGGGATGCTAGAAAGAACCAGGTAACCTGGCCCACTGGGCCCATAAGTTCACGGTTGCTGTCCTTGGTCCCCCTCATGGCTCGACTCCTTCCCCGGACTCGTGGAAGTCTCTCCACGGTCTGTGAGCCCTCCCCCTTCCCTGCCATGCTCTCAGCAGATACCCTGGCCCCCACACCCCAGGCTCATGAGAACAGGACCACCGAAGCAAGGTCTCTTGTCTGGCTCCCTCCTGGGGCCCCCAAAGCAGCTGTATCTTCACTCTTTGATCCTTTTCCTTTCAGGGCACAGAGGAGGCAGGGCCTCCCTTCTGCCTCGGGCTGCCCTCCCCAGCCTGAGCTCCAGGGATGACAGAGCCCCAATCCCCAGCTGGCATCCCCCCCGCCTCCCACTTGCTGTCTTTGGAACCTTCTTGTGCTCTCTCTTCTGACTTCCTAACCATTGCCCCACACGAACCCATCTGTCTTCCGTGCCCCACGCTCACTGCCCGGGCCACCCTGGTGGCCCAACAGCTGATCGGCTTGTTCTCGTCTTTCACACCTGCCCCCCACCGCCCCGCCTCGCCCCACCAAGTGCACTCTGGTAATTCCCCTGCCCCTTCCAAAGTCCCAGGGAATAGAGTCAGCGCAGTGGAGCGTGCTGACTTCCTCTCGGATGAGGCCCGAGGCTCTCTTTAAAACACCATCTCCTTTTCCCTCCTCTCTGCTCCAGCTAGATTTCTTCCTTGAGCATTTCCTGCCATTCCTGTCTCGCGCCCGTTTCTCCCCCCCCCCCCCCCCCCCCATCAAAGCCTTGCCCAGCTTCAGAGTCCGGCTCAGGGCGGTTTTGTGAGCTCCGTGACCGGCCCAACACTGAAGGGAGGGGGGGGCCTCCTTCCTTCGAGTCTGCTCTGCAGTTTGACGGTTTGTTTGCACCGCTCTTCTGGCACTTGCCACAGATCGTCTTACCTCCTGAATGGACTGTAAGCCCTTTGAGGGCAGGATCTGGCCTTAATACCCCGCCAGCACCCCGCACGAGCCTTGCACAGAGAGAAGGCTCCCGTCTGCATGACGGTCGCGGATGACGCTATCTAAGGCTCCTCTTGGCCCTGCACCACCGTTAGGGGGCCTGGAAGCTGTCCGTGCGAAGCAGTTTTGCGCCCTATGTCCTCCCGATCCCTGGGCCAGCCCGCTGTCAGATGCTGGAACCTGGTGGGGAAACTGAGGCTAATGCTGTTTGTCTTCCGGACGGGGAATAGGCAGCCTCCCCTCCAGGTGAGTGGGGGTGATTGGGGTCAGGGACCAGGGCGCCGGCCAGGGCGGGCCTCCTGGACACCCTCGCTTTGTTCCAGCACGAGGGCCTGGGTTCCTCTTCTTCCCGAAGGGGCTGGAAGAAGGGATCACACGGGGGGCAGACTCAGCTGTGGGAGTCTGGAGCAAAAAAGCCAATAAAACCGGCTTTGTTTGTCATGTTCCCTCGCTTGTTATTTTGTTATCCCCGGTTCTGTTTCCTCAGAACAACGAAACAAGGAAAAGAATTAAAAAAAAAAAAAAAAAAGCCAAAACTCGGCTCTAAGTATGCATGAACTTTATGGCCTCATTCTGCGCCCTGTCCTCCTCCCCACGAGGTTGCCCGTGAATTCCTCTCCCAGGCTTCGCGTTTTCCACCCTAACTTTTATGGCATTTCCCTTCGATTAATGGTTAACACATTCATTTTCTCTCCCCCGCCCCCGTTATCAAAGAGTGCTTTGAATAACTATTAACTCTCCAGTTAACAGAAACATGTTAATCATCTACAAACCCTTGGGCAGGAAAAATTATTCTTTGTAACCTTGTTCCAATGGCAGGAGAGCCCCTGTCCCCTGCGGCTGACCTTCAACCGCATCTGGGTCTAGAAGCTGGCGAGACCCCGACAGTAATGGTGTTACGAGGGCTTACTAGGCAGCCAAGGTCGTAAACCGTCAGCGGGCGCGGGGCTGGTGCTCTGCGGCCCAGGCAGTGAGGGCGACTTTCAATCCAGCCACCCTTGCTCCAGAACCCTACAAAGAGACCAGCCTGCACCTCTTTTTTTAAAAAAAAAAAAATTGTTTTGCAAGCCAGGGCTAATCTGTTGCACATTCTTTGTTGCTGGGAGACTCAGAGTGGCTGTACAGGCTGTTCTTTCTTGGAGCCATAGTTCAAAAGTGCTCCTGACCCAAACACACACGTGTTGTAACCCTGCCCTCCCTGGAGTGGGGCTGGGACAGCCGCTAGGAAGCGTCTCCCTGCTGCAGCTCTGGGGCCCAGGATCCCAGCCAGACCCAGTGGTGGGGAGGGTGACCTCCTTCTGGAGTTAGGTGGGTGGCGCCCTTCCAGGGAGGGGGAGGAGGAGAGGAGGAGGAAAGAAAGGGCGCAGGGGAGATCGGGGCGCCCCCTCCCCACGCCAGGACAAGGGTCTGACACGAGCTCAACGTCTGGAGTGCGACCTGTGCGCCCAAAGGGTTAGAGAGCCACCTTGGAGAAAACGCCCCCTCCATTCACAAAGCGGATCTGTGGCCGAGAGAGGAGGCCAGGGGACAGCAGGGCAGCAGGCCAAGTTCTCGCTGGGCTGGCTCGCTCTCCCTCTCCTGCAGCACCCCACCCCCTTTTCTTAAATAAGACCGGGCGGAGGGGAGAGGCCGATCTGCAGCGAGAGGACGCAGGCACCGCCAGACTTATTAGGAAAGATGTGGTGGGGTCTTGGCAAGCACGGGCGCAGCGGCTCCCGGCGTCCCCGCAGCGTCTGGTTACCGTCAGGCGCTGCGCTCACGGCCCTGCCGGCCCGGCCAGGTCCCGGCCGGCGGCTGCCCGCTGCGCCTGCGCCGCTCGGCGTCCAAACATTTCCACATTAGGCGGCCTCCCAGTGCTCCGCGCCCCTGGCAGTGACCTCGGGTGACCTCCGCGGCCGGGCTGACCGCCAGGCCTCCCCCACAGGTGCACTGGCTGTTTTCTGGGTCACCCTCGTGATCTGGTGTCCAGGCACTTGGCAAAATTTAGCAAACGTCCCTCAGCGCTCGGTTTCCCTTTCCGCTGTTCACCCAGCCGCTCTCGGGACCACGCGGGAGGAGCTTGGTGTCGCCTGCCCGGCACCGATGAGGACGCGCAGCGAGGGGCGCCGGCTCCTGGGACATGTTGGAGGACCCCACCTCCCTCTTCCTCCCTAGCCGCCTCCCTTGAAGCTGGTCTGCCTTCCCACTCGGACTCAAAATTCCGAGCAGGAGCTGTGACTCCTTATACAGGCGCTGGCGTCCAGATTTTCGCAGCCATATATGGTAGCCGCCAGGCGCCGGTGGCTAAGGGGCACTGGGAAGGGGGCTGGTCCACGTGGGGACGTGTGGTGAATGTAAACGACGCCACGGAGTTCAAGGCTAACCTAAAAAAAGAAGGTAGACTATCACACACGTTGAGATGACGATAGTGGGGATAAAGGGGCTGAACTAAAAAAAAGTTATTGAAATCAACGTCGCCTGTTTCTTTTTGCTTTTTGACACCGCTGCGAACACTGGTCACGGGTGTGGCTGCATCGCTGGCAGTGGCTCCAGACGGTCCCTGCTACGAACAGTCCTGTCCGCGCTCACCGACGGTCCTGCACGTTCCGTGTCTATGGCTACCTTCCTGTCCTTCTCCTTCCTCCTTCCTCCTTGCAGAGCGTCTAGCCATTTTCCAGGATCCAGGCCGAGAGTCTCCCATCTGGCAGACTCCCAGGAGAAGCACCTGCTGGCCATCACCGCTCGGGCGCATGCACCCTTAGGCATTCTCCCACTGCTTGCATGTGACTCGAGCGGTGCCTTCCTTGAGAGCAGTCTTTGTGCCCAACGTCCCCAGGCAGACAGCACCTATATGCTCGGCTGAACGTGGGTGAACGGCCCTAAGGGGTAGAGCGGTGGGAATCTGGTTTTCTTTCTTTCTCTATTGCCAGAGGCCCCAAACGAGGAGTCTGAGTCATGTGCACTTGCTTGCAGTTATCGATATTTGAAAGAAAAGTGCCGGCCAAGTCTGGGCTTCAGACCTATGTAGTACTAGTCAAAAGAAACTTTTAGAAATTCTCATGTTATTAAGAGCGCTAGGACTCTAAGTCAAATAAAATGTCGTGTATCACAGTTTCTTTGGTTCTAGATGAAATGTTTATGGGAAGTCGAAATGCGAGGTAGAAATGTCACCTTCTGAGACTACTGTCTAACGCAGTACCTGTGTCCCTTGTGGCTATTGGGACTTGAAATGTGGCTAGTCCAAACTCGGATGTGACAGAAATATAACATGTTCTCGGATTTCCAAGCCTGGAACGTGGAACAGAAGAATGTGAAATATCTCACTGATGATTTTTATATATTTTTCAAAGTTGATTTATTTATTTTTGAGAGAGAGAGCATAAGCGGGGGGGGGGGGGGGGCAGAGAGAGGGAAAGAGAATCCCAAGCAGGCTCTACACTCCCAGCGTGGAGCCTGATGTGGGGCTCAAACTCACAAACTGCAAGATCATGACCTGAGCCGAAACCAAGAGTCGGACGCTTAACCGACTAGGCCACCCAGGCGCCCCAGTTTTGATATTTATAGCAAATAGTTTTTTATATTTATTGATGAGAACGATAAGATTTTTTGTCAATTGAGCTACATCATTTAAACTTAATCTTACTTGTTCCTTTTTTTTTTTAACGTCCATTCTGGAAAATTTAAATGACTTAACGTGGCTTATGTTATATTTCTGTGGGACGGTGCTGCTTTAAGGGAATTATGCATTATTTATTTTGAGACGTTTACAGGTATAGGTGACCATCTCGGCTGGGTTTATGACGGCTTAGGAGCCTGGGGACTTTGACTCTGAGTCTCTCAGCCATGCAATAAAACATAAGTTCTGTAAGGACCTGTAAAGAACTGTAAAAACCCAGTTCTGTAAGCTTGAATTCTGGTTCCTCTCGCCAGATGTTGCCTGGAGGACCCACCTTGACTTACCCCCTCCAGAAGTGGCCCCTCTGGCCCTCTGGGAAACTCCCAGGTTCCGCAGAGACTTGTCAGGTAGTAATTACAGGTATGCAAAGACCCTCCCGTTTCATACACGTAGTCAGAATGATTTACCTTTACCAGGCACCAAGGGGGTGCCGGGAGATTAGCTGAACAGAGAGAAGACGTGGCAGGCAGATCACCTTGAAGTTGACCCGTCAGCCAGATTTCACAGCACCTGCCTGTTCCAGCCTGAGGGGCTGTGATTTATTCTTTGGGAAACAGACCTGCAAATTCTGCCCGTAGGCCACAATCCAAATCCTTGCTACTCTCTCCCAGGTTCTGGAGGTCAGGACGCAGGCATCTGGAGAGCAGGGGAATTTTTTTTCCAGGGAGTTTTCCACCTGAATTATCTTTTATGACACCTTCAAGCGGCCTCTAAGAATCTGGTCTGCTAACACACCCATGCGCACACATACACGTAAACCTTCAAATCCACATCGGAACGTACTGGTTCTTTGGCCCTCTGGAGATGGGGGCTGAGTTATCTGCTCCCCTTCCCAAGCCCTCTGGAGCAGGGTTCCCTGGATTAGAGGCAGTGGGAAGAATCCTGGTGAATCAGGTGTGCCTGCCCATTTGCGCGAACTGGGCATTCTGCCTGCCCGCCCCACATGCTGAATATTGCTGGGAAGAAACAAAGAAACATTTATTAAAGGGGAGGAAAAATTAGGCCCTTTTCATTAAGGTCGGAAGATTTTTTGAGGCTGGATCAGCTGGCCAGGTGCATGACCAATTTTCTCGGCTCCTTGGAAGCAGCAAAGTATTTGAAAGATAATGGAGCCCTT
This sequence comes from Panthera leo, assembly GCF_018350215.1. Taxonomy (NCBI): domain Eukaryota; kingdom Metazoa; phylum Chordata; class Mammalia; order Carnivora; family Felidae; genus Panthera; species Panthera leo. Next base: position 13,651,752 of record NC_056689.1, read on the forward strand.
GGTCTTCTTATAAGTAAAACCCCATTTATCTTGGAAATTAAAAAAAAAAAATGCTGGCGATGGAAATTTTCCGATGGGATGCATTTCTTCTCGCCTGAGTGTCTTGAATGCCTGCTGGGTTTGTCTCCCTGCGAAGACAGACACATTCTGGCAGATCTGTGCTTTTCAAGGTGAGGAGGTGAAAATAAAACGCCTGTGAGCTGTATTTTTGGGAGGGCCGAAAACAGGAAGCAAATGGGAACCACGGCATGTGGGGCACGGATATGGGTTCAGGGAGGATGTTTGCTTATTTGGACAGGCAGCAAGCGTCCCATCCCACCCACGGCTAGAAGTTCTACACCTCCTGAACATCCCATGGAAACCTAGGTTCTCTTGGGACTTGGTGGGAAACCGTGTTGTTTTTTTTCAGCTGAAATTGTTTTTATATGGTCACTCTCACTATTCCTTTCTGTGTGGGGATATTTTCATATATTTTTTTATTAAGAACCGCCCCCCCCAGCACATCTTGATTTTGAAAAGGCACATTCACCCAAGTAGAGGGCCAAGAGCATCAACAAGGTTGCCTCAGTATTTCGTGTGTCAACAGCCAGTGTTCCCAGGATGCGCAGGAGGGCTTGAGAACAAGAAGTGAAGGAAGGGACTTAGTCCTTGCTCTCTGGGTGTTTAAACACCTCCAGTCCCCTCTTCTGACCTCCCTCAACGACTCTCCCTTCTGCGGTTTTGAAGGGAGAGAACACAGCTAGCAGAAGAGACGAGGGTGGGTGTGCCCAGAGGCTCACACGGTCTGCCACGTGCCGTGGGAACCGGTAGCATCGGCTCAACCTTGGGTGCCATCTTGGAGTTCTACCTCATCTACACTTCCAAGACCCGCCCGGCCATCAAACCTCATCACTCCTCCCTGAGTCGTCTCCATCTTCTCTCCCTTTCCGTCCCCCTGACTCTTCCCGGGGTCCCGGAGGACAGGGTGGAGGGGGACGGGACGGCCCGTAGGAGCCGGCTCTTAGCTCAACACGCGTGGCGGCTGGCCCAGGAGTCCGAGCCCAGCGATCTCCTCCGGCCTCTCAGCCCACAGGTGCCTGGGTCAGAAGCAGATTCTCCAGGAAACCTGGCGATGTGGGCTCCACAGACACGATCTGTCCGTCATTTTGCAGACACGGGAGGCCGAGGCTCATCGAGGTTGAGTGACTTGTCTGGAGTCATTTGGCCAGTTGGCGGTGGAGTCAGAGCCCGGCGCTCAGGTTTTCTGACTCTGTGTGCTTCCCCACACTTACCCATGGGGAATGTTCCGCCGGGCCATTCTCTTCACCCCCAGTGGAGAGAAGCCGCCTGAGTAATAGCTGTGGTTTTGCAGCCAACTTATACAGACTGAGCACACGGCGAGTCACCGAGGATGTCCCCTGGTCTATGGACTCTGCCTGTCCCCATGTTTCCTGGGGACTGTGCTCCCGGCCTGGGCAAGCATGCTTGCTGAGAAGCAGAGGGTCACCTGGTGGAGAGTTCCGGACTAGGAGTCGTGCAGCATCGTTCCACGGCCGGCTGCTGCAGGCTGGAACCAGAGGTCAGGTCCGTCAGGCCAGAACCAAATGTCAACTATTCAGGAATCCTGTGAGTCACTTAACTGTTGACAGTGTGAAAGTGGCCCCGGGGAGAGTATTTACAGCGCAGAAACTGGTAGAGGCTGCGCATCAGGGTTCCCTTTGCTCTCGCCCGGTTGACCAGATCACCACTGGTTTGGGGGTAGGACCCTGCTTGGGGCAGGGGGCTACTCCCAGGCACGATATTTCCTGCCAATTAAAAAATGAAACGTGGCCCTATTGTGTGCAAAGGAGACCATCAAAATTTGGAAAAACTACTACCTGTCCTGCGGGAGGAAAGTGTCACTGAGGGATCTCGCACCAGACGGAGAGGAGCCATCCAACTTGATTAATGACAGTGAGGCCTGGGTGGGACTCTGGTCACCTTGGGACAGCTTCCCCAGGGTCACCTATGAGCTGGTGGGCCGGGGGTGCCACTCTGTGTCGGGGCAGAGACCCAGTGAAGGGCAGGCAGTCTGTCACCGCCGCCCCCCGCCCCCAGCACGTCAGCAAATGCTATCATTCCGCCTCTGGTACACTCCTGTACTCCGGTACATTCCGCCTCCGGTACACTCCGGTACACTCTTCCGGTACGCCCTCTGCCCCTCGCTGTGGTCACTACCCGAGTGCGGAGCCCTGGGCCATCTTTCCTAAGATGCCCACTTCCTGCATTCTTGCTCACGTCTAGTCTATTCTCAACACGGAGCAAAAGTGATGGGGGAAGGAGGAGGAGAAGAAGGGGGAGGCGGAGGAGGAGAAGAGGAAGAGGAAGGAGAAGGAGAAGGGAGAGAAGACGAGGAGGAGGAGAGGGAAAGGAGAAGGAGGGAACAGGGAGGGGGAGGGAAAAAGAGGAAGAAGAGAATGAGGAAGAAAAGAAGGAGGGGAAAAAAGGAGGACGAGAATTTATTATGTCAGCCCTCCCTGGACTTCATCAAAACCCTTCGGTAATTTCCCACTGTACTTAAAATAGAGCAACACTCCGCATGACCTGGCCCCTGCCCCCCTCTCCAACCCCTCTTGCTCCATGCTCCTGAACATGCACATCGCTCCTGCCCCATCGGCCTTCTTGCAGTTTCTTGAACACTGGCCAACTGTTTGCTGCCTCAGGACCTTTGCACGTACTGCCCGGACTACGGTCCCCTGAGTCATCCCATGGCTCCTTCATTTCCTTTAGGTCTTAGCTTGAGTGCACCCTTCTTAGAAGGAGGGTTCCCGCTCACCTGATGGAGCCCCGGAGGGCTAGCAAGAGGCTTTGCACGCAGCGTTGGTGGGGAACCAAACGGTGTGGGATTTCTGGGTGAAAGGAACCGTCTGAGTTCAAAATGTTCCTGTTGAATTTGCCAACGTGGTAAGCCTTACAACAATACGCCTTGAAAGTTCTTGTTTGCTGACTGTGCAGTTCTGCGTCCATCTGGGCAGAGGCCTGGGCAGGGGGCCAGCGAACGAGGGGGTGTGTGGGGCGACGGGGGTGCAGGAGCCCTGCTCCAGCCACGTACCCTCGCAGACGCCCCAGTCTTGTCCTAAAGCTCTGACAGGCCTCTGGTCTGCTGTTGGAGCGAGCGCTGATGATTCACATGAAGTAGATCCGAAGCAAACCTCACAGTTTGTTTTTCTTGAAATGGTCCTGAGAGGTGCTTTCCAAGAAACAAGTTAAAAACTGAACTCGCAGCGGGGACTTTGAGTCCGCCGAGGGGCCGTCAGTGGTTCGCTGCCGACGGCAGAGCCTTTCGCTGTGGCCCAGAATGTGGGCCGTGAAGGCAGGCGCCAGAGCTTGGGAGATAGACGTGCGAGGCCGTTCCTCTAGCAGGGTCTTCAGGGCGTATTTATGGGATCCCAGGGGGAGGCGGGAGGGAAGGGGTGCGTCAGTTTCCGTGGCCGCCATTACAAATGACCGCAAGCCATGTGGCTTGACACAATGGAATCTTATTCTCTGACGGTTCTGGAGCCTAGCAATCTGAAATCAAGGTGCTACAGAGCTGTGCTCCCTGCATAAGCTTTGGGGGGGATCCTTCCTTGCCTCTTTCAGCTTCTGGGGGTGGCTGGAAATCCTCGGCATTCCTTGCCTCGTGGCTCCGTCAGCCCAATCTCCACCTTCATCCTCACGTGGCATTCGTCCCCCTGTCCTTGCCTCTGTGTCCAAATCTGGCTCTCCTCATAAGGACCCCAGTCACTGGGGTTTGAGCCCAGCCTACATCAGCAGGACCTCATCTTAACTCGATTACATCTGCAAAGACCCCATATCCCAATAAGGTCACATTCACAGGTCGCGGGGCCAGGGCATATTTTTCTGGGGGACACAATTCAACCCACGCAGGAGGGGGTCCTCTTGCTTCTACACAGGTAGTCACATCACTTGCATGCTTCACAAACACACAGAGCTGATGAGAAAACATCACCTCCAAGTTGAGCAAGGTGTGGCTTCCACGTATGGGACGCACAGATTTACAAAAACATCTTGAGGTCTGGAGGGCGAGCCTGCTGGAATTTAGGAAGCCTCCTTTCTTCTAAGATTTCCAAATACATGTCACACAGGTCACTGTGGCAGGCTGACTAATGGCCCCTCAAAGATGTCTACGTCTTAATCCCTGGGACCTATGAATATGTCACTTTACACGGTAAAGGGGACTTTCAGATGCGATTAAGTTAAGGGTTTTGAAATGAGGAGATTATCCTGGATTGTCTGAGTGGGTCCAATGTCAGCATGAGGGTCTTTATAAGAGGGAGAGAGCCAGGGGTGGGGTGGGGTCAGGGTCCAAGAAGGAGACATGGCCACAGGTGCAGAGGTCAGAGACGGAGGGATTTCAAGATGGAGGGATTTGGAAGACGGAGGGAGGGACCAGGAGCCAGGAATGCGGGCAGCCTTCCAAAAGTGGAAAATGCAAGAAGTGGGCTCTTTCCTTGGAGCCTCCAGAAGGAACCAGCCCTTGCTGACATCTTGATCCTACCCCCCGTGAGACTGAGTTTTCACTTCTGATGAATACATTTAATTTTGTTTGAAGCCACTGAGTTTGTGGACATTCGTCACAGCGGCAACCGGAAACTAATTCTGTCACGCAGCCCTAGCCTCTTTGGATACATCACCGCCCTGGTATCTATGGGTATGGAGGGGAGCTGGATATTAAACAAACGCTCTTGCACATTAGAGCATACCTGGATTATGTGGTGAGTTCTGTGTAGCAGAAAACTCCAGGGAAGGATGACAGATGAGAGCAAGGGGACCTAGCTCAGACTCCGGGGTCAGGCAGAGCCGCCAGGAGACCCACAGCTGAAATGAGGATGGGACGTACCTTCTCTTGGCTTCAGTTTCAAAGAGAGGAATGTTCTGTGCACAAGGCGGTCACCTGATTTGAGCTCTCAAGGTGCCCACGTTTTGGGGAATGGTCTGAGGTTGTCATTTGGTCATGGAAAAAAATGGGGTGTAGGTTCAGCCTGGCCCTGAGCCAGATCTTTGTCTTTGATGTGCCATTAATGTAGTCATAAATGCCCTTCCATGACTCCCCTGCCCTCTCTGCACGCCAGGTGCCCTCCAGCTGATGAACGATGATCTCACCGGCACCGTGCGGGAATGGGGTCCAGGTGGGAGGAAGGATCACCGCCGCCCTATTTCTACAGGGCCCGCCTCATCCTTGCTCCTGGGGCCGCTGGCATTTTCTGAAGCGGAGCTGGGGCCCAGAGGAGAGTCACATTTATGGGCACCTCTGCGCCAGGGAAGGGGCAGGACCGAATGAGGCTGAACCCCCACACCCAAGTGGTGGGGGCATGGGGGAGGGGCAAATGCAGACACTCAGCATCCAGAACATAGAGGGCTGTGCTAGAAGTATAGAGGGAGGCCCCACAAGGTCTGCCTGCGGAGCCCGAGGGGACGTGGGGGAGACCTTGCAGGATACCAGAGTGCGGTGAGTGAAGTTAGGGAAGCATGTTCCGGGCACAACCAGAGCCAAGGTTCTCCACACATCAGGGCTCCTAGTGGTTGGGGACCCAGCTTCTCGCCTCCTCCCTTGTGTCCTCACACCCCCAAGGGGCAGCAGCCACCATTTCTTGAGTGCTTTCCCAACGAGCACCCGGGACCGTGTTAGCAGCTGGACACGGCCCGTCTCCATTCCCGCCGTCACGTCACTGTCCGCACCTTGGGGGACACCTTGAAAGGACAAGTCCTTTCAGATGAGCGTCCGGGAAGTGCAATCACCCATCCAATCTCCACCAGCCACTTAGCTCTGGGTGCTGTCGACTTACGGCCCACCCCTGGACTCTTTTGCCACGTGGACGGTGGGTCTGGGGGACGAGCTGTAGGCATGGTTTCGTCCCCCGGTCCCCGGCCAGCGTATGCACCCCTGACGCGTGCAGTTCCTGGCGCGGGAGGGGGCTGAGCCCTGGTGAGCTCAGAACAGGCCCCGGGTGCGATCTGGTGGTTACAGAGGCTGCGCATCTCAGGATGGCCAGCCGCCTCGGGGGGGCACCGGGGACCCTTCTGCGGTTCCGTGGGGCCCCGCTGACCACGCGGAGCTTTCCCCCTTCCACTACTGAGGAGGACGGTTTGTCATGGGGCCAGACGCACGCTCTCCGGATGTGCTCATTGAAGCTCTGCTCCGGGAGGACAGTCACTGGCTCACGGCAGCGGGAGGGCCTGGGGCGCCAAAATCTTCTGCAGGCTTCCACTTGCCACCTGCCAAGCCGAATCCCCAGGCGCCCCTTCCCGCCCCCACTCCTAGCCCTGCCTTATCAAGTGGAATCTTGTAGGAGCTGCTGGCACCTTGGCAACCGTGGGGGAAACACCCTCGTCAAACAAAGACTCTCCTGGAGAGAGAAGGGTTAGCCCCCGGCTATGGCCTCCTGACAGCACTTTTTGCTCAAGCATTTACAGGGGAGCCAAATGCCCTCCTACTGAAGGCCCTTCCGCATCCTTCGGGTGAATCATCGCCACCCCCCCACCCTGGGTGCCCATTTGAGGAAAGACCTTGGCCCCACAGGCAAAATGGCATCTGCGAAGTGAAGCGAAGCGAAGTGAAGTGAAGTGAAGTGAAGTAACGGGTAGAGGCGCGCTTTGGAGCAGAGCCAAGGAACGTGGGGGTGGATACCCACCCCCAGCCTTTACCTTCTCCATCGTCCCAACAACCTGCTCTGGAGCTAGGTGGGAAGTTCCGTGAGGAGGCCGAGGGGAGGGAGGTTGTGTCCAGGAAGGAGGCCAGAACGCATGGCGTTCTTCCCATTCGACCAGGGAGCAAGGCCAGCCAGGACCTTCCCCGGCCTTTGTTTAAGCTCCCTTAGGGTTTTGGGTTGGCTCAGAAGGGCACATACGACCTCTCTCCTCGCGGACCATCATTCTGTTCTAGACTAGCTTCCCTCAGTGCAAGACTGTGGCCATGGAGATGAAGCCCTGAGGTGGAGGAGACACTCAACTCTCGGCACCGAGAGGAACCTTCAAGAGTTCGTGCTGCTGCTGCTGCAGGGTTCACATACCTGCCATCGGGACAGGCCAGTGTGTGTTCGTCTTTTGTTTGGCCTTATTTAGGACGGTCTGGAGCCTTGGGCATATTCGGTGCGTGTGAGGGAGTGAGATGGGGATGGGGTGGAGACGCTGGGCCGGCAACAGACTGGCCCCAGCGCTGCCTGGACCTTACCGCACTCTCTTACAACGGTTGCCTGTCTGGCCATCCCTGTGAAGGATGATGAGCTCCACGAGGAGAGGGGCAAAATCTTGTTTCTCTTTGGATTCACAGCTTCTGAGATGCTGTAAATTTCAGCACATACTGTTGGCGGCCTGATGGATGCACCGCGCGTGGCCACGGGGGCGCCATACTAGCTGGGGCCCCTCTCCCTAACCGATCTGGGGGTCAACCAGGTCAAGGAGGCTTTGGGCTCCACTAGAAAATGTTCGTCTGCTGGGTTATGTAAGGTTATGGGTTTCAAGCAGCTCCACGTTCCTCTAAAATAGTTAACGGCAATAGCGGTGAATTACGGCGGGCCGGGCACCGTGCGGGTTTCTTGCACGCGCTGTATCTAATCTTTATAAGGACACTGTTGGGTTGGCGTTATCATCTTCATTTCACAGATGCGGAAATTCCCACCCAGCAAGATCAGGGATCCTGCTTAAGGCTAAGAAGGCGGCACAGCCGTTCATTCCATCCACTTATGCGGCCAACATTTACTGCGTGCCTACTCCCTGAGTAGGTCAGCCCCAAGCCCCACTCTGGGTGCTGGGAGAATTGCAGTGAAGACAGATAGAAATTCTTGCTCTCCCAGATCTTCAGTCCTGGTGGAGGGAAACAAAATGGTAATCCAGATAATTAACAAAATATATGGTATGTTGGGGGTTGGTGAGTGTAAGGGGAAAAATAAGATAGAGAACGGGGAGGGGAGGGCTGGGGGGACTGGGAGGGGCTGCTGTAACTTGGGGGGAGGGGCAAGGAAGCCCTCACCCAGAAGGTCACATGTGACCACAAACCTGAAGGAGGTGGGAGAAGCAGCAGAGAGATCTGGGCGGAGGGTCCCAGGCAGAGGGAGCAGTGAATTCCGAGGGCCAGAGGCACAAGTGCGTCCAGCAGGTTCTAGAAACAGCAATGCCAGATGAAGTGCAGTCAGAGTGAGGGTGTGTGAAGGGACAGGCAGACCACAAAGGGCTCCACAGCCTGTCCCGAGGATCTTAACTGTACTCCCACGGAGATCGGAGCCATGGAAGGTTTTGAGCAAAGCAGTGACATGATCCAGTTGGGGTTTCAACATCATCCTTCTGGCTGCCGGGCTGAGAACAGATTGAGGGGACATGGATAGAGCAGGGAGGCTCTATCCATGGTGGCTCAGATCAGGGTTGTAGCAGGGCCAGGATCTGGGTACCGGGTGAAAATAGAGCCAATGCGATTTGCCGAAAGATTGGATGTGGGGCGTTAGAGAAGGAGCTGTGCTGAGCGACTGGGAAAATGAAATCTCCGTTCCTTGAAATGGAGACTAGGGGAGAGAATATTTGGGAGAGAAATGCGAGAGCTCTGTTTTGGACATGTGACATCGGAGACGCCGGTCAGACATTCAAGTGGAGACGCCGAGCAGATGGTCGGATCTCTGAGTCCGGAGCCGTGGAGAGGGATGGAGACTGGAGATGAGACACTGGCGTCATCGTGTAGGTAAAAGGCATTTGAAATTCTCACACTGGAGCTCGTTGATGGAGACAGGGAGTGCACATAGAGAAAAGAAGAGACCTGAACACCGAGCTCTGAGAGGCACTTGCGGGGAAGGGGAGGAACCGGCAAAGGAGGTGGAAAAGAGCAAACAGGAAGGCAGGAGTAAAACAAAAAGGCAGGAAGGCAGGTGTGAGTGCAGGAGGGGAAGGAGGTGGAGGGGAAAGAGGATGAGGGGAACGAGGGGGAGGAGGAGGGAGAAATCAGCTGCATCAAATGCTGCCTGCAGGTCACATAAAATGAGAACTGAGATTCAGCCCAGCCCCATGTAGCCCCAAACTGCTGTGCTCTGTTCACTCCCTTAGTATTTGACTGACGACAGATGCCGCAAACTGTTAACAGAAAAAATCCTAAGCCCCAAACCACAGTGTACTGAACATTTGACTTGGCTAAACCACTCAATGCAACCCAAGCACCACAGGGCCGCCTTCAAGTTCTCCAACTGGTGGGCTCCCTCCCCGCAGCAGGTGCATTCCTGAAAGCAGAATGGAAAAGGAATCATTCTAGAGTATATGATAGCGTAATTGCTGTATTGCAAACCACCCTCTTTTTAAGAGAAGTGTCACCCTCTACTTTCTGTTTTATAAATTAGGGCCTATAGATAATGAGTGGCATATACCTGTCTGGGATTTGACCTATATCGGAAAATCACTGCATAGCGTACCAAACGGTATTGGAGAAGAAATCCGAAACTAAACTGGTCCGAACAAGAGGCAGGTTCAGTGGAGGTGACAGAGGGAGAGGAGGGGATTTGGCCAGGCTTGGCTGTGGATTGGCTACATGATCTCAGGTAAATCACAATTGGGAACTTCCCCCTTGCCTACCAGCGCCGCTCCAAATAAGGTTTCTACCTCACTGAACCTTCCCGCCAAGGATGCTAAGGGAATTGGCCGCTATTCCAGAGAGACAAAGAGTCCATCTGGTGTCAACACTGCCATCATCATTGACATCATGGTGACCATTAGGACTGCTGGCAAGGCATCAGGCTGGCATTGCTAATGGTCAGCACCGTTAGTTTTCTGAGTGAGTTCTCATAATGGGCAGTTGTGGAACTAGAAGTGTCCGTCCTTGAGGAGCTCATTTCATCAGACCTGCCTCTGGCCACCACCCCTTCATCCCTTTCCCTCCTGTTCTAGTGCGTGGGTGGTGCCTCACTCAGAAGGCAATACAGATCAAGTTCTTAGCTGTTGACTAAGAGTCAGTGTTCCCTTTGTCTTTTGCTATCACCCCCCCCTTTCTCCCTGCCCTTTGGGTCCTATGCATTTGTAGGTTTTTCCTTTTCTGCTCAGTTCTGGACCACTCATTTGCTTTGTTCTTGGAGAGGTGTTTCCTCTTACCACTTACCTCCTTTGCTTAATTAGAGAAGACTGCTTGTCCCTATATCCACTCTTGCCTTCCTTCACAATAATGCAAAGTGTGACGAGGCATGTGGCCGTCAGAGACTGTTTCCCAGCATCCTTTGCAGCATGGCAGGATCATGTGACTGGTTTCTTAACTAGAGTCTGTGCTAAAGAGGTGTGTGCAATTTCCGAGCCTTTAAGGAGAGAGGTTTGTGCCTATCATCCTTTTACTTTTCTCCTCCTTCCTACCATTGGAATGTGGATCCAGTGGTGAACCATCTTGGACTAAATGGATGAGGCCAACATATTCAAGATGGCCGAGTAACAAGATGGAAGCCATCTGGGTCTTGACATGAGAGCTCTGGAGTCTTTACACTTAAACTGATATATGAGAGAGAAAGAAAGTTTTATCTTAAATCCCACTATTTTGAGGTCTATTAGAACTGATGGACCTATATTCTAGCAAATACATTCTTTAGGCTTTTTGACTTAGTGGATTGTAGGTTATATGAGATGGAGAACACGGTTCGCTCACCACCGGGCGAGCTCTCTCTACAGAGAGCCAGACGCATAGTATATACTCAATAAATATTCGTTGAAAGTATGAATAAGCTACTGTATCACTCTGGCATCTTGACCTCTGCTTTCGAAGAGCAGGTGGCTCTTGATCTATTGTTCACTTGGACTACTATGGTCTCTGTCATGGGCCAAGTATGGAATGTCCTAAGGAAATGAAAAGTCAGAAAGAGAGAGTCGCTGTCCAGCTGAAGGACCCTTTGGAAGTGTGAGCCTCAAATCAGGCTCGACAATGTAATCTTCCTACCTGTTGAATAAACAGAAAGTTATCTAAAGGGGTCACATGACTTCCCAGCTCTACGGAGATGATGCTTCATCCACACGTGAAGCCCTTTGATAGTCAGAGTGCCAGCAGAGGCAGGAGGTTCTTCAGATAGACCTGGAGCTTTGAGGATAAAAGACCAGACTAGGGCCTTATAGATTTTTCAGAGCTATGAGTCTCCAGGGCAACAATGATCCAGAGTTCTGGCCTATTTTGGCTTGTCGTTCTTTTTGATCCACTGAATGAGAGTGCTCACCAGTTGCCTGCTCTGAGGTGTCTTCCTGCCTTGAGACTTTCCTCCAGACTAGGGTAGCCCATAAACACCAAATACCCTGATTCCTGAATGAACGGGGCCATGAGTTAACTTTCCAGCGTCTACAGACTAACCCAGTCTATGGTGATAGTCCTGTAACCTCTCATCTCAGGGCTATGCGGTCCTCTCTCCTCTACATAAATCCTGCTTCCTCTCCATCCCCCACTTATCCATTGGGTCTCAGCTTCCATGTCGCTTCCTCGCATTATCTGACTATTCAAGACTGGAATGGCTGTTCCTCCAGTGTGTTCCCAAGTACTTTTGCTATTCTTTTTTCTCCACTAGACCATGAACTCCAAGTGACCAGGACACAGATCTGGCCACTTAACTTGATGTCTGGTACCTGGGAGTTTCTCATTAAATATGTGTCCAACGAAGGAGATGAATGACTGAATGGCTTTTCTTGCCCAGCATGGCCTAACTCTATCCTCGTTGCTTGGTCAAGCCATGGCCTTGAGCCTCCAGTGAGGTTCCCAGCTCTCATTCTTGGTGAAAAATACCTTTCACCAATACTTTTCTATTCCTGGCTATTTCCTTGTTTGTGAATTTATCTCCTTACCCAGTCCTCTGATCTCCCTGCCTATCCTTAGCACCATATTGTAGCTACTCAGAGTCCCTGTGGTAGCAAATCCCACCATGTGGCATATTGCCATTTTGGTGCAGTTCCTGCCACAGCCTCCCTACTCCTAGGTATGCGCTATTTCTATCTGAAGAGTCCAACAGGGAGCATGTTATGAGGATTAGTGTAAGCCCAGATCATGGTGCTCCAAATAGATCAGAATCTCTGTGTGTGTAACATCTTCAGCATCCCTTCAGACGAGGGGTGATTATTTTTTATTGAACTTTTCATTCTGAGATAATTGCAGATTCACATACCGTCCTAGGAAACAATTCAGAGATATATGTGTACTTTTCACTCAGTTTCCCCCAATGATAGTATCTCTCAAGCTACCGTATATCACAACCAGAATATTGACATTGATACGGCCAAAATATGGAACATTTCCATTGCTACAAAGGTCTCTCATGTTGGTGTTTTATAGCCACACACACCAATCCCCCATCCTGAACTCCTGATGACTGCTAACCTGCTCTCCATTTCTATAATTTTGTCACTTCAACAATTTGATCTAAATGGAATTGAACAGCATGTTACCTTGGCTTTTTTTTTTTCACTTAATATAACTATCTGGAGATTCACCTGGATTGTTGCATGTATCAATAGTTTGCTTCCTTTTGTTGTGTGGTATTCCACGATATGGATATACCATGATTTGTTTAACCACCCACCTGTTGAAGGGCATCTGGGTTGTTTCCACTTTGGGGTTATTACAAATAAAGCTGCTACAAACATTCATGTACAGATTTTTGTGTGAACATAAATTTTTCTTTCTCTGGGATAAGTGCCCAAGAGTACATTGTTGGGTTGTATGGTAGTTACATGTTTCGTTTTATAAAAAACCATCCAACTGTTTCCCAGGGTGACTGTACCGTTTTAAACTCCCATTAGCAAAGTATGAGTGATTCTGTTTCTCTACATCCTCACTAGCATTTGATGTCACCATTTGTTGTTTTAGCCTTTCTGATAGATTTGTAGTGGTATCTCGTTGTGATTTTAATTTGTATTTTCCTAACGGCTAATGATTTCGAAAATCTTTTCGTGAGCTTATTTGCCATCTGTACATTCTCTTCAGTTAAATGTTTTTCGTGCTTTTGAAAAATATGAGCTAATTGGATTGGTTTTTTACTGTTCAGTTTTTAGAGTTCTTTATAAATTCTAGATATTAGTCCTTTATCAGATAGATGGATTGCAAAGATTTTTTCCAAGTCTGTAGTTTATCTTTTCATCCTCTTAACAGGTTATTTCCCAGAGCAAAAGTTTTTAATTTAATGAAGTCCAATTTATTGGTTTTTCCTTTTGTACATTGTACTTTTGGTATCAAGTCTAAGAACTCTTTGCCTAGCCCTAAATCTCAAATATGCTATCCTTTTTTCCCCTGTCAGTTTTATTGTTTTGCACACAAATCTATGACCCATTTTGAGTTAATTTTTGTAAAGGTGTCAGAGTTCACAATAAGGTTGTTTTGTTTTGTTTTGTTTTGGCCCATGGATGTCAATGGCTCTGTACTCTCTGTTAGAAAAAGCTGTCTTTCCTCCACTGAATTGTTTTTGCAACTTTAACTAAAATCAGCTGGACATATTTGTGTGAACATAGTTCTGGATTCTCTGTTCTCTTCTACTGGTCTATGTACCTCTTCCTTCACTAACGCCACCCACACAGCCTTGATTACTATAGCTATATAATCACTTTTGAAATTGAGTAGAGGGGTTCCTTCCACTTCATTCTTTTTCAAAATGGCTTTAGCTATTTTAGTTTATTTGCCATTTCATAGAAATTTTATAACAATCTTGTCTATATCTAAAAAACATGTTGCTGAGATTTTGATAGGAACTGTGTTAACCTATATACCAGTTTGGGGAGAATTGGTAGTTTTACTATGCAGAATCTTCCAGTCCATGAATATGGTATGTCCCTTCATTTATGCAGATCTTCTTAGGTTTCTTTCATCACATTTTAAGCATATAAGTACTGTACACATTTTGTTAGATTTACACCTGCGTATTTAATTTTTTTCAAGTGATTTTTTAAAGTGTAAATAGTATTGCATTTAAAATGTTGTGTCCCCATGTTCATTTCTGGCACATTAAATACAATTTAGTTTGTGTATCTATCTTTTTTCTTGCAACCTCATTGGGTTCAGTTATTAATTCTAGGTGATTTTTTTTTTTTAATTCTTTGGGATTGACTGTCATCGTGTCATCTGCAAATATGGGAAGTTTTATTTCTTTCTTTCCAAATTGTGTGCTTTTATTTTTTTGCTGGCTGGAACTTCCAGTATAAAGTTGAATTGGAGTGGTGAGAATGGACATTCTTTCCTTTTGTTGTACTTAGGGGGAAAGTAGTCTTTTACTGTTAAAGTAATGTTAGCTGTAGGGTTTTATGGATACTTTTTAGCAAGCTGCAGTTCTCCCTCTATTTCTATTTTTCTGAGAGTTTTTCTAATGAATGGGAAAATTTGGGAGAGGGCAGTAATTCTTTCATTATTAAAAATTCCTTAGTGAAATCAGTCCGTCAATGGGCATGTTATTGATTGAGCACCTACTGTATGTTATGCTAGGCCCTGTGAGACAATGTAGGAGCTTGAAATTTGACAGTTGCCCTCAAGCATTAAGGAAACATGATTTCCATTTTATTATTGAGCAGATACTGTAAGTCTGCAGAAGACCCAAGATAGAAAATGCTAGTAATGGCCTGGCCAGAGGTGGTACTTAGACTGACCTCTGGGAATGAGCAGATCCTGAGAGAGAAAGTAAAACAGAGAATTAAGGAAATCTCAATGACCCGAAATTCTGTTTTCCAACAAGGATGATGGTAAGTCAATAATTTGCAGGCTACAGCTAGCTTTTGATTTATGGAGATGGATTATCTCTGTTTTGTGGATTATCCTTGACACATGCTTAATCCTGGACTTCCTCCCTTTCTTCATACAGTTGAGCCTTGGGCTGTCTTTTCTGCCATCAGTCCGCATGCTCAGGGAATGCAAACTAATATTACTATTAGCTAAAGAAAAACATAATTAAGAAGGGCAATGTGTTGTCCCTAAGTTATATCATTTATCCCAAACTAAATGGGAGTGATATTTATATTTTGTTTGTAGATATCCACACCACTTCTCTCCCTTCTCTCCCTCTTAAGGATAAACAAAAATCGGCTGTGTGACTGTGTACACATCATATTTATTAAGTTGGCTTGGGAGCCAAGAGTAATACTGGAGAGATCATGGAACACACGACATCTGATTCATTGGACCCATCCATATTTTTATATGTTTACTCTAACATAAAGTAATAATGAATAGTGCTCTCATCTGCAAAATTAAAAATCCTGGCACATTACCCACAGGTCATGCTTTGCGTTGTCTTTCTATAGCATTGATGGATTTGCATGGATATGGCCCTCTATCTCACTTTGTCCTGCTGGTGACCAGTGGCTCATCTTTGAGGCAGATGGCCAGGGTTAAGGGTAGAAGCTGAGGCCATGAGGCAGGGTGAAATTAACTGCTCCCTTCACATGGGGATTGAACCCCTGACCTTCACCTCATTAGCACAGCACTCCAACACAGCAGTTCCCAGCCTCAATTTTATATCACCCCAGGGTGTTTCCATTTATCTCAAGAGGGAGCTGTGGAATTCCCCAAACAAAATTAATTTTAACTCACTTTAATTTAAACATTAAATATGGGCTATGCAGGCAGTGCTTTTCGGGAGCGGAGGAGAGTGGCTGATGTTAAAAGATGCAGCCACCATGATGCACGCACTGTTCCCCAAGCACCCTGAAACAGCCTCTCTAACCCACTGGTTAGCCAGTCTGGTGAGGAAGGAGTCTGCATGTAAGTAGCAGGCATGGAAGACTTTTCGTTCTGGGGGAAAACAAGCTCAGTCCTACCAAACATCTGCATTTCACAGGACCGTTTCATGCAGTCTGCTGGGCGCACGCTTAATGTGTCTGGGCCTGATGGGCACGGTTCCGCTTTGGTCCAGCTAGGCCCTCCCGTCTTCATTCTAGGGACGGTGATGCTTTGCACGGTCTTAGGAGTTTGCTGCAGGAACCACTTGTGATTTATTAAGATAATAAATTGGGCTCCGTTGTCCGGCTTTTTCCTGGGTCAATACACAAGATTTATCACTACCATGCTGGCCCGGGAAGTGTGTGGCTCAAAGGTTTCCAGGGCATTCTGGCCCCTGGGTTACTCTGGAGACACGTAGGGTCTCAGCAGGCCTTTGGCAGGGCAGGCCAGCGGTTTAAGTGCGATGTAGTAGAGGGAGCAGGGAAGCAGCTAACGGACATCTTCAAAACTCTTCATTGTAGTTTACAAATAATAGCCATACGCACTTATTAAGGGATAATACGTATACTTCCTTATACTGGCATCACACTTTATAATTTGTATAGGACTTTCACGTACATTATCTCACTGGTTCTTCACACACCTGTCAAGAATTACTATCTTCATTTTATTGATGAGCAAACAGACTCAGGAAAATTAAGTGACTTGCCCAAGGTTGCACAGCCAGTAAATCACGGATGCAATACCAGCTCCAAAGTCTTTTCATATCCTGTGCCCTTTTCATTATACTTCTCTTATCTCAGTTTATCATCCTCATCCATTTGCTTTTGGCAGGGAAGGGTCTAGTATCTCCATTTTACAGAAGAACAAATTGACACAAAGATGTAATTAAACTTTTTGGCTCCTGCCTTTTGGAAACGCTCCTCTTTTTGATGGTATTACGTCCATTCCTTGCTGAAGGGCAAGGCATTCTTTTGCAGGATAATTTCTGCTCTCCGAGTCCAGAATCGCCACTGTCATCGTCACTGCCATGATGGTGGTTTGGCTCCAACATGCCCTCTGCCTCTGATGGGGGTTCACATCAGCTACTTCTGGGTGGGGAGGGCTTTGCACATAAATGGTTTCTTCACATCTACTGAAAACTGCTCTGTGAACTCCACGACCTCAAGCGGCTGTTGTCGAAACACTCTCCTTCTCAGTCCTTCGGGGATAGGCACTTCGTTCTAGATCTTTTTTGCAGTGACGTTCTGTGAAATTCTCCCAATACGGGGAGGTTGGAGTACACTTTCCCATTTGGGCCCTTCGACCCACTCCCTCCCCCCCAAAATGACTAAGTCTCCCAAGGCCCATTCTAGATGCATGGCCACAGTGTGCCATCCCTCTTGGAGGAGAGCTCGACCTCTTCTGAATGCCTCTATTATTCATTATCGAGATGATTCATGTCTAGACTTGGATTGGAGTTTATGGTATAGTAGAAAACGGTTGTTTTTAGCTGCCCAGTATCTACGCCCTCTTCCTAGGTTGAAGGGATTCACTGTGGAGCATAGAGCAGCTGGGGCAACAGCGTACGACAGACCTTGGCCAAAACCGAGTAAGAGATGATTCTACCAGGATGCAAGCTCCATGTGGGCAAAGTTTTGTCACTTTTGGTTCACGCTTGAATCCCCAGGTCTAGAACACTGCCAGCCTGCTACTAAATTATTTACTCAGTGAATGCACAGATGATGCAGAGATGACGAGACTAAAATGGATAGTGGCCAGTCGTGGGCACGCAACCCAGCCGTCGACGCTGTGTCCGTCGGTGGCCTAAGGTTGCTCCTACCTCCTGGCTCCCTTTGCTTACGCTCCGTTTACTAAGCCCGGTGCGGTAGCCTTCCGCAATGATTCTGTCTCTTGTTCAAATTATCAGTTGGTTTCTAAGGCATGCAACTGAGAGACCTGACTGATGTAAATGGAATAGGGTTGATTAACCAAGTATGTATGTTTTACCTACCTCACTTAGATGGTAAACTTCTGAAGGCCACGGAAGGTCCCATATCTTGTTGCATCCCTCATAACACCTGGAATGGTGCTTTGCAAATAATCCGTGCTCAAGGCGTGTTCGCGGATGGTGATGAGGATGATTGGCTTTAAAGGCCAGGCATCTAAGAGGTTGGGTGTTCTGGGGACCATCTTTCCTACGTGTGCCTAGAGGCACACACATTTTCTCATTCGCGAGGCATCACTTGCAAGAGGCCTTTTGGGTAATGCAGTGGGGCCACGGAAACCGGAAGAAATTCAAGGCCATGGGCCAGCTACACCACGGGAGCCCCACACCCAGCCAAACGTTCTCATTGGCAAATCAAACCCGAAAGCTGTCACAAATTCTGCTCCCTGACAGTCCCAATTCAACAATGTGATGAGAGACAAAAGGAGAAACCCAAGTGAAGATCGCCAACGTGTCTTTTTGGGCAACCAGCAGATTGCGCAGAGGGTCAGCACAGACACAGGCAGAGAACATTCTCCTGGCAGGACTCCATCTCTAAATCAGGCACCACTTCAGAGGATCTCAGCCTCATACCTTATGGAACTTGTGTTGTTTTTTTTTTTTTTAAATCCAACATTTGTTCTTATTGTTCTTTTATTATTCCTAATAAAACTTTCTTAAAGTAGCACCATTCATTCACTCATTCATTCACACACTCATTTATTCAATGAAATCTTTGTTGTCTATGGGCTGAGACCTTTGGCCCCATTTGATGATAAAAAAACTCTTGAAACAGGTAAACCATTCCCACTTGCGTATGTTCAAGACGAAGAAACCCAGTGAGGTAAAGCCATCTCCCACAGCTCACTGATATCCAGACTTAGATTAAGACTCTGATATTTTAACTCTTAAATCTGAGCAGTCACCCCTGGACTGATACTTACTGAGAAATACCGACTAGGAAAAGTGCCCTTACCTGGTATATCGTGATGTGTTAGGGCGAGATTAGTAGCAGTCTTTGTAACTCGCAAAATACCGTTTCGGGAGTTTATGATGACGGCAGGATGGCTTTGAGTTACCTCATGGTTTTGCCAACCATCCTAAAACCCTCAACAGAAATCAACTGTAGTTTGGGTTACAATATGTCATTTAGCCGGATTTCCCCGTGGTAGGAGTGTGGGACTGAGGTGGAGGGCAATATCTCAGCATCATGGGAAGGCAAGTGGGGGCCACAGTTCCGACTTTTGAGGCTCTGGGCCTACAAGGAAGGGAAGAGCTATGTAACTCGGTGGACAGAGCTTGGAAGTACCATTAGGAGAGGTTATTCTGTACAGAAAGAGAGACTTGGTTTAAAGAAGAAGAAGAAGAAGAAGAAGAAGAAGAAGAAGAAGAAGAAGAAGAAGAAGAAGAAGAAGAAGAAGGAGAAAGAAGAAGGAGGAGGAGGAGGAGGAGGAGGAGGAAGGGATCCCAAATGAGAGGAGTTGCCCGAGAAAGTTCCTGGCAATTTAAAGGAAACACCAGTTCCTTCTGGAGGGTGATTCTCCTAATTTGAATTATTATCAGAATCACCTGGAGTTCTTTATAAAACTCTATCTTCCTAGGCACCCCCTTCTTAGAGAATCTATTAGGCGGGTCTGGGTTGAGGCCCAGGAATCTGTATTTACATTGGCCTCCCCCCACCCACCACCCCCGCCCCTGCCCCACCCTACGCTGATTTTTACAATGAGGAAAGATTATATCAGGAAAAGTGGGCAAGTTCTGGGTTTGAGGATGTTGCCTTTCAGAGTGAAGAAATAGCTTGACAAGCCACGTCCAAGAGAGGGGCTGTGGGTCAAAAAGGCAGGAAGAAAAACAACACGAACTTAAAAAAAAAAAAAAAAAAAAGTGAGCTGGCAGAAAAGCAGCTGTAGCCCGCATTGAATGATTTCCCACGGCTTCCAGAAAACAGCTGAGTCTGCAGACCCCTGTTCACATGCAGGATGAATGGAGTCTGTGTGTTCTTCGAAATGTCATCACGACGCGCGCATTATGACCGCGGGGCTCCCGTGAGCCATTCCTTCTGAACTCCCCTGTCACCCAAAGTCCCAGGTGGGTTTTCCTTGGATCATCTCCCTTCTCCCTTCTCGGAGGCTGTTCCTCTGGATCAAATGACCACGTTTCCCTGTCCTGGGGCCTCCTGAAGTCCTGGCACTGTGACTCCCGTGGGAGGGCCAGAGGCCTGCCGTCGCCTGGCCTGCCAGAAGCTTAATTTCCTCTGCCATCCCCATCACACCTCCAAGCAGCTGATCCCACGGTGGGTGTGAGGATCTGAGGTCTGCGAATACTTCGGGGCTGATAGCCTAAGAGGCCTCGAAAATCCTGGGTTTGCTGCTGACTGGCATGCCCGTGAAGGGAGCTGGCTGGTGTTCCAGGAAACCCAGGCCAGAGAATCCCAGAAGCAGACAGTGAAATGGCTGAAATCCTTGAGAGTGATAACAGAGCGGCTACCGTTTATTCAGTCGTGCCCGTGCCGTCCATTTCACACACTGTGTCTTAGAGCAACCTCTTGGGCGTAGTTACTATTACGCTGATTCTACAGATGAGGACGAAACCTCAGTGTAGTTAAGTGAGTCGCCACTGGCACAGTTAGCTAGTAAATAAACTTTTTAACCTTGAAACATAACATGCATAAAGAAACGCGTAGTGTGCTGCTTTGTGGGTGAACACGAGTGTGAACGCATCGGCCAAATCAAGAGCTAGACTATTACCAGCATGAGAGAAATCTCCCCACGTCCTGTCCAATAATCACCTCTTCCCCGCAGGAAGTGTTTTTGTCACCAAAGAGTAGATCGATGGCGAAGTTTATAGAAATGGAATCGTATACTGTGCATTCTTTGTATCTGGCTTTTTCTCCACTCGGTATTATGTCTGTAAAGTGGATCTAATAGTGTTACGCGTACAGATAGTTTTCTCATTTTTAATGCTGTAAAAATGTCCATAGTTTGCATTTACCACAATTTATTTATGTATTCAAGGACTGCTGGTCATTTGGGTAGATTTTCATTTGAGCCTCTTGCAAATAATGCTGCTTGGAACATTCTCGTAAATGTCTTGTGATGTATACGCTTCTGTGGGTTATATACTGAGGAAGAAAACTGCTGGATCATAGGGGCGTGCATACTTTGGTGTTAGTAGATACCGTTACGTGGTTTTGCAAAGTGGCTGCACCAGTTCGTACTCCTAACAAATAGTTACAAGGGTCTGGGGAATCCATATCCTCATCAGCACTTGGTATTGTTGGGCTCTTTTAATTTTTATCACGCTGGTGAATGTATCTTAGTTTGCATTTCCCCGATGACTAATGAAATTGAACACTTTTTCAAATGTTATTGGTCATTTGGGTATGTACTGGCCTGTTTCAGGTTTTTGCCCATTTTTCACTTGGGTTGTCTGTTTTTCTTGGTGACATATAGGAGTTCTTAACATTTTCTGGGTATGAATCCTTTGTCATTTACATGGATCACAAATATCTTCTTCTCTGTGGCTTTCCCTTCTCACTCTTAATGATTTCTTTTGATGGAAAAAAGATTCAAATTTTAATGTAGTCCAACTTATCAATGTTTTCTTTTGGGATTCTGCTTTTTCTTCCTGTTATATGTAATTGACTCTTGTGCACTGACATTTTTTATCCGACGAACTTGTCTGATTCACTTCTTAATTCTGATAGTTTTCTGTAAAATGTTTTGTACTTTCTATATACTCAATTATGCTTTCATTCCAATTCTTAACATTTTATTTCTTTTTTTAACTTTATTGCAAAGTCTAGGACCTTAAGTATAATGATAAACAGAAGTAGAGACAGGGAGCATCTTTCGTTCTCAATATTGGGTGGAAAGTATCACTATTTGAACATGAAGTATGATATTTACTGGAGGTATTTTTATAGATATTCCCTCATGTTAAAGTATTTCCCATCTAGTCCTAGTTTCCTAAAAGAGTTCTTTTTATTATCACTCGGGGGTTAGTTTTATGAAATTATTTTTCTGAATCCCTTGAGTTGATCAATTATTTTCATCTTTATTCTGCTACCATGGTAAATTACACTGACTGATTTTGGAACATTGAGTCTTCAAACAAGACCCATTTTGTTTGTTGGATCCAGTATGATAATGTTTGGTTCAGAATTGGACCTCCATGTTTAGGAGAAAGAAATAGCCCATAATTTTCTCTCCCAGTCAGGTTTCGATAATGAGGTAATACAGCTCTCAAAACTGAGTTGACAGGTCACTTATGTTCTATTCTTTGAAATAGTTTGTGTATGATTAATTATATCTCATCCTTAAGTATTTGGAAGAATTTACTGATGAAGCCATCTGGTTCTGGAGTTTTCCTTGTGGAGAGATCTCTCATTATGGATTTAATTTATTTAATAGATAAAAGACCATAAATTGGCTCAGAACAGCCTCTTATCTTATTTAATGGCTATAGGCTATATTGATAAGTCTTTTCTTTTTCTTCCTGATATCAATTATTTGTGCCTCACCCTTTTTAAAAGAAATCAGTCTTGTCAGGAGCTTCTCAATTTTATCAGTCTTTTTGAAGAGATAGTTTTTGGCTTTGTTGGTTTTCTTTGTTGTATTATTATTTCCCCCCTTCCATAATTCCTGCTGTTTATTATTTCCTTCCTTGTAGCATCTCAAAGTTTAATTTGCAATTCTTTTACTAAAATCTTAAGATGGAAACTCGGTGCATTGTTTCTTGATCCTTTCTTCTTTACTAATGATGGATTTAAGGCTATAAATTTCTCTTAGGCATGCTTTGGCTGCATCCCATATGTTGTGATATGTTTCAGTTTTATTATCTTTCATTAAAATATTTTCTAATTTCCATTGTGATTTCTACATTGACTCATGCGTTAAGAATGTACTGCTTCATTTGACATCACATTAATCCGGTCAAGCCCTGAGCTCTTTAAAAGTGATTCAGGATTTCTGCAGCCAGCTCTCTTTCTGGATCACCCCTTCCGGGGGAGTCTCACCTGAAGGCCTGAGGTGTCTAACCTGGCCCTTCCTCCTGAGTTCCCTTTTTGTCACCCAGCCCCATGAGACTCCTGGAAGCTCAAAAGGAATGTTAAGTCATCCTGCTGCTCGGCTCCCAGCTTAACCTTCCTTGTAATTCTTGATCTAGTCCTTCGGATTAAGCATGGCCATTTATAAAGCCTCAGTTTTAAAATGTGCAAAACACAAATTTTCTCATTAATTTCTTAGTAAAATTAATCTTCTTGGGGTCCCTTTTTGATAGTTCTTCACAGGGCCTCTGGGATCCCTGCTGCCTCTTTTCCAAGTTCATCCTTTCCAGGTCTGAAACCAAAAGCAAAGTGTAGGGGATACAGAAGCCGAAGCCAATTGTCCTATAATTCTTTATCTCCCCCGGTAGACGCGGCTGGCACTTGAAGGGAACCCTCTGCAGGGGTTTACAAGGAGCAGTTCCTAAGGCTCTCCCACAGGGGCTTCCTTGCTGTCAGTGTGAATGCCCTGACTGGTCATATCACCCTTTTCCCTTTGGCTGCCGGGAAGCCCAGAGTGTGGAGCTAAATTTACAGGTCACCTCTAGCGACGAGGTCCACGTATAGAGATTGGATGTGACTTTTCCTCCCTGGCTAGACTTCTTCCGGTTATTTCTCTTTTCCTTAGCTCAGAATTTTTGTTAATTTCATATATTTTACCGAGTTATATATTTTACCATGAAAGTCTCTGTGACCTTCCCTGAAGCTGGAGTTACTTCAATTTTGTCAATCTGTTGTAGCCACTTGGAGTTTATTTATGTAAAAATTTTCAACTCTGGAGACATTTGAAAGACAGCAGAATGGGTCCCGGAGAAACAAGGATTCTGAGGAGTACTGTAATTTCTAGAATTTATTGTGAAATTAGATTTTTATGACTCTTTGCCATACATATTCTGTTGCTTAAGATTATTCATCATTCTATATTGCTTTACATGAAAAACACATTTCAAAATCAAAATTACTAAGCCGTGTTCTCCGATTAACCAGGAGCAAAGGTAGGTAGACAAATCTGGCCACGCTGGCCACTGAGCATGAAAATATGAAGACCAATTTTACAAAGTCATGGACACAGGAAAGAAATTAATTATCAAAATCAGAAACTATAGTATTAGTCATTATTGCCATACACTAATATATAAGTATCAGTATTTCCCCAAAACATACACTAATGTAAGTAAAATGTAATTAATGTCATTAAAAAGTTCAAATCTATCATATATGTTATAGTACTATACTATTTATTGTATTTTTTTTTGTTTGACATGCAAAACCATGTACAAAAGGGTTAGAAAAAGAAAAAAATTCACTATCTGCTTTTCTTTTTGACCCATTATTAATATTGCTGCATTTATCATTATTGCTAAAAATAATGTCCTACATGGGGGCGCCTGGATGGCTCAGTCGGTTGAGCGTCAACTTTGGCTCAGGTCATGATCTCGCGGTCCGTGAGTTCGAGCCCCGCGTCGGGCTCTGTGCTGACAGCTTGGAGCCTAGAGCCTGCTTCGGATTCTGGGTCTCCCTCTCTCTCTCTGCCCCTCCCCTGTTCGCACTCTGTCTCTGTCTCTCTGTCTCTCTCTCTCAAAAATAAGCAAAAAAATTTTCAAAAAAATAACGCCCTACGGAAGCAGGGGTAATAAGTCTCCTCCCTGGAGGTCACTCCACGAGGCAGGCTATGGGCACCTGCCAGGTGCTGGAGAAATCTCTGCTAACCCAGACTTCCGGCCGCCTTGATGTTCTCTCCCTGCGTCTTGATGTCCCTCCCATCCTGCATTCCACTTCCTCAAGGATAAAGGTGTTCTTTGCACACCTTTCCTCAGGCCAAGCTTTTCAGTTTCCTCTGCACTGGCCTTTGTTACCAAGTCCGGTCTCCTCCCTGGAGAGCAGCTTCCTGTTTGTGCTCTTCCTGCCAAGGAGCTCCATCAGTCAGCTGCCTGGGCCCCCTTCCTGGCCCAGCCCCTTCTTACTGTGTGGTCTTAAAGCAGGTCACTTCACCTCTCCCTATCTTTCTCTGTAAAACCCAGATAATACTACTTCCAGAATAAAGAAAGGGTTTTCTTTAAGCCCTTTGAGCTTCAGATGGAGGCACCACAGCCCTGCCCGGGGGCCGCGCCGGCCACCATGTGATTAGGTAATGTGAGACGCGGCTCATTATGCTTTGTCTGCAATGAATGCGGCCCGGCCACAAAGCGCTGGAACTTTCGGTTACATTGAAACCCCCGCGGTAAGCGGGGATTGCCTTACACTCCAATAAAGCACACCAGAAAAGAGCAGTCATTTTGACTAACCCAGTCCTCAATGAACACTCGCATTTGATTTCTTCTGCTGAGTAGAAGACGGGTAAGTAAGACACGACCTATTTACAGGTGGAGGGACCTGTATCCCCAGACCAGCATCCCCAGAAGCTTCCTCTGCAAGACACAGAAGACTCCCGGGCAGTCGGCCTTGCTGGGCAGGGCGGGAGCTATTGCCTGTGCAGAGATGAGGAGAAGTCAATGGCTGCCATACATTGACCTCCTACTACGTGCCAAGAATTATGCTAGGTATGTTTTTCCATCCCAAACCCTCAAGATAACTGTATTAAACCCTAGCTACGTTCTGAGAACAAAAGGAAACAAAAACACCCGCTAATCTTTATACATTTTTCACCATAATGAAAGCCTATCCATTTGGGGCCCGTAGATCTGAGCCCAGAATTTTGGCCGGAGGCCTCCTCCCTGATCCTCAGGCTTTAAGACCACACAGCATGGGTCAGCAAACCACAAAGGGAAGGCTTACTTTTCTCACCCTGACCCAGACCTCTGAAGCCTTCCTGATGACGCCTTGGGCAGGGCTCACTCAGCTTGACAAACTTTTACCCAGAACCCTCTGATCCCATTTTGATGAATGAAGTCAAAACCCCAGTGGGTTCACTCATCTGGCTGCTATAGCACAGCCAGTCAAAGGTAGGTCTTGGCTGCGTTTTCCTGCGAGCTGCTTAGGAACTGGGGGTGTGCTGGGGAGGGGCCAGAAGGGACTCTGGAATCAGGGAAGATACGGGCACGTATCCTTCTGGCTGGGGCTTCTCCGATTAGGCCAAGGATCAGGTGCATGGAAAGAACAGGCTGGGGATGAGATGGGTGAAGAATTTCCCTTGGTGAGAGAAGAGGGAGGGGTCCACAGGACTGGAGGCTTGGATCAGATTCTCCAGTGATGCCTAGAGGCTGGGGCTTCTGGAGGTCCCAGGTAAGGAGACAGCTCTGCTCCCTGGGGAGGAGTCTCTTATGTCAATTGCTGGGAAACATGGTTAGTTGAACTGACTCTCTATTGCCCTGGCATGTGGGGGGAGGGGGGGGAGATGGGGTCCTGTTGTTAGGGAAACCATGGAGAGGAAGGAAACAAAACGCTTTGGATGGGTGCTGCACTCCCCTGGGTCCGCCTGCTGGGTGCTGATTGGACAGCCCGCCCAGAAGAGGTTTCATGTTATGCAGGCAACTGTTGTTGCCCAGAGAGCCCAAGGCTGCCTCGCTCCCTCGGGAGCTGATGTTTCGGGAACCGTGGAAGCAGCTGGTTTATGGAAGCGTCAAACAACGTGAGCTGCGGAATCTGCCAAATCCCAAACAGCTCTTGCCAAGCACCCTTTCTTCTAGATTTCGAACTCATCTGTGTTTCAAAAGCAATTTTGTTTAAATGGCTTATCCCCCCTACTCCCAATCTGTGGGAAGCTGCCACGCGCAGGCAGGAAAGGGACTCTCCAGGATCCATTCGCGACGGCTGCCGTGAGCCAGAACCCGGGGCTGAGGCCGCACAGGAGTCAAGGGCCCGCATTCCTAGGAGGGGGTGGGGGGGGGGTGCCTGCAAGGGAACACAGAGGGCAGGTGTGTGGCTCCTCAGTCCCCTGGCTTAGGTCTCCAGGCAGATAATTTTGCAACTTTCAATTCCTAACCCAGCCAGCATTGTTTGTACTCGGGACAAGTCATTCGAGCGTGGGGACTAGGAACACGTCATGTATTATCTTCACTTCTCTAAGAAAGGTGTGGGGCTTCCCTTGAATGAATGAATGAATGGGCTTATGGTGTCGGCCATTGGCAAATTCTGTAGCTCCCTGCGCACCCAAGGACTTCTCCAAGGAGCATCTGGAGGCTCCTTACAGGGAACCTGGTCCTGAGGACACGCGTATCATGTAGCCCTCCATCACGCCGTCTTGTCCAGACCCTAGGGGTTCTGGGAGAGAGGGGGAAGAGCAACAACGCCTCCAGACATTGGGCAAACCGCTGGTCTAATTCATTCACTATGGCGACTTTTTCATCCGTAGGCCCGGCACTGCTTGTGTAGTTGGGTCTGTGAAGGTTCCCTTTCAAGTAGGACAGCTGCTTGGCGTTCTGGGCTCACCATGTGGAGGGCAGATGAGACATCCTCTCGGAACACACTTGTTGGTGGGCAGCAAAGTCGAAAGGCAAACCCCCACGAAACCTTGCTAACTTCTTTTTCTTTTTGACTTTCCAGATCTCAGTACCCATCTGGATACTTCATTAGGGTCCTAAGACATCTGGGGACCAGCGATGGAAGAAACGTGCTTGTGTCGGGTGCCTATTGTACGCCCGCACTGTGCTGAGCCCTTTCCAATATGGTATCTCGGATGGTCCCCCACCAAAAAAAAAAAAAAGAAAAGAAAAGAAAAAAAAAAAAGAAAAGAAAACCTGCCAGAGTGGAATTATCATTTCCATTTTATAAGTGAGGAAACAGGCTCAGAGAGGCTGAGTGACCTACCCAAGGTCACACAGGTGGGAAATAGCAGTTCCTGAATCTGAACCAAGATGATGACATTGTCAAGGGGCAGTTTGGGAGGTTTTCATTGCGGCCCCATCTCTGGCAGCAACGTCCTTCCCCATGACATCCCCCTCCCCCAAATAAATACACAGTCTGAGTAAGAAGAATATGCAGGGGACACGATGACACTTTAGGGGTTCCCCTGCCTCCTCCCTTTCACAGAGATGGCTGCTCCAAGCCCCTCTGCACAGACACCCTGGAGTCCCCACTAAATCAAGATCCGTCTGACTCTGAAGGACCGGTCCTCCCAATAAAACCGGACGTCAGTTCTCTTCGATTCCTACCAAGAAGACCTTTGCTTTCTTAAAACCTTTACGTAGAAGAGCCAGTCAGTCAGTGTAGGATTCCCCTAACGGAGACCCGAACCACAGATTCCAGAATTTCACCAGCCTACCCAAGGTCGCCAGCCCAGGAAATGCCCCACACTTCTCAGGGAACAGTGATGCATCGCATCCTGGCGGGGAGCACGGGCGTGAAGAAGCACAGCATTAGTGATGTAGATTAGAGTTTCAATTTATGTTGAAGCATCTGCTGGCCAAGGTCCAGTTCATTTTGGGTTCCAGCTAAATTTATTCGGCCTCAGGCGCCTGGGTGGCTCAGTCGGTTGAGCATCTGACTTCAGCTCTGGTCGTGATCTCCACAGTCCGTGGGTTCCAACCCCGCATCGGGCTCCGTGCTGACAGCTCGGAGCCTGGAGCCTGCTTCGGATTCTGTGTCTCCCTCTCTCTCTGCCCCTCCTGTGCTCATGCTCTGTCTCTCTCTCTCAAAAATAAATAAACATTAAAAAAAAATTAAAAAAAAATCTGTTTGGTCTCTAGATATAGAGACCAGGGGTGTTTAATGTGGCCGTCCTGACACAGCTCTTCCCTCCGTGCCATGCAGCCTCCACCCTGGAAGTGTGTCAGGGACCCAGGGTCAAGGTCAGCCATGGCCTTGAATTTCAGACAGGAATTAGTTTTCAGATTATATGTTCACAAGTGAAGGGCTTGTCATGGGCTGGCTGGAGAATGCAAAAACAAGTCAAGATCCTGGGAATTCAGAAACATGAATAAGCGTGAGCACCTTTGACCTGCTCCCTGCTTCCTCGGGAGGCCTATGCCTGATGCTGTTACTATTTTATGCTCCTAGATCTCCGTATAGTCGCGAAGCACTTTTACAGACAGGACTTAGTTTTGACCTGCAAGCACTACTGTGCCCATGTTAAAGATGAGACATTGGAGACACCAGGAGGTGAACGGCTTTGCCCAAGGTCACGGGGTCAGTAAGTCCAGGAGAGGAGAGGCTCACATCCGCTGATTTCATGCCCGCCCGGCACTCTGTGCATCAGATCTGGAGTGTTCTCCCTAAAAGGGCAAAGGGCCAACGCGACCTTTGAGGAGCCTGGTTAGTTGGCCTTGGCCTAAGACCTGGTGCTTCAGAGTTGAGTTTGATGCTCTTTTGCATCCGCGTGGCCCTCCTAGGCAGGCACTGCATCTACGTCAAGGTGCGGGCACAACCTCTAGAGAAGAGGTGGCTTCTAGTGAGCCGCAGGCCAGGTCACCTGAAGGGGCTCTGTTGGCCTCCCCCCGATGGGAGCTGACCGAGGTGGGGAAGGGGGAGACGGCGCCTGGGGTAAGCGACGGTCTCCATCAGCTTCTGAACGACCAGTGCGCTCCGTCCCTCCTCCCGGTGGCAGCCTGAGAAGGTGACGGTCTCTGAGGTGGTGTTTGGGTGGCAGGGGGCTGCCCGGGTCTGATTGTTTTCTGCTGAGGCCATCTTGGGACTACCGCCGTGGGCTACCTGGAGCGCCATCCGAGGAACATAAGGCACATCGATGTGGCTGTGGTTCCTGGGACAGGAGCTGAATTAGGCTTTGCGCTGGATGGGGCCCGATTTGTCTCCTTCTGGCACGCTGGCCCTGCCCTGGCTCAGGGGCTGGTGTGAGGGACAGGGTGCGGTCCGCCACCTCAGGGGCTGACCAGAGGAACGTACCTGAAGGCCAGGGACGCAGTGGTCCCACTGGCAGAAGCTACCCGGCACCCCAAAGATGTGGGACACCCGCCAATTTCTGCACCGCGTACTGTGTGGGCAGATGCCCCTGAGGACAGCAGCCCCTCCAGGCCTCCCCCCGCCTACCCTTCACCCCACGAGCTCTGCTCCTTGAAACGAGCCCTCCTCCTCTTTCCAGCCAATGATTTCAAAATCCTGCCATTTCCAGGGCTCCACATACAGTGGGTGCTCGAATATTCGACGAATCGACGAGCAAGTATCTCATGTTACACCCTGCAGGGTAGGTATTAGCACCCTCATATCCTGAGGATGAGTCCTGAGAACCCCCCCTCACGGCCAGACTCCTGGGGTCAGCTCCCCTCGGCTTGCCCCGCCTGCCCAGGTAGATGCCAGCTTGGAGAGTCGTGGGGCCACGAGGACCCAGGTGCATCATTGCCAGTCCCGCCCCTGAGGTGTCCTTGCCGTGGTCAGGATGCATAGCAGATTGGAGTGGCTGTGAACCGGCCCGGGGGTGGCGGGAATCACAGGGGGTGCTCCCGGAATGTCCCGTGTGGGTAAACACCGGCCCACATGGTCAGGGCTGGGACAGAACGTCACTTTGCTGAGGCGGTGACAGGCTGAAGCCTAAAGGAAACCCGCCAAGAGGGCCTGGGATACGCCCCTCGGTGTTTCCTCAGAACTGCCCCGGGGGTCAGGGGTCAGGGGTCAGAGGCCGGCTCCCAGGAAGCGCCCCGCTCTTCAGAGTGAGGTTCAACTTCCAGATCCAGTCACCGAGC
This sequence comes from Panthera leo, assembly GCF_018350215.1. Classification (NCBI taxonomy): domain Eukaryota; kingdom Metazoa; phylum Chordata; class Mammalia; order Carnivora; family Felidae; genus Panthera; species Panthera leo. The sequence continues at coordinate 13,681,976 of NC_056689.1, forward strand.
ACTGGCTCCCCCTCCTTGTTCCTGGCCAGGCCATCCCCGGCTGTCCCCTGTCCATGGTAAGTCCTTCTGAGACTCATCGGCAGCGGGGTCTCCCGCACCCCTGATCGTGGGGTTGGTAAAACGTGCTTCTTCCTGAAGCGGTTTCCTCATTTGTTTGCAGTTGAAAACCATGACCACGAAAGTGACTTCCACGGGCCGCTGTAATCGGCCCTTGCATAATGGCGCTGGGGACAGTGTTTGGGGGAACAGGAGGGGGTGGCTGTGCTTCTCCATCATTTGTGAGATGCATTTTGGTGAAGTGATACGGTCTCCCCAGGCCCTTCCGGGCTCGGAGAGAAGAAGGTGTCCCCTGGGAGGGAAGCTCCTTTACCAACCTGCCCGTCCTCCCTCACCCTGTGCTGCTGACCCCGCGTCCCTTTCACTCTGCCAAAGGGGGACTTTGGGCATCTTCAGATTCCTCTGCGTTTGCCTCGCAAGATGCCCCGTATTTGTCCAACTCAAGGTGACGCACGCGGACGCTGGAGTCAGAAGTCAGACCGAGGGCTCAAATCACAGTGGCAGCACTTACGAGCTTTGTAACTTTGCAGCTTTGTTCTTTGACCTGCCTCGGTTTCCCCGTTGCGAAACAGGCTTGCCGTGAGAGGATGGGATGAGTTGATCCACGGAAAGCCGTTGAAACCCTGCCCGGCCCCATTTTGCTATTGCCGCCGTCTCTTGGCTTCTTTCCGTAGGGACTACTTTGACAATCGCTGGCTGACCTTTGAGCTCGTCCAGGTCCTGGTAGCCGGGCTGGCTGATTGTCCTGCGATACCGTGCCCTGTGCCTTTTCCCCCCCTCTGGCGCCAGGCAACATCCCCCAAGTTTGCCCACCTCCGGGGCGAACATAGTATCGAAACTGCTCCCGGTAGAGAGGCGTGTAGCCGACAGAAACCACGCAGTCACGTGTGGTTTGCAGTTGGCTCACGGGAGTGGGTGTCGTGTTGTCGCTTGTGAGTGATTGCAGGCCCAGATCATGCTTTGCTTCCCTTTAGCCATCCCGCCCGCTGCCAGGGTGAGAGGTCAGGGGGCCAAGCGCCCCCAAGAGGTGACTTGGCTCCCCGTGGGAGACCCGGAGCTCACTGGCTTCCCCACCTGCAGCCCCTGAGTGCCAGCCAGCGCACAGCCGGTGGCTCGGGACCCCGCGGCTCTGGGGGCCCCGGGGGGGGGGGGCGCGGTCCTTTTGAAACCAGCCAGAGCTGCATGTGTGTTTGGCTGGTGCCGGAGAACACGGGGGTGCGCCCGTGACTGCAATGACGTTAGCAGCCAAAGCAATGGAAATATGTCGAGAGCAACTCGGTCAACCCAGGTAGCTGGTGCGAAAACCGTAAAATGTGGGGCCAGGTTCTGTGCCAGAAACGTTTCATTCAAGGGAAGTAGCCGGAAAGGAATGTTCCTGGCACACGTCCCCCGGGTCACACTTGCAAATGCCCACCTTCCTAGCGCAGAGTGGGCACCTCTTCCCTGGGCACCCGGGGACACCTGCTGTAGACGCGGTCTGCCTACCCCTGCGCGCCTGGGGACGGAGTCCCGGAGCCCGGGCCACCTTGGGCTCCCCTCCTAGGCTGCACAGAGCTTCCTGCATAGTGCCTCACGCAGCCAGTCCCTGTGACCCCTGGACTCGTCACAATTGTACGGGCAGCATGCACGGTCACAAACGGCCCGTCGATGGCCTCTACGGTAGGAAGGCCATCCTGATGGTGATGTGCAAAGCAGGTAGCGCTGACCGTTGACCAGGCCCCACAGACAACCAGGTCCTGTGCTGGCCCGCCTCGGCACCCCGACGGGGTGGCACCGTTGGTACCGTTCCCCTTCACTCGGCAGCTCAGGTACCCGAGGCTCCGCTAAGTAACCTGTCGGGGCTACAAAGGGAGGAAGCAGCCGGGCCGTGATTCAGCCCCAGGCCTGTCTGATGTCCCAGCTCATCCTTTTCTCCACTGGGACAAGAGGCCTCCTTTTCTCTCACGGTGCACAAAGTTCGGACAAGTGTCAGACAGCTCCCTAGGTGAGCCTCGAGAAGGTGACCTAATGGGAGGGTTGGCTCCGCCGTGGGAACAGGCATCTTAACGCCCCAGAAGTCAGACCTCAGGGCTTCCCATGGCTCTGGCACTGGGGTGCTTCTCCACCCCTGCTTGCTCCCCTCCTTGGAAGAAAACCATCTTTTATCCCCCACAGCCACTCTTTTTTGACACCAGTTTTAATTTGAGGCACCCTCTCTCTGGGAGATTGCAAAAATTAAATCGTTTTTAAGCAATCAAACAACGCTTCTGGGGTTTGTAACAAACTTGTGAAATTTGCGGAACTTGGCGGTTGAGGCTCCCTGAGTCTTGCTTCCCGGGGCCCCGAGGAGCTTCGAGCTGGCTCTCTGTTCTCTCTGGTTTACAGCTGATCGTGCCAACTGGGGCCCAGCCATTGCGTCTTGGACCAAGAAGGCAGTGGGTTCTGAAACAATCAAGGGGCTCCGGGAGACGACCTCCGGTCCGGGTTGTTGGCCCCGCCTTCCCTCTGTCACTGTGGGAAAGTCGTGCAGGCTGTGGGTGGCTGGGTGGTCCCCTCCACAGAGGACGTCTCTGTTGTTCCCACAGGGTTCCACCACCCAGGGACACACAGATGAGCATTCAACTTCCCCTTGGGACACTTCACTCTCTCCCTTTCAACCAAACGGACTCCGGGGTCTCCTGAAGGTGGCCCACACTTCATTTTACGACACTCTGCTTCCTCTCCCAGGCGGAGGCCGTCTCCACCCATGGAACATAACAGTGAAGGCACTTCCATGCCTCAGCAGCTCCTGGGCCCCTACTGTCACGGTGTAAGCAGAGTGCACAAGGCTGAGCATGTCTCTGGTTCCTCCACATACTTAGCTAGAAACTCAGATCCATGTGGCCAGGACTTGGACAGGGTCAAGGCCAGCATGATGAACGTAACTTTATAACTCACCTTCCCTTGCCTTTGATGTAACAGAGGGAGCCCTCTTCTGTGCAGGAGGACTTACAGGGAACAGGGAGCCAGGAAGCCTTCTTGTCCTTGGTATTTGGAAGGCAAAGCCCCTCTATTTATCTCCTCGTAGTAACGAACCTGGAGTCTGGGCCAGAAGGCTGGGTGCTGGACCCTTTACCAGCCATGGACTTGCACTTTCTTGTCATTTATATGGTGGGGAGAATACCAGCACCTGCCTCACGGGACTGTCGTGAAGATTAAATGCATGCAAAGTGCTTACAACGATGCCAGGCAGATAGTAAATGTATATTATTTGTATTACATGATTCCAAACGAGAAATGATCTTGCGCTCAGTGAGAATCCCGGGTAAAGGAGACCATGGCTCCTCACAGAATAATGTGAATGTCCTTCCCCAGGACCTGGGAATGTGTTAGGTTACATGGCAAAGGGGAATGAAGGTCACGGGAGGAATTAAGGCTGCGGACTTTATTATTCTTTTATTATTATTTTTAGGTTTACTTTGGAGAGAGAGACGGAAAGACAGAGACTGAGACTGTGAGCAGGGGGAGGAGCAGAGAGACAGGGAGACACAGAATTCGAAGCAGGCTCCAGGCTTCGAGCTGTCGGCCCAGAGCCCGACGTGGGGCTCGAACCCACGAGCCGCAAGATCGTGACCTGAGCCAAAGTGGGGCCCTTAACCGACGGAGCCACCCAGGCGCCCCCAGCTGACTTTAAGCTAGGGAGATGATCCAGGATTCTCCAAGTGGACCCAATGTAATCACAAGGGTCCTTACAGGTGGAAGAGGGGGCAGAAGACGAAGATCAGAGGAGACACGGTCATAGAAGAAAGATACAGAGGGAGGCACCCTGGTGGAGTGGAGTAAGGAGGCCACCAGGCAAGGAGTGCAGGTGGCCTCTCGGAGCTGGGGGGCAAGCACAGAGAGTGCCCCTAGAGCTTTCGGGAGGAGCCCAGGCCTGTCGTCCTCCAGCGTTAGCCCAATGAGACCCGAGGCCGACTGCTATCCAGAACCATGGAGGCATGTTGTTTAAGCAGCCAGATCTGTGGTGATTTGTTTCAGTCGCGGTAGGGAGAGGATCACCCAGGGCTATCCCTGTGTGTCCCGCGTGCTGCCTTGGTGACTGATCCCTGTGCTTGGGCACCCCCCCACCACAGCTTAGTAAGACTCCAGGACTGGGGGCGCCTGGGGGCTCGGTCGGTTGAGCAACTGACATCGGCTCAGGTCATGATCTCACGGCTCGTGAGTTTGAGCCCCGCGTCGGGCTCTGTGCTGGCAGCTCAGAGCCCGGAGCCTGCTTCGGATTCTGTATCTCCCTCTCTCTCTGCCCCTCCCCTACTTGCACTCTGTCTCTCTCAAAAATAAATGAAATATTAAAAAAAAATTAAAATTAAAAAAAAAAAGACTCCAGGACTTTTTTCCATCGCGAAGGCTTTAGATTCTCTTAAGATGGGGAGGCAGCTGGCATTCGTAGCCTGTAATATTTGGGAGGCTCCTGTGGCTTATAAGGGCGACCAACTGACCAACCAGTTCAGGGTTCTTCCCTACATGAAAGGGACTATAGATGTTCCAGCCTGGGCTTCAGCCCCTCACACGAGTCCTTCTCTTTTAGGAAACCGTCAATTCCAGTAAAAACATCAGCACAGAGTGGATTCTCCCATGAATCCACTGTCCTCCGCGTCACCCACTGGTGATGTTCTGGAAAGACTTCCCTCCATCTATAGGGGACGCTGATGCCTCCCTTCGCGGGCTCGCCGTCCCTCCCCGGGCCTCCTTCCTTTCCCAAACAAGGTTAGGATTTATAACTTCTTTCAGGGCAACATCTGGCTCATTTCCATCAAGTTCTTGTTTTCTTTTTCTTTTTTTAATCCTTCGTCTAAGGTCATTTGATTTCAGTTCAGTTGTATCTCGCGCCCGCTCCCCCCACCCCCCACCCCCCACCCCTTCTTGTTCGTTTGGCCTTTGGAGATAGTGAAGCCGAGGCGTGAGGACTCACTACCCACAGCTGACGACTCGGGTTTAGAAGTGAAAGTGCCGGCTGGGACCCTACTTCTTTCTTTCTTTTTTGGCCGCAGAGCCACAAGGCTGGGTCCCCAGCGAGCCGCCTGAGGACATCTTGTGGCACCATATCTGCTCCCCCCCTCCCTTACCAACCGCCGGGCTCTGTTGTCATTGCTGATTTTTTTTTTTTTTTCTTTTGTAAGTTTTTGTTGGTTTTAGAAATTCGCTAGCTCTGTACTTTCTAGACTGGGCTTGCCAGCATGAAAGCAAAACCAGGGCAAGGAGAACAAAGCGGGAGAGGCTGGCAGAAAGCTAGGCCACACTTCGCGAGGCCACGGCAAGCTCCCTGGGCGGGAGGGGCGCCGGCCAAGCCTGAAGACGCCTCCGAAAACTTCTCATGGCCCGAGGGTTTAAAATACCCACACTTCCTGCGCTTCGGAGAGGGTATGCGCAGAATGTGAGTGAGTCACCAGTGGTGGTTTTCAAATGTGTCTGTCATGAGGAGGTGTCATCAAAAGCTCATCCTGTTCCAGATCTTATTTTTTCCACTCTCGGCTCTGCAGCCTATAAAGGCCGAATGCTGCAAACCAGCGTTTGTGTTGAGCGCGGAAAGTGAAGGGCGAATTAATTGCACTGCAGCAAGTAAAAACCCGACTCTTAAGGAAGAAAGAAAGAAAGAAAGAAAAAAAAAAAAAGACGTGTAAACAGTGTGGAGATTGAGTTTCAAAGCCCTTGTTTTCGAAAAGTTTAATTATATTTCAACTCAAGCCAAACTGTCAAAACATGGGGGGGGGAAGGGGGTGATCTGCCTGCTTTGAAAGCGCATTAGCCTTCTTATGTAAAAGCCTATAATTGATATCCAAGCCGAAACTAGAGACGTGCAGAGAGAGGGGATGGCCTCTCACCACCGCCCAAACAGCACTTCCCTATCGACCACGTGCAGCTCTTCAGAGCTCGGTCGGCAAAGTGGGAAACTGGAGAGGAGAACAAAGGAAACGCAAAATGCTCCGTGAACGGAGAGGGTTTAAAATATCAGGCCTGGTTTATGCAACGCGTGGGCCCAGTGCATTGTTGATGATCATTTACATAAGAGGAAACCCGGGAGAGCTGCTCACCGTCCGAACTGCAATGTTCTAGGAAGCAGCAGGCGTCCCCTTCTTGCTCCTGAGAAGCGGGGATGTGCCTGCCCTGTCCCCCTGGGGCTCGGGCCCAGCCTGGGGCCTCTCGGAGAAGGCCACCGGTCCCAGCCAGGGGCCGGTTTTCAGGCTCCTCCTCTTCTTCCAGACTCCACTCGGTCACTTCCCCCAGAAAGGGACCCCTGGGAGGTGGAGGCTTTGCCCTCCTCATCTGAGCTCCTATTCCCGTCTCGCCTTTGGTGATCTTCTAGAACTTTCTGGTTGCCACGGCCGAGATTCTTGACCCTGTTCATTTGACGTCTGAGAGTTCTCTATGTTCAGAAACCATTCTCGAGCGGAATCAGGTTTGAGCTGAGGGAAAATTCGCGATGTCAGCCACATGACACATATTTGGCATGGGGCTAGAGTAGGCATCAAAGCAGACCATGACCGGGACAGCAATAGCAAAAGGGCTGGGAATTACTGGGCTAAAGTGCGAGTTCTTAGAGGTGGCCACTGTCCTTCCTCCTTTTACGGTCAGGCCTCTGGCCTCTGAGCAGACCAGCTTCACCCAGCAGGCCCTGCCTGGGACCGTCTCTGTCATTTCATTCTCCCTTTGGATGCTGATAGTTTAAAACAAGCCTAGGGGCGCCTGGGCGGCTCAGTCGGTTGAGCGTCCGGCTTCGGCTCATGTCACGATCTCACGGTCGGCGGGTTCGAGGCCCGCGTCGGGCTCTGTGCTGACCGCTCGGAGCCTGGAGCCTGTTTCAGATTCTGTGTCTCCCTCTCTCTCGGCCCCTCCCCTGCTTGTGCTCTGTCTCTGTCTCTCTCTCTCAAAAATAACTAAACATTAAAAAATTTTTAAAAAACAACAGCACAAGCCTAGGTATGTATGACGTGGATGCTTCTGTGATTAGAGCCCTGTCTTCTTCCATCCTGGTGACACACGGCCACTTTCTTCCTCCTGGTTTTGCTAATCTCCCCCAACTGTGAAGCATCCCCACGTAACCCACTGTTGGGTAGAGTGGACTTTTTGGTTTATGGTCTGGGACTCTCCGATGACCTCAGAAGAGAGTTGCCAGATAAAATACAGGACGCCCAGTTCAATGTGAATTTCAGATCAACAGTGAATCATTTTTAGTGCAAATATGCCCTAAATACCAGGTTAAGAAAAGTATGTCCCATGAAATATTTAGGCCATGCTTACACTCAAAAATTATGTGTTGTTTGTCCGAAGTTCACCTTTAACTGGGCACCCCGTATTTTTGTTTGCCGAATCTGGCAGCTGGTCCAGAGCTCCGTGTGTTCTAAATGAACGTGGGCTCCGTCAGCTATGTGAGGGAGCAGATTCTAAGCCGGATCAGAGCCTGATGGCAGAGTAGGGGGAGGGCTGCGTTTTCCACGTGAGCCCCTAGTGAATAAAACCAACCGGGCCAGATTTTCCATTGTTACTTCCTCCTTGGCCTTGTTCTATGTCTAGGGGTACACTGTCTACATCTCTGTCATAGCACAAGTCAAGCTGCCGTCCCTAAGAGCTGCTTCTGGCTGAGACCATGTTTGATAATCTGTGGGCCTGGCAGGTGCTCGATACGGGTAAGCAGAGCTGGTGGCTTGGGAAGGAGAAGGTCGTACCAGGCTCCCTAGGCCATGCCTGGACGGCAGGGTCGTGTTTCTGACCACCTCCAAATGACTGGGAAGCCAGCAGAAGCCATCATGCAGCTCGCAGAATGACAGCGTTCTCCTTTCTTATTCCAGACGGTTTGGAGTCTTTAAAACATTGCTCTTGGGAGGCAGGAGGGGTGTGGGAAACTCGGAAACCAGTCGCCTGTGGAAAACAGGGAAGGAGGGCCTCTAATTAAAAGCAGCTCCCAGCGCTATCTCAGCACCGGGGACCCAGCTGAGAAGGGATGGCCGCTCCCCTCACCGGCCGTTGCTGGGGGCAGGTGGCCTGGACAGACCCCGAGAAGGAGCACTTGGGGCTCCTCAAAGAAGAGAGTCTCCACACGACATCCTTACCCCTAGACTTCTAGTTCCTTCCTCCCCCCACCCCTACCCAAAGCCGATGCTGGGCTCCGGGCTGGGTGCTCAGACAGAGCACCCACAGCTTAGAGCTGCTCAGAGCCATCCTGTTTCTTTCATCTCAGAGAGAAAAGTCCTCTTTCAAGTTCTCCAAGAAATGCTCTCAGCAGAAGCCATTTACCGGCTGTTGTTGGACTATGTATTTCCAAGATATTTACACGATGGTATACGTATTCGGACACAGCCTTGCTGTGTGACAGGTTGGCAGCATCGTATTTATTTCACAGATCCCAGAGGGGGCCCAGAGATGGTGATCGATTGGCCCCTGGTCACACAGCAAGTCGTCCTTTCATATCATATATGAGTGGTAGGTAGCATTGCAATGTTAGAGAGAGGAAAACGGAAAAGATATCATTCCTGGTAAAATGGGCCAGAAGGCAGGGACCTCTTGAGCCAACAGGAATACAGCGAGGAGAGGGGCAGGGTGGCAGCATGCCAGGGGGGAATAACACCAAGAGGAGAGAGTGACTTTGCTGGGTAGGGGGCCGCTGGGGTGTGTGGTCAGTCATAGCACTATGGTCACAGGCCAGAGCGAGGGTGTCTGGTGCTGAAGTTGAGCCTCTGGGTCATGGCTCTAAGACATCAGGCCAGCGGTTGTGGTCAGAGGGCCGGCTGACCTACGGCCACGTGGTATGGACAGAGGGGAGGTCGGGAGGCCTAAGCCTGGCGTTGCCTCTGACATTCGCAAAACTGGACAGGTCACCTCACCTCTCGGGGCCCTCAGCTGGGTGTCTTAATCTGAAACCGATGAGGGGGACTGGATAAAATTTGCTATGAAGCCCCAGGCCCCCTGCCTTGACTCAACAGTGGAACTGATCGTGCAATCGCTCTGCTGATATTTACCGAACAGCTACTACGTGCTGAGCTCAGGCCATTGACAGAGGCTGTAGGAAACGAGCTCCAGAAAGTGTTCTTTGGGTCCGAGTTCTCGCTGCCCCCTGCACACTTGTTCGCCATCTCTTCTGCTCCCCGGGGGAGTGCAGGGGGATTTCTAGGTAGTTGCAGACACGAAGCCTCGGCAAGTTCTGACTTTGATCTTAGCAAAGTTGCATTCAGTAGTTCTGGTGTGCTTAGCTCCTCCTGAGGGCGTGGGAACCAGCTTTCAAACAGATGAGTGTAAGCAGCACCCTGGTGAAGAGATTTTTCCAAAGCCTGTGGCCAGCGACTTGGGGCAACCCCGGAAGGACAGGCTCCCCCACCAGACCATCAGGGTGCTGCTGAGGGCTAAAGAGTGCACGTAGTGCCCAGAAGAGCCCCTTACAAAGGGGATCGCCCGGGAAAGCTGGTGGTGATCAGGAAAGTGCAGGTGAAATACGCTTTCCAGTGACGGTATCTGATGCAAGAGAGCCAGAGGAGGACGTAGCCCTTTAGGGAAAAGGCACAGATTAGACCCGGGGGCAGGGGACAGGAGCAGGGGAGGCAGGGAGGCCAGTGATGATGGTGAGGCTGGGGACTCTTGCTTCCTTATTTGGTGCATTAAAATACTAGATCATGACTCAATTCCTCATGGTTCGAAGAAGAGATAGATGCTTAGGGGACTTGGCCTCCCATTAGCCTGGAGAGTCCCAGCCCTACTCTTGTGCCGGTGTCACTGGGCGTACCACCCCCCTTCCATTCTCAAGAGCACACTTGTTTGAAAAATGCTTATACGGTCACCCTTGGCGAGCTGAACCAGATGATCATTTGGAAAGCTCAAGTGACTCAAATGGGGCAGATGTGGCTCTGGAAGAATGACACCCAAATTTCACTTCATGACCAAGCACTGGCCCCTTTCAATGCAACTATCTCTTTCCAAGATCATCCAAGTGTTTCTCAGTAAGGACTATTTGTCCTCAGGGCCTTACCCCTTCCCAATGCCAGGTTTACACTAAAGTTCTGGCCCTCAGGACAAAGATTTTTTTCGCACCCCAAACAACCAGGTAGCACTTTGGAGGCTGTGTTTGATTCTACCGCTCTAGGCGCCGACCCGTCACCCCTCCTTAAGCATTCATTCTCTCCATTCCGTATCTTGAAAACTTAACGCTGTAAATGTGAAGAGCGCCTTTTATTAAGAGAGTTCTGTACAGAGCTGTCCCAGGATAATCACACTCAAGAGGTCAGGGGGGCCCTTGGGAGGTGGTCCGACCTGGTGGAGAAGACATGGTCCCCAGAGTCCCAGCCCCCGCTCCACCTGCTCATGGGTGGGTTTCTCATGAGTCAAATGGGTATAAAGTTAGTGAGAGGACGAAACAAAGAAAAGAATTACTAAGGGTAAAACTTAAGATATGACAATAGGTTAGTTAGTGGTGAAGCTGTCTGTGGTCCTGAGGCCTTCCTAAAGCACTTAGTCACCTAAGGGTGCCCTCCCCACTCTGCCGACAGGGCTGGCTGGCTCTGACCCCACAAGTTAAGGACTACAAGGCACAGACCCCTGGAATCCCAAAGCACTGACTGAATCTGCCCCTGTGTCTCAGCAGTGGATTTTGGTACTTTCTCCTTTCCTTGTGTCCACAGACCTGAACCGGCCTGGAGACAAATATGTGCCAATGCACGTCCCGATGGGAAGGGCTTTTGTCGCTCTGGGTTGTAAGTTCAATGACCTGCACTCTTCCATGCCCTAGGGATACAGCAGCCATCCAAGCCCTCCCTGCCCTCATGGAGCTTATGCTCTAGAAGGAGGGATAGACAACCAGCAGGTAAACAATCAGATCCTATAAGGCCAGGTAGAACTGAGTGTGTGAGCAGAAGTGAAGCAGAATCAGCAAATGGGGATGAGCTTCTGTCTTAGGGTCGTTGGATGAGCCCTCTAGATGGGGTGGCATCTGGAATTTGCTGGCATTTAATGTGATGAATTGTGAGAAGCACCTTGCAGGGTAATGGCCCCAAGGCAGGACCCAATGGCTGTTTGAGGAAGAGTCAAGGCCAGTGGGGCCAGATGTGCAAAAGGATTAGGATGGGAGGCCATGGGATGGGTTGTCTCATCATGGTAATGACTTAGGGTTTTTGTGGTCTCTAATTATGACCAGAAGCCATTGGAAGTTTTGATTGGAGGAGTGAAGTCCTATGATTGACATTTTGAATGACTGCCTTTAGCCGCCGTATGGGAACTAGGTGGTAGGGATGCCTGGGTGGCTCAGCCAGTTAAGTGTCCAACTCTTGATTTCAGCTCAGGCCATGATCTCCAGGTTCACAAGAACAAGCCCTATGTCGGGCTCCGTGCTAACAGTGCGGAGCCTGCTTGGGATTCTCTCTTTCTGCCCCTCCCTCACTGGTGCATGCTCTCTCTCTCTCTCAAAATAAATAAATAAACTTAAAAAAAACTAGGTGATAGAAGGACAAAAATGGAGACATTTTAGAAGATTCTTGCAACGGTCAGAGTAAAAGGTAATGGTGCGTGGGGTGCAGTGATGGCAGTGGGGGTGGCGAGAAGAGATTTGGTTTTGGCTGTATTTCAAGGGTAGAGCTTATAGGATTTGCTGATGGGTTAGATGTGGAGAGTGAGAGAAAGAGGGAACCACTGGTGATGTCAAGGGTTTTAGCTTTGGCTGTGTGGTGAGTCCATCTGTGGAAGTAGGGAAGATCGGGGAAAATCAAGACTTTGGTTTGGGGTATCTTGACTTTGAGATGCTAACTAGACACCCAAGTGGAGATGTTGAGTAGCAGTTGTATATATTTTTGAGTATCGGTTGTGTGATATTAAAAATATTCGACAGTTCCTCAAAAAGTTAAACATAGAATTACCATATGATCCAACCATTCTGCTTCTGGGCATATACCCTCAAAAAATTGAAAACAGAGACTCAAACAGATGTTTGTACAGCCATATTCATAGCAGCACGACTCACAAACGTCACGGGGTGGAAAAAACCCAAGTGCCCATTGACATGAATGGATCAACAAAATGTGGTAAATATATGTAATGGGATATTATTCAGTCTTAAGAAGGAAGGAGATTCCAATACGGGCTACAACATGGCAGAATCTTGAAGACATTATGCTAAGTGAAATAAGCCAATCTCAAGAGGACAAATATTGTGTGAGTCCACTTATATGAGGGACCTAGAAGAGGCAAATACACAGAGACAGAAAGTACAATGGTGGCCACCAGGGCCTGGGGAAGGGAGGAATGGAGGGTTAGTGTTTCACGGATAGAGTCTCAGTTTGGGAAGGTGGAAAAGTTCCAGAGAAACATGGTGGTGGGGGCGTGCCCACGAGTGTGAATATACATAATGGCACCCAATGTACAGTTAACCATGGCTAAAATGGTAAATTTTATGTTCTGTACATTTTACACAATAAAAAAGAATTCTCTGTGGACAGGAGTCCCAGCCAGTCAGAATGGGTGTAGAAGAGGCCCATCTGTAGCGGTGTCCCGCCAACACGAGCCCTGGTTCAGGCGTATATTGTTGAATGAGGAAGCCTAGGCCCCTGTGCCAACGTGGTATTAAAACCAGGGCCCTGGTCAGATCCCACCTGGGAATGGGGGGGGGGGGGGTGGGCAAAAGGTAAGGGAGACCCTCCAACCTCTCCATGACCAACTCTCAAGAACAGGAAGCTCTAAAGCTCTGGATGCCAAATTGGACTTGCCAATTTGGACTTTGGACTCTCCTCCAAAGGAACGCACCCACGACGAAGTGCATTGATTTCCACACCGTGTGCCGCTCCTTCAGCTAAATGCACGAACATTCTTCCTTCCCCCTGTGTCCATCCATGCTCTCTTTGAGCCATCCTTCCGCCTTGCGCTCTGCACATTTAATTGCCAACACACGTAGCTGCTGCACACACTTAGTTTCTCTCCACTGGGTTTCCTCCATGCTGTTCCCAAGTCTTCTGTCCTCCAGAGGCTTTTTACTTCTTGCCCAAAAGAAGTCACAGCCTCCTCTCGCCTCCTAGACTAAGAAGGCTGGCAGAAATGGCACTCAGAGGAAGTGAGGGCAGGGCAGGATCGAGCTTCCCGATTGTCAGCACTCCGGGAGGACCGGGAGGGGGTATGGAACGCAGTTCCAGAGATCAAGACAGATCTTTTGGGACTTGGTTCTTTCCACACAGGTAAAGCTGGGGTGAGGACAGATTCGCGCGGCGAGAAGGGCTAATGTCACATCTAATGGCGAACAAGGTCAGGGCTGGAAGAGGAGTCAGCATCACCTCAGGGCTGGCCAGTCAGTGTGTGTCTCTGTTGAATGTCCCGCTGTTCTTGTCCCAAAGAATTCTAAAATGCAGCACATAGCAGCTGATGCGTCCAAGCCGGCCTCCCTGCCTCCTGTCCACCCATCCCAGACCCAGGCTCTGAGAGGGACAGTCCCTGGCTTGGGTGTGCAAGTCTGCGAAACCTCTTGCTGAACAGTTGACGTGAAGATGTCTTACCCCCACATTTGCCACCTCTGTGATTTGCACTTGGCCTGCCTTTGAGATCTGCTTCCTCTGCCTCATTTCTTGCCCACAGCTGTTCTGCCAAACAAGCTTTTCCCTGCTCGACACACAGTCCTGAGCTTTCCAAGTCTTTGCCCGAGCTCTGCCTTGCAGCGGGAATACTTGATTTCCCTCATCCCCTGTATCAACCGTTACCAAGTCCTATTTGCAGAGATGGGTTTACCATAAGGTTAACAAAGTTGAAGCGTCAGGATCCCTAACGTGCATCAGCCCCTACCATGGACCTGGAGGCGCCATGGCAATCAGTGCAAATGGGTGTGTGTTTTATACAATTTGCAAAAGCAAGGTGGGTAGGTTAAGATGTTTGTATTTTTCCACCCTACCTTTGCCTCCATGTGTTTCACCAGTTTGTTATGGTGTTGAAGTGGTTTTGAGCATTTTGGGGATCTGGCTAAGGGGAAATTGAGTTGGGGAGACATGCAATTTGGATTTAGTAGGATATTTATGCCGTTTGCAGTCTCCTCAGCATACGTTAAGGTATTACTCACTGTTCTGGTGTAGAAGTGGCTCCCACGGATACCCCTCCATCCCCCGTGCTGGCTCGTGTGGCACTGCCTGGGTGTGTATCACAGAATACATAGATCCTGAGACACCAGCAACCAGAACCAGATCAACAGGAGCGCAGAAGCAGAATTTGCAACGTGTGGGGCCAGCATCTGGACTGTGGAGAGTTCCTTCAGCTGACAGATGTATACAATCATGCAGAGAAAATTCTGTTTTCACTGACACCTAGTCAAAAGGAAAGTTCTCTCCTGTCAGGAATACACCTAGCATTGCAGCAAATACCAATTAGAAATGCACAGAGTTGGGGTGCCTGGGTGGCTCACTGGGTTAAGCGGCCGACTCCGGCTCAGGTCACAATCTCGCGGTCCGTGGGTTCGAGCCCCGCGTCGGGCTCTGTGCTGATGGCTCAGAGCCTGGAGCCTGTTTCAGATTCTGTGTCTTCCTCTCTCTCTGACCCTCCCCTGTTCATGCTCTGTCTCTCTCTGTCTCAAAAATAAGGAAACGTTGAAATAAAAAAATTAAAAAAAAAAAAAAAAGAAATGCACAGAGCTGACTTATGGACACAAAGGGGCCACCAGAGAGCCTGTGGCTGATTGGCACATGGGCAGCTATGGAGTCCTTAAGAGGATGGTAGTTGTGGGGTGGGGGTGTGGGAGTGGGGGTCTCTGTTAGTTTAATACTTATATAACACATATGCTCTATGTTTTGTATACATGTATTGTATATATGTGTATGTGTGTGAGCTACATAACATATACACATATATTTTCCATGGGTCTAGATTAGGAGATCTATATGATGTCTGTATTATAGATTTTATCCCACGACCGTGAAGAAGTCAAGGGAAACCCGATGGCTTGGTGGTGACAGGAGTCGATGAACGTGGGATTCTCCGTTGAATCCATTGACAAGCAGGGCTTCCCATGTCCTTATCCCCGTACGGTTTCCAGGGACAGTCTGATCTGTCCCTGGTATCAGGAAGGGGCTGACGAGTGAGGGTGACACAGACTCGTTCTCACGGACCACCCCAGGCAACAGCCCTTTGCCTGCTCTGGGGAGGTCAGGTGAGCAGGGAGAGTGGAATAACAGAACGGACTAGGGCTCTAGTCGCCTGGGGTCAGAGGACCTGGGACACGCGGAAGGGAGCAAGCAGCACCCCAGTGCACATTGACCCGAAGGCAGATCCGTTGATGCGTCAGGAGCGTCTTGTCCACCTGGCAGGCCAACTGTGAGTCAGGAAGCCACAGGAAATGGGGAGGGGCGCACAGGCAGGGACACAATCAAGCCTGAGCTCCAGAATCCCCAGCCTCTTCAAGCAGGTAGAAGCCTAGAATGATTTGAGCTTTTGAAAACCGTAAATCTGCCTGAGTGTTGGCTTGGCTGAAAGGTTGGAAAATTCGGTTAAAATTCAAATAAGAAGCATGGCATTGGAGTCATGAGTATAGTTTTTATTTAAATTACGCTCCCAGGTCTCTGTGAAGTCAATCCAAAACATAATTAATGCTGGTTTTTAATTTTATTTGCTTTTGCTCCAGAGGATAGGTTTTGGCTGTAAGGGGACACAGACCCTCCCCGACATGCACCTGGGAGCACACACATGTACAATAAATACACACGCATTTGCCACCAGAAGTAAGGGGGGAAGATGAGAAATGTCCCCAAGTTGGCAGTAACTGTCAGGTGAGGTAGTGGGCGACTGAGGTCCACGTGTCAGAAGCCGCTGAGCCCCAGGGAGGAAGAGGGAGTTTGCTTGCGGGGGTGGTTGTGCTTTTTATAAACTTCTTAAGGGCAGTGGCCTGTCTACACTGCTCTGTCTAGCCCTGGGCAAAGAGCTGGGCCGTGACTGCGCTTCTGTTTATACTAACGCCTCCAGGCCTCCACTGGACTCAGGGTGGAACCTCAGGAAGGGGGGACCCAGAGACCTCATGACCCTGGAATACCGTCTCCGGTCATAGCGTCCTGGACCGTCCCTCCCTGGGTCTGGGATCCCTAATCTGAGCCTCGACAACCTTCTTCTCTTAGCTCTGGCTTTGTCCTAGGTGAACTTCTATACCTCACCCTCGGTAAATCAGAACCAAAGGTGGGTCACCCAGCGCCCCCATCCCACAGCCTGCCTCCTAAGCCATCCGTCATCCAGGCAAAAGTGGAAGGGGCACAGGGGACACTCTAGAACCCAGACTCGTGGTTAGACGTGAGAGGGTTTTCTCACCTCCCCCCGCCCCCCCCCCCCCCCGGATCCATTTATCAGGGCTCAAGAGAAGACAGTAGGCAGTTGACATAGGGGGTCCTTCTCAGAGGTTGCCGTACATTTGGCCCTTGCGCATTTTTCCCTAAGCTTTTAAAAATGAAAATCGTAACTTTCAGCTCTGATGGGCTAGGGAGCGGCCATCCTGCCTCTCCATGCTGGGAAGTCGGCTTCTCTGGGCCGCGTAAGCCCCGGGCGCTTCCCTGGGGCTGACTGTGTTCCCAGGGAGAGCAAGGGTGCCCCGGGTCGCCTTCTGACTGGGGCCAGAGGCTTTCAGGCTTTTCCTGGCTACAGAGCTCTTCCTACCATGAAACCCCATGAGGAACCCCAATACCGAAAGCGGATGAAAGATGGGGGAGGGTTCTCAGAGGTGGAGGGGGACCCCACACCCTCCATGGGCTCCCCAAGTAGCCCCGTGGAACCCCAGGGCTCCGTGGAATATGGTTTGCAAAACAACACTTAGAGCCTGCTGTTGGGAGCTCCCCCACGCTGGGGGAATAGGCCTGCAAACTCTGTCTATCCCCAGCAAGAATCAACCTACAATTCCAGAAATTCCTAGAATTCTGAAAAACCAAACAAAACCCGCACCCCACATTCAGAGCCCTTCTCCCCGGGCTACCTTCCCGCCAGCCAGAATCCCCCCAACTTGGGCACCCAAAAGACCCCCGCTGAGCTCCTTCTGCTCCTAGTGGTTGATGCGACAAGTCCCCTTCTCCAGGGTCCACTTGTCTTCCAGAAGACAGCCAAGCACCGTGTGGCCCGTCTTTGGGACGCAGAACTGCCTGCCACCCCCCGAGGAGGCTGCGAGGTGCCAGGGGGAGAGGGGCCGAGGGCCCGCTCGCCTCCCGGGGATGCGGCTGGGATGAGGGAGAAGCCGTACCGTGTAGCCCGGATGAAAGTTTTCCAGAAATGGAGACTGGTACCTTTGAGGCAGCTCCTTGCCTTGCCGATGTGCTTCATCGTCTTTCCCAGCAGCGCCTGAGGAACACGGGGCCTCGGAGGTTACCTTCCGATGCAGAATCTGAAATTATTTCAGAATAGTTGAAAATTCTTAACCTGTCTGCAGCATGGGCTGCTCCGTCAGTAGCTAGACCTAGAGTTTAATGGCCAGGTAGCAAGATTCAAAACTGACACGAGGAAGGGGCATGGTTAATCCCCCGCTGACCATGACTCACAACATGGCAGAAGTGATTGGAGGGTCCAGGGGGTCGAAAATTGCCATCGTGGTCCGCTGCCCAGAGAAGGAAAGGAAAATAGTGAAGCGGAGAGAGAAGGTAAGAGCAAGAGAAGTGCACTCACATTTTCTGATCACCTGCTCTGTGCCAGGCGCATTACACTTATTTTTTTTGTACTATATCTATTTTTTATTTTTATTTAAAAAAATTTTTTTTAAATGTTGTTTATCTGTTTTTGAGATAGTGGGAGAGCACGAGCAGAGGAGGGGCAGAGAGAGAGGGGGACACAGAATCCGAAGCAGGCTTCAGGCTCCGACCTGTCAGCAAAGAGCCCGACGCAGGACCCGGACCCATGAACCGTGAGATCATGACCTGAGCCGAAGTCGGACGCTTAACCGACTGAGCCACCCAGGCGCCCCTGGACTATATTTAATTCATACAACCACTCGGCAGTGTAGGAATCATTCTGCTCATTTTACGAACTGAATGAAGAAACAAATGCAGCCTGGTACGGTTTGTCAAGGTCACACAGCTGAGCTGGCTGCGTCCTTCAGTAGTGGCGAAGGGGAGGGGCGTGAAGAGGCCGACAGGAACAGCGGAAGGGAGAGAAGGTGGCCGGAAGCTTCTGCTGGAAACATTTCAGAGGAGCAGTTGTGCTCGAGTCTGAGGGCAGTCCTCAAATCCACAGCCCTTCGAGAAAGGAAGGTTGCGTGGGGACGCCTGCTCGTGGCCGGGCTACGTGTGAGCGGCCGAGTGTGAGGGGTTTTGAGGTTTTTGAGCCTTCACTGATGTCCTCCAGGCTTTTCTGCTACTGGCGTCTGCGACTGAATGCAAGAAAGATTTGGAACCTTCCAGAAAATGAGGTTGTGTGCAATGGAGAGGGTACCGGCAGAAGCTCTCCAATCAGACAGACTCAGTGAGGTCCTGGTTCTGCTGCTGACTGTGTGTGACTTTGAGCAAGTTACTGAACTCCTAGCTTCAGTTTCCTCAACCATGACGTGGGGATAATAACAGTATCTCCCTCATAGGGCTGTTTTAAGGACAAAATGAGGTAATGTATGTAAAACACTTAGCACCAAATCTGGCATATATTAGATGCTCAGTGTCCATTGGCTTTTATTATTTTTAGTATGTCCCAGTTAAACAGCCATGATCTAAGATGCATCACATCGATAGAAGTTTCTAGAAAAGCAGCTCCGGTTTGTGGGGTTTTTTTTTTGTTTTTTTTTTTTTTTTTTTTTTTTGTCAGATGTGTGCCCTGTCCTTGGCCAGTCTCCATGTAAAATTTATGGGGGTGGTGGTAGGGGAAGAACTCGTTTGGGGGAACCAGGAGGGCGGGATCCAAGAGGAAACAGTTACTTAAGTGGCACCATGTGAAAATACCGGGGGCGCGGTTAGATTTTAGACGACTGCTCTCAGAACTCTGCTTTTCCTACAAGAGAGGGTTTCACCTCCGGGCCCAAGATGGTGCCTCAGATTCCATCGAGATACATTTGTTCGGAGTCTCAAAGTCTTTGGGGGCTTCCAAAGGGTCTGGGAGGAGTAATCCCTTAAGCCATTGTCCCTTGCATCAGATAGCTGACATATTGGGGGGGGGGTGGTGCCAGTCCTACGGAACATTTCACCGGTCCTGGGGCAGGGGGAGGGGGTGCGGGCGGGAAGAGGTTGAGAGAGTGTGGTGAGCGGGACAAGCTGATTCATAGGAGCACTGCCCTTTTGGCAGCTTTCCCTGGAGTTGGTCAGTGATGGGTCTCCAGCGCTTCTGAGGCCCTCAGTCCGTGCACAGCAGCCTCCTCGGTGGCTCCTCGCTCTGGTTCAGATGCAGAGAAATCAGTCCCTACTGGCTTTCAGGTAGAGGGAGAAAGTGTGCATGGTCGGAAGGATGGGAAATGGAGGGCCCGCCATGTTTGCACCTAACCCCCCGCCCCCCGCATGTAAACAGCGAACCCAGGCTTCTAAATGGGAGCTCTTGGTTTCAGTGATGGAAGCCCCTGCCCCTTGCACATGTGTGTGCTCGCACACCCTGTTCTCTCTCTCTCTCTCTCTTACACACACACACACACACACACACAAAACTGCATAGAGCATCGACCAGGGACAGGTGTAGAGAACCGATGCCCAGACTCCCCTGCGGGTCCCCACCCAGCTGTCCCTCATGAAGCCCCATCTACCCGGATCACATGCTTGAGAAGGAAGCTGATGGGTCAGCCATAGTTCAGGCAGCAAGTGTCACGGGAAGCACTGGGAAAGGAGGGCGTCCAGCAGAAACTGAGGCATGGATGGCGAGGTGAGGCTCCAGGGAGCCCCCCTCCTGGGCGTGGTGGCCCTTCTCCATCCCTGGAGTTTAGTCCCCTGGGTGGGTAGCAGGGTCTGGGCTGCTCTCACAACATGGCAAAGTGGGTTCCAAGGTGGACCTGAGGGCTTTTTGTCTCTCCTCCGCTCAGATAGAAGCTGCTACTGCACCTCTTTCTTGCCTTCTTCTCCCGGCACCTCCGCTCGTGTCATTTTCCTTGGTCTTGGCGGGAAGATTAGGAGGGGACTTGCCGGGGACATCCAAGCTCACCCTCTTCCTAACCAAGCTCTGCCCCATTCTGTAGCTCACTCACGTGTTGCAGTGGCGTTTTCTTACGTAAGTGCCCCGATCTGCAAATGTTCTGGGTACCCTGGACACACACGGGGCTATATTAAGGCTCCATGACTCCTGGAGTGTTTGAGACGTCAGCTTTTCCGGAGCATCTTTAGACCCACCCTTCCTTTTTTGACCCTCGTCCTCAAACGTCCTACCTCCAGCAACTGGGATGCCTATCCTTTTTGCCAAGAGGCATCTCAAAGCCAAAAAAACACGTAGATTTGTGAAGTGACTCTGAGCAGTGTTCCGTGACTGTCCTGCCATCAGATTTGCAGAAGTTAAGCAGATAAAGGGAGAAGACTCCTCCCTTCTATTAAAAATAAATAAGACTTTAAACTTCTATTTAAGAGAGCTTCCCTCTCTTCTCTGAAAATAAATGTACAATTGTCTTGAAAACCCTCCAAGCCGAAAATACACAGTGCTGATGTTCCCACGCCATTAGGCTCCTTCCCAGAAGCAGGATCCCTAACCTGGAATCAGCATCCCTTTGAAATGACGTCAGTGTCTGTGAGTTGGCCGTGTGCATTTTCCAGGGAGGGGTCCACTGTTTTCATGTGAATGTCAGAGGGGTTCTTGACGCGACGGAGAATAAGTGCCACGGCCCTGGGGCATCTGTGATCCCTGTCTTTTAGCCACATGGACGGTTCACCCCCAAAGTTCTTTCTCTGCAGGCCCCCCCCGGACCGAGCCTCTCTCCCTGCTTGTCTAAGCGATGTTGGCTCCCCCCATCTCTTACCGGGAGGCATCGTGCTACTCCCCTTCTCCCAGCCTCTCTCTCTCTCTCACCCACAGTCTGTTCTTCGTGAGGCTGCCAGAACATTGGTCCTCGGGCGCCCAGGGTTGTGACAATTTCTCAGCCTCTGACCTTGACTGTGATGTTTGCGGCAGGACCCGCCCTCGCCAGCAACCCCAGCTTACCATCCGCTCCCCCCCCAAACTTCTGAATGGACTGCCCTGGATGTTCATCCTGGTTCTGCCTCTCCACAGCTGTGTGACCTTTGCCAGGTTACTGAACCTCTCCGGGCCTCGATTGCCTCATCTAAAAATGGGGATAACGTGTCTCTAGCACCCTGTGTTTGAGGTGGATCACATGGGGTATTACATGTAACAGATCGCGCCGAATAGATTACTGCATCGGGGCTTTCCCCCTCTGCTGCGCTTTGCAGAGTGGCCTCTCCATAAGTGCCTTTGCCCGACGA
Source organism: Panthera leo (assembly GCF_018350215.1). Classification (NCBI taxonomy): domain Eukaryota; kingdom Metazoa; phylum Chordata; class Mammalia; order Carnivora; family Felidae; genus Panthera; species Panthera leo. The sequence continues at coordinate 13,703,323 of NC_056689.1, forward strand.
TTTCTCACAACTCAAAGTCACCTCTGAGGTCTGCAGCTGGTGGTGCAAGCTTGAGGATCTGGGGTGAACGCTGTCAGGATTGTGTCCTCAAAAGGCATAGGAAGTGACAAGGGTGGAGGAGGGGTAGTATTTCAAAGGCAGGGTGGGGCCTAGAGGTCGTTTAGGAGACACTCTCTGGGGTGGGCGTCCAGCCTGGCCAGCGTCATCCCAACGGGCTTGATCTGGACCCCAGAGGGAAGCCCTGAGAAGGGTCTAGAAAGCAGGCAGCTGTTCTTTCATATTAATGTCCGGACCCCTGAGCAGCCTTTTGTCACGGGGTCGCTTGGGGTAAGAATCGTCCCAGACTGTGTCCAGACTGTGCTCAGGTAAATGACCGGAGACCCCCCGATCTCCTCGCTCTCCCCAAGTCCCTCTGCCTCCCTCTGCTTGGCATTTTTATTCCCGGTTCAGACCAGAAATAGAGATTGTGTTTGCCAGTTGATTTGTGAAAATCACAGAACCATTATCTCCCACAGAGGAACTTCTTAAGACACGAGTCATTTTTTTTTTCCCCTATAAATTGTCGGTTGACAACTCCTTGTGTGTCTGTAAAACGCTGTGAGCTCCTGAGAAGAAAGGTGTTATCGAAACACAAGGTATTATTATTTTTGCCATTATCATTATTTATTAACACGGGGCTCCTAAAACGGCAATAAGTGTGGAAAGCAATTATTTTGTTTGCTTTGGCTCTATCTGGGTCTTGTGACGGCAAGGTGTGATGTCTAAAAAACCAAGTCACGGAGTAAAAAATACTCCGTGTTAGTATGCCTCCTGCCATCTGTAGCCTTCACATGCATTAATTCATTAATTCCCCAGGGTCAGAAAGACATGAACACTGCTGTTCCCAGTTTCAAAGACAGGGAGACATTGGCCAACCTTGGAGTTACCAGAAGCAAGATCCCTACCCTGCAGGACTAGGACTATCTGAAACCTTTGGGATGTGCTGGAAATATCCTTTCTGGAGGCACAAGAGGACCCCTGAAAGCCGACACCCTTTGCCGACCAGCAGCTGTAGGAAGAGCAGGAACGACCGTGTCCCTTCCGACCCCTTCCGTGAGAAGGACCTCCTTCTTCACCCCCCTCCACACAGTGGCAACACGTGGTGTCCCTGGTCGCTCAGATGGTCCCACGTGGCCAGGCTGATTACATCACATGGAAACATGCCAGAACTAAACAAGATAGCAACGGTCCCAATGAACTCAACAGATGCCCGTCTTGTAGGTTGTGAGAAAGCGCGTGCCTCTCACGGTTGGGTTTGGAGTTCTTGGGCAATCTTGGATCTTCGTGTGGACACCATTCCCCCTCCCCAGTCCTGGCAGAATGTGTGACGAGCAGGCCCCCATATCCATGCATTCATATGTAGCGGTATGATAAGGAAACGTGATGTGCTGCCCAGGCTCTGGGTTGGGAGTCATGTAAACCTTGGTTCCAAACCCTGAACTCACTTCTGGGGCGCCCGGGGGGCTAGTCAGTTAAGCATCAGACTCTTGGTTTTGGCTCAGGTCACTATCTCACAGTTTCGTGGGTTCGGGACCCACGCTGGGCGGAGCCTGCTTGGGATTCTCTGTCTCCCTCTCTCTGGCCCCTCCTCACTTGCGCTGTCTCTCTCTCTCTCTCTCTCTCTCTCTCTCTCTCTCTCTCTCTCTCAAAAATAGATAAAAATAAACTTAAAAATTAAACCCTAACTCACCTCTTGCTAGCTATGTGATTTGGGGCAAAGTATTTTCCAAACCCATTGGCAGGATGGGACCAGTAATATCTTCCCTGTGAAGGTGTTTGTGAAAATTATTATTAACGTGTACGTAGCACCAGCCACAGGGGAGGAGGTGGCCGGAGAGGAGCCTCCTACTGACGGACAAGAGCCAACCGTGTGTTCAGCGATGTCATTTTGGAGGCTTGAAATTGGCCACGGCAAGAGTATTTCCTCCATGGGAATTAGCAAATGCTGCAAAGTAGGGCTTTTGTTTTTTTTGTTTTCTCTCCCCAAGACCTTATTTGTCCGCACACTACTGCATAGTAGACACTCAATAAATGTAGCTATTATTAGCAAACTCAGGGAAAACCTATGTTGATTCAAAGCGTAGAAATAGAATACATCCATTATATGGAACACAAAATCACTGCTTGTTTTACAAGAAAAGTGGTATCACATCTGCCCCCAAATTGATCACCCAGAAAGATGAATGCATAGCCTCTTTGGGTCCATGAAGCTTGTCACCGAGATCTATTGCTTTTGCTTATTGAACTTGGGAGCATATTTTGTGTTGCTTCTAGTAACTCTGGTAATCGTTTGGCTTATAAGAATGTGCTGGCTAAAACCCAAGCTGATGGAAAAAAAAAAGAGAGAGAGAGAGTTTTGGCAGTAGTTCTCTCTATTTCCATGAAGAAGCAGCTTGTCAACCAACAAACATCCAACACTGTGCTTGATTCTACCGCTGATGCAGGAAATTGGCAGAATGATTCTCGACTTCATGAAGTTCGTAGCCTACAAGGGATAGCGTGGGAGAAGGCATGATCTCACGGTTCATGGGTTCGAGCCCCGCGTCAAACTTGCTGCTGTCAGCGCGGAGCTCGCTTCGGGTTGATTCTCTGTCTCCATCTCTCTGCCCTTCCCCTATTTGCTCTCTCTCTCTCTCTCTCTCCAGCGCTCTCTCTCTCTCTCAAAAATAAAAACAAATCCTGAAAAAATAAATAAATGTCATTTGCAAATATACTATATGCTACAATTTCCTTCCACACATAGGAAACTCAGGCACAGAGAACTGAATCAAGTTTTTTCAGGCTACATGTCTAGTAAGAAGCCGAGCTGAGATCGGAACTCAGATTGTAGATCCCAGTAGGTCTGGGAATTCAGATTGTAGATCCCAGTAGATCTGGGAACTCAGATTGTAGATCCCTTCTCAGTAATAATTAGGGAAGAAGAGATGATGGTATTATATGCTGAAATGAAAACGGACTAAATTCTGTATAGAGATAATTAGACAATGGACAAATTAGAGGCTAATGACGTGATCCCGGACAATAAATCCAGGAAGCATGGAACAATTAAAAGGAGGCAGGACTCTCCCTGGGAATAACTACTGTTGAGGGAGGCCCCACAGAAAAATGGCATTTTCTTCCTGTATCTTGACAAATAGTTACACGTTTTTGTGATATTTCGCTCAACCGTGAATACGACCAGGTCTCCATATCTTTGTCCCAAATGCGGCAAGCCATCGGATCTCACCAATATGACCAGCAGGAGGTGGGAATGCAGAATGGTGGTGGAGAAGATGTCTCCCTCTGTCCCTGGACAAATCCCAAAACATTAGGGCAAAGTCAGTTCAACCCAATTTTTTGATATTACAACCCAATTTTTTTGGTATCATTTTTTTTATTGATATGTTTCTTATCCCACAAATCTCTCTTGGCTTTTTCTCCTTCCTCACCTTCCTTCTCAGTCTACTTAAAACAACAACAACAACAACAACAACAACAACAACAACACGTCGATGGGCTTTTTTGGCTATTGCCAACCCAAACACCACTCCAAATAATAAATATTGGAGCAAAGATGGGGCCACCATTGCATAGCTGAGGGGAAGCAATACTTTATTTCATACACCATTTACTACTGCACGAGGCAACAATCCCACAAAGCCAGGGAAGATTTAGAAAGTTAAGAAAGGAGGGGGAAACACTCCAACCACATCACTACTCTATCTCCATTATCTTGTAAAGTTTATTGATGCACAACAAGAGACAATTTATAACGGCAGTCATGACTGTTCTGATTTATACAAAGAAGGGCAAAATGGTGCTAAACAGCGTTTCTACAGCATTCTGTATTTGTCACAGGCTTTATTGGAAATGTAGTGATTTCTCTTTGTGACCCAAATCTGGGTTTCCTACAGCCCACTTCTGAATGCAAAGCGCATATCATAGCCGTGGCCCGTGGAGGTCCAAGGGGCCCCCAGAGGTGACTGGGAGGGGGGAGCAGCGGAAAAGTACTAGAAACTTGCCGGTTCCCTTCGGCAGCCACTCTCCATCCTCGGGTTGTGACGAGGCCAGAAAAGGAGGAGATCAGGGACCGTGTTTCCAGCAGGAGGAAGGAGATGAAGGAGACAGAGGCAGGTGAGGCAGCTCCTCGTCTTTACCTGGTCAGCAATGTTGCAGAATCCCCACCTGTCCCCTCCAGCCCCGCCCCCCAGAACACACAGGCTCTTCTCTCTCTTTTTTAAACAGTTTATTTATTTGTTTGTTTGCTTATTTTTGAGAGAGAGAGAGAGATTGTGTGAGCGTGGGCAAGGGAAAGGCAGGGAGCGAGGGAGAGAGAATCCCAAGCAGGCTCCGCACCATCAGCACAGAGCCCGACACAGGGCTTGAACTCGCAAACCATGGATCGCGACCTGAGCTGAAATCAAGAGTCAGACGCTTAACCGACTGCGCCACCCGGGTCCCCCCCACACAGACTCTTTTAACGTCGCTCGTTTTCCCCAACGGCACTCCCTATTCCCCGGACAAATGTGACAAGCCCACATGGGCGACCCGGAAGTCACAGGAGACTCTTGACCATCTGCGGTACACTTTCCCGACCACTTGCCTGTCCCCAGCCCTGCCCGGGGCCAATCACAAAGGTCTGAGGGTTACGAACCAGAGTGGTGGGCGTTCCTAACATACCTCGCGTTAACCTCCTCACCTCTGAGCGGTTGGTGACCTGAGGAATGGCCAGGGCACCTCGAATGTTCTTGGAATGGAGTATCCATTTCTTGTCCCAAAGAGGAAACGAAAAAAGCCAGAAGGTGAGGAAGGCGGGTCCTGGGGCAGTGTAGTGAGGGCTGTCTGCGGGAGCCAGGCCACTGTCACTTCTCCGGGGTAGGGGGTGGGGGAGCCCTGGGCACAGCCTCCCAGGGGGGTGCTTCAGAACAAGCTCCACGGGTCTGCTCTCCAGGAACCCCCTGAGCTTCCTGCCCTGCCCCCCTCTCTCCCTCCTCTCAGGAAGGTCTCATTTGTCGGGTTCCCCCAGCTCCTGAGCCCTCCAGGAAGTCTCTGAGCAAAATCCCATTGTTTAAGTCCTGCATGGCAGGGGCAGGTGATCTACCCAACAGAATCACTTCCCCTCACTCTTCCTAAGAACTTCGCCGCAAACATTCCTCTTCCTACCCCTCCTCTCCGGCCTTCTCAGCCCCTTCGAACTGTGCTCCTAGGAACCAAATACACGCTGCGGGAGTCCCCCGCAGGCAGCGGGCTCGTCAGATGACTTGGATTTGAAACCGGTGTGATCCCTCTGGTAAGTCACTTAAGACCTCAGTGTCTCGTCGGCAAAGCGGGGATATTCTTGTATCTCCCCGGGGTGTGCTCGCAAATGTGGGACCCCTAGGTCTCAAAACAAACAAATAAAAATAAACTTCTGGCTGTATAGCATTTGCCAGTGCCCGTGGTGTACAAACTTCCCTCCTGGCCGGTGGCAAGCTAGCGCCCTGATGCCACTGAAGGTGCGGTTGGGGAGAGGAGAGCTTTGTGAGCTGGCTCCAGTCCACCCCGGAAGTTACGGGGTGCTTTTTCTAGGTAATGCACGGACAGTGTTTAGCCATGTTCAGCCTAGTGCCCGACACACAGCAGGTGTATTTATTGTGGTTGTGGCTCACGCCAGCCAGGGTTCTGAGCTTGCCTGCCCTCTAAGCCCTTCCGAATGCAGCTAATGGATCGCCTTCTGGGGGAAGCAAATTGCAAATGATTTTTGAATAATATGAGGCTCTCTTTCCTGGCTTCTGATAAAGCGTTCTGAGCAACCTTCTTGGAAATAACCCCGGGCCAGTGCGTGTGCCTCAGGGTGATATGGGAAAGGGAATCATCTGAGGCCTCTCCCTCCCTGCCACGGGGGGAGTGAATCTGTCATGATAGCCACTCTAAGCTGCCTTGGCCAGCACCCCAGCACTGGTGCCAATCTACCGCATGTAAAACATTGTCTTACTTTTAGCAAGTTCCTAATGTGTTTGTTTCTTTCCTAAGCAACCGCTATGCTGCTGGTCACATCCGACAAAGGAGCAAAGTCACATTGTTCAAAGCAAACAACTTCCAGTATCAGTTGGAACAAATATACAATCACACTCGCAGACCTCAATCTTCAAACCCAGTTGGACAAAGCAGAGCAAAAAGGCTCAAGGCCACAAGGCAGCAAAATGCACCTTTATCTGCTTTCAAAGGGCCTCTATCAAGTGCAGTTCTCCTGTGGGCTCCCCCCACCCCCTGACTGTTACTAATATCCTTTTAGAAACCTGAAAATAGCATGTCTTTCCTTACTGATGGGTCCTGTTTCAGGTGACTATGATTGATTTCGTTTTTTTCCTCGCCACCCTCTGTGTTTAGAGGAGGACAAAAAGCTTTCTTTAGTTTCTCTGTTCGTTCTTTAAGGTCCCCGTAGTAAGACTTTTTTTTTTTTTTTTTTAACTCAGTCTCCCCATCTGTGGGCCTACACGATCCTTTTAGATTCTTCTACCATTTTATTTTTTTTTTTTTAATCTTTTTTTTTTTTTTTTTTTAATTTATTTTTGGGACAGAGAGAGACAGAGCATGAACGGGGGAGGGGCAGAGAGAGAGGGAGACACAGAATCGGAAACAGGCTCCAGGCTCCGAGCCATCAGCCCAGAGCCTGACGCGGGGCTCGAACCCACGGACCGCGAGATCGTGACCTGGCTGAAGTCGGACGCTTAACCGACTGTGCCACCCAGGCGCCCCTAGATTCTTCTACCATTTTAAACATCCTATGATTCTGTGAGCCGTAACCCCTTTTCTGGTCCCCTGCCCTGAGGCTGCTGGGGCTGATAGGCAGGAGGAAGTGCCCTGTGGAAATTCACCTCGTGCAATTGACCACTCGCAAATTTGCATGCCAAGCGGTGGTTCACAGCCCTCTGAATTCGTGATGCTGGGCGCTCAAGGACCCTTCCAGAGAACTGCTCCAGCAGCTCATTGGGCCAGCTGAGGGTCAGGAATACATAGGACGCAGCCACCACCCTGCAAAGGTGGATGGGGGAGGGGCTGACTATCTCACCAAGTAACAGAGGTTGGAATGAAAAAGGAAACCAGACTGGCCCTTAGCCAGCCCGGAATACGCGGTGTTGCCTCTCGCACACATTTGAAAAACATGACTCTGGTTACTTGTCAGGCACTGGGGTGGGAACCGCTTCAGACCCACCATGGTGCGAAGGGAGAGGACAGAGAGAGCCAGTGAAGCGGTCGCTGGGGCAGCAGAGCCTGGGGAGAGAGAACCCCGCCCGGAGGGGCAGCAGGGGGCGAGCTCCTTAAATCCTCCAAGGGAGAGGAGCGGAGTCTCGAGAAAGGAACAGAATTTCTCCAGAAACGGGAGTGGGAGGGAGGGACTCCCAGGCAGAGGAACCGCCCGGGCAAAGCGGCAGAGACGCGAAGTGCCCACCGAACTCCGTGCGTACACGGCCTTTGCGTGGCTCATGTCTACTTCCTGAACAGAGGGTGAAAGAAGTCATTCTCTGGAGCTCATCTGTTTATTTAAAAAAAATATCTTTTCAGCGCTTTCTGGGGCTCTAGGTCTGTGAGGAGTGCTGTGGTCAATACTAAGGCGCCCCCACTGGCACCCACACCTCCTTCCCTCCATGTTTTCAACATTCTTCTCCAGCGAGCTCTGCTGGGCGGACCACTGTGGCCTGAGGGATAGTGCTGTCCTCACGACCCTCAACACGATGATTGTCTATGTAATCAAACTTCAGCATCGCTCGGGGGCTCGGGACTCACTCTATCCCTTCCACTATCATCTGGAGCTGGTATTTACATTTTAAAGTACTGTTTAGTTCTCTAGCCATTTTTAAATCAACCAGAGTGTAATTTACATACGATAAAATGCACAGAATTGGAATATATGCAGTCTGATGACAAACGTGAATACCACAGGGACAGAATCACCATCCCGACCTCGCAAAACCTCCGGTTCACGCCACAAAGCTCCTGTGTCCCCTTTTCCTTCACCACCGACCACTCTGCCACCCACCCAGACAGCCCAGGCCACCGCTGCTCCGGCTTGTATCATCATAGCTCGGTGTTTCCTCCTCCAGAAAGTCATATGAGCGAAATCAGACGGTAGATAGTCTTTCGTGCCTGGAGTCTTTTGTTCCACGTAGTTTTGGTTGTTTTTTGTTTGGAGATTTATCAACGCTGAGTGTATCAGTAGGTTGCTAATTTTGATTGTTGAGGAGGGGCCCTTGGGCGGCTCGGTCGGTTAAGCGTCCGAGTTTGGCTCAGGTCATGATCTCGCCGTTTGTGAGTTCGAGCCCAGCGTTGGCTTTGTGCTGACAGCTCAGAGCCTGGAGCCTGCTTCGGATTTTATGTCTCCCTCTCTCTCTGCCCTCCCCCGCTTGTGCTTGCTCTCTGTCTCAAAAAATAAATAAACGTTAAAAAAATTTTTTTTTAAATTTTTATTGCTGAGGAGTGGGTATGTTGCATAAATACAGTATTTTTTTTTCCAACTCTTCCCCTCCTAAGGGATGTTCAGATTGTTTTCTCCATGCATATTTTTGGTCTTGCCTTTCCAACCAGACTGTGAGCTTAAGGGCAGGGATGTGTCTCCCATACTCTGTCCCCACCCTGAAGCACCTTATCCAGAGGCCATGCTGGTTTGGATTCTCAAATGGGTTGGTTAATTGAATTATATTTGTTGCTAAGATGTGGTCCCTGCCTGTTAAAACCTTATAATCTAATTATGGAGGCAGCTACAAACATAAATCAATTATTCCAAGGCAACACATTTATCTATTCATTCAGCAAGTAAGTATTTATTTTAGGGAAGAGAGAAGACATGTCAATGAATATCTAAAACATAGGGCAGAAAGTAAAGGATGATGTGAAAGAAATTCAGAAGAGGATCCACAGAAACTCTGAGAGCAAAGTGGTGCCTTTTGTGGAGATGCTCAGGAAAATCTTCAAGGAGGAGGGGCAAATGCACAAGCCTCAGAAGGCGGGCAGACTATGGACCAGCAGTCTCGGGTTCAACAGAGACAGAGCTGGAAAGACAGGGACAGAGGGTAAGGCATTCCCAGCGGCAGAAGGAAGGGAAGTCACAGAATCAGCACTGGACGTGAGTAGAAGCAGCTGGTTGGTGGGTGTGAGCACAGCGTGAGAAATGGAGGCAGTGACCAGGGGCTGGGAGGACAGGACAGCGTCAGACCACAGAGGGCCTTGAATGCCAAGCCAGGAAACCCACGAGCAAGTCAAACACACATTACAAGCCTATCGCACGCTTATGTGATGACACCTTCTGAAGGGCAAAACCCCACCATCTCTGAATTATTACATCAACGATGCGGGAAAAGAACTAAAGCTGAGAGGGCTAAGTTATTTAACTAAGTCACACCAAAGGTGAATGTCAGAGTCAGGACTCAGCCCAAATTTCTGATAACTGTGGTCTTTATGCACAGCAGGTGGTAAAAGTATGTGAGCGCAAACATCCCAGAGTGTAAAGGTCAGAGGAAGCCTTTTTATATGCAAGTCATAGAAACAGAGTTTGGTTGTTTGTTTCTAAGAGATTGCAATGCAGCGACATTAATATTATCAATAACACTACATGACCCTTTGAGGACTTTCTATTTTTCAAGCCTTTTCATACTCCTTATGTCACTAGACCCTCACTATAATCCTGACAGCTCAGCAAGTCAGGTGTTTTCCTATTATTGGTGGTATTAGTACCACTATTATTCCAGAATTTTCAGGGGGAAAAAAAAAAAACTCCAAGACTCCAGAGAGTTAAGAACCTTTCCAAAGGAATTCCAGATGACTAGCCAGGACTCAAATCTGCATCTCTTCAATACACTTCTATGACCAGTTATTGGAGAATAAGGAGGAAGGATTCTACTGGATAGAAATGCCTAGAAGACTGCGGTCGCCAAACCAAAGCAGTTGGCCTCAAGCCCTCCTCATCCGGTCCCAGGCACACTATTGACCTGCAGGTGATCTCAGAGGGGTTCAGGACAAGGCCGATGCAGAGGTCTTCCTATGAACACGGGTAAATCAAATGTTTCATCTGTAGCAATGGAGGGTTGAAGATGGGGGTCACCAGGCTTTCTGCCCATGTAGCCATATGTCCTCTGATCCTCAGGGCCACAGTCAGAACCGGAAGGGACCCCTAAGACGTTTTGCAAAGGTGCAGGATCTGCAGCCCTGGGACTCCACGGGACCGTGGACCGTTCCTCCACACGGCCTCCCCTCTGCCTACTCGCTCCCCATAGCTGGAAGCTTCTTCCTGCTCCTGTGGTGGTAAGCTCTCAGCCTGGGCCGGGTTCCGGACAGGCAGACAGGGCAGGCTGTGCATTGTGCTGGGAACAAAGAGAGCTTCCATAGGGGACGGCCCCGAGGGGTTCCCCTATGTTGTCCTTTTGCCTCAGGTGAATCTCGAATAACCAGGAACCAAAGAGAAAGAGCTGACCAGCCATGAGAAACCATTGTTGGCATCTAAAGAACCATCTGGAGGGGGCCAAGCCTCCCACACGGGGGATCCCTTTCCCGGTCCCCACTGCCTAGTTTGGCATCTCCCCAAAAGTTTGCTTTTGTGTGCACACAATCTCTGAAGCAGCTTGCTGAATTCATTCCCTGAATGAATCATCTACCGCTACCTGCATTTATTCACCACCTGCTTCCTCCTTCATCCAGGACCACCTGACTTCCATCAGACCGATCAAGCCAACCTCCCCCCCCCCCCCCGCACCCCCCAACACTCAATGCTCCAAATAGAAATACTGGTCTTCCTCACTTGGCATTGTCTCTCTCCCCTTGAAACGTACACACGCTGTGAAGGGACTCTAGAAATAAATCTTTGCTCAAAGAAATTCTCTACACATGTATTAATTTCGATACTTCAAAACAGCAGCCAGGCAGTCAGCAAATAGCAACCGCCCTTGGTCATTGCTGGGAAGAGAAAGGATTATCAAAACAGAGGCCAGCTGCTTGCCAGTGGAAGCTGGTCTGTCATTGCCCTGAGCCTCATAGGAAGACGTTAACAGCAATCTTCGGCCATAAAAACTGTCTGGTCCATTTGCTCCCGGACGAAGTTTGCATGCATTTTAAGCCTGAAAATCAAAGCGAAATGAAACCTTACATATAAACATGACGTTTCAATCACTTGAGAAAGACACACATTCTCTCTCTCTCTCTCTCTCTCTCTCTCTCTCTCTCTCATAAACACAGTAGCTTGCTTAGAGCAATCTTGAGCCAGGAGCTGTGAAGAATTGCTATAGGTAGGAAGACACGTTAGCTCTGGAATTCAACGAACTGTCAACATTACTCTTGGCATCAGGATGAGTCACTCCCCTCTAGCAAATGGCACCGGGGGACTGTGAGCCTCCACCATGAATGGTGATTGAGAAGCTCTGCAGGGCCGGGACTCAGGGCTCCGGGGGTCCTTCCCTCACCCGCATGCATTTTACGAGAACGCACAATAAAGAGATCGTGGGAGAGGCTGGGTGCCGACATGTAGCCTCTTCGTTCATTTGTAAGTTTCACAGGCTTTGAAGCTACTGAAGAACAGGGACTGTGTTTGTTTTCTTCTCTCTCAGCTCATGGCCAAAATCATGCTGAAGGGGAGAAGCACAAGTGTTTTCTGGTTTCCCAGGGGGCAGGCACTATTATTAGCCCCATGGGATAGATGAGGGAAGAAACTTGCTGGGCAGAGCTAGGGGCTCAGTCCCAGAAAGAATGCCAGGCGCACCTGCTCTAACCACTGCCTGTCCTGCCCCTCGAAGGGTGGTCACCCCATTTCTCTAATGAACGGGGGAGGGGGGTAACGTGGGCCTGAGGAAGGCGAAGGCATGTTTTTCCGTTCTATAGGATAGGGCACACACAACCTACGTACATCCGACAGCCAAGAGGGAAAACATAGCTTCGCTCTTTTCCTCGGTCATTGAATGATTCAGGCTACGGCCGATTGGTTTTGGTTTTGGCGTGATTTGTTAGTTTCCCCCAGCTCTGCCATTCATCTTCCAGAATCTTCTGTCCCTGGTTTCACTTTTGTATGTGCAGATACGGTCTTTGATGCAATCGAAAGGGCAAAGACATATTTTAGTGAAGAGGCACCCCCCCCAATAGTTGAACATAAAATTCCTCAAGAACTGAAGGAGAACGTTAAAACATGAGAATAAAAACTCAGCGTGAATTTGTCCGCAACGCTTAAGAGGAGCGTGTTGAGGGTGCCAGGGTGGCTCGGTCGGTTAAGCGTCTGGCTCTTGGTTTCGGCTCAGGTCTTGATCTCACGGTTCGTGAGTTCGAGCTCCGTGTCGGGCTCTGCGATGACTATGCAGAGCCTGCTTGGAATTCTCTCTCTCTTGCTCTCTCTCTCTCCCTCTCTGCCCCTTCCCTGCTCAAGTCCTCTCCTCCTCTCAAAAGAAAGAAAGAAGAAAGAAAGAAAGAAGAAAGAAAGAAAGAAAGAAAGAAAAGAAAGAAAGAAGGAATATGTTGGAAATGCCACGTGTGTGAGTACTAAGCCAACGTGGCCAACATTCAAGGGACAGAAAGAATAAAATAAGATACTCTGAACACATGGGAAATACCAGCTATGAAGGCTTTGGCCCTTTTATTCACACATTTTATAAACTTCAGGTAGACGGGAAACAACAGTAAGAAGAATGACCTCAGCGTGTCATGCCAAAGCAAATCAGAATTCGGATATCCCTGTTCCAAGCTGCAGAAGTTGTAGGTCGGGTCCATATTATATTGGAGCTTCTCAGTCCAGCACAGCATCGCCTGTTTTTGCCTTCTTTGCCTTTGTCTTTGCTCTCTGTCCCCGTTTCCCTACACAACCAAACATACTGGCTCTCCCAGCTTCACAAAGAGAAAACGATTCCAAGAGGAAATCACTTCACAGCAAGTGAGCCCTGGGAAGAATTTGAGACTGAGGAGCCCTTGTAATGAGATTAAGGGAAAAAATGCTTTTGTGCAACCAACTCAGACCCGTCCTCAGTACGTGACAGGAGCCAAAACAAACAGAGGCATTGTTTTGGGAAGGAAAAGGTTAACAAGCTATGAAAACAAAATTAGAGATATTTTCAAAGCATGACCCTCAGCAGAATGAGTAGAATGTGGTCTGCCAATGCGGCTGTGTTTCCCTCCCTCTGACATTTATCCTGCAGCTTGGTGGGGAACAGCCTCGACCGTGATGTTCCCAGCAGATGACGCGGGAGCAGCCCTCTAGAGCTGCCTCCACTGGGCAGACGCACAAAAGCCTGGGTCCGGGGGAGAAAGATGGCTAGCTCCTTGGCCCCCTTCTTAGAAGGGAGCTCAGGAAATATTCTTTGTGGATCATGTCGAGCTCGGAGCACCTGCTCTCATCTGCCCTCTGGTCTGCAAATGGAAATTCGGAACTTTTTTCCAGACTTGGGTCTCACAGTGACCCCAGGACAAGACCCGTGCCTCAGTTTCCCCATCCAGCCAGTTAATGTTTATTGGGCACCCCCCGTGCACCAGGCTGAGGAGCTTCCCACTGTGGATATAAAGTTGAAGGGCCCCATCCTTGTCTTTCCAGGGCTCACAGAGTGGTGAGGAAACAGATGTGTAATAGACAGCTACCATTGTTTATAGAAAACCTGTATCTGTAACGTTTATCAAATGGAAGAGTTTTCATTGGTTTCCAAACCTAGCAGTAGTGAGGGTAATATCAGTGGATATTTGATATTCAGGTTGAATGGTGTGTGTGTGTGTGTGTGTGTGTGTGTGTGTGTGTGTGTGTAACACCCATCACCCTCTGTCAGTAGTGTCCCCTGGTTCTTTGGAGCCTGTAAACATCCTCCCATGTTCTAAGCTGGCTCGTAGTGACAGGCTGTCACCCTTAAGTACAGCGGTGCAAAGACGCGTACGGAAGGGCCAAGATGAAATACTCAGGGTGTTTCCTTATCTCTCTTCATCCAAAACACGTTGCCAGTGCCCACAGAGGCCTGGGCCGTCTTTGTTTCACTCGATGCACACAGACCCTCTTCAGCATAAACCCTGCTGGCGATAATGATGAGAGATTTTCTAAACAGAATCAAGAGCCCGAGAGAAAAACAGAGAACATCAGCAGGTGTGCTGTGGGCTCCAGGACAAGATGCCCCATTTTCTCCAAGGAGGCTTCAAATCTTACTCGTCCACCGTTGAAGTCCCCACCCTGCCTTGCCAAGAAGTATTTTATCCGAACTTTCTGAACTTTGTGCAGACGGAGCTTGTTCTGTGGATTCTCAACGTCTCCATGATTATTTTATACTCGAAACTTCACAGTCTTGCCTGGGGATTTGCCAAGATCTGAATTGATGAGGTTCATTTCTACACATCAAAAAGTAGGGATATCAAAAGGTACACGGAACAGCGAGGGCTCAGGAAGGAAAGACACCGCGGGCGGTGACTTACCCAAAGCAGGAGCTCCAACCATTGGGTGGCAAGGCTGTCCTTTTTCTGAGACTTGTAGCAACTAGGCAAGAAACTTGGAAACGCTTTAGAGTAAGTTTGGTGTGGAGAAGGTAGAGCAATGGTGCTTCTCACTGCTTCTCAAATTATTTGTATGTTTTTATTTTATTTTTGAGAGAGAGACAGAGGGGGAGCGGGGGTAGGGGGCAGAGAGCGAGGGAGACACAGAATCCGAAGCAGGCTCCAGGCTCTGAGCTGTCAGCACAGAGCCCAACACAGGGCTCGAACTCACCAACCACGAGATCATGACCTGAGCTGAAGTTGGACGCTTAACTGACTGAGCCACCCAGGTGCCCCTTCCCCACTCCTTCTTAATTCAGAGAAACAGCTACCTGTAATTACCTGTTGGCCCTCTGGTTAACTTTTGGTTAACGACTAGGTCCCAAAAGAGTTTTGTTAACCTAATGTGAAATTAATCAGGCTTTTTATTTCCAGATCTATATGTGAAATGTGAATTCTCCGTTCAGATAACGTACTTATTTCAAATTCATTTTATTCCTCAGACATAAGGTTTCTTTGAATGTATTCAGCCAGCTCTTGATTATCTGGAACAAAAATTAGTAATCCTAGACTAGCTTCCTCTTCTGCTTCTGGGTGATTTTTCCTCCTTTTTTCCTGCCCACCCGGGTCGGGAATTTCTATTGTACTGAATACTATGGCACTGAATCCATGAGGCGTTTTATGTCAAATAAGAAGTTTGATATCGTTTTTGCTCCCCTGGTGAATGAAGCTTACACCTGAAATCTTGAAAGTCATACTTATTTATAGAAGTTCTAAAATATTTCCCCCATTCAAAATATTACCCAGAGGCCTTCTTGACATCGCTGCAAAGGGAACAGACATCTTAAATGCCACGTGTCTAAAACCGAGTTCCTCACCACCCCTGGGGCCCCCTCCCACCGACACCTGCTCCGCTCACAGCCTTCCCATCCCAGCTGGTGGGAACATCTTTCCTCAAGCCGTTCAAGCCCCAAACCTTGAAGTCATACAGATTCCTCTCTTTCTCTTATACCCTACGTCTGAACCATCAGGAAATCCCCCTTCCTTAAAATATATCCAGCTCCCCTAACTGTCACCCTGGGCCACCACCACGTCCCCCCGGATTGTGTCAGTGACCTCCAATAGGCGTTCTTCCTTCTCTCCTCCACACCTGCGCTCTACTCTCAACAGGCCAGCCAGTGATCCTTTGAAAATGTAAGGCAGGTGGCACTGTATCTGCTCAGAACCCCACTGGGGTTCACCCCAGGGGTGGCCACGGTAGGGCCTTTGTCCTGTCTGTTCTCTGTGTCTGCAGCTCTCTTCCCCCGACAGTGCCGTGGCTAAGTCCCTCGCCGGGTGCCAGCTCTGATCTCACCCGACCTCTATTGAACTTGCCTACATCACCGGTTTCACCGGTGAGGCCCTCTTCTCCCACGCTGGTTTTTGTTCTTGTTTTGTTTATTTGTTTGTTTGTTTGTTTCTTCCTTTCCATCGCACTCCTCCTCCCCTCTCATGGGGTCCGGAATCTGTATTCACTGATGTATCCCCAGCGTCCAGAGCAGTACCTCCCGTAGCTGGTATGCAATAAATACTTGGCGGGTGAATTGATGACTCAGGGAGCTGGTTTTCGGTGTTGAAAAGAGCACAGGTTTGCAAGTAAACCGGGTTGAAGTCCTGCTGCTTACTAGCTGTGGGACCTTGGGCAAGTCACTAACTTTCTGAGGCAGTTATATAAAGCCATGTAACTATAAAGCATCTGAGACAGTGCCTGGGTCTATAAACACTCAATAAATGGGGCGTGGCGGTATTGTGATTACTGCTGGGTATGCCAATACCCGTTATGACACAGCAATAGCCTCGAAGGATATTCTACCCAAGCCCACCTTCTCAAGCGGGACCATAAACCCTGGCACCGGCCACGCTTCCCTCTTGCCCATCCCCGTTGCTCCTCTGTTTGGTAAGAGGGAGGTGGTGACAAGGTATGTAATTGCCCCGACAATAATTTGCTCAGCAACATGGAGCTCCAGTCCCCACGACTGACACTGTAGCTCCGAGAGCAGGTCGGTGGCCAGCAGACAGAGTCAGTCAGCCTCCTTCTTCCTCTCCGACCCCCTCCAGCTGGTGCAAACTGGCTCCTTCATCCTCAATATACTCTACGAGGCAGCAAAGGGCAGCAGAACGGTGTGGTTTTTGGAGTCAGGCACAACGGGGGTCCAATCTCAGCTCTGCTCCTCGCTCACTGAGTGGCTTAAGGGAGTCTCCCGCTCTGAACCTCAGTTTTCCCATCTGTAAAGTGGGGATGATACGATTAAATGAAATGCCAGGCACCTTATACCCACTGGGTGCTCAATAGATCGTAGAAAGTCCCGGTGGCAGGAGAAGACAATCCCACCCAGGGGACAACCGGCACTTTTTTTTGTATTTTTTGAGGAGGAAATCGCTAAGTCATTGAATGGTCTTCTCCTGAAGAAGGTAGCCGTGTCCAAGAAGAAACTGAACAAGCCCTGAACCGGATGACCCGCTCTCATGTAGGCCTCCTCATGTCTGAGATCTGTGACCTCAAATGAGGCTGCCCTCCGCTCCTTGCCGCCTGCCAAACCCCAACTCCCCTATTAGCTTGATCGGGCTCTTGGCTCTGCCTTCTCACGACGTGTCACACTCCAGAGTAGTCATTGTTGGATGGAGGCACAGAAACAGAGAAGTGCTCCAAGAGCTCGTATCAAGGATCAATGTGACAGACCCAGGACATTTAGTAAATCCATATTGTAGACGCGAGGTTGAACACAGCCGTGGTGAACATGCGAGTATAATAAAGCGTGTGTGGAGGAAACATCCAACAGCCTCCTGCTTTATTGAGGGAAGACAGGCTTGGAGAGGCACTCTGAATGATGAGAAGGTGCAAGCGAGGAAAAGAAGATGGAAAGTCTGGAAGCGCTGGGCAGGCAGGAGGGAGAGCCAGGGGCAGGGGCAAAAAAAAAAAAAAAAAAATGCATCTGTCCAAAAAATGCTTCCAGAAATACAGACAGCCTAGGCCCAACTCACGCTGCTGTTTTTCGTGATGTTTCCCTGCAATCCTTTGCACCCCCTCCCAAAGTGGTCCATAACCGGAGTGTATTGCCATGGCAACAGGCTCAGTAGGGGAGCCGCTCAGCATTACCCAGTAATTCACATCTGTGCTGGCTTCTCTCCCTCCCTCTCCTCTCGCCCCTCTCTTTTTATCTGTAAGTGGAAAGCAGCTTAGCTCGTGAGTGACGCCACCCTGAAGCTGATGGTTTTGGAGGAAGGGAAGAGGAGACTTTCTTTCGGGGGGATATGCTTCCCCCCCCTACTGCAACGTCCCTTTTCCCTCTCCACAGGTTGTATTCTCTCACCTGGGGGTGGACAGCTGGGGGTACGTGGAGCCCCGGGGAAGGCTTGGAACCAGCCACAGCATCTGACCTTTGCTGCAGGAGAGGTTCTACTTTAAAGGCTACGGAATTAGCCTGCGGGTTTTTACAAGCTCCCTTGACTTCATTCAGGTGGGGGGTCGGGCAGGTGGATGGGGGCCGGGTGAGCTGAGATGTAGCACTCCCAGCCCCCACTGCGGAGTGTCCAAAACCTTCCCTTTTCACCCTTCTTTCTTCTCTCTCATCTGGCTTTCTCTTTCTTTCTTTCTTCTTTCTTTCTTTCTTTCTTTCTTTCTTTCTTTCTTTCTTTCTTTCTTTCTTTCTTTCCTTCTTTCTTTCCTTGTTTCTAAATGCTCTTCCTGCCTTCCATACCAGGGCTCAAAGCAATGGATGACTAACCAGGCAGGGTCAAGGCTGGGGCTTGGTCAAGGTTGACTTGGGAGGCCAATTGGAGACACCATCCTTCCACCCCCTTGCTCCCACCTCCTGTGCTGTTTTTGCTGAGTTCTGTGAAGTTACAAACAACAGTCCAGGGCCAACCTACTCACCTCTTCTCCACCACTTTTCCTTCCCATAAGATTACCCACGCCCTCTGGTCGGTGCCTAATGGAGCATTAGGAAGGAACCCAGCAGCTCTGGAAGAGTGGATCCCTACAGAAAAAGTTATTTATAAATGCCACCAAAATCTGAATATGATGAAGTTATTACAGTGATGGTGTGGTGGGTTTTTGAATGTTTTTTTAATTTATTTTTGAGAGAGAGCGAGTGAGGAAGGGAGGGGCAGAGAGAGAGGGAGAGAGAATCCAAAGCAGGCTCTGCACTGTCAGTATAGAGCCTGATGTGGGGCTCGAACTCACGAACCGTGAGATCATGCCCTGAGCCGAAATCAAGAGTCCCCGACACTTAACTGGCTGAGCCACCCAGGCGCCCCCATGTGAGGATGTGTTTTTTTTAGGAAGATCATTTGTCGGTGTAGCCTAGAGCTTGGATGATTTTATGTCTGTGTAGTTTTGCTTTCCCTGGTCTTGTTTAAAAAAAAAAAAAAAAAAAGTATCTCCTTATTTCTTAAATAAGCCATCTATTCAAATTATCACGATTTAAAATACTTCAAAGAATTAATGTGCAAAGTCTCCCTCTCACACCTCTCCCCCAGACACCAGTTCCCCTTCTGGGTTCCAACCAGTATCATCAGTTTATATGGGAGATATTTACAGTGTTCACAAGCAAACACACGTGTGTTATTTTATTTTGTGTTTCCTTTTAATATGGAGTCACAAAAAAGTAGGGTTTCAGGATTTAGAAAGTCCTACCCAGGGAACGGACCGTGACTCGTTTTGTATCCGATTTACTTTATTAACCAAGGCTACACTGTATTCAAGTATCTGTGCATGGACTAAAGAAGTAAGTTCTTGGGTAATCACAGGTGTCCTTTTTTTTTTTTTTTTTCAATTTTAAGAATCGCCTTCCTCCCCTGTCATTTTGCAGAACGACAGAGAAGGGACACAGAGAACCAGGTCGTGTTTGTTCCTTTCTGCCTGGCGAGGAGCAGGTGTCCGATAACATTTGCCAGGTGAGGCTGACACTTTGGAGAATCGGGATCAGTCTGACACACTCCAAGGGTGGAGAGAGCGTGGGCTGCCTTTCTCGGGGAAGCGGGGTGCTTTGCCGGCTCTTGTCCTCCTCCCTGAAGGAGGGAACCCACAGTCTCCCGGCGGCACTGGGAACGGGGGTGGGGAGGAAGAAGAAAATCGACCAGACTGCTTATTTGACTTTAACTGACTCCATCCGCATTTCAGTCGAAGCTGCTCGAAATGGCTCTTGTGGGCAGACGGGGCCTGAGTCAGCCAGTCAATAGCACTCATCGAGCGTTCCCTGGGTACGGAGCCTAGAGCACAGAGCCTGGAGCTGTGGAACCAGAAACAAGGAACGTACGGTTCAGTCCTTCCCCGAGTTGCTGAGAATCTGAGGAAAACGGAAGGCGCAGATAACGCTTGAGAGAGACTCAGGAGCCCCTTGACGCGAACACAGACCCAGGGACAAATGAACACACCGGATTTATACTGACTGAGGCCCAGGCTAGGCCTGAGACAAGCTGTCTTCCCCTGATTGACTCTCAGAGAAGGGAGCAAAGACCGTCTGGCATATTCCCATGTGTCCGGGCTACAGGGGCCACCTACTCCTGGAGCAGGGCTGTGGGAACAGATCCAGGCTTGGGATGGAATGTCCTTTTACACTGCCAGACGAGCTTTCTGTTTTGTAAATTTTTTTATTAAAAGAATTTTTTGTAAATGTTTATTTATTTTTGAGGGAGAGAGAGAGACAGAACACAATCAGGGGAGGGGCAGAGAGAGGGAGAGACAAAGAATCTGAAGCAGCCTCCAGGCTCCGAGCTGTCAGCACACAGCCCGACGCGGGGCTCGAACATACGAGCTGTGAGATCACGACCTGAGCCGAAGTCGGATGCCCAGCCGACTGAGCCACCCAGGCGCTCCTAGATGAGATTTCTTGACATGCTTCTAAGGCTGTCTGAACCTCAGTTTCCTCATTTGTGATGCGGGGACAACCCCTATGCCTGACACTTGTGGTGAGATCAGAAAATGGCAACTGTCTGCCAGGAGCTGGCACAGGGTGGGCGGGCACCCGAAGGGTGGCATCATCCCGACGATCATTCTAGAAATCCGTGTGGAAGGGTTTCACTCTTCTGTGCCTCCCTCGTCAGCGGGTGAGACTCTTCTCTTTTTCCTGTCTCACCTCTGAACCTAGTCTGCTCACTGGTCTTCGGTCAGCAGGGCCGCCCCCCAGCGAGGCCGGGCCTGGGCGAGGTCCGCCCGGAGGGACGCCCGGTGTTGGTGCCATTGGGCCAAGTCGAACAGGAGGGTCCTGGCTGCGTCTTCTGTCCCTGAAGCCGCTGGGCTGAGAGAAGGAGCCAGGATGAGAGGCCAGGAGATGGAGTCAAAGGTCAGAAGCGGCCAGGTTCTGCATGTGGAGTCGGACAGGTGGGTGGCAGGTAGGACCGGGAAGTCAAGGAATGACCACGCGGTGCATCCTGGGTTAGGTGAGAGGCTCTTCTGACAAGGTGTATCTTTTCTGCGAGGCCGTTTACAGCCAGAAATGACCTAGAGGCCTTCCTCAGCTGGATTGAATCCAGCTCTGGGGTGGGAGGGCTCGGGATGATGGCACGTGGAGGGAGGCACTGCCTGGATCCCAGAGCACCACTCACCGAACCAGGTGGGGCATTGCCGAAGGTCATGCTAGCGACCCCCATGCTAGGTCAGAGCCCTCTCCCTCTCTGGGATCCAGAACGCGCCTCCTAACCAGGCTTCCTGCCTCCTCTTGGGCTCCCCCGGAAACACCTTCTTCACACAGCCACCAAAGTGAAGGTGCACGTTGTAGACCCAAAACCCGTCACGGCCCTTGAGGCTCTCTAACCGACGGCTGGTCTCCAGCCTTTCCAGAACGCACGCTGGAAGTTCTGCAGGCTCCCTACCTTCTTCCCGAGTCGCCCTTGCTCTGTTTTACATACACCAGACTCATCCCTGTCCCCCTGGACCCAGCAGGCTCCTCCCCCAGGAAGGCTGCTCCCAGGCCTTGTGGACCCGGCTCCCTCCTCCATCCAGAACCGAAGACCAGCTCTCCAGCGTGGCCCCAGGCCCTCTGGGCACAGGGGGACAGTTGGGTTCCCAGGGAGGTCATCCTTGGTGGCCCGGAGTCGGGACAGCATCGTGTCCACCACATCTAACGAAGGATCCGAGGACATACTAGCAAAAGCCAGATTTCCACAAGGAGGCCTGGAAATGGGAGAGGAAGCCTGGGAGGTTAGGAACCAGAAAGATGCAAGAACCCAGTGGGTAGGGACGAGCCGGGATGGAGAAGACTGTGCTCTGACAGAATCGCCCCCAGCCAGGCCCTGCCTGCACCGCATGCCCCCTGCGCAACGCTGGGTGGGCTGGTGGCCCAGAGTCCAGGCCAGGCTCCCTTCCTATCCCAGCACCTTCAACACACACACACCCTCTGCCATCTCCAGAGCCCCGTAGGGAATGCTTTTTTATTTAAAATGCCAAGTTACGGGGCGCCTGGGTGGCTCAATTGCTTAAGCGTCTGACTTTGGCTCAGGTCATGATCTCACTGTTCATGGGTTCAAGCCCTGCTTTGGGCTCTGTGCTGACAGCTCGGAGCCCGGAACCTGCTTCGGGTTCTGTGTCTCCCCCTCTCTCGGCCCCTCCCCCTGCTCGCACTCTGTCTCTCTCTCCCTCAACAATAAACATTAAAAAAAAATTAAAATGCAAAATCACTGTCTACAATACAATTTTTTGAACTCTGTGGTTGTGGATTCTAATTACCCGTTGGGTGTTTAAATATTTTTTGTGAGTTCTAATGGATCAGGTCGATGGGAATATTTACAAACAGGCCAGTTCTTGCATTTACTCACAAGTGACCACGCCAGAAGGAACAGTGCTTGGATTTTCGTTATTTGTCACCAGTGACGGCTGCAGGCCTGGGTCACTGTAAAAGCATGACTAGGTGCAGGAAACTAGTTTTTCCCCAGTCACTCTCCTTCTTTCCCTTTTTTCCCCTGCCCCTGCTGGTCTTACCACATTCCTTTTTGATGGTGAAAGAGTCAGATCAATGAAGGCATCAGAGGATTTGCCTGACAGGGTCTTTTTGTCTTTATCATGATCAGTCATGATCAGTCGTCAGAGCTGGGAAACCGGTGGACGCCTTAAGTGCTCCTGGTGGCTCCTTTTGTTTTCTCTTCATGTTTCTGGTGGTTTGGTTTTGTAATCAGGAACAGTGTGCGGTGAGAATGTGTCCTGCCTTCCACTGAGGCCCTTGCTTTGACAGTGTTTTGGAAATTGTCAAGTGCACGCGTCATAAGGAATTTGGTTGGTGATGGTTCCTTCCTCCTCCGGGAAATGGCCCGGTCCTGCGCTATTCTGTTCCTTCTCTGCATCCTAAAGACCCCAGAATTTCCTGACCCTCCACGCCAGGGACTGTATGTCTCCAGGAGAAGCAGGTGTGGGGCCTCCCCTGTCCTCGCTGGGAAGGAAACCACGGCAAAGAAGGCCGCCCTAGAGGGAGCTTAAGTGTATCTCTGAGCACTGAGTCCTCAGCTCAGAACCCCCCTTTCTCTGGTGTGCAGATGGCCACAGTGCAGGCTGGGCTTCCCTACCTGGATCCAGTTCCCAGATTTCATTTAGCCAATCCCCAAATTTCCACAAAGAGCCCCTAGCGTGGCCTGCAATGTAGCTAAGGCCTCTTCTCTGGGAGTGAGGCCGAATACCTCCGGGTTTGGGCGTGCCGTGGAGAGCCCGTCCTCTACCCTGCTTGCCGCCTCAGAGAAGCTGGGCTTCAGGAAGGCGGAGTCTGTCCTGGGACCAAGCAGAGCAGGGTTACTGTGGGCTGTTGTGCAAGGCGGGCATGCAGTCGATGTCTCTGGGGCACTTGACAAAGGACCTTGTTCCCGCTCACCTGTGCCTGGCGAGCCTGGGCAGAAATGCCCACCTGGAGACAGGGCATCGTCCTCCTTAACCATGGGTCATTAGAAATCAGAATTCTCCCAAAGGATCAAGGCACGCTGTCCCCACGCCTGACTGTGCCCTCCCTAAGGTCACACTTCCCTCCAGGTGGCTTTGCACACGGGCGGTGTTTGCACAAAGTGGGCCGCACCCCTGCACCCGAAGCCAGCCTGTGACTTTGGCTGGAAGCACGTCACGGGCCTCCCCTAAACTCCAGCAGACACAACGCAGATGTTAAGGCGATTTGTGACTCAGGAACCAGGAGCCCGGCCCAGCCTTGACGAGGGGCAGGGGCAGGGGCAGGGTGTGTTTCACAGTGGCCCCGTCCTAATCTGCTGAAGGGTGATCTTCGAGCAGGCGGGGGAGGGCAGGCATGCCAGGGGTTGAATAGACGGCTTTTATTCTCTTTGCCCGGTACTTCCTGCAGTTTTATGTTATCGCACGCAGTTACGAGAGGATGTAGATAATACACACGTTTGCCTTTTCCTGGTTATGTGTGGTATCATTGGCTACCGACCTGTGCAGGTCACAAGGACACATTCTGGCTGAATATCAGAGACTTTTATTATCTTTGACAACGACAACAACAACAACAACGACGACGGCCCCTCTGCTGTTATTGCACGTGAGGTGGTAGAAATGTGCAGGTCCCTGCGCTGAAGTCCACGGTGAACAGAATCAAACGCTCCACGTTTGGGCCATGACTGAACAGCATGACGGAATGGGTCATTTTCTGGTCTGCTAGCCAGGCCTCCCCTCTGTGGGACGGTGGACAGCAGGCCGGGTGAGCCCCTGGATGGCCCGTGCCCGGGGGGGGGGGGGGGGTGCTGGCGGGGAGGGGCGTGGCGTGTGGTCCACGCAGCCCTGAGACGCCCCCGGCACTTGTAACCGTCTTTAAGGCGGCGCCTGGTTGCCTGAGGAGCCGCCTTGCAGTTCCGAACAGCGTCCGGACGGTGCTCAGGCTAAGCCCACATGCCTCTCGGGGTCTCATCCCTTTCTCTCAGTGGTCAGTCCATCCAGAAGAGATCTGGGGGCTGCCAACGAGGCACGGCGTCCTGCCAGTTTCTACAAGGACACGGGGGAAAGAACTGACACGCAGCCTCCATGCTCGCAGGGCTCACGTACTGGCTGAAAAAGACAAGATGCACAGAGGCTGCCCGTCACAGAACTGGCACCTAAGTAACTCAGCATAGGTGCTTTGCAGGTGGATCGGACCTCCGGATGCGTGTAGGGCATATGGAGACCGAGCCCCCGGTCCGGTCGTGCGGGCTCAGAGCCCGGCTCGTTCACTGGCCGAGTTAATAAGTGCTTTCCTTCCTCAGAATGCTGATGTGGTCGGCTAGCTGCACAATTCACCCGGCCCTGCTGTGCTTTGCCATGGGCGATTTTCCTGTAGCTCTCCCTCGACGGTGGAATCATCAAATGCTTTACAGAAGTCATCTACCAAAGTGGGGGAAATGGACGCAATCGGAGAAGTATAAGATTTGCCAAAGGTCACCAGGTTCCCTGTTCACTTTGGGCCTTGGGAAGCTGATCCCAGGCCAGAGGGAAATGCAGACACTTGAGGGAGGGTCATTTTTAGTGAGCCCTTCATCTGGGCCTCTAGAGCCCCGCGGCCCTTCTCTGTAGACGAGGGAGGGAAACATCACTTTCCCCTTCCCATCCTGCCCAGCATTATGCACCACGGCTCAGTCCGCGGCCAGAAAGAACATTCCTCGTTTTAACCGATGCCTTCTTGTGTAAATCTAAAAGGACCAGGAAGCAAGCTAGGTCTCAGTGCCCAGCCTGCGGCCACATGAGAGATTTCCCCTGGCATTCTGGGTTGGGCCTCCTCGGGGAAGGAGCCAGGTCCTGGAGCCGTTTTGGGTGTCCCCTGTAGGGGCCCAATCCCGCTACTCAGTCCTCATCGGAGAGGAGAGAATGACAGCAGCTGTCCCCGCGGCCTTCCGGGATGTGGGGACGGCCATACGCACACGCAGGGTGAATGCACGGATGGCCTCACACACAAAGGTGCTGGGGACCTTCTCTCCACCTTGCAGGGGGAGGTCTTGCTGCACTAGTAAAATGAGCTATCGAGACAAGAAAGATGAACTTGTTGACTACAGGTGCCTACGTGGCACGATTTTAAACACGACGACCCCGAGCTTCATTTGCGTGTGCATCCGCTGACCCACCTTTGTGACCGCCTGTACCAGGAAGATGCGTGATTTAGTAGGGCGTATGGTGAACGTGTGAATGTTAGCGCACACCCTCGAGTCTCTTTGCAAAACCCTGAAAACCCATTTGGTAAAGGGTAGTTTTCCTAATCCCTCCTGCCAGAAAAAGGCAGGGCAGTCTCCTTAGGGCCCAGCTAATTCAGATTCCAGGGAGAGCTGTTAGCAGGAGAGGGTGCTGAGACAGGGGTGTGGGGTGCTGGAACCCGAAATGCCTTCCCAGGGGTCTCTTTTTGCCCCGCTCTGGTTCAGGCTTGAGCTCCAGGTAATGAGGGAGAGTCCTGTGCCCATTAAAGCAGCAGTATTGGGGCGCCCGGGTGGCTCGGTTGGTGAAGTGTCCGGCTGTTGATTTTGGCTCAGGTCCTGAGCTCACGGTTCATGGGATCGAGCCCTGAGTCGGGCTTTGCGCTGACAGCAGGGAGCCTGCTTAGGATTCTCTTTCTCTCCCTCTCCCCCTCCCTCTCCCTCCCTCTCTTTCTGTCTCTCCCTCACTCATGCCCTCTCTCTGTCTCTCAAAATAAAAAAATTAAAAAAACAAACAAAAAGCAGCAGTAATCTTTGGAGCCCCGCATGGGAAGTTAGAGTGTTTTACCACGTGATCATCCTAGACTCCTTAGTAAACAAACAGGCCCTTGACTCCATGAAATCCATGTTGGAGCCTTATCTGAATTTCCGATCCTTGACTTTCACTAACGCACAAAGCCTTCTCTCAGCTACAGGGCTGGTGATGAGTCTCTCTTGTCCGTCCGCAAAGAGAAGTATTTTCAATGCGTTCTCTTTATGGCTGTAATGACCAAGGGCAAAAAGGTGGAATCTCTCTGTACATTGATTTTTAGCACAGGCTCCACGTCTGTATGTAATTATGTTTACCATGCAGGTGAAGCAAGAAATTAAATTGGGCTCCTTAATGCAGGAGAATAACCAGCACCAGAAAGAAAAGATCACAGGAGAATCTGAGCAGCTAACCTGTTTGCAAATGCTGTTCTTGCTTTAGGTCTCTGTTGCTGCGTTCCCCCCACCCCCCACCCCCCGACACACACACACACACACACACACACACTCACACACTCACACATACAGATAGATCTGTTTTTGCTTTCCCCTTGGTTTCTCAGGAAAGAATAATCCCCCAGGATCTTCCTTTTCTGTCTGCCTGACAAACCTAATAGGAAACTTACATTAATCTGTAAGTGAGGGTAATGGTTTTTCTGCTGTTTCATAAAGTGCCACGTCCAATTCATGGATCCTGAGGAAGGAAGGGCCCCTGGGGAACCAGATTCACCTCCGTGGGGCCAGGTGACCTGCCACGCAGAGGTGCTGGGTGAGGTGCACGGGGGCTACCCGCTCCCACCGGGGAAAGTCTCTCCCCCACCCCCACGCACCCTTCTCTCACACTGAGAACACTGCCCCTCTGAAAAGAAGGCCCAGGGAATCGGATTTCCACCCTCGTCCGAGGTGGGAAGGGCAGGCTGGTTTTCCAGGCCGCACCCAGGGAGGGAGACGCACGCTGAGCGGATAGGGTCAGGAAGCCGCAGCGTTTCACGCACTCAGACATCCGGCGACGGTACGTCCCGATGTGCCGTGTGGTCTCGAATCCATCCTGACCCAGTGTTGCTTCTAGAATGTTCCCGGTGAGCGTCTCCTTCGCTGCAGTTAGCTCCGAGCGCCCTGTTCACTTGGGGGGGGGGGGGGTGAGCCTGCTCTGCGAACTCCAGGAGCCTGTCCCTGCTTGGAGGCCAGAGAGCCCCTTGCCCCTGCTCTGGAGTCACCTCCGGAGGACAGGGGACAACGGCTTCTGAGTTCTGCCCTGAAAGCCAGGCCACCCCTTCCTCTCCTAATTCTGAGGAAACTGAAGATCGTCTTGGCATCGGTTTTGCTTTGCAACAAGGTTTTATTTGCCCTGTCTTGTAGGCAGGCCACAGAAGGGTGCCCCCTGCTAGCCTCCACCTCCTCTTGGAACCACAGGCTGCGGGTGCTGTTCAGAGGAACCACCTCCTCACTCCATCTCTCAGTGGCCATGTCCTTGGCTCTGGTGACAGCCAGGGGGGACTGGGGGGCCTCGGGGCTGGGGCGGGCGGTCCAGGGAGGTCCGGGACTCTGCCCTACCAGGATGGGCGACAGGAACTGCCCTCTCAGGGACACTTCTCTGCCTGGGGAACATCCCCCAAGGAGGTCATCCCCGCCCCGCCCCAGCACTGCCACAGTCAGCCCCATGCATCCTGAGAAAGGCAGTCAGGCCCGTAATGGAAGCAGAGAGGAGCAGGAGCAAGGACTTCTGGGATCTGGCTCCTATTTGCCAACTTCTTCCTCTATGACCTTGAGCTGTTTCCTGCCAGGCACCTCTGCTGCCAGCCATGGACGCGGGAGTCGGGCACACAGACTCTTGCAGGGCAGAGGGGGTCCCTCTCAGAGGGCCGACCGTGGTCCATCTGAAGGGAGCCACGGGCCCATCTGTCTGACAGGGAGGCGCTGGAGGCCTGGTTACGGCGGCCCCCGCCTCGGCCTTTCCGGCGTCCATGTGAAGCCGCCAGGAAACGGCCAAGTCAGCCCCTGCCGCAACACCTTCTAGAACAGAAGAGGCCTTTCCGAGAATCTTGCTGCACCCCGAGGGCGAGGAGTGTCAGATTTTGCAGTGGGGAAAGCTGGCAACCCGAGAGCCTCTTCTAAGTAACCTTTGCCTCGGCCGCCTGCCAGCTATGTGCCTGGAGACCTGCCTTTGATCACGACTTGTCACCTCCCAGGAGATGTTCCACTTTCCAAGCAGGTGAAAACCGAACCCGAATAAAAATAGTCAACTGGACTCTTTACAGTCCCCTCGTAAAGCGAAACAACCTGTGCTCCTCCAAGTGGCAAAAAGGCCCGCCCCCGCCCCTGGGTCCCCAGGCTCCCCGTGGCCTGCCAGGTCCCCAGTGCTGCGCCCCGCGACCCCGCGCAGCCCCGAGCCCCGGGGGCACGGCTTGGCTCTGCTCCAGCAGGCCGCACCCTTGGCCGCCGGCCCCTGGGTTCACCTTGGTGACCGAGGGGCCACCGTGACCGTCCACGGCCCTCCCCCTCCTTCCTGTTCTCGCCAGCGCTTTACGGACCCGACGTTTCTGGAGCTTTCTCAAAAACCGTGGACGCATTCCCAGTGGAAATCATGACATTTTCCGTTTCACATTACGTACTCCACAATGCCTCAGGAAAGGAGAGAGAGAGAGAGAAGGCAAACAAGGCCTGGGAGCCAGCCCCCTCTCTCTCTGTAAACAGCCGGGCCAGGCCTCGTCTGCGCCGCGGTCCTCTGTTTATCCTGGAGTCACCTCCCCGAGCCTGACAGCTAGGGCTCCGGCCTTTTCCCCTCCAGTCAAAGGCCTGATGAGTAGGTACACTGCCTTTTCTACCCGCTCCCGTGGCACATCTGGATCAGGGCGTGCCTGTCCGCTTCGTCGTGTGTGTGTGTGCGTGTGTGTGTGTGTGTGTGTGTGTGTTTTAACTTTACTTTCGACTGCCATGGTAACTGCTCCATGTTTGGCAAAGGGAAAGAGGAAAAAAAAAAAGGCTCGGAGAGAAGAAAAGGAGCTCTCAGCGCGGGCCTGGCGGCCAGCCAGGGTAATCATGCCGCAGAGCTGAAATGAGGCCTCTGGCGGGCAGCCAAGTTACAAAGAACAAAGCTGTCAGTTCCCAATGTTGGCGGCAAAGCTTGTTTGGCACCCTTATATGGTTTCCCAGAACTCCCTGCCTTGGCCGGCTTCCATTCCCTTCAGGGCAGCAAACAGGATTAGCACAGCTCGAGTTGTTTTTCTCTTCTCTCCTCCAACTGTTCCAGTGACATCATCCCTGCTGCATTCATTTGCCAGCAGGGTGGTTTTTTTCTCTCTCTCCACCACCCTCCCTGCCTCCCTCCCTCCCTCCCTCCTTCCATCTCTCTCTCTCTCTCTCTCTCTCTCTCTCACACACACACACACTCCACTTCCTTCCTGTAACGGCCCCCTCTCTCTGACTTTCTTTAAACGCAGTGTTTTAGGTCATTCTTCTTGTCCAGCTTCCCTGTTAAATTAAAAACGCCCTGGTGCTTGTACATTTAGCTGAATCAAGCCAGACGTTGTATTTTATTTTTATAACTGAATTCCTGTGAGATAAAAATCTCATTTTCCTTAGCAGGCTGTAATCAGCACTCACAGGGCTGTGGTTTCCAACTGTCCCATCTCCTGCTTCCTTATGAAGCTCGGCTCAGAAATGAACTTGGCTCCTGTTCAGGTTTAAAGGGCCCGCGGCCGGTCCCACGTTGCTTGTTCTCTCTCTCTCTCTCTCTCTCTCTCTCTCTCTCTCTCTCTCTGTCACACACACACACACACACACACAGGATGTGTGTCCAAAGGCCATTATACACACACACACACACACGCACACATGCACACACATCCTTAGCTACACAAAGGGTGTGAAGCTACCCACCAAGACAAACGAACACACAATCAGTACACAGTATCATTTCTCTCCCTTTGCAGAAAGAAAATAGGTAAATAAATAGAAGCCAAAAGCTGCTTCCAAAAAGACTGGTTTAAACTAGCAGGCAGGCAGGCGTTATGCAACTAATGGCTGGGTTCATGAAAGAAACTGAGGTTCCCGACTGCACAAATGTTCCCCCGCCCCCGTCCCAGTCCCCCCCCCCCACCTCACTCTGATTCATGAACTAGTTTTCAGATTCATGAATCACTCGGGAGCCAGCAAGAGAAAAATGAGTAGTATTGATCTCATTTCAATTGAAATTGGCTCATTATGGCCATTCTGGCCGTGGACAGCTTTCCACGACCAGACGCTGGCCGGCATCCGAGGTCTGCAGGCAGGCGCCCCCACCTGCGGGCGGAGGCAGGAGTCCTGGGGTGAAGCCTTCTGCGAGGGTTCCCCTTCTTGTTATCATCAAATGGGCATAATAAGATCTTACTATTAAACGGCGAAGGGACTGTGGCTGGACTCTGCCGTCTTCCTCTGGCAGATCTGTTGCCTGCTTCTAGTGTTCTCCATCTTTCTTTGTTTTCACTTTTAATAGATCTTTTAAGAGGCATCTCAGGGCAAATTCTTT
This sequence comes from Panthera leo, assembly GCF_018350215.1. NCBI lineage: Eukaryota > Metazoa > Chordata > Mammalia > Carnivora > Felidae > Panthera > Panthera leo. Next base: position 13,733,942 of record NC_056689.1, read on the forward strand.
TCTGGATTTCTGGTGACTTCTCAAGGACTACCTAAAATAGAAATTCACCTTCTACAAGGTGACTTCAAATTCAAATCTAACTAGGAGGTCCTGGGATTCCTTTCTTTGTTTTAAGGCCAACAGTTGCTCTTAGCTTTTGCTGCCCACCCCGCCCCCACTCTCTTTAGCCAAGAAGGACTGGGCAGATATGGATCTTCTAGATTTGGGGTGATCTGATTTCTATCGGGAACGGTTGCCTACCCGTGGATGACTGTCTGCACATGGACACGGGGCTCTGGAATTTTATGAAATGGGTGTTTTCCTTCCCAAATGACGTAACCAATGTTCTTATCACCAATTGTCCAGGAAGTGGGCACTGAGTGTTGGTCCAGGGGCAGCGCAAAGAGAGACTTTGGGTCCCCCAGCAGGTTTATCAAGGATTGCCCATCTGCTTCCCTCTAATAGCCTTTCTTCTCTCCACTTGAGTTCCAACTCAACCATCTTCCCTCTTGACAGGTGCCCCCCACTGCAACCCAGCCCAACACGTTTGACTATCCGCACAGCAGAGAAACCCTCTCTTCCTCTCTCGAACACTGCTCTTGTGAGAGCAGATCTGGATAGGCTGTTGGCCTTGATTTGCAGTTCACATTGTATTCTGTGTGGTTTCTGCCCCCACGTCCTTCCACCCCTACCCTCCCACCCCAGGCAGATTGAAAACAAGGGACTGGACGTATGCTTTTCAGAAACCCCACAGAAGCTGGCGACCAGCACCAGAAAAGAATTCGAGCCCAATCTGCATAATTTTGGATCCAAGCGTTTAGAGATGAGATTCTTATCCATTGACTTCAGACACACAGTCATGCCATTAAACGCATTTAACTTGGCTGGGATTCGATGATGTGACCTTACTCCCTTTTTATCCCTGCAAGGGCCCAGAGAAGCTGAGAGCGGTCCAAGAAGGGGAAAGAAGATGGGGCTGTGTGAATTTCAAGAAGCAATTGGTTCGGAGGCAGAAAGAGCTGCTTGGCGTTCCCGTGAATACCGAGTGAAGGTGCCTTTCGGTTCCGAGCCGCCCCAGCCTTTGGGGGGCTGAGACTTCAGCCAACCAGAGTCCCGGGCCTGCGGGGCCCCAAGGTTAAAATCACTCCCACAAATTTGCTGGCTGGCCTCAGAGCAAATGGGGATAGTGGGTTGGCTCATGTTTTGCATTAACTCGTTTGCTTTTTTTTTTTTTTTTTTTCCTATTTCTAATAACATTCCAAGGACTGGACTTATCGTGCAGAGGTCTGGACTTTTATGAATTGTTAATGGTTAACTAAACAGAGACCCTCAGGACGCCCACCCTGCTGTCTTTGGGGTCGGGGAGGGGAGGGACGTCGGAAGAATGTGGTTTCTCCATCTGTGATCCGCTGGCTAGTGACCCGAGGCCCCTTTCAGAGAATTTGCTAAATAATCTCAAACATATTGAGGATCTTACTCATGTTTGGAAAAAAAAGAAAAGGGAGGGGAAAAAAAACAAAACAAAACAACTACCTTCTTCCTTCATTCATGGAGAGTGTGGTTTCCTTCTATTTTGTTGCCAGATGCACTGACGGTTGCAGATTCAACCCCGAGTTTTCTTTCGGGAGAGGGCAGCTGTCTCAGATGGCCACACCTAGCTCTGGGGGACCCGAGTGTCCTGGTGCGACAGAGAAACCACACATTCAGAAGTCAACCGCATGAATCATGGGCTGATAGAACAGTTGCAGAGAGAGAGAGAGAGAGAGACAGGACGTGAGGTGGCCATCCCCCCTCACAACCGTGCACTCCCCCTGCTCCCCCCCCCCCCGCCCCCCACCGCCAGCAGTCCACCCTGCTTGGTCCAGTCCTGGTTTAGATTATGACAGGGAGTTCCCTGCAAAAGGCCGTTTGCAGCCTATTTAGATGTCACTAGGGAAACTTCTTCCCGGGGTTCCAACCGCATATCTCTTTGTTCCATTTCATCAGCTGTGCCTTCCTTCCGGTTCTGCCTGGAACATCATTACCCTGCCTTCCTTGTGCACGTGGGCAGCCCTTCAAAACAAAAGAAAGCCCAGGTACAGCGCCGCCGTTGAGGGAAGGGCTCAGCACGGGCCAGGCTCACCTTTGGGCAGAACCCAATGTCACTCCAGCGACACAAGGTGTTAAGGAGATGCCCTCGTCCCCTCCTGCGTCCCGGGCACCCCCCTGCGATTCCTCCCTGGGTCAGCTCTCAGGACTCGCCCCAGCAATGGTAGGGGGGAGCTCATCACCCTGACTGGGATCTCAGCTTCAGCCCAACCCGAGCCTGGAGCCCTCCCCTCTGGGCTTCTGTGTGCTCTACCTGTTTTAAGCTTCATTGTTGCCTCTCTCCCTCACCCCCCACCCCGATTTCCTCAATTCCTGCGCCGTGAGTCTCTTACGCCTTCTCGTTTTGGAAATCTTGGTCTCCAGATGTGCCAGCTCAGGACTTTGCCAGGACAATTCTCACTCGATTATTTCTTCCGCGGCCATGGCCATCAGATGTCCGGTCACTCTGGTGTTTGTAACACTTCCCCATCTCGTGCCACGTGAATTTCATTTACCTGCTGTTTCTTCTTCTGGGTCACGAGTAAAAATGACAAAGAAGGGTCCCTTTCCTTGTCGCTCCGTCCCCATGGCCTGCTGGGCCTCGCCGAAGCCGCCCACACGCCCCCTGAGCCCACCCAGCGGCCCCCGGCGAGAAATGGGTGGGCTTCGGGCACCAGGCCGGGGTTTAATATCCTTGAGATCCATTTAGTGTCTGCACACCTGGTTGCTATGGAGACGGTTGTCATAAAAACACACCGATCTGTGGAGACATATAAAACCATCCCCGTGGCACGCAGTTGGACACGTTAGCTCAGAGAAATGGCTTGCAGCCTGTCGTTTCCTTTTGTTGACACAGTGCCTCTGCCTTTCAAGCCCGACCTGGACGACCTTCTTAGAACCAGGCCAGGGCAAATCCATTCTCAGTTAATATTTCGTAAGGGACAATCAAGGGCTTCGCCGAACGCCAGATGCCCCAGCCTTCCTGTCCCAAGCTGAGTCAGCCCAGAAGAGGACATTCTTCTTTGGCACGCTTTGTTCTCTGCTGACTGTCATTGATCCGTCAGCACGACTGACCAGGCAGAATAAAAACACTGACCGTGCGGACGCTTCGGATCAGGCGGCTGGGGTTGAGTAACAGGTGTGGAGGGGCGGCCTGGGATGCCCAGTCCTGCCCGGAGGGGCCAAAGCTGGAGGGGCCCCCGGAGACCAATCCAGGATGTCGTGCGGGCCCGTGACTGTCATCTGCCAGCCCGGCACTGGGTGGTTCAGCAAGAGACCTTATAAGGTGCACAGGGCTCCCACTAACCACCATCGCCCCCTCACCGTCTAAATCCTCAAAGCCTGAATTTGGTTACCGCTGGCTGAGGTTACTGTCTCCCTCGGTCTGGTCCAAGTGCAGAAACCAGTGTAACACCTCGCTCCCCTCTCTCATCTGGGGAGCTCTGGCGGTGCGAAGGGGCAGGCACAGATGTATTCTGCGGTCCACAAAGTGTATGGAGGGTCCTTCTGAAATGTGTTTGGGGAAGGGGGTGAGCGAATGATGCGCTCTTTGTATTTTTAGCTCTGCCATTGGCCGAGTGTTCCCTGGAGCAGGAAAATGGCTGGAGAGAACGAGTTAAGGCGGGGGTCACGTCGTGAATGCAGGCAAGGTTGGCTTCCCTAATGGCTCCCAGGGCTCGAGGCTGCAGCCGAAACGTGAGCTCCCCTGCCCCCCCCCATAGGCGTGCGTGCATGACACCCAAGACCCAGGTCGCCATCTGTGCTCTTCCTCTGTTTGGAAGATGTCTGACTTCTAGAAGACAGGCCATGCTGTCGTCTTTGACTTGACCTTTCCTCCTCGGCAATTCCTTTCGTTCCCCAGTGCCTCGTTTCCCTTCTTTTTTATTGGGAGATGTGTTCTGTTTCTATTGAAAACCAAAAAGCAGTTTAAGAATAAAAGGTGGGGGTGGGGAGCGCCGGGGTGGCTCAGTCGGTTGAGCGTCCGCCTCGATTTTGGGTCAGGTCACGATCCTGGGGTCATGTAGAGCTCTGCAGTGGGCATGCAGCCTGCTTGGGATTCTCTCTCTTTCTCTCTGTCTTTCTCCCTCTGCCCCTCCCTGCTTGCTTGCTCTCTCTCTCTCTCTCTAAAATAAAAAAAAAGAAAAACAAAAAGAAGAAAGAAAACCAAAAAGCATTTTAAATGTCTTCTGCTTTAGTCGATCCTATCACATTGCTACTGAGAGAGGAGGGAGAGATGAGACCCAGGCTATCAGGTCTGATTCTGAGAACAAGTAGTGCACTTATCATGCATGATATTAACATGAAATGTGATATAATATTAAGACACCTGTTCTTAGTGCCCCTGCTGACTGGATGGTATTCCAAAATCCCTGCCTCTCTGCTCTCGTAAATGCTTTAGCAACTGCCATTAAACACCCCGGGATGCGTGTTATTTCAGCCTCTCGTTTACATATCTTCGATTTCTCCAAATGCCCTCTTAACACCTCTTATCAATAGTTCATGGACAACATCATCGTTAGTTCCCAATTTCCCTTCCCCCTCATCTTTGTTTTTCTTGGTTAAGATAATTTTTTAGGGGTGCCTGGCGGGCTCAGTCAGTGGAGCATACGATTCTAGATCTCGGGGTATTGAGTTCGAGCCCCAAGTTGTGGGTAGAGAGTTCTTAAATACAAAATTAAAACAAAAAAGTAATTTTTAAAAAAGCAGTCTAAAAGCTCAGCCAATATGGAGTCAATTACCTTTCAACTTCCTCTTCATTCATGAAACGGGCCTACTTTTTGTTTCCGCACGCCTTCCCCTGAACCAAAAAAAAAAAAAAAAAAAAAAAAGAAGAAGAAGAAGAAGAAGAAAGAAGAAAAAAAGGGAAAAAAGAAAACATGTTTAAAAAAACACACCACATTCCCCTCAGTTCCTTTGGCTGGCATTAAATTATCCTGCTTTTCTTTTTTTTTCCTGCCCTCATGTTTTTCCTGAAAACTTTAACTTAGACCTGATGTTCTCATTGTCCTCCCGCCGTGTCTCCATTTCTCAAACAAGTTGAGGAGGGAGTTGCTCTCTGGATTTTTTCTGCCCTGGCCCAGCTGAGAGGCCCGTGGAGCTCGCCTCTCTTGGTATCTTTTGTCTTGTTTTCACGGGACCCGTAGTCTTGGCCTCGCAGTTATGGCGTCGTGTTATCTTTCTCCCAAGGCAACAGCTCACATCCTGGCAAACCAGACAATGGCGGTGTGTGTCTTTACTTAGTTTTTATACCTTTTGTTTCAAAATGCAGGATTTCCTTATGGTTTGTTTGGGCTTTTCAAAAAGCTTATTTACTGACCCAGAGAGGTGCCAGACTCACACCCTGAAGAATACAGGCCAAGTTTATATGTGCCTGAAAATACACCATCATGTCCAGGCCTATTTGATGTTTGGGGCCAATTTAGAGGCTGATTTGATTGCTGTGTCGTTTGCCAAAAAAGTGGCTGCTCAAACAGGCCAAAACCTCAGCTCACGGAGCCTCTTGTATAGCCAGAGCAGGGCTAGAAATTCAGACGAGGATAATGTCTGAAATGGAAAGAACGAGGATTACATTTTTAAATTAGGGTCTTGTGTCCGCATTGGTAGTCAACTCGAATCATTTATTTGTTTAAATTAAGCCCCTTGCCTTAATTAAAAGTTGCTCTCTGATATTTAAAAATTAATCCAACCGTGTTTAAGCCCCACATTCCTAGATCTTGTACCGAGATCTTCATACAATATTTTCTTTTTTTTTTTCAATGCTTATTTATTTGTGAGCAAGAACACCAGGGGGGTAAGGGGAGAGAGAGAGGAAGACAGAGAATCCCATGTAGGTTCTCCACTGTCAGGGCAGAGCCCGACATGGGGCATGAACCGTGAAATCGTGACCTGAGCCCCAATCAAGAGTCTGACGCTTAACCGACTGAGCCACCCAGGCATCCCTACAGTATTTTCAACACGATGTTTTAAAAAACGAACACTTAGGTCAAGACACGAGGTCTTTTCAAGAGAGAGAATATGTGATCTTCGTGATAGGACCACAAACAAGACGCTAACGTGTGAGTTTATGGCAGGTTTACTCAATTATCTCTAACCATTGTGGACCAATGTGTTTGTTTTATTTTCCTTGATGTCAGTGTGATATCAAACGCCCAAGGAGTGCTGGGGAGAGTCACAAGAATACAGACTCGTCGAGAATGCAGGCACAAATGTGCACGGATGGACACAAAAGGCAGGCTCGTGCCACTGCCCTCATTGAAGAACCACAGGGACGTGGCCAAGCGAGGTGAAATGTTCGCACTGTCTGCTGTGCAGAGCTGGCCCTCTGTCCAAGAGCAGTTCCAGAGCTCAGATCCGGGTGATTCGACAGGATGCGATGGGGCCTGGATCCAAGTAGCTTTTCCAAGGAGTCTGACTCTGTGCTCTAGGTGCGTAATGCATGCTTACTCCTTTACGGCAAGACGGTATCTCCAGAGGTTTCTACGTCCTCTGCCTGAAGGGATCATCTCTGCCATCACGTTAGCTTTTACAGCCCATTGTCCAAGGTTGGAATCCAATGCCACCTTCCCTTGGAGACCTACCTCAGTCCCCACTTAAAATGGATTTCGCCTTTTTTCTGGGTGCCCGAAATACAGTACCCCTCTATCGAAGCCTTATCCCTCCTTCTCTGTTACAGCTGTCTGTTGGGCAAACCAAATGGTGAGCTCCTTGAGGGGAAAGATTATGTCTTTTCCCTCCAGATCATGACTCTGCTCTGTCCAGAGTTTATTATTTTGCATTTTGATGCCTCTGTCCAGGTGTCTCTCTGGAACCATAGATTGAAAGCTCTCTGGGCACATGGACTTCGTTTTGTGTTTGTATCCGCAGTGCTGAACAGATCATCTGTCACACTGAAGGTGCTCTGATGCCTGTTGCATAACTGGAGTTGTACAACCTATAGACAGAAGACCTAAGTGTCCATACAGCTTTCTCAACACTCCCTAGTGCAGACGGTTCCCAACCTATGAGGGTTCAGCTTGTGATTTCTTGGCTTTCCAATGGTGTGGAATTGATACGTATTCAGTAGAAACCATACTTTGAATTTTGAATTTGGATCTTTTCCTGGCCTAGCGGTACAGTCCTCTCTCCTGAGCCGCGCAGTGGCCTCGGCTCCCAGGCAGCTGTGCGATCACGAGGGTCAACAATGGATCCGGTCCCATCATTTGGCGCTCGCACGGCCCTTCTGTTTTTCACTTTTCGGCACAGTAGTCAATAAATTGCATAGATATTGAACGCTTCGTTATCGAATAGGCTTTGTGTTAGATGCTCTCACCAAACTGTAGGCTCATGGGAGTGTCCTGAGCACCTTTAAGGTCGTCTGGCCTGAGCTGTGATGTTTGGTTGGTTAGACGTATTCAATGCGTTTTCCGATTAGGATATTTCCACCTTACGATGGGTGTGTCCGGAAGTAACCCCATTGTAAGTCAAGGAAGGTCTGGATACACATCTTTCTTGTGGTTTGCACTTAGTCCCTTCCTATTCTTTTCTAGTCCGATGAAAACTGGCTCCTTCCCTTACCTGTAACTGTTTCATTGTAACTGTTCTTGCTTGTTCTGCGAACTTCCTAAGCACCTGTATTCCAAAGGGCATTTTTCAGGATGTACCTTATTCAGTCCTCCCCAAACGTCTGGCACCGGCGATGGTTCCCTTACACTGGAATTCTCTCCGCGACCTTGGTGTCCACGGTGCGACACTCTTCTGTTTTCCTTCCTTTCACAGAACGTTGCGTCTCCAGCTAATATTGGTGCCCCCGGCCTCCTGGGCCCCCTCCTCTCCCTCAGCAGCCCTATCCTAACCATGGCTCCCATATCCCTCTACGTTGGAATGAGCCCCAGATTTTCATCTCTAGCAAAAACCAGTTCACCAAGCTTTGGACCGTCATTCCCCCAAACATACCAGACATCTCCAAGGGGATGCACTGTAGTCCCTTTAAGTCAGTAGTGCCATCATCTTCCCACCAAAATTGGTACCCGCTCACCACTCCTCATCATCCTCATTATATTCCGGGAGCATCTGTAGCTATTTTGCTCATTGGTCTACCTCCCGTTCACCTCCACATCACCACTGGTCGTAGCTTTCTGAAATATTTGCTCTGTAAACTGCCATCCTGTCAGTCTCATCCAAGACCCCCACGCACACAGTCTGAACTGGGCACAGACACATAAGACCTCTGACCTCGGGCTCTGGGCTCCAGCCTTACCAAACTGCTTGTGCTTCCGGAAGACCTTCGAACCTGCCACCCCTGCTGACCACCTGGTAGTTCTCCTGATCTTCTGAGACTCACCTCAGCTGCCTCATTCCATGAAGGCTTTCCTGCCCCTCACCTGCAGACCTGACAATGCCTTCCTTTCTGCTTCCCATTCTGTTTGGACATCACTCCCATGTCGTGGTCCTTACATTGTTTGGCACCCCCCTGAGTTTCCTGTCTTTCTTGTCAACTGGGCTGCGAAACCCTCAATGGCACAGTCACCTGCAGATCCCATTTTAGGAGGTCACCTACTGTCACTCGTCCTTCCTTAACAATCAGGTGCATTTTGAGGCAAGGGGACAAAGGAAAGATGGGAGTGTAGAGCCCTGCTATTCCGTTCCCCACCCCCCCCACCCCCCCCCCGATACACTGTGCTGTTACCTGGCCGATCCATTGGAGTAAGAAATGTAATTCAGCTGAATTCATCACGGGGCCCCTTGCTGTTGGCTTTAGGGTTGCCATGAAAAGAGAGATGTAGTTTTCTACGTCGATCTGTTTTTTAAGTCTTTGCAGTTATTAGGCTAGAAGCTCTTTCAGCCTTCCTTCATGCTGAGTTAGAGGCAAGAGACGAGAAACACAGAGAATCAGCTCCTCCTAAGGCCTTCACCCTATTTATTCACACCCACAGAGCCCTAAGTCCAAACCTTTAAAGGCCCAGCCATAAACTCACACAAACGCACCCTTTCTCCTCTGTGCTCTTGTTACATCACCGCTTAGGCGACTGTTGCTGTGAATTTGCCCATGTTCCTTGTCTGAGGGTTTCCAATATTCCATCCGTATTTCCTTTTTTATTCTTATTGCCAGGTAGGAGCAAGTGCGGCTATCTCCATTCCGCACAAAACCACCAGCCTGAAGCAGGACAAAGACCGCACTCCAGGGGAACGCAGATGGAAATCTAACGGGTCCCAAGTCAGCCATAAAACCCGAGTTTGGTGTCATGAGGTAGGACGGTACCAGGAGATGATGCTAAGTACGGACCCGATACAACAAAGAGGTACACAGTGTGTGCTCGGCATCTCCCATACCTTGGCAGTGACCCCACGTGGCTTGACTTTCCAGGAATGCCGCTCCGGTGCCAGTTACTGGTGAGCATTCAGGCCAGGCGCAGGGTTGAATGCAGCTCTGGGAAACATGGCCCTGCCGTCCAGCACGCCCATGACCTCACGCTCAGGCATGGCCTGCCCTTGTTTGGTAAGATAAAAGAAATGTATAACACGTTCTCCCTGACTTTCAGGGATGCCCAGGGCATTTTTCTAATAACAGCAGCAACTTCTATTACGCTTTTATTCTTGATTAATCATTTCTCAATGTAGCCTTGTGGGCTTAAGGGCCAGTGAGGGGAGAAATTGGGCTGGGGGTGGGGGCAGGGGTGAGGGAGATTACTCCAGACAAGAGGCATTGCTGTAAACCTTGCAGCAAAATTATCTTTGTGAACTGAAAGGCACCTGAATTTTATCCAAGTGAAAAGCTGGCCAGTGACTATGATTTCAAATGATCGCTGTCTATACTTCCAATGTATGGGCACAAGGGTCTTTGGCTTTTGTTTGTTTGTTTGTTTGTTGCAATAACCTAGGGAACATATGCAAATTGAAGCGATTCTGGGTAGTCTGAAGTGAAAGCTCACTGAATAATTGGTCTAGAAGTACACAATGTGGTTGTAAGACCGTTATTTACCAGTAAACAGTACACAACATTGAGACAGACTTCAGGGGTGCAGGAAATATGTAGGTTAAATAATAAAAGAGCAAAAACCCTAAAAACAGCTAATGCTTGCTAGAAATCAAGGATTTTTTTTTTTTTTTTGAGATAGGGAGAAGATATTAGGAAAAGTGGATTAACACTTTCCTTGTGGTTGTACACGGATAGCGTAGGGTCTACACTACAGAGCAGAGTTTCTCAGAGTGTGGTCTTGGGAAACTTTCTGTTATTTGCTTCTTTTAAGATGTCGCGCTGCCCTGTCCCTGGCTGTGGAGTCTGACATACGTCCCTGATCTGCTCAAAAGGCTCGATATCTAATTTCCACGTCTGCACCTTGCAGAAGCCAGTGGAAATTACGCAGTGATGGATTATCCCACCCAAATCACATCTTGTCTAGGGAAGATGTATTGAGAACACACGCTTTTCTTCTTTTAACACCTTTTCTTCAGACGACCTGACTCCCTCCCTGTAAGGGGGGGTGGGGATCACAATGGAGACATGCCCCGTAGTCAAACTGTAGCTGTGGGGGGTGCTGGGGTGGGGAGAGAAGCAGGACAGCTGCAGTGGTAGGGTTTACTGGGTTACCCCTCAGGAGTCATCTGCCTGCACACACTTCACTGAGGGGATTCTGGAAGTGAGGTTCTTGGGGCACTCTACTATGAGATGCAACAACTGTCTGCAGCACACCTTGGAAGGTTCTAGAATTACCTGCTGACATGGCAAATGTGGGGGACCACCTCATTGGACCTCCTCTCAATAGACCAACATGAACTCATTCCCCACTGCCAACCACCAATCCCTACCCCCTTGGAACGGAGAAGCCTCTCTACTTCCAAACCCCTTGGTGCCATTGTCCTTGCTTCAGTCCCTACTAACCTAGACACAGGCAAAAGACAGGCCCCAGAGTGACGCTGCAAGATGGCGATCCATCACGAGGCACCTATGAAAATCCGTGTTGTCCTGATGACCCAGTTCATGCCCTCGATATGCCCCTGCAAGCGGTAGGAGCTTTCTGAAGGACATTTTGGCCTTTATTTTTGTACCTCTGTGTAAGCTGTTCTCCTTTCTGACAACCTAGTGGAGTCACTTAGAGAGCTTTTAAAGAATACTTATGGCTGGGCCACCCCCCCCACCCCCCGCCCTCCTACCCCAACCGATAAAATCAGATTCTCTGTTGGGAGCAAGGCAGGGGGGAAGCTGGCAACGGTGAGCTCCCCAGATGAGTTTAACGTGCAGCCCGGGGATGAGAACTGCCAGGTCAATGGCCATGGCTCTGGGAGAAGAGATAGGAACGTGCCAACGTTTAGGCAAGTTTTCACTACTTTAAGGAGCCCTACTCTGTGCAGGTTGTATGCCTGGGTTCTGGAAATACATCAATACATAGAGCACAGGTGGCCTTGTAATTTAAAGAGGGATTCAGACAGATAAAGGATCGTGTCTGTGTTAGCTGGTTGTGCTATGAGGCGTGCTCAGGGGGCACAGTCCAGGGACCCCGCTCTCCAGGGGAGCTGTGAAAGTTTCCTGCAAGGGGTGAAGCTTGAGTGGCTTATAGTATGAGTGGGACCTTGGCAAATGGAGAGGGGGACGCAGGATATTTCAGCAGGAGAGAAGGACAGTGCGCAGGGGTGAAGCAGCATGATTTGTTAGGAGACTAGAATGTCGTCTCCAGGACAGCAGGGTGTTTGGGTATTCTCTGCTCGTTCTTGAGCGCCATCAGGAGCATAACAAATATTAGTGGAATGAATGAATGAAAAAATGAATGAATGAATGAACAAATGAGTGAACGAACGAATGAATGAACGAATGAACACAGGAGCATTGCCTTCTCAAGGGCACAGGGGATGCCAGGAGAAAAGGCTGGGGAGCAAACGGGATCCCTGATATGGATGGAATTCTGGGGCATGTGAATCACCCATAAGCCAGTTGTTCTCAACTGGATGGAAAATAAGGATCCAGGGGCACCTGGGTGGCTCAGGTGGTTAAGAGTCGGACTTTTGGTTTCGGCTCAGGTCATGATCTCATGGTTCTTGAGTTCGAGCCTGCACTGAGCCTGCTTGGGTCTCTCTCTCTCTCTCTCCTTCTCTCTCTGCCCCTCCCCACCCTCTCTTGCTCTTAAAAAAAATAAAAATAAAAAAGAGGAAGAATCCATATTTTACGAGAAAAAAATTCTCTCAGACCCTCACACAGTGGCAATAGTACTTTTAGGCACATTGAGAAAATGCATCTAGACTAAAAAGTTCCTACAAATTTCATGATTTTTAAAATGAATTTTGATTTTGACCACAACAGTTACGTGCAAGTAATACATTTCTCCCCAACATTGAAGTTTAAGAAATTTTGCCTTTATTTTTTGAAAACAAATCATGACTGAGCTCCTTCTAATAAAGGTAGATTAGAAAGTCTATCTCAGTCAATCATTTGGCATAAAATTTAGGAAGAACTCCGGGTCTACTGTGGCCCAGCTGGTGCAGGTACCCCCATCCGGGGAGTGAGATCAGCAGAGATGTGCCTCATGGTCCTTGTCTCCCTTCTTTGCAAACCTTGCCACAGAACCCCAAGACCAGGGTTTTGGGGACCCAGCACCCCCCAAACCCCCATAGCTATCACCCATCCATCCTAGGTCCTGAATGTTCTAAGACTGGGGTCTCTGTTACCCTTTTTTAAGTAAACTCAACACCCAATGTGAGCCAACCTGGCACCACCCTCTTGCCTTTTGAGTTGCAAATCTCCAGCCCTTTTCTCAGTCTGTTTGCTCCCTCTCTGTCCCATGTCCCCTCCCCACAACCCCATCAAAAACCAACAAACAGCACAGACCAGTTTCTCTGCATTCTTCTTTCTCACGGAGCACTCAATGGCTCATTCGGAAGCTTGGGCAGTTCAGAGTCTAGGAATTTGTCTACCTTTTCTGGGGTTGGAAGGATTCGGTCTTTCAGTGCCCAGAAGTGGATACCGGGCTTTTCGTGAAAATATTTGCTAACATTCACCCAGCATGCTGTCCACATTCTGAAGGCATTTCATCTTTACCCACACCCAGTGGAGGCCCTGTGATGTCCCCAGTCTTCCGGAGAGGGGTAGAGAGGTTAAGGGAAACTGTGGCAAAATCAGTAGAATTTGCTGGAAAACTGGATTAAGGGATGAAGGAAAATGAAGATAATCCAGGGTGACTCACAGATGCTGCTTCAGTCAAAGGAGATGCCATTAATGAGCTGGGGATCCAGGGGAAGACTCTTGATTAAACCAGACCCAGTCAAAGGAGCCCTGGTGTCATCCCCACCCCGCTGCCCTGCCCCTGTGGCCCTGGGAGGCTCTGGCAGGAAGTGCTAGTGTGTTCACACGAGGCCTTCCCCTGCAGCCCCCTGGTCCGGTGCTCTCTGGTAAGACCCTCCCCGGGTTCCTCAGACCCCCTCTTGTGGAGGGACCCCAGTGGCTGGAGCTTTGCTATGTTCTTGGTCAGACAATGGAGGCTGTTCCTCTTGCCAGCCCTGCAGGCCACGCTTGTCCCAGGAGCACCGGCCTCGTAGGAAAGCCGCGGCTTCCTCCCGCCCTCTGACCCCTGGGCACAGGCCTGTTCTGGAGTAGGCCCCACCGGCCCCGCGCTTCCCCAGGCCCCGGGAAGACCTCTTGGGGCAGACTTTTACCAAAGCACGAATCAGCTGGTGCGAATAGGTGACTGGGAGGAGGGGTGGGGAGACAGGCCGAGGCCCTGGGGAGGCAGGGGCGGACCCCACAGCTGGGGGGAGGGAGGCCAGGGGTGGGTGGTGGTAACATCGACAACAAACACTCGCTGCCACTCCCACTGGGTTGATCTTTCGGAGGAGAGGCAGAGGCCCCAGGCCGGAGGAGGCTTTGATGGAAGGAAGCTGGAGGAAGGAGCCCAGGCACCCCTTAACCCCTACTTGGACTGGAGGCCTCCCAGCAGCGGTGGAGGGAGCCCGGGACACTTCCCAGCTCGCGCGCAAAAGGCGTTGGCTTCATCCTCTCTCATTTAGTCTCTGCTGCTGCCCGGGTGCCCTGGGCCTAGTGACACCGCCCGCAGCCACGTCGGCCCCCGCGGTGAGCTCAGAGGCCACGCAGGAACAGCTGGACGTGAGGTGACGCCCCCCGGGACCCGGCCCTGCTCCTCAGCTGGGTGGGGGGCCCAGCGCTGCCCCCCCCAGGCCTCCGCCTACGTGCCCCCCGTCTTCCCGCTAACCCTGTGCCCTTGCCATCTTCTTGGCTTGCCTCTCAGCAACCTTCTGGGCATCCATGAGACCAAGAGGGGCCATTCTCTGGGGGGGGGGGGGGGGGGAGGGGAGGCACTGAACACCCATCCCCCCACCCCCCAACTTGGCTGCTGCTTCTCTGTTCCCTGCCGTTTACTCTGCACACAGGATCCGAGCGATCATCTGAAGCCCATTTCAGGGTCTGCCACTACTTCCCTCCCCAGTGAGTTTAGACTGAAGGCCACACACCTTGGGGCCCCCAGCCTGCACCAGCTGGCGCACCGCTGACTCACCCTCCTCTTCCTTCCAGCACCATCGGCCCGCTGGCGTTCCCGGAACCACTTCAGGTCTGCCCTCTTGCCTCAGGTCCTTTGCACCGGCCATCCCCTCCCTTTCCCCGGAATCCTCACCATCCGTATTCCAGGTTTCGGCTTAAATGTCACCTCCTCAGAAAGGCCTTCCGTATCTGTCTGTCTGTCTGTCTAAAAGAGGTTCTCAGAATTGTGCCATCATAGCACTCGGCATGAGTAGTCATGGCTCTCTCTCCTTCTTCATCTACCTAAGCTCTGCCCACCTCTTTGCTGGATTGTGGGCATGGTGAGGACAGCACAGCACAGACAGATTCACTCTGGGTCTTTGTGACTTCCATATATATGTTTTTTGGCCTGGGCCCAAATCCAAATGTTTTCCAAATTGAAGGAAACTGGGCTTCCTGGTGGAATTAGCTGCAAGGAGGAAGGCTTTAATACTTGAGTACTTCTGAGGGAGCCTCTGGAGTAAGCCCAAAGCAAGCCCTAGGCCAAGACTCAAGGGCACCTCCTTGATGTTGCGAGTGACGTAAGGCCTGACCAGGGCCAGGCTGGAGAGAACAGACTGGGCCCAAGGGACGGCTCCTGCCTCTGTATTTCCTTCTGTCTCTGATTCTCCTCCTTCCTGGCAGCCTGGGCCACCTCGCGAGGCTGGCACAGGGCTTCCGGCCTTCTCCAGACCTGCGGCCTGGGCGCTGGTAAGGGTCTCCTGACCTCGTGGATTTCACTGCCCCTTCCTGCACTGTTTGTGGTGAATCTTTACCAGCAAAGGCAGGGTTGCTGGGAGTGAGAAGGGCACTCCACATAGGTTATTACAACAAACAAACAAAGAACCACACAAGATAGGAATGCTCCCTCCAAACCTCGAGACTGTGGCCTGGGGTTGGTGGGGGGGGGGGGGGCAGGGCTCACAGGCTTAGCTTAGCGCTCTCAAGAGACCTCAGGATTCTGGCAGCTTGGGTCCCAGGCCCCCCTTCACGTCGCCAGGCATAACAAGCCTTGGGTTTAAACTCTGCAAACCCTGGAGAACGGCCTTCGTGCATTTTCCTCACGATCTCCCCAGTTTGGAGAAAGTAACACCAGCACCTTGATCATGAACAGCCAAAGCCCCAAAGCGAAGATCGCCCTGATCTCCCTGCTAACTGAAAAGCCTCCTCATGGCTCCTCACGCAGTCTCACAGGGCTTCCTCGTGGGGTTTGGAGCAGTTTAGTCTTGCTCCCCGGCCCAGGAGGACGCTGGGTGGGGGGCAGGCCTTGGAAACGTGCTGCCAGACGCCCATGGAAAAGAGTATTTGCTCAGTGACCCTGGGACCCAGGGGCCAGGGGGGTCAGTGATCACACCACACCATCTCAAAACGATTTCCCTGGGGTTTACTCAAGTCCATTGTTGGGAGGTACACAAGGGAAGGAGGAGAAAGAGGGGCTCCAGTTCTGCTGGGAGAGGGAGATGGACCCCGCCCCCTCCACACACACACCTCCCTCCATCCCATTGGCCGGTGGCACCGGAAGCTCTTACACATCAGATACTCAGGGACCGGAGCCCCCTTCCCGGCTCCACCTCAGAAGGTCAGTACTTCCCGTCCTGTTCCAGCCCCGCTCGCGACCCTTCTCCTCAGCCGAGTCCATCAGCCCTAGACACAAGGGGGAAGGGGACAGCGTTGGGCCTCGGTCTATCCCTCACGCACCTTTTCTCTCCGTCACCACTCTACGAGTGCCGCCTCCCTCTGGCCCCCGTACTCTGGCTCTTCCTGGCCTCCCTGACACCCAGCTTCGTATCCAGATCCTCACCGGGCCAGCCCTTTTGCATTCTCTCACCAAAGCACAATGGCTCTCCTCTCTGCTTCTGCTTGCTGCTAGGAAAGAAGCTTGATCGTCAGTTCCACCCCCTTCTTTCTCTCCAGGGCTTAGGGCAGACAGGACCTAAAGCACTTTCTGCCAGGGTGTTTTGAGTGATGACAGAGAATTCCTAAAGGGACACTGCCCACACCTGTACCCGGGTGTTGATTTTGTTTGTCCTCTAGGGCCTGTCACGCAATTCAGATTTCAGTATAAGTAGCTTGCCATATTTGGGGACATTTTCCTAGGGTTATTACTGTCTCTCTGCCTAGATTTTTTTTTTTTTTAAGTTTTTTTTTTTCAACGTTTTTTATTTATTTTTTTTGGGGGGGACAGAGAGAGACAGAGCATGAACGGGGGAGGGTCAGAGAGAGAGGGAGACACAGAATCGGAAACAGGCTCCAGGCTCCGAGCCATCAGCCCGGAGCCTGACGCGGGGCTCGAACTCACGGACCGCGAGATCGTGACCTGGCTGAAGTCGGACGCTTAACCGACTGCGCCACCCAGGCGCCCCTCTCTCTGCCTAGATTTAAAAAACATTTTTTAAATGTTTATTTATTTATTTGGGGGGAGAGAGAGAGAGCACAAACACATGAGCTGGGGAGGGGCAGAGAGCGGGAGAGAGAGAATCCCAAGCAGGCTCCACGCTGTCAGCACAGAGCCTGATGCGAGGCTCAGACTCATGAACTGTGAGATCATGACCTGAGCCGAAATCAAGAGTCAGACACTTAACCGACTGAGCCACCCAGGCACACCTCTCTGTCTAGATTTTATTCTAAACCCACTTTGCCCTTAGCTAACGCATTGGTTAACTGTCAGGAATGACTCTCTAATGTGCGTGAAGTCAGTAATGGAACACCCATGAATAAAGTCAGTAAGGCAACACCCGTAAAACACTTGGTGGTCTGAGTCGGGAAGACTGTAAAGAATCTAGTTCAGCTCCCACATCATATAGGGAAGAAAGCTGAGTTCAGAGGAGCGTGAACGTATAAAACAGGGATCCATTTATTCCTTCAGGAACACGTATTTATTCAATGTCTAATCCGGTGGCTGTGATAGAATTATAAACGATGAACCAGCTGTGGGTCTTGCTCTCCAGCAACTTAGGGTTTGATGTCTGAGGGAGAGAAGATTCTAATGAACATCGATTAGTAGACTGTGTGGTAGGAAGCTGCGAGCACCATGAAGATGCTAACAGGACTGTAATCAAGTCTAAAAATGAATAGGGAGAACTTCAAATGCCGTGAGTGGCCAAGAAGGGAAGAGCTGAGGGCAGATGGCGGTAGAAAGGGAATTTGTAGGTCTGCGTCAAACATCCACCCACAGCTAGAGGATGAAGCCAGTCCCATGCCCTGCCCTGTGCTTGGTTAGCGAAGGCTCACGAACTTGATTTAGCCCGTGTTTAGAAGGAGTGTACTGTGTGCCCTGTCATGACTAAGAGAGAGACCTGGAGGAGAGCTAAAAGGGTAAATGCACCGAATTGCCACCATGGGACTTTCCAGTTCAGCCTGACTCTAAAGAAGATAGCAACTTAAAAGACGGAAAAGGAAACTATCTTTGCTTCTTTTAATATCCTCTTGTTGTCCTTACGTCTTTATTACTATTTTCCAATTGTAAGTTGGGTTTTTCTACCAGCTTAATCATATTAATGCTTACAAAATGTGCCAGGTCAGTACACATCCTTTTTTAAAAAATGTTTATTTGTTTTTGAGAGAGAGAGAGGGAGAGAGAAAGAGGCAGAAAGAGAAAGAGACAGAGGATCCGAAGGGGGCTCTGTCCTGACAGCAGAGAGCCCCGGTGTGGGGCTCGAACTCCCGAACCATGAGATCATGACCTGAACCGAAGTCAGATGCTTAACCAACGGAGCCACCCAGGCGCCCCAGTACATGTCACTTTTAAAGGCACAGCCCAGCTCTCAAAAGATGAAAATTGCATGGTACTTGGTGCTTCTCGGAGACTTGCCTGGATAATCTGGCAGAAAAAGGCCATCAGCAAGGAGCATTCACGACTCATTCCATTCTCGTCCCTGGCACTGCTGGGATGACAAAAGAAGTGGAAGCCACTTCTCTAAGGGACAGAAAATGTCCATGCTTGAAGCATGCAGAGGAAACTGACCCCTACGTACAAGAGAGCACGGTCTGCACCGTGCACGCGCGCGCATGCACGCACACACACGCGAATCCTGAGAGCAGGGTTGTGTTCTGTTGCCTGACAGTTCTACACTTCACCCAGCTTCTCAGCCATCCTGGAAGCTTTTCCTCTGCCTCAGGCTGCCCAGCCACCTGACCCCACCTCCCATCCCTCCTCTGAGTCCTCCAGCTTTCTTTGATGACCTCTCTCTTCTGAACTTTCAATCTTCCTCATTAGCTCCTTTTCCACATCCTTTAAACATGCCAAAGACCCCCTACTCTGAGAAACCTTCTTCTCAAGTTACTGATCCGTCTCATGCCCTCTCTTTACAGCCAATGTCATTTTTGAGAAGGCTACGTTCACTGTGCCCACTAGCCCCTCTGCTGCCTTGCCTCCACCCCTGCGTTTCACTTCTGCCGCGACCGCCTCATTGAATGGCTCTCTCATACTCATGTTGCTCTTGGGATGTAGATGGCCTCCAAGTGTTGGTCTGGACATCCGCTATTCGCTTTCTGTGGGTAATCCTCTGTACCTCTGGCTGATGACTCCCAGATGCAAGTTTCCAATCTTGACCCAAACCCTGGGGTACAGAGACTGTATTTCCAATGACTTCCCCCACAACAAGTCCCCCTGGCCATCCCTTGATAACCTTAAACTCAACATGCCCCAGATGGACTCATCCTCGTCCTCCTCAGGCCTCCCTCTTTCCCACTCTGTGTGACAATTTATGTCATCACCGTGCATCCATCTACCAGGCAGCCTTCGAGCTAGAAGCTCAGGATTCTTTCAGATGCCTTCTTCTCTGTCATGTTTCACATCTAACTGCTTCCTGATCATCTCTAAAATTGGTTCCCTCTTGTCATTCCATCCCAGATCCTCTAAGTCCAGCTCGCCCACCCACATACTTTGTCCTGGCTGGCCCCCAAATCTGTGAACGACAGAGATTTTAGGCAAGAGCCCAGCCCCCTCCTCATTGTTCTCAGTTCTCTGCTTCCTGATTCCTGCCCTGTGACCCCACTTGCTTTTCCATTTCCGGCCGCTTAGGCTTCATTGGTTTTAGATTTCCATGTAATTTCCCATTGTGATCCTCCACCTGGCTTATACTTCTGGTTTGAGTTTAAGGTCATACCCCTGTCTCTTGGAGGAACATCCTAGTCCATTCCTACTCTTGTGAACCCAACTGGCCAGGCCAGCCCCAAGGCTCCTACCTCTGCCTCCACAGTAATGTGATTATATATGTACCTGTTTCCCACACTGGACTTTAAGTTCCTTGAGGACAAGGACTTAATTTACCTGCCTTTGAATTCCATTTCAGGCACAGTGTAGGATTATTAAAATGGAAAGAGGGTAGCACACACGGGAAATGTTTAGAAAGGATTCATGGCAATACATGTCCTGTAGGAATACAGAGGGAGGGAGGGACTGTTGTGGACTGAATCAGTACAGGAAGCTGAACCCCAAACTGAACACAGATGTTGTAATTACATGCCCTAAAAACAGGAAAGTGTTGGTTACTCTGATGAAGCCTATCTTTTCATTCCTTCCAGTGCCCTGAATTCTTCACTTACTCTGTTACCTTTTCTTAACACAGCTGGGATGGCTACTGCCTAAAACACCAAGAAGAGCTGTCCAGGATGTCCTGAGAAGCATGGTGCAGCCAACATGAAGTCATGGGCCAACAACCTCTCTGTGTGTTAGGGCCAGGAGTTTGGGAGGCCCTCTTCTGTTTACTTGGACCAAGGGAACCTTGGAGCTCTCCTTGGCCCCAGAGTAGCTCCGGAATCAGAAGTGTTCATCATTCTTATGAGCACATATCCAGGGGGTGTTTGATCATGAGTTCTCCCTAGAGCCAACTCTCTAGCCAAGTGAGAACAGTCCTTGTATAATCCTGGCTGTTGCTCAAGGGCCCTGTTAGGTTTTTCCAAAGAAGTATCCTAGGGCTTCTCATTGGTTTCTCCATTTATTGCTTCCTGTCATGCTATCATGTGATTGGAATACCGCTGTCCTTAAGGCTGTGTCCCTTTGGTACCATGAGCTCAATTCTGTTCCCTGTCTTCCTGGCCTCAGCCCCAGCCAACCCTCTTGGCTGAGAGATCAGTGGAACTGTATTGCAGCATCTGCCTGAATTGTGGTTTCTCCTAAGATCTTCCTCTAGGCTGTTCATCACAAACACAAGATTTGTGTGTGCAGTTCACACTCCATTATTAGTTCTCTGGAGGGCACTATTTGGATCCACCTCATACTGAAGGAAAACCCAGCTCCTAAGAAGGATTTGGGCTGTGCTAGCAATATTTTCAGGATTAGTTTTGAGAGCCTGTCCCCTTTAATCTTTCCTCTCCTTTGGCCACTCACTCTTACCTCCTCGCCCTCCCAGATGTTCCAGAGTTACTGCCAGAGATGACTTACTATTCACTGTGAAGCTGTGCAAGCATGGAGAAACTTGGCCAATCTAACAAGGTGGTGCCCAAGAGAAAGCATGTCTTAACCCCTGACCCCCTCCAGCATAGGTGTCTCCCTTAGAAGATGCTTGTGTCCTCAGGATTTCACTGACTTCTTAAGCTTGCCACAGATATATTTTTAGCCCAGGCAACCCTATGGTTGCTCAATGGTCTTATTCATGGTCGGCTTGTAAGCTATCACAAAGACCTTCTTCTGGTTTCCTTGGTTCCTGGAAAGCCTTGGTGAACTCTGTGCAAAAGTAATTCGGTCATATCATAGCATATTAATATGCACGTTCAGACATACAGAACCAAAAATCCAAGTCATAATATGGTCACTCATCCTTTGGGATTTCCAAACCCAAATGAAGGCCCTGAGCCTCAGGGATACACAGAAAGAAACAATGGAATAAACAAATATACAAACAAATAAATAAAGGAAAATATTCTAAGATTCTAGAAAGCTGCTGTTTCTTTTACCTATGGAGGCACATCCATGTAAACGCCTTCTCTTCTTGCCTGATCCAACCTTGTCTCCAGCAACAGATAGATGGTAGATGGATAGACAGATCCAAGGGAAATAACTATCACTCTCCTTAAAGTAGTTCGTCACATTGTGAAGAAGAGCCTTGTTTTACCACACATATAGAATGGCCTGGAATTTCTACCATCTATGTTGATAAAGTCACCAACTATCACCTCGTATAAATCATGGGATCCATCAGTCCCTTGGCAAATGTTTCCAAGTGTGATTTATATACAGTGTCATCGATGTGGCCTCAGGATTGCTGATATTTTTAAACCAATCCAGCCTTGGTCACCTTGAAGAATGCTTTTAATTTTTTTCCAGCTGTTGGGCTGTAGGGTCCATCCTGACCCTTCCTCTCCAGTCCCTGGGCTCTGAGCTGCCTGCTCGGTCTGGTTGGGACTGAGTACCATTGGGACAGGGTACCATTCATCATTCTGGTGTGGTGCAGGTCAGCTGACCCTTCACTCCCTCTTGTTTCCATGTTGTCTTCTAGTTTCAGAGAGGGGCTCCCCTGAGAATCAGCCTTATGCCGTCTGCACATGGTGGGGCCTAGAAATCTTGACAAAGCACTTTCTATCAACCACCGCGAGGGAGGGCAAAAATAACAACAATAAATAGCACCTCTGAGTCAGCCATTAACCTCTGCTGATGCCACCTCCGTGTCCGCTGTCACATGTTAATGATGTCACCTGGAATCCCTGATGCTGCATTGCGTTGCTTAGCGTGCCTTCGGGTCAGACCTCAGTGCTCTGGATTTTTTGAATCTCTGGGTTGAGTTTGTCTTGGGAAACCTCCCCACCTCCTTGAGGCCCCAGGATGCAGCCCTGCAAGGGACTGTCTGCAAAGGTGAATGGGCTATTTCTCCAACCTGAGCCCCTCTCTTCCACCAGCCCTTGCGCTCACTCTGCTAGAATTCTCAAGGCCTGTCGTGACGTTCTTCCCTGTCTGTGGCCTTGCCCTGGCCATGGCCATGAGTGCGTGCCAGAGACTTGCCTGCAAGTGGTGGTGGCAAAGTCTTCCTCCCCACGTGGCCTGTCACTTTGGTGAGCTGAGGAGCACTGGCCAAACCAAACGGAGACCTCCTCTGCAGCTTCCGGTCAAAACCGCCACTCCATTCCAGAGTATAATTTCATTATTTAGCTTCTGGGCTTTCTCTGGCTCTAGAATCTATCTTGAAACATAAATGGAGAAAGGAACAGCCCCACGCCTCTCTGGAATGCCACGTACTTGTCAGCCTCCGGGTCGAGAGGTCCTCGAAACATTTCTCCACTCATTTTATTAATTATGTGTCATGCAGTATTTGGTCACCTAGTGTGAGCCTGGCCCCTGGGCACCCCCACTGGGGACGTACTACACTGGAAGATGCAGACACACCAGAGGGTGAGTGTCACTGTGGGAGCAGAGCATGGCGGTCCCCTGAGGAGGAGGGGGAGAACTTCTTCACAAAGGTGGTGACGTTCCATGGGGCTCTTCAAGCGGGACTCAGCGTTTAACAATGAGAGGTCGGTGGTTGTCCTGCCAGACGGAGGGTGGGTGGGCACAGGGCCCCGAGGGCTCTGACACACATCGGCAGGATGTGGAGGTCAGTGCGACCAACTCGCATCTGATGGGTTTGACCAGCAGTGAGGGAATCTGAGGCCACCGTTAGGTCCTCATGTGCACACCAAGGAATTTAGACATTGTCCCAGGGATGACCGAGAGTCACTGAAGGTGTTGAAACAGAGCAGGGTATGAAGTATGGTTCAGAGAGGCCAAGACAATGACAGGGAGACAAATCCTGATGGTCCTGGCCCGAGAGAGTGTGGAGACTGGCTTTGTGGGGACACAGAAGGGGACATTTCTGTGACAGGGTCAACCAAACCTAGACCCTTGCTGGGTATAGTGAGAGAAAATGACGAAAGTATTGGGAATCACATGGAGGTTTTGAAGCTGAGAGACCGGAATCAGGAGGCAAGGCGGGACAAGGACGGGGGTGGGGCAAGGATGGGACGGAAGTCAGACCGGCGGCTTCTGGAACGTGAGGAAGGAGAGGCGGCGAGTATGGATGAGTCCTTCGTGAAGTTTAGTGGTGAGGAAAAGGGAGACTCTGAGCGCTAAAGGGTTTTTCTAAAATAGGGGAAAGAGCATTTTTGTGAGGAGAGGGGAAGATACGGTGGGGAAGGGGAGATTGTAGCGGGTAGCACACCTGCCATTTATTGAGTGGGTCCTCGGAGTCGTCCTTGCAGCGTCATACTCTGAACACGCATATGGCATGTCAGCATCACATCAACCTGGTGAGATCGTGCCCACTTTTCCAAACGAGGAAACCACCGACCGGGGGATTCAGGGGACTGGCTGAGCAGTGGAACAAGAGAGAATGGTGTGGTGGGGGGAGGTGCTTGAGGGCCGAGGAAGGTCTACCTTTTAGCTTTGAGACCTGGAGTTGTCCACCAGTTCTGGCTGGTGCCAAAGACCAGATGCAAGGGATGGGGCTCGATGGTTCGTTCCCATGAGCCTTGTGGCTATCTAGAACGAGCCAGCTGCAGACGCCCTCCATGGGGGTGGCTGCAGGTGATGATAATGCAGAGCCTTCTCTCTCTGCTTTTCCTCTTCTCAGACCTCTCTGAACATCACAGTCAGAAGTCTGTGTTTCCCACAGAGCCTGGTGTGTGCCAGAAATACCCCGTGTGCCCGTTGCCTTTGCTTTTTGCCACCGTAGCTGGAAGAGTCCATTTTGCTTTCTGCCTGCCAGTCTTCGTGAAGCATTTATGAACTTCACAGGAGAGCTACAGCCCACATTTTGCCTCAAAGATTTCTTTGTTTTCTCCCAGTTACCAGGTTGAACCCTAAGCTGATGTTTAATTTATCTGTGGTAATGAGGGATGGGGAACAGCCTTGCGTAATTGAAGTCCGAAGATAAGCCAAGGCCCGTTTCACCCAGAATTCGTACATCCTTCCCCACCAAGTTTCTGTGCCGGTGTTGCTAACAAATAGCAACCTGACTAATCTGAGTTTCACCAGTTCTTTATGTGGTGTGTCTTCCCTTGTGTCACTTGTTGTGATGAAGCCTTTCAGTCAGTCCCAGGCACCCGAGCTCACTTCCTGGGTCTTTCAAGATAAGGGTGTCTTGGGCTTGGGCGGCCATCTTACCAGAGGGCAGCAAATCAAAGCTCGTACCTCCTGCTCACATAGCTTTCTGCTGACGCTGGACAAATACACCTTCAGTCTACAAACAACTTCTAGTGGACTTACTGAATGAATAAATAAGTTTCTAAGCCATCTATAAATGAAATTTCTGGACAACTCATCCACTGTGAAAGACAATTACTATAAAGATTTCTGTGAAGATATGGGAGCCCGCTACTCTCAATCTCCCTTCTATTTACGATTTGATAATCGAAGACCCGATAGTCCGATAGGTGAGATTTTTTTAGGGAAGATTAACCAAAACAAAGATGGAATTTATCTGGGATTACATATAAAATTGTATGCTTAGGTTTTTTCTTTTTAACACCTTCCCAAGTACAGAAGTACTATGATGTAGACTCACAGTGAATTTACACTATCATATAGTCAATTCACATTATCCATAAGGAACATTAAGCCCAATCAGGATCAAAGACTTGCCTAAAGTCTTAGTTAAAGATTGTTCAGAACCAAGATCCATTCAGAGGATCTTAAATTTAAAAGAGGGCAAATTACAGGTGTACCTGGATGGCTCAGTAGGTAGGTTAAGCGTCTGACTCTTGGTTTGGCTCAGGTCATGATTTCAGGGTCGTGAAATAGAGCCCCATGTCAGGCTCTGTGCTGAGTGTGGGATTTTCTCTCTCCCTCTCTCCCTCCCCTCACTCTCGCATAAACTTAAAAAAAAAATTTAAAGAGGGTTTATTACCGAGAAACCTAAAGGCAATTACTTGAAAGAGGTTTAGTGAGAACTTGTGGAAACTGACAAATCCTTGATTAATTTCCCTGACTACCTCCATGGGGCCTTCTGGACTCCTCTCTCTGTTTCCAGGAGCCTCCTTTATGTCCTCTGAAGATTGGCTTTTCTGCTCTCCCCTGATCATCCCAAAAGACAGTTTCTTCCATGTCACCATGACCTTCCAGCTTGGATCCTCCAGCTGGGTAGGGATCTCCTTGACCCAGCTTGGATAGGATGCCCATCGCTGGCCCATGACCCTGGTAAGGAGTGAGGTATCCCTCAAGGATCTGACAAAGGCTGATTCTCTAAGAGTGAGGTAGAGTTGGGAGAACACGAGTGGCCTCACTGGTGCCCCCAGGAAGGCTCACACAGGTCAGAGCCTGACTGACCCCAGACCAACATTCAGTGGATGACCAGAAGGGTTGGGTGAACTCAGACACAACTGCCATTGAATGTAAGGGGTGTTCCAAAGGTGAGTGCGATCACAAGCAAGGAAGGGGGTGATAGCCTTGTTCGATCCCTCCCTGGCCGGGTGCCATCCAAAGGTGTACAGGTGACAGATTTTAAGAATAATCCAGGGACTCCTGGGTGGCTCAGTCGGTTAAGCATCCGACTTCGACTCAGGTCATGATCTTGCGGTTCCTGAGTTCAAGCCCCACATCGGGGTCTGAGCTGAAGGCTCAGAGCCTGGAGCCCGCTTCGGATTCTGTGTCTCCCTCTCTCTCTGCCCCTCCCCTCTTGCGCTCTCTCTCTCTCTCCCCCTCCCTCTCTTAAAAATAAATAAACATTAAAAAATAAAAAAAAAAAATAATCCTGAGTCAACTCAGAGCACAGCCAGGAAATGTGACAGTGTTGGTAAATGGCTCTAAAATTCTGTCACAGAAGAAATGACCGGAGGGACTTGGTACGTGTAGCCTGGAAGAAGGAAGATTTAAAAGTGATGCAATTCTTGGGGCTCCTGGGTGGCGCAGTCGGTTAAGCGTCCGACTTCAGCCAGGTCACGATCTCGCGGTCTGTGAGTTCGAGCCCCGCGTCAGGCTCTGGGCTGATGGCTCGGAGCCTGGAGCCTGTTTCCGATTCTGTGTCTCCCTCTCTCTCTGCCCCTCCCCCGTTCATGCTCTGTCTCTCTCTGTCCCAAAAATAAATAAAAAACGTTGAAAAAAAAAAATTAAAAAAAAAAAAAAGTGATGCAATTCTTTTGTCCAAATATTTGAAGGGCTGGCTTCAGTTTTGAAAGTATTCTGTCTGTGTATGTTTGCAGAGGTCCAGAACTAGTACCGATGGGTAAAAATTAAAAGGAGGTGGACTTTGGCTTAAAATGAGGGTCAACATTCTTCCCAATAGAGTTTTCTAGAAATAGGCTGTCCTGTCATGCTCTAGAAGAGATGGGATGATCGCCTGTAAGAAAAACTGTAGAAGAGCTCCTAATGGGAATTAAGAGACGTGTAAAATTTATTCCAGTTCTGGAATTCTTTGACCCTGCTGCAGCCACATCCGGTTGGCTGGAATCATCGCTGTCACAGGAGCAAAGGCCACCATGTGTGGTCAGTTGGATGGGAGGTATCAGCCGATGCCAAGTGGCCGCAACCCTGGGGAACGGCAGGTTGCCCTGCTCTCCCTTTGGATCCTTTCTATTCTGGGCCTTCTCAGATCTGTTTGCGACAAGCCTCCTCCTGCTGAGATGCTCTGAGGCATTCATGCCTCCCGACCACCCGCGGGGTCACCATCTGCAGAAGTGGCCAGGCGGGGATAGGGGGGTGTGCCGTTTGCCCCTGGAGTGCCCAAGATACGAAATCGACATCGAGGGGAGTGCTTCCGATGTGGCTCGTTTGCTTGTAGAGATCGGAAGCCCTTTCGGAGCAGCAGGTTTTAGAAAGAATAAGGGAAAAGTGTAAAGGGATGCATTTCAAGGATACAAATCGGTATGGCAGCCAACCAAGGAGAGCTGAGCACCAGGACTCAGGGAAGGCAGAGCTTCAAGACAGTGGGACCACCACAGCAAGAGGTGCCCCCGTCTACACTAGCACACGGCCGATGGTCCGACCGTGCCGCGGCTCTGCTCCTAGGGGCTTGAGGAAACGGACCCAGTCATCCAACACAGAGATAGCCGGGGCCCCGAGCAACCCAGCACACTGTGCACTCAACCCGTCCCTCCTAAGGTGGAGTTCATACTTCTTTGGTTTGATCTCTCTCCTCCTCCTACGTGGTGCCTTTCTCTGCATATCTACGAAGTCATATTACTCCCCGTGGATTCCACCATCCCCAAATACTAGGTCAATGTGCCTGCTAGACCAGGTGCCCGTCCGTATACAATCCCAGAGAGTTGGGGCAAGGAGATTGACTATCTGGCCTCAATCACTCCTTCTAATGAACTCATTCGTTAGTACATTTAACACATAATTATCAAGGGCTTAATTATCAGAATAGCTCTCTGCGAGAAGCAAACAGGTATCATCTATGGTTTATATCCTCAGGCGGCTTGTACTCTATCTGGGAAAGCAAGACATACGCCCTTAAGCAAATAAATACAATTTCAGGTAATTCCTATGATCTCAGAACTGGGTGGGTTGAACCAGCCTTGTGCTGAAAGAAATGCTGTCCAACTAATTCAGCACGGCATGCCAGCTAAGTGAAACCCTGTGCCTTCATTCAGCACCGACAGAATCACTGTCTTTCTGTCTTTACCTGTAGAAACTCGGAAGTCTTCTGCAACTCATTACACTGAGTCCAAATCATCAACTTGCAGAATAAAGATCGAGCTCCAGAAGAGACAGTGTGCAATCTGGGTAACAGGTGCTGAGCAAGGACAGCCTCTTCTCAAGTTCTCCATGCTGCCTTCTGTTTCTAGGGAACGATCTTACCATCCTCGTCGGCTAGAACAGGACTCAATGTAAGATTGTCGAAGATCGTCATCGGCCACAGGACACGGAAGCTTCAAGACTGAACTTCGCCTAGACCCTCAGAACTATAGAAAAATGAAGCTCCTAGGTGGAATATTTTTTTTAAGTTTATTTATTTATTGAGAGAGAGAGTGCACGCACATGCATGAGTCAGGGAGAGGCAGAGAGAATCTCAAGCACTGTCAGCAAGGGGCCCGAGGAGGGGCTCGAACTCACAAACCGTGAGATCGTGTAGGTGGAATATTTTTAAATAAAAAAGTTACAGGTATATTTTTGTTGTTTCCATTGTTTTTTTTTATTTGTGTTTTTAGAAATGGGATTGCAAAAGGCACTTGTCTTGGCCCCTTGGAACAGAACTCTTGTGTCCCCACTCTTGCTTCCCATCCCCCTTTCCCCTGGTCTTGCTTGGCTGGCCAGCCAGCTCAACCACCATGCCTGGCCTCTGCCTTCTGCAAAGTGGCCACTTGCTAAGTGGCATCCTCCTCCCCCTACCCTCAGCTCGTAGTCAGCAAGCACTGGTTGAGGCTTGCTCTGAGCAGGGCTGAGGCTGAATGTCGCGGGGTATCCAAAAATAATAGCAACTCTACCCTCCAGGAGCTTGAGGGGGAGAAATATGACATACAGAACAGCTTTAACACAAGGCAAACTCATGCTGGAATTTGGATTGAAATTACACGAAACATATTGACTTGAGAATTGATCTCTTTCAAAGGAGAAAAAAGTAGGAGATCTAGATAAAAATGTGGCTGTTAGATATGAAGATACAATTCATACTAAAGGAAACCCAAATCCAAGGTAACAGTCACACGAGAAATAAAAGAAATAGCAATGAAGACAATGACGAGATCCCACATTTCATCCATCAGATTGGGAGAAAATACGAAATTGAATAATGCCAATTATTGTTGAAAGTTGAATAAATAGGAACTTTCTCTCTCTCTCTTTTTTTAAGATTTTATCTTTAAGCAATCTCTACACCCAACGTGGGGCTCGAACTCACAGCCCTGAGATCAAGCGTTGCATGCTTCACTGAATTAGCCAGCCAGACGTCTCGAGATAGAGAAACTTTCATGAAATGGGTGCAGACAATCCCGGGAAGAGTCTGGCGGCATTTATTGAGTCCCACAACTGGGCAAATAACCCAGATAAATTCTGATTATAATAGAATGTGTTCAAGGATATTTGTCCCAGTGTTATTTGTGGTAGTGATGAGTGCAGGCTATACAAGTTTCTAGCACAAGGAGGGTTGATGTGGGCATTTGACGTGGCAATCAGAATAATAAAATGGTGCACACTCAGCCTGGTTGGAGCTTAATAAGGTAGTACTGATTAACGACAGCAAGAAGCAAATTGGGATATATAGTGTAGTGTCATTTACATACATTCAAAACATGTTTACAAAATGACCACATCCCCAGCAGCCACAAAAGTGCCCAATACAAGGTAGGTTTTCCATAAGTTGTTATTTTGTTGTCATTATTAAATATATCTACTAGGTAGCACTATACATTTTTCAATGATACAAACAAAATGAGATCTATAATGACATTTATGTAAATTAAGGATACGTGAGCATAAACACAAAAAATCGCGTATTTTTAAGGGCATACACAAATCTAAAAACATATTTCAGGGCATGATTCTTGTGGATGTAGTCATTCAATATTAGAATGAAAGTCCCTGGAGTGAAACAAAATTAATTCATAAATCTCTGTTGTACCCAAGGTCAAATACCCTCAACAACAGCCACTATGTTCTCGTTTTATATTCACCAAGCAGCATTCTGAAGTCTGAGAGTTTCTCGGATACCTGGTTGACAGAAAAGGCAGAAGGAGGGCTTTCCCAAAAGCAACTATGTGAATATTCCATTTATTAGAAAGCGTCTGAGCAGCTCTGAGCAACATAAATTCATATATTGGCATCAGTCTCTTGTGGTCTGAGTTATGCAGATCAGTATCCCAAAGCTTAGATGTTTCCTGGTTCCTCTGTCTCCCTAAAGCAATGGTTAAATATAGATTTCGGTTCGATTTTGTGTGTTTATTTGGAAAGAATACTTCATAGGTAGTTCTGTGTACTTCTCAGTGCTCCACATCGGGGGCACATCATGTCTGCTGGAGGCATGGGGAGTGAAATGACATGATGTTTGGGATTCGGGGTAAAATATTTCAGCAAAGGAAATATAAATGTAGTGCTACAGAATCTTGATTGAATCTGTTGAGGCTTGTTGGTAGGTATGCGGGGGACTCATAGTATCCTATGTGTGTATGTGAAATTTTTAGAGACAGAGAGAGAGAGAGAGAGAGAGAGAGAGAGAGGAGTCCTCTTGCCTAATAAAATTGGCAATCTCCCACCTTCTGACTCCTCTTTTCTTATCCAGGCAGTTGCAATATTAGCTCACGCTTACCATTTTGGTGTTCACATTCCCTTCAATTCTTAACCCCAGAGATGGCTCTTACTTTCTTGGAAGTCAGATGATGACTAAAAGGATGTTCTAGGTTTTCAGCACTGCTAGGTATTTTGTAGCAGGAGACAGTTCAGATAATGTAATCTGCACACCCCCCCCCACTCTTTTTTTGAAATGGAAGTTTTTATTTGTGCTTTCAAAATAGCTTTAATGGTTTTTCTAATATACAGGGAGACAGTCTGTACAGTGGCTATCTTCTTATCAAATATCTTACAGATACATACTATAAATGAATGATAGTAACCCCTGTCCTAGAAAAAAAAATCCAAGTACATTTCCTCCCTTAATAATCTTTATATAAACAGGCTAACACAGTGATTTTTTTTTTTTTGGCATTACCTAGTATTTTGTTTTAATTTTACCTCAAGAGCAGTGAGTGTAAAGCACTTAGCTAAGGTCCTGAGACTGCATCATCTTCACCTGCATTGAGTCTAAAAGGTTACAAAGTATGATATCATTTTATCCTCAGCACAGCCATACAACACAGCAGGTATTGCCATCATATATTTACAGATGGAAAGACCGAAGCCCACAGAGACAAGGGAAAGCAGCAAGACTCACCCACTAAATGCCAGGGCCAGGATTGGGGTCCTCAGTCTTCTACCACCCCACAGCATTTGTCCTCCAAAAAGCCAAGCTGTCTTCTCACAGTGATTATTAGTGTATTTATGTGCAGAGTCTAAAGCGGCTAAAAGAAAAAAAAAATAAAAGGATACCAATAACTTCAAAACCCAAAAAGTGGAGTGGACCCTCCTGTTGTAGACCAAAACAATGAAAATAAAAGTCAGAGTGGGTGGTGAGAAGAATAAATCTGAAGGGAAAACATCATCTTCTCCAGGTTTAGGGTGACTGTGAGCTATCTATACCCTCTCTTATGTGTTTAGGAAAATATACTATAAATAACACACATCTTCAGACAAGGGCGCTCCTCTGCAGCTGACTGGCTGGTCTTTGCCTGCTCTGTCATTTTCAGCCAAACACATAAATCTGGGGTTGGGTAGATATTCATGGCTGGGTCAAAAAGACAGTTTTGGTATGAACTATTTATACTTAATTGGCCTCTGTGTTTGTCTGTGTAGTTTTGCCAAGCATTTTAATAGTTTCATTGAGTAATCTTTATTCTTTTCTGGGAAAAAAGCGATACAGGGTGGTGATGGGAGGAGCACAGGGCATGAAATGCCTCTGTCTTCCCTAAGACTTTGGACCCCCTTCCCATACTAGATGCAGAAAGAAGCCTTGACCTCTGACTTGCAAATAGTTGGGGCTATTTTCCTGGTAGTTCACCACTGTTATCCTTCACCTTTGGACTGTGATTTAAATTCCAGTTTGGTCCCTGCTTGGTAGATAATGAAAGCATTAGATTGGAGGGAAATTGTCAATTCCTGGTAGATAACAGGGTGAACATGGAGGTAACGTAGCTTCATTTGCAAACTGAGTTTTAAGTAGCTCATTTATTTGAATAATTCTTAGCCAGTACCTTCAAAGATCTTTATGTTTATCGTTAGAAAGTAAAATATAAGCTGTTCTCAAAGAAGTAAGTACAGGGGCACCTGGGTGGCTCAGTCGGATAAGCAGCTTACTCTTGATTTGGGCTCAGGTCATGATCTCACAGCTGGTGACTTTGAGGCCCGCGTCGGGCTCTGTGCTGTCGGCCTTGGGATTCTCTCTCTCTCCCCCTGTCTCTGCCTCTCCCACATCTCTCTCTGTCTCTCAAAATAAATAAGTAAATAAAACTTAAAGAAAAGAAAGTACAGGAAAATATGAAGAAAAAAATTAAAAGCCACCCACATGTCTACCTTTATTAAATATATTCCCTTGCTGCTTTTTCTATGGGTTTTTATTTCTCCTCAAAACTTGGGTTTTATTATATATAAATATAATAAAATTTATATGAAAATAAGTTTTACAGTTATAAAATAAATATAAAATTGTATGTAATTTTTAGGACTTGCTTTTTGTGTTATATAGCAGGCCTTTCCCCATTATTGCCATTCTCAGGGAACAGAAATCTTAAAAATCTTCACGCTATTCCAAAGTAAAGATGTGTCATAATTTACTGGACAAGACCCTTACTGTTCAACTTCTTTCATTTATTTTTGTATGTTAATAAAGTCACCATGTACATTTTACACTTGTGTCTTTGTCGACGGGTTGGATTACATCTTTACCACGATTTCCTAGAAGAGAAATCTAGAGCAGGAGAGGCACAATTTTGAGGTTCTCGGTATGTATTTGATTTTTTTTTTTTTTTTTCCAGAAACAGGTTACTGAGTTCCACTTCCACAGGTGGTGGACCAGAGGGCTTGGTTCTCTGGACCCTCTCATTCCCTGGTTCAATCCTTGCCTCTGCGGGAAGAGAAGAGGGGCCCCGAGCTCCATGGGCTCTGGGTCACGTGCCCGCCCACTCATAGCAGAGTAGAGGTGGGTCAACGCTCTGCCTGTTTCCACAGGAGCATTGGGGGTGGGGGGGGTGGGGGGGCGCCTGGAGAACTCTAAGTGTTCTGGAAAGATCCTCCCCAGTCCCTTCCTCACCAGCCAGCCCTGCTGACCACAGGACCAACCACTCTTTTTTTTTTTTTTTTAAGTTTATTCATTTTTGAGAGTGTGCGTGCGAGCAGGGGCGGGGCAGAGAGGGAGAGAAAGAGAGAGTCCCAAGCTGGCTCCATGCTGCCAGCGCAGATCCTGACTCAGGGCTCGAACTCACAAACCGTGAGATCATGACCTGAGCTGAAGTCGGACACTCAACCTACGGAGCTCCCCAGGCGCCCCCCAGGGCCACTCTCATCCTAAACTCAGTTTCAGGAGGTGAAAGAGGGTATGCTCTTCTGATTTCTTCCAGCTCTCCCTCTCCTTCTAGGTGGAAATTCCTCTCCATTTCTGCCTGATCGTTTTGTGTGTCAAGATGAAGACAGCTACCAAAGCCCCCCAGATGAGTCCCCCTCCAGCAAAGCTTGGAAAGAGCAGAGAAAGGACAAGGAATTGCTGTCCAGGTATCCCTCTTGCTTCTGTCCAGCATGTTTATCCACCCCCTTCACCAGGCTCTGGAAACTTCTCCAGGTAAGAGGTCCCGGTAAGAGGCCTCTCATTCTGCTGAGGAGGAGGAGGCTGAAAGAGCGAAAACGAAACAAAACAAAACCAAACCCCACAAAGCTTCATCTCCTTCCACGACAGGAAGTTCAAGGTGAAGAAGGGAGAACAGACAGGGAGAGAACATGTAACGACATAATGAACGTGGGACAGAGTCGCCCTTACACATAACTCTTCCAAGGCTGCCGTCCAAACGGCAGGAAGTCAAGGGCAGCACTTCTGATCCCTAGATCTTTCTCTGGCACTCTCATTCACAGCAAGTCGGTGTGTTATTCAAGGGCCTCGCTCCATACCAACCGCTTTAGGAATCAGATTTCTGGGATCCTTTAATTAAAGTATCGAGACACGGGGTTAAGATGCAAGACTTAGCAGAAATGTGGACTGCGCCCAGCACAGCCGGTGGTCTGTTTGGAACTAGTGAAGGCACAGGAGGGTCCTGTCCCGGCTTGCGGGCGTGGGGCTCCGGCTCTAACGTCTGGTTGGGGGCTTGGGGGACGGTGTCCGCTGGGCTGGAGAGCCTGAGTGGGAGCTCTGGGCCGAGCTCCTGGAGACTGAGCCCCACTGCCCTTGAGAAGTGTCTGTATGTGGATGCCTATGGAAATACCCCAGGCGCCCAGGGAGCAAGAGGGGGGCTGCCCGGCCTCAATCACGCAGTCCACCTGCCTGTTACTCGGCCCGTGTGTTCTCAGCCTCTGGATGGATGAGCTTTTCCAGGGCCCTCGCGGCTCCCAGGATTTACCCTGCGCACTTTTATTTCTCTGAATCCGCTAGGCCATCCTCAGGGCTCCTATGACTTGGATCGTATCGGTGACCCTGGAACTAAAAGCCCTAAGGTATCTTTTTAAAAGAGAACTATAGATTTGTATTTATATATTTTTATAACACACGCCGATATCTAAGCATGAATGTGAACCTACCTCCTATTGAAAGGCTTCCTGGCGGTAGAGAACCCACCACGCCCATATTCGGGGACCACCCTGCTCACATGCATATTAAGTCCAGGCTCCCGTGGTCTGTGGATAGTAATGAGTCGCCTCAATAGCAATGATCCAGAGTTCACAGGCTCTGACCACCAACCCACCCCCCCGACACACACACCAACACACAGAAGACAGGATTTTCATCCCCTGTGCCACCCTCCAAGAATATCTGTGGGTCCCGAGAGGCGTCTCACGGGTGCTCGCCACAGCCCTGCCATTGTTCTGCTGACGCCCCACCAACCCCACTGATGATCCGGGTCTGTGCCCCCCACCCCCAAGAGAACATCCAAGTCGTCCCTGAGTGCCCTGACCCCCACGTTAGTGGAGGAAACAGCCCTCTCCTGCTGTGTGATTCCTCCTCCCTCAAAGCAGAACCCCTTCCCCCACCCCCCCGGACCCCATGCATCAACTCTTACAGCCCAGCCTGAAGACCTTCTCGCCTGGAGACTGAACACAGATTTTCAATGCGGAGCTACGGACAGTTCCGGAGACAAATACCGCCGTGGCTTTCCCTTTCAGCTTCTCCCCCAGCTACCTGCCTTCCTCCCCCTTCGGCTGAAACTCCCTCCCAAATTCATGCCGCCCAAAGCCATGAGTCTGCCTGTCAGGTCTGGATCCTAGCTCATGTCCAGGTTAGGACCCAGGTGACATTCTTCCCTTCGGGCTAGTCAACAAGAAGTAGATGCAAAACTGAGTTGAGGAGCAGGAATACTCTCGGCAGCATCTCCCTTCCTTGAATTTTGGGACAGCTCCTTCTTCAGAGCTAAGTATTCAGGGACTATCACTGGGCTATCTCTTTAGTTCTGTTAAGTATGTGCGTGTCAACGAATCCAGAATGTTGCATGGATACTCTGTGAAAATAAGCAGCAAAGAGGAGTCCATTCTGTTCTTCCAGTGATCAAGAGTCAGATGAGATCTTATTAAATTTAATCAGCCAGATGTGTCATGGAAAATGTTTTTAAATTAATGAAAGAGTTCTGTGGGCTCTCGGATTGGCCCATGCCCTTGGCAAGGGGAGGGGCCCCTCTCTAGACATGGCCCCAGGTTTCCTGGAGAGAGCCTGACCTCTGGCCTCTGATCTTGGCCCTCCCCTCATACCACCTGAGTGTTCCTGGGCAATTCGTGTCGCTTTTCTGAGCTTCTGTTTTCTCCCCCAGGAACCGAAAACCCTTGCTGGATTAGTGTAAGAATTGGAGATTTAATAGGCGCTCAGTAAATGGGAGCCCTTGGAGCTATTATTTAGTCTGGGAATATTTTGGGAAGAAGAACGAGACGAGCCATATGCTTATCAACAGCTCCACATCTGTCTTTGAAATATGACTCTCTCTGCTTCTCACACACATATGTCTGCACACACGTGCGTGGACACGGACACACACACGTGTGGGAAAGAGCATGGATTCTGGACCCGGGCTTCCAGGATTTGAGTCCTGGGACTGTATACCTTTTTCTCCTGTGACTTTGGTCACTTAATGGATGGGTTCGTCTCCCTCGTCTGTTACATGAAGGTTGTTGTAGTAGGCACGGGGATGAAATGAGCTAATATATTTAAACCATTAGAGCAATCGCCAGCACAGAACAATGCCCAGCACATAAAAGAGCACACAGGCTATTATTATTATTACTACTGTTATTATTCATTATTCCCCTGGCAGGGGAGGGGGTCGAGGGGGGACTCTGACAGTGAGAAACCTGAATTTCAATTCTCATTTTCACCACTGACCTCTGTCCTGTAACCTCCTATACACTTCTTTTGTTTCATTTACACATCTGCTTTTCTTTCCAGAAGAGCTGGTTCAAGTGAGTCTGTTGGGCTCACCTCTTCTAGCCACAAAACAAACCATTTCCCAGAGAGATGATATGCAAACAGCACAGAAAGAGTCTCCTGGCTTCAGGTGGCCCTGTGGAAAGAGAGGACCCCCTCGGTCCCGGAGACCTGTCTATCAGCACAGTTAGCAAAGGAAGGGGGTCACTGCCTGGAGGGTGAATATCATCTCGGTCGACTCTGAGGCCTTGGCAGAGTGTCCCCCATGAAGAGACCAAGGAAGGCTGCTTGACCAACGAAGACCAGCTGTCACCACAGGAAGGGTGGCTCTGACTGACCTTCTGTCCACCCCGTCTGTCAGCAATCCATTAGCAGTCCCGTAAGTGACCCTGGTCCTATTGAATCTCCACTTAACGGGGCTCTTGGGAGGATACGTGGATCAAGAATGACGGCTGCCCAGGCCAACTGGAAGGGCGAGAACTGTCATGGCAGCCCGGCAGCATGGTCGCTGAGTCACAAAATGGTGTGGAGGATGAGCCCCATGGGCACACAGGAGAAGATGCTGGGGCAAAGGAAGGGGCCATGTGGGGGCGAGAGGAAGAAAGACTGGTGGGCTAGGCCTCCCCTTACCTTTGGCTCGTCCTCGGAAGACCAGTCAAAGAAAGCAGGAAGAGAAGTCAGTTTCCTTTGACTTCCCTAAAGCAAGCGCTCCTCAGAAAAGAGAACAGTGAGCCTAGTTGGGGTGTGTAAACTATCTGATGTCCGTCCAGAGAGGTGTCTGTTAATGGGTGTAAAATGGAAAGATGAATCAATGGGACTGATTAATATTTATGAAGATCCAGCCTCGACGGAGTGAAAAAGACCCGTATATTGGACAAGAAGGGAAAGGAGGGATTTGTTCGGGTAAGGTTTCTGTTTTGATCACCGAGTAAGCTTATAGAGCAGGAATGTAGGATAGAAAAATAAAATCTGTATCTAGAAGTTATTAGCATTGTGCACAAAAGTTCTGTTGGTTCCTACTTTTAAAAAAAAATTTTTTTACATTTATTTATTTTTGAGAGACAGAGAGACAGAGCACAAGTGGGGAGGGGCAGAGAGAGAAGGAGACAGAATCCGAAGCAGGCTCCAGGCTCCGAGCTGTCAGTACAGAGCGCGACGCGGGGCTCAAACCCACAAATGGCGAGATCATAACCTTAGCCGAAGTTGGACGCTCAACCAACTGAGCCACACAGGCGCCCCTGTTGGTTCCTACTTTTTGTGTGCCATTCCATCTGAAAAATCACTGTGATTTTGTAGAGGAAGTTGTGATGGAAAAGGCACTCTGAAGCAAGTTTCTTGTGAAAAGAAGCCAAGCTACTAAAACTATAGTTAAGAAATGTAAAAAGTTACCGATTTTACTCCTTCGGATGAAAAGAAATTTATAAGCAGGAGAGAAATTATGGATAGAGGCAAGTTCTGACTACAGTAGTTCAGAGACAGGAACTCTAATTAGCCAGAGCAAGAGGCGACTGCTTCGGGAAATTTCTGAAAGGTTAAATAGGAAAGCTGAGGGTCAAAAGCATACCGTGATGAGAATAAATGCAGAAGACTGTTTGCAAGGAGCTACATTGCATAATCATCAAAGGAAGGACAAAGACAGAGAAGGAAACCTGAAGCCCCAAATAAATAACAGAACACAGACCATAAAAGACGCTGAATATAGGGGCGCCTGGGTGGCTCCGTCCGTTAAGCGCCCAACTCTTGATTTCGGCTCAGGTCATGATCTCAGGGTTTGTGAGTTTGAGCCCCACATCGGGTTCTGCCTGCTTGGGATTCTGTCTCCCTCTCTCTCTGCCCCTACCCTGCTTGTGCTCTCTCTCTCTCAAAATAAATGTTAAACAAACTTAAAAAAAAAAGACGCTGAATATAGCACACAGATACTCAGAAGGTACGGAAAGATAAGTCAGAAGCCAAAACTCAGTTACCATTATCATGCAAAGGAACAACATCACTCTTGGTAAAAACAAATGACTTAGCATGTGACCAATACTGCTTTTCTTAAGTTCTGCAGAGAAAAGCCTGATAATCACCCTCTATCAAGCCCTACAAGTAGGAGACCTAGAAATGGTTACTGACCACTGTTATCTCTCAAGGAGTTGAAGCAAACTGACCTTACACATTGGAGTTCGTTAGCACTCGCCAACACAGATTACAAAATACAGGGAGGAATTCTCCTCGGGACATTAAGCAATATTTGCAAATGTGTGCAGGTAAGTGTTGACTACCTGATCACTCTGACCAGGAAATGGTTCTCAGCAACGGTGTGATCTCTTTTTCAAAGTGGAAAACATGAATGTTATCGTCACCAGCTCATCGCGGGGAGGCACGGCGGAAGGGACCAGCGAAGACTGCAGCTCTTACGAGAAGAAATGGAAATCCAACTGACAACAAATATTCGTTGAGCACCACACTGTGCTAGGCACATGAGAACTAATACCTCCATGGCTGATAAAGCCTTTCGGAAGTAAGTCTTCAGTTAATCTGCCCGAGGTTAATTGAACTGGAGATCTCCTGATTTCTAGTTTTATGTCCTTCCTGTGTACTTTCTACATTTAGATGTTGGCATCATTCCTCCTTGGCTGAGTTACTCCAAGAACCTCTGCATTCTCGATCGTTAAAATGGAAATACGAATGCCTACCACATACGGTTGTTGTAAGGATTCGGTGTGTAAAAAAAGCGAGACATGGTGCCGGGCACATAGCAGGTCCTCAGCCAATGTTGGTGTCTCTCCCTTTCCTTCACTGACGTCCAACTGTCCGCCACGGATAGCACTGCCAGGCGAGAATAAAACGGAGCGATGTCCCAAGGTGAAACGAGGGGACCGGCCAGCTAGGGCTCTGGGGTCAGGCATGGGAGTCCTCTTGGGCTGGAGGGGTGTCGTGTGAGGCCTGGGAGACATAGGGACTTGGACAGAGCTTAGCGGAGGAATGAGATTTGCATGGGTGGAGAGATGGGCAAAAAATGAGCCAGTAGAGAGAACAAAGGCACCAAAGCAGGTGAACACAGCAGCTGTGTGCGAAGGACCCCAGTTGCTAACCAGTTTGCTAGGCAGCAGGCTAATAGTGAGGAGTGGAAGAAGGGCCAGGGGGTAGCTGAGGCTCTCCTGTGAGGAATTTCCATGCTCGAGGGTTTCAACTTGATCCTACAAGCGAAGGGGAACCAGTGACGTTTTGTCAATTTGGAGCTCATCTATTAAGATAAATCTGGGGCCAGTGTGTAGAATGGACTGTCAGGGAAGAGGTCAAAAAACAGAGAAATTTTATATTTTATACACACACGCACATGCAGTCTTTTTCATTATAATATATATATATATATATATATATATATATATATATATATACGTATATATATATAAAATCTACTAATTCCATTTTGAATGGCTTGGACATTAATTTTGCTCTTGTAATCGATTATAGAGGCTTAAAATGGCTGTGTTTTTTGCTTTTGTGACATATTATGGTCATATCTAGAATTCATTTGCTGTTAAATCAAGAATAAAACTCTCAATTACATTGTTGTTCCTATGGTAAAGCATAATCTACTTTCAGGCTTTCCCTTTGCCATAAACTCTCCAGGAACGAAACTCGATAAAAAGCAGAGACTCATTGCCTACGATGGTAATTAAATCTCTGTTTGACAAGTAAAAGAGCGGGACTGTAGGGACAGGTCATTTGAGAGAAAGAGAAACAGACTTTAATATGTCAGCAAAGCATACAGAAGTGGGACACCCGTCATCTGTTTTGGGGATATGGGATTATGATATATATTTGAGACAAACCAAAATCCCATCAGTACCCAAATGATGGGATGAATTGTACTTTCAGAATGCAGGCTGGAAGGCCAAGATCAAGGTGTCAGCAACTTGATTTCTCCCAGGGCCTCACTCCTTAGCTTGTAGGGGACCATTCTCTCTCCATGTCCTCACGTGGCCTTTCTTCCTTCAGGTCTCTTCCTCCTTCAATAGAGACACCAGTCCTATAGGATTAAGGTCCACCTTTATGACCTTTTTTAACTATAATTACCTCCTTAAGGACCCCCATCTACAAGTCACATGCTGGTTATGGTGGGGGGTGCGGGTCAGGACCGCAACATATGAATGGGGGGGGGGCGTGGAGGAGGGGACACAATTCGGCCCATAACAGGCCTTCCAAGGAGTTAGGGCTGTGGCTAGGCTATCCACCCAGATGGAGATACAAAGGAGGCACGGCAGGGATCTGCTAACTGTGGGGCCCAGTGCAGGTGGCGGGGGGGGGGGGGGGGGAGGGGACCCAGGAGCCCGACACCCAGCACTGGGCTCCCGCAGGTGTGACCGG
This sequence comes from Panthera leo, assembly GCF_018350215.1. NCBI lineage: Eukaryota > Metazoa > Chordata > Mammalia > Carnivora > Felidae > Panthera > Panthera leo. The sequence continues at coordinate 13,774,865 of NC_056689.1, forward strand.
CGTTCCTCTGAATCCCGGCTGCCGGCCTGGAGATGTTTTTAAGTGTCCCCAGTTTCTGGAAAGGGAACTGAGCGTTCCCTGCGCCCCGGCTCCCTGTTGCCAAAAAGGCACGGGATGGAAAAACCCGCCTGGGCTGAGGACCGAGCGAGGGCGAGCGGGCTCTTGGGGCTCCGAGCCGATTTAGGTTGCGGTGGGTGGCTGTGGTGATTGGGCCTCTCCTTGGTGATCGGTATATGACCTGGAGGTTGGCGTCGTTAAGGAGAGGTTTTTGTGATGACTTCAGAAAATTACTGTAAATAAGACGGTATTTCGCTGTTTGTAATTTTATGCAGCTCATTAGATCACGGTCAGATGAAAACCTTGACATTTGGGGCAGGAAGCATGTGGCAAGTGGGGGCGGGTGGACTGCAGGCGGGGCTGCTGCCCCCCGAGAAAGTCATGCAAGGGTCTTACGGAAGGGAGACGCGCAGAAGGATCTTTCGAAATCGATGCTGGTGACTTCCTCTTCCCGACAAAGTTCTCTCTACTCCTTAAACTCTGTCCTGCTGGTCGATGGAGGCAGGAACAGAGACATTGGGGGATGGGAGGGTGGACTCTTTAGGACACGTGGGAGACAGGCGTGCGGTGGCGGCAGTGTTCTGATTAGATCAGGCCAGCGGAACACGCTGTCCTTGCTCTGCTGTCCTTGCTCTGCGGCCCTTGGCCCTGGATGTCAGACGAACACAAAGCCTTGACACGTCTACAGCCAGGCTGCGCTGTTTGGGCAAAGCTCTAAGTGTTTTTCTGGATGGCTCAGGAAAAGGCAGAGAGTTTTTTATGGGTTGCTCTTACACTTGGCCCAAAAAAGCAGTCACCCAACACTGAACTGCAAAAAATGCAGACCTCTTGGTACCTCTTCTAAAAAAGAGCTTTGAAATGCATGCATATCTGTGCAACAAAATCCCACTGAAGATCTGTCCTGCATTGAAAAAGGGAGTATTGGAGCAGCAGCTAAGGGAATGGGCTTTCGGGTCAGGAGACCTAGGTTTAAATCCAGGCTCTGACGCATTCTCGCTGAGTGACCTTGAACAATGAGATACCCTCCCTGGGCATTAGGATAGCACCTACCTCCTGGTAGTGTCGTGAGAAACACTCAAGCCACGGCTGGGGACAGTGACAGGCACGTGGGACAAAGAGAGCTCGTGGTCGTAATTACTGAACAAACGCTCCTTTGGACATTTCACCAGGGGTTAAGGGAGAGAGGAGACAGGGAGGGGGAAGGAGAGAGAGCGCGGCTCCGTTTACCTACCTACTCGGCTGCATATACCTACCTAATCATGGTACCCAGCAGGGGAAGGGCTAAGTCGCTCTTAGGAAACATCACTGTAAACGCTATATGATATTAAACCTCTCTTCCGAGGGCTTAGTTGACAGGCCACACATTTATTTCCTCTCCGAGTAGAATATGTTACATTTCCCTTTCTCTGACACTCTAGGGTCTTGAAAAAGCCAGGAAACACCTTTACATGCCTTGGCCCAGATTCGCCTTCCTGTCCTCTTCATCTTGACAACTGTCCCCGGCCAGGAGTAACTGACCTGCCGGCCCCAGCCCCTCCGGGTGAGAACTGCCATCACCCGAAATCTTCCCTCTGCCCAGCAGGTGCCTCAAAGCTTCTGGGAGTTTAGACCTTAGAGCGAGGCAGTGAGGGGAAGCCTCTTTCTCCCAAGAGAAAACCAGTGAAGGGAGCCTTTGCATGTAAATATATATATAAATACAAACCTTCGCAGCAACCAGGATAAATTTAACGTGCAGAAAAATACACACACCAGGATGTTAAGTGCAGCGGGATGCAGGATTGTAAACATGGTTATGATTACAGTAATGTGAAAACCAAATAAAAACCGACAATGCATCGGCAGAAAAATTTCCAGAGTGTTAGCCGTGGTGGTGGTCTTTGGGAGGTCGGGGGGCGAGGTGGGGGGCAGGGGTAGTTTTCTCCTTCTTCTTCTCCTTCTCCTCCTCCTCCTCCTCCTTCTCCTTCTATAACAAAAAGAATTAATACGTCTATTCTAATGCCCCTTTCACCTGAGGCTCCATGCAGCACCCATGGCCAGGCGACCCACCATCCGGAGAGCTGTGGAGGGGCCTGTCCCTCTCTGTCATATTTCACTCGCCCCTTTTCAGTTCCGGCCTCTGTCTCCTCTCCAGCCACGTTCAGTCACATTCTGGCGGATGTTCTTTCCTCTTCGGATCTTCCTGCATTTCCCATTCTCCTCCTCCTTTGCCCTGTTTGGCTACCTCCTACGTTCTCACGCATCCTCCCTGCCACTCCCTTCGTTCTGGGTCCTTCCTCCAGTCCAGCGTCTCTCCCCTGCCCTCAGGATAAAGTTCCAGCTCCTTCTGGTGCCAAGAGCTTCCTTGCTTGCCCTTCCCCACCTTCCACCGGACCAGGCTTCAAGCCTCGTCCTTAGTCTCCGGAGCAACCTGTGAATATGTCTGCCACAGCACTTAGCACATTTTACCGAAATTATCTGTTTCTTATCCATCATATCCCCCAAACGGGAAAGGTCTCTAAGGGAAAAGACCATGTCTTAGTCATGGTTGAGCCACCAGTTCCAACCACAGTCCATGGCACATGATAGGTTCTCAATAAATACTGACTCTCCTCCCAAAGCTTTTCCATGGCAGACCTCTGAATGCAGTCCAAACCCTTAGCCTGAGGAACATCCGTAGGCTGATTGGAACCTACCTTTGCTGTTTTATTTCCCACAGCCCCCCACCCCCACCCCCGCTCCTGCCCAGCCCCAAGACCCCCAGCACTGCCATGCTGAATATCCACTTCCTCCCAAGCCTACCTTGGCCATAGTCTATCCACTCTTTTTCTCATATACGTGCCTCTCACTTCCCTAATTAGACTTACGTAAACCCCAAGCCACGGTCTGCAGGAAATTGGATCCCCCATGGTGTCATGTACATAAGAGCCTCTTGATGAGAGCTGTTGACTGGCTGCTGTTGGTCACTAGCTGGTGGGGAGGTCACTGGGCTGGGTGTGTCTGTTTTGGTTCCTGAGCTGTGGGTCCCTTTCTCACACAGTGTGCGCCTTGAGGGAGGGCCCTCGGACCTAAAAGGGAAAGGTTAGGTCACTCCAACCCTCCCCCGACTGCCCTGCCTCTGCTTCCTTATTTCCTGCCACAGGACAGCAGAGAGGCCCTGTCAACAACTGGCTGAACCACCAGGACCGGTAGGCGAAGGACCCCACACCCCGCAGCTAGCATCCTGGCTGGTCCCCAGAACCACCCAGCACTCCAGAGTTTGCTGAGTCTGTAGGTAAACTCTTATTGTGCAGGGGCGAAGCATTAAGAAAAAGAAAAGCAGGTTTGTTTTCTTTTTACTTATCAACTTCCAATAGCTCCCCTCTGAATGCTGTCCGGGGCAGTAGACTGGCATTCGAGAACTTACAGGTTTTGTATCCGTATCTGTCTTTCATCAATCAGACACGATCCAAAGCCACCCAGCCTGCACCTTTCACTCACTTAGCAAGAACCGGGAGGATTTTCACACACTGAATAAGTAGGTGAATTAATTAACTCAGTTGGGATTGTTGTGTATGTGACCTCACGTGTTCTTTAACAAAAGATGTCGGCATCCGGGAGTGGCTCTACCTCGTCCTGGTTTGCATCACAGGGGCTTTGGCTTGAGCCAACACGGAAGAATGTAGAGCACAGACCTCCTCAGCCCGGTGAGAACACAGGGCGACGTCACCGCCTCACCCCTTCTTGGTGTTTCTTCTCCCTCCATGGGTGTGACGTCAACAGGGGACCTCTGGCCTTGAAGAAGGGACTTGCCCTGTGGAAGAGGGGTTGGCTGAGGACTACTCAAAAAGGCATCCCCCTTTCCCCCCACCCCCAGTGAATTGAGGGGACCCAGGCTTGCATGGCTCGGGGGACCAGGAAGCACTGTAGCGAATAAGAGGATAAGACCCCTAGGGGCAGCACGGAGGGCAGTGGGTTCTCACTTCTGGTTCTCCAACCTGGACCTTCAATTGTCCCCCATTGTATGCAGATCAGGGCGGGCTCCTCACCCACCACCGCAGGGCCTTCAGGTGTTCAAAACTGGGGCATGGCCTCTGCTTAACTAGAAAGAGGCCTGGGCCGGTGACTCACGCGAACTCACCTGAGAATGTGCAGCTCTTTGGTCCCGGCCCAGATGGCCTGTCTCCCACGTACTGAGCCTTCTCCTCGTGTCTGTCGAGACAGCCTCAAAGTCAAGGGACCGAAGAGAGCAAACTTGATTTTTTTTTTTTAAGTTTATTTATTTATTTTGAGAGAGACAGAGACCGCTCGAGAGGGGGAGGAGCAGAGAGAGAGGGAGACAGAGAATCCCAAGCAGGCTCCGCCCTGTCAAGGCTGTGGGCACAGAGCCCCTTGCGGGGCTCGAACCCACGAAACTGTGAGATCACGACTTGAGCTGAAACCAAGAGTCCGACGTGGAACCGACTGAGCCCCCCAGGCACCCCAGGGCAAACTAGAGTTTTAAAACCTGGACAGTGGTGAGCATGAGCCTCCTTGGGACGCGGTCTTCCTCCCTCGCTGGCTTCTCTCACCTCCAACCACCAATTTTTACCTTTTTGAACTGTTGAGGCTGTTTGTGACCTCCTGGGAGCAGCTCGTCCTCTGAACTTGTGCATTTGTGGTCTCCTTCCAGACTGCTGCAGCCTGTCCGTTCTTAATGGGAAAGAAGTCCTGGTGAGTGTCAGAAGCCCTCTGTGCCGTCCAGATGCTCACGTAAAGACGGCCGCCATGATGGGGGCGTTTCACCCATTGGTCAAGTGCCAACAGTATACAGGGCAGGACAGAGATTACATGGATTGCCCAGCGAACAGGCTGACCATCGACGTGCCCTCCGTGTCCCCGTGGGCACCCCCCACTCAAGTTGATATTTTAAAAGAAAATAAACACACCCAGACAACCATCTCCCATGCCTCTCCCCCTTCCTTTCCCTTCCCTCTGATAATGGAAGAAACCCTTTACCAAGTTGTTGGCTGTTGGCCAAAGGCCACAGATCCTAGCCCTACACCCAGGGGCTGGGCTCACCCTTGAGACTGGGTCAACTGGAGATCCCAGTTGTCGCCGGACCTCTCTTCACTTCTCAGCAACGCCTGTCACTGGATCCAGCTACATCCTGGCTCCCAAGTGGTTCTAGCTAGATTAGACCCAGTCTGAAGACAATTTGAGACTCTTGCCCAACAGCCTTTGGGAATCCTGAGCTTTTCCACTGGGAAAAGGGAGCTGCAGAAACCTGCCTCCCCCTGGGGCTCTGCCCAGCACCCGGCATCCTGCAGGGTTGCCTGGGCCCCTCCCAGCCCCCGGTCTAACCCCAAGTGAGCTGGCATTGGCTGGTCGGTCTGGTCTCACCCGGAATCCTTGTTTGCCTTGGCCTCTGTCAAGGAGGCAGGGAGCCCGAGGAACCAGAGGGTTAAGCAACAGCTTCCCAAGGGCGAATTCCTGCCTGGCGTATCTGATTCCCGAGCCAAGCCTGGGTAGTTCTGTTTCTGCTGATTCCCCATCATGCTGCACACTGCGTGCTGGTTCTCTCCTCTTGCCCGGCTGCCCCCTCCCAGGAGAAGGAGCTCGGTCTGACTGCCACGGCCCAGATGTACATCTTGCATGGGTACGCTCCTGCCAACTGAATTCTCAGAATATAGTAGGGGCTACCCTTGGGGCCGTTCTGGAGTTCTGTTAGCCCTTCCTCCAAGCCCAGCTTAATCGACATGGCCACGTGTTATTTACGATACCCCAAATAGGCAAGTGCTTGATATCAGGGTAGTTTAAATGTCAGAGGGGCAGGGCCTGGCATAACTCGTGAGGCTGGGACCTCCAAGGAGCAGATAAGAGCCTTCGTTGTCACTATGATGGCTTTGCCCAGTGTCACCCATCATTCTTCAGACCCTACACCCCCCCCCCCCGAGTGTTACAGGGTTGTATCTGATTATTTTTTCACATGCTTAGAAATGTATGAAAGACAGAGTTTCTCGGCCCTTCTCTAGAGCAAAGCTAATGGCACAGGCTGCAGCAAGCAGCCGTTCTACCCCCATGAGCCAGGAGGTGGTGAGCTAAGGAAAGCCTGCTCCTATCCCCATTTTCACATGAGATTCTAGAACGTTCCGGGGACCACCCCTCTTAGTAAACCTGTCTCAGCATAATTGTTAACACCCTGTCCTGCTCTCAAAAGTGCCAGCTGGACGGTGGGTTCTATAGTCATCCCACGTTCCGAGGACGTCGCGTTCCTTCTAGCCCTGGTAAGGCTGGCAGAGCTGAGGGTGAGAAAGGGAAGTGACTCGTCCAGGCTCACGCAGTGAGTCAGTAGCTGAACAATTTCAGAGAATCCAGGAGCTTTGACTAAGGTGCCACTCACCCCTGACCCCGCCCTGCGAAGGGAGTTGAAGGGACAGAAATTGGTTGAAACCGCACACCAGGGCCAAGAGGTGAGTAAAAACGGTGAGGAGACCAGCAGCAGAAAACATCCAGAAGACAAAAGGAATCCCTCAAGATATGTTGGTTGCGAAGAGAATGCCCACATGCCCATGCAGCTAACCAGCTTTAGAAGACACCCAGGCGGTGGGTGCAAAATAATACCGTGCAATGAGCCGACCCAGCATAGTGGGGGCCCAGTAGCTGCCGGATGATGGGTGAACGGATGAGTTACAAGCCGCCCCAGGGAGAAGGGAAGCACGAAGGAGTCATTGCAGACAATCTGGGGAGACGGCAGGGAGGAAGCAGGACGCTCCCTGCTGCTGGCAGGTGGCACAGGGCCGTCCTGGCCAGTGTGTGCTCCGAAGGACCCCGGGGTTACCTGCAGCCCCACCGCGGGGGGCTGCTTAGCGAGGTGAGCGTTAAGCCGGCTTCTGGAAGAGGAAGTGTGACCAGGAGAAAGAGGCAGGACGGTGCTTGGCTGGAACCCAGCGTGAATGAGGGATGTGTGGGGACAGTGGGCAGACGGGCCTGCCTGGGGCAGAAGCGCTGGTGGGGAGTGGGGGGGGGGGGAGTGCGGGGGGGCGGGGGAGGGAATTCAACAGAGATGGAAGAAAAGAAACAAAGAATGTCTGCCCAGCATCCTCATTTTTTTGGTTTTCTGGGAAAATGGTGAAACTCTTTCTTGCAAGCAGCGATTATAGAGGGTAGGAGTAGGAGCGAAACCACAGGGATTTTTTTTTTTTTTTTTTTTTTTCAGGACCGAAAAAATGTTTTCCCCAAACTAAACAAAGTTAGATTGAGAAATTCAACATGGTACCTTAGGGACCGGGTAGCTCATTGCTACCCCGAGGCCCGCCTTCCCACAGGCGCCTGCTTCAGGCTCTAATGGCTGTCTGGCGAGGAGAAGGGGACACTTAAACTTTTCAAGATCCAGAGACACTTAGGGTTGTCTTTCGGCAGAGTCGTTTTTGTCCCCTCCTGGAATGGCACTGGAGCCCTCCTTGGTAGTACCCTTTGCAGGCCCTCAGCGGCACAGGTGAGTGTGCGTCCCGCCACCCCCCCCCCCCCTTACCTGCCCTGTGACCAGCCTTTTCCTCAAAGGCAGCTGGGAGCCTGTGACTTCAGTGTGGTCCTCCCCATTCAGTGCCCTCAGGGCTGGTGGCTGCCGCTGTTACCTAAAAGGTGATTTCCCTCTAGATGGGGATTAGCGTCATTAAAGAAACAAAGGCATCCCCTAATTACAAGACTAAACTCTGCCTTCAAAGGGGGCTGGGGGGAGAGTGGTGCTGGGCCCTGGGTGGCCTTGCCCATACCAGTGTTTCCGTGATTTGATTCACTGAAACCATTCATTTGTACAACTGCCTATTTTTTATGTTTTTATTTTTTTAAGCGCTGATTTCTTCCTCAGTTTTCTTTTCTTTGCTTTTCTTTTTAATGTTTATCTATTTTTGAGGCAGAGAGAGAGCATGAGCAGGGGAGGGGCAGAGAGAGGGAGACACAGAAGCCGAAGCAGGCTCCAGGCTCTGAGCTGTCAGCACAGAGCCCGACGCGGGGCTCGAACTCATGAACCGCGAGATCATGACCTGAGCCGAAGGGGGACGCTCAACCGACTGAGCCACCCAGGCGCCCCTGTTTATTTATTTTTAACAAAAACGTAGGACCATTCAACCTTCTTTAGCAAATTGCAGTGATTTTTTTTTTTTTAAGTTTATTTATTTTGAAAGAGAGAGCAGCATGGACAAGAGAGGGGCAGAGAGAGAGAGAGAATCCCGAGCAGGCTCAGTGCTGTCAGCACATGGACCCCCCACCCCACGCAGGCCTCGATCTCATGAACCAAGAGAGTGTGACCTGACCTGAAATCAAGAGTCGGACGCAGAGCCAACGGAGCCACCCAGGCGCCCCCAAGTTATAGTGAGTTTTGAGTGAATAAAAAAGTCAGTGGCCGCCCATCTCCCCCCGCCCCCCCCCATCAGAAACAATGTATCTGGTGATGGGAAACAGCACCCCCTCCCTCCGACTTAGGGGGAAAAAAAAACCCTGCAACTGCTCCGTAAATTCTTGCTCTCAGCCATCTGATTTTTGTTAACTGCTAGATCTAAATCTAGTCAGGTCTTGTGCCTGCAAACCCCTTTAATTAGCATGATATCTTAAATTGTTTTTCAATTGAGGTAGCAGCCCTTCTGGTTCTTATCTGGGAAGCTGGAGGCCCTGAGGCCACCTGCGGGGACCCACAGGGGTGAGATTTTCTCTGCGGGCTCTCCCCTCTCCCTTCTCGCCCAGGCCCCTGCTGTGGCCTGAGCAGCGAAGAAGCCTCGGATGGAAATCTGGGCCTTGTGCTGGGGAGGCCTCAGTGGGCCCAGCCTCCGCTGGAGACAGGAGAGGGACAGGGATGTTTTGAGGGGCTTCCGCTCCTGCTCTGGGGCCTCTGAGTTGCCTTAGGGTGTGGGAAAACCCAGATCTTGCTTCTTCTGAAGTGCAGAGTGGGGACTGTCCCATCCTCAATGGGGGGGCGGGGGAGGCGGGGCTTCTCTGTCTCACACAAGGACCAGGGGCCGACCTGCAGTGTGGGAAGGAGGTGCCTGTCCCGAGCTCCCCAGGCAGCTGGCTTGGATCCCGGACCTTGGCAGTCACTGGTGCCAGTGTCTATGTCAGTGACCCAGCAGCTGTCTCTGTCTAGGTAGGTGAGGGCCCCATCCCAGCGCCAACCTCACTTTTTTCCAAGTAGCCCAAGATCAGCCAATTGGAAAGACATCTTCAGCTCAATCCCAGGCTCTGAAATATCAATGGAGGGCCAAAGTGAAGATCTCACCAGAGGCTTCCCCCTACCCTGCCCCACCAAGTCAAATGGGTTAATGCCACAGGGGCGGAGGGCCTCGCACCTTCTTAAAGTCGGGGCCGTGTCCACATAAAGTCCTACAGTTGTTCACCTGCACGGAGACAAATGACTTATTTCACATTCCATTTTGCGCGTTGCTAGCTTTTCCCGAACGGGGTCCATCCAGAACGCTCCGTGAAAGCAACTCACCGTGGCTCGGCCTAGCGCGCTGACCCAAAACAGGGTCAACGATGTTCTCCGCAAGGCCCGGGGTGGGGGGCCGGGGGAACAGGGTGGGGTGGCTCAGCTCCGTCCCCAAGGTGGGGCACGCATCTCCCTCCAGTGAGAAGGCCGACAGGAGGACCACTGCCAGGCTTCTCAATTTTCTCTCCCAACGCTACAAGTCACATCTGCTTTAATTCTTGGTCACTCTCACCATCTGCGCAGAGGGGTCGGTGGGGGTGGGTGGGTTAGGTAAAAGGTAGCAAGAGCCCCTGGAAAGGGGTGTGAAGAGAAATTCTTCCGCAAATGGTGTAGGAACCGTTCGGAAATGGCTGGCCATTTGGAAAAAGAAGTTAAGCTTACCTTACTCTTTGGTCCCAATACATTTCTTGTAGGTAAAACTCAAAGATAACATTTGAAATCCTAAGATTTCACAATCACGGGAGCATTTGTTGATCATGTCTGCACAGCAAGTCCCTTCTGGCGAGGAAGTCACAGATGTAAAAACCATAAATTCCATACTACCAGAGCATATCTACTTTTGTATGACAAAGCCACCTTTAAAAACAGGGAAAAGATTTGCAACATATACTAGAAACACGGGGCTAATTTCCTTAAATCACAAAGATCTAGTACAGGGGCTCCAGGGTGACTCAGTCAGTTGAGTGTCAGACTTTGGCTCAGTCAGTTGAGTGTCAGACTTTGGCTCAGTCAGTTGAGTGTCAGACTTTGGCTCAGGTCATGATCCCACGGTTCGTGGGCTGGAGCCCCGCGTCAGGCTCTGTGCTGACAGCTCAGATTCCCATTCTGTGTCTTCCTCTCTCTCTGCCCTTCTCCCACCCGTGCTCTCTCTCTCTCTCTCTCTCTCCGAAATAAATAAACATTAAAAATTAAAAACAAAACCAAAAGGCAAAACAAAGCACTCGTACAAATCAATAGACAAAACGCAGAATAACCCAATACAAACATTGGGCAAAGAATATAAATTGAGCAGTTTATAAGAGACGTAATACGAATGTCCAACAAGCACTTTCACTTGAAATTGAAGACACACATCCAGGTGGTAACTGGATGTCGCTTGTCGTCCGACTGGCAAAGAAGGTAAAGTCTGTAATAATTACTGCCTGTGAAGATACGTGGAGAAACAGGTATTTGCAAACATTGCAATGAGGACCGTCAACTCGAGGTCATTTGCCAATATTAAGAGTCTTCTAAGAGCAATTTAGCAACATCAATCATAATTTTCAATGTACATAACTTTCGATCCAGGAATTCCGTTGCCTGAATTTAGCCCACAACTACAGCGGCAAAATCGTACCATGACACGTCGTGTTGTTCAGAATGTCAAAAACGCTGGGATCCACTGAGGCTGGTTAGCAAATAGAACTCTCTAGGGCACCTGAGTGGTTCAGTTGGTTGAGCGTTCAATTCTTGATTTCAGGTCGGGTCATGATCTCCTGTTCGTGGAATCGTGAAACCTGCTTGGGATTCTCTCTCCTTCTGCCCCTCCCCTGCTCGTGCTCTCACAAATAAAATAAAATAAAATAAAATAGAATAAGAAAATAGAACCCTGTGAAGTAGTTTCTAGAAAAAGGTTCAAAGTTTATTGGTGGATCTTGATTCAGGGGATCATTGATTTGTTGTTGTTGTTGTTGTTGTTGTTTTTAATAAGCAGAGAATGAAAGCCAGGCTCTGGACAAGATATTAGCAATATCTGGCAAAGTTCCCCCCCCCTCTTTTATTTACTGTTTATTTATTTATTTATTTTTTGTATTTTACTTTTGAGAGAGAGAGAGATAGAAGACGAGTGGGGGAGGGGGAGAGAGAGGGAAACAGAAGTCCAAACAAGCTCCGCACTCAATTATCTGACAGTTTTTAAATGGTGTGCCTCATTAGCAAAACCTTTGGAGCACATTCCCCAACGTATTTGTTGATGTATTTATAAATATTTATGAGTACACATAAACAGTTTCAAAAGTAGCATAAAATGAGTAGATTAAAACACAGAAATCTAAGCTCTAATATTTTTTCTGCCTTCCCCTCTCCCACATTGTTTTCGAGATGCTGTTAGCTGTGTGTACTTGTTCCACAGTAGAGAGAAGAGGAATGTATCCCTGTGGCGATTTAAAAACGTGTATACAGGGGCGCCTGGGTGGCTCAGTTGGTTAATCGTCCAACTTCGGTTCAGGTCATGATCTCGTGGTTCATGGGTTCGAGGCCCGCATCGGGCTGTGTGCTGACCGCTCGGAGCCTGGACCCTGCTTCGGATTCTGTGTCTCCCTCTCTCTCTGCCCCTCCCCTGCTCATGCTCTGTCCCTCTCTCCCTCTCTCTCAAAAAGAAATAGGCATTAACAATTTTTTTTTTACAAATGTGTATACACGTTCTTTGACACAATTTCCGCCCAAAGGTGAGGTCTATATGCCTCGTCCCCTTGGAACCAGGCAGATGTTTGTGATTGTTCTGACCAACATGCTTTGGCAGAAATGACATGTGATTCCAACTCCACGTTATGAAATGTGACACTTGTTCCTGAAGCCTTCGGCCGCTAAGTGAGCAGTCAGGCTGCCCTGAGATCACCGTGCTATGAGGACGCCCAAGCCAGCATGGGAGGGAGGGAGTTGCCGTCCTGTCCCCGGTGGCCCTGGCCTCTGTCCGGCTGCGACTGCAAAGCCTTACGAAGCCGACCACACAGCCGAGCCCTTCCCACCTTCCTGACCCTCAGAAACCTCTGCATTTTGGAGTAATTGCCACACAGCCATAAGTAACCGGAAGAATCGTGACCCTAACTTTTCACACGTGGCTGTACGTATGTGCGTGCTGTGCGTGCACGCACTCTCTATAAAATTGTGGAAATTCCATCATGCATGCACACTTGCTGTATTCTGCATAATTGTGAAGGGGTAGAGCAGAAACCGCTGGGAGTGATCATTTGGGGGGTGGTGGGATGGGAGGCAGGGAGGTCATCTCTGCCAGAGGGTCACCGGCCATGTTCTACCATTGTTTGCATGCTGTATCATTTTTTCCCCCTGGAATCTTTCAAAAACATTACCTGGCTTTGGAGGAGACATATTCACCTGTCCAAAGTCTGTGCACGTGAGGATTCTGCACGATACCAACTCTGACTGGACAACAGCAGCTACATGCTTAACATGATCCGAGGCTGACCCTAGTCATTGATTGTGAAGACTCTGAGGTCGGTCCACATCCTGGCTCCACCGTTTCCTGTCCTCTCTGAACCTCGGTTTCCTCTTCTGTAAAGTGCAAATCATCCCAGCACCTGCCCATATTCACCACCCGCTGCTGCATAACAAATTACCCCGGAACGTGGCCGCTTACGACGATAATCGTTTATTATCTTATAATTCCCGGGGGTTATGAATCCAGGCATGACTTAGCTGGGGACTTCTGGCTCCAGGTAACTCATGAGGTCCCATCTGAAGGTCTGAGGAGGGGAGGCCCCTCTTCCATGTCAGTGCATGTGGTTGTTGGCCCCATACTATTTCTCGCAGGCTGTTGGGTCTCAGCTCCTCCCTGGCTACCGGCTGGGGGGCAGGGGCGGGGGTCTCCCTCAGTTCTCGGCCACATAGGCCTCCCTGCAGGGCAGCTCCCGGCATGGCAGCCGGAGAGCCCGAGATAGAAGCCAATCTTTTTATAGCCTAATCTTGCAAGTGACATCCCATTACTGCTACCGTGCTGTCCTTTAGAATGGAGTCTATAAATCCAGCCCACCCTCAAGGGGAGGGGGTTACATAAGGAAGCAAATGTCAGGCGGTGGGGATCATCAGGGGACATCACAGCACCCATGGGGTGGTCGGGAGGATTAGACGAATTAAGGTCTGAAACACATAGCCCGGTGTTTGAGACAGCATTTGCTCAGCAAATGGGAGTTCTAACTCATGTTAGAGATTCCCGTCTCGGTCTAACATTAAATGCCCGAGCGCCCTTTCTGCCACAAATTTATGGTGAGAGTTCAGCGAAGCCCTTTTGCCAACCACATATGAACTCATCCCTGCTGACGTTTTCCTGGAACTCCAAGAGCAGGAGTCCCTTAGAAGCTGGATCTGACCCTTTCATGACTCTGGGCCCCTCACTGAAGCTCATCATGTAGTCAACCTTTGCATAGGTATTTAGCACCTACAAGGAGACAGAGACTCAGGGAGGAACGAGGCCAACCCAGCAGACATAGTTACTGCCTTCACACAGCATACAGGTTACGGAGGGGGTCTGGACAGAGAAACGGCAGCTTTGGCCGTTCTTGGGGACTCTTCGCCCTGCTAATGGGAGAGGTGTGCACCTAAATGATTGCTGAGGGTAAATGGGAGGGCTTTTAATTACTTTTTATCTTTGATTTCTGGAGCATTTAAATTTCTTTTTTATTAAAACACATTTACTCTTTTTATTTTTATGAAATTCACTGATGCTGGGCATGCCCTCACTCGGGGCCGAGACAGGGTAGTAAACTTCCTGCCAAACTCATGGGATTGGCTTCACCATGTAGAGGACACCGTGGTTCCCTGGGAAACTCAGCCCCGGTTGAAGGGGGACAGAGCTAGGATTTCCACGAGTATGGTCATCCTACAGGGCATTTAACTATTCTTTGTAAGAGTATCTATATCGTCTCAAAAGTACGTATTGATGTAGTCAGCCGCTACTTCATGAAAAAATAAGCAATTGCTACCCTTTTTTTTAAGGTGTATTTGTTTATTTTGAGAGGGCGGGGGAGGGGCAAAGAGAGGAAGAGAGGGAATCCCCAGCAGGGCTCGAACTCACGAACCGCGAGATCATGACCTGAGCCGAAATCAATGGAGCCACCCGGGTGCCCCAGCAATCACTACGCTTGAGGACTCACTGTGGCCTATGAGCTACAGAGAAAGCAAAGGAACAGGAACCCACGAGCGATTTATTATGTCTTCATAGAGACCAGAGGCGCCCGCAGAGGAGAGCCCAACATGAGCCGGGGCTGGTCTTCGGCCAAAATCCAGATGTGTCGGGGCACAACAGTCAATCTGTGAAAAGAGTGAAAGGCCAAGGTGTCATTCTGGATGACTCTGGCTGTAATTAACAGAACACCTGACGGAGTGGCCAAAACCAAACGATGCCTATCATCCCGCATAACAAGAAGTTTGGGGGCCAAGTGGATCAAGGATTAGTTAATTTAGAGGTTGGTATCGAGGACCCGGGTTCTCCCCGTCTTTCTGCTTCTCCATCCTCAGCATTGTCGGCTTTTGTCTTCAGCCTTGCCTCCTCATGCTTGTAAGACGGCTGCCCCAGCTACTGACTTCATGAGCCTTTCGCAACTGTGTGGGGAGGCGAACACACTAGCCACTGGCACCTGTTAGAAGCCATGTGGTGGCTCTCGGGAGCTGCGTGACAGGCTACATTGGATACGCCCGATCTTCGTAGAAGAGAGAATCCGTAGGTGAAAGAATGGGAATGAAGCAATGAATTATCTTATCTACCTTGCATTACATAAATTAAGTTCATGTGCTCACTTTAAGTAAAAATGGGTCTTTGGGTACTTTGGGGATCCTCCTATTGCTAAATTTCAAAGAGTGTGTTCTCTCAGTTCATGGTTCTCCACCGAATGTCCTGTCAAGAACATGCATCGGGCTCTAAGAAGACCATCATCGTGGGCTTGAATCAATCACGGGGGTAATAGCAAGAATCCAAAAACATTCAACAAGCAGAGAAAAGGGGCAAAAGAATGTAACTACAAAGTGCAAAAGGTCTCAAAACATTTTAGACCTTTGCCTCGGACTCATGAATCCCCTTTCTGTGTGGGCCAACAAAAAAGAAAAAAAATAAAGAAAGAAAAGAAAAGAAAATTACTTACATGAGGCATGTCTTCTAGAGTGAGCTGATCCAGAGTCTTTATGAGACGAGATGAGAGCTAATTCATAATGACATATACAGGGAACAAACCTTGCTATGAAGGCAACGTGTTATCTTACCTAAACCGTATGGTATTAAAATTTATTCATTCGATCAGCAAGTATTTTTTTAGCACCTACTCTATGACAAGCATTGTTTTAGGCTCAGGTTTTGTCATGGTGGCCCAAGTTTCCCCTTCTGATATTTACACTCAATAAACACTTATCAAAAACACTGCTGGACCGCAGAGCTATAACCTGAAATCAGCCATACCTTCCTGGAAAATATTGCCAAAACTTCAGTTGGCAAGATCAAGAACTCAGAAAATGGGGAGTTTAGAGCACAAAAAAATGAAAATGGTATTGTGTGTGAGTATTCGCACAGCCATAAATGTGCACCCATAAGACAAAAATTCTGGAAGACAACAATTTTGAAAGAGGCTCTGTCTATATTAAAGATCTTCTCGCCTTAATCTGCATCAGGCGTTTGGTACCGATCTGTGGTGTCACGATTTCCTGAGGCATATTCTTCGGCAAATGTTATGTTACATAAACTCTGTGTTCTTTTTTGTTTGTAAAGCAGTCCTTACTGGCTTAAAAGGCAGTATCTTCTTGCGCTCACATCCTCCCTTGTTTTATTTGTGCCAATCTCAGCAAAATCTTGTGTAACTGTAGTAGTCAGCTCAACTATGTAACAAGCAATCCCCAAACCACAGGAGTTTATAGCCGTAATATATTTCCACTTCATGACACATGTAGATTATGGGTCGGCTGTGGCTCTGCCCGTGTTTTTTTCTGATTCCAGGATGCAGGGGGAAGGAGCAGTGCTTCTCTGGAGCATGCTATTCTCCTAGAAGGGGGCATAAGAGTGAGAGACCAAGCTGAACCACAGAATCACATTTAAAGTTTCTGCTCCTACTGGTATGTATCGTGTCTACTCACATGTCATTCAAAGTAACGCACGTGATCGAGCCGGACAACGAGGTGGGGAAGCATTCTTGATCTATAAGGTCGAGACGTGGGTAGGGATGTATAATCCTTTTAAAGGAGAAGGAATAGGGGTACCCGGCTGGCTCAGTTGGTGGAGTACGTGCCTCGTGATTTTGGGGTTGTGAGTTCGAGCCCCACACTGGGTGTAGAGCTTCCTTAAAAATATAAAAATTCTTTGAGAAAAAAAAAAAAAAACAACGAAAGGAGCAGGAGCAAATAATTGTGAACAAGGCTCTAATCCACCACAGTAATCACCTGGCTATGCCCCAAAATACTGAGGAACTCAAAAGCGCATTTTTTCTTGGCCTTCCTTTCCGTCCATTCACGGAAGGAGAGAACAGAGACACCTCTCCAAACCTGGCACACCTAACCCAGGAGAAAGGAAAGTCATCCCATTAAGGGGACTGTACTAAGCCCAGCATTTGATAAAGGGTCATGTACTTTTGGGTTTCAATTAACTGATACAAAACCACATTGTCACAACACCAGGTTTGCCAAAGGGATTGCTGCGGTTTATTCAGCATTACGCTGGCAACGTCACCGGTTTGCTTTCAGTCTCTTGGGATTCAAAACCAAAAGAAAGGAAAAGAAATGGCTGGTGCTGACGCTAACGCTTGCGTAATGCTTCCGAATTTGCTTAGGCTGCGCCTTCCACTGCTGTGATGGTAGGTGCAGCAATGATGAACTCGGCTAAGACAGACATGCTCCACTTGGAGACTCTGAATTAGAATCAGGAGGGGCAGGATAATGTTTGCCCTTATGTGCAGAGTAAAATTATAGGGCTACGTGTGATTAATCACTGCAGGGACCTAAGTCATTGCTGGTGTCAATTTATGCCATTTGGACAACAGGAGAAGCTGGGACCTCATGCCTGCCAGCCTGCCTTTTACTATTTTTCACCACCTGCTCCATGCCCGACACCATGAGATATTTCACATTTCCATATATACACACCTATTATGTCTATGTATCACTGATTTTTTCACCGTAACCAGGATTTACTTGTAGTCATAAAAGATGGCTTACCTTAGATTTCTTGCCATAAAGCTCTTTCCCTTTATATGACTTCATACTTTCTACACTTGGCTTAGAGGACACATTTTATGATGAGAAAGCTAAAACGAAGTCTTTCTAAACACCTGCCAAAAATGCAATTAACTAACAAGATGACTACTTCACTCCTCAATCTGTGACCTATTGAGATGATGGATGAATGGATGGGTGATAGATAGATTGGTCAATCAATAGAGAGAGGATAGATAGATGAATAGTTTGCCACACCCTCACTCTTGGTGTAAGAAGAGGAAGGGAGGAAACCAAGGTAAAATAGTCGTTTCTCATTGTCTTACTACCCACTTCAAATTGGAGAGACTTGTCAGTCTAGAAAAAACAAGAGCTTCTCAACGTTGCCATTCCAATGACCACTTTGAATATTATCTCTTCTTAAAGAACTTGTTTTCACATTTTGTGACAATGGCTAGCGTATTATGAAGACGACGAGTCTTTAGTACTTTGTTATGGCGGCCCTGGCGCAAGCCAATACAGTAGATATTTTTAAAACTCAACTTTGGTTCGGTTTGTCGGGAAACAACAACAACAACAACATTACCGATACTTATCATCATAGGGGGAGGCAGCCTAGTATAGTGGTTCTCTGCTTGCCCTGGTGCGGGCCTGGGTTCAACTTCTCACTCCATCACTTAACTAGAGATGTGGCCTTGGACAAATCACTTAATCTCTTTGGGCCTCGGATTACATAAATATACACAGGGGTAATGGTACATTACCCTTCCCTCACAAAGGCATTATGGGTATTAAGTGAATTAGTGCTTTAAAGCCCTTCGCAGAGCGCTTCACACCTTGTGACCGATACGTAAATATTAAATAACGAGATGGGAAAGTATGATGAAATCCAGTTTACGGAATCTTTCTAAATGCTAACACATTAACAAAATTCTAACTCTGGAGTACTCTTGTTTCACAGAGGGAATACCTGTTCGCGGCATTCAGAGTTTTAACGTGTGTCGAGTCTGGGTTTATGTTAGGACAAGTGTCTACGACCAATGAACGTGGGTCCGACAATGACATTGGTAACCTCCATGCACCTCGACAGCAGTGACTGTGAGCCACGTCTGATGAGGATTGTAACATTTGCCAGAGATTCGACGATTGCTGGCTTTCCTCCCAACGTTTGGGGTGATGATAACATGAAGGAGAAAGTCCAACACATGTGCCGAAAATGTTCGCAGGTGCTGTTTGCATATGACTTGCGGCAGAACTGGGGTAAACACTCCTTGATTTCTACTGGTAAAACTTTAACCCAAGATAAACTTGCTGACTGCAAAGTGTCCCACATGACTGTTCGGTGCACGATAACTAATATAAACAGTGCGTGGGGAGCAGAGGCCTCCCAGGGTCCAGGGACCACTGTGTGGACCTTTCTGGAAGGCCAGCCCCGCCCACAGTCTGCTCTGCATTCCTCAGCCTCCTGAGTTGCTTCTGGAAGACCACGTGTGGGAGACACTGGAAGACATGGCACAGAGTTGTAAATCAGGAACATCACACAGTGAATGTTGACCGTGTGTGGTGACTCACTACCCCCAACCCACTGACTTCCAATACCCAGGATGGTTTCTGCCAGGAAATCCCGAGGGCCTGCTGATTGCCTGTGGTACATTTTCTTTCTTTTTTTACTTTTTAAATTTTTTGTAATGTTTTTATTTATTTTTGAAAGAGCGTGAGACAGAGCATGAGCAGGGGAGGAGCAGAGGGAGAGGGAGACATAGAATCCAAAGCAGGCTCCAGGCTCTGAGCTGGCAGCACAGAGCCCGATGCGGGGCTCGAACTCACACACCGTGAGATCATGACCCGAGCCGAAGTCGGACGCTTAACCAGCTGAGCCACCCGCGTGCTCCTACATTTTCGACTAATAGAATCTTAAACAGAAATGGCCAGTCATAGAAAATGCATCTTATAAAGCATTTGGGGAAAGAGGGAAATGGCTTCAAAAGGACATAGCCCCTGAGATAGATTTCTGAGGATATTATTTCTCTGCGATCAAACAGTGCCTCTGATACATCGAGAGTATTTTTATGAGTGTAAAAATCACTAACGGAGACTTGAACTAGTTTCCTCTCGTGTCAATTCAATCCACAGAGCCATTAAAATTTTCAAAACTTCAAGGCACTGAATAAATAGATTATCTGAGCGGAAGCTTCTGAATAACCCATAACCAATCTCCTATAACTGGGAGTGGGTAGGCCAACGATACTTTATATATTTTTCATTTACACAGAACTGAACATTGTATAACCTTCCTTATCCAGAAAATAGCTTAGGATCAAGGGATTTTTTTTTAATGTTTATTTATTTTGCGGGGGGAGGGGCACAGACAGAGGGAGACACAGAATCTGAAACAGGCTCCAGGCTTTGAGCTGTCAGCACAGAGCGGGACACAGAGCCTGAACCCACGAACCATGAGATCACGACCGGAGCTGAAGTCGGATGCTCAACCAACAGAGCCACCCAGGTGCCCCTAGGATCAAGGAAGTTTTAAAAATTAAAACAAAATGGGGCGCCTGGGTGGCTCCGTTGATTTAGCATCTGACGTCAGCTCAGGTCATGATATCGCGGTTTGTGAGTTCGAGCCCCGCGTCGGGCTCTGTGCTGATGGCTCACAGCCTGGAGCCTGCTTCCGATTCTGTGCCTCCCTCTCTCTCTGTGCCCCTCCCCCACTCGCACTTTGTCTCCCTCTCAAAAATAAATAAACATTAAAAAAAATTTTTTTTTAATTAAAACAAAACTTGAGAAATACTTTTCTTATACACTTACTTCTCTCATAGAGAAATAGCCCTTAGGCCCCGACTCAGGAAACGGTTAATGTTTAGTGTACTGCCTTCACCAGTGTGATTTTCTCACTTTCATCCGTACGGCACTTAAAAATACGAAATTAGGAGTAGAGAGACATTGCTATAGACATACATGCTGACGAGAAGTAACTACTGACATCCGGCAGAAGGGGAAAATAGAAGAACATGGAAAGCAGACATGACAATTCTAAAAGGCACAGTGATCTCGGTCCTCTTGGTGCGCAGGCCAATGTCCTATCTATCCCGATTGCCTCAGCACATACTTTTGTCATACAATAACATTAGAATAGGTTCTCACTGGGATGACGTTGAGACCAAGAAAAGAAAAAAAAAAGGTGTTAAATATAAGCTTCCCACATTCTCGGAAAGCAGTAGAGATTGAATTACATTTTTAGAAAGCTTTCCACCCAAAAACATCGTTTCCTCTCTCTTTCCTTTTAAAAATATTTTATTTTATTTTATTTTATGTATCTTATCTTATTTACCTTATTTTAGTTCGTTACTTTCTGGTTCTTTGAAACACAAGCCCTCCATTGCCTAGAACGGCTACTCCCCCAAAGAGGGCTGGGATTTTATGGTGGTTGTGTACCATGTGCCATATATCCAGCTATGATTATTACAGATCATGTGATCGGTGTTAGTTCATATCCTTTATGGGTCATCTCGCAGTTTTCCCGTGTTTTACTGAAGCACCGTGAAAGGTCTTGTTTCTTGCAAGAAGAAATGAGGGGTGGTGGGGAGCGGGGAATGCACGGAGGGGCTTGTAAGGAGAGGGTGTGTCAGAAAAGAACATCACACTGTCAGGGCAGGTGGGAGGCAAAAAGAGGTTTCCTGAAGAGGAGGAACAGAATTCCGCTGTCCCGTTTATTTTTACTTTAGCCCAGCTCACAGTCAGACCTCTGAAACAGCTCACGGTCACCAGAGGCCCTTTCAAATGATGAAGAGCTGAAAGAAAAATCCAGGTGACCACCCCCCCCCCCCCCCATGATAGGCGTATCTTCCCAAGGAAAGAAAGTGCAAACGCAGCCGTTTGGAAGGCAAGCCTTGTCAGTTACAGCCTTCCTTTCCTCCCACGCACAATGCCTGCGTGTGCGCATCTTATGTCGGGAACACTGCCACGTGGGGAAGGTGTAATAACTCTAATAGCTACCTGTACCGAGGACTTCCTATCAGCCAGGCACTGGGTCAAAGGGCAACACTAATTATCACTTGACCCTGTTAGGAAACTTAAGCAAGTTTCTTGAAAGACACAGAGCTTGCGCACAAATGACGTGGGGTTTGAAACGAGGGTGCTTATTAACCCCTGGGCTATCGTGTCTCCTACTGAGATCTAAAAGTGTAACCCTGTAAAGAACCCTCATTTTTCCCAAGGGACAGGGAAGGGTTGAGGAAAACCAGCCCCTTTGACTATAAAGACCCGGAACAGCGGTAGACCCTTCTCTACACCGAATGATATTGCGGGGTGCGCTGGTGCTGACACACGGCCTCTCTGGGTGACTCACATGGATCCCCAACGTCAGGGGTTGGGAAAGGCTGTGGCCCCCGTGAGAGGAAGGCATATCTGGGGGTCGGGCAGAGGGGTTTTTGCAGCAGAAAACTGCCTGCTTACATGCTTCCGTGTTCACCGGGAGGCTCTCTGGGAACTGTCATTTTAAGGGAATGTACATGAATATCCCATAACTTTAAAAATTAATAGTTCTGGTATTAAAAGCCATACGGGCTCGTTGTAGAAAAATCTTAAAATACTTTTTAAAATTACTTAAAATACTTTAAAGAGCCAAAACCATCACCTGCAATCACAAATGCTGCCACTTAGAGATAATTAGTTAAAATGTTGGTGTTTTTCCCAATGCTTTTCTTTTTACATGGACATATATACATATTTAAAATTATGATTATATGGAATTTATGATTACATATCTGCCTTTTTTGAGTGCTACAGATTGGGCATTTTCCTTTATGAACAAGTATCTTTGAAAATAGGATTTTAATTTACACAGCATCCCATCACATGGATGGGCTATAATTTATTTAACTATTTTTGTACATCGAGCTTGTCTTTAACTTTTCTTATATTACAAATAATGCTCCAATAAATATACGTATTCAAAATCATTCTACACACTTCTGATATTTTCTTAGGACAAATATATAGAGGCAGAATCAACAGGGCAAGGGATATAAACACATTTAACAGCTCTTGTTAAATATTTCTTAAAATATTTTCCAATATTTTTCTTAAAACACATTAAAAACTAAGATCTAAAGAAAGTTATGGAGAGAAATGACAGGTTTGGGTGGTTTTTTTCCTCTTCATTTCATTTTTTTTTTCCTATTGCCTTGTTTCCTTTGGCCCAGGCCAGTCTAAGTATTTGTCATCTTTAGAGTTCAGAATTCATACCGCTTTTCATGTTTTTCCCTTGTGTCTTGGGAGCGCCCATCCTAGAGATTCCTCTATTATCGATGGTCTGTGTTGCCTTGCCCACATCTGGGGGCCCCTGACCTATGGTTCAAGGGCACTCTGATGGACCCTGTGTAGAACCAGGATTTCTCCTTAGGGAGTTGATATCAAGGCTAGAACACACACTAAAAGGCTTATTGTCTTTCAAAAGGCAAATAAAATATACAAGAAATGTTTATTCCATTGAAGTCAAAATCCTCTGTTAATAGCTTCTTGACTCTGTATTTCTACATGCTATTTCCAGCATTTTAGCCGATTTCAGGAATATCAAGGAACATTGTTGGCTGCAGAAGACGTTGCTGACTCCTCAAAACTCAACAATGGTCATTTTTGAATATGGTGTGCGGTTTATGCAATGAAGTTAGGGGTAGTGCAACTTTTTCTTTTACCTAATAAAAAAATTAACTTTGCTGTTTATGTTTATTTTTTTAATTTTTATTTATTTTTTTAATTTTTTTTAACGTTTTATTTATTTTTGAGACAGAGAGAGACAGAGCATGAACGGGGGAGGGGCAGAGAGAGAGGGAGACACAGAATCGGAAGCAGGCTCCAGGCTCTGAGCCGTCAGCCCAGAGCCCGACGTGGGGCTCGAACTCACGGACCATGAGATCGTGACCTGAGCTGAAGTCGGCCGCTTAACCGACTGAGCCACCCAGGCGCCCCTGTTTATTTTTTTAAAGTAGTAGTTTTTCATTGTTGTTTTTTAACCTGTATTTATTTTTGAGAGAGAGACAGACAGAGTACAAGTAGGAAAGGAACAGAGAGAGAGGGAGACACAGAATCTGAAGCAGACTCCACTCTCCGAGCTGTCAGCACAGAGCCTGATGTGGGGCTCAAACTCAGAAGCTGCAAGTTCATGACCATAATTTTTCTTTTTTAAAAATGTTTTATTTATTTTTGAGTGAGCACAAGCAGGAGAGGGGCAGAGAGAGATGGACAGAGGATCCACTGACAGCAGAGAGCCCGATGTGGGGCTTGAACTCACAAACCATGAGATCATGACCCGAGCTAAAGTCGGATGCTCAACCAACTGGGCCACCCAGGCACCCCAATAAATATATTTTCTTAAGAGCTCCTCATGATACTTCTCATGCCCTACTTTTCCCCACTTTACTCTTCTTAAACTTTGTCTTCTATATCATACCAAACATGTCTTGAAAAACTTAAGCCAAATAATTGAATATTATGTACCAATAGAGTCACCAAATATATTCTCATATTTCAGGAACTTAGGATATATACACATCCCTGCTGATAGAATCATAGATTCCAAGAAAAAAAAAATGGACTTTAGCTGGGATCTCAGGATATTAGCCATAACTTACTCATTTGAGTAAAGAAATCACAGCCTGGGAAACTGAAAAGGCTGGATACTGAATCTTTGGGTTTGTCATTTAATCAAGGATATGGAATGCGAAAAATAATAGAGTAGCTGACTTCTTTATAGCCTTTTACCGTTTATGAAATACATTCACATTCAACCTTAAAAGGTACCTCAATTCCGGGCTTTCAGCAAATGAAACCCCCACATTCCCCTCCATTCCCCTCCAGGAGACCCGTGTGGCTGATTTTTTGTCTGGTATTTATTTCATTTATTGGTCGTTGCTGGTGATAGTATCCTCCACTTAGAGCTTCAAAAGGCATTTAAGATGAATTCATGCACAAAACACAGGCTATCATTTTAGGTAGACTGATCTTAAATGGAGAGTAACCCACCTTGCCCTAAAAGTTGAGGAACTGTGGCCACATCTGGGAGGCAGAATCAGGGGATCAGTGGGATTTTTCAGATTTTTTAACAAAAGGGTTACTGGTAACATCCGCCACTTAGAGCACCAGGGACCAAATTGGATCTCCAAGAAACCCAAGGTTGTGTCTTTCAAGGACTGAGAGAGTGGGCTTCGCCAATGAAGGCATCAGATCTGATTTAAAATATAAATCAGGTTATATATATTATATATCAAATTATATATAAAAATATAAAATATGAATTTAAAATAAGATATAAAAAACCGATTTCTCTGCCAGTTATATTTTACAGAAGACGATGACAAATACTTCTGTGATGTCATAAAGGAATGCTAATCACTCATCTGGAAAACACCGTCTCATGAATTCATTCAGATTTTCTACATGCATTGAGCACTTCTGGTTTTCAGGCACAGAGGAGGGATGCAGAGGAGAACAAGGCGTGCCTCCTGCCCTCACAGTGCTCCCAGTCTGATGGCGGGGACATCTGCACGGCCACATCTAGAGAAGCAATCTCAAGCCCTGGGAAAGCTGTGCCTCTCCTGTAAGAAGGTGGCATAGTTCATGGTGACCATCTGGGACAGCTGGGACACCTTTTCTTCCATGAAGTGGGTTTTACAGTATCATGCGTTTACTCTCCCACAGGGTGTATGCGTGTCCTAGGGCTGCTGTAACAAATTACCACACCCCGGGGGGCTTAGCGCAACAGACATTTTTTCTCATGGTTCTGGAGGCCAGAAGTTCAAAATCAAAGTGTCAGCAAAGCTATGCTCTCTCTGAAGGCTCTGGGGCGTATCTGTCCCGTGACCTTCTCTTAGCTCCAGGTGTTGCGGGCGCTCCTGGGCATTTCCTTGGCTCGTAGACACATTCTCCAATCTCCATCTCTGCTGTCACCTGGTGTCCTTTCCCGCGTCTCTTCTCCTCTTCTGGTCGGGCCCATAGTCACGTTGGATTAGACCCACCCTAACCCTGCATCATCTTATCTTCACTTGATTGCATCTGCAGAGACCCGATTTCCAAATAAGGCCACATTCCCAGTGACCCCGACCCTAGTGACCCTCAAGGTCACCTCCCAGGGTTTTAGGACTTTAACAAATCTCTTGGAGGGATGAAATGCAGCCCATCACACAGGGATCTGAGACGTCTGTGCCCTTTTCTCAGCAGAGACAGTAAAATGCACCAGCTCTCCCCCCTTTGGATGGCAGGCTGCAGCCCCATGTGGCTGTGCTCAATGACAAACCTGAAAACCCCGGGTTCCTCAAGCTCCAGAGTGGGTCACAGATGGTTAAAATAATGCGGGATGTGTTCCCCGGGGGCAAGAGGACAGAACAGGCTAAATAAAGTAGACCTTCAAATAAGTGACATTTCGTGGATCCCTGTCTCTTTCATCTTTCTGTGTCTTAGAACATTATCCTTCATCCTTCCGTCTTTTTCTCCTTGTTCCAGTGAAGCAGCAGCGAGAGTCAAAGTGCCGAGCTCCCGCGGTAAATTAGGTGCCCCTCGGCACCCCCGTTCATCCGGACAGTTCGCCGTTCATCCTCTGCCCTGATAGATCCTGTTTGGCTCTTTTCGATGGCGTCTGAACGCGCTACCTGTGCAAACTTTTATTTAGGCAGCAGACGGCACATCCGCTTTCTCTTTCAACCCCTTGCGTTGGTAGTGTTTTCCCCCAGGGAATACACAGTCGTAAAGCATCCAGTTCGGCCTGGAGCACTGTTCCCACTGGCATCAGTGGGAGGGCTGGCAAATAATCATCCCGACTGGCAGAACCCAAGAGGGGAGATCTTCTGTTGACCTGGACGATGCTCTGCTTGCCTGGAGATCATAAATGGAAAATTGTGATGGACCCAGCCCCTTCACAGAGGACGTGATAAGAAAAACACCGCATTCTGGGGCGCCTGGGTGACTCAGTCGTTTAAGGGTCCCACTTTGGCTCAGGTCCTGATCTTGCCATTTGTGGGTCCGACCCCTGCGTTGGGCTCTGTGCTGACAGCACGGAGCCTGCTGTGGATCCTCTGTCTCCCTCTTTCTCTCTGCACCCCCCCCCCCCCAACTCATGCTTTCTCTCTCTCTCTCTCACAAAAATAAACATTAAAAGCAGTAACAACAACAAAACAACACTGCATTCTGCAGGGAGGGGGGCAAAAGGCAGTGGTCTGAAGAAGAGGTTCCTGTGGAGAGACAGGAAGATTCCTGCTGCGGAGTATAGGAAAAATGATTGTCTTTTCTTGCCATCAGAAATTGTCACTAAGCTTCCACAGCAAGTGGCACTTTGTTGGGTGTCATGAGAACACATTCATCTTAGTCCCTCCTACCTAATGTGAATTGCAAGGAAAGACAAGTGTATTAAGAGCATTCAGGCAAACCAGCAAGTATATTTGAAAATCTTCAGGTGGTGTGCAAGCAAAAGGAAAATGCATATAAAAGGAGTGTATGCATTCTCTGGTAAATGAATACAAGTTCTAAGAGGTCCTTCTGCAGAGGAAGGACTCCATCTTGTAACTGGAGACAGTTTCATGAAGGAATTTTATTTTATTTTATTTTTTTTAACTTTTTTTTTTAATGTTTATTTTTGAGAGAAAGAGAGAGACAGAGTGCAAGCAGGGGAGGGGCAGAGAGCGGGGGAGACACGGGATCCAAAGCAGGCTCCAGGCTCCGAGCTGTCAGCACAGAGCCCGACGTGGGGCTCGAACCCACAGACTGTGAGATCATGACCTGAGCCGAAGTCGGACGCCCAACCAACCGAGCCACCCGGGCGCCCCTCGTGAAGGAATTTTTAAAAATCTTTATATATCCTAATTAATTAGTAACAAATCAAGGGTCGAGACTCGCAGTTGGAAGTGACAGAAATACAACCCAAATAAAAGGCGATGTAGTTGTTCATGCACACAGAAAAAATCAGGAGTAGACTTTCAGGGAGAGCTGGTTCCAGCCCGTCAAACATTATCTTCAGGAACATGTTCCCAGGCTTCAGCTTTGCCTTCTCTCTCTTGACTTCGTCCTCAAGCAGGTGTTCCCTACTTGTTGACAGGATGTTCCACAGAAGCTCTGGGCGAACTTCCCATCAGTTTAACCCCTCAAGGAGAAGGTTCTTTCCCAGGACTTCCGGGATACCTCCCGGGGCTGACATCCTTGGCTCTGATAGGCTCAGCTTATAGCACGTGCTCATTCCTAAACCAATCAGCATGGTTCAAATTCTCATTGGCCAGACTTGGACCGCACACCCACTCGTGGGGCTGAGGGTGACCGTGAGCCCTGCCACGTCTACGGGGACTGGGGGTCAGGGAGAAGTAATAGCTCCCTAAAGAAAACTGGGGTCCTAGTATCGCAGGAAGTTGAGCAGGAAAAAGCAGCAGATACCCATGACGCTACAGAAAAAAACGTCAATTGTTGTGAGATTCTGACCAAGAACTACAAAATCAACCCCAGCTTTTTCAAGTGAGTCTAAAAGAGGTCAAACTTCCAGCTTCCTTCAACAGAATTTCTGATTACTCTGCCGCCAGTAACCAAGTCAGCAATAAATTCGTTGTTTCTCTTACAAATCAAGCTCGTCTAGGAACATTTCCTGTTAATCCCTATTTTAGAGTATTGCAGAAAGTCCTGAATTCTTTTGTCAGGAATAAAGGTGACAGACAGACGTAGATAAAAACAAAATAAAGCAAAAGGTTATAGTGACTTTTTCTGTTTTCACATGATAGCTTCAGCAGGAAAGTCTATTTGGCCGAGTTATTTTTGAACAGAGAGCCAATAGGCAACTTAAAAAAAAAAAAAAAGAAGAAGAAGAAGGTTTTAAAAAAATGAAGAAGAAAAAAGCCATCACTATTTATAATAAGGATGATGTTACCAAGAAAGAGAAGAAGATGAACGCTGGGAGACAGGGAACAGTTTCTATTGGGGTGTTATAGGAGGCAAGTGACAGTTTCTGTCACATAGAAACCAGTTGCACTGGAGGTCTAGGAAGCACATATATATCATCTTCCAGTAATGAGACGGCATGATCTAGAGCCCAGAGATGACACGGTTGTACCACAGATTTTGTTTTGCAATAACGCTTCGCCAAGAGTCTCTCCGGGAGTGTTCAGCCCCCCAAAACGTTCTTGGAACAAACTTACTGCATTATAGCTAAACAATTTCACTTTATTATTTTATTTTCTTAATGTTGCAGAGGGCTTTTGAATGGTCTAGATGTACTCCATAATCTGATGCTAAGGCTTGACAGAAACTCAACCAGATTAGGGTACACAGAGAACAACAGAGAAACGGGAATAATGACTTAACATTATTGCAGGAATCCTTGCACGTGGGATTACCCAACTCTAGAATTTCTGGTTGTGAACTTTTATGTGCAATGTGTTCATTTGGAGATGCCACTTTTGTGTTCCCAATTTCTGTTTCCGTTGTACGTCTATTAATTTGTTGTTGTTGTTTTTCATCTTGAGTTTTGTTTAATTGACCAAATATACTACTTTGCAAGAGAGCAAGGTACTGGTTGGGTGGGTCCACATGTGAGCTTGGTGCTTACAATTATTTATATAAATATCCCCCCAAATAACCAGTATGTGGTAGATGTTTACAATAAGATTCTAGAAAGATTGAGTGGGTCTTATATGAGTGCAGAGCCCTTGAAAGATAGAATAGCAGGCCATAAAAAATATGAAGGGAGAGGGGCGCCTGGCTGGCTCAGTTTGTAAAGCGTGCAACTCTTGATTTCAGGGCTGTGAGTTTGAGCCCTACGTTGGGTCTGGAGATTACTTTAAAAAAAAAGAATATATATATACTATATATATATACTATATATATACTATATATATATATATACACTATATATATATACCTATATATATACTATATATATATATATACACTATATATATATACCTATATATATATATATAGTATATATATATAGGTATATATATATACCTATATATATGTATATATAGTATATATACTATATATATATAGTATATATAGTATATATACTATATATATATAGTATATATACCTATATACCTATATGTATATACTAGGTATATATATATACTATATATATATATATAGTATATATAGTCTATATACTATATATATATAGTATATATATATACCTATATACCTATATACACATAGTATATATATATATATATATATATATGTATATATATATATATATATATATAGTAAACATTTGAAATACAGGGGTTATTGCCAAAAATCAATGGGCCAGCACCACTAGCTCGGCCCTGGGCTTGATGTCAGGTGTAGCTGGGTGATAGAAAGTAGATTGTCTATCAAGATTATTGCTTTCACAAAGCTCAAAGAGCACACATGACATTGTCAAGGCATTCCACACCACACGCATAACTAAGCACTAAATTCTGGGACACTACACAAGTACCCTGGGGGTTCAGAGGAAAGAGACCAATGATCATGGGTGGACCCAGGACCACCCAAATGGGGAGCTGACCTGATCTTTGAAAGCTGTATAGGATTGGAATAGGTAGTAGGGGAACATTTAAGGACAGAGTAGTCCCCCAAAACTACCGAATGAATGAATGGATGAATGGTAGAACATGAACAAAAAACAAAGACCGCAAATCCGGTTCACGGAAGAGTGAAGGGAGTCTTTCACTGTCACCTTTGGTGGGTGTTAATGTGCAGAGGTATGTTGGTCAGCACAGAGAGGGGTCCGTATAAGCAAGGCCTTAAAAACTGGTAATGAGTTTGGGTTGAAGTAGTGGAATTGTGGAGCAGAGGGGAAAGATGATAAAAACAGTGCTAAGGTCAAGTCAGGGATGGTCAGGAATCGTGTTGTAGGAGGAAGCAGGAAGCCACAGAAGTCTGCCAGAGTCTGATGCTTGGCAAGTCAGGCAGGGCTGGGGGATGGGTAGCGAGACTCAGGTAGGGACAGCAGGGAGCACGGGACCTACCCTATGGCCCAGCCAGATCTTCAGATAAGGAAGTGAGAGAGGAGTTGAGCTGAAGGTTGACTCATAATGACTACAAAATTAGTAGTAATTCAAAGAGAGCAAAGAGAGAGCCGAAGAGGCAGGGGAAGGTGAGCTGAGTTATGTGTTTGTTGGTTTTGAGCCAGCGATGAGATACACAAGTGGAAATACCCCATGGGCAGTTAGAAGTTCAAAGTTAGAATCCGACACAAGGGTAGAGGGGGACAGAGATTTGGAAGTCATTATTAGGGAGACAATGAACAAAACAATGCGATAGATGAGGCCTCTGAGGGATCAAAACAAATAGAAAGACACTAGAATACCGACGACCGAGTCTAAGGCAACGTATAAATTAAAAATATGAAAATATTCCAGGAATGCTTAGTATGAACACGTGAACCTAAAAAAGGTCAGTTGTCCTTACTAGGGCTGCATTAGGACTTTTGCGGTCCCTGGAAATGCTGCGGGCCCCTTCCTCCATTAAAAACGATGTCCTACAACTGCACTGCTATAAAGACAAATATAATGTAGACTGAATTAATGTATATTCGCTATTGTTATCCTATTTTCTCCCTTCTGATTTTAAAAGAAATTAAAATGAAAACATTTTCATGGGTCCCCAAAAGTATCATGGGTCCTGCTATGCCTAATGGTGTGAATAATCCAAAATCATGGGTAATTAAAAAAACAACAACAACAACAACTCATCTACAGTTGACTTCAGAGAGAGAGAGAGAGAGAGAGACCGAGTGTGTGTGTGTAAGGGGAATCTGCCTCTTTTTTTTTTTTTTAATATTATAAGTTAATATTTTAAGTAACTTTGATCCTCACAGGTATAACCTTCGCTCAGTTGAAGCGGCCCTGTGTGTGGCAGAAGGGATTCGGGGTGAGACTGAACCAACCGTTATTATTCTTTACTGTGTAGAAGACAGGAATTTTACTTTTATTTATTTATTTATTTTTATTTCTAAGATTTTGTTGTTACATAATCACTACACCTAACACAGGGTTTGAACCCACAACCCTGAGATCAAGAATCACATATTCCCCCAACTGAGCCAGCCAGGTGCCTCAGGAAGTTTTAAATTTAAAAAAAGTTTTTTTTTTTTAAATGCATATTCTTGGGTTCTACCTCTCAGAGAATAGCATTCCCTTGTTAAAATGCATCTTATGGGGCGCCTGGGTCTACCTCTCAGAGAATAGCATTCCCTTGTTAAAATGCATCTTATGGGGCGCCTGGGTGGCTCAGTCGGTTAAGCGGCCGACTTCGGCTCAGGTCATGATCTCGCGTCCGTGAGTTCGAGCCCCACGTCGGGCTCTGTGCTGACGGCTCAGAGCCTGGAGCCTGTTTCGGATTCTGTGTCTCCCTCTCTCTCTGATCCTTCCCCATTCATGCTCTGTCTCTCTCTGTCTCAAAAATAAATAAATGTTAAAAAAAATTTAAAAAATAAAATAAAATAAATAAAATGCATCTTATACAGCCCAAGAAGGGGTTGTTTTCAGAATAACTGTGCGTGGTTTTGATGTTTTAGGGGCTTAATTCCTACATCTGTTTCCTGAATAAAGGGGAATTAACAATGGACCCCCACAAAAATTGGAAACCTGGAACAGATGATATTTAGCCAGGAAGAATTTCGGGTCATCAACAGGATGGACGTTGAGTCAGACAACCTTACAGGGTTTAGGTTTACTTCATTGAGCAGAGATTCTAGGAAGGGCAGGAAGGGCCCAAATACCCAGAAAACAACAGTAGGGGACGGAGACTGAAGACAGACCTTCAGCACTGCAGTTCAGGGCAGCGCCACAGACATTCACTGAGCACCTACTGTGTGCCGAGTCCCAAAACCTTTTAGCCTGGAGTAAAGCAGGGGGAGGTAGAACACATACATAGGAACTTCCGGAGTTCTTACCTTCTTTGCGTTCAGGAGGCACGGGATATTACTTTAAGAGCCAAAGTGAGGAAAAGAATTCAAGAAGTGATCGCAGAAGTGGTAGATGACTCAGAAGGGATTAGAGAGATAAGAGTCTCTTAGAGATGGTCAAAATGAGGTCATTGGCAGCTTTGGTGATAATCCTTCTATCAACCTCTGCGGTAAGTACGTTTTTGATCCCCATTTCACAGATAAGGAGATTGAGGTACAGAAAATTTAAGGGCCTTGCCTAGGCTCACACAGCTGGTAACAGGTGGAAAAACTGGAATAGAAACCCTAGCTCTCTGCCTCCAGGCCCCGAGTTCTTAACTGCTGGGTCACTTACCCATACTGACCCACTCTGGACGTAGTAAATCTCACATTTACAGCTGACCTTTGAACAATGTGGGTTTGAACTTCGAGTGTCCGCTTACATGCAGATTGTTTTTCAGTAAACACAGGGCAGTGCTGTAAGTGTATTTTCTCTTATGATTTTCTTAGTAACGTTTTCTTTTCTTTGGTTTGCTCTATTGTAAGAAGATAGCATAGAACACCCAAAACATACAAAATGCATGTGAATGGACACATGCATGTCAACGGTAAGACTTCTGGCCAACAGCGGGCTATCAGTAGTTACGTTTTCAGGGAGTCAAAAGTTGTGTGTGGATTTTAGACTTCGGGGGGGGGGGTCGGCACCCCTCACCCCTGCATTGTTTAAGGGTCAGGTGTATCTCAACCTGCAGAGGAAGTGAAGCACAGAAAAAGGGATTTGCCTGTGTTTACACAGCAATGCGACAGCAGAGACAGGAGTGGTACCCTGTCCTGAAGCCTGAGTTACCCTCCCAGGATGGAAACCTCAGAGTGTATGCTGACAGGGATTTGGAGCTTCAAGGGGAAGCTGGGCCTCTGTTAAACAGAACAAATATTTAGCTAGCCCCCAGTCCATAATCTATCTCTGCATTTCTGGTGCCCTCCAGAGAGAAAAGCTTTACTTGAGAAGAAGGGACTTTGTTTTCTCTCTCTGAACATCTAGAAAATTCTAGGGCTTCAACACCATTTCCCCATTAGGCCCACATAGTCTTAGGTACACATTCTCCATCCCCCTTGACCAGATGGATGGAAAGCTTACCCTGAACCTGACATTATTAAAGTATTTTAGTAGTATATAATAATTACATAGCAATATAGTAACATATATGCGCCTACGTGCGCCCAGACACACATCTTGGTTTTTGCTCTGAGTTCTTAAGAGGGTAAATACAATCTAAGCATAAAGGGCTGTAATTTGCTTCTTCTTCTATCAAAAGTTAATGACATTGCTTTATCAGTAGAGAGCGTGTGTAACGGACCCACTGGCCTTTCTCTTTCCAGTAGTGGAAGAACATGCCTTGGAAATGTGTCTACACGGACGATGGGGAAACTGGAAGGACAATTGTCATAATGATTGGGTAATGAAGTTAGGCCCTGATTTTTGTGACTACAGTAATTGCTGCCTCTACTGTTGCCACGCTTAAGGAAAATGGCGGCAGAATGGCCATTAGAGAAGTTGAAAGGGAGACAGTATCATCTGTTGAGGAAAAGTAGTGTCAGCTATGACTATATTACAGATGCCATAGCTGAGGATAGAAAGAAGTGTGCCTGCCTGCCTGTTCCAGTACATTCTGCGTGTATCTTTAAAAAGTATATGGTGGTTATGTTTTTAAAAACCTAATACTACTCAAGTATTCTAGAGGAACTTACTTTTTTTTTATAGCCCTGTGGTAAATTATGAACTTTATAAAGTGTTTTTTTTTTATAATTCTGAATAATCAACTCCATTTTATGTGTTTTCTAAGGGATACGGCATCCCATGTGGAGTATTGCTAAAGCTCAGTAACAGATACAAATGGGTATTAGTACTAAGAGAGGATTAGTATGGAGAATTAACGTGGAAAAATGAAAAATTCCTTTCCAGTATCTTGGAAATGACATTGGGCAGGGAGGGACTGATATAAAACCTCAAGGCCGTGCCGTTGTCTGGAGAAGCCATCTTGGCATGGCGTCCTGTTCTGAGACTCCGACTGCCCAGTTTTGCTCCTTGAGCAGTGTATGCTCTGAGTTCATGTGGGGTTAAGAAGGGAATTTACCATAGTCATTTTCCCTCCCGACCTATTATAAAACCAATGGACTGCAGTGATTTGCAAACTTTGTTTTCTTTCAGGACAACGCAGCGAGGGGCCATCTCAAGTGCTCCATTGGGGTGGGGGCTGGCGGAGCAGGCCCAGGGTCCTGGCCTTGGAGGTAGGAGGGGGTGTGACGCTGCTCTTGTGCGGGCACCATCCCAAGGGGCGCCTGAGGATGCAGCACTGGCTGTGAGCCAGGTAAATTGGAGGCAGTCCTAGAAGTAAGAACATCCATCATGCTTAGTAAGATCTTAGGTTGTAACGGCTGCCTTGAGCCTCCAGACATTTTTTATAAAGCTCTCGGTCATGAAGCACTCTTTCCGTCTCTGCTGCCATATGTTTTTCCAGCTGGACCTCCACCAGTCTTCCGCTCTCCAGAAAGTTCTCATTCATTCAGCCCAAGGGTATCTCATCGGCTTTTCTGAGGACCTGCTGGAAATTTCAGCAGGAGTCTTGGCCACATGGAAAATCCAGCTCCCTGAGCCTGGAGATGAAGGTCTCAGACTGGGATGCTGCGCTTTTCTTACTCAGTTTAAAAGTGGAGAAATGTAAATATACATGTTTAAATATGTGAAACTGCATAAGAAAAAAAAAACTTATTACATGCATTTGCTGTGATTCAGACTTCCTCACCAAATCCAGCAGCAGAGAAATTCAAGAACGGGTTTTTGTCCACAGACTGGGATCCGCCCACTTACTTAACTCTGAGGAGCCAGTGGCCTCGAAACTTGTTTCTTATCGTTCACCTTCTATTCACCTGGGGCACCCGGGATGTTTTAGCTTTTCCAGATGCTGTTTTTCAGATTAGTTGACACAGTGGTTGGAGTCATCTCTGTGACACACTTTGGAGTCCTTGCTTAGGGGCCAAGACTTACGCTTTCAAATTCTAGCCAACTCTTTGTGATTCAGACGTGGTTCCTGCCCTGTTGGTCATTTTTCCTTTGGGTGAATTTAGAAACCAGCTCTTCATCCTCAAAAGCCTAGCTGAGAAGGAAATTGTTCACGCCTTCTCTGTGGCAAATTCTCCTTGGAAAATCCTCATGAGGAATTGGGCTGTCCCTGTAAAGCTTTGGCTTTTTTTGACATATTTGTATTTGATTTACAATCAAAGCCGAGTCCACCGCCAGATTTTAATCGTGCCCCTATTACTTACCTGGGAAGTCATTGACTACACCCTTCCCCTTTCCTCCCACTCATTGCCCCCCTCCACACTGCTGGTTTTCCCGTGGTCCTCCCACCCCCACCCCGTTTGCTGCTGTGTCTGGCCAAATCTGTTCTCGTCACCTTCACACTATGAAATCCGAGGGGGCAAAAATAATGCCTATGATGATCTAAACTATCCTTGGAGCAATTCAAATTAGCAGTATGAAATCCAAAATTTTGACAGGTATTAGTTTGGGTGGACCAATTAGATTCAAGGATAGCTGTATTTTTAAAAGTAGGCAACAGAAAGCAAGATTGTGGGCAAGTCACACCAATTTTCACTTTCTTTCTAGTTTGTTGGCTTCACTAAACGCTTAAGCGAGAACATAATTTCAGTATTTCTAAACTGATGGTGTAACTGCTCTGAACGTTGGCGGTATACCTCCCAACAGTCACGATAATACAAGCGGCATATATGTGGTAGGTTACCCATTAAACGAGTGTGACAGATCGTATTTCTGGTTAATTGTTAGTTCCTTATGACCTTGGACTTTGCCTGTGTGTTTAATAACACCATCTGCTGTGTAGGGTAGCAATACGACCTTTTTTACATGAGGATTACTGTTCTTACTTCGTAAACAGCGCTCAATAGGAGGTGATGACACTCTACCATAGAATTATTTAAATTATACTACCTATGGAAAGCCTGAAGAAAGAAAGTGATTTTCTTCCCTATGCCGGCTTTATTGGTTCCACCTAAAATATCGTAATTTATATACCATAATAAAAGCATAAAAATGATTTACAGGTTGTATTCTTGGGTCTGTAAGACGAAATGTTTTGAGAGACCTCTGACTGTTGGGCCTGTCCTGTTTGGCTTTTTCCAGACTAGTTTCTCATCGTGTATAAATCTCTGGGAAATTTCCCAATAAAGCAGACAATTAAAAAATAATTCCCACAAAGTGAAATGAGATGAGACTTTTTTTTTTTTTTTTTTTTTTAATCACCACTCAAGATTGCACCTCTACGTCTCTCTTTTGGGGCATGTTGAGAATCCTGCTGGTGTTCGAGAAATATGAAAACATCTACTGACATGTCTCGTATAATAAGGCGAATGTTGACGGGGTTTTAAGTGGGCTACGTTTGTTTGAGACCCACAGATAGATGCACCTGTGAAATGAATCCATGGGGGCTGGTGAGGCAGGGAGGAGGATTTCCTTTTAATTTCACCAGGTTCGTGCTGTATAGTGTGCTAAGGCAGTGCAATTCCCCGACCGGCGAATCATAACTTCCTAAAAACAGGGGCTCTATGGAGTGGGAGAACCGGTTTGCACCTAACTGATACCTCCTACATGGGGGAAAGCGGCACCTTTCTGAGTCAGGAGAAAGAAACTCCATTCACCAGCTCATTCATTTATTTGTCCCCCTAACCCATTCCCAGCCTTGATGCCAAAAGGAGCCAAGGTGAATGGAAATTGCTACTTAATCTTACTAGCGAAATGACAGCTCCTTAAAGGTGGAAACTTTTTGGCCGCAACTGTGATTTTTCATTCTGTAACATGGTGACACTATTAAGTAGGAAGGAGCACTGGAAAATAAAGCATTCTAGGTCAGGGGTACACAATTTCGAACTAACTTTTGTTGTGGACTGTGACAAGGCTCATAGAATTGACCATTGTACGTCCAGCGCTCACACACCCATAACTTCGTGCTAAAATGCGGACACTTCACAGAATATGGGTTATCGTTTGTTTTGTTTTAATTACTGGGAACCGGAAAGGTTGGCCTGAACACCCACCGCACGAAAATAATCAAGAGGTCGTCTACCAACAGAAAACAACTTCAAAAGTCTGGAATGTTGAATTCTGAGCCTAAACCACTTGTCAGCATCCCAAAAAGGCATGTCCTGACATGTTTTCAGTAAAAGAGGGCTTCAACATTCCAGGCTTTTAAAAGAATGTCTCCTGTTACAGCTAAAAGGGACCGTTTATCTTCTTCCACACTCTGAATTCATGGAATCTGGAGGTCTCGTTTGGGACGCTCATTTTAAAATACGTCGAGTAATTTCTACATGAGAAATAAAGAATATGGCTCCTTTTTATTTATTTATTTTGTTTGTTTGTTTGTTTTGAGAGAGAGAGCAAGCAAGCCAGGGAGGGGCAGAGAGAGAGAGAGAGAGAGAGAGAGGGAGAGAGAAATTCCAAGCAGGGTCCGCACTGTCAGTGCACAGCCCGATGTGGGTCTCAAACTCACGAACCATGAGATCATGGCCTGAGCCGAAACTAAGAGTTGGACACTCAACCAACGGAGCCACCCAGGCACCCCAAGAATATGGCTCCTTTTTGGTTGTAGAAAAGTAGTTGACGCGAAACCTTTACATATAAGTGCTTCCCACCAACACCATCTTTGAAATACATAGAATTTAAGAAACTTCATTAGGTTTTTTTCATGATCAGACCCAAATAGGTGAAAACCATATGGAAAGTTACGAGTAGTTAACGATAGTTTGACGTTAGTTAACAGATTTCAAAATATCAGGATTCCTAGAACTTAAGTCTTCTAACGTCCTTTATAAATTCAGTATATAGCCAGCAAAGAAGCCACATAGCTATTAAGCAGTGGAATCATGGGTGAGAATACAAAAAAACCTCAAAACAAGTTTCCACATCCTGCTGATCTATTCAGCCAAATGCCCGTCAGTGTATGGAACGGTTTTTTTGTTTTTCTCAGCTGAGGTCCTCTCGAGTAATCTAAAGGGTCCGTCAAGAGTATATTGAATCTTTGCCCATTTTATTTGAAGTATATACACACTCTTTGCCCGAATATGTGTATAACCTTTGCTGTTTTATAAATTTATATACACAATAAGGTGGTCTCTTGTGGAGAGAAATATTTTCCGTAAGTCTCGAGAGACTTTAATTGGGCACATTAATGCTGATACAGATGCTTTTGCCCTGGCTAACTTAAACTAAGCACAGACCATGGCTTAGCCACTCCTGGCCTGGGATCTGAGCCCAAACCAAGCAGACATAATGTTCTCAGATGATGTGATGATCTGGGAGCCACTTAACCTAGCGACTTTATTTGGATGGCACAATGCCCCAAAATAATGGGCAGACACTCACTGGTCATTTTTCTGCGTTGTTTTGTGATGGCACGCGTGTCAGAAGATGTCGGGCTTGGGTTTGTCCAAATCTCCCGTATTCCCATTAAATCATCCACCATACGAAGGGTCGGAGTAGAAATGGTGTCAAGGTCAGCGTCTCCTCTCCCACTAGAGAAAAACCCGGGCCCGGGGGTATCCAAGTGGCCTGCATCGGGTGACCTGCCAGGTGGATGAGGGGAACCCCATGGTTCCTCAGCTATTTCCTGTGCAGGCGTTTACATGTATGTAAAAAAAGAACCTGGGAAGAAAACAGAAATAGGAGGTAGCCCACCAGTGGGCTAAAGAAAGAACTGCAGTTTGGGAAACCTGAATGCTGGCCGTTGAAAACAGCGGCACCTTTTCCTCGAAGGCCAAGGCTTCATGGTCTTGGTCCCCCCACTTTACCAAATTTGTAAAGTGAACCGACACGGATGTGTCAGTCATGGTGACGGATAACGAATTGATCTGTTAATGCAAACGTAGGTGGGTGGGTAGGTAGGTAGGTAGGTAGGTAGGATGTAGCATAACAGCAGTCTGAAAAATGTTGAAAATCTCGCTGTCTCTGAAATGCTGAGAGATAACAGCCCCTAGGAAGTTCACGTGTGTGTCGTTCCCAGGCATGTTTCGGACCAGTTTCCTCACTCAGGAATTTGCTTGAAGGGCTGAGAAGGCTTGCCAATGAGTCCATCAGAGTTCATCTGTTTTTGCATTTTAGCCGTCTGTGACAAGCTTTTTAGTAAACACACTATATTTAGGCCGTCACATAGGAACTCTCTGTCTCTATTTCTGTCTACTAGTGGTCTTTTGTGAGGGCACACACTCAGGCGGTCTGGTCCCCTGTACTTCTTCCCTGTATCCGCTCAGTTCTGAGTGTGAATCTTAATGGTCTCAGGTTTTGCACTCCCCTTGGCAAAGAGGTATCGCCATGTGGGCGCAGGGGCGGAAGTGTTAATGCATACACACGTTTACTCTAATTAATAAATTACAGTCCTCGACGAGTCTTTTTTCTTCCTCTCTTCCTTCTGCAGGGAGCTCTCTGTGTCTCCTTTGTACATAAAACTGATCACACACACACACACACACACACACACACACACACAAATCGGAGAAATAGTTTTGCTGTTATTTAGCTCTTTGGGTACCAATGGAATATCACCTATACACATAAAATAATTGTTTTAAATAACACTACTTTTTGTGTGTTTTGTTTTCTGTTCTATCTGTTGTGGAGAAGCTGTTGGGTTGGCCCTTAGTTCTTCTTCCAGAGGAATTGTTCTATACATAGGTGTAATGCAGTGTGTTCTGTGGAGGGGGTACATTCGAGATCTTTCTACATGGCCACCTTGGACTGGAACGCCTTCTTTTTATTTGTTTGTTTGTTTCTAAACACATTAGGCTACAGCCAGTGAACCACTAGGACAGATTATTGCAACCCCATTGGTAAAGGCCAAATTTTCCTGCTGATTGGCATTCTTTTATAAAATACATTTTCACCTTATCAAGAGAAAGTCAGTCTGGTTCATACTGGCTGACTTCTTTTTTTCTAAGGGTTTTTTTAAAAATGATTATTTATTTATTTATTTATTTGTTGTTTAATTTTGAGAGAGAGAGAAAGATAACATAAGCAGTGGAAGGGGCAGAGAAAGAAAGAGAGGGAGAGAGAATCCCAAACAGGCTCCACACTGACAGTGTGGGGCTCGATCCCACGAACTTCGAGATCATGACCGAGCTGAAATCAAGAGTTGGATGCTCAACTGACTGAGCCACCCAGGTGCCCCGGGGCTAACCTCGTTTTCATAAGAAATACAAACAATGACACTGAGGGCTTATTTAAATAAGTTATGATCATTTTGCTTCCTCTAGCTCCTTCATAATCATGAAATTCTATGAAATATCTGACTTCATGTTTTTTCTTTTCAGTGCCCCGCAGCCCATTGTATTTGTCTGAGTGCAAAGTAGTCGGGATTGGAATCCTACAATAGGAATTACATGATTTCATGAGATTTTCCTTTGCTTTGTAAGGAAACAGGTCATAAAGAATTGGAAGTACAGTATTCCAGTTTGGTGACTGCCCAAATCATATCCTCACCCAACTAAATCCCAAAATGGAAGTTTTTATTTTTTTAATATTTATTTATTTAAAAAATTTTTTTAAATGTTTACTCTTGAGAGAGAGAGAAGGATAACACGCGTGGGGGAGGAGCAGAGAGAGGGAGACACAGAATCCGAAGCAGGCTCCAGGCTCGGAGCCATCAGCACAGAGCCTGATGCGGGGCTCGAACCCACGAACCCGCAAACTGCAAGATCAAGACCTGAGCCGAAGTCGGACGCTTAACCAACTGAGCCTCCCGGGTGCCCCTTTTTAACGTTTGTTTATTTATTTTGAGAGAGAGGGCAGGGTGGAGAGAGAGAGAGAGAGAGCACACACAAGTGGGGAAGGCACAGAGAGAGAGGGAGAATGAGAATCCCAAGCAGGTTGCACACTGTCACTGCAGAGCCCTGCTGGGCACCATCTCATGAACCGTGAGATCACGACTTGAGTGGAAATCAAGAATAAGACACTTAACCGACTGAGCCAGCAGGCACCCCTGGGATGGAAGTCTTTTATCCTACTGCCAACATCAATTTTTATCTGAAGTTTGTAAAGACCAGCACAAAATAGTTTGCCATTTAAGGAGTCCCCTACCGGGCACAGTGTGGTGGCAACTGTCTCTCACCCCCATCATCTCCCTCTATCTGTTGTGACTGTTTGCTTTTCTTCGGATGGCATGTCTTGTGAACTATACTACAAGTACTTTTTTCCTATAAACATAGAGATTGGCAAATCTTAACATTCTTTTTGTCAACACTCACAAACGTTAACACTCTTTTGCTAGCTTTCTACACTGTGCTTGCATGATTTTTTAACATTCAAAATACAAACAGAATCTTCTAGACTATACCATTAGACAATAGGACTCATATCTGGATTTCAGTTCTGATGCTTAACTTTAAAGTTACTGCAGGCAAATCACTTAATCTTTCAATACCTTAGGTTTTCGTTTCTGAAGAAGGATGACAAGATCATAGAATTTAGGCTTGAAACAATCTTTTTTGAACGTCCATATGAAAGGCATAATAAATACTAGGCGATCATATTATTCTTAACCTTTTAGAATTGTAACATCTTCCATTTTTGCAGTCCCCTTACTACCGAAAAGTGTACTCAGAAGAGTTACATTTTAAGGAAGTAAGCTAATGAAAGAAAATTTACCACCTTAATATTTTCAAACGTTACCCTCCAAGTATATTCACTATTTTGTCAGCATCTTCCTAGTGCTGTCTTTTAAAGGATTTTGGTGAGTGTCTCGAATATCCGCTAAACCCGCATTCAGACATTTTTCCAGAAAAGTACATTTCATCATGCTCTTTCCAAAAAGTCAATAGGAGGGTTCTGGCATCCAATGGCTGTTGAATTCCCTCCAGTTCTCCTACAAATTTCCTTGCAGACTGAGAGAGTGTGTGACCTCAATCTCTCCTTTGTATTTTTCACTCAGCTCTTTAAATTCTGACACAGGAAGTACTTAGCCTCCATCCAAGACCCCAATTTTTACTCTAAATGGGGACCCGTACCTGTGTTTACACACAGGCTGGTGACTAACAGCTGCTGATTCTTAGACCCTCCACAGACAGTTTATCTCCTCCACGTGCAAAAGTCTCTTTAATATCTGGATGCTTTCTGTGCACAGGGGAGGTAGGCTACGGGGAGAGGTCAAACAGAGGGAAAGTATTTCTAAAAAAGTATATTTGCAATTGAAAAACCAGCAGAACTGTCTCCTAAAACGCTATTACTTAGAAAAAAGGCTCCCCGATTACAGAAGGTTCCTGTATGTCATGACTCTCTGTAGTAGGCACAGACGTATTCCCATAAACAAATATGTTCAAATGCCTATGTATAATTTTTTTAAAGTAGATCAGCCCTGAATAGCACATGTGCCCTTTCAGTCTTAACGGTGGTTTTGCATAAGGAGCTGAGGATGTTATCCACAAAAAATCCACATGACATGCAGCTGCATTTTTTTTTTCTCCTTCAAATATGCCAGGGTCAGAGTTTAAGAAGCTCTAGTAGGGTTGCAACATCATGCTATTAATAGAAACTGCACTCTAAAGAATGAAGGCTGTGATTCCACATGTGGATATAGGGTGAAGTGCATGAACTCAGCAGTCTCTAGGAATATCACCTCTTGGGCAGTGCTCCCCGTGCAACCCTCCCCCAGCTGTGTGTCCTCAGGCCAGAGTGCCCTCGGGGTCTTCTGGAAGGAACCTTTTTTTTTTTTTTTTTTTTTTTTAACACTGCCCTGTGGGGTGTCAGTACAGGGCCCTGCTGTGTTAACAAGAGCATCATCTCAACTGGGGTAAGCTCCGGGGACCAGATTCAGACTTTAGATGTTTAATGCTCACATGGCGGAAGCCCATGGAAATGTCCGTGCGGGGAGGTCAGATTTGTTCTACCCACTGAGCCATTGCTTAGAACTGCTCCCTCTGGCTTACCTTCCGATCGCTTCCCTTATCCCTGCTCTTTTTGGATGGTATCCTACAGAACGGCTCTCCTTTTGCTCCTAGACTGTGATTTTTATTTAAAAAAGAAAAAAAAAAAAAAAGGCCTTAGAAATTAGAGCTGGAAAGGACCGTTGCCTCATCTAATCTC
Organism: Panthera leo; assembly: GCF_018350215.1. Taxonomy (NCBI): domain Eukaryota; kingdom Metazoa; phylum Chordata; class Mammalia; order Carnivora; family Felidae; genus Panthera; species Panthera leo. The sequence continues at coordinate 13,818,284 of NC_056689.1, forward strand.
GGCAGAAGTGTTCCCCGTGGAATATTTCCTTTAGTTCTTAAGACAAATGGCAGCATTTCGGCGATCTGGTGAAAAGCCAGCCTCAACCCACGGCCCCACCAACACCTGGTGCGGCGTCCACCTGCCTGCCTGTCCACCTATGAACGCGTAGGAGGGCCCTGCAGCCAACCTGGTAACCTTGACTCTGAAAGGCAAAGATTATCATAATGCTCTTCTGAGAGGACCAGCAGCCTTAAGCAAGAGGGCAGAGTCTACGTGACTAAAACATACCAACTTCCTCTTTCATAAGTCATCACATGATGAACTACAATTACAATTCCTGCCTTGTCTCTGCGAATTGCAGACGCATTGCCTCACCCTAGAAACCCTGCTTCTGTGTGTGGAGGAGGCGGCCGTAGCTGCTGCGGCAGCCGATTTGGATGGGATCCAACTCCAGTCTGGGCCGGCAGGGAGGGCGGTGGGTGGAGGACAAAAACAAAGCTATGTTTACTTAGCATAGATCGATAAAGCTGCTTCAGAGCTACATGAAAGGCCAGGCAGCATGAAAGACTTTTGATACAATATAAGGAATTGCTGCTCTGGATCCAGGGCCAGCCTTAACCCCCTTGATCCCGGCTCCTTTTATGGCAAAGAGAGACCAGAAGTAAACCAGCCTCCCCATGCTCCGGCAGGCATTTCGTTAGGGAAGTTACAACAACTCTGTTTCAACATTCAACTCACAGTGTAATATAAAAAGGAAATGCCCTTCGTTTGGAGAACACAAGCTCTGCTCTACAAAAATCCTTACTTTGTACCTCTCAAGGCAGCATTTGTATTTCAGGATTTCTATTTTGGGATGGAACTGCGGGCTTTCCCTTGAGGTTATTACAGTACCAGCTTGCAGGTAAATGAGTATAATTAGGCCATGGCTCTAACACAGAGTTGTTTTCTTTTAATGTTTCAGTCGCTGCCTAGTGGGGCCATCTCTTGGGGGTGTTCAGATGGCCAGTCTCGCTGCAGCACAAAGACTGGAAGTGTTCCACATCAAAGTCACGCGCTACAATCAGCGGCACAGGGACTGCGTGGAGAGTGACCAGAGGGACACGTCCTCAGAGAGGTTCGAGACAGCAGGTACTAGGGGTGACGAAGCCCACTGGCACCAGCTGCTCCAGGGAAGGATCTGGGCAGGCCCTATTCTCCCGGCTAGAAGAGGGTGAGGCAGGACTGCAATTGCAAGCAAGATCCGGGAACAGATGGGGAGACCTTTCTGGCAAGCACACCTTCTCTGGAAATCCCCAAGAGAAGACAGGCAGGGTTGGCCTGTAAAAACACTTAGATCTGGCATTACGCTTTCTGTGCCACTTTCGAACAGGTTTTTTCATGTGCTTTAAGCAGCTCCCTCCACCGTTTCTCTAAGGGTGTTTTTCCTCTTCCTTGTGGTTAATCCTTTGAAGCAACCTGGCATTTTCAATAGCAACAACTAGAGAGAAACGTCAGCAGGATTTTTTTCTCTCTCCACCTACCAATCCAGTTGTAGGAAAGATAATATAATTAGTACCCTGTTCTTCCCACACTTAACCAGCCCATTCCAGTCTCACGCAGAGATGTGGGCCTGTTTTCCAACAAAAGAAGCTCCAAGGGCCGCCCTTCCAGAGTTGAAGTGTCTAGGTCCCAACTGAGGGTGACTAAGCCCGCGTCTATTAGTCGGTAAGACTAACGACCAGCCAAAAGTGATTTACCCGTAACACACACCAGCTCCTCCTCCCGATACAAGTGTGAAACTCAAGTGCTCACTTCAGTCTGGGCAGAGGCTGTGGCCGCCAACAGTGGCGGGGCGGGCAGGCTCTGGGGCCGCACCCGGCTTTCGCGCGAAGCGGGTACGCACCCGGCCAGGGACTGCCCTGGCCTGGGCCGCGCCGTGGGTCCCGCCCCACTACGGCGCCGGGGACTTCCGCCCACGGCCCAGACCCGCGCGACAGCCGCCTGCGGGACCCGCGAGCCGGCCGCCTGGCCAGCCACCCCCACGGCCGGCGCGGACCCCGGCGCCCGCGCCCCGCGCCACCTCCAGTCCAAGTTTGGGCCCGGGGGCGGGGCCTAGAGGCCCACAGTCGCCGGAGGGGGCGGAGCCTGCGCGGTGACGCGGCCGCGCTGGCCGTAGACCCCGGATCCCTGGAATGTGCATTCGTTCAATGAGGCCGCCAGTGCCAGCGGCGCCGAGTCACGTCCGCCCGGAGCGTGCGCACTCGGCGGCAGCGGCGCACGCGGGCCCGCGGCTCTGCGCCCACGTCACGCGCCCGCCGCGCGGTCCTACATAAGGCGGCCGGGTCCGCCAGCGCCGCCGCGAGGTCCCTTGCTCGGCAGGTTGAGCCCGGGCTAGGAAGGAGGGGAGGACGGGGGAGAGAGGAAGCCTCGATATTTGCGAGGGGTTCGGCGCTCCCGCTTCCCTCCGGAAGGGCTCCGCCGAACGGCGAGTGGACGCGGTCCCAGGCTTAGGAACAGACTCTTAGTAAAACTTAAGGGGACTGGCGGCGCCTGTGTCCTTCAGAGACAAATGCGAGTGTGAAAGCACTTGGTGGAGTTCAAATGGGACTCCTTAACAACAACAACAAAAACCTGTGAACCACGTTAGATTTAAAGTCCCCATCCTCAAGAGAGTGACAGCACCAAGTCACAAAGTGGCCTTGCTTTTAAAAACACGAGTCTTGGCATGATTTGGCCTCAAGCTTCTGGAGGGGAGGAATCCTGGCTGAGTAGTGGAGGCAGCCGAGCGGGCGGAGGGAAGCAAACCGCGCCAGCGTCGCCTTCACTTCGGGGACACCGGTCGCGGCGCGGGCGGGCGGCGCTGCCCCGCGGGCGGGCGCCGAGGAGCCGGCTCTCCCGGCAGCGCTCGTTCTCTCACCGCGCGGGGGGAGGGGGAGGGCGCGAGCGCGGGGGAGGGCGGGTGCGCGCGCGAGGGGAGGGGGCCCGCGCAGGCGCCGTGCGAGGCTGTCGAAGAATCAAGTCTGTAGAAGTGGAGCGGTCGCGGCGGCAGCAGCAGCAGCGACGGCGGCGGCGGAGCTGAGGCGGGCAGGGCGCTGACGCGGGCGCTGGAAAGCGGCGACGCCAGGAGCTGTGAGAGAGCAGCGGAGCGACCCGGGGCCCGCGCCGCGCCCGTGCTCCACGCCGCCCGGCTGCCGCCGCCGCCCCGGCGCGGCATGCCCCGCCGCTCGGGCTGAGCCTGCCCCGGCGGCCGCCCCCCGCCCCCCGCCCCCCCGGCCTCCCCGCCCCCCGCCCCGCACTCCGCGCCGGCCGCCGCCGCGACCTGCTGCGCTCCCCCGCGCCCGCGCGGCCCGTCTTCGCTCCGGTCTGGAGGCCGGCCGCGGCTCCGGCCGAGCTCCCGCCGCCGCCGCCGCCGCCGCCTCCGCCGCGCCCGCCGCGCCGCCCCGCCGCCCCGCCGCCGCCCGCCCGCGCCGGCCGGGGGGACGTGCTGCCGCGGCTGCAGCCCCTCGCCCCGCGCCCGCCGCCCCTCGTGCCCCGGGGGCGCTGCGCGGGCGCCGAGCCTTCGCGGGCTTTGCCGCCGCCGCCGCCGCCTCTGCGGCCGCCGCCGCCGCTGGTGGGGGAGACGCGGGGTTGGGGGGGGAGGAGGGCGCGCGTGGTGCCGGCGGGGAGCGGCGGCGCCCCCTCCTCCTCCTCCTCCTCCTCCTCCTCCTCCTCCTCCAGCGCCGCGGGCTCCTCGGACATGGCCGCGGCGGTGGCGGTGGCGGCCGCGTCCCGGCGGCAGTCGTGCTACCTGTGTGACCTGCCTCGCATGCCCTGGGCCATGATCTGGGACTTCACCGAGCCCGTGTGCCGCGGCTGCGTCAACTACGAGGGCGCCGACCGCGTCGAGTTCGTCATCGAGACGGCGCGGCAGCTCAAGCGGGCGCACGGCTGCTTCCCGGAGGGCCGCTCCCCGCCCGGCGCCGCGGCCCCCTCCGCCGCCAAGCCGCCGCCGCTCTCGGCCAAGGACATCCTCCTGCAGCAGCAGCAGCAGCAGCAGCAGCTGGGCCACGGCGGCCCCGAGGCCACCCCGCGCGGCCCGCAGGCCCTGGAGCGCTACCCCCTGGCGGCCGCCGCCGAGCGGCCCCCGCGCCTCGGCTCCGACTTTGGCGGCAGCCGCCCGGCCGCGGGCCTGGCCCAGCCGCCGACGCCGCAGCCGCCGCCCGTGAACGGCATCCTGGTGCCCAACGGCTTCTCCAAGCTGGAGGAGCCCCCGGAGCTGAACCGCCAGAGCCCGAACCCGCGGCGCGGCCACGCCGTGCCGCCCACCCTGGTGCCGCTCATGAACGGCTCGGCCACGCCGCTGCCCGCCGCGCTCGGCCTCAGCGGCCGCGCCGCCGCCTCGCTGGCCGCCGTGTCCGGGGCCGCGGCCGCCGGCCTGGGCTCGGCGCAGCCTGCCGAACTGAGCTCCCACAAGCGGCCGGCGTCCGTATCGAGCAGCGCGGCCGCGGAGCACGAGCAGCGCGAGGCGGCCGCCAAGGAGAAGCAGCCGCCGCCGCCCTCGCATCGCGGCGCGGCCGACAGCCTGGCCGCGGCGGCCGGGCCCACCGAGCTGGGCGCCGAGGGCGCGGGCAAAGGCCGCGGGCCCGGAGAGCAGGACTGGGTCAACAGGCCCAAGACCGTGCGAGACACGCTGCTGGCGCTGCACCAGCACGGCCACTCGGGGCCCTTCGAGAGCAAGTTTAAGAAGGAGCCGGCCCTGACTGCAGGCAGGTTGTTGGGTTTCGAGGCCAACGGGGCCAACGGGTCTAAAGCAGGTAGGGGCGGCTGTGGAGTGAGGGGCTCTAGGGGAGAGAGGGGCACGCAGAGCAGAGGAGGGGGTGCTGTTTTCCATTCGCCGTTTTACCCCGGCCCAGAAACAACAAACACCCAACTTCCTGATCTGCCTGAGGCGGAACCAGTGCTTAGTGGCAACGTGTTCATGTGCTGAAGCAGCATAACAGAGATGAGTCAGACTGGGCTGATAGGCACTGACACAGGGTTTTCCTTTCCCAGCACATTCTTGGATGGGAGCATGAGGGCACCAGTCACCTTTTAACCTGTTGGGGGACGTTGGCGACCGAATGCGCGGTTTAACCTGGGGACGTGCATGCACGTGTAGAAACAGGCTCCTGGGTGCATGCTGTGTTCTGTGGCTTTTTACAATACCGCCTCGGAGCCCCACGGGGTCTAAGTGTCCTAACTTGCACGTGCACTTGAAACTCCTGTGAGATTTTATAGACCAGCTCTGAGAGAATGGAGGTTCTTTAGGGGGTCTTGTTTCGTGTTAGGAAGAGCGAGATCCTTTTCAGCACACATCCACTTACTTCCTTTTTTTCCTTTTCTTTTTTTCTCTCCCCCAGTGGCAAGAACAGCGAGGAAAAGAAAGCCTTCTCCAGAACCAGAAGGTGAAGTCGGGCCCCCTAAGATCAATGGAGAGGCACAACCCTGGCTGTCCACACCCACAGAAGGGCTCAAGATCCCCATTACTCCTACATCCTCTTTTGTGTCTCCGCCGCCACCCACTGCCTCACCTCATTCCAACCGGACCACACCGCCTGAAGCGGCTCAGAACGGCCAGTCCCCCATGGCAGCCCTGATCTTAGTGGCAGACAATGCAGGCGGCAGTCACGCCTCGAAAGACGCCAACCAGGTTCACTCCACTACCAGAAGGAATAGCAGCAGTCCACCCTCTCCGTCGTCTATGAACCAAAGAAGGCTAGGCCCCAGAGAGGTGGGGGGCCAGGGGGCAGGCAGCACTGGAGGACTGGAGCCAGTGCACCCTGCCAGCCTCCCAGACTCTTCTCTGGCAGCCAGTGCCCCCCTGTGCTGCACCCTCTGCCACGAGCGGCTGGAGGACACCCACTTTGTGCAGTGCCCGTCTGTCCCTTCGCACAAGTTCTGCTTCCCTTGCTCCAGACAAAGCATCAAACAGCAGGGAGCTAGCGGAGAGGTCTATTGTCCCAGCGGGGAAAAATGCCCTCTGGTGGGCTCCAATGTCCCCTGGGCCTTTATGCAAGGGGAAATTGCGACCATCCTGGCTGGAGATGTGAAAGTGAAAAAAGAGAGAGACTCGTGACTTTCCGGTTTCAGAAAAACCCAATGATTACCCTTAACTAAAACTGCTTGAATTGTATATATATATATCTCCATATATATATATATATATATATATACACACACATATATGTATATATATACACACACATATATATATACATATGTATATATATATGTATATATATATATCCAAGACAAGGGAAATGTAGACTTCATAAACATGGCTGTATAATTTTGATTTTTTTTTGAATACGTTGTGTTTCTATTTTTTTTTTTTTTTTTTTTTGACGACAAAAGGTATGTACTTCTAAAGGCATTTTCTTCTTTTGTTAATGTTATTAGCATATCTTTGTGCTTTATTATCCTGGTGACAGTTACCGTTCAATGTAGGCTGTGACTTGCGCTGCTTTTTTAGAGCACTTGGCCAATCCGAACTGCTTCTAGCTGTATTTGTATGCACTTATTTTAAAAAGAAAAAAAAAAAAAGCCAAATACATTTTCTGACATTGTAAGATTGCCTTACTGTCTGTTATTCCTTACTGCTGGCTCCTCTCTCAGGCTGGAGGCCAGTTGGTGGAGAAGGAAAGGAAATGAGTGAAGTGGGCGGCATGCCAGTGGGAAATATCACCAAGTTTCCCCCAAAACGTTGTCCTCTCGGAGTAGTAGGAAAATAGATGGCGAATCTTTCTCTGTTTCGTTCTTAAAAGTTCAGTTGTTGGGATATTAATGACTGCCTGGGAGTTGCTGCTGAGAGATTTTCAGGACTCGTGTGGTTTTGGGGGGGGAGGGGGATTTTTTTTTTTTTTTTTAAAGGCAAAGTTGACCACTGTTCACTGCCCACGTGATCAGTTGTAAGCTTCCAATGCTGCCTGCTAGCCGGTTACATAATACACGATTCAGTGACTGAGGGCGGTGACCGCGGATGGCGCGGCGCACAAGGTGGCACTGCCATCTTTGAACAGAGCCTGGCTCTGCAGCGCCACTCATGTTTTGAAACCCCCCCCCCACCCCCCCCAGAGCTCTGTTTGTTGTTGGTGTCGTCGTTCCTTTGAAAAGAGTCTCGAGGGAAGTTACGGTTCAGGTGAACTTGGAGATTGCGGGATTGGTTTCGTTTCTGTTTTGTGTTTGGTTTTTGTTTTGTTTTTGGTTTTGGGTTTTTGTTGTTTTATCATTTACCTGTAGTGCTATTGCTGTTGGTACTCTCACCTACACCCTGTTTCTAGCGAGTGCTAAATACAGTATGGTACAATGACAGGAACAGCACATAGTGCTGCCAGGACTGCCCGTGGGCATATCAGTGACAGCCCAAATGGGGGTGGAGGAAACCTGTAATTTCCTTCTTACGTGTGTTTGACATACCAAGTGAATAATACTGTTCTTCTGGAAAAAAAAAAAATTTTTTTTTTGATAAACTAGTGACAATTAAAGTAAGGGTTTTAATAATAGACAGGCCCCACCTCTCAAACTATTCTTAGAAACCTTTTGTAAACTAGTTTCTTTGGATCACTATTTTGCATCAGTAAACTGATTTTTTTTTTTAAACCAATAAATCATCTGTTATTAGAAATAGTTGGCTCACAGTGATACTGGTTTTTCTTTTGTGCTGTTACGATTTAACATTGACAGGAACACTATTCGAAATCCTTTTATGTTCAGGTGTTTGTAACTTGGCCCTATAATTAGGCTGAATCATGGCTTCAAGGTCTGCTACAACTTCTGTGTATCGTTTACGACCTAGCTTCTATTTTAATTTGAAGATAGAGATTGTTACCCTCTTTAGATTCTTTTTTAGTTATGTTTTTGTCTTTCTTTTTTAAATTGCTCAAATATTTTTTAGCGGTCGAGTTATATTAACACTTGAAAATCAGATACTGCACCAAATACAGTATTTTTTTTTTTTTTTGGTAGTGTTTTTAACGAGTGCACCTATAATTAATGCTGTGCAAATTCATGTTACCGGTCATTGTTATATTACAAACAGACTTGCATGATTAACCAGTTTGTTGTTACACTTTTTTTTTTTTTTAATTGGAGCATCAATGACTCAGATCAGACTGGTTTCTCTTATGTAAATGCATACATGCAGAAACACAGAGTCCATTTTACATGCCCATAAAGACATTTGTAAAGAATTCAACTATTATGGTTTGTTGTATAAATGTGTATCTAAGCACTTTATTATAAACTGGAATTTGACCTCATAGATTTTTACAAGTTGATCAGTCATTTGACCTGATTCGTGGTAGCTATCTGTATGTTTTGCAATCTTAATACAGATGAGCTTTCCAAAAAGATTATTAATAAAGAACCATCCTGCTGTTTTGAGTAAGTCTTTCCAGCTGTGGAGAAGACAGCCTATGGATTCTCTGTGCTGGTGTTTAAGGAGGGGGAGAGTACGGACAGCTTGAAAGGGCTGTGTTTGAGATTACTCCTATTAAAAACTAAGACCTGGAGGAGTCTGGCCCTTGGGTGGCCTTCGTGGAAGGCTTGCAGCTGTAAAATGTTGATTGGGGTTCTTCTTCTGGCGTTCTCTTAAGTTAAAAAGTTTAACATTGGGACATGGGTTTGATCTTTTGTTGTACCTGATGACAGTGCAGAGTCTCCACAGCTGGATAAAAATGTCAGAAAGCTACTTACTGTACACGGGCAGTATCCGATTTCAAATCCTAAATATTTCAGCTGTGCTTTTAATACTCAAAATATTAGGGGATGGGGTGTTGAAGCTTTCCCTTTTTTGCTTTACCAATTTATAGAATATAACAGATGTACTGTCTTTCATGTGGCCTCACATTAAAAGTTATGAGAACGTACACATGGTTTACAACTTTTACTATATACCTTCCCTTGGCCACCAAGTATTTTTAAAGTGTGCCACCTTTTAACCTTTACTTTTTTTTAAGTTGAAGGTGATACCTTTTTCTATATATGATGAAACTCATGTCAACTGAAGTGAGTGTAATCTCATATCAACATTATTATATTTTAAAATCACGCTATGGAAATATCACCTGCATTCTGTCATTTGTCAGATTTACAGTACCTTTTTTTTTCTTTAACTTTTAGCATTAAATAAAAATAAAATTGGGAGCACTGAAAATTTTCTGAGGCCTTTTTTAATGTTTTAAAGTTAGCTTAGAATGGCTATTTTTGTAATCACTAATGGCAATGCGACCAAAGGATGTGTGGGCTTGGGGTTGGGGTTTGACTGGAAGAACAGGAGGTAAAAGACACAGAACAAAAAGGCAACTGATGGTAGGGGGGAAAAAAAAGTGCTAGGGACCGGGAAAAGGGCAACTGGATAGGGGAAACCGATTAAGAGAAGAGCGGAACAAAGTACAGCCAGAAAGTACTTGTTTATTTTCAACTTGTAGTAGAGCCAGCCCCTGTACAACAGGAGACTGGCAGGAGATCCTGTCCACACCTCAAAGGCTATCGAGACCAGGAGCTACTCTCTGGAAAGCATCAGAAGAAAACAGCCATGTTGGGCCACGTGAAATGCACCGAAGACAAAAGGGGGAAAATAGTAGCCTGCCTTTTGGAAAGCATTGGAATAAAATGAGAGCAAAAAGCCAGGGGGATTCCTGATGTCTTGAAACCTGAATTTATAAATAGAGATAAAAGGTGGGAAGCACCGGGAACCATTTGCAGACTACTGTCTACTCGCACATAGTAAGAGATGTTTGCAGCTTTTACTCGTTTTATTGATCAATGGCTTGGCAGACTTCTGTGAAAGGAAGTTGTGAAGCTTACGTAGAGTTTGGGGATAGCGTACACATAGACTGATTTACTACGTGTTTTAAATTAAACAGCCACAGTTAATGTGTAACTGAATATTTTTCGGTTGGGGTGGTCCCGTAACTCGGACCCATGGCTGTATGTGTTACAATAATTTCTTTTTATTAGTAGGCTGTTTAAGGCAGTTTTCAAGAAACCGTATTCTTAATAAGTTAATTACAGCTCATGATACGCAACACGATGTTTCATTTAGGGATCAGATTAAAAGAAATGTTAAACCGTTGACTTTAACGTAAGAATGTTAAATTTTATTTTTAGTAAAATTTAAGAGACTGCAGCTTGCAGAAGTCATTTTTAAAATTTCAAAAGCTCCTCTCAAAGTAAACTTTAATGATTGCATTCAGTTTCCAGTTAAGAAGACCAAACGAGCCAGACTCTTGATGTGGCAGATGTCTTTGTTTATTTCCCAAAGGAGGGAAAAAGTTAAAGGGAAAATACAGAGAACTCCCTTGAATTCCTAGACTTAAGTCCCTTGTTACTCAAAGTTGTTTTGCATATGATTTATAGATGGTTTTATTTGGTTTAGTGAAGAGTAAAATGTTTCTCTTCCTGATTCCAAAGGGTATGCGTGGAATCATTCAGAAAAATGTTCAGTTGTGTGTAGGCCACTAGAAGTCCTGAGTCACCCTCATTTGCTTGCCTTTTCTTCAGAGGGAACAGTGTGAGAAGACACGCCTTTCCTCTGTCACAGACCAAGGTCAGAGGCACCAATGAATGGAATACATATTTACCTACTTCATCATCTGGGGCTCTAGAAATGAGAGGCGGGGTGGGGATGCTATTTAACTCCTTCTGTGCCACTGGTTAGGCCTCTGGCAGCAACAGTATTGATTACAATCAAATAAAAATTATGGTGTGACTTCGCAGATTATTAATTAGATCCTTTGTTGCTGTTTCTCTTGACAGCCTGCATTTTCCTCCAGTTATGAACCCCTGACAGGAATTTAAAAGGCACAAAACTATACAAAAAGCCAATTTGTAAATTACTTAGGAGGTCGGAGGATGGAAAGTGACGGATTTATGGATTATCTGTGGATTTCTCTATTAATCCCCAGATAAATCCATTATTAGGGATATCCACACTATCCCTATTTACCATTAACTAATTTGTACCTAATTTAACAGTGAACTTTGTTTTAACCCATCCGTCTGTTAACCTGCTGTTGCCCCGTGTTAATACAACTTCACATGCTTGATTTAAAACAGCTTTCCTTCTTTAATTTGAGGTATAATTTTTTTAATTCTAGAATACGAAATCAACATCAGCATGGATCTTTATCACAGCATATTGTGTGCTTCTGTGTGGCACTAAGCCACGTAAAACAACCCATACAAGCTACAGACAAGGTCTTTTAGGGCAAAAAAGTACGCCCTAGGCAAAATCATTTTTAGAATCATTTAGACATTGGGTCGTAAAGCCGTTCTTTTATTTTGAATCTGAGAAACAATCGAGCAAAATCTCCTTAATAGAACAGCCCTATCAGAACGGTATAAACAGTCTTAAATATTGCTTTGAAAACAATGTAGCCCTTTAAAACTGAAAGTCTTAGTAGAACGAGTCTTCAGTGCACAAAAAATTTATCACAAAGTCAGCCATGAAAATCCTCTAGGAGGTGATTTACTTTTAGGTCAGACAAGGTCTGGATAAGAGACCACAGGATTCCTAGTTTAAATTGGAAGCATCAATACACTGGTTGATCTCATCTTTTGAATGGACTTTAGAAGTTGGATTGCATAATCTAAAGAGCCTCCTCTGGCAGTTCAGTTAGACGCCCTTGATGCTGAGATAAGACATCCTATATAGAGTAGTAATGTCCCATTTGAATATTTCTCAGTTTATATTTTGGGGAAATCAAATGTGGTCTATAATCTGTAGAACCCATCACTTAACCACTTTTGCTTAGCAATTACTATTTCATTCTTAATGTCCCTACTATCCATTAATATTCAGATGCTTACAAGGAGACAGGCATCACGCACAACAAAGGAGTCACGTTTTGTTGTGTAGGTTATTCAGGCAGCAAGTTTAGCAGACCAGTCCTTGGGTCACTGCATACTTCTCTGCCTTTTAGAAAATCTCTTTCCCCTGGCAGTTCAAATCGAATCTTTTGAACTGTAAATATGGCTATTTACATCGCCAGGAAAAAATAAGTCCAGAAACATGTCCTCAGAATTAAGGGCCAAAGTTTATTTTAATGTACGGTGAGAGTTTACTAAAAGTAAACCTTTATTGTACGATTTTAAAATATTAACCACACTCATAAGAGTTCTGCAGAGAACTGAAACGTAGGAGTAGGGATGGTCTGGGGCCGAAGACATCAACATTTTGTTACACACAGCCTTGGCTTTGGGCCTTCCATGTTCTCCAAAGCCTGAGAGACGACGCGGGAGCTGCAAGACAGAAAAAGGCTGTTGCATGCCTTAACCCAGGCTAAAAGGCCTCTTACCTCCGTTTTGTTATTTCTGCCTCCAAACAGCATTCCAATTAGCTCTTTTTGGTGATAAAAGATAAAGATTTATTGTACCCCACCTACAACTGGAATCAGAATTTCACAGGAGGGTCACAGTCATTAGAGAAGTTTTTTGGAATACTATTCTCTAAATAAGCACCATGTGGGGGTGTTGCTATTATTTAACACCTATTAAGTAGGCACATCATTCTAGGCTTTGAACAGCTGAAGAGTCCGGGCCCCAGCTTTCTTGGAGCTTACAGACAATCCCGCAGACAGGCAGGGGAAGGTCGGTGTGCTGGATTAAGGGCACATACTGAGCAAAGTTTAACCACTTGCTGGTTTCCTTCCGCGAGTTTGGAAAATACATGGTCTAGGGCTAAATTCTTAACCTGGAGGATTGAGTCTCGTTCTAGAACTTCTAACCGGAACCTCGGTAGGGCTGTGACACAGGAACGCAGTCCGAAGTCCAAAGTGCTGTCACACAAGAAATTCATTATGCCCAGCATGCAACCGTCATGCATGAAAGGGGCCGCTGGACCTCGGTTATCTTCCTGCAAATCAAGAAGCCATTTGGAAACATCGGGGCCAGGTCAAAATCGTCAAACTGTAGCCTTGTCTTTCTCCACTTTTTTTTTTTTTTTTTTTTAATTGTTGCTCACAGTGGCGTTTTTGAAAAGGAAGAAAACAGCCGCCAGCACTGCCAAGCCCTGTTTACTGGAGGGGAAGGAAAGGGGAGGCGGCTCCCTGACTCTCCGGCAGCCTGCGTAAGGGCCTGCGCCCACGAGGGGACCTTGCTGCGGTTTCCAGCGCGGCACCCTGACTCACGCCGCGCCCGTGTTTATTTATTCTAGAACTTCTGCCGGGGCCGCACGGCCGCCGGCGCAGCGCCTTCGCCCCGCGCCCCGCTCTGCGCACGTGGAGCCGGGCGGCGGGACCCCACGCGGGCGGCGGCGCCCGGACCCGCCCCGCCGGCGCGCCAGCTGCGCGGCTATAATTAGAGAGGAGCCGCGGCCGCGCGCCCCTGCCCGCGTGCCCGCGAGGGCCGTGCGCGCGCGCGCGCGCGGCCGCCCGCGTGCGTTCCCCGGTCTCGCGCTCTGGACCGGTTACCGAGTCGTGCACCAAATAAAGTAAAGGTCTGGCTCCTGCCGGGCGAGGCGGGCGGGCGAGCGGCGTGCCAGCCGGCTCCGGGGTGTGGCGAGCCCTCGGTTGCCCAGAAAAGATGCAACGCGCGTCAGCAAGAGCCTTGGCTGCTGCCGCGAGGGTCCCTGACGCGCTGCCGGCTGTCCCGGGTGGATTTTCTAAGTTGGGGAGGGCGCATGACAAGAGCTGCCCCAGATGTCACTCCCTTTTTGGAAATCATGAGGCTGCCTTTTTTTTTTTTTTTTTTTTTTTTTTTTTAAACGACTGTGGCTATAATAAGGCAAACGGTCCACGCTGGTGGAGTAAACTCTCATACTTAAGGGGCATCCGTCTTCGGGGAAAGCACACCGAGGCACGGGTGCGTGTCCATAAAAATGTTATTTATTAAGCGAACCTCAGGACATGCCCATATGGGTACTACAGAGTCAAATAAAGTACTGCAACCACCGACTGCCTAAAAGGGAGTTGCCTTTTTACAGAGAGACCTTTATTAAAATTACAGCAACGGCCAAAAAGTTTTTTCTTGCGTCATAGCACCGTTGGGCGCTGGAGGTGCCCCGCAATCCATGGACTTCTAATTTCCGTTCATTGTTAGATTCAATACTCTGCAGTAACGTCTCAAAAAAAATCCAAGAGGCATGACCCCGTCCTTGCACAAGATGACGCCGAAATGGCATGTAGTACCAGCCTTGGAGTGCGGGCCGAGGAACTTCACTGTGGACTGAGGGTTGTGTAATAGTTTCAGGCACGAAATCATTTTAGAAGCGTGGGATGAATTCCTACAGAACCGTCCCCTCCTTCTGTATTTTATCGAAGAACTCGCAAGGTTTCTCAGGTTGCAGCTCGATTCCTACGAAGCTATTTTTGCTCTTTGCCCGAGCCCATTGGTCTTGACACAGCATCGCTAGAGTCACCCGCTCCGCTCCTGGACAAAAGACCTTTGAGAGCGAATTCTGCAGAGAGAGTCTCTCTGAAAACACACCTCAGAATTGTCCAATTCTGTCCCAGACACACGACAACACTGGAACAGAGGTCAGGACGTCTCCAGGTGTTCCTGGGCTTTGGGTGATCATTTCAGGTAATTCCATTCATTTTTGTGTTTCTATGTGCCATTATTATTATTATTATTGACCATGTGCTTAACTTAGTGGGGCAAAGGAATCAAACTGGACTGTCTCAATGACAGCTTTTTGGTTTTTCATCCATCGGCCAGACATAAGAAAGCACTGGGTGTGATACCCATTAGGTACTTGGGCGCCATGAATGTGTACCACTAAAAATATAGATGCTTGGTTATTATATTAAAGAGGAAATAGCAAATGGTCTTGAAACACTGGAGAGAAGGGGCTCCCCCTGCTGTCATCATAGAAGCTGCATCGTCTCTCTGGCTAGAGTAGCAAGGACATCGCAGGGTAAAGCATAGTAGCCGACCATTCATGAAGTTCTCATCACCTTGGGGGACGTATAGTTCCATTGGAAATAAAAAAAAAAACACAGACCACGAATGAAGGCAATGAATACTTTTCTTAAAAGTTTCCTATGCTCACATTCATTTGCTGAAGGGTCAGCGTCCCTATAAACCACTGAAATGGCCAACCCAAGTCCACGGATGGCTTTAAAGGCAAGGGTGATAATTGCCACCTGGTGGCAGGGGGATTGGGGTGAGCCTGTGTTTGAGCATAGTGTGCCTTTTTTTTTAAAAAAATAATCGATAAAAGTGACGTATGACGAAAAATAAAAGAACACCACTAAATTTCGACCTTGGTAAAAATGTTGGATTTGTAAAAAAAACTCGTTTCCTTTTCCTATAAATCACACTCCTCTGCACATGGGTCTTTACATCTGTAAGTAAGCCTTCAGAGCTCATGAACACCACGGATTTGTAGCCCTGGGAAGAACTCGATGGCAAACATTCCCTGAGTGAAGTGTCAGCCGTGACCAGACCGAGCCGGAGGTCATTCATCTGTTTGCTGAGAGGTTGAGGACTTGGATGGAATTAGTCGGGTCGAAGGTCTTCACGGATGAGGTCAATCGCAAGCAGTTAGGAAGGAGAGGAGAGGGGCGCCTGGGTGGCTCAGTTGGTTAAGCCGTGGACTTCGGCTCAGGTCACGATCTCACGGTTTGTGAGTTCCAGCCCCGCCTCAGGCTCGCTGCTTTCAGCACAGAGCCTGCTTTGGATCCTCTGTCCCCCTCTCTCTCTGTCCCTCGCCCACTCGTGTTCTCTCTCTCTCTCTCTCAAAAATAAACAAACATTTTTTTTTTTTTTTTTAAAAGAAGGAAAGGAGATGGCCTGTGCAAGCTCTGAGGGATTGGAGAGGAAAAATCACCAGATGAGAACCCACATCTACGTGGGTGTGGTCGTGTATTGATTCATTTACTGGTTTGCTTATCCCTTCCCTCCACTCATGGTAAGGAAGGCAGGCTCTTGAGCTTTGGCCACAGCTCCACCTCTCTAACCATAGCGCTTAACCCTCTGACCTCAGCTTAATTATCTGTGAAATGGGTTAAGGCTATACCTACGTCGTGGCATTGTTGTTGAGGGGATTGAATGACAGGGTTATATAACACGCATAGTCAGCGCATATTAAGTCCTTGTTAAATTTGGGTACATCACCCTGCGGTGCTGGGCTCTGGGTCGGAGTTAGATAGTTGTTAAAAAACAAAAAACAAAAAAAACACCAGTGTCTTCAGGGTCACCTGAGTGGCTCAGTCCGTTAAGCATCCAACTTTGGTTCAGGTCATGATCTCACGGTTGGTGAGTTCGAGCCCCGCGTCGGGCTCTGTGCTGACCGCTCGGAGCCTGGGGCCTGTTTTGGATTCTGTGTCTCCCTCTCTCTCTGCCCCTCCCCCGTTCATGCTGTGTCTGCCTGTCTGTCTGTCTTTCTCTCTGTCAAAAATAAACATTAAAAAAATGTAATCATGAATCTGGTCACCTCTCTCCACCTGATGGACACCATCATCATCTCTTGTCTGAAGCACTGCAGAAGCTTCTTACCTGTTCTTCCAGCTCCCGCCCGTCTTCTCTGCAGTTTGTTCTCAGTTCAGCAGCCAGAATAAACCTCAAAGATACTGGCCTGATCTTGTTTCTTCTTCATCCAAAGCCCTACGATAGTTTTCTATCTCCTTTAGAGTCAGATGTGAAGTCTTCCGCTGGCCTGCGAGGCCGTGCTACCTCTCAGACCTGGCTCGGACCCTTGCTGGCTCCATTTTAGCCACACTGACATCCGAGCTCTTTCCTGACCTTGCCGAAGAGGCTCCTGCCTCAGGACCTTTGCATTTGCTCTCCTCTGTTTGGAATGGTCTTCTGAGATGTACGCATAGCTCGCTCCTTCACTCCCTTCAGGTCTCAGCCCCAGTGTTCCTGTTGCTGTTGTAAACATTCCCACAAATTTAGTGCCTTAAAACAACACAAAATAACTGTCTTAGGGTTCTGGATGTCAGGAGGGTAAATTTAAGATGTTCACGGGGCTGGTTCCTTCTGGAGGCTTCTGGGCAGAACCCATTTCCTTGCCCCTTCCAGCTCCTAGAGGCCGCCCACATTCCTCGGCTTGTGACCCCTTCCTGCCACCACTCTGAACCCTCGCTTCTGTCCTCACGTTGCCTCCTGCCTCCCTCTTCTAAAGACTCTTATAATTGGGGCGCCTGGGTGGCTCAGTCGGTTAAGCAGCCGGCTCTCGGTTTCACCTCGGGTCATGATCTCATGGTTGCTGGGTTTGAACCCCACGTTGGACTCTGCACTGACAGTGTGGAGCCTGCTTAGGATTCTCTCTCTGCCGCTTCCCCACTTGCACGCACGTGTACTCTTTCTCTCTCTCCCTCAAAATAAATAAACTTTAAAAAAAAAACCCGTATAATTACCCTGGGCTCAGCTGAGTAGTTCAGGATACTCGGCTTATCTCAAAATGCTTAACTTAATCAAATCTGCAAAGTCTCTTTACCAAGCAACATCCCGTATACACAGGCTCAGGGTGTTAGGATGTGGACATCTTGGGGAGGGGTCATTACTCAGCCTACTGCATGCATACTCTCTATAAAATAACCGTCCCAACTTACCCCCCATTCTAGAATCCTGTCCCTGTTTCATTCTTCCCCTTAGCACTGTTCCCCATCAGACATTGTTTGTGTCTGTTGGTTTATAACTTTCTGTCTCCCCCGCGCCCCGACCCCTGCATGCCTTGGAGTGTAAAGCCTACGAGACAGGGCAAAGCACCCCCCTGTGGCACAATAGTGGGGGGCGTGGGCATGTTCTCAGTAAATATTTGTTAAAGGGCTGAATTTAGTCTCTGATCTTAATGAGGGGAGTGTGGTGCAAAATAGTGAATGGTAAGAAAAGAGTCATGGGGCACCTGGGGTGCATGGGGCTCAGTGAAGCGTCTGACTTTTGCTCAGGTCATGATCTCGCAGTTCACGGGCTTGAGCCCCGCATCAGGCTCTATGCCGACAGCTCAGAGCCTGGAGTCTGCTTCGGATTCTGTGTCTCCCTCTCTCTCTGCCCCTCGACAGCTCATGCTCCCTCTCTCTCTCTCTCAAAAATAAACACTAAAAAAAATTTTTTTTTAAAAGAAAAAAGTCATAAAAATGTATTTGGAAGATTTCGTGGAAACACGATCATTGGACTGCAGAGAGAGAACATCAGGAGGGCTGCACGGAGGAGGAAACTGAAGGGGGCCAGTGGCAGGGCAGGGCTTGGGAGAAGGAAAAGAGCTCAGCCAGGTGGGATGGATCTGGGTATGGTAAGCAAGCACGGGGATCCTACAGGAACTGTTTAGCCAGGCAGGAGGAGGGTCCAGGCGGACAGATGCAGATTCGAAAAAGCAGGAAGAAAAGGTCTGGGGCATATGCTAAGGAACCACATCAGAGTCCGAAGGGTGATGTAACCTGAGATGCTTTCTGCAGGGGTAGGAGGTAGGGGGCGGGGTTTCAGGTAAAGCAGGAGGTAGCAGGCAGGAAGCGCATTCTCCTTGGGGGTGGGCGGTAACAGCCTCTCCCAGGGGGCCCCCCAGAATGGTGAGAATGCGTTCTGATGGCTGACCCCAAAGAGTTCAGCCTGCTCTGAACTTCCACCTTCTCCTGGCACAGAAGGAGAGATGAGGGCGGCAGGGGTGGGGTGGGGGGATGTGCAGCAGCTTGGCTCACCTAACAGCTCCCCGGGGGGTGGGGGTGGGGGGCCTTCCAGGCTGGTTGCAGCTGTTCTTTTATCGAAAGATTTGGCCAAGAACAGTGTGAAACGGTCACAGTCACGACTGCCTTGACTCCACCAGCCTGTCTGTGCCCTTGGATAAGTTCTTGGGTGTCTCTAAACCTCAGCCTCGTCATCTGTAGAATGGGGATAAGAATAGTGCCTACTTCTTCAGTTTATTGTGAGGGCTAAGTGAAGTGGTACATTAAGTCTCCTCCGGGCAGTTATACCATAAACCCAGAGTCTAGTTCTTTATCCCTGAACAGGAAGCACCCGAGGCCCCGGGGGGCGGGGGGGGGGGGGGTGACCAACTATCTTCTCTCCCCTCACCCAACCCCTAGAGATCTCACCACTCAGGTCTGCCCCCCCAACCCCCCACCCCCGGGGCCCTCTGTGGACAGATCTCTCTGATAGGCCTTCTGGGAATGCATATTTAAATTGCAGCCCTCCACCTCCAGAGTCCTCTGGCAGGGAATCTCCCCCACCACTTCCAGTGGGAGTGGATTTCCAGCCCTTCGTCCCTTCTCTAGCCTGAAAACTCCCCCCTTCACACTTGGGTTGTGAGTCTGCATGGCTCTCCCCTGCCCAGCCTCATCTCGGGGATCTCTGGCCCATCCTTGGCCCTGGTGGAGAGGACAGAGGAAGGCCACCAGATTCTGGGAGCCGGAGAGAGGCTGGGATGGAGAAGCCTGAGGCTGCTTCAGTCCTGGTTCTGTCTCTCTCTAGCAGCAAGGGCCAAGGTCAGTTTTTTTCATTTTTTATTTTATTTTTTTAAGGTTTATTTATTTTTGAGAGAGAGAAAAGACAGAGTGCGAGTGGGGGAAGGCCAGAGAGAGCGAGAGGGAGACACTGAATCCGAAGCAGGCTCCAGGCTCTGGGCTGTCAGCACAGAGCCCGATGCGAAGTTCGAACTCACAAACCTCGAGATCGTGACCTGAACCGAAGTCAGCCGCTTAACCGACTGAGCCACCCAGGCACCTCGTGTTCTAGATTAACCAAATGTACATATCACACACCCTACCACAGGTAAGGAGGGAATGTTTAATACCTATAGTATTAGGTATAGAACCAAGAACTTGAAAAGGCACTGTAAGCTCTAAGGTAATGTAAAAATACTGACTTTTACTACTTAAGCTGGGATTTCTCTACCGATAGAAACTTTACCCTACCTGAAGTTAGGGACTTACTTCCCCTCACACATAATTTACAAAAATATCAAGACAACTTTGCTCTGATCACCTGTAAAGTATTGATCCAATAGTGTTCCCCCAAATCCCCAGCTCATCCTAAGGACACAGCTCTTTCTGGGAGGCGGTTCTCATGGTTATGGTGCAGTTACAAACCCCTGGGTCACGTTTCTACGTGGCCTTGCAGAAATGTTACGCTCAGGTTGGCCATGGGCTCCACGGTGGGGGGCGGGGGGTCAAAGTCACCAGGAGAAACTGCAGACTTCGTCCCCACAATGCTGGGAGAACTCGGGGTTAGGCTGCCCTGGGCACCAGTCCCCATAGGAAGGCCACAAGAGACAAAGAAGTCTGAAAACAGATAGCTAAAGAGGCTTAGTCTTTGGGCAGACCTGAAAAGAGACTGGAGGTACCCTCGCTACCAAAATACGTAACATGTGCTAAAGGGGGTGTGTAAAACTAAGTGTGTCTTACTTCAGTGTGTGTGCTAAAGATTTCACGTGGGATTGCTAATGTGGGAGCTACTGCCTGTCTGTTCCGTTTTTGCTGAGTCACAATAATGTAGTTCTAAGCGACCACGGAGGCTTTGGGAAGACATGGTCACTCTACGGGGCAGGAAGGGGCAAAGGGAGCTGCACAGAGGAGGAGACACTGAAACTCCTTGGCCCCGGGCTCCTTCGTCATCCCACCATGAAGGCACACGTCTACCCCAGTCCTCAGGCCAATCTAGGCATGACGAAGGACTTCTGAGTGCCTCTGGGTCCCAGGATCACCTTGTACCACTCGCCGAGTTCCCATGTGACCGCCTGAGTGTCCTTCCTCGCCCTATCCTAGAACCACTGCCCCTGGGGAAGGCTTCTAGAAGTTTCCGTGGCTCCTCAGTTACAGCTCTCAGCTACCCCCTCAAGCTATAGTCTCGAACTGTAAAGGGAACTCATTGGCTCTTGGACCTGAAGAATCCACAGGCAGGTCAGCTTCGAGTTTGACTCACTTTAGGTTTGAGCCCGTGTCTAAGGGCACGTGAAGTACTGTAGCCCAAGGGACTGGTGACCCCTGGGGCTGAGCGGTCTCCACCTGCAGGGTCACAGGCAGCAGCCCTAATCCCTGGAGAGGACAGCTGCCTGGAAGGAGGGGTGCTCCCGCCCTGATGTCAGAGTTAGCCCCGCATGGAGGGGCAGGGTGGTGGCCGGTAGGCAGGTAGATGTGTGCGCCTCAAGACTTCTTTGTTCCTGATCTGTCTTCCTCTTTGCCACCGAGGGAGTGATCCCCAGCACTGAACTCATGGTGGCCAGCTCTACACCTGTTAGGACACGGGCCGAGCTTTGGGGTGCCACGGGGAGCCACTGGAAGCCGAGGAGAGTGACTCACCCTCTGTTGACAGAGGTGGCGTGGCCGGGACAGAGAATGCAGGAGGAAGGTGACTGGAAGACATGTTGGGACAGCCCAAGCGAGGAGGCTGTCTTTGAGATTTTGATCTGTAATTTGTTTTTATATGTTAAAAAAAAAAATACCTGAAGTGGCGGGACTCGTATCTTCACAAGCTATAAAATGCCTCTCTCGTGCTCCCCCTGTCCGTGCCACT
Source organism: Panthera leo (assembly GCF_018350215.1). Classification (NCBI taxonomy): domain Eukaryota; kingdom Metazoa; phylum Chordata; class Mammalia; order Carnivora; family Felidae; genus Panthera; species Panthera leo. The sequence goes on from NC_056689.1 coordinate 13,839,653, forward strand.
TCCCTCCCCACCAGGCTGCCATTGTCGTTACCGGCAAGGGCGTGTCACCTAGCATGCGAGGGGAGGCCACCGATGCACCCTTGCTGAGAAGTACACGGATCCTCCCCGCACCGTGCTGTCCTCGCACGGGTGCTCCAGGAGCGCGCCAGCTTGGCCGCGTGCACTTGGCACTCCCATCCGTCACCGGGCGACGAGAATCTTCCACGTGCCGATGGCGGGCTGCAGGAACCAGCAGACCACTAGCCGGACCTGAGCCTTCAGGAGAAAAACTCAGCAGAGTTGTGCCTGGGGATCCTTCTGAGCTAGGGAGAGACACGCTAGGGGCAAAATGTTGCTGGAATTAAACAAGGGCGCTGCTAGATAACCTGGCACAGAATTCTAAGTTGTGCAGGAAAAAAAAGAAAAATTCCGCTGAACGCTAACCCAGGGCTGTGTGATTTACAAAGCCTTTTGCTTCTGTCAGGCCTTTGAAACAAAAGCGTCAGAGAAATCGCGCCTTGCTGAAAGTTATTCGGTGAAGCCTCCATTTAAATCCAGACCTTCTAACCCTAAATCCTATCTTCTTTTTATCACTGGTTTACAGCATTTACGGGTAACGCTTTTGGGGACCCTGGCAGCATGGGCAATATTAGTTAAGCTGTGCCACAGAATGGATTCTACAAATCCCACCAAACCCTTTGCTTACCCACTGGTTTATTCTCATTCTTCATGCTTAGTTTGCTAATGTAGGAGTCACATGTCCCTGTTGTCTTTATTCTCCTGGTTTAATCAGGAAAACGAGCCAGAGGAGCCGAAATGATTAGCTTGGAATCATTAGAAGAGGAAAGAATTTATATTCACGGTGACTGTATTTCTAGTCCATTGATTAGGCAATTTTGCTTTTATGAATCAATCGGGGTGATTGCTATGCTGAATAAAATACGGAATTGCTATCACAAAGAAAACATAAATTATCAGCTTTAAAATGCATACCGTCTATGCAGGGAGCTACACAGTGTATGGAATGCTTCTCATTGCCTCTTCCAGATTTCTACCTGGGTTTTCTCAAGGGGTACTCCGGTAGGCTCTTTGGCTCTGTTGTGGCACGTGACGGGATGATCCAACAATGCAGTGTCCCGGCGTGTGACATGACTGTTTAGCTTCCACTAACAGCCCCTTGTAGGTGCAGGGTGGTGTTCTAAGTCAACACAGGGCGCTTTAATATCAATATCAATAACCACGCCTATCTTGACTCTGCGGCTTGCAATCCAGAAGGCAAAGGTGATTTTTAGAAATCCATACAGTCACCTTTGGAGACTCTAAGAACTAATGCCCGAACCATCTCATCTCCTATTAACCGGTTAATTTTTTTTTTCCTAGGATATACAGAGGTCATTTCCTAAATTGCACATTTCCCACTGACTAATCTCAGTGGATTGCCTCTTACTATAGCAAATATGATAATGTCCAACAATTATCATTCATAATTATGGAACTTTATTTCATGAGAGGGTGTTTTAAAAGCCAGATAATCACTTTTAAGAAGACACTAGAAAATTGAATAGGGCAGAATAGAGGTGGAAGGAGGAGGAGAAAACAGAATAAAAATAGCAGTGGATGAAGCGCGTTAAGACTAAAACCTCGCAAGGCTGGTGTTCCATGCGTTAAGAACAAAGAAGGAGGCATTTGGCTTTAGTACCGTGGGATTTTATGGATTCTGGATGCCAGAAGTTTCTTTCTTTCTTTCTTTCTTTCTTTCTTTCTTTCTTTCTTTCTTTCTTTCTTTCTTTCTTTCTTTTTTTAAGTTTATTTTGAGAGAGGGAGGAAGAGAGAGTGTGTGTGAGCGAGCAGGGGGTGGGCAGAGAGAGGGAGAGAGAGAGAATCCCGAACCCCAAGCAGGCTCTGTGCTGTCAATGCAGAGCCCGATTCAGGGCTTGATCTCACAAACTGTGAGATCGTGACCTGAGCTGAGATGGAGAGTCGGATGCTCAACCGACTGAGCCACCCAGGCGCCTCTAGATGCCAGAAGTTTCTTGATTTAATTCATTTGACACACATTTATTGTATGCATCCTATACATTGAGGCACTAAGGAGTTTAGATTGTTATAATTTTTTTAAGATCTGGCCATCTCGCAGCCTACAGAAAATGGACTGGCCCACGAGATAGACAGTTGATGAGCATGGAGGAAAAGGGAAAAGAGAAGGAGAAAGAAAAAGCAGAAATGAAAGTTTAAGGAGCAGCAGCAGCCAGTGCAAACAAAATCCCGCTGCAAGACCTTTTTCCCCCAAATAAAGCTGTCAACTGTTTCTTAATTAACACTTTCCTAATTTTTCTCAGCGAGCACCAGGTTCTGTAAGTTATAAGTACCTCCCAAGGCACAGTGAGGAACACAAGATAAATAAGATTCAGACCCTATTCTCAAAGAACTTAGACTCTATTTGGAAATTTCAAGCAGTGCACATTGAGTCATGGATCCGCTCTAAGACAGCATTCAAGCAGGTACAGGAGACCTGATCCACACTCTGGGGGTGCAGTTCAAAGAAGGCGGTAGGCCCGGCAGGGGTGGCAGGGACAAGGAAGGGTTCCCACAGAAGATGGACACCAGAGAGGCCTGAGAGGCAGCGCAGCAGAGGGGAGGCAAGAAGACACAGGCAGAGCAGAAATTAGCATCGTGTGTCTTGGGATCAAGAAGAAAAATCTGTGCCTTCTGTAACCGCAGGATAATTACGAGGGGGTCACGGGGAATGCTGTTTGAGTAAGCGGGGGAAGCTGGGACCTCCAAGCTTTCGGAAACTCAAGCACAGGGAGGTCGGGAGGCTGGCCGCGGGTGAGGAAGCCGGCCACAGCCCAGATACTGGTGGAGAATGGAAAAACCACTTTGCTGACAGGCCTTTACACCACTCCCTTCCACGGAACTGGTCCCGGATGGCCGCAGAGGAGCTCACAGAAGAGAATTTCAAAGAGGTTGTTGATAAGGCTTGGAGACGGAGCTGATTTCGGGCAGGGGTGAGAAGAGGGTGTGGAGGATGACTCCAAACCTGCGAATATGCCTCATTTCCGCCAACTGGAGCAGGACTCGGGCTTGGGAGAAGATGACAAATGCCTAGATCAGAAGACTAAGAACGACTCCAAGCGCAGCTGGGGTGGCCTCAGGGCGAGGATCAGAACTGCCCGGTCCTCCCCAGCCCCCAGGGTTAGGCAAGGATGGCAGGAGGTGTGCGAAAGCTGCGGGGGTGCCCGGTAGGGCTGAGCACGGGAGGGGGCGGGGGAGGGGGGAGAAGGGGGGCAGGGCACGGAGCTCTGGGCGCTGGGGAGACTCACTCCGTCACCCCCCCCACGGAGAGCAGTGTATGCATCTGTGCTGCCCGGGCACTGCTCCTTGGCTCTCGTGGCCTCTGTGGCCTCACTCAGGGAGCCCGACCCGCTCACACGCGCACGCCAGGCACCGTGCAGGGTCCAGGAGCTCATGGGGGATGGGGGGGGCTCTCAGTCTCCTGGGGAAGGCAGAGATAAACAGATGTGGGGATCCGAAAATACGAGCCGTCACTCCGAGGAAAGCATCCGAAGCAGCCTCCTCGGGTATTTCCCGGGGGTGCTGTGTTGAATTGGCATTGAAGGGGGCAAAGACTTCAGAGCACTGACCGTCCTTCAGCAATTCTTGGCAGGAGCAGAGGGTGGCATGATTTAGGGTGAGAAGTTTGTGTCTCAAAGTTCAGCATATAAGAGTCTGGGGCTGTCGTCACAGCAGCTCGAGGAAGTTAACCAGGGTAGCCCCTGGGAGGCTAAGACAGACGAGGGTAGTCCCCAGCTTAGGCACTGGGATGCGTTCCCACATCCCCAGTGGATGCCCGAACCCCACGGATGGTACCCAGCCCCATCTATGCTATGTTTTTTCCTACCCCATACATCCCTATGATAAATACCTACTTCCTTTATAAATTAGGCACAGTAAGAGCTGAACAGCAATAACTAATAATAAAATCGAATAACTATAAGCCTATACTGTAATAAAAGTTACGTGAATGTGATCTCATTCTCAAAATATCTTACTGTACTTCCTGCGAGGATGTGAGATGATAGAATGCCTAGGAGGTGAGATGAAGTGAGGCGAGTGAGGTGGGCTTGTGACCTGGGATGTGTCAGGGGCTCATTTTCTTCCCAACTGATTGACGGCAGGTAATGAGCCGGGAAAAGTGAAAACACAGGACTGTATAGCACATGCTCTTTGAGCCGGGAACTGAGTCTTCAGGTTCCATGGTGTAGCGGTTAGCACATCTGCCTTACATGCAGAAAATCCTGGGTTCGATTCCCAGTGGAACCACAAGCTTGTCTTAGTTTCCATTTAAAGCTGGAGGATGAAAACGGGCGCGTTTTCATCTGTGCCAATCAGGATCTTCTTAAATACGATTTCATGGGTATGTGCAAATGTCCTGAAGTGCAGATTTTCTTTTCATCAACTTACGGCACAGAGACCCGGCTGAAATCTCAGCTCGAAGGTCCCCAGCTCCGGGCCCAGATGTTCCTGATCTCTGTCCAGCAAGGATGACAGGCACTCACAGCATGGAGGGGAGCCAGGAGCCCCCCGTCCAGGGCCAGCCCTGGGGGCCGTATGGCACTATGACCTCTTCTCCCTGAGGTTCCTCTGACTTCACCCCTGAGATATCCTGAGTCCTAGACGCACTGCTGTGCCTAGAATGTGAGGTACGGAGAGAGGAAGACGTTCGGCCGAGTCAGGAATAGCCTGGGTTTTGACATCAAAGAGTCTGGATTCCAATTCTGCCTCCACAGTGCCGTTAGCCATGTGGTCTTGGACACGCTCTTTGCCGTGGTTCTGTCCCCGTGTGTCGACTAGGCGTAAGCAAAGCACCGGCATCACGAGGAGTTTGTGCACGCTGGACGAGATGATTATGGAAAGCGCTTAGCACTGGCTCCTGCCTACTGCTAAGTAGGCACTCAACGGGCAGCCCTCGGTCTCAGAGTGTGGCTCCCCTCCCCGCGTTCTGTGTGAGCTAGGACCCAACAGCTCTGCCTGTACCTTTCTTCCCTTCTCTCCGGCGACACAGCTCCAATACCGGCTACCAGAATACGAACCCTCGTTAACAGGTGGCATCACCTCTGAGGTACCTCCGCAGTGCGGCCTGAACCCCACTCTGCCCCCCACCGTGTTGTTCTCCCGCTAATGTTCTGGTTAATCCAACCGCTTGAGCAGAAGTGTCACCTCCCACGCTGTCCCACATACTACCCACCGGAAGATGGGGAGGCGGGATCACAGCAGCCCAGAGGTCTATCTTGCCCAACAAGTCCTGTAGGAGAGCCCACAAAAGAAAGAGGCTCTTTGCCACAGGAGATTTATTATTACTATTACTTTGCCGACAGGCTCAGAATTTAAATATAGGACGCTGAATGGCCAGAACCTCGGCCCAGCCCTGAGCGCCTCCGGGCATGTTCCTGAACCAAGAATTCGAGTTTCTGCCCAGTGGGCTCGCCGTCTGAACTTTCTATTTCTAAAATCGCAGTTCTTGGTAGCCAGCACACATTCTGAGCCACAAAATTCTGAGAATTGTTGCACTCGTCAGCTGCTAAGTCACCTGTCCCTCAGCCTGGTCCCTTCTCCTATCATAACAGGACTTGTGTTAGCGTCTGTGAATTTCCCTGTCACATGAAAATTGGCAACCCTTATAATACCATAATCGCCCAGAAATCCACCGTCAGGCCTGTCGTAATTAATCCATTTTCAGGATCCCTCAGGGTCTCCAAATACAATGACTGGTGGCAAATTAATAGATCCTATGGATCGTCTCCTTCCGCTTCATCAAAGAACTGACCCCGTGATGGAAATTTAGTTTAATTAGGACAATCGCTCATATTTAAAGAGTGCCTCACAGCAAAGAAGCCCCCAGATTCCATCTCTTAAGCTTCGAAGCCACACCTCACGTGACTTCGAGCCAACTTTCAGGGAACAGGTATGTTCGTCCCCATTTGCTGCCCGTGGACAAGCAAGAAGATATTCACAAAGCTTGGGACTCCCGCTTCGGTGTTGACTTTTGTTGCTTCAGCTTATGTGTATGAACTATCGGCGGCACAAAAATATATATGGGATGGTTTCTTTTTTTTTTTTTCTGAGTACCTACTTCATGAATAGGGTATCCTGTGTACACGGTGAGGCTGTAAATAGACTTCAGTAGTGGAGCGCTGGAGTGGACAAATATAGAATGTAGCCTGTGGTCAGCAATGCCACACACACTCCCCCAGAGAGCCCCATGCTGGTATGTTAGCTGGTCTGTCTGGAAGCTTTTTTTTTTTTTTTTTTTTTTTAGGTTTAGTTGCATGATAGTACAAAGAGCCTTGTGTTATGGTCTCAACACTACTATTTATACCCCATGACCCATTAAGCACTGATTCCTTGGTTGGGGTTCTCCCAACAGCTCGAGAAAAGAAACAGGGAAAAAAATAGCCTGACTGGAAAAAAAAAAAAAAAAAAAAAAAGGAGTTCTCATTTACAATCCTTGAGTCAAGAATTTGGTAACATGACCCCGGCCAAAGCCTTCGGAGGCCTCGTATCAGATGTTGTTATTTTTGGGTGGCTTGAAAATACGCCTGGTTGAGGCGTGGGCACCCGAGTGGCTGTCGCAGGAAGCAGGAGCCAGAGTGGGCCCGGGGCTCTGTCCCGAGAAAGTCCCCCCGGGCAGGGCCCGGGGGCAGCCAGCTGCCGGGCTGGCCCCGGGCCTCACAAGAGGAATCCGCAGCTTGGCCGGAGGAAAACTTCACCTTCCCTCAGTCAACCTCCCTCCCCTGCAGAGGGGTGTCAGACCTCAACATTCCTCTCTTGGTCTCCCAAAGGCAACTGGACACTCTGTGCCCCCCCCAAACACCCTAGGCACTGAACCTCCCTGGAGTCCGACGCATCCCTCCCCCCCCTTCCCCCAGGGGACTTCATTTTCTTTCAACAGGGCATTTCCCCTGAAAAGTGAATTGCCTCCCCTGTTTGGGAAGAATGCCCGCTGGAGATATTTTTACGCTCTGTCTGCAGCGGGTGAAAGGGAAGCCGGCTGAAGTGATTCCCCGGTAATGCGCTCCCCGAGCCCCACCGTGCTGTGCCAGCGTCCGAACGGACACGCTGCCCACGTTCGGGAACGCGGCTCGCTTGGCCTGTCCCGCCGCACCTCCCTTCCAGCCTGTCGTGACCAGCACACGCGCGTGCTTGCACACACCCGTGTGCACCCGTGCACGTGCACACGCGTGCACACACACACGCGCGCGCACACACACACACACACACACACACACACCTGGCTCAGAGGCCAGATAGATGGTTAGGTGCTGTGTTGTGGCCTTCTAGTACATATTTGGAAACTATTCCAGAGGAGCATGAAGGGGACGTGTGGGCCCCTCTTCCGTGAAAATAACTAAGAAAGATCTCAAATAAACTGTCCCGAGCGCACTCTGCAGTCGGAGACAGGAAGCCGAAACTCTCTGCTTGCATAATTCACGTGCCCTCAGAGTTACCTTAGTTGAAAAGGTCTTTAAAATATTTAGACCCGATCCCTCTTCCTACGAAAATCGATGCTTGGCGGCCTATGAATCCTGTAAAGTAGGAGACTGTCCATTCTTTTCTTTTAATTTTTTTAAATGTTTATTTATTTTTGAGAGACATAGAGACAGAGTGCAAGTGGGAGAGAGGCAGAGAGAGAGGGAGACGCAGAATCCGAAGCAGGTTCTAGGCTCTGAGCTGTCAGCACAGAGCCTGATGAGGGGCTCGAACTCACTAACTGTGAGATCACGACCTGAGCCGAAGTCGGAAGCTTAGCGGACTGAGCCACCCAGGCGCCCCAGGGTCCATTCTTGGCACAAGTGTTAGTGCCTCCAAGATGGCTTCTGACTGATCTGGCCCCACAGGCCTGTGTGCACCCACCGGCCCTCCTTGTGGAAATTCAACTTGTCCTTTCTTGTAGCTCAAATCCCGCCTTCTCCGAACAACTTTCCACCGGGCCCCACGGTAAAGATGGGTGTCATCCCATCTCTGAACGTTCCATGTTTGAGCTGGGCCTGGCTGGTCGAGGAGGGGTTAGCGGGTCAATGAGATGGCTAGAGGATGCAATCGTGACGAGCCAAGGGCGGTGTCGCACAATCCAGAGAGGCAGAAAGATGCGTTAGGTTGTGGGAAAGAAAACGTGGGGAGAGCCGGGTTGGAGAAATAACAAACCTGAATTTCAGGTGTTGTCAGCCACGTGAAGGGGGTTGGCTTTAATTGAAAGACAACAGGAAGCCGTGGTTTTAAGTCGAAGCGTGAGTGGATGTTGCTTGCGTCCAAGGGGTGTAACTAACATGGCAGCCCAGAAGTGTTTGTGGGTGCATAAATGAATATTGGAAAACTGTTGTGGAGGGCTCAGAGAACCTCTGTGACAGTGTTAGTTCACGTTACATCCTCCCATTGGGAAGTTGTTGTGGTCTGAATGTCTGTGTCCTCCCTACATTCACATGTTGAGGCCCTAACCCTGAACGTGATGGTGTTTGGAGGTGGGGCCCTTGGAAGGAATTAGGTTCAGATGAGGCCATGAGGGTGAGGCCCCAAGGGTGGGATTAGTGTCCTCATAAGAAGAGCAAGTGAGTGAGACCAGAGCTCGCTCGAGTTCTCTCTCGCTCCCCATGCCAATAGGAAGACACACTGAGAAGGCGGCCATCTGCAAGCCAGGAATTGGGCCCCTCCCCAAAACCGAATCTGCCGGCACCTTGACCTTTGACTCTTGGCCTCCGGAACTATGAGAAGTAAGTGTCTGTTGTTTAGGCACACTGCAGTATTTTGTTATAGCAGCCTGAGACAACTAATACATAAGCCATCCGAAATGCATTAATATAAATAAAAGTTATTTTGGGGGGCACTTGGGTGACTTAGTTGGTTAAGTCTCCCCACTCTTGATCTCAGCTCAGGTCTTGATCTCCGTGTCCTAAGTTCGAGCCCCGAGTTGAGCTCTGCGCCGGGCGCGAAGCCTACTTAAAAAAAAAAAAGTTATTTTTCTATCAAGAACTCAGTTCCTCATCAAAATAAGCATAGTATGCGTGGACGCAGACCTGAAGACCTGTGTGTTGCTTATTCTCAAAAAGACCAATCTCATCTCATCTCTCTAATAGATGGATTGGGCTCGTCAGCAGCCTCCCAAAACTCAGCAGAGACATGAATCTACTGTCTCTGGTGCGGAACGGTCAAACATTTTTCAGTCCGTCCCAGACAAGATATTATGGGGCTTAAGATGAATTAATGTGAATTTAATCCACGGCAATTTTCGGCCAGTAATGTGCTTTTCAGCCTTCATGCTGCCAAGTGTAGGCTTTGTGGGGTTTTGGCTTAGCATTGCTTGGGCTCACGAGTGTAGTGCGGGATGACGAATTGCCATATTCCTCTGGAGAACGGTGTAGTTTGTCTTTATAGTGGTGCTAGGTGTATGGCAATGGTATGTCAACACAATTTTATTTCTCAGCCCCAGATATTTTCTCTCCCCTACCAGGTTGTCCAGTTTTCTTAGGAACTTTTTCTTAGACTCGGCTCCTGCAGCGGATTCTTGATGGTCTGGTTATACTTTGGAGAGTACAGCTCTCAGATCCAAGAGATTGGTACCTTATAAATTGTTTCTTCAAAGACTTTAGGAAGAAGAAACTCACTGTTTTCATTCCCTAGAACCAATGTACTTGAATTCTTTCTGCACCTGCCACAAAAATATGGAGTATGTTGTATGAAATACGTTGTCGGTATATGTAATTTCCTAAGAAGGAAGACTTATAAATCTGTGCCTCTCTCGCCTAATAACTTGCAATGCCAAGAGTTGGTTTCCACCCAGTGCAATCGAAAGTCAGAGCGCAGGAAGGAAGGAAAGATCACAGGCATTCATTATGATGCCTGTCTGATGAGGAATGCCTAGGACGGTGTCTGGGGATTCTGGAAACTCGGGTGAGACTACATGCCTTAGCCTCTAACTCTGAATTTGGATACTTCTGCTGTGGCCAGTAAGGTCTGGAGCCACCCAAGGTGTGTGCGTAGCCTTGCACAAAACTCCAGAAGCTTTTTTATTCCTGAGGCACCCTTTCTGAAACCTGTGTATTGTCTCACGTTTAATTTTTTTTAGGTAGAGAGAAGGTTGACCTGAGCAAAAATAAAACTTCCCTCTTTAAAACCAAACCAAACAAACAAACAAAAAAAATACATGCAAACAAACAAACACAAACAACCTAAAGGAAAAATGCAAGTCTCTGCTATCCCTAAGAACTCTTCTTTTCAGCAGCATTAGAGAGGAGAGGTGGAGGTCACTGGATTCCCTGCCCCTCGTGTCCCTGGCTTGGTCCAGTGCTGTTGAAGTCCTTTCTCTTCTGAGTGGCTGTCTGCAAGTTCGGGGGGGCAAAGCACAGGAAGGGATTCGGTTTTCTAAGCCTGAAAGAAAGGCACATCTGGGTCAGATGCAGCTCTGAGGAAGGCATCCCTTTGAATGTGTTTGCTCAGGCCCACCTTCCAGCTCTCTCGATCCCCAACCCCTCCTCTACAGAAGCTCATGTCCATTTCCTCCCCTCCACTCCCTGTCTGCCTGTCCCCTCCGCAAAGCCTCCCAGAGTGCTCTCCACCCCCACAGGCAATCACCATCCTCATGACTGAGCCCGTGCGTCCCGCGACAGTCACATGTACTTCGGGGTGATGTTTGTCAAATCAGCTAAAATGGTTCTTGAAAGCTAAAGACCACCGTCAACTCTTCACCTTATTCATAAAATCCTGGGCTGGCCTTCATAGAGCTCTGCTGGTTGGTGCTTCTCAACCCTCTGTGTGCCTGTCAGTCACCCGGGGCACCCGTTATATTCCGGGTTCTGAGTCAGTAGGTCGGTGGCACTGGGTGAGAGTTCTTGATGTTAAAACCCAAGTCAGGCACAGGTGAAGCAGATGTGTAACGGAGACTCGTGGTGGCTCCACTTAAAGAGAGTTTCGAGGCTCCTGGGTGGCTCAGTTGGTTAAGTGTCCCACTTCAGCTCAGGTCACGATCCCATGGCTCCTGAGTTCGAGCCCTGCGTCCGGCTCTGTGCTGACAGTGCGCGTCCTTCTTCGGCCCCTCTGTCTCCCTCTCTCTCTGCCCCTCCCCTGCGTGCTCTCTCTCAAAGATAAATAAACGCGAAAGAAAGAAATAGAGTTTCACCCCAGCTTCTTCTGAGGGCTTCTTCCCAGCTATTCATTGACATTTTTATGTCCCTCGAGGCTCGCTTCCAATCTGGCACACCCCTACGAGAATGCCAGAATCCTCTCAGAGGCCGGAGAGCGATGACGTACCCAGCGGCACTGGCCACTGCAGAGAGGAGGCGTTCTGATCATGAGCTGCTTTTATCTGGAGCTCACTGACCAAGCGGTTCCACGTCCCTGGGGAGCATTTGATGGACAGCGCTGCCTCTAGAAAGTGATAGAACTTTTCTGTTGGCAGAATTTGTATTAAAACCTCAAGACGCTCGGTTCTTTTCATCTCCGCTCCTCCTAATTTATAAGACAAAGCCTAAAGTGCTTGATCTGTAACATGCATCTTGCCAACGGGCAGGCAGACTTAGGGAGAGCCTCCTTGGCCAGGTAGCTTTCATCTTCAGGGATGTACAGAGCCAGGGAGCCAGGCCTGACATGCAAATGATTAGGTAGTAGCATAAATCATATGAAATTGGGCCCAAATCCATCATTCTTACTTTCAGAAAAAAAAAAACCTTCTAAATAAATAACATGTTTTCAGTCTGAAACTAACATGATCCCAAACCATTTTAAAAAAAGAATAAAAGAAAAGGAAAAAGAAAAAACTCGCTCCAGTACATTAATAACCACTGTTAAATGCAACAATTATCAGCATTTCGTTGTAATATTCTTTTGCTTTTCCTGTGTGTCTGTTTTCATGTGTAGACTAATTTTTCCATAATTCTGACATACGATATGTGTCATTTTATATGCTTCTTTTTTTCACTCACTGTTTTATCTGTCATAAGTATTCATGTGATTATAGCCTTTATCACCATCATTTCCATGTGCTGCAAATTACTTCATTGAATGGTTATACCAACGTTTGTTAATTCAGTTATTAACGCGGCTAAATGTATTAGGCATTTAAGCTGTTTCGAAAGCTTTACAAATACAGTTGGGGCACAAATGTAATTTATCAAGTGTCTGCATACAGAATACAGTGTGTTTCAATATTTTAATGAGCTTGAAGTCCATAACAGATGTATTGATCCAGATTTTATATATATATATATATATATATATATATATATATATATAAATGCTTACTTATTTTTGAGAGAGACAGAGACAGAGTGTGAGCTGGGGAAGGGGCAGAGAGAGGGAGACACAGAATCTGAAGCAGGCTCCAGGCTCTGAGCTGTCAACACAGAGCCTGACACTGGGCTCGAACTCACGAGCCCTGAGATCGTGACCTGAGCCGAAGTTGGATGCTTAACCAACTGAGCCACCCAGGTGCCCCGATCCAGATAATGTTTTTAAAAATGTATTTATGAGAGAGAGAGAGAGAGAGAGAGAGAGAGGATCCCAAGCAAGCAGGCTAGGCACTGTCATCACAGAGCCTGACACGGGGCTTGAACTCACAAAGCGGGGGATCGTGCCCTGAGTGGAAATCAGGAGTTGGACGCTTAACCAGCTGAACCACCCAGGTGCCCCAGATACAGATAATTTTAAAGAGGTATATAACAGGTGACACAATTAAAGCATTTATCAAGGATCTCTAGGAAGCCAACAGGGAACAGACATGGCCTGTCACCCTCTGCCACAGAGAGGGCGTGGGAAGGGGGGAAGAGGCAGGGATGGTTGCAGAGAGATATGGAGTCCCAGGGGCCAGGGTGAGCGACCACCACTCACCTGGACGTCACCCCATGCCCATGGGTCAGTGACTTCCCTCCCTGCGTCCCAGCCTCCCCATCTTTTTTTTTTTGAGAGAGAGAGAGCAAGAGAGCGAGTGAGCATGAGCAGAAGAGGAGCAGAGAGACAGGAAGACGCAGAATCCAAAGAAGGCTCCAGGCTCTGAGCTGTCAGCACAGGCCCGACGCCGGGCTCGAACTCAGGAACCGTGAGATCATGACCTGAGCCGAAGTCGGACGCTTAACTGACTGAGCCACCCAGGTGCCACCCCAGCACCCCCCCCCATGTAAATCAGATCGGTGCCTACCTCAAAGGACTGTGGCAAGGATGAAGGGAATCCACAAAGTGCTTAGTAGGATACGTGTCCTGGTGCGCATACTCAACGAGGTCAGAAAACACCATTGGGGCAGCGATCACAGGCATCGGGAGCTGCCTCCTCCTGCTGTTCACCAGGTCTCCTGCTCTGGTGCCACATGTCTAGTTATTTAAAAGCAGTAAATGAGGCCAATAAGCCATTTAAAAAATGTTTTATCCTCCCACCTTGATATGCCTTCATGACACAAAAGAGAAGACTCTTTATAGAGAGGCACCTGGGTGTCTCATTGGGTTCAGCGTCCGACTCTTGATTTCGACTCAGGTCATGATCTCACGGCTCGTGAGATCGAGCCGTGCGTTCAGCTTTGCGCTGACAGCACGGAGCCTGCTTGGGATTCTCTCTCTCCCTCTCTTTCTGCCCCTCTCCCTCTCTCTCTCTCTCTCTCTCTCACTCTCAAAATAAATAAATAAACTTAAAAAAAGGGAACATATTTATAGAGCTATGGTTTTTCTATGACTAAAAAGTAGCAAAATATGGAAGGAGGAGGAATATGATCCTTTGTAAGCCTGTCTGGGATGTTGTTTGGCAAGCGTTGGTTGGATGACTAAAGAATAAAGACATAAATTTATGATTTTTTAAATGTTTATTTATTTTTGAGAGAGTTAGAGACAGAGTGTGAGCAGGGGAGGGGCAGAGAGAGAGGGAGACACAGAATCCAAAGCAGGTTCCAGGCTCCGAGCTGTCAGCCCAGAGCTTGACGCGGGGCTCGAACTCACAGACTGTGAGATTATGACCTGAGCCAAAGTTGGATGCTTAACCGACTGAGCCACCCAGATGCCCCAAGACATAAATTTATAAATTATTATATATTTATTTAATAAAATTCATCTTCTTACCTTCATTTCAGTAAAATCATTAATTATATTCTTATAATCAAGAGTTTCACAATCTGTGTTCCAGTGATAGCAGCAATCTAACAGATTAAAAATAAATGTAATTATATTAAAATATACAAAATTGTAATATATTTTAATCAACATGTAGATTAGCATCAATGTGAGAAGCTAAAAATTTAATTATTTTAGATATGTTTTCACAAAACTAATTTTTATTCCAAAATATTCAAAATTATCCATTGTAACTGAAATGCAAATACAAATTACTTAGTGAATATGAAAAGTTAAAATAAAATTATTTAAGTAGATCTGAAGGTTTTTAGAAGATTTTTTTTAGTATATAATTACATCTCAGTGTGTATTTTTATAAAAATAAAACTATTTGCAATTCTAGTAAAATTTGTTTGGCTGCTAATGTCAAGAACTGCTTTTACACAGGTGCACCCGGGTGGCTCAGTCGGTTAAGCGTCTGACTCTTGGTTTCGGCTCAGGCCGTGATCTCAAGGTTCGCGTGTTTGAGCCCAACGTTGGGCTCTTTGCTGACAGGGGAGCCTGCTTGGGATCCTCTCTCCCTCTGTCTCTACTCCTCCCCCGCTTGCACTCTTTCGTGCTTTCTCAAAATAAATAAATAAACTTAAAAAAAAAAAAAAGAACTGCTTTTATACATCACGTATATCTATCTAGGACTATATTTGTGTATATAAGTAATGAAATATGAGTTACGTGGTATTGCAAAATGTATGTGCAATTGTCGGGTATCCTGTGTGTAATTTTTTAGCACCCCAGGGACCCTGGGTTGGAATGTGAAGAGAAGAAAATGGGACTTTCAGCTCTACTGGGAAATAGTTATTGATCACGCAAGAATTTATTACATCTTTGCTATAGGAGGGGAGAATTAACAAGGAAAAGATTTTGTGTTTCCTCTTCTCCCGGCATTTCTGCTGCTTGAATTCTCTCTACGCCTCGGAGTCATGAGTCATGGTCATTTCCAACGTCAGTAGTAGTGCGAACACACCTCCTTGGCACTCGGTACTTGGATGCAGGGCCTTTTACTTCAAGGCCAGAGATGCAGGAGGTGTCCCTGGGGCCTGAGCGGTATTGGTCACAAGAGTGGATCTTTAGGATTATCGGTTGTCATGCCTGCATTGAAGCAAAAATGGACCTCGAGTCATGCTTGCACGCACGTGTGTGTGTGTGTGTGTGTGTATGTGTGTGTGTGTCCAGGATCAGAGACTCTCTTGTAAAGGCAACTCTCCAATAAAGAAACACAGGACATCGTGCACAGATATTTCTTGGGATAGATTTTCCACAGTGTGCAAATCCTTCTTAAAAATACCATTAACCACAGTTGTTCACTCACTGACTTTGAATCTCTTCTAGAGTCCCGTGCCCACCCTGCATGGCTTGACGTTTAAAACACTGTGTCCTGTGTCCGTTTTGACAATTTATTAGAAAAGGTAGAGGAGAGAAGCTCCCTCCTTTCTCACCACCAGGACCCATTCCAGAATTCGACAGCCCCCGGAATCAGAGCAGCCCGTTGGCGGGAAGGCCCCAAGACCTAGAGCTGCCGAGCAAACGTCCGGAGGAGGAAGGATAGTCAGCAGGTCCAGATGCGGCTCTGAGCCACCACTGTGTTCATTAAGAAGCTCTTCGAAGCTTGCCCCTTTTTTTCATTATCTCTGAAGCTCAGTTGGACTTTCCTTCCTCTCAGAAGCTTCCAGGCGTTTGTCAGGGGAACAAGACTCCTAGGAATTTAGGGGAAGTATGTTTGGATGTGAGGCCACTGTTCTGACAGCCTGGGCTGGGAGAAACTGTTAGGGCCGTCTGCGGAGCTGGGGCTCGGAGCCCGGGAGCAGCATCGGACATCAACCTGAACTGGCCCACAGAGGGGACCGGAGCCCACACATCCAGGCCCCGAGTCCCACGCCACAAGCCAGGAGGAGCGGCCCGGTGTCCAGTCGTCTAGAAAAAGGCAAAAGGTAGCGCACGAGGCTTTGAATTCAATCAATTCTTCTGTCAAATAAGTCACATTTCTTCTAAAAATCGTTTATACCTTTACCCCTGGCTTATCTTAGATCTCTAGCCTACACTGTTTGAATACCATCATTTCAAAATGGCAGGTTTTTCTTCTCATTCGGTTAAAGCAGTGACCTCATTTCCCTCCGTGCTACCTTAGCTTTCAAATCATCCTTCTCCCGAGGTATGTTTAAGGGCAGCGTCTCAATACACTGCGTGTTGCTTTATGTGTGATATAACTAAATAATTATATCCTATAACGTTGATACAGATGGCTTTCAGGAATATAAAGACTGACGGAAAGGCAGGGAGAAGGGGAAGAGAATCAATCTACGTTTCCCCTGGGAGATGATAAGTCATTTCGGTGAATCTCTCTTGAGAGCCCACTGTGTGTCTGCCACTGTCCTAACGCTCGGTTCGGTTGTATATCTTCTCCCGAGCTGCTCGTAATCTTGGAGGGAAGAGAAACCACGTATACCAACGACTGTGAATTAAGGGAGACCGAGCTGAGGTTATGAGAGAAAGATAGTTCAAACCGTCGGCAGCTCTCTGTATGGATCAGGAAGTTTCGTGATGGGTGTCTGAACAAAGGCGTATGAGCAACGTCACAGGGGCCAGGAAATGTCGGCTGCCTCGGGAACTCAGCCGTGTCGGATAGGGTTCGAGATGCCGGGCTGACATGCGTGGCTTCCTTTGGTGGGCAGTGGGGAGCACAAAGGTGGTTAAGCAGGGAGGAGTCTGATGAGAGCTTCCTTTAGGAAGCTAAATCTGGCAGCAAAGTAGACAACAGATTCAAGTAAGAAGAAGCAGGAGATTGAGAGGCCTGTCGGAATGTGTGATGGGGTCTTGACATGGAAGAAATGAGGGTCTGAGCTAAGAGGGAAGACAGGACACTGGCCAAAGACTTCTGGATCTACCGGTAGGGATACACTCCCATCTTCAAGGCCGAATGATACTCCTACCCCCGCCCACGTCTGTTTCTGTTATGCTTTATGCACATCAGTTGCAGGTGTGGACTATGTCGAGAACCTGACCAGTGTGACTTACGTCCCAGGTTGGGACACTCCAGGCACTGTCAGGGTTAAAAGAAGTGTCGCAGGAAGAACACAGCTCTGTTGTTGGCTGTGGGTGTAGGTGAATCCCACAAACACAGTAACGAATACCAGAAATATCTAGCGAGCCGAAAGGAAAAAAGAAATGAGCCAATAGGCACACAGCGGTGCCAAAGGCCAGGTGGGCAGGAAAACTGAAACGCTGGGATGGGTTTGAGACCACAGCCTGCATGAGACCTCCCTTTGTCATCAGGACATGAAGCCTTGCTCAGCGACGTTTGATTAACTTCTGCGTTAGGCGGGATTCCTGGGAATCTGGGTCTGAGGCTGCAAGGTGCACACAGGACATTTATCAGGGAATGCTCTTGGGACTAACGGCCGCTGGGGGGGTGGAGGAAGCCGAAGGGGGGACAGGGAGGGGTGTGGAATTGTGAAGTAGTTGCAATAGCTCTGGAGTCAGGATGGTCCTTAGGGCTTGACCCCAGCTGAGGCCAGAAGGCTGGGCCTGTATCCCCCATCCATTACTCGGTGGCTGCCACTGTTCCCCAGAAGGGTGGAGGGGGACCTTGGTGACTCCCATCAGGCAGGGGTGGTTTCTGGAGGGAGTCTCAGCTGTGAGCCCTAGGCAGCCAACGCTTCCAGCGGTGGGGGGAATAAGAGCCTCCATCCTGGAGGAGCGATCTCAGAGGCAGGCCACGGCATCTCCAGCATCATCCGCTTTCTGGGGATTTGCCGCGTCTGTTGGGAGACTCTTGGGGTGCAGGCCGGCCGAGGGAACGCTGTCACGTAGAGCTCTGGGCTCGTCCAAGCCGACACGTGGTGCAAAGCCAGCAGCTGAGGGACACAGAATGGCAAGGCCAGAGCCTCCGAGAGGGCCCAGCCACGTGACCTTGGGCACACGACTTCATCTCTTTGTCCCTCAGTTTCTCCATTTGTCCAATAGGGACAAAATTAGTACTTACCTCATGAGTTCTTGCAAGACTAACTGAGAGTGCATGCGAAGCGCGTCGCACTGGCCCATCATATGCAAGGATCTGTGGACAGTGGCTGCCAGAACGTTCATTGCTGCTAATCATTTCGCAAACTTGGAGAAAGGCCTGAGACGAATGTTGAGAGCCCAAGTCCTCATCCAAGAGGTCTAAGAGTTAGGGAAGTCGGATCCATCCCAGAAGCGAGAGGTAGGTTTGCGCAAGGCAGGGAGTCCCGACAGATACCCAGCCCGGGACTATTGGCCCTTGACCTTTACATGTTTGTTTTCAACTGGGTTCGACTTGGCGGAGACAGCCCTACCGACAAGACAAGAGCGAAACCACATATTTCTGGTGAAAAAGTTGCTGCCTTCTTCCTTCTGCCCTATTCCTTTAGTTAGGTTTAATGGCAAGCTTAGCCTTCCCACTGAGTTTTCTTCTCCCTTGAACTTGAAATCCTGGCTTTGCCACCTGTCACCTGTACGGCCTTGTGAAAGTCACAGAACCTCTCTGAACTTCAGTGTCCTTGTCCTTAAAATGAGACGGATAGTACTCGATCTCCCTTGGTGGTTGTGAGATTCGAATGAGATATTTGGAAGCAGTTCGCAAATTGTAAAACACAATGTAGATGTCACGGTTATTGGGGGTGTTCTGCTGACTGCTTTTTCTTCTCTTTTTTCTCTCTCTCTCTCTCTGGATACGGTGTTCATGACCAATAGAGAGGCTGGGGAGGACAGCCACAGGTTAATGAACGCGAAAGGGTGAAAAGCCCCTGGTGAAACTGATCTGACAAGAGCTTTCTTCTCTGAGCAAGGACAATGCTATCTTTTGTCCCTTCATATACGAAGGGCCTTTTTTGTGCCAGAGCCTGTCCGAGGCCCTTAAGGTCTAGAGAGAGAAGACCTCCATTATCTCAAGGTATTCATGTCATCTGTTTTGTCATGTGTGCTAGATTATTTTTCCATTGATAGCAAAGGATTTGCACACGTTCACCCGCGCTCTATCTCCTCGCCCCTAAACCATCTAGCTAAAGCCCTCATGGGAACAGTAAGACCCTCCCAGGCCTATGACATCCTTAATTCTTGCCACACTCAATGTGGCAGCAACCTTTGACGGAACACCTCACTTCACGTGCGGTGATACCCACACCAACGCATGTTTAACTTAACTCAATTGGAGTGGAGAATGGGGTCTTCTGACGAACAGAAATTTCAAGGCTTAATGAATTTTAATTCATCGATCTTTCTTTTAGGAGTGGTGCTTGTTGTTGTTGTTGTTGTTGTTGATCTAGTTTTCAAAAACCTCTCCCTACTCCATGGTCTTGGAGGTTTGTTTTTGTTTTTGTTTTGTTTTGACATTTGGACCTGAAACGTGACTTGAATTAGCTTCTATGGCTGTGTGCAGGAGGGGATCTAATGTCTTTTTTTCTCCAAAGGTGTATTTTTTTTTTTTTTTTTTTAAGTAGAGGACACTTCCATGATGGTAGGAAATGGGAATGTGTTGTAAGAAAGAAACAAACAGAACTGGGTAGAGATTCCAGGCAGTTCAGAAGAATAGGCCAGTCTCCAGGGTTTATTAAGATAAAGCTCTGCAGGCCAAGGGGTAATCATGGGGGCTAATCCCTATCCTCAAGGAGCTCACTGTCTCAGTGTGAACACGTGATTATGACAGATTTTCATCTATGGCCGGGAACCCCTCACCTTCATTAAAACTTTCACAGTTGGGGCGCCTGGGTGGCTCAGTCGGTTAAGCGTCCGACTTCAGCTCAGGTCACGATCTCGCGGTCCGTGAGTTCGAGCCCCGCGTCGGGCTCTGGGCTGATGGCTCAGAGCCTGGAGCCTGCTTCCGATTCTGTGTCTCCCTCTCTCTCTGCCCCTCCCCCGTTCATGCTCTGTCTCTCTCTGTGTCAAAAATAAATAAACGTTAAAAAAAAAATAAAAAAAACAAACAAACTTTCACAGTTAACAAAGGATTCCTATATGTGCTTCTTCACAATGTATTCCCGACCACGTCTATACCTGTAACTGGGATTCACAGAAGCTCAGGGACTCGCCCAAGGTAACACAGCTAGTGAGCACAGGGCCGGACATACAATCTGGAATGTTTTCTCAGCCTGGTGTTTTTTCAGCCACGCTGTCTCTCAGCTTGATCTCCACTTTCCAGTGGCTTTTATTATACAATGAAATCTGCTAAATCTGTTTCTGTCTCTCCATCTATCGGCCCTATTTGTCCTATTTGTCCAGCCACCAGTTTATCTGTCTGTGTATCTACCCATTGTCTATGCATTCATCTGGAATGCAGTCATCTGCCTATCCGCCTACCTATCTGGGAAGGTCGGGCCGGTGATGGCAGAGTACTGGGAGGGTGGGGGGAGGGGGCACCTGAATTCAGCCAGATCCCAAGCTCACCCCCAGCCAGTTGCCTAACATCATGCCGGTCACCTGGTGCGTTTGCAAATCAGTTTCCACGTGTATAAAATGAGGTGTTTGGACTCAACGCTTTTTAAAATGTGGCCCCTTTCTAACTTGATTTTTCCGACTATTGTCTCTAATACTATTTTCTTTACTAATAAATAATTTACTTCACCTCCGTGCACCTTTTGTCTACAGCTTACCCTCATGCCCCTTCCCTGCTTCTTTGATTGCAAGCAATAAATACACAGCTCATAGTCACGCAGGCATGAGGCTGTTGGTTTACACAGTTCAAGTACCGGGTTGATCACAGAGTTGAAAGGAGTAACGGGTAGAAGCAGGGTCTCTGAACTGGAACTGGGGGTTCTAAGTAGCCATCCGTATTTTATTCTGATTATCTGTTCCTGTTTATCCGTAGGTCCTACTCTTTTAAAGGAGGGCCTTTATCCACACTCTGGGAAATATGGCCCCTGCCAGCCCCCGATAAGCAGATCCAGCAGAAAAATTCTCATGCTGTGTATACCATAATTGAAGGGGGAGGGTCTGACTGTCCTCTACTGGGTTTTATGGTTGGGGGACAGGATGATTATAGCCAAGGGCCCTTTAACCCATAACTCTAATGGAACTTTGTGGAATAGAAGAACATCTCTTTTCCCCAAAAAATATATTGAACAGGCCCCCAAAATGTCCTTTACACGCACTGATCCAATAATAAGGTATGGGTGGGCCAAAAACCAACTTGGAAAAGTTAAGGCCGAATAATGGTTAGGATCATGGGCCCTGGAAACAGTTCTCCTGGATGAATTCGAGGAAATTCACGTTGACAAGCCAACGTGGCCAAATTATATATCCTCTTTAGGAGAATAACTTTACCTATGGCAACAAGTTATTGTGAGGGCCAAGGACAAAAATGAGGTTGTCTGTTACTACTGCCACAACTACCTGTTTGAAGAGTGTCATAAATAATAGATTCTGAACTAAAATGATGCCTGCTGATGCCTGACCTAGAACTCCTCCCACCGTCCCGTGATTTGGAAAGTAGCAGATGAAGCAAGACGGAAATGGAGTGAGCAACATTGTGACGCTGGCATTTCTGGATCCTTGTCACAGGCCGGTGGCCAGCGTCCCCTCTTTATTTGGCCTCTTATTGCCCCGTGTCACAGAAGAGGGAACTGAGGCATAGAGTGATGAACGTCCAGCTGGGTCACACAGCCAGCTGGTGGTGGAGGCTCCGTTAGGGGCGTTGCTGATGGATGGACAGAAGCGTAAGCGGGGTTTCCTAGAGTCTCTGGCCAGACGGGACGAGCTTCGATGTCGTCTCTCTTCATTGTGCTTTGCCTCGTGTGCTGTTGGGCTCGCTGTGGGCGCCCTGTCTTTTCAGAGAACACGCGGACGGATGTCGACCGCGGCAGCTGATGGAGAAGAAAACAGCAAAAAGGTACAACTCAGACGCCAACACTTGTGGGTGAATTTACAGTTGTAGGGAAGAGAAACTTCCCAGGTAAATAACATTGTTACTGTGAATTAAGTGCCTGGCTTTTATGCAACCTTGGGATTGATTTCTGCTACGAAGGAACAGCGAACGTAAACCTACTTCAGACTCCGTCATCCTTAGTTTTTACCATCCAGGGATTTCAAAATCAGAAAGGCGTGTCAGGTCATCCATAGACCTGTTGCTCTTTGTTATTCAACCCGGCAGTCTGGCGGTCCGCTCCGAATTTCTGCAGGATGCCTCATCCTGTACCTGCCGCAGAGCCGTGACTCAGCCCTATTGAATAACTCCCTTTTCCCCCGTATGACATGTCAACTTCGTTTCATTGCTATGGCATGTTTCTTGCCCTGTGGCTGATAAACAAGGCAACCCAGGCAGGAAACCAAAGCAAATTCCCTACTTCTGATTCCAAGCGGGAGGTCTGCCAGCATAGACCTGGAAGACACGCTCCCTTACCTTGCCCAGTCCCCTGAGGAAGCTGGTTTTCTCTCCCTTAGCCTCCATCCCTCCTCTCGTTCCTGGCCCCCCCGCCTCCCCAGGAGAGGACCACAAAACCCTGGAGCTCTTTTTACCTGAAAAATAAATCCAGGAGCAAGACCTTTTACATTACGTTTATCAAAAGGGAGGATGTTCGTCTCATGACTCCTTTAAAATGAAGCATTTGTGTCTGAGAGGTTTCAAGTGACTGGTGTCTGTAGGACCGGGATCCACGCTAGGATTCTCTGACTACATCACAGCCGGGTGGCCATGCGGAAGTCTGGGCTCAGAGAGATAGCACGGTGTCATGCGTGCAAAAAGAAAGGCTTTGGGGTTTCCGAGCTTCGCTTTTGTTATCTAAAAATGGGGATTAAAAAACTTTCTTTTTGGGGCGCCTGGGTGGCTCAGTCGGTTGGGCTTCTGACGGCTCAGGTCATGATCTCACAGTTCGTGGGTTCGAGCCCCGCGTCGGGCTCTGTGCTGACAGCTCGGAGCCTAGAGCCTGCTTCGGATTCTGTTTCTCCCTCTCTCTGTCTGCCCCTCCCCTGCTCACGCTCTGTCTTCTGTCTCTCTCTCTCTCTCAAAATAAATAAACATTAAAAAAAAAAAAAAACTTTCTTTGGGGGATTGTTGTAAGAATGAAATGAGAGTACACATCAACCACATGTGAAGATATATCCCAGATCGGCGTGATGGTAACTTTTCTCATGGACATGTTGTGTCGCGTTCACCGTCATACTGGTTTCTGCCTTAATTGTTTCAAATGACAAAACAGAGCTAATTATAGTTGCCACTAAATCATGTTTTAAAAAGATTGAACTAGTGAAAGTACAAATTCGTAGAACTTTTCTGGAGGCAATTTAGTATTATCTATCAAATAAATATATATGTGTGTATATATATATTTTAATAGAATTTTACTCTAGGAATTTGTTAGGAGAGTAGGCAGATGTCATTCATAAGTATGGTAATCGTGACATGGTTGACAATATGAAAATTTATGAACAACCTATAAATTCGGCATAGGAGACTGGTTAGGTAAATTATTATACATCTATACAGAGGAATACCGTCTAGGTAGCCATTAAAAATCATTTATTCTTATGGGAAATATTCATTTGTGTATCATTAAGTGAAAATTGCAAAGAGTAAACTGGGGTACACTGTTATGTTAATAAATAAGAAAAGCACGTATATACAACGGAAAGAAAAAAAGAAAAAAGGAGGGTTCATACCGAAACATTAATCATAGTTTTCTTTGGCTGGAATCCAAGTGATTTTTGTTGTCCTTTGTGTTTTCTGTATTTTACTAATTTCTTGTACCCCATATACTTTATTTCTTTAATTAGAAAAAAACCATGAGTTTAAAATATGGCCACTTAACTCATCATGTTTTCAAATGAGCATTAAGTTTAAGTTTAAAATGCCTCAGAGAGGGGGCACCTGGGTGGCTTAGTTGGTTGGGCTTCTGACCTCGGCTCAGGTCACGATCTCACAGTTTATGGGTTCGAGCCCCGCATCGGGCTCTGTGCTGACAGCTCAGAGCCTGGAGCCTGCTTCCGATTCTGTGTCTCCTCCTCTCTATCCTTCCCATGCTCTGTCTCTCTCTGTCTCTCAATAGTAAGTAAATGTTAACACAATTTTTTTTAAGGCTTCAGAGAGACTTTGATAGAACTTATAAATGTGTACATAGAAACAAAGCTGAGAAGAAACACCTCAAAATGTGCATAACATGATTTCTGTGTGGTGGTTTAGGCAGTCATTTTATTATTGATCTTTTATTTTGCTGAATTTTCAAAATTTCTACAGTCTACATGTATTACTTTTATGAACAGAGAAAATGCTATCAGAGTATCTGAAAAATTGGATAATTATTATTTACTAAGAGTAATATTTTCTCAGTGCCTTCTGTGATTTCTGGTTGATTTGAGCTTTTTTTTTTTTTTTTTTTCTCCTTTACTGAATTTAGTTTATCTTGCAAGTAAAGAAACCGACTCAGAGGCAGCCCGTTTGTCAGTTTCAAGATGTCTAATTTGAAAAAAATCTAATTTCTTTTCTTCTTAAAATCTCTCATTCATATATCAGGGAGACTTTAATTTGTAGCATCAAGTTATTCAAAGCCCAAGTCCTAAGCTGCTGGAGGGAAGACAGTTCCCAAGCACGGCCAGCTGAATCTGAGGAAAGCCTGAAAATCTTCCGGGCGAGTCTGGCCTCACAGGATTGTCAGCCTGATTTTAGATCAAAGGGGCTCAGATAAACGCATTAACTTTCGACTACTTCTCCTCCAAGCCTCAGATCCCCTGGACGCTTGCCCATTTGGGCTGAGACCTGTAGGCGGCTGTTTTTGGAGCAAGGGTGCCTTGAGGTCACAGCTAACGCACAGATTTCCATGTCTGGTAAAACAACCAGCATGTGTTTACCAACATGAATGGTATTTTTCAAGGTCAACGCTGGGTTCCTAGCAAATGGAAAAAATAATTGGTATGCAGGATAGAAAAAAAGCCAAGAAAGTTGTAGGCCTATTGTTAAAGCCCTCTGTACAGCACACAATTTTAGGGAGGCCTCTCGCGGGCCAGTCTGCCATGTGCACTCCACCCTCTCGCCCACAGATTGGATCTCACCCTGGACATGTACAGGGGAATGAAGTTGGGACATGATTACATTTTTCCCCATCTTTTGTCCTCTTCTTACAGGGTCACAGTTATTTTGGTATTGGATAAGAGCTCTTATTGACAAATACGAACAAGGCCGACATGTGCTTAAATACCATCGCAGGTAAGAAAATGAAAAACGAGAAAACTAGCAACGTATTTCTTTCCTGCATCCGTGCGCAGGCCCAACTTAACCCCGCTTTCAGAGACGCCCTTATGGGATGCAAACCTAACTACTGTTCCCCCTTCAAACCTGCTTCTCTCTGGGACAGGACCTGAGCTCCTTGGTGTAGCATTTGGGGGTCTTAGCCACCGCATTATCTCTTTAGCCACCTCTACCCCTCCCACTTCACACCCAAACTTCCTGTCATGTCCTGGACCCCAGGAGGGTAGGTCCATAAATAGCAGGACCCAGAACACGGTGAAACAGCAGGCCCTTGTTCAAAACAAAAATTCAAGGATAAGATTAAAAATTTCAAGGGGCTCCTGGGTGGCTCAGTCGGTTAAGCGTCCAACTTCAGCTCAGGTCATGATCTCGCCGTTTGTGAGTTTGAGCCCCAAGTCGGGCTCTGTGCTGACAGCTCAGAGCCTGGAGCCTGCTTCGGATTCTGTGTCTCCCTCTCTCTCTCTCCCCTTCCCCTGCTTGTGCTCTCTCTGTCTCTCTTTCAAAAATAAATAAACATTAAAAAAAAAAAGAAGAAGAATTTCAAAATGGCGGCCACAGAGCATTAAGCCCCAAGTACAACGCCCGTGTGACTTTTTGGGTCAAATGCCCATGAAGTCACCCTAACCTGCGGCACGTTTTCACCTCCGTTTCCTCGCTCCTATGGTGTGTGGCCTGGAGTGTCCTATCTATTGTCTGCTTCCCTCATCTTCCCTCCTCCTTATTCTTTAAGATTCACTTGGCTTGGGTATCTGTGCCAAAGAGTCTCCCAAACTTCCCTCCCACAACCCCGCACCCACAAGTTGGGGTGGGTATTCCTCTTCTGAGCACCTTTTAGACCAGTGATTCCCAAAGGCT
Source organism: Panthera leo (assembly GCF_018350215.1). Classification (NCBI taxonomy): domain Eukaryota; kingdom Metazoa; phylum Chordata; class Mammalia; order Carnivora; family Felidae; genus Panthera; species Panthera leo. Next base: position 13,865,808 of record NC_056689.1, read on the forward strand.
GAGCCGGCCACCACCTACTGTATATGTACCTGGGGCGGTTGTGAAAATGGATTTGAATCTCAGGGAGAGGAGCTTAGGCATCTGCCCTTGGAGAGTTCCAGAATGGATATGCATGCACACTGAAGCTTGAGAACGAACGCCCCTTGCCCAGTGTCCTTGCCAAGCCTGTGTTCAGTTCCCTTGTTTCCTTAACATCTGGCCCTACCTACACGTGGTTCCTTGTCTGCTGGACGGAGCTAACTGTTCCCATTTCAGGTCTGCCTTCTTTCCGCTCGTGCTTCTCACTGGCTCCCGGGTCCTCAGAGCCTCTCCTCCTTTCCCTCCAGAGTTAATTCAGCTCCACGTGGCCTCTCTGGCTGGCCCCGGGCCCCAGGAGTGACCCGTGGGGTTGGCACTTTCTGGACAGAGCTGCCAGGTGGTAACGTGGTAAGTGCCCGGCCTCCATGATTGCGAACCCCAAAGGGAGACCCTAAGTGTTTGCTTCTTGAGGACCTCCAGCTGGAGGAGAGAGAGAGAGAGAGAGAGAGGGATGACCCTCTCTCCACAGAGGTGCGCGTGAGAGAGCATCTCATTTTCTCTGTGGTCAGGGGCCCTCGTGTGAGACCTCAGGCAGTCTGCAGGCCGAGGAGACTACAGATGGCACCACCAGGCCCCAAACGGCCGGCATGTTGAGAGGCAGCGGTGAGCTTGTCTGTGGATGGGTTTTCTCGGGTCCCAGCCCACATGTTGGGAGCGCTGATCACAGAGGAGCTGTGCACAAGGCCTGGCAGAGCTCCTGTCCCTGTGCCTCAAGCCCGAGCTTGCAGAGGAGGGCCCAGACACTGGAGAGATGTGGATGACAGACCACCCCAGCCCTGAGACTCAACACAGGGCACTGGATGTTTCTTTTGCAGGAAGGGGGAAGAAGTGCCTGGGGGTGGTGCGTGAGCAAAGGAAACAACGGCCTGAGGTGGCCTCCCCGGTGGACCGGGGCATGAGCTGTCCGCGTGGCCCCCATGCTGGGCTCACCTCAGCTCGGCCCCGAGGTCTCGGCCGGCCACACTCTCAAGACCACCCCAGGGCCTCCGAGACCCGTGAGCCCCACAATGAGCAAGCCAGCTCCAGGTCTTGGGGCTCCCCGTCGCCCTCCCTCGAGGCATCTGGGGCACGACGACACCAGCTTCCCTCGGCCCTGTTTCGAGGCCTGTCTACCAGGAGCTGGAAGACCGCCTCCGGAAAACTTGGCCCTCTCTCTCCTGTTTTGATTAGTGTTTTTGCTTTGTTTAACAAATATCTCACGGCTGTTGTTTCAAAAATTAGTTTTTTCTCATTCGGGGCATCGTCAAATCTGGATCCCGTGCCAGCCAAACTAGGCAAAAATTTCTAGGCCTCCAGGAAGCTGTTACAGAGAGGGGAGCCCTGTGGTTCCCACAGCGTGAAGGAGGACAGGTCACCCCACGGACCATTAAGCAATTGTCTGGGAGCCAGTTGTCTGCTGGTCTGTGAATAGTTGCCTGAGTAAGCAGATGTCTCGCGGATCATGAGGTAATTGGGGCCACGATACCCAGTGCTTCAGCCACACGATTTCTCCTTCTCCCCTTGAAATTTTCCTTAATCGTCATCATCATCCTCACTCGCTGTACGAGCTTAAAGCTACTGAGTGCTTAATATGTGCAAGGCACGGTCTTAAGCTTCTCCTTTATTAAAATTTTTTTTTAACGTTTTATTTATTTTTGAGACAGAGAGAGACAGAGCATGAACGGGGGACGGGCAGAGAGAGAGGGAGACACAGAATCGGAAGCAGGCTCCAGGCTCTGAGCCATCAGCCCAGAGCCCGACGTGGGGCTCGAACTCACGGACCGCGAGATCGTGACCTGAGCTGAAGTCCGACGCTTAACCGACTGAGCCACCCAGGCGCCCCATCTTAAGCTTCTCCTTAACGAGTCTCATTGTTTCCCATCATACCCCTGAAGTGTTGCAGTTATAACCCCTTTTACAGATGGAGTGATTGAGCCTCCGAGGTGCAAGTGTCCTGTCCGAGGTCAGACGGATATCAGGATTCAAACATCCCACGTGTCCTAGCCATAGTGAGCCTCTGCAGATACGATTCTCTCCAAGTGCAACCTGGTCCGAGGACCGCTTCCGCTTTGTAGCCTCCCGTTAGCAGGCGGGGCTCGCAGTTCTCTGCAGCACCTGCCACATGCATTTATATTTCTGTCTACCTGTGGTATAGTAAAAAAAAAAAAAAAAAAAAAAAAAAAAAAAAAAAAAAAAAATATATATATATATATATATATATATATATATATATATATATATTTTGTCTTTGTCCCTCGTTCCTGGCGCAGAGCTCTTAAAACCCTTGGGATTTCCTGAGTGATAGGAATGTTACTTATTTATTTTATTATTTTTTTTATGTTTATTTATATTTTTGAGAGAGAGAGAGGCAGAGAATAAGTGGGGGAGGAGCAGAGAGAGAGGGAGACACAGGATCCAAAACAGGCTCCAGGCTCTGAGCTGTCGGCGCAGAGCCCGATGCGGGGCTCAAACTCACAAGCTGTGAGAGCATGACCTGAGCCAAAGGTGGACACTTAACTGACTGAGCCACCCAGGCGCCCCAGGAATGTTATTTATAAAGGTCCCTTTGACCATACCTGAGTTTATGCTAATGAGGTGACTCCTGAGGGCTCCCAGAGGAACCAAACACGTGATTACAGGGTAGGAACTTTCAGTCCCACCCCACCTCATCCTCGACCTCCAGAGAGGGGGGGAGGGACTGGGGATTGAGTTCAATCACCAATGGCCAATGCCATTAATCATTAATCAGCGATGCCTACTTATTGAAGCCTCCATTATAAAATCTAAAGGACAAGGACAGAGGAGCCTCTGAGTCGGCAAACACACTCATGTGCCAGGAGGGTGGTGCGCCCCAACTCCATGGAGAAAGAGGCTCCTGCGCTGGGGACCTTTCCAGATCTTGCCCTCTGTACTGCTTCATCTGGCTGTTCATTTCTACCCTGTGTGATAAACTGTATTCTAAGTATAGTGCTTTTCTTTTTTGTTTTTTGGTAATGTTTGTTTATATATGACAGAGCACGAGTGGGGAAGGGACAGAGAGAGGGAGAGAGAGAGAGAATCCCAAGCAGGCTCTGTGCTGTCAATTCGGAGCCCAAAGCTGGGCTTGAACTCATGAACCGTGAGATTGTGATCTGAGCCAAAGTTGGATGCTTAACGACTGAGCCACCCAGGCACCCCAGCGCTTTTCTGGTTCTGTGAGTCCATCCAATGAATTGCTGAGCCTGAGGGCAGGTGGCAGGAAGCACTGACCTTGTAGTCAGCCGGTGGAGGTACAGGTAGCCCTGGGACCCCACGAAGAGCCAGTGTCCGATATGGGGGCAGGATCGTGGGGTCAGTTGGTGTTGGAATTGGTTTGAGTTGTGGGTCACCCAGCTTGTGCCAGAGGACTGGAGAGTGGCTGGTGTGGAAGAGCTACCCCAAACCCCACCGGCCAGTGAGACTTGTAGGTCTGGGGAGGGGCTCGTGTTGCTGGTTAAACAACACGGCGGGGGCGGGGGGGGGGGGGGGGTGCTGCAATGCGTTGCATGCTCAGCATGGCTCACTCCTCCACCTGCAACTTCAGACTCTCAACCCCCAGCGGGAGCTTCTGGAACCTCTCTTCACCTTCAGGGGTTGAGACAGATATTCACTGGGTTGGTTACAGTGAGCCCGACCTTCAAGTGACAGGGAGTAGTAAGTTTCAGCGCCAAGGTCACACTGATACTTGGTGACAGAGCAAGGACCGGGCTTCCCAGTCTCATGACTGACACACCTCTACCTCACCATCTTTCAGCTTTCCAAAGTATCCTTCCTGATCCGATGCCACAATTCTCTGGGGCCAAAATGCAAAATGAAGTCACCGTGAAGCTGCCGTTGACTCACTGCGGGACACTGGTTTCCAGGTCGGTGTCACTTCCACTCCACACTCCAAACTGGACTATTTTCCATCAGGGGGTATAAATGGCCCTTAGGTCTCAGCTTCCTCCCCTCGCCCACCAGATGTTGTGAATCATAGGCCTATGAATCTCAAGGCCTCCGTCCAATAAAGACGCAGGAGCTAAAGGCAGGTGGGGAGGGGGAAGATCCCGGAAAGTCCCCACTACTGTCAGCAGCTTCCATGGCAGGGAGGATTCACCGGGCTGGCTGGGTCCGGAGCTTAGAGGCCAACTGAGAATCTGTCATCAGCTCGCTCTTGTTCCAGAAACAGCTTCTTCAAAGGGGTCTGCAGCAGCGGTGGGGAGGCCTGCTCAGAGTCTCTGGGATTGTTGGAAGGTGGAAGGAGGAGAGGAAGGTGGGGAGGACGCCTGGAGCCCTGCCACCCTAGTGAGGCCGGTGACAGGAAGAATCTATCAATCTTGTGTGCAGAGCCAAATATGGTGCTGGGGCTCAATAGGTAATAAACAATGGTCACATTGCGGGCTCGACAAGGAGAGACATTACAGATGAGAGCCAGGGGCAGCCTGACGTCACTGTGTGCGGCCGAGCCGGCTGGCTCACCCTGGGCTGCAGAAATTCCATATTTGTCCTTTTTGAGCCCACATGTGCTTTCTTCTCCATGTGCTCAGAGCAGGAAGGGGAAACTGAGGCCCGTGTGTCGCTTGGGAGATGTATCCCCGGGGGTGTGGTAGGAATTGAGCCTGTCTTATATCGTGACTTGCTTTTGGCAGTCTTGTCCACATGCAGCCAGGCTCTTAGCGGCAACAGCAAGAGATCCGTGAGTGGAAATCACCAGAACTGGCACTTCAAAAAATTTATTATTATTATTTTTAATGTTTGTCTATTTTTGAGAGACAGAGAGAGAGAGAGCACGCGTGGGGAAGGAACAAAGAGAGAGGGAGACGCAGAATCCCAAGCAGGCCCCAGGCTCCGAGCTGTCAGCACAGAGCCCGACACGGGGCTCGAACCCACGGACCACGAGATCATGACCCTAGCCGAAGTCGGCGCTTAACCGACTGAGCCACCCAGGCATCCTGAACTGGTACATTTGTTAATGAAAATGGTTTAAGCAGACATTAAAGTGTGAGTTTTAGATACTCCAGGACCGGTTTGTTGGGGGGTGGGGCGGGGACACGGGGACACCTAAGGCTGGCCGCTTCTCAGAGCGCTGAAGACAGTCTAGCTGGAGACCCGCTCTCACACGTACAGATCTGAGAGCAGGGCACGGTGTCTTCCCATCCAGGCCAAACGGTTGGCGCGCATAAGGGCACTGGGGCCAGGAAACACCCATGCTGTCTTCCTGCACATCACGAATAAGGTGGCACATATTCCTTTCCCTGTGCCTGTCTGTATTCAGGTTTTCTTAACAATGAGATTTCTCTGGAGCGCGTGTCCTATATAACTGCAGAGACGAGTAGCTGACGAGGGAGGTAGTGTCGACTCGCACAGGATTCTGAGCCAGAAAGTCCTGGCTTTGTGTCTTAGAACCCCAGCTGTGCCCATCACCAGCTGTGAGACCTTAGGGTGTTCACCTCACTCCCCATAAAAATGGGGCAATCTCGGGGCGCCTGCGTGGCTCAGTCGGTTAAGCGTCCGACTTCGGCTCAGGTCATGATCTCGCGGTCTGTGAGTTCGAGCCCCGCGTCGGGCTCTGTGCTGACAGCTCAGAGCCTGGAGCCTGTTTCAGATTCTGTGTCTCCCTCTCTCTGACCCTCCCCCGTTCATGCTCTGTCTCTCTCTGTCTCAAAAAAAAATAAATGTTAAAAAAAAATTTAAAAAAAAATTAAAAAAAAAAATGGGGCAATCTCTTCCTCTCTGCAGGGTTTTCGGGAGAGGCAGAAAGAGCCTCCAAAAGGGCCGAGCGTGGTAGGTTCTCAGGAAATGGAATGAATTCGGGTTCTCCTAAACTGAAATCATAAACTACCTGTAGGTTGTCATTGGCTAGAAACCCTCCTCACTCCCGCTTAGAGCTCTCGAGAACAGGCTGTGGCTTTAAAAATGCAGATGCCTTCTGCAGAAGAGGAAAGGCTGTGCGAGGAAAGCCAAAGGGCACCGTGTCCTAACTGGCACGACTCTGTCTGCACCCTGATGCCTGCCTTGCTGGTCCCAGAATGCTGAGCAGGGACCCGGACCGGGGCTTCTGTGGTTGCGGGCCCAACCATGAGGCCAGAATACATCACCATTCTTTCCCCGATGGTCATCCCCAGGGAAAATTCACGGTAAGCCTCAGAAAGCCTTCAAGGGGGTCAGCAGCACAAGGTGTGGGAACCGGAGGTGGGGGTGGGGAAGATGCAGTTCCCGGGCTGCCCGGAAGCGACTGGCGCTCTGGAGTGTGTTGCTGATGGCAATATGGCCGCCACACTTGGCGCCGGAAGCGATGGTCGCCATATGCATTTTATGCCGTCATGTTGATTAGACCCGCTCCTGTTTGCTCTCTGCAAATACTGCCTGAATGGAAAATTAGGAGAGCCACGTGCATTTGCTTTATATTGTCCCGGTTGGAAAACCCCAGCCCTTTGTGCCAGAAGGAAAATATCTGAGAGGCTATTGGTCTAAGTTTGTTTTTTTTAATGTTTATATATTTACTTTTGAGAGAGAGAGAGAGAGAGAGAGCGCACAAGTGGGGGAGGGACAGAGAGAGAGGGAAACACAAAATCCAAAGCACGCTCCAGGCACTGAGCTGTCAGCACAGAGCCCAACACGGGGCTCGAGCTCACAAACCGTGAGATCACGACCTGAGTGGAAGTCAGACACTTAACCGACTGAGCCCCCTGGGCGCCCCAATGGGGGTCTGAGCTTTCAATGTCACGGAGAGAGAATGCACCAGAGCGGGATCAACGCTGATGGACCAAAATGGTGAGGAAAATAGGGTAAAAATGGGAAATAAATTAGGATGTCTGAGAGGAGGTCACTAACACCAGAGAAGGATTAAACCCCAAACACTACTTATGAGTTTTATGTGTAAGTTTGCAATTCATATTAGTCCCACAGAGAAGCTACATTAAGAATAGTGGATTAAATAAATAAAGAAAGAAAGAATAATGGCAGACTGTGGCGATTGTCGTTTGTCACCCATAGTACTCCACGTTTCCACTCGGTGGCAACAAAACCAGTGATCTAAATATTAGCAAGTGGAACACACGATAAACATTTAGTTATATATTATTATCCCTGTAAAGTCATTACAACAGAAATAAAAACTGTTTTTTATTTTAACTATTAATATTCATCAAATGTTAATGAAAATACCTAACAAATAATTATGAAAAACACATGGCTTAAGTAATAAAGATGAAAGAGATGATAATCGTGAATATTTAATCTGCAAAATAAAGAACATACCATTAATAAGACTTAATTGTGTCATTAAATATTTAACTTCACTTTCACTACTAAATTTTGTTTGCACTTGGCATATTTCAAATGCAAAAAGCTTTTCAATAAGATTTGTGGTTTCAGCAACATCAAATGCCAGCGCATCTAAGTTTGACTTACTGTCTTCATCAAATTGGTCAAACATCATTTTATTTATCATTAAGTGAAATGAACGACGCTCTTGGCGTTTACTGCAAGTTATGCTTTATACAAAAGAGGGGTTTAATAATTGATTCTAGGTTAGAGCCACAAAAACAGTGTTTTCTAGTGGTGAGGAAAAATAATTGCTTCTCTTTCAGTTTTTTTGTTTGTTTTGTTTTGTTTTTGTTTTTTGGAGTATCACACTACTTTGTGTATTGCCTACCGTTTGCATAGAAAAATGCAGATCTGATTCTGCCTTGGCTTGCCAGAGAATGGATCCTACAGCAGTCACCAATAGACCCACCCATTTCCTCGGAATTGGTCCCTTATAACTCCTGTTTCCCGAAACACGCTTACAAGTAACAGACGGTAAGATAGGTTCCTGGTGCCGCTGAAGGCACTGGGAACTCCCGCCCTCCCCCTGGCATGAAGTGACAGCCTCCTCTCCGTCGCCCAGTGCAGGGCTTGGCCGTATCGCTCAGTGGGCACAGCCAGACCACGCGCACAGCATAGGGACACAGCTGGCCCTGCTCGTCACAGCCAACTACGCGCATCTCTTCACATTCTGCGTTCAGCGGCATCACACTGGTGGCTGGAAATCAGCCATGAAACGTTTACACCAAAGAAATGGGCAAATACTACTCTGGGCTCCACCGCGCCCCCCACCCTAGAGGGCCCGTTAAACGTTTACTAGCGCGTCCCTGCACGCACATGCAGGGATCTGGACGTGCTGCCCGGCCGTCTCCTCCTGTGCCCTTTCCCTATCCGGGCCTCTGATGACCCGAAGTTCAAACACTCTGTGGTCGCCAGCAGGGCAGGGCACCAGGCACCCACCTCAGGCAGCTCTCACTGCGCGGTGTGGCCGCTCGGTCTTTCTCCCCTGGCCTCTTGAGTCTCCTGACCAACTTTTCTTCCTGGTCAGGCAGCTGAGGCAGGGGCGTAAACGGCCTTGGCAGGCTTTTCCTTCGCTGACTAGAACATAAAGAGCTCTTTGTTGGGAGAGAAAGGCCAATCCTTTCATGGAAGTCTCTAGCTATGTTTGCTGCTCAGTCAGTACCTCAAGTTGGGCCCTGAGGGCCAAGCAGGAAGCTGGACGAGAGGCAAGGGACCCACTGTCCCAGTTGGCCCAGGACTGAGGGCCTTACTGGTACTAAAACCAAGGGTAGTTCCAGACGACCCTAGCTGGTTTGTCACCCTCAGGGCGTCTCCCATCATTTCTCTCTCTCTGAGGCTGGACGCTGGGTGACATCAGGAGGCCCAGATCTTTGGAAAGGCCTCTTCCTCCTCTGATGGCTGCCGGCAAGAACAGGAGAAAGCAGGGAAGAAACCAGAATTCCTGAGGGGAGATGCAGTGTTTCCATCCTGGGGCATAAATGAAGGTCGTGGGCTCAATCCGTCACCCATTAAGGACCCCAGTTACCTAATCTCCAGGGCGTGAGCCCCAGGTGCTGGGAGAGGCCTGCAGGGAGGCTGGTCTGGCCTCCCGCCTCCTGACTGTCAGGCCTGTGCAGGCCCATTGATATTCCAGGGCGGTCGGCAGCCTCAGAGTTTCCCAGCCCCCACAGACATGCTCTTCTGACTTTCCTTTCCAACTTGGCTGTCGGTACCTGACTGGCACACTGGTCCGGCCCTTGGGGGCAGCAGCCTGGCACGTCAGCCTGTCGATACTAGACAAACAGGCCCATCCTGACCCCTGCGGCAGCCTTCAGGGATGTGCTGGCTCTTTTCAGAGGAAACATTGGTGTCTGTGCAAAACTTCCAACTTTGAAAGAATGAACGGTGACCAGAATAATAATGGAGCGAGTCGCCCGGACTCCTCGTGCTCAAACTTGTCTTAGAGTCGAGCCGTTTTTGATCGTCTCCCCGTTTTCCCATCTCTGCGGTGAGGTGGGCAGTCAGGCGGGCCCCAGGGCTGCTGGGCTGGGGGTGGTGTTGGGTGGTTCCCCTTACTCCTGAGGGGCTCTGTCCACATAGGGGGTGCTCGTGCACAGGCTGGAGTCTGTCTTGTTAGCCAGCAAGAGACTGATTAACTGTCCCTAGAGATTCAGAGGCTGGGACGGGTGACTTTAGTCACCGCGTAAGGCCCGGCCACTCATCGGTTTTGCCTCCCTCCACCTGCCTGCCATTTGCCAGCCCTCTAAGGGTCTACTCAGGGACCACCCCTCCGAAGTCTCAGCAGCTCAGTCAGAGGCTCCCTCTCCAGGCTCACCTGGCACTCAGTGCTTAAGTCTTTCATGGCCCTTGCTCATATCAACACTATTTTTTGTCCTCCTCGAGGACTTCTGGGCGGAAGGGAGCTTTTCGTATCACCTCTGTATCGATAACAGCGCCTTATACTCAGTAAATGCTCAATAAATGCCCACCGAGGGTTTTGAATGCTTGCAGGACTCCCTTTGAATCACAGCTCAAGGGATTACCTCTCCCGGGAAGCTTTTTTGGGTTAATCAAGGGTACCTTCACCTTTAAGTATGATCCCGACCCTCCCTTATGTTGGGAAGTAGTGAATATGGTGTAATTAGTCCTGATAGCTAATGTGAGTTGAGCACTCACAACATGCCAGGCGCTGTGGGAAGCACTTCACGTGCCTTTCTGTCCTTAAGTGACAACACCCCACTGAATTAAGTTCCGCTAACATGGTCCCCATTATCCAGATGATAAAGCGGAGGCACCGAGAGGTTAAGAAACTTACGTAAGTTGACTTGTCTGGGAAGTGCTGAGGTCAGGATCGAACCCATCTCGTCTGGCTTTCGACTGGCTCGCTCACGATGTCCTACTCTCTCTGAGTTTTATATTTGGTTGCATACTGAATGAATGGTTGAAGTCCCCAGGGTGGCATTTCTGTGATGAAATGTGCCTGCACAGTCCAACCGGCAGCCCCTTTTCCCGTGGGGCTGCTGAGCCCCTGAAATGTGGCGAGAGTGTGCCCAAGAAAATAAAACGTTTACGTTTTAACTGACGTCAGTTTCAATAGCCTCATGTGACTAGTCGCTACTGTATTGGACAGCACAGCACAGAAGCTGAAGGACGTATTTTGACTATCTTTTCTAAGTCTCTTACCACGTAGTCCACGGCCATCCAAGAAGAACTTGGAATGGCTAGTCTTCGTGTCTTTCAGTGCTGGGAAAACACCCAGCTATTACTTGCCCTGAATTCGTGGACTAATTCGATGTCCATCCTTACAGTGTTTTTTTTCTACCTCCAGTGGTTTCCCGCACGCGAAGACATGCAGAGCTCTAGTTTCTTCATTCACAGAGCCCTGGAGAAGAACAGACGGTCCAGGGCGGACTGGTAAACTAGCGCTGAGACCAGGGACAGGAAGTGAGCTACCCTAACAACACCTACTACGTGCTGGGCCTTGCGTTGGGCATTATCTTATTTACTCCGAAAAGCGACTGAGCGGCCTCACTAATTCCCATTGTATGGTTGGGGAAAACTCAGAAAGTCACACTCAGGAAGTGACAGAGACGTGGCTTGAGCTGAGTCCGTGTGATTTCACTGGCCCGTCAACTTTCATCTTAATCACAGAATGTTCACTGTTCCACGGCAAAGGGGAATATTCGAGACTGACCACCTGTTCGAAGTGTGTGTGTGTGTTTATTGTTCCAATAGTGATACAAGGCAAGTGGTTAGAATTTAGCGTCCTAGCAAAATGGACCTCTTTTGTATTCTTACCTCTCTGTATTCCTCATAGGGTAGAAAATTCTAGAGCTGCAATGTCCAATACAGTAGGCAGTAGCTACTGTGGCTGTGGGCCCTCGAAACGTGGCTCATCGAGATGTGTTACAAGTATAAAACACATACCAGATTTCAAAGATTTGGTATGGAAAAAAAAAAAAGAATATAAAATACCTCACTGATGATTTCTGTATGGATTATACTGAAATGATTGCATTTTAGATATATTGAGGGTATAGAGCAATTGATGTTCTTTCTTTTTACTTTTTTAAATATGGCTCCTAGGAAAATCTAAGCGGCCTCTGCGGTTCACATTATATTTACATCGGAGAGCGCCAGTGTCTAGGGGAGTGTATTTGCGAATTCTGGATAAAAGGTAAGCGGCTTGTTAAAATTCTCCTCAGCCTCAGAAAACGCTTTCGTGCCACTAACACCGGCCCCGAAAGGAAGCAAAGTTGGGAGGCTCAGTCGCGGCGTGGGCCCGTGCAGTCCTCCTGGCCCCCCGCGGGCCGCGCTGGGGGCTCCGTCATGCTCGTGCCCTTAAACTGCGCCATCATTTCTTTTCTTGAGCAAAGTGCTTCGTCATTCCTCTCTGGGAGGCAGGTAGGTGATGAAACCACGGCACAGAGAAATGACCTGATCTCTCCAAGGTCGTTATGGAAGGCCATGGCCAAACCCCGCGGAGCAGTCTACTGCAGAGTTTACCGCCCGAAATGCTTTTCCGGTGGGTGATCTTAACTGCAGGAGAGCAGGTTCAATGCCCGGGCTTACGGGGGTGGGGGAAGGGATCACAGTGTCTGTGAGTGCCTGACCCCACCCGTCCCGAGTAGTATTCACCGCTCCCTGGGCTCAATAACTTCCATTCTCCTAACAGAGATGGAAAGTGCCGTCGTATCCCTCTTTGATGATTTAAAAGTGTTGTGCGCCTTTTCCTCTTTCCTCTTTCTATCCAGCCCTCTCCCTTCCCCTCCCCGCTTTTCACGTTTCCATAGCAACCACCTCTATTGTATCCGTGACTGTGAAGAGAAATCTTGCAGATGTTAGTAGAGATCCAACACCTTCCAGCAGCTATTTTGATTCACAGTCTCCTTATCTCTCGGCGCTGATTTTCTTGTCCTTTCTTCTCCCTACAGCTGCTCGCTTCCCCCCCAAGTACCTGCAAGCCCTTTAGCGTGGCTCCCTCTGTCCTCCACGAGCCTGGGTGAGCTCGGGGCAGGCCGGCATCTCTGGGGCTCATCAGAAACCTTAATTCTTCAGGTGGCTCTGACACAACATGCTAGACGCGGAAGCTCCAGCGGGGTGGCATCAAAGGCCGGAGGGCAGTGGGGTAGGATCTCCAGATGCCCCTAGACGAGCCCCCTTACCTGAAGGCCCGCAGAACACAGGGAGGGCCTTCCTTGGCCATCCTTCCCGCCTACCACATCCGGCTCTTTTTCCAGCTCCCGCTCGCCTCCACCCCAGCCTCGTGGAAAGCTCGGGACCACACCCGTGCCTTTGAATGTCTTCATTCTGTGCATTTCCCGCAGAGGGATCAGCCACCTTCCCTTTCTGGTTCAGAGGACAGGGCAGACATGGGAACACGCACACGCACACGCTCTCGTCAGGGCTTTGAAGACCCACGACACCTGAATCCCCCACCTCCCCTCTCAGGGCCAGGCTCAGCTGGCCATCTGGAAAGGCCATCAGAATGGGGCTTTATCGTTCCCCTCCCGAAACTGTTTGAAGAGTTCATAGCCTACAATCCCTCCTTGGAACCGGGCATTATTCTCTTGATTACACAAGCCTGACAGCCTGATCATAATAAACATGTAACTGAAGAGAACCTATTCCTTTCCAGCGGCATTATTTATTCACCTAAAGCAAAGGCTGAGCTATATTTAGCATATGATGTCAGTGGGTTGTTTGGATTCTTGGAAATTGGCAGGAAGCCACCTCTCACATGATATATGAAATCACTGATAAATGCTTCTTTTCACCAAAAGAAAAACAGCTTAATAAATGCGGTCCTTTTCTGCTTTCATCTTCTCCCTCCCTCCCTCCCTCTCCTCCACCGTCCTCCCTCCCCGCCAGCCCCTCCCCCTCCACCTCCTCCCGCCCCTTCCACGTCTGGGATTTGTCTTTCTGTGGCACAGCTCAGCAGAGCCTGTGAAGTGGAAATGAGTTGCTCAGTATCACAGATCAAAATGAGGCTGTTGGGATGCTCGGGATGGTTTTTTCCTCTCCTAGAGCCTGGAAGGCGGCCAAAGCGCGAGTGAATCAGACACACACGCACAAAAAGGCAAATCTATACAGCAGTGGCTTTATGGGGCCCAGTATTTATGGTGCAGCACTCGCTCTGGGTTGCTATTTTGCAGGCGAAGATGGGAAATAGATAGTGATTCAGGATTGCCATTAAGTGTGGAAACAGCCCCTGTACAGATTGTGTGTAATAAACCAAGTACGGAGAGAAGCCGTAAGAAGCCCAGGATTTGCCACACTGGATCAGCCTTGAGGCCCATCAAGTTCAAGCTCCTGATTTGTGTGCTGGCTAATACCTGGTGCTTGGAACAAATCTTGCTGCCTTCCCTCTGTCTTCCCCGCCATGCGCTTGGTCCATTATACAAGGCTGTCGGAGGGCTTGGGCGGGCCTGTGTGTTTGGAGTTAAATTAATTCTTGCCCTCCTGTGGAGATCAGTTTATATGGCCCGAAGCGGAAGATTTAATTGCCCTTCTCTTAGCTCCTGTAAAAAGCAGCGTCATTACTGATCTCGTGGATTCACCCAGGCCCTTTCATAATCAGCTGTCGCGTTTAACTCAGTGACCCCCAGCAGGGGCCTGGTGGGTAGTTTTCCTGGCCATGGGGAATGGGGAAGGCACGGCCCCCAATGGCGGTGGTTCATTTACGTTTGTCCTCAGTGCCGTCCCGCGGCCCCCCGGTCCTGGCATCGGAAGACATCCTGAAGACCAGAGATGCACTTGTTTTCAGCCCCTTATTATTTGGGGTGTCTTCATCAGGTGCCTTCCAACATCCGCTCTGTCAAACAGTCCTGCCTGTAACCGCGGGCGTGAGAGTTTCAAAGATGCCACCGTGACACTGGCTGCTGCTGGCCTTTCTTCCGCACCCGCCCCTGGGCTGAGCCGGCTCCCACAACTCTTCAATCTTCAGCCTCAGTCGGAGAGGAGAACCGAAAGGGAGGAGGAGGAGGAAGTGAGAGCAAACCAAAGCTGTGTTCCTCCTGTACCTGCCTCGGTTCTTAGTGGGGTGCGGGATAGATGGATGGGGACAATAGACAGATTAACCGGGACAGAGGGGGGATGCACCCTGGCATCAATTACTCAGCGAGAAATCCCACCAAATGAACTCTGGTTGCAGGTCAAAGCTGTTCTCCGATTCCACGGTCAAATTAGCCCTCGCTTGGGACTCCATAATAGGGACTGCAGGTGAGTGGGGAGTCTTTGTTTCAGCTGGGATTATTTGTTTCCTTCTCAAAATGAGGGGTGTTGGACCCTGATGACCCGTTAGCTCCCTTCCAGGCTCTGAAATTCTCAGGTTCTGTAATTGTATGATTCTGTGACTTTATGAGTCACCCAGGGGGATTTAACTCTTTCCTGGGAGGTCACCGCCCTCCTCTCCCCGCAGGTGAGGTGAATGAGCTCTCAGACACAGATGCTTCAGGAACACGCCCTGAGGAACAGAGACAGAGACAGGAACAGGAACAGGGCGCCGAGGCTGCTGTGGGTCCTGAGCGAGCAGGTAAATACGCTTCCTCTGGACGCACATTTGCTCTCACTTGGGGACATGGCTCACTCAGGCTCTCTGGAGGGCCAGATCATGTTTATATGAGGATGATGATTGCTGTTTTCTGCAAGGAACGATTCTTTTGGCCCAGGCTGCTTGAGAAGCGGACTGCCTCTCTGTCAGCCCTCGATCTCACATAGTGTGGTACCGTGGCATCTAGCAGGGCATCACGTGACGGGGCCAAATAACCTACTTGCCCATCCCTGGAGGCTGGCCCACGGTTCCCCTAGGGCTGGGCTGCAGTCACTGTCTGTTTTATCACATGACCTTGGGTGAGGTGTGGAAAGACCAGATGCAGGTGAAGACAGAGAGAGACTGAGAAATTTTAAAGATTTTATTATAGTCACGGTTCCCTTGAGAGAGCACGGGACACCATGCAGGGTCTCCTGGGTAAGCACCGGGGGCGGTCAGGGAGCAGAAGGAGGGGGCATGTGTGGTTTCCATGGGAGGGAACAGGCGAGGCAGGACAAAGTCACGCTTAGGATCGGCTAGTGTTTGAAACTGGCCTCCCTGTGAAATCTGTGTTCACTGGGACTGTTAGAGTTTATAGTTTAAAGCTATCTGAGGACTCCAAATGTTTATGGGTATATTAGGGTTCTTCAAGGAAACAGAACCAACAGTGTGTGTGTGTGTGTGTGTGTGTGTGTGTGTGTGAGAGAGAGAGAGAGAGAGAGAGAGGGAGAGAGAGAGATTTTAGGTAATTAGCACAATTATGGTGATTATGGAGGCTGGCAAGTCCAAAGTCTGCTGAGTAGGCTGGCCGGCTAGAGACCCAGGGAAGAGTCAATGCCACAGTTCAAGTCCAGAGACAGTCTGCTGGCAAAATTACCTCTTGCATGGGGATGGGTGTGTGTGTGGGGTGGGGGTGGGGGTGGGGTCAGTCTTTTGTTCAATTCTGGCCTTCAACTGATTAGATGAGGCCCACCCACATTATAGAGGACATTGGATCAGAGTCCAATGATTTAAATGTTAATTTCATCCAGATACACCCTCACAGACACGTCCAGAATAATGTTTGACTACATGTCTGGGAACCGTGGCTCAGCCAAGTGGACCCTCAGACTCGAACTTCGCATTGGGAGAGTCACAGTTTTGCTTATGGGTCGCTAATAGACCTCCCCCTCCCCCCGCCCCCCAACCCCAGGTGGCTGTCAAAGCATGCGCTTTACAGAAATTACAAGTTTGGTTACTAGACGGTCATTGTCTCCATTAAGGGGTAGCTCTCACGTGGCAGGATCTCCAAGGTCTCCTCACCTCTCAATGCCTTCGCACAGGCAACTCACAGCTACCCCAGGAAAACGCATGGCTTGCAAAGCACATTCCCTCCCATTATCTCCTTGCGTCTCAAGACAGCCAGTGAGGGCAGCAGTCCCGCCCTCCTCTCAGGAACCAGAGAATGTGAGCAGAGAGGTAAGACACCTTGGCCCACTCAGGTCACACAACTTGCAAGTGGAGAGAGCCAGATTTGACACTCATCTTCCAATTCCAAGTGACGGGGGCTGGCTTTTCGGGAGCCATCGTCACGTGCCGGGCATCCCCCTCGATGCTCACACGCGTCCGTCGGCCCGACTTTCTGAACGACCCCGGGGGGGTTGCTTCACCCTTTATGCGCGGGGAAGCTGAGGCCTTCCCACCGCGTCGCACGGCGGGGCAGGGGTGGGGGCTGGGTGTGAGGCCAGGCTGGAGTCCATGATCCCCCGCGTCCAGGGCTAACGCCACCCTCTCCGCCCGACACACTGCTGCTGCCCGGTCACACCCCACACCCATCGCTGGAGACCAGGAATAATCGCCCGGTCCGGCCGTGTCACTAAAGGCCATGAGAAGGTTGCATGACGTTTTCGAAACCCCACAAGGTGGAGTGAGGTCCCGAGATGAGGCCGGGGCTCCGGAAAGCAAGTGTCACTTCCCCCAACCTCACAGCTGGGGGTTGGTCCCAGGTGCCCCAGCTTATCGGGAGGGCCCCAGGGCCTTGCTTCCCTCCAAAGCGTTCGTTTGGTCTCACGTCTTTTGCCGTGTCCCCACGTGCCCTGCTGGGCCCTGACTGCCGTCGCCATGAGAGGCCAAATGTGGGAGACACGTTCATACGATAAACCTTTACCAAGTGCCAGGCGCTGCGCCGAGAGCCAAAGCTGAGAGATGACGAAGGGGGCAGATCGGTCAAGCAGACAGCATCAACCGGATGGCAGGGCCACCAGGCCACCTGTCCTGTCAGGCCTCCGGAAAGTACTCCGGACCCACAGGCGGAGGCCTCACCAGCTCTGCCCAAGGGATGCTGGCCGCCCTGCGGGAAGGGGGCGGGTTGACCTGGAGCCAAAACGCCAAGTCCACGGATGGAAGAATGAGGGAAGGGCAGCCAGGCCGAGGGATCAGCCTGTGCAAAGGCACAGAGGCGCCGAGAGCATTCGGTTGCACACAGCTGGAGTCTACAGCATGTGAGGCGTGGCCAAGAAGGCCCAAAAGTCCGTCTGGATAGACCGTCAATAGCCTGATGTCCCGCCGAGAACAAGCTTGGATTCGTTCGCTGAGAAATACGCTGGCTGATCCTGGAGCAAACCCTCCAGTCCCGCTGAATCTTTGTCAGCGGTGTGTGAAGGTCTCCGATAGACTCCGGGCGGTTATTGAGTCTTGGTTTGTGCTCAGCCCTAGGAAGGAGCTTCGGGGCACGCAGAGAGGGTTAGGTATGGGTTCCTGACCTCAGAGAGCTTACAATCCAGTTGAGGAGCAAGATTAAGGACGTGAACCATTTCGAAGCCATCCCAGGAAAAATCAGCAGGTATCAGGCAGTGTGGCCTCTTGAGTAAATGTGGCGAGAGGTGGCGAAGGACGGGACGGTTTATGACGCGGGAGAAGTCACCGCTTCCTGCTGCTGACCCGGGAACGACCACGTCCCCTGACCTCCCCACGAGCCCCTGTCCTTGTCCCCGGCGGATGCTTCACGCACAGCCTCGCCGGCTGTCATTGGCCTGGACGCCACTTTCCCCTTCCCTCCCGTACCTCCCAGCTCACGCCTGTCGGAGCTGAGCACGCTTGTCTCGGACCCTCCTACGTTTGCGGTTTGCCTGCAGCCACCCAACTCCTCCGCGGAACGTGGGCCTGGGGGAGAAAGACGTTCTAATGGATTCTTGAATGATGGAGGTGTCCGATATGAGGCTCCGCGTCCTAGGCGGCTCTCTCTTTCTGCCAGAACCCATTTCTTATGGGCTCCTCCGAAGGCACTCGTTTGTGGCTGGCAGAGAGCTCCTTGGCGCACCCGCCCGTGTGTCTCAGGGCTGTTGCTTCAGAGCCAGGCAGTCGTCTCGGTGCGGGCCCGCGGCAAACGCGTCACCTGCACGCGTGGCCCGTCTTCTCCCCTGCAGCGCGAAGCGGGGATGATTGAAACGCGACGTTTTCAACCCCAAAGCAAATTACGGCGAGGAATCAGTGTGAAATTACTCTCTTCTGCCCAGAGTTCCTTTTTCAAAGTCAGGCAGCAGCACCCGGGATGAAAGTTGGCCTGTCAGACAAGCCCATTCAAGCTTGCAATTCCTCTGTCATTTGCCCGACAGGCTTGTGATAAAGAGCAAGGATTAAAAAAAAAAAAAAAAAAAAAAATCTGCCAAAAATAGTGCCACCGAGAACCCTACACCAGGGCAGGCTCAGGAGCCAAGGCCGCCCCGGCGCGGGCCTCTCGGATAGGACGGCGGCGGCGTGGACTTGTTCTGACAGCGATGTCGTGTGACCTCGGATTTCGGCACCGGAGCCGTGGAGAGGAAGCGGGGCATGAAGCCGCATCTGTGAATCAATCCCTGAGGAAAGGAAAGGGAGAACAAAGTTTACACTGAAAATCTTGACTTTCCAAACAGCGTGTCGAGACAGCCCCGCAGCGGACAGGTTTGCTGCAGGCCTGGGATGCGCCCTGGGCTGCTGCAGGCCCGGAGATTCATCTAGAAAGAATACAAGGAGGCTCGTTCTCCCTGGTGCCGAGGGCACTCCCCTTTGCGCTCTTTCGGGGGACTTCGATTCCACTGGTTGGGGGGGGGTGCCTTGGGGGCCCGAAAGAGGGCGCGTCCCCTCTGCGGCCGGGAGCGCGATGGGCCCAGGAGAACATGGAGGAAGACCTGTCACCTGCGAAACTGTCAAAGAGGCCACTGCAACCTGGTGGCAAATGCTCCGGGTTACAGGGGACGGGCAGATCCTGTTCCAGCCCTGTTGCCAGCTCTCAGGGGGAGGTGGCAGGGCTTCCAGGGCTCGACGCCTGCTCCCAAGGCCGAGGCCAAGGCCTCCAGCCGCCCCCACCTGCCAGGTGACCGTGAGGCTTCTCGCCTCCGAAGCTAAGAGGTCACGCCTGTACCCAGATGCGGATTTTGCTGATTTATCTCACCTCCTGGGGCTGCGTGCTTCCTCTGACGGCCCCTCACCTCCCCGAGGTGAGGCATCGTTTGCTCCAGTCTATAGATGGGACCATTGAGTCTCAGAAAGGTTAGCTACTGTGGCCCAGTTCACACTGCTAGGAAGTGGTTGATCCCAGAGTCCAATCCAGGTCTTTGGGATCGAAGTCCAGTGACTTCCACACAAGGAATTCTCCCAGCCTGCCTCAGAGGCGGCGGCCCATGTGCAAATGGGGAGGGTCACGTGGTCCCTCTGGGTGGTGATTTCACCGTCGTGGGATTGAGCTTCATGTTGGGGTCTATGCTGAGTGTGAAGCCTGCTTGGGATTCTCTCTCTTTCTCTCTGCCCCTCTCCTGCTCTCTCTCTCTCTCTCTCTCTCTCTCTCTCAAATAAATAAAAATAAATAAAGGCCAAAAGAGCTGTGACGATTCCAATATGGTAGCCATTTTGCAGCCAAGTCCTTACAGGGGCCACAGCTTCAGAACGGTTCGATAGGCCCCACCGTCTGTGATAGTCAATGTCACTGCTGCCACCACGGTCCTCGTTACCACCAGATTTTACACGTGCACGGTGCTTCCGATCGCTGGCCACCCGGAGAGTTCACCCGGGCCGGGCTGTGCCCACTCCTGCCGACTGTCTTCTGTGTCACTCACAGCCTCCTGCAGGCAGAGACTTCCCTGGGGAGGTTTCCCCGGGGGACCCTTTTCTTTGGCATCCTTGAACAGCTGTCACCCTGTCCCAGTTGTTTTTCAAGAAAGGAGGTCCCCAGGGTTTCACCGAGGCACACTCAAACTTGACCCCACCATGTCGATTGATTCACTTCTACCCCCTCTGGGGGAAGGGGCACCAAGCCCTGGGTGCCCGCGGCCAGATGCATCACCTGTTGTTTCCGACCCGGAATACGAGTTCGGCCGTGCAGGGATCGCAGTGGTTCCCGCAAAGGGAACCTTCTCTAGCGGACCCCAGGACCTCTGGGCAGACCAGCTTCGCGCCCCAGGGCGGTCAGCAGAGCGGTGAGAGCAGGGCACGTAGGTAATGCGGTACAGAGGGTGGGTGAGGGAGGCCGTCATTCAGCACGCGATTCTGAACTGGGCATCTGCCAAGAGCTTCTCGGTCATTTCCGTTAGCCATGACTTCTAAACATCCTTGGGACGTGGGCAGGAACTGTTGCCTCCGTCTGGGAATAAGGAAATGGAGAGAGAAATGTCTCCAGGGACACATCCACAGGGTGAGAAGAGGTCAGAGCCCTTTGTAATGACCACTGTCTTTCAGCCCTGGCCCTGTGTGCATCCAGCAAGTTCATGGGGGAGGGCGACCCTGGAGCGTGGCTTCCATCCAGGAATCGTCTGAAACATTAACTTGCCACAGGCCGGGTTGAGGTCTGGGTAACTGTCACACGGCACGTAAGGGGCAGGCTCAGAGGGGTAAGGGATCGGCAGTAAATCACAGAGTGGCACCTTCTCAGCATGGAAAAAGGAGGCTCTTACTCCCCAGCCACGCCTAGGGCCAGCTCTGAAGCAAGATATATTTTTAAACACAAGCCTCGTAGAGAAAATGTTCCCTAGCATGTCCCCATGGCCTACTAATGGGGCAACTGTTGGCAACCAATGCCATCAGCCTGTGCTAAGGGCTGTGTTCTCAATTTTTGGTTCTATTCTTGTCCCCTGGCATACGATAGGGCTTGTGTCCCAGGAGACTGCAGGCCACTGACGAAAAAGAAGGTTTCAGTAGGTTCTCGCCTGCTCTCAATTTCAAGACTCTCTGATTTCGTTCAGACGTCGGGCCTGTGCGCCTGTGCTCATTTACCGAGTTGGAAACTTCTTTTTTTCTTCCTCTTCTACTTCTTCTTCACATAGATGCCATGGAAACTGCCCGATGCTTCCCAGAGGCTGGGGTACCCCCCTGTTTTGCCTCGGGGCGGCGAAGGGCTGAAGTCTGAGAAGGTCGGCTGCCCCTCCGATGCCTGGGCAGGTAGCCACTGTGGTCCTCCCTGGTTTCCCAGCGGCTCTGAGTACTGAGAGAACCACCGCAGGTGACTGGCTTCCCTCCTTTGCAAATGCAAAGAATCATTCCAGGGTCAGTTTTGTTTCTTCTCGCTCTGATCAGGGTCTGTTGCTTAGCCGGAGAAAAGAAAGACACCTTCCGGTCCTCATTAGAGTGGCTCTGGTCTAGTTTATTCAGGGTATCCTGCTAAACCCTTCTGGTGTGCCCCTGTGTGTTATTAGTGTTGCTGTAGTCGGGTCGTTGTTTTAAGGAAGCCCGTTTCTGAGCGGGGCGGGAGGAGACGCCCTTTGTCTGCCTCTCGGCCCTGTGGTCCTGGCCCTCGCCAAGGGAACCGATCTCGCGCTGCTGTGTTTATTTGAGTTATGTAATATAAACAGCTCCAAGGAGATGAGCTCCTCCACGTTTGTGTTTAGACTCAGGCTTCACTCGTCCTCCGCAGAGCTCATCACTTGGGTGGTTTCCTCTCGCCTGCTCTGTTTTGCTGCCGGAGAACAAAACAGCCTGCCCTTGACCCTTCCCCAGGACCGGCCCTTTCCTCCCCTGACCCAGCAATGAGAGCAAGGCGCTGCTGATGCGTGTCCTCAAAGGCTCTTCACAGGCCGAGGGCAGGGGCGGGGGGCCGTCCAAACAGAGCGGAGACCATCGGTGTAGGTACTGACTTTCTCTGTGGCTTCTTCACGGATACGGGGTTCCCCCATGCCAGGAGTATCCCTAGAATATTTAAAACCTAATTCCACTTAGCATATGGATTCACACTCAAGTTTTCAGCAACACCCCCGATGTGTAAAACGTGTGAGGACAGCCAGGAGGAAAGTTCAAAAGGTATTGTAGACGCCCGTTCCACATTATTTTACGGTACACATCCATTTAAATATTTTCAAAGCATTTCGTTGCTCATTGGACCAAGTTCATGGCGTGTCCCCCCGATGACTCCACACTAAGGAAAACATCTTCTCGTTGAGTTTGTGCATCTTCTCGTTGAGTTTGGCTTGGCACCGTGGTCCTCAAGGCCTAGTTGGATTGTGATACGTTTTTAGGAACGGTTTTCTCGAAACAACTCTCCAAGGGTCGAGTCACTTAGTTCTTTATTTATACAGTTGTCTTAATGCAGATCACAGATATTTTCGGAATCGTTACTGGCTCTCCAATTTCTTATGGCAAGATGCCATCTCTGTCTCTAATAACCCCTGATGCTCATGCTTGCCATTTACTGGGGCCACCAACCTCCTCGGGGTGCGAAGAGTGTTTGCTCTTGTCGTGTCTTCAGACCTGTGAGCTTGGGGAGGCAGGACTAGCAAAACAGAAGGCCTAGAGGTTTGAGCAACAGGGGATGTGGCAGCCACACTTTTCTTCCCACGGTGTTCCCAGAAAATTATGAGAGGAAGGAGGGAAGGAAGGAAGGAAGGAAGGAAGGAAGAGGGAAGGACGGAAGAAAAGGAGGAAGGAAGGGAGGAGGGAAGGAAGGAGATGGGGGGGAAGGAAGGGAGGAGGGAAGGGAGGAGGGAACGAGGGGAGGAGGGAGGGAAGGAAGGAAGGAAGGAAGGAAGGAAGGAAGGGGGGAAGAAAGGAGAGAGGGAAGGAGAAAGAAGGAATTTATAGCAATGAGAGGAGGGGAAAATGGAATTGGAGCCTTGTGTGTTCAATACTCGGAGGTCTACCAGCTGAAGCCCAGCCAGGACCTCTGACAAAGCCACGCAGCATCCCCGGGTGCCTTCAAGCCCTTCAGGTCTTCCGTGCATTGTTCCGGCAGCGGCTGCAGCAGCTTCCAACTCTTGCATCCCCTCTAATTTGTGAAGTCCCAGCTCTTACCCTCCCGTCTCCCTCTACATTCCTCTCCTTCAAGGTCAAATCCCAGCGCACCTCAACTTTGCCGTGTTTTCCGGGGCGGTGGCGAGAGCCCCTCCCCGGGGAAAAGGGGGGGGGGTGCCGGGGACGGCGTTGCGAGCGGCGGGGCTGGAAGAAATCTGCTGGGGCCTTGACTTTCTCACACATGTTTCAGATGTGCAGGGTGTGATTGTAAACAGCGTCTTCTGCGCTGCCAAAGCTGGCCTCCCCGCCCGAGCCCTGTTCCCAACACCCCAGGGGTTCCAGTAATAGGGCGTAAAGCAAACAAAGAAAAACAGTAATCTGGTGTTCCAATTGCATTTTTCGTTTTTAGAAAATGGTAATGATAGGTTATTTGATTACCCTGGGTTTGGCTCTGCTCGCTCTGTATTAAGCACATCTGGTATTTGGTAACAATATAAGTAGCTGGAGATTTTTGGCTCTTGAAAATAAGCTTATCCAACGTTGCCATGCAGTTTGGAAACCCGTCAGAGAGGCCAGCCAAACTTGTGGAGATACAAGACTTTTTCTGTAGGCTGGGCAGCTGGCCAGGACGGCTAAAAAATGTGAATTGGCTAAGCACGGCTGCCACGCAAACACTTCTGGAAATTTCTGTGCTCGGGCCTGCCAAATGCATTATGCACAACATGAATTACAAGAGTTTCTAGCTCTCCCAGCAGTTGTGTTTTGAATTTAATTCTCCTGCGCGCTTTATGAAACATACACACACAACCAAAATGAGAAAAACACCGCAAAAATCCACTACCAGTTTTTTTTTTTTTTTGTCTCTTTCCATTTGCATTGCCAAGCGTGCAACTTTTCCTGAATTAGGAGAAATGGCCTCAAACTTTGGTTTCAATTACATTAACTCTAACACGTGGGAGGGAAATGTGCTTCCTGGAAATTCTAGAAAGGAAGGATGTCTCGCATCATGGAGACAGCCTAATTTCTAAGTAGGAAAAACAATAAAGCACAACCAAAGGGCTCAGAAGGAGAAAAACACATACAGCCTGCAGTGCTCACGGCCGGTGATTGGGACTGGGGCCTTGCCGAAGGGCTGTAGTCCGAACGGAGCTGTCAGCAGAATGTGTCTCTCCTGTGCCCGAGACGGCATCCTTGCACAAAGGTCCCTGGTTCGGCCCGGCCGGCCAGCCAAACTATCAAGCTCACGAGGAAATTTCGAGGTGGAGGACGGGCCCCGGAGGACACGCCACAGCCGGTCAAAGGGAAAGCGGGCAGGAGAGAAGCAGCCAAGCCTTCCAGACGGATCCTGGTTCTGCCCAGGCTTCCCTCGCCTTGCAGGGCTGAGAAACGTTTGCATCATCTATTTTGTGATTCCAAATTGAGACTTGCCTCTTTCTTGTGATTCAGATGAGCTGGATTGCTCAGACTCTCTGCCCAGGATTGTAAAAGGGCCTGGAGCTCTCTACTTCTATTCTGGAAATGACATTATTCATAGGACGCATATAATTCAACGCGAAATAATCACACCAGCACATGGAGAAGACAGGACGTCGTACGGCGAAATCCTTCCGATTCCTACCAAGTGTAATGCTTTCTTGATATACGGCCTTTCTCGCGAGAACTTAGATAATCGTGTCAATATTAGTAAGCTGAAACTCTGAAGAGTTCTAACTGAGGGCTAATGCTCCCACCTGCGTCATCTGTCAAGCCACTACGCTAGTCTGTGCCTCCGTTTCCCTCTTGTGTTTGCTTGGCCCTACCGTTCTCCCAGGGTGTGGGAAAGGTCTTGAGTTTGAGCATCAGGTCCTGGCTGGGACCCTTGTAACTCTGTGACCTCCTCCCGGTGGCAAGTCTCAGCATAGTGTCCTCACTTGTAAAACGGGGACAGTGGCATCCTTCCGCCCCGGCACGGTCACGAGGAACCCAATGTAGTAATGACAATGCACCTGTTTTGCGAACTGTAAAGCGGCATACAAACGTGGGTTGTTATTGGTACCTTTCAAGTCCTAATTATAGAACTTTGATCGCTTAGATTCCTGTGAATGTGATAGAGAGCGTGTGAGGCAAAGGGGTCCATGCACGTGTGTAATGTGATCTGGGAATGTATTGGGACTGGGTGGCAAGGAGGGGAGACCGTTGCTTTCTGCATATGATGTAGGTTGACCTCTGTCAGTATGACTGTTAATTAAAGTATGTCACCTGCCTCCCCCTCCCTCTTTCTCTCCGCGCCCCCAGCCCCCCCTCTCCCCGCCCCCCCCCCCCCCCCCCCCCCCCCCCCCCCCCCCCCCCCCCCCCCCCCCCCCCCCCCGCTTCCTCCCTTCCTCTCTCTATTCCTTTTTTCACAAATCCATTGGCAGCAATCACGGTTAATGTGCCATTTGACTATGTCGACCTTGGATGGAAGGTGAGCTTGCCCGAGCTAATTAAATTTCCTTTCCCGTAGTGAACTGTATCCCAGAACTATCGTTCTGTTCACTAAGCAGTGAAACAGGTTTGGGCATGTGAAAAAAACAAAAAAAATAAAAAGCTGGGGCCCCAAGAAAGTACTCTTGGCCTCATTTCCATTTGGCCCACATTGTCCTGTTCTTGGCTTAAATTTGGATCCCAGGACACATTTTCTCAGTTTCCTTTTCTCATGTTCCTGGATCTTTGTTGTAGAATTGTAGGAAACACAGAGTCAGGGGAGTCAGCCAAAAAGGATTTCTCCCCTTCCCGGGAAGGTCTCGGGTCCTGTCTCAGACACTACAGTGTGGGCGGCCCCCTCTCCACACGATTATTGTTTTCTTCGCCGTGGCCAGAAGTGGGGGGCTTTGAATTCACCTTGGCCAAAGGGGCTTTTTCTGTTCTCAGTTTTAAGGAGCCCCCCCGCCCCCGACTCCCCGCGAAGCACAGCGCCCACCAGTGAGCCAGCCTGGTCCCGCTTTGACCTCCGGGATCCGGGGCTTCTGAGGACAGATCTAGAGCTCGTGAACTGGGGTAAGTGTGGCTCGGCGGAAGCATGAACAAAAAGGAGACAGAAGGCCACTGTTGGGCACAGCAGAGGGAGAGAATGGGGCCCGGGGGCGGGGTGACAGGGGCGGAGGAGGGCATGGCTGGAAAGAAGGCCGGGCCGCCGCCACTGCCATCCCAGGCGAGGACGGTGACAATAGGCCAACAGCTCACACACAGCACAAGGGCTGCCTCTGCCGGCCCAGCACTCCCTGTTGAAACCAGCTGGCACTGGTGTTAGTGGGGTCACGGGACCAACGTGGAATTTTCTGGAATAAGAGGCAGATTGGGAAGCATTCCCCAGACATTGCAATATCCAACCAGCCCCTCCTGCCATTTACCTTTCAGGCTGACCGCTGTGAATAATAATCATGAATATTGACTGTGCGCCCTCCCTCTCCTGGCTCGCCACTGTGAATTATTTTAGTCTCACGGTCGCGCGGCACAGTTTTGCTATGATGTAGGCACTGTCGTTATCCCTGGTTTTCAATGGGAAGAACCAAAGCTTGGGTGGTGGGTTAAGTGACCTGACCAAGTTTACGCAGCTCGTAGCAAATGCCGGGCTTCTCTTTGGCGTCCCGTTTATGGTTACCACACGGCCACC